>NW_028274810.1:65898064-67180921 GCF_037043125.1 Eumetopias jubatus
GAGAAGGATATGACGTGCCACTGCTGGCTTTGCAGATGGAGGGAGTCTGTGCAAGGACCAGAGAGAGGCCTTCAATGGCTCACACGAAGTTTTAGCCAACAACTAGCAAGGAAATGGGGACCTTGGTCCTACAACAAAGATCTGAATTCTGCTAACAACCTGAATGCACCTGGAAGTGGATTCTTTCCCAGAGCCTCCAGACAGTTCAACCTCTCTAGAACCTTAATTTGGGCCTTGTGATATCCTTAAGCATAGAATCCAGCCCAGTCACTTTAGAGTCTGATCTATAGAACTGTGAGCTTATAAAGGCGTGCTGTTGTAAGCCACTTAAAAAAAAAAAAAAAAGGAGAATCACAAATGCTGGTAAGGATGTGGAGAAAATGGAATTGTAACACACTGTGAGAATGTAAAATGGTGTAGGTGCTTTGAAAAGTAGTTTAGCAGTTTCTAAAAAAGACAAAGAGTTACTGTATGACCCTGTTAATGCCACTTCCATGCATAAGTTAAAAGAAATGGAAACATACCTCCACACAAAACCATTGTAATGCACACATTCATTGCGGCATTATTCCTAACAGCCAAAAAAAAAAAAAAAAAAAGGAAACAACGCAAATGTTCATCAACTGATGAATAAACAAAATGTGGTATACCCATTCAAAAGACTATTCTTCAGAAATGAAAAGGAATTAAGTCCTGATACATGCTACAATATGAATGAGCCTTGAAAACATTATGCTAAGTGAAAGAAGCCAGTCACAAAAGACCACATACTGTGGGATCCTAATTACATGAAATGTCCAGAATAGGCAAATCTAGAAACAGAACAGTGGATGCCAGGGATTGGAGGAAGAACAGGGGCAACAGTAGCAAGGGAAAGATGAATAGGGAATGACTGCTTAATAGATACAATATTTCTTCTTGTGGTGATAAAAATGTACTATAATTTGATTATAGTGATGACTGTACAACTTTGTAAATATACCAAAAACCACTGAAATGTACACTTTAAATGAGTGAATTTTATGATATGTAAATTAGTATCAATAAACCTGTTTTATTAAAAGTCTAATGAGAAATTTAAAAACACTTATGAAAACAAAAACTCTTATGAAGGAAAATGTTCTGGGGAGAGAACCTACAATCCAAAGACAACTTAAATATACAATCTACTTTGAAAGGATAACCTAGACCTGTACTGTCCAGTTTGGGAGCTACTAGTCACATGTGGCTATTAAGCACTTGAAATGTGGCTGGTTCAAAGTGTAAAATACACCCAAGATACTGAAAACTTAGTTAAAAAAAAAAAAAAAGACAATGAAGTTTCTCATTAATGAATTTTTACGTTGCTTATGTTGAAATGATTTTGGATATACTGGGTTAAATAAAATACATTATTAATTTCACTTGCTTATTTGAGTTGTGGCATATAGGTCTTATCACCTAATTTTGATAAGGAACTGGTCAAGTCCTCAGATGTAGGGGCCTCCCAGATTATTTCTGCTCTATTCCATCTCCCCCACCTTCCTCTGCAGTTTCTCATGAAACGCCAACTGTCTCTATCTATGGTATAAAGAATGAAGTCTTCTGAACTAACAGAACTTACCTGAAAATCCTACTAACCAAGTGATGCCCAAACTTTGCTACATATTACAACCACCTGGGAGTTTAAAATCCCAAAGCCCAGGTGACAACCCATAGCAATTTACCACACAATATCTGGGAGTGGGAGCCAGGCATAAGACTTGTTAAAGATCCTTAGGTGATTCCAGTGAGTAGCAAAGTTTGGGAACCAAGGCATTAATCATTTAGACAGGAGGGGAACTTCTGGTAGTGAATCAAAATTAAAGAATCAAAACTGGAAGGGGTTTAAAATCCTATCTATAACATGCTGCCTCTAAGAAGCTAATATTAAATTACTCCAAACTACAAAGATATCAAATTCGCCATCTTCTTATATCCCTTTGGGGTCTCAGGTGGCAATCTCTCAAAGTAGCTGATTTCAATATTTTATTAACCTGTCAATGAAGAATAATCCTCCAAAATGACTAATAATTTATATTCCCCTTAGTATTAGAAGTTCTGCCATGTTTACCAACAGCAGAACAGAGAGATGGCTAAATAAAAAAATCATAAAGTGGAAACACTAAACTATTGAAAGTTATGTATTAGAAACATCCATTCAAAATTTACAATTATCAGGTCCCTACCATGTGGCAGGCAACTGTTCTAGACACTGAGGATACAGTGGTGTTATAGAGTGAATATTTGTGTGTCTCCACCCACCACCGCCAAATTCAAAAGAAGCCCTAACCCTAAGATGGCTAGGAGATGGGGCCTCTAATGAAGTAAATTATGGTTTAATAAGGTCCTAAAGATGGAGCCCTGACCTAGTACGTGTCCTTATATCAGAGAGCTCTTCTCACCTTCTCCCTACTGTCCCTGTCCCTTCCATCTCCTCCTCCCCACTCCCTCCCTCTTTTCTCTCTCTGTTCTTTGTGCACATACCAACGAAAGGCCACATGAGGACATACTGAGAAGGTGGCTGTCTACAAGTTAAAAAGGGTCCTCACAGGAAACCAAATTGGTAGGAACCTTGATCTTGAACTTCTAGCTTCCAAAACTGCGAGAAAATAAATTTCTTTTGTTTACGCCACCCAGTCTGTGGTGGTTTGTTGGGGCAGCCCAAGCAGACTAATACAATGGCAAATAAGACAAAGTCCTTAAGGAGATTATAAACCAGGTGCTAGAGAGACAATAAACAAGATATCGTGTAATTCTAGCTAGTGATGCAAGCCATGAAGAAAAAAACACAAATGAGAGATTAGAGATTATTTTAGATAGAGTGGTCAGGAAGGTCTCTTCAAAGAGATTTCATGTGGGCAGAAATCTGAATAAAGTGAGGGGGTGAGTCCTGGAAATCTGGGGTAAGTTCCTTCTAGGCAGCGGGGAAAGCAAATACAAATCTCTGAAGCAGAAAAAGTCTGGCCTGTCTGTGAAAAAGAGAACAAGCCAGTATTGTTGGAGTAGTGTGATCAAGTGAGGGTTGATGAGGTGAGAGAGTAGTGATGGTTCAAGTGATGTAAGTTATTGTAAATAGTTTAGATTGCGTTCCAAAGGAGATGGGAAACCATTTAGTGGGATTTGAGCAGGTGAGTGAAATGGTATGATTTACATTTAAAGATACACACAAAGTTCATATAGAGTACATATATAATTTAAGGGATAGTATTTGAACATAAAAGTCTTAATAAAACTTCCTTCTGGAAAAAATTAAAAAGCCAAACTCCATTTACTTAATCTATGTTACCTGTTCTGAAGGACCTTGAAATGTAAGTCTATCAAGCTGGGCTAAGATAAACAGAGAGGTAGGAGGTATAGACTAAAGAGCAGAAACTTCTAGGGGCGCCTGGCTGGCTCAGTCGGTGGAGCACATGGCTCTTGATATCAGGGTTGTGAGTTCGAGCCCCCATGTTGGGTGTAGAGATTACTTCAAAAATAAAAAAAATCTTAAAAAAAATAGTAGAAACTTCTAAAAAGGAGTATTAGTAATTTGAATTCTAACTCATTCCAAAGGTAGAACACCAAAAATACTCTTGATGGGTAGCTAAAAGGTGAGCTCCTGAAAGAGGCTTGTTGCCTTGTTTTACAACTATCTAAAGTCTTAAATGATTTGTAGAGGTTATCCAAACCAGTCTAAACACTACCAGCTCTTCTACTTCCTCAATCTTCCAGAGAAGGCAGTGTGAATCCCTAAAATACCTACCTATTCACATCGAGCAAGGTGTAGTTTACTGGTTATCCATACACTGTAGAGGCTTTTGGGTAACAGTAGGTGACCAAACCACCCATAAAATTTCTCAGTCAAGAAGAACAAAAACCTTACCATCTCTTTTACGCCTCCAACCCTATCCTCCCTTTAGAATATATTCTGATCCACAAAAGTAGATGAAAAATTTAGACACACAAACACAGGAAATGAGGCATAGTGGGAAAACAAACAAAACACCTAGAAAGTGAACACAAGCCCTTAAGTTCTGACACTTTAATATATTGAATCTAGCCTCAAAAGAAAATGACATTGCCCTCCTTTAACTTATATGCCGAATATCCTTCCTATCTAAGCACAAATAGACTGTCCTATATAACTGTATCATTAACAATACTAGGTAAAAAGTGACCATTATCAGGCAAATACATGCAACTGAATAAGTAAAATAGACCAGTAATTAAAAATCCATGCAAACATCACTCCCAATAGTGGCTACTGAATTGCCTGCTAGCCACTGGCTAGAAATACAGAGGTACAGTCAGTAGAAATACAGAGGTACAGTCAGTAGAAATATAGGGGGGGAATTTTAATTCTTCTTTTCAAACACTAAAATGCTTATTTCTCAAAATACCAAGCAATCAAACTGACATTTAAGTTGAATACACCAAAATTTTTCAGAAAAGCAGGCACAATAACCATGAAATTTTTACCGTACCACAATAATTCAAAATACATATTATTGCATGAATAAGAATAGCAATTTAAAGTAGCGGTTCACTAATGTAGTTTAGTAACAGAAAAAAACTACAACAAAATTAAATATATATATATCTTTATTATATTCCTTATTATGGATGAGAAAAAGAACTCTTGCTAAAATTTAATTCCTTTTCTCCTAAGAAAAACTTTTCTGTGAAAGGTTTTGCAAGATATGTCCTTGCTCCAAGCAGTGATAATGGATAAAAAGGAAGGAAGGGGTGAGTCATTCAAACAATTCTCCCCTCTTTCCCAGTCACTGTATCAGAAATTACCTTCTCAAAAAAAGGCACATGCTGCTAAGGTTAATATCTAAATACACTGAACCTAGTTGTTCAATAGTACCAGGAACCCCATAATACAACTTATTGGAGGAAGGTACATATTTCACAACCAAGTTTCCTGGCTGTTAAAGAGAAATGCCATTATAATTTTTACATCTCATTAAATGAAAGTAATCAAAGTAAAATTTACTTACTTTAGCAATCTGCAGCAACACAATGCAGTGTTTAATTGATTCTACCATGCTCTATAAAAACAGAACACTGATTTTAGGATCTTGCACCAAATAAAATGGTCGTGACATTAAAGCTTAAAATATAAAAATAAAAATAAAAAAATAAAAATCAGTTCAGATGTACAGGATTTAAGTCTATACTACACAAGAAATACCCTCTCTGGATTCCAGTGGGTTCTAATATACTGACAGTGTTAGATGAAGTTATCATAAGCAATTCTATCATTAAAGAATGCCAAAAAATTGTTAATTTGTACTGAATAACATTCTAAATGGTTTTTCAACACTTCAAACAGAAAAAGATGTGAGTCTGATTAATTTCCAAATTCTTAGATCAATAGCAGACAATCCCAGTGTAAATTTCTAAAATATCTAATTCAAGACTTTTAAGGAATTATGAGGAGTAAAGAATCCTATCACAATATGGTGAACCCAGAATATTACTACTTTGCCTGTTTTTAAAACTGCTCTTGTCAAAATACAAATCTTATTAGTAGCCTATTATATAATGTGAGAAGGCCAGTACATCAGAAAACATGAATCACAATATATTTTAATTATAAAAAAGAGACATTGTGCATGGATGGTATCTTTTAACCAAGGATCTTAAGACAGATAAGATCAGAAACAGGTAAAATGGTACACGAAGTGATTTTTAATTAGAAGGATTATTCAAGTCCCTTTATATCCTTTAGAAAATAATAAAATTCTTAAACACCCTTGTAAAAATTTATAAAAATTAAAATCTCAACTGCTCTTAATAGAGCAATTTATTAATTTAAGCAACAGCTTAAAATAGAAATGACATTTTAAAGCACTTTCTAATGCAAAGCCAGAGTTTACCAAACATATAACTTACATTTGTTGTCTCTTTGAGAGTTTCAATTTTCTGTGAAAAATGGTAAGTTTAAACAAATAATCAGAAGCACAAAGAAGTATCATTGCTGTTTTTTACTAGTCATTTAAAGAATTTTACCAAAATGTACTCTTTACTCTAAGTGAGTGCAGGCAACTGGGAAGGGAGTACTTTCTGTTATACTTTTTAAAACTTAAACATTTAAATAAAAAATTCATTTTATGGATTATGTCCTCAAATAAGATTCATATGATTCAAGATTTCTAAGAATAACACAAAACATTATTCCTTATATGAAAAAAGCTGTCTTTTTTATAGACTGTGATTTTATTTTTTTATTAAAAATATTTTTATTAACATATAATGCATATTTGTTTCAGGAGTACAGGTCTGTGATTCATCAGTCTTACATATTCACAGCACTCACCATAGCACATACCCTCCCCAATGTCCATCACCTAGCCACCCATTCCTCCCACCGCCCTCCACTTCAGTAACCCTCAGTTTGTTTCCTGAGATTAAGAGTCTCTTATGGTTTGTCTCCCTCTCTGGTTTCATCTTATTTCATTTTTCCCTCCCTTCCCCTATGATCCTCTGTCTTGTTTCTCAAATTTCTCGTATCAGTAAGATCATACAATACTTGTCTTTCTCTGACTGACTTACTTCGCTTAGCATAATAACACTCTAGTTCCATCCACGTCATTGCAAATGGCAAATTTCATATTTTTTTGATGGCTGCATAATATCCATTGTGTGTGTGTTGTGTGTGTGTATACACACACACAACACACACACACCACATCTTCTTTATCCATTCATCTGTTGATGGACATCTTGGCTCTTTCCATAGTTTGGCTACTGTGGACACTGATGCTATAAACACTGGGGTACACGTGCCCCTTCAGATCATTACATTTGTATCTTTGGGGTAAATACCCAGTAGTAGGGTCGTAGGGTAGCTCTATTTTCAACTTTTTGAGGAACCTCCACACTGTTTTCCAGAGTGGCTGCACCAGCTTGCATTCCCACCAACACTGTAGGAGGGTTCCCATTTCTCCACATCCTCACCAACATCTGTCGTTTCCTGACTTGTTAATTGTAGCCATTCTGACTGCTGTGAGGTGGTATCTCATTGTGCTTTTGATTTGTATTTCCCTGATGCCGAGGGATGTTGAGCATTTTTTCATGTGTCTGTTGGCCATTTGGATGTCTTCTTTGCAGAAATGTCTGTTCATGTCTTCTGCCCATTTCTTGATGGGATTATTTGTTCTTTGGGTGTTGAGTTTGATAAATTCTTTATAGATTTTGGATACTAGCCATTTATCTGATATGTCATTTGCAAATATCTTCTCCCATTCTGTAGTTCTTTTGGATTTGTTGGCTGTTTCCTTTGCTGTGCAAAAGCTTTTTATCCTGAGGAAATCCCAATAGTTCATTTTTGCCTTTGTTCCCCTTGCCTTTGGAGGCGTGTCTTGAAAGAAGTTGCTATGGCTGATGTCGAAGAGGTTACTTCCTATATTCTCCTCTAGGATTTTGATGGATTCCTGTCTCACATTTAGGTATTTCATCCATTTTGAGTCTATTGTGTATGGTGTAAGGAAATGGTCCAGTTTCACTCTTCTGCATGTGACTGTCCAGTTTTCCCAACACCATTTGTTGAAGAGACTTTTTTCCATTGGATATTCTTTCCTGCTTTGTTGAAGATTAGTTGGTGATAAGAGTTGAGGGTCCATTTCTGGGCTCTCTATTCTGTTCCACTGATCTATGTGTCTGTTTTTGTGCCAGTACCATACTGTCTTGATGATGACGGCTTTGTACTAGAGCTTGAAGTCCGGCATTGTGATGCCACCAGTTTTGATTTTCTTTTTCAACATTCCTCTGGCTATTCAGGGTCTTTTCTGGTTCCATACAAATTATAGGATTATTTGTTCCAGCTCTGTGAAAAAAGTTGATGGTATTTTGATAGGGATTGCACTGAATGTGTAGATTGCTCTAAGTAGCTTAGATATTTTAACAATATTTGTTCTTCCAATCCACAAGCATGGAACATTTTTCCATTTCTTTGTGTCTTCCCCAATTTCTTTCATGAGTGTTTTATGGTTTTCTGAGGACAGATCCTTTGCCTCTTTGGTCAGGTTTATTCTTAGGTATGTTATGGTTTTGGGTGCAGTTATAAATGGGATCAACTCCTTAATTTCTCTTTCCTCTGTCTCAATGTTAGTGTATAGACATGCAACTGAATTCTGTGCATTGATTTTATATCCTGCCACGTTGCTGGATTCCTGTATGAGTTCTAGCAATCTTTGGCTGGAGTCTTTTGGGTTTTCTACATAGAGTATCATATCATATGCAGGAGTGAAAGTCTGTTTTCTTCTTTGCCAAATCAGATGGCTTTTCTTTCTGTTGTCTGATTGCTGAGGCTGGGACTTCTAGTACTATGTTGAATAGCAGTGGTGATAGTGGACATCCCTCCCGTGTTCCTGATCTTAGGGGAAAAGCTCTCAGTTTTTCCCCATTGAGAATGGTACTTGCTGTGGGTTTTTCATAGATGGCTTTTATGATATAGAGGTATGTACCCTCTGTCCCTACACTGTGAAGTTTTAATCAAGAAAGATGCTGTACTTTGTTAAATGCTTTTCCTGCATCTATTGAGAGGATCATATGGTTCTTGTTCTTACTTTTATTAATGTATCACACTGATTGATCTGCAGATATTGAAACCAACCTTGCAGCCCAGGAATAAATCCCACTTGGTTGTGGTGAAGAATCCTTTTAATGTACTGCTGGATCCTGTTGGCTAGTATTTTGGTGAGAATTTTTGCATCCATGTTCATCAGGGATATTGGTCTGTAATTCTTTTTGATGGGGTCTTTGGTTTTGGGATCAATGTAATGCTGGCCTCATAAAATGAGTTTGGAAGTTTTCCTTCCATTTCTATTTCTTGGAACAGTTTCAGAAGAATAGGTATTAATTTTTCTTTAAATGTTTGGTAGAATTCCCCTGGGAAGCCATCTGGCCCTGGGCTCTTGTTTGTTGGGAGATTTTTGATGACTGCTTCAATTTCCTTACTGGTTATGGGTATGTTCAGGTTTTCTATTTCCTCCTGGTTCAGTTTTGGTAGTTTATACATCTCTAGGAATGCACCCATTTCTTCCAATTTATCTCATTTGGTGGCATATAGTTGCTCATAGTATGTTCTTATAATTTTATTTCTTTGGTGTTGGTTGTGCTATCTCCTCTTTCATTCATGATTTTATTTATTTGGGTCATTTCTCTTTTCTTTTTGATAAGTCTGGCCAGGGGTTTATCAATCTTATTAAATCTTTCAAAGAACCATCTCCTAGTTTCGTTGATCTGTTCTACTGTTCTTTTGGTTTCTATTTCATTGATTTCTGCTCTGATCTTTATTATTTCTCTTCTCCTGCTGGGTTTAGGCTTTATTTGCTGTTCTTTCTCCAGCTCCGTTAGATGGAGGGTTAGGTTGTATATTTGAGATCTTTCTTGTTTCTTGAGAAAGCCTTGTATTGCTATATACTTTCCTCTTAGGACCGCCTTTGCTGCATCCCAAAGATTTTGAACAGTTGTGTTTTCATTTTCACTGGTTTCCATGAAGTTTTAAAATTCTTCTCTAATTTCCTGGTTGACCCATTCATTCTTTAGTAGGATGCCCTTTAGCCTCCGTGTATTTGAGTTCTTTCCGACTTTCCTCTTATGATTGAGTTTAAGTTTCAAAGCATCATGGTCAGAAAATATGCAGGGAATGACCCCAAACTTTTGGTACCGGTTGAGACCTGATTTGTGACCCTGGATGTGATCTGTTCTGGAGAATGTTCCATGGGCACTAGAGAAGAATGTGTATTCTGTGCTTTGGGATGGAATATTCTGAGTATCTGTAAAGTCCATCTGGTCCAGTGTGTCATTTAAAGCCTTTATTTCCTTGTTCATCTTTTGCTTACATGATCTGTCCATTTCAGTGAGGGGAATGTTAAAGTCTCCTACTCTTATTGTATTATTGTCGATGTGTTTTTTTGTTATTAATTGGCTTATATAAGTGGCTGCTCCCATGTTAGGGGCACAGATATTGACAATTATTAGATCTTCTTGTTGGACAGACCCTTTAAGTATGATGTAGTGTCCTTCCTCATGTCTTATTATAGTCTTTGGTTTAAAATCTAATTTGTGTGATATGGGACTGCCACCTCAGCTTTCTTTTGGTGTCCATTAACATGGTAAATGGTTTTCCACCCCCCCACTTTCAATATGGAGGTGTCTTTGGGTCTAAGATGAGTCTCTTGCAGACAGCATATTGATGGGTCTTGTTTTTTTATCCAATCGGATACCCTGTGTCTTCTGATTGGGGCATTTAGTCCATTTACATTCAGGGTAACTACTGAAAGATATGAATTTAGTGCCACTGTATTGCCTGTAAGGTGCTGTTACTGTATATCGTCTCTGTGCCTTTCTGGTCTATGCTCCTTTTAGGCTCTCTCTTTGCTTAGAGGACCCCTTTCAATATTTCTTGTAGGGCTGGTTTGGTGTTCACAAATTCTTTTAGTTTTTGTTTGTCCTGGAAGGTTTTCAGCTCTCCTTCTATTTTCAATGACAGCCTAGCTGGATACAGTATTCTTGGCTGCATATTTTTCTTGTTTAGTGCTCTGAATATATCATGCCAGTCCCTTCTGGCCTGCCAGGTCTCTGTGGATAAGTCTGCTGCCAATCTAATGTTTCTACCGTTGTAGGTTACAGACTTCTTGTCTACAGCTGCTTTCAGGATTTTCTTTTTGTCTCTGAGAATTGTGAGTTTTACTATTAGATCCTGGGGTGTTGATCTATTTTTATTGATTTTGAGGGGGGTTCTCTGTGCCTCCTGGATTTTGATGCCTGTTTCCTTCCCCAAATTAGGGAAGTTCTCCGCTATAATTTGCTCCAATATACCTTCTGCCCCTCTTTCTTCTTCCGGGATCCCAATTATCCTAATGTTTCGCTTTATTGTATCGCTTATCTCTTGAATTCTCCCCTTGTGATCCAGTAGTTGTTTCTCTCTCTTTTTCTCAGCTTCTTTATTCTCCATCATTTCGTCTTCTATATCACTAATTCTCTCTTCTGCCTCATTTATCCTAGCAGTTACAGCCTCCATTTTTGGTTGCACCTCATTAATAGCCTTTCTGATTTCAACTTGGGTTAGATTTTAGTTCTTTTATTTCTCCAGAAAGGGATTCTCTAGTATCTTCTATGCTTTTTTCAAGCCCAGTTAGTATCTTTATAATCGTTATTCTGAACTGTAGTTCCAACATCTTACTAATGTCTCTATTGATCTGGTCCCTGGCAGTCGGTACTGCCTTGTTCTTTTTTTTGAGGTGAGTTTTTCCATCTTGTCATTTTGTCCAGAGAATAGATGAATGAGAGAACAAAATGCTAAAAGGGTAAGAACGACCCCAGAAAAATATATACTAAACAAATCAGAAGAAACCCGAAACTAGGGGGAAAACAAAGAGGAAAATAAAAAGAATATGATCGGGTTGGTGAATAGAACAGAGCCACACACTAGATTTTGGGTGTATTTTGGTCTGTTACAAAAACTGCCTCCCAAAATTTAATAGAAAAACTTTATATATATATATAAAACACAAAAATAAGGGTAAATACGATGAAAGGAAGAAACATGACTGTAAAGATGAAAATTAAAAAAGATTTTAAAAAAGCCATCGATAAGTTGGTTGAAAAAAGAATGAAAAAAATTAAAAAAAAAAAGAATGTGATCAGGTGGGAGACTAGGACAACGTCATACACTAGATTTAGGGTATATTTTAGTCTGTTAGAAGACACTGCATCCCAAAATTTTAAAGAGAGAACAACTTATATATACACAAAAAATAAGGTTAAATACAATGAAGGGATAGATTGTAAAAATGAAAGTTAAAAAAGATTTTAAAATAGGAATTGATAAGATATTGGTTGAAAAAGATGAAAAATTCAACTAAAAAAATAGAAATAGAAAAAATAAAGAAAATTAAAAAATTTAAAGCTGAAAGACTAAAACATCATGGGGAAAAAAGCCATGAATTCTATGTGCTGTATTCCTCTAGCGCTTGAGTTTTGCAGTTCTCATTGATCAGTAAACTTGGTCTTGGCTGGATGTTCTTGCTGATCTTCTGGGGAGGGGCCATTGCAATGATTCTCAAATGTCTTTGCCCAAGGTGGAATTGTACCGCCCTTGCCAGAGACCAGGCTAAGTAATCTGCTTGGGTTTGCTCTCGGTAGCTTTTGTTCTCTGAAAGTTTTCTGTACAGCTTCGGATGACGAGTGTGAAAATGGCGGCCTCCCAATCTCTGGTCCTGGAGGAGCCGAGAGCTTGGGGCCCCACTCCTCAGTGAGCCCTCATAGAAAAGCAGTCAATCACTCCCATCTCCCTGGTCTCTGGCCGCACTCTGGGCTCACCTGGCCCGTGACCAAGCATCTCCCCATTTGGAGTCTCCCTAGGGCAGGAAGGGGAGTCTCCCCGGATCTGCTGCTTGTTGGGTCCCTGCTCAAAGAGCAATGGCCCGACTGTGCTGTGGATCACAGTTTATGGCAACCCCAAGCTGAGAGCCCATTCCTTGGCTCCGTCTTTGCAGCCCGCTTCCCCGCTCCAATACCTGGGAGCTCTGTCACACTCAGGCACCCCCGGTCTTTCTGTGACCCCAGGGTCCTGAGACCACACTGTCCCAGCGAGGGTTCCACTCCCCACTTAGCCACTGGAGCAACGTCCCTCAGCAGAGCAGACTTCTAAAAGCTCCAATTTTGTGCTCCACTGCTCTCTCACTTGCTGGTAGCCGGCTGATGGAGGCTCCCTCTCTATCTTCCCACCTCGGATTCACTTCTCTGCACGTCCTACCTTCCAGAAAGTGGTCACTTTTCTGTTCATAGAATTGCTGCTATTCTTTTCTTCAATCTCCTGTTGAGTTTGTAGGTGTTCTGAATGGTTTGATAACTATCTAGCTGAATTCCTGGGACCAGACGAAACTTAGGTCTCCTACTCCTCTGCCATCTTGCTCCTAGACTATGTGATTTTAAAACACTTGTTCTGCACAGGGATCCGAAGGGGCACATGCACCCCAATGTTTATAGCAGCAATGTCCACAATAGCCAACATTTGGGAAGAGCCCAGATGTCCATCAATAGATGAATGGATAAAGAAGTGGTACATATATACAATGGAATTATTACTCAGTCCTATCAAAAAGAATGAAATCTTGCCATTTGCAATGACGTGGATGGAGCTATAGTGTATTATACTAAGCAAAATAAGTCAGAGAAAAGACAAATATCTTATGATTTCACTCATGTGGAATTTAAGAAACAAAACTGATGAACATAAGGGAAGGGAAGGAAAAATAAGATGGAAACAGAGAAGGAGACAAACCATTAAGAGACTTTTAACTATAGGAAACAAACTGCGGGTTGCTGGAGGAGAGATGGGTAACTGGGTGATGGGCATTAAGGAGGGCACTTGATGTAATGAGCACTGGGTGTTATATGCAATATGTTAAATATATATGTATATAAATATATATATGTTAAATTCTACCTCAGAAACTAATGATGCACTATACGCTAATTAAATTGAATTTAAATAAATAACACTTGTTTTAGAATCACCTTAAACTTTGCCTAGTTGTTTAAAAATGACATGGGACCAAATTCCAAAACTAAGAATGGAAGGGGAGTTAAACATGAATTACTACAGGTACTATTGCCAAGTGTAAAAGAGTCAAATGCAAAGCTATGGTCAAAAGAAATGCAAAAAAAGAAATGATACTGCATCAGGAAATCTAATCAAGGAGGAAAAATGTTAACTGGAAAAAAGAAAACTATTCAAACTACAAAGTAATTAGAAATTCAAGGGTGGGGGGGCAGTAGCGGAACTATAATTAAAGCAACACTCAGGGGCACTTGGCTGGCTCAGTCAGTAGAGCATGCAACTCTTGATCTCAGGGTTGTGAGCTCAAGCCCCAAGCTGGGTATAGAGATGGCTTAAAAATAAAATCTTAAAAAAAAAAAAAAAAAAGCAACACTAGTTTTGTTTCCTCATCTTTGGCTTCTTGTTTAATTCAGCAAATTCTTGCCAATTGGTTTATTAATATCTGAAGTATCTGAAGTGACCACATACCAATTTAATAAAATAACTTTCTAGCTTCAACATTAAAAACCTCAAGAAGAAAGAACTTACTCCTAGGAAGGTGTTACTTACAAAAAAGGAGTATTAAAAATTTTGTACATTACCCTTTTGTTTAATTGTGAAACCATAAGAGAAATTGACCAGAAAACTCCCCCATGAATTCTATATGGCAGTACTATCATAAACAGTCAGTAGTACTATTACAGTAGCCCAAACACTGAAGTCCTTCTGTTATTTTTTCTCTAAAAGGCTCTTGGTTTTAAAATGGTTTAAGGCAAAATAATGACAATAGAACTTACCTTTCTCTGTTCGTCATCTCTGCAGTTTTGAAGTTTGTCATCAAAAAGCTACAGGATTAAAAAGAAAATGATTATAGTATCAAGCCATTTTGCTATATTGTATACATTTACTAAACACAGAAAAGCAAACTTTAGTTCTTAAATAAATTTCTTCCAGGGATGATTTATATGTATTTTTAAGATAACATATATTTTTTCAAGGGACTATATCAAGTCCAATTCTACTGAATTATTTTATTTATTTTTAAAGATTTTATTTATTTATTTATTTGACAGAGAGAGAGACAGCAAGAGCAGGAACACAAGCAGAGGGAGTGGGAGAGGGAGAAGTAGGCTTCCCGCTGAGCAGGGAGCCCAATGCAAGGCTCGATCCCAGAACCCTGGGATCATGACCTGAGCCGAAGGCAGATGCTTAACGACTGAGCCACCCAGGCGCCCCTCTACTGAATTATTTTAAACAGTCAAGATCAATTACTCTGGTAAAATTACAAGCAAAAGAAAACAGATGACTTTTAAGAACTTAAAATATCAACTGAAACCTAAGTTTTTTCTGCTTTGTCATTCACGTTTATTAATACTCCATTTGCTGCTTCCCAGGACTTTTGCTTGTAATTAATTTTAAAGTAGGAATTGAAGGAGACGATTTCAGTAATGATAAATGAAGTAGAGAAATCACCTCTCCCAACGCCCCCCTCCCCAAAATGGAAAAAATCAAGGCCTCAGAAATTGAACCACATTAAAATTTACCAGTTTCTCAGAATTTTAAAACAGAATATGAATCTAATCTTATTTTCTTCTAATTATGTCTAGATATTTTTTTTAAAAGATTTTATTTATTTATTTGACAGAGAGAGAGAGCACAAGCAGGGGGGACCAGTAGAGGGAGAGGGAGAAGCGGGGCTGGACCAAAGGCAGACGCTTAACCATCTGAGCCACCCAGGCGCCCCTAGATATTTACTTTTTTAATGACCAAAAAAGTACATTATATACACACTATCAATATAATCAAAGGCAAAGATCTCTGAGTAAGTCATCCAGATCTTTTAATAAGTCAGCTTTAAAAATTGCTGAAGAACTGGGCGCCTGGGTGGCTCAGTTGGTTAAGCGACTGCCTTCGGCTCAGGTCATGATCCTGGAGTCCTGGGATCGAGTCCCGCATCAGGCTCCCTGCTCGGCAGGGAGTCTGCCTCTCCCTCTGACCCTCTTCTCTCTCTCTCTCATTCTCTCTCTCAAATAAATAAATAAAATCTTAAAAAAAAAAAAATAAAAATTGCTGAAGAACCATTTAAGGGTTGCAAATTAACATCCGCTAAGTTTTTACACTCAAAATCAAGCTTGGTAACATTTACTACTTTATACCATCCAGTAAATGAATGCTGTACCTTTAATTGTTCTATCAAGATTTGTAGGTAAGCATCAGCCTCTGTAAGTTTCTTATCGAAGTCTTGGACACTAGGAACAAATCCTGAATCCAAACCCTAGAGAAAAAGAAAATTTGTAATAAATCTACCAATACCCAGGCAATATTTAACAGTACAGAAGATATTTCATCCTTCATACATGACATTTCAATTTTAAAGTAAAAATAGTACTTTTATATAAATAAAAGGTATATTAAAACTATCTAAATTCTTCAAGAATCATGATACATCAATCTCCCTCATGAACTTCTAGCTCTGTTCCCTTACCAAATATGCACTGCTACTTAAATCAGGATTGACCTTGCTCTTCAATCACTTTCTTCTCTCCCCCAAAATGACCTCCAGGGCAACAGTAATTTAGCTGAAGGGCCTAGATTACCTCCTATTTTACCCCCACTTTTTGTTTGATTCCTCCAGTCCTTTAATCTTAACTTCATACTCTGTTTAGTTCTCCCATTCCCTAACCCACCCCATTACCTCTGATGCTTTCTCCTCCACCCTTATTAAAAGAAGAACCTCAAAATTCTCACCTCTTCTAAGAGGGCCCTCTCTTTAAGTGAAAGTGACAACATTTGCCTTAATCAAGTTCGCTACTCACATTCACCTTTGGCATGAACACTACACTCTGGACAGGGTGTAAATGTTTATTTAGGGGGTCCACTTATTTCTCAGTTTAACAGTCCAGCATTTTCATGTCCTACTTTTTGTACACTAAAAATTTTAAACTTCAATAGAATGGGATTCCTGTGTTTTAACTTTACTCAAAAGAAACTTGACTTCTTAATCATATCTGAAAAACACATCAATCCTGGGTATAAAAGACAAAAAGTTGGAGACTGAACAAGACTACCAGCTTGCCATATTTGCAAGCCCAAATGTCATGCAATTAAACAGAAATAAAGTAAGGCTCATGAACCACTAACATCACAATCCCAACCCAACCACAAAATTCTCTACTGAATGGGTAAAATACAGTTCAACATACCATACTTGATCTTCACTTGTTGGCCAAAACATGCTGATCATTTTCACATTCCCCATTTTAGTAAATGGAGGCCAGAGTTCATTGTATATTACACCAATACCTCATCTTTGCACAATATTTTATTAATAAAGCACTTTTACAGCCACTATCTCAAACACCAGATTGAGACCGTATAGTATTATAGAAAACAACAATGGGTTGACAAGCCTGGTTTCTAATTGCAGCTCAGCCACTGACAAGATACTGTGTCTAAGCTGCTGTTTTCTTACCTGCCAAGTATAGTCATCTTCCTCATACTATTATTAATGTGGCAGCTAGTACCTCTACTAAAGACTACAATTACTAACACTATCAATTACTACTATTACTATTTATTGTTGCTCTTGCCAAACTAAAATTCAAATTCTGAATCAGAACAGAAACAAACAAACAAAAAAAACCACCCTAAGTTATATTAGACCATGGGAAAATCAACTTATCTTGTAATGCATTTTCCTTTTCAAATTCAAAAGCAATAAAACGGCCTTTTTTTTTCACATACATGTAAAGAAACTACTTGAAATGAGTATTAAAAAAATCCCTTCCCAATGAGATGTCATGATAAAAACAAAGTTGAAGAAAAATCATTAACAATATATGTGATAAAACTGTGGTTAAACATCTTCATTTTTAAAGCCAACCCAAAAAAAACTTTCTATTAAGAACATTTACTACATAAAGTATGATAATAAAAGATGTGGAAAAGGAAGAATAAATCCATTACATTTTGGAGATACTATAGTACTGTATTATGAAAGAAGGGAGTGATTTCCTTCCATATTACTGTACCACAGAAAAAAAATCAGAACACCTTGGCTTAGTTTTTGTTTTGTTTCACATAGCAATATAACATAATTATTAATTCAACTACAAGATCCAGTTAAAATCCATAAAATATTGTTGTGCTTGCTAAATATCAAAAAGTTCAATGGCATATTAATAAATGAATGAGGTGAAGCATCTAAATAACAAAAAGTGATTTTTAAGAATTTTCCCTTTTGAATCCATTTAGAACTACCACTGTAAAAATCTAACATATCTTTTTGAACAAATCTCTGATTAAAAATCCTCCAGTAAATAAATGGAAACAGATTTAAATTACCGAGATCTAAAACCCATCTAAATTAATGCTTAAAAAACAACCCTTTGATGTTGCTATAATCCTAGAACCTCACCCTGGCTCTTCTCAGACCTACCTCTAGATAGTCTTCCACAACATTCCTTTAACCTTAGAATAAACTCCACACATCATAACATCCAAGTCAAAGATCTACTCACCAAATCATTTGTTTATGTAATGTATAAGAGGCGGTTTATAACTAGAGTTATTAGCGTAAAATCCCAGAACTGGCCTAAACTCCCTGGTACAGTAATCCATACATCTTTGGTGTACTTAAAAAGAAAATCTCCATATATAGTTGCCCCAACTGCAATCAATAAAATAATATGCACATATTTATCAATAACATGGACAACTGAGATTAAACTGTTTCCTCAACTCTTGTAAGAATAATGCACACAAGAAGAAAATACAAGTTTTTGCTACATATTATGACTTACAGTACACAGAAACAAAGCCATCTAGTCCAACCTCCCCCTCAAAGTGACTTTTACAATGTTTTTGAAAGTCTTCTAGTCTTCACTTGAGTATCTCAACAGACAAGGGACTCATTACCTCCTAATATATACTATTTCATAAAAATTCCCTTGAAGTAGTAACTGTTCCTCTTTCTATTTAACATTTACAATATAAAACCCTACACTTACTCATGTCCTTTTTAATGGAGTTTTGCTTTAAAACAAATCATCAGAATATAGTCCTTTACACCATTTTGAGAATGGTCTTCCTTTGAAAAGAACTCGGAACAGAGAAGATCCTTTAAGACAGGGTGTGACTTCATACTTCTAACAGGAACATCTTGTAGAAGAAGCAGGTTGGGAGTTAAGCAGATACACATTCTCTGTGCCACTCATTCAACACTATAACCCCCAGGGCTAGTTCAGTCTTGAATAAATGTAGGTGGCACTGACTGCTGTGTCTGACAAGTGCTGATGCGGTGATCCTGATCTGGTCTTCCCATGACCCCTCCCCTAGCCTGGAGTTCTCTAGCCTTTCTGTTTTCTTCCTCCTCCCCTTTGTCTACTCCCTCACTCCCTTCTTCCTGTCTTTCTTTCCTTCTTTTTTGTCCATGTCCTTTGTGGACACTTTGTGAGTGGTTATGCTGCCCTACTGGCAGTCAGAACCAAAGAGGTTGCTGCTCCCTAATTTACTATATTGATGAGCCATATTTCTCACTTGATGACTTCTGTGTCATTTAAAGTTTAAGTTAAACACAACTATTACAGAGAAATAAAGGTAAATGGTCTGCGGTATAAAAGAAGTTAAACTAGAACAGAAATTAAACCCAATCTATAAATTAGATAAATCCATAAAAGTAGCAATCTATGTAAAGAAAAAAAACCATTTATGTGGCAAATATACTAAAACAAAATAGTCTCTAGTCTTCAAGAATATTTGCTAATAAAGAAAGCTACAGTACATTTTTAAAGTCAAAGAGAGTAACACGATTCTACATCAGCCAGGACCTATGCATCCAGTTCAAAATATATAGAGAGAGAAACATCTGACCCAACTTCAAAAATAGTATCTAGACTGGCAGAAATGAATATCAAACTACCTCAAAGCTGTATATAAGTACCTCCTACTATCTTTCTAATATTTATACTGAATAGCATCACTTCTCAGAAGGCACTTCAAAGCTAACAAATGTCAGCAAAATTAAATGAATTCCTATTAATAACTTTAGTTAGGACATTAAACACTATTTATACGTACATATAACCAAATGCTTCACCTCTATTTAAAAAAAAAAGTATTGCAAGGATGTCCTTAAAACTGTCTGAAAAACGTATGAACTGTAGCTGCTTTGTAGAGGTACTTTTTTAGTACAACAGTACTAAAGGCAGTTTTTGAGGCAGGGAATAAGAGCTTTTAAGTAATTCCTGGTGACAGAGGAAGAGTAATGAACAGTGGAGGTTAAGGTGGTAAAAGGTGGTTTAAGGTCTTGTTGAGGTCAGAATCAGGAAATAAAGTCATGAGTAATTTGAGGAACTGAGGAGAATAACAGAACAGGAAGGGCTATGGCTGAATAACAACATTGTAGAAAGAAATTAACAAATGAGTAATTATTTTCCTACCAAATCTTATTTTACAACAAAAATGTAAAGGACTAAGCACCCTATATTCAGTGTTTTCTTACATAGGAAAAAACAGTATATAATAAAAATATGTTGCAAAAGGAGAAAAGGAAAATAGAGAAATTAGTTCATGTAATTCTCACAGAAAAGTTCAGAACAACAAGAACGCAGGATAAGTTATCAGTAGAACCATAAAGGGGAGTAACAGCTTAAAAATTTAACAAAGGAAAACCCCTCCAAAACCCCCCCCAAAAACAAGCCTCCTAATGAAAAATAAACATGAATCCAGACAAAAGTAGGTGATTTTTAAAAATTAGCAAAACACATACCCTATAATTAAAATAATGAAAACTCTGCAGAAATGTCGTTTTGATTTAAATACAAGAGTATCTGGAAAGTTTATGTTCACAATTAGCAATTTGAGATGACATGCATCACAGATATGCTTTCATCCAATGAAAGAAGTATAGAGCATACTTACAATTGAATCACTTACAATTATTTTTGAAAATTCAAGAACTGGAGAGATACCAGAAGACTGGAAAAAAGCAAGTGTGGTACTGATCTTCCATAAAAGTAAGGAAAAGAGAGAATAGAAAGTTACTTTACCATGCTGTGAGTCTGACATCAATAATTAAGTAAAGGAATAATAAGAGAAAAATCTGTAACTATTCAGAGGAAAAGTAGGTACATGAGCAGCAAATGACAAGTTAAAAAAAAAACACATTATGCCAAACTTAATGGCTTTTCTGTTCCTTCGAAATTTGTCAGCAAATTAAGTTTTTTGAGAAATGATACCATTTGTCTCCTTACCAAATGACTTTTAAGTTGGTTTAATGATGAAAAAAGTATATTAAAGAAACCAGAAATATTACTGAGATCACGATTTTATGTGGAGTATACTATGTTATCTCCTGGAATTACTAAAAATTTGGAAACATTTATAATTTATAATCCCTATTGTCTCTGTGGTTTAACCACTTCAGCTAAAGGAAGAACTGGATTTAGAGATATAGGGAATTTCTCAGGGCAAGACTTTCTAGTTTTAATCCTAAAGAATACTCAACTATCAATTCATTTGGAGCGAAGATTATAAATTTGAAACTGTCAACAAAATTGAGCCCATTACTACATGCTTTCCTTCACTGTAACTTCCGGCTATTTTCCATTTAAGTCAATGTTCTGATAATCTAAGGCTCCAAATCAGGTTCTCTTTTATCAACATGGTAGCTACAGTTATTTTACCAGCACGCTAGGTACCCCAAGAATATCCTAAAAGGTAAGGTCTTTTTCTGTAGTTCTCTAAGTGAATAGTTCTAACACCATGGATTCACCATGGATGCACATTATATATTAAAAAAATTTTCAGAGTACTAGATCCTCTGCTAGACACTTAATTAGTTTTGTCATTTGATTATCACAAGACAGTAAGGTACACAGACATTAACCCTATTTTATAAGCATTTACTCAAATCATGAAGTGGGGGTTTTCCTTAATTGGGATTTCAACCTATTCCTTTGACTTCAATCCATTACACTTTTCTCTTAAATCACAATAATATCTGAAAAGAATTCATGGTATAAGAGCACTAAAATGTAATCTAAAAATGGCCTGAAGAAGGCTTGATGTAGTTAAAATGAGCACAGCTTTAAGGTCAGACTGATAGTTTTAAATCCTGAATCTGCAACTTCCTAACCCATATGATCTGGCCAAGCTACTTTCTCCATCCCCATTTTCTCATCTAGGGATGGGCATAATAAAAAACCATTCAAAGTTGTTGGATAGATGAAAGAACATGTGTAAAGTAACACAGGAGTAAGTCTTCTACTTCCTCTTCATAATTTGGAATCATAAATAACCAGAATTCACTACTGCATCTCCAGGCCCTAAAGCAGTGCCTAACATAAAGAGAGCACTCAATAACTGATGGATAAAACCAAAACTGATTAACCAGATAATACCATAAAACAATTTTGAGAGAGATCCATAATCAATTAAAGGATATAAGCATAAGTTAAATTGTATAACATTCCTTTAAAAAAGGAAAACAGTAACTTGATAAACTCTGAAGATAAATAGTAATAAAAAAAGGATGAGCAATACACCAACTCATAAAATAATAGTTCTAGGAAACAGATCAGAAAAAAATTCCATGTAAGATTTTCAGAAAAGGATTGGGTATTATGCCTGAATTATAAAAGGTAAATTGTACTGAATTATTACCTTGGTAACAAAGGGTCAACAATATAAAGCCTTTTTCCACCATAAACTGATTTTTGAAAGTATACCAGCTCTTCAAAAAACAGAATCACTTTTATCTTTAAATTTAAAAAAAATGGTTTATGCATAGTATGAAGTTTCTGTTTAAAAGCATACATATACCACAAATCTGAATTGCTCATATAGTCGGGAAAGAGAGTTACTTCGTTAAACAGGAATCAGGTACAGATATCTGTGTCAAAATTCATGAACTTAATCATAACTCTTAGCACAACTGCTTATTCTTCATGATCTCTTCATCTAATACTGACACTATTATGTAACCATTTGACTTACAGAAGAAAATACTAATATTGATTCCATAAAGCTATTTGGTTACTCAAACAGCTGCACAAAAAAGGTTTGGGATTTGCACCATTTTCCTCTATTTTTAAATCATTGATAGCTTGTCTTTCCAAAAGACAAAAAAAAAAACCTCAATTTACTCAATAAAGTCATATAAAAAGTCTTGTCAAAATCTAAATAAAACAAATAAAAACTGAAGTTTATGAATAGGATAACCATATACCCTAGTTTGTCTGGGGTCATCAATCTTTATGCCTATTGTCTCAGAAAATTAGCAGCCTCCCTCCCTCTCAAAAGTGCTCCAGTTTGGTTAATAAATTACATGGGCTCCTTCTCCATAAAGGATGTATCTAGCCTTTTAGAGATAAAAATGTCTAGAAGGCATGTACGATTGCCTCTGAAGTGTCAGAATGCAGGAAATAACTTAAAAAATTATTTTAAATGAAATGTAAGTTTACAGGCTCTGAATATAGAAAGCCAATTACAGAAATAAAGCTCCACCAGAATTCAATGAGTATTAACTGGGTGCTTACATTATGCTAGGTAAATGGACACATGAATAATATAGAAGTTACATTTTTTTAAAGTTATTTTATTTATACACACAACCTCCTCAAATAAAACACAAGAAGCAAAACCATGAAACACATCATATATTAATACTGGGGACTGGGATTGAGACAGGGACTCATAATTTTTACTTTATACATTCACTTGTCTGATTTTTAAAAGTATACATTTAATTCAAAAGCTTATGTAAAAATATTTGGAAACTGTGCAAGTTTATAAATATTTTTCAAAAGTTTTATAACTGTTTTAGCTTGCAAAATCAATCAGCTTTATTCTCTTAAAATTATCTACAAAAATCCTATGTCTTGAGAGTAAATCTGGCAATACAGCTGCTCAGGTACACCTTTCCAAGCAAAATGTAGCATAACAAATTTATAACATCATTTACAGACAAAAAGCACAAACTTGGAGAAAAAAAAAAGCACTAAAAAATTAGCAATCTACACTACACTGGAATAAACGCCAAGAAGAAAAATAGCCAGTAGAACGAAGAATACCTAATTTTTTTTCTACATCCTTCCTGCCAATACCATAATAATGACTCAACATTCGAGAAAGTAAACTCATAAAAAAAACATCTACATCACTCCCTCTAACAAAGCACTGTTTGACCATGTGGTGCTGGCTATCAGCCAAAGCTTTTCTTTTCACCCACTAGTTGGTCAGGCTACTGTACGTATCTTTCTTAAAAGTCATAGGTTAACTCATTCCAAGATCTATACAAGCTCTGAGTGGCTTACTAGTATGGGATGGAAAAAAATACATTCTTCCTCTCTCCAACTCCAGATTACTACCTATCATTCAGTTTAACAGCATTCTGGAAAGCAAAGAAGTCTCACTACTATTAAGGGTCCACCAAAAAGCAAAGTTTTAGGTAAATACTGGAGATTTGCTCTATGCATAACTAGGAGAAACTCATATTCTAACATGAATTCTTTAAGTATTTTAGTAGGTCAAGTTTTGAAATAACTGCAAAATTCTCTTACATAGCATAAAAGCTGTTAAAATTTTGATCATGAAATGTTTTAAAAAACAAAACTTGATACATTCCTCTGACAAACCTGGATCTCTCTGTACAGCAAAACATAACACACTGAAAATTAAACACCACCCAAGGGGAGCTAATTGATGAACTAGTCAGACCAACAGACAGTACTAAAAGGCTTAGACCTCACACAAACCAAACAAAATAGAACAAAAACAATGCTGAACTGAAAAGCATACATACTGTAATTGGTTTGACATTTATCCCTTCAAAATTATATACACCAAAAACAGTTTTTGTATATCTGATTTTAGCTGTCAGTGAACATTACACAGAAGGAACAGGTTCAGTTTTTGCTAAAGCTGTTAAAAGTGTAATATAGGGGCAACTGGGTGGCTCAGTCAGTTGAGCAATGGACTCTTGATTTCAGCTCAGGTCATGATCTCGGGGTTTGAGATAAAGTCGGGCTCTGCGCTGGGTGTAAAGCCTGCTTAAGGTTCTCTCTCCCACTCCCTCCCCCCAAAAGTGTAAGATAAAATTACCCTAACTTAGTTTAATTGTGGTCAGTAATCTATCAAGATGATTTAAAACAAGACTAGAATATATCAGGACAGGACTTAGTGTTGTTCTCAACTGTATCCCCAAGGCCAGTGCTTGGTTTGTAACAAGTGCTCCATGAAAATTTTGTAAATGAATGAATGAAGGAATTCTGAAATGTGCCTACCTGCTAGCATTTAAGCAATAAGTATTCAAAGAAATTATAATTGAGTATATTCATGAAAAAAGCATAAATAACTCATTTACTCTAAAGGATTTATTACAAGTATGGATGCTGACTTTTTTAATGCCAACTGAAAGTTTTTAAGTAGAAAAAGAAATTAAATAAAAGGTAAGACACTGTATTATGCAGGCAGTACAAGAAGTAAGACCAGGCAATGACAATTGACTTGTCCCAAAAAACTCATTCTTCTCATGAAAATCCTCTCACGAGCAGTTTTACACATGCAGGTATCACCTCAACTTTCAAAAGTCTGAGTTACCACTGTGCTTTTACAAAAGACCTTTATCAGTACCTGTTTTCACTAACCAAAAGAAATCTGAAGAGGATATCTGCTTTTATGAAAAAAAAAAAAAAAGGCAAAAAGCAAAAACAGCATTCAGCATTTGTTTTGCAGCAAGCTGTTAGAGGCCGTGAATACCCCAAGCAAGAGTGGCACAGCCAAGCTCCTTCTCTGGGAACTACACTCAGCATCTCACCCATAAGCTGCCACAGCTGTGAACTTTGTGAGCATTTGTGCTTTATCTCAATTTTTTGTGTATCCATTAGCAAGACATGTCCTAAGGTGTTAGAAAAGCCCAAGAGGTTATTTTTAGGGCCTGGGATTGCTCAAAAATCTTTCCATATAAATTAATGGTAATTGCTTCTTCACTTTATACCATTTTGACTTAGGAAAGGTTTCACAGGAACACTCTACTTTCCAATAGTAGGGGAAACCTGTACTGCTGCTCTGGGGTTGGAATTCAGTGTTACAATTATGATTTATTCACTGGGTATCTCTTTTGACTATTGCACTGTGATGGGTATTCTGGAGATGCCAAGATGAAGCAGCTATAGACTCTGCCCTAAGAGTTTCAAATATCTAAGAGAAGATAAACATCTATCTACAAATAACTGATTCAAGCATGGTAAAATAAGAGTTATAAGAAAAGTACTAAGAGAGCAGAGGGCAAAGTTGAGGGGATGAGAAGGGTTTCACAGAGGCAGCATTGTGAAGTACAAGATGTGGACACAGATGTGAGGGGAAAAGTATGACAGCAGTGGACAGAGCCTGGAAATAGCATAATGAAATGGAATATTTCAACTTCTCTTTAATGAAGTACCATAGAAATGAGGGCAGGGTTAGGTAAACTAACAAGGGATGCTGAGGTACCCAGGAAAAGGAACAGCAGGAAGCCTTCACCATCCCAAGGCTGAATGAACAAAGAAGGAAACTGTTACCAAGGACCAACTGGAGCTACTCAAAGGACACTCTAGTTATGGTGCATAGGCACTGCTAAAAACATATCAAAACAGAGGAGCAAGAGGAATAAATACCCCAAGAGTTCTCTCTTTTCTTCCTTCCATCTTCTGGCACTGCCTCCCATTAGCTAACCCCAACAAGAATCCAAAGGAGAAAGAACTTCAGGTGATGCAGGCTATAAATGTAAGCCTCCTGGAGCAAAGAGCAGAGAAGGGCAAAGAAGGAATCTGCAGGAAAATGGAGAATAACCAGAAAAGGCATACTCGCAGGCTAAGGGTTAGTATAAGCACAGAGAGAGGCTGGAAAGCAGAAGGAAGCCAAATGAGGAACAATATGCTCTGGGAAAAGATATTTTTTATATCCAGATACTGAATCTGAAAGGAAATAAAAATTAGTGGCTGAACTGGAAAAATTACTAAGTTTTGGGGAGCGAGGAGAGCAATGGATGGAGAGCAGCAGCAGGGTAGCACTCTGGTTCTCTCTAGAGTCAAAAGAGCAAGAATCACTGGGCTCTAATCCTAGTTATTGTAGTCTCTGTGTGACCTTGGGCAAGTCAGTTGGCTTCTCTGAGACTGTTCTCTCCACTATAAAAAGAGGTAGAGGTTAGGGGCGTCTGGGTGGCTCAGTCGGTTAAGTGTCTACCTTCAGCTCAGGTCATGATCCCAAAGTCCCGGGATTGAGCCCTGTGTCCTTGCATAGCAGGGAGTCTTCTTCTCCCCTCACCCTCAAATAAATAAATAAAATCTTAAAAAAAAAAAAAAGGTAGCGGTTGTATTAAAACTTTAAGATCCCTTCCAATTCTAGGAGTCTGTGAAGCCAGTATCTCCAGGTAAATAACCACATTCATCAGGTGAGTAAATACCTTACCATATTTGAAAAACCTGGGGTCCACTCCTTTAAAAAATTTTTTTTCCATTTAAATAAAGACAATAAGAACTTACAGGTTCCAACTGCAGCCAAGTCCTGCACAGTATGACAAAGAATGTTAAAACACAAGCAAACTATCATTTAGTGTCACCTTGAAACTGAGTGAGAAAGACCAATGCAACCAGATTTTAAAACATGTTTTGGAATACAGAGAATGCAAAGAACCAATCAAGTAAGTAGTAGAATAACTTGACTGAAGTGGCACATTTTGGAAAAAACAAAATGAGGTGCCTGGTCAATATAGCAAAGAAGTGAAGTTCTTAAAGGTGTCTCCAGAAATAAATGAACTCCAATGTAAAAGGACTACAAGTCTCTGTTTCTCTCTCTCACACACACACACACACACACACCCCAACCATTCCTTTATGACACAAATATTCACTTAATATCTGTTATGTGCCAGGTACTGTCATGGTCTTCAAAGGACATCTTTAACAACAAAGCAGAAAACAGCAAATATAATTTCATTACCTAATCTTCTGGAATGAGCTCAAATTTCGCCCCTTCCAAGCAACATGCTCTGACTTCCTATGATACTAACTACAGTAGAACTAATTAGTGCTGGTACTGCCATCAGTATTCTTTAAACCATATTAGAGATCATTTGGATGGGGGAGGGGATTTGCCTAGGAATCTGCTCACCATTTAAAACACTGTTTCTAAACATTTTCTCCAATCCCCTCTCTCAGCTGTGGCAGCAATCAGGGAGCCTGGGGACTTAGGAAATATTTCTACCTTACAGGGATAAACCTAACTCCAGTACAAGTGAGACAAAGGTCTGCACACTTAGAACATCATTAAGTCACATATTTTAATCATTTAACAAGCATTCAGTGAGTACCTACTATGTGCCAAGCACCGGACTATGGACAAAGGCCCTGGAAATACAAAGATGAGTAAGGACCTCTGACCTCTAGAGGTTAGGGTGTAATGCAAGAATCAGACATGTGAACAAAAAATCTACAATACAACCTACCTGTCTATAGAGATATGAACAGAGTGTTATAGTAGCACACAAAGGATAAGAGTAACTTTAACTGGTCTGCCTGAAGGAAAACATTAAAGAAAAATAACATATGAACTGTATGTTAAAGGAAGAACTGGAGGTTTATCACTTGCTAGAATTCTGAGCAATTATAATTCCAAGCAAGAGGGGAAAGGCTGTGAAAGGACAAAGAGCTGAGAGGCTAAGTCATGTTCTAAATGATTAATAGTTCACAGTGCTGGAGTGGACAGCTTGGGTAGAGCACCTGCAGCTGAGTTCAGACTAAAAAGAGATAAATTAGGGCCAGGTTGTGAAGTGCCTTGAAGGGCTTGATAGGCAGCTGACTGGCAAATGGATTCAAAACAGATTTTTAAGCATAGGAATGACTCGGTCTGATTTGATTTGAGATAAACAGTACAGGTAGAGGGAAGACTAGTTAGAAGGCTTTGCAAAAGTCTAGGTGAGAGATTATGAGAGCCTGAATTAAACGATTATCAAGTGGAAAAAGGATAAATTGAAGAGATATTACCAAGGCGAATTTAACAGGATCTGGTGACTAGACATGGAAAATAAGGGAGGTGGGCAATAGCTTTAAATGACCAATTGCCTATGTATGGTGGAACTTCAATTAATTAAAATATTTAGGGAGAGATACTTGGCTTAATTATATTTTTCAGGCTAAGAACTATTCTTTCAAACATAATCTTTGTTTAAATCTTTATTGAAAAATCTTCCTAAATATAATTTGTATGCTAACCACATAATAGTAATCATTAAAACTGTCTTTTTCTATAGAATCCTCATAAACATCAATTATCACTCCATACTACAAAGTCTAGATACTGATAAAACTTGACATATCCCAGGGGACATGCTAGGATTTGCTTTTCAGAATATCTTTCTCAAGCAATAGACCGCAAACTATATAACTGCCTGACCAACGGAATAGGGCTGGATCACAATGCTTTTTCCTGGCTGATCCAAACTTAAATTCCTTGCTCATCTTCTTATGTGGGGATGGCTGAGTAGATTACTACTGAATATAATCTTTTTGCACTAAAAAAAATACCACCTAGAACGTTAGAAATATCAAAATTGATGTGACCAATAGTCTTTGCAGCCTAGTATTTACTAAGGGGCACTTCAAGCATAATGCCATCTCCGTCAAAAACAAACTCAGGGGGTGCCTGGGTGTTTCAGTCGTTAAGCGTCTGCCTTTGGCTCAGGTCATAATCCCAGGGTCCTGGGATCAAACCCTGCATCAGGCTCCCTGCTCCGCGGGGAAACCTGCTTCTTCCTCTCCCACTCCCCCTGCTTGTGTTCCCTCTCTCACTGTCTCTCTGTCAAATAAATAAATAAAATCTTAAAACAAAAAACAAACAAACAAAAAATCCTCAGGACACTTTGGAAACCTATCTGGCTTCTCTGGGATATTTCTTATTTTTCATTTCAGCTCTCAGACTAAAAGTCTGATTTTTGGTGGTTTATATCGTCCCTGAGCTAGGAAAGGTAATAAAGTATTTTTATTTAAGTTGCTTCTGGCTGGGCTGCACAAAAAATGAAAGTTAAAAAAATTTTAAGAAAATGAGAGATGTTACTATTCATTAAAGGGTTTTATCGCTTAGTGCAATACAGGCAATGTTCTGAAAGATGATTCATAGTGGACTAGAATTTCCAATTTAAATTTCACTACAAAGGTTCTTAAAACTGTAATTACATCTCTAAACATCTCTACTAAAACCTGGAAGAGATAATTACTTGATTTGTTTTTAATTTCCTGAACACAGCTAAACGTAAACAATTTGACAAGCAAAACCAAATGTTACTTAAAATGAGCAAAAACTTTTCTGCTTCAATACATTTCTCACTCCTAACAAAAATACTTGTGAAGTACAGTATGAATGCTGAAAAAAATGCGTGATTCAAACATGCTTCCTAGACTATTCATTATACTCAACTTTCCATAACTGAGCTGTACTGAGAACCTAAACCGTTCCCTCCAGTTTTTGAGAACCTCACACTATTCCAAAGTTTTCAGTATTTTTTTGCACAAGCTACTCAAGAAGCGTAAAACCACTCCCCTCCCCACACACATACTCACAAACCATAGCGCCTATAATTATTAAACACGAAAGTACTAGGCCAGGCTGGAAGAACACAGTGCCAAAAATAAAACAGAAAATGTTTGGCCTGCAACTGGAGCCTCTATCAACGGGTAACTGGTCAAAATTAAGCTTTCACATTATGGGAAAGCTTAACTTTTGTGTTTATAGCTTGAGAGAGCTTTCGAAAAGGAAAGTGAGTTCCACAAAAATGAAAAAAAAAAAAAAGGCGGGGGGAGGGGGAAAGAGATGCCCTCTTCCAGTCTGGTTTGGTGGCGAATGACCTCTCGGTGAAACAGGAGGCCCCTGGCCTCACCCTCCAACCCATCTCGGCTTGAAGAAGTGAGGAGAGCTCCCCGAGAAGAGAGGGCCTGGGCGGCCACGTCGTCCTACTCACCCCAGAGGGCAGCGGAAAGGAGGCAGGGAGAGAGCGACATTCGGGGCCACGACCCGGCCGGGCCAGACAGCAGGGACCCCGGGGACTCAGGGGTGGGGGCCGGCCCCTTTCCCAGACCCTCAGGGTCTACTCACTCCGCAAGTGGCCAGCAAGAAAGCCATTCGCCAAGGCCCCCGCCCTCTGTGCCTCCAGGGGAGGGAGTCGAGGGCCGCTTCCAAGCACCCCTTTTTTCTCCCTCAGGCCGTATCCCCCACACTGCAGTGAAGTCGATCCACTCAGGTTCAGCCGGTCCCCCGGGACACCCCCCCGCCCCCACCCCCTTGTCCCACCCCCCGTCCGGGCCTAGGGGCCGCACTGATTGGCTGGCCCTGGCGGCTCCTGGCAAAGAAACCCCTGGCGATTGGCCATAGGTCACCTGCTGTAAAGGAGGTGAGCGAATGACGATTGGCCGTTAGGCTAATTTTGGATGGAGAGGAGGGAGTGGGCCGCCCGCAGGAGGGAGCGGGAGGGGCCGGCAGCAACGGGTGGGCCCGGGAGAGCCCATCTCCCCGTCCTCCTGTCCCCCCGCCTCCGATCCAGACCCAACCCCGGCTGCCTCCTCACGGCGCCCGGGGCTCGCCATGGGGGCTGTGTGATGGAGACCCAAGCCCGCAACAGGACCTGTGCTTCGGGACATATAGCTGCTGCCAGCTGAGCTCACGCCCTCCCCAGGAAAGGGAGGTCCTTGCTCAAGGGAGCTCTGCTTGGCTTCAGAACTTCAAGCCCTGGGAATTCCCATAACGTGGTGACTGGGGAAGGACTCCTCACAGACGAAAAACTGCTTCACGTACAGTCACCGACTTCTAGTTCACTGTCCCTAAAATTTTGGCAGCTGTGGAACCAAGTTTCATCTCGATAACTGCTTCTGCTTACTTCCGGAAAGTTGTTTGTGTCTCGTGGGGCGGGGGGGGGGGGGGAGCAGAGGGGAGGAGGATACTTTCTCAGTAAACAAAAGCATGCGTGCCTTGTTTTATAAATCCGGGAAACTTCGTGGGTCTGCTGTTACGCCACAGCTCCAAAGGGAATGTAGGTGGCTTGTGAAGATGCTTCAAGAAACCAAATGGCATAACTTCAAATTAGATCAAAAGTTCGGACTTAGAGGATCTTAACAGAGACTCATCCAAAATGCAGGGAATCACAGACAAATAATTAACCTACTGCTCTGGAGGCCAATCTCCTTTTCTTTCTCTTACTATTTTTCCTCCCGGTTATTTATACATCTGCAACTCTACTAAATTCCTAAGCATCTAATTTTTGTAGCTCTATTGCTAGCCCCTACAACTAGCATAGTGTGAACTGCACAGAAGGCTCGATAAATGCTTGCTGCGCTCTAGGTTAAAGATACCTACAGTTTTATGTAATTTTTTCAAAATGCTCAATATCAAATGCACTCTCTTCTTGCCATACCCACTCCTCAAAGCCTGGTCTTCCCATACTGCCTCTATCAGTAAAGGAAAGCGATTACTGTCCACTCTAATATGCAAACCATAAACCTAGCAGTCCATGATGCCTTCCTCATTCCATATTCAGTCCATCAAGTTCATCATTTTTACCTCCTTAATACATTCTCCATTCTGTCCACTTCTCTCCATTACCACCACTCAGTCATAGGTCTGGGCCTCTTGGAATAAACTTCCTGAATCCACCCTAGTTCCTCCAATTCATTTTTTTTTTAAGATTTTATTTATTTGACATAGACACAGCGAGAGAGGGAACACAAGCAGGGGGAGTGGAAGAGGGAGAAGCGCGCTTCCTGCGGAGCAGGGATCCAATGTAGGGCTCTATCCCAGGACCCTGGGATCATGACCTGAGCTGAAGGCAGACACTTAATGACTGAGCCACCCGGGTGCCCCCCTCCAATTCATTTTTTTAAAAAAGATTTTATTTCTTTGACAGAGACACATCGAGAGAGGGAACACAAGTGGGGGAGAGGGAGAAGCAGGCTTCCTGAGGTGCAGGAGGCCCGATGTGGGACTCGATCCCAGCGCCCCGGGATCATGACCTGAGCCAAAGGCAGACGCTTAGTGACTGTGCCACCCCGGCGCCCCCAATTCATTCTTAACACTAGAGCCACAGTACTTGGTTTCCAAAGCCAATTTCATTACTCCATCACCTCCTACCAAAACCAATTAAAGAACTTCAACTGCTTTCCACTGTGCTTAGGATACAATTCAGTCTTTAACAATGGCTTACAAAATTTAGCCCTACTTACCCTCTAGCTCCATTTTACACCTTCCACTACCTCATTTTCTGCACTACACACAATGACCTTTTTCAAGTTTCTTCAATTTGCCATGGACTTTCCAACCTCAGGGACTTGACACAGGCTGTTATTTCTGTATTTTACACTATCCCCTTGACACCAATCCCTTCAATTTACGGCTATTCATCATCTTGTCCTCCCCACCTATGTGAATTCTTCCTATCATATATGTTCTCATGGCCCCTGCAACTCTCCTCACCACAGCTATAATTTTATGTGTACTTGAGTTATTTTTCATTAACCTTATTGAGTTATAATTTACATATAATAAAACACATCCGTTTTAGATGTACAGTTCAATATATTTTGACAAATGTATGCACACAAGTAATCACCACCACAATTAAGACAGGATATTTCTATCATCCCCAAATTTCCCTAATGGCCCTCAAGCAGTCAATTCCATCAACCACTTCTCTGCTTCCTAACTGCATTATTCTTTCATTAATGTTATGTTCATCACTAGACTGTAAGCTTAACGAAGCAAGGATCTAACTGATTTTGTTCAACATTATATCCTCAGTATTTAGCTACATGCCTGGCACATATTAGTGCTCAATAATGGATTTCCTATGGTAATAGGTTCTGAAAATAAACATCAACTATATGATAAATATCAATTAAACTATAAACAGGGATGTAGAAAAATTCATTAATTTTGCCAAATGGGGCAAGGTCAATGTCTAACAACTTCCACTAACACCCTTTAAAGTTTTCCTTTAATATCTGCTTTTCTAGCAGTTAATTTTGTGCCTGAGCAGCCCAAAGGATGTAATTCAATACTGGCTGATCTAACAGTTCTCCAGGCCAGGGAAAAAGGCCTACATCTCTAATTCTGTCTATGTACTGTACTGTTTGAGTCCATAAGAGACAATACGCATTTATGTCATTCTTGCTTATCAGGTCCTTCATGTGTTTATCTCCCCAACTAGACAAAGAAACCCATGAAGGGTCATCAGTGACTTCGTATTTAACAGTGCTTACCAAAGTATTAGATTTTTAAAGTGTCCTCCACATCACCCATCATTATCATTATCATCATCACCACCACCATCATCATGGGTCAGTAGTTTCAAAATCTAATGCACTGTCATTTTTGATAGACTAGTGTAAAGTTTAGTAAAGTTTAGTAAAATTTTAGCAGACCCAATTATCATAAGTTGTTTAATAGGCTTAAGTGTTAAGATTAGGGGTAATGGCAATAGAGTATATGATTTACAATGGTCTCCTAATACAGCTGAGTCTTCCTCAACTGCATATATAAAACTCTAGGTTCTAGTTACCCATTTAAAGAGGTCACAGCTACAGTCCAAAGTCTACCTTTTCACAGTTTCATGCTAGAGATAACTATCTGTTACAGACATGTAGTTCTCATTTCCTAATCCTTGTATAAAGTTAGTGTGCATAAAAGATGTAGCATTTAAAATGAAAAGTAATACAAAATACAAGGTAACTTTACCCAATTTACCCCAAGAAATTATGACTTCTAATCAAATTTGGCAACTCAAGTGTTTCTTTTTTTTTTTTTAAAACATCTACAGGTTACTTCAGAAGAAAGTTAAGGGACCAATGCCTTAAACCCATATATAACAACTGATTTCCAACGTATGTATTAAAAAAAAAAACCAAAAACTTCAATACTTATCTTTGAACTACATAACTAAGGCTATTACATGATTAAATTAGTACTTTTTCTGTTTTCGTTCAAAATAAAGAAGAATACAATAGGATGATTAAGAAGACAAAAAACAACCTGAGAAAAACAAAAATACTAAGATTCAGGGTGAGGGGGTCTTTCAAATGGCAAGTCAAGCAAAAAATAGGCCAACTTTACCTACAGCTATTAAGATGAAAAGAAAATTTTAACCAAATGGAATTCATGCACTACTTTCAAAAATAGTATTTCTGCTAGAGAGCCCAATTATGTTTACCTATAAATCACATTTTGCTCTGGTGTCACCTAAGACATAGACAACAAATACTTTTGGTAGCAACAGAAGCAAAAAAAGAAGCAAAATAGGAAAAATTCATAGTTACCCTATGAATTTGCTTTGTAACTCAGGCCAAATGACTGGAACAGATAACATTAAAAGACAACTCTTGGAAGGAGGATATGTAGCTCCACTATTTTGTCTGACCAATACCTGAAAGTCTCAAAACTAAAGTCAGCCAATAAATTTCCACATAGAAACTTTGGCCATATGGAATAAAAACACCACTTGCCATATGGTAGAAGCAGTCCTTACCATCTCATGATCAAGGTGACCATGTTCCAAAAGTTTGTTTTATTTGCAATTCTTAATGCATTATCAAACTGAAGAATTATTTTATTCAAAGTTCGGAACAAACACCCTCTATAAACCTCATAATGGCTATGATAGTGTACTGCCTTGTTCACCAAGTATCTCCTCCACATAGGGACTGACATGTATTAGGTGCTTAATTAGGTCTCTTGAATGAAATAAATGCCAGGTAGTATAGTATGAAACAGCAGTATAAACAAATAAAAAGGCTGAAAATAGCTAGTCTAGCAAGCAGAACAGAGAAAGCAGAGAGACAGAAGGCTGTTGTTTTTCTGTATGAGCCTTTTAGTACTATTTAATTTTAAAAACTTATATTAGGCACTATTGCCCCAATTTTTACACAAAAAACCCTGCATCAGTCACTTAACATTGTTCTGAAACAACTTGTAGATTTCATTAAAAACACATGAGTTAAAAACAATGCAAGTTGTTAAATTTGGTTGGAAGTACATAGCTCCTTGCCACAAGATGGGTGAGACGGCTTTGTATTATATAATTACTCTTCATTTTAAATGCTCTAACTTTACCTTAGAAGTTAACAAATGAGAACTATGTGTTTATCTCTAAAGAAAGGGTGTGGGAAACACTACTGCTTTTATTTTATATACTTCTGCATAGTTTAAAATTTTTTAGAAGCATGACTTATGTCATTAACAGTTTTTTAACACTTCAATCCTCACGATTTTTATTTTCTACTTTATACTAGAATGAACTCTGTAAAGACAAGGACAACATGTCATTTATTCACAATATCCTTTACAACTAGTAGTGCATGGAACACATTAAATACATATAAGTATTTACCAAATGCACAAAACTTTTTTGTATTCTCCATATGTTCTGAATTGAACATGCATTATTTTTTTAATTTTAAACTTTATTTTTATACAGAGAAGGCAGGAAATAAAAGTTCTAAAAGATGTCCATAAAAACACACAGTTCAGATAAATTTCTGGCAGTTAAAAGAATAACCTTTAGCAGCTATAAAACTGGACCATTTGTTCTTATTTGCTTCCCAAGAGTTCAAGATAGATGAAACAACAGAACTGAATAAAAAATGAATCCTAGAATCCTAACTTCCAATTTAGGAGCCAGAAATTCATCTGCCCTCAGTAATAGCAATGGCACTGGTAACAACCCTTAGGGGAATTTTCCTTTGTTATAGGAAACCCAAGTATTACTGGCTACTTCTCCATACCAGTTTACCTGTGGAAGAGGTGACATATCTACATTGCAATCATTTTCTTGGGGTAACAAAGCATTTCAAGGGAGAAAAAACACATCTTATTTTTCTACATGACACAAAAATAAAATCTTAAGGTGGTAGGAGAAAACAGATCTTTATTGAAAAACTGAAATGTTCAAAACACTAATCTTCAGTGAAGTAGCTTAACACTCAAGAATAGTACTCAAAAGATTTCAGTTAATTTTAGTTACCCAGTTAGACACATGAGCCATTATTGAAAAGAGGGTAGAATCAAGGTATCCTAATACTAAAGATTAATTTCTCAGCTACTATCCCAAATTTCACCTTAAATACTAAATTTGTGTTTGTCTATAAGAAAAGTTTGGCAGATATGTAACTGAAGTATCTAATTTTGAAAAAAAAAAGCTTCAAAATGGCTCTATTATTTTGTCAGCTTCAATAATGATTTGCAATCTGAATTCTATCACTTTTCCTTTATGAATAATGATGTTTTACTCACAGATTCAGGGGCATTTCTTGTAAGGTTTCTAACAGCACTCTCTATTCCCCTCAACCATATTCTTACACAAGGTATCATGCCCTTTTCTCTCTAGGGCCTTGAGATCAAAGCCAATGGACAGTGAATGTATAATAAAGGGCAAAAATTATAAAATTACAAGACAGTAGCAATGAAATTCCAATTTGATAACCACCTAAGATGCAGTCTACAGTGGCCTACATAAACTTACATAGGCGAGGACAATTATAGCCCAATTTCTTGGCCCAAACAACAACCACAGAAGCCATTTGGTATAAAATTCTTTTGAATATCAACTAAGTTATAGCATAAAAGCAAAAAATGCAAAGGTCTATATTACTCAATTAGTATACATCCACATGAAGGTTTTTAAATTGGGATCTAAAAAAGTATCTACCGTATTCTTTTATGTTTTCATTTTGATAAACTATAGAAATCTGTATAACCACAAATCTGTATAATGAATCATCTCAGTAACAACCTTAAATCCAAGTGGTACCAATTTATTTCATTGTCCATTTTTGTTTATGATCAAGTTGGCACCAAGTACTACTAGTCACAGAAGAGCCTTGACCATGAAAATGACATAGGTGTGAACTAAACGCCAAACAACCTCATAGGATGTGATGTACAAATGAAGGTTTCCCAGTAGTCAGAACAGAGAAAAGTGGCAAGATGACAGTCATAATCCACAGTGGTGTACTCATGTCAAACTTAAAGTACACAATAGTGTACTCATGTCAAACAAAGAGTCAGTACCATTTTCATATTTTAAGTGGTGACCCGTTTTTACAAGGCAATATTATTTATCACATTAAATAAATGTTAATTTAGATTTTATTGCTTTGTGTTTGGTTTGTATTTCACTTGCAATTTTCTTTTGGATATAAATTTAGTTCTATATGATTTTAAATCTAAGAAGTTTATACCTAGCTTTGTTTGCCCACATTAAATAACATGATATATATAATATTTTAAACACTGGAATTCTGGGCTTGCAAGAGTTTTGTACTAAAATAGGCCCAAGTTTACTGACGTTTATACAACTCTTTTTACATCTGTATGATATCCAGGCAAGCTGCTATGATTCACTATACTTTGTATAATAAAGGACGATACTGCAAAACCTACATGATGTAGCATCCTATCTTCTTCCAGTGATAAATCCCTTTGCTTGGCCATCTCTCAGCATATAGTTCACACAAAAGCTTACTAGGGCAAATAAAGAATCTGAAAGGTTTCCCTCCATTAATCAGTATCATCAAATATCCACTGAAGACTTCTTACAGGCTAACAAGAAGGGATTCAGAAGCTCAAAAGCACTTCTGCCCCCTCTTCAAGGAGTGTCCTAATTTAGCTGGGTGTAAATACATGAAAAGATAACACAAGCTAACATACAAGTTTAGAATGACTACTGGAAACTCAACTTCCGTAGGATTTGAAAGGAGAGAAAATTTTAGTTGTTTTCTCCCATTTTCAGACTATCCTAATTGCAATTTTAAGATACCCATAGAAGGGGCACAGTCAATTAAGCATCTGACTCTTGGTTTCAGCTCAGGTCATGATCTCATAGGTCCTGGGATTGAGCCCTACATTGGGTTCCACGCTTAGCGTGGAGTCTGCTTGAAAGATTCTCTCCCTCTGCCCCTCCCCCAATGTGTGTACATGCTCTCTCTCAAAAAAATAAATAAATCTTAAGATACCCACAGAAGAGCAAGAACAACAGGAAAAGAAAAGAGGAAAGATGGAAGGAAAGGGAAAAGGTATAAGACATGCTCTAAATGAATTTACTGTTAATCAGAATGGAAGGAAGAATGAACTAATATTTATGAGTACCTTCACGATATAAGATGTAATGTGCTAGAGATATTATAACATCTTAACACAACTACTTGATTGAGGTTTTATACCTACCTTTAAATATCAGCTAAGGTTTAAAAGAGGTTTAAAAGAAGTTCTTATCCCATATTATATATCTAATAAGATGCCAGAGCCAGGACCCTAGTCCTGGTCAGCCTGGCTCTAAAGATTTTCTACTATAATATACTGCTTCTTAAACCATATTCAGAAGGTTAGACAGGGACTGTTGAGCTTGGCACAGGTACAATGGGAAAAATACTATCAAAAAGTTAGGTTCTCTCCTGCCTCGTGAAACTTATAATCTCAAGTGGGCAATGAGTTATATAATAATGTATAATTATAAGAGATAATGCATGTGAAGTCCATGCAGTTCCTGGCACATAAGAAGTGCTCAAATATTAGTTGCTACTGTTATATTATATACCAGAATGCTATATAGGCTACACAGAAGGGGAAATTACAGAAGAGGTTAAAGAGGTAAGAGACTACTTTTTATTATAGTGATAAGAAAGAGATGAAATGAAGAGGTAATATGTGCACTGAGTTTTGAATGACTGGAATTAATCTTACAGCAGCAAATTTGAGGACTGGGGATGGTGAGGACTGAGAGAGAGTAGCATGAGTAGCAGCACGGAACCAGAAACATGTAGGAACAGGAGGTGGAAAAGGCAGGTTGGCATCAAATCAAAGAGAGCCTGGAATCCCCTAATAAAAAGTTTTACTTCAACCTACAGGCAAATGTAAATCATTAAAGGTTTTTCACTGTTATAGATGCCCTAAGGTCATTTATTAAAGGTATTCTTTTATAAGATGAAGAGAATAAATTCAGGAAATATATGAGGGCACCAGAGATAGTAAGATGTAATTTAAAGACATCACACACACACACACACACACACACACACACACACACACACACACACACACACACACACACACACACACACACACACACACACCAGATTTGGCAGTTTAGAAGTTATCACCCAAAAGGACTCTCAATTTTCAAACTTCAGTGGCTCAGAGAATAACACTGTCATTAATAGAAACAGAAAAATGAGATAAAGAGATGGGTTTGAGAAGGAAAGAAATGATAAGTTCAGTTTTAGCCATGCTGAGGTTGAGTTTCAGGGAGCCATCTAACTGGCAAAATCCAAAAGGAAAGAGAAGAGTGTGGGACTAAAGCTAAATATGAAAAAAAAAAATATATATATATATATAAAGAAGGGGAGTGGTGTGGAGGGAAGGAAGAGTCACCTACACAGAAGTTTTAGCTGAATCCATGAAAACGGTGAGAACTACTGGAGGGAGAGGGAGTAAGGTCATAGTCTCAAAGGAAACATCATGCAGTCATGAGTACGGGTGTTGTATTAGCTCTGGGAAAGAGTAAGAATGTTTTTCTTTGAAATATGCAAAGCAGAGAAAGTAAGTATAGGTGAAATCACTAAGAACTATCGAAGACCCTTTTCTATAAAGAAGGGAGCAGGCTGTATTAGATACTGAAAAATAATGAAAAATATTCCACTGTGGGGATTTAACAGGGAGTCAATAAGAAGACTGTTAAATAGTTATAGAAATCGAATTAAAGTTAGACAAAATTTAAAAATTGTGATATATACAGCCATCTCAATATTATGACCTCTAACAGTACTAGAAGCAGAGAAACCAGACAATGGGGCCCTAGGGAATGGAAACAAGAATGCGACACAGGACAAAATATCCACTGACAAAAAATTCTATACGTGATAGCAAAATCAGTGTTGAAGAAGCAGATATAAGATCTACACTGGAGGATGACATAGGCAAAACTAGAAAGGTACTAAATGGCCAGGAAAAATGGAGAAGTAGAGCTCAAACCAAAATGAGAGAAGAAAAGTTCAGAAGTAAAGTGATAGAGGGTGAAGGTAAGAAAACTGTGGTCAAAGAAAAAATACTTTTAGGGGTGCCTGGGTGGCTCAGTTGTTAAGCATTTGCCTTCGGCTCAGGTCATGGTCCCAGTCTCCTGGGATCGAGCCCCACATCAGGCTCCCTGCTCTGCAGGAAGCCTGCTTCTCTCTCTCCCACTCCCCCTGCTTGTGTTCCCTCTCTGTGTTTCTGTCAAATAAATAAATAAAATCTTTAAAAAAGAGAGAGAAAATACTTTTAAATTCAATTATTTTGGAGGTAGTGCAGACCTCAGTAATGACAAACCCAAAGCAGTATAGTTTAATGGCTAAAGTAGACATGAAAATCAATGGAAAAGGAAGACATGTAAATGCCCTTCATGCCCGTTTGGAAGAGAGCTCCATGAGTGCCTACTCCACATTGCCTGAATGGGACACTATACATCTCAAAGTACTCGATAAACAGAAATGGAAAAGCAATCTATACATCATCTGTTCCTTTGTTCAGTCCTTCAATTATTTCTTCATCTAAGTTACTGAGCACTCTTTAGAATGTGAAGTACTGAGAGTGGAAATAGTGAGAGCAGTTTCTTAGTAACAACAGCTAAAGTCTGTCAAGTTCTCACTATAGCTAGGCATGATTTCAACAAATTTGCATTTAACTCATTGAATCATCAAAACAACTCTATAAAGGTAGGTACTTTTATTATCTTCATTTTATAGATGAGGATATGGGAACTCAGAGAGACTAAGTTCAATGTGAAGAGTTAAATGTAAGTGGTGGGACTGGGATATACACTAAGACATTTGGGCTCCAGAGTCAAGTTCTTCATCACACTTCACTATCTCTGGGAGGAGAATCTTTACTTTTTTGCCAATCAAATTAACATTTAATTATATATATATATTTTTAAGATTGTTATTTATTTATTTGACACAGAGTGCGAGAGAGAGAGAGATGGCGAAAGAGGGAACACAAGCAGCGGGAGTGGGAGAGGGAGAAGCAGGCTTCCCACTGAGCAGGGAGCCCGATGTGGGGCTCGATCCCAGGACCCTGGGATCAGGACCTGAGCCGAAGGCAGACACTTAACGACTGAGCCACCCAGGTGCCCCTAATTACATATTTCTAAATGTTCTATCTTCTGTATACATTATTTAGGAAAATACATATAAAGATTCTCTTGTATCACATGTATTTTAAATATCAAAGCTATCAGAGTCTAAGACTTTTAAAATTTTCTTTTCTTGGGCGCCTGGGCGGCTCAGTTGGTTAAGTGACTGCCTTTGGCTCAGGTCATGATCCTGGAGTCCTGGGATCAAGTCCCACATCAGGCTCCCTCCTCAGCAGGGAGTCTGCTTCTCCCTCTGACCCTCCTCCCTCTCGTGCTCTCTCTCATTCTCTCTCTCTCAAATAAATAAATAAAATCTTTAAAAAATAAATAAAATTTTCTTTTCTTCTTATTTCTTCTGAGCAAAAGCTCAGAAATTCCAAAATTGAATCAAATTAGGTACCCAACCTTAAGGAGTCTGAATCCTAATTGGGGAGGTTGGAGTTACATATACTTTAAAAGATAAACAAAAAGAATATGATAAGGACTTAGTGAATTGTACAAGAGGTATGGCACCCAAAGAGAGAGATCACTTTGAGTTTGGGGTATGGGGAGGGAGGGGTCATTCAAGGGAGGCTCCACAGAAGAGGTCAGTTCTACACTGGGCTTTGAAGAAAAGGGGTGGTATACAAAGGCAGAATGGAGGCAGACACCATTTCAGAGCGAGAGAGAGAAGATCATGTGCAAGAATGTGGAGACCAGAAAAGATGTGTTCAGAGGAAATTAACAGCAGCACTCTAGCAAAAAGTTGATGGAGAGATACAATGGTAGAAATGACTAGAAAGGCAAGTTGAGAATAGATCACAGAGAGACGTGAATGTCAGTCTCACCAACCATGGAGGGAATCTCAACTGCCACATTCAGGCTAATTCATTTTTGTTGTTGTTAAGATTTTATTTATTTATCTGACGCAGAGACAGAGAGAGAGAGAGAGCGCGCAAGCACAAGCAAGGGGAGCAGCAGGCAGAGGGAGAGGGAGAAGCAGGCTAATTCCAGGACCCTGGCATCATGACCTGAGCTGAAGGCAGACACTGAGCCAACCAGGCACCCCCAGGCTAATATGATTCTTAAAACACTTATCATACTGAATCACAAATTTGCTGAAATGACGCCACATTCATTTACTAAATGGACTAAAATTAAAAAGAAACCTTTAGAAATTATGAAGTTGCTTTTAAAAACATAGCTCAAAGAGTAACTTACAGATCTCCTAGTTCAACTCATTAATTTTTTTAAACAGATTTTTTTTAAAGATTTTATTTATTTATTCATAAGAAACAGAGAGAGAGAGAGAGAGAGAGAGAGAGAGGCAGAGAGAGAAGCAGGCTCCCCGCTGAGCAGGGAGCCCAATGCAGGACTCGATCCCAGAACCCTGGGATCATGACCTGAGCCAAACGCAGACGCTTAACCATCTGAGCCACCCAGGCACCCTCCATATTAATTTCTTATAGTCTCTTAATAACTACATCCTTGAATGATGTTTTTTAAGCCCCTATTTGAACACTCTCAAGTGATGGGGAGTTAGCAATCTTGTAGGGACCTGGGATCCCTACACCACCTTACCACCTTGTCTAATCAAGCCAATTCCTGGTATAGGACAAAAATAAGTAGAGAAAATGTCACCATGGTATAAAATCTCACTTTTGTACAACTCAATCCTATCAATCAAAATAATTTAAAAAACATCCTCCAATGCCACAATATAAGCTCTTTCATTGAAGAATAAACATGGAAAACTATCTTCAGTATGAGAGAGTAGACGTTCGTGGTTTTTGTCACCCAGCATCTTTTTTCCCTTTTCTGACTTTACTTGGTGGGGACCATCTTCTACCCTATCAGCAAAGTGTTCCTGGTGAAGCAGGTAACATCCCAGCTACAGGAGTGGGACATATGACTGTGAAATTGTGATTGGTCAGGATTAAGAAAATGACTGGAGCTAAGGTAATCAGTGGTAATCCTATTAGTCCTACCACGGTCCAGAAAGAACAATAGCTTCCTGTGGACTTGGAGCTCCTAGAGTGTTGTCCTAATAGTAGGTTATACATCTCAACAATGGGAGACTGAAATTGCTGCAACCATCTTACTACCATAAAGAGAACCTATCTAAAAACAAAGCCACCCCAGAAGAAAAGAGGCATAGAAATAGAAATGGTAGATCTGGGTCCTCAGGATTTCATGCCTACTTCAAACCACATCTCAGCCAGATTTACTTTTCTCTTAAACCAGTTTGTTTTTTTTCCCTATTACTTTCATCCCAAAGAGTCCTGCCTAACACACATGGTAACTGCCAAATACTATAACAAGAAAAGTAGGTCAACCTCTCAGCACTTATTATCATGCATTACTGCATAATTTGGTTATATCCCAATAACCAACTACAGATACTAAATTTAAAAATGATCTGGCACATTTTAACATAGCATTTCACATTCAATATCGCCTTGCACTGTCTTATTTTAAGATAAAAATCAGTATTTTACCCTATAGAAAGCACAAGAAAATGCTTTATAACTTTACTATATAACACTATGAATGCAAGAATAAGCACCTCAGAAATAAGAAATTTTCATTACATCAGATCACAGTTATTTTAAAAAACAGAAAACAAACAAAAAAACTAATGAACTATCCAGAAGCCACGTAAAGACTCTTACTTGAAGCTGAAGAGTATGTCGAAGAATTGTTTCTTCTAAGGCATGGATCCACTTCTCTCGCTCATCAGCATCACGAGCTGGAATAAAAGATTATAAAAATTAAAATGTTAATTTCTACAATACAGCTTCATGTTTGAAAAAAATTTCAAATCTCAATACTAATAGGAAAGGTTTTTAGTTGCGCCATTTCTTTACAGGTTCACCTTCCTATCTTTTCTAAACATGCAATCTACTTGCAGCAATTTACAACAAAGGGAATAATTATGCTCAATAATAGCAAGCTACTTTCTCACTGAGAACAACTAGAAAAGCTGGAATAATTATTTAAAAATAACTGGTTGAACAGTACATTAAAAGGATTATTCACCATGACCAAGCGGGATTTATCCCTGGGCTGCAAGTTTGGTTCAACATTCGCAAATCAATCAACGTGATACAATACATTAACAAAAGAAAGAACAAGAATCATATGATCCTCTCAATAGATGCAGAAAAAGCATTTGACAAAGGACAGCATCCTTTCTTGATCAAAACTCTTCAGAGTATAGGGATAGAGGGTACATACCTCAATATCATAAGAGCCATCTATGAAAAACCTACAGCGAATATCATTCTCAATGGGGAAAAGCTGAGAGCTTTTCCTCTAAGGTCAGGAACGCGGCAGGGATGTTCACTATCACCACTGCTATTCAACATAGTATGAGAAGTCCTAGCCACAGCAATCAGACAACAAAAAGAAATCAAAGGCATCCAAATTGGCAAAGAGGAAGTCAAACTCTCACTCTTTGCAGATGATATGATACTGTATGTGGAAAACCCAAAGACTCCACCCCAAAACTTCTAGAACTCATACAGGAATTCAGTAAAGTAGCAGGATATAAAATCAATGCACAGAAATCAGTGGCATTCCTATACACCACCAACAAGACAGAAGAGAGACAAATCAAGGAGTCGATCCTATTTACAACCGCACTCAAAATCGTAAGATACCTAGGAATAAGTTTAACCAAAGAGGCAAAGGATCTGTACTCAGAAAACTATAAAATACTCATGAGAGAAATTGAAGAAGACACAAAGAAATGCAAAAACGTTCCATGCTCATGGATTGGAAGAACAAATACTGTGAAGATGTCAATGCTACCTAGAGCAATCTACACATTCAATGCAATCCCCATCAAATTACCATCCACTTTTTTCAAAGAAATGGAACAAATAATCCTAAAATTTGTATGGAACCAGAAGAGACCCCGAATAGCCAGAGGAATCTTGAAAAAGAAAAGTAAAGCTGGCGGCATCACAATTCCAGCTCTATTACAAAGCTGTCATCATCAAGACAGTATGGTACTGGCACAAAAACAGACACATAGATCAATGGAACAGAATCGAGAGCCCAGAAATGGACCCTCAACTCTATAGTCAACTCATCTTTGACAAAGCAGGAAAGAATTCCAATGGAAAAAAGACAGTCTCTTCAACAAATGGTGTTGGGAAAATTGGACAGCCACATGCAGAAGAATGAAACTGGACCATTTCCTTACACCACACACAAAAATAGACTCCAAATGGTTGAAAGACCCAAATGTGAGACAGGAGTCCATCAAAATCCTAAAGGAGAACACAGGTAGCAACCTCTTCGACCTCAGCCACAGCAGCTTCTTCCTAGAAACATTGCCAAAGGCAAGGGAAGCAAGGGCAAAAATGAACTATTGGGATTTCATCAAGATAAAAAGCTTTTGCACAGCAAAAGAAACAGTCCACAAAACCAAAAGACAACCGACAGAATGGGAGAAAATATTTGCAAATGACATATCAGATAAAGGGCTAGTATCCAAAATCTATAAAGAACTTATCAAACTCAACACCCAAAGAACAAATAACCCAAACAAGAAACGGGCAGAAGACATGAACAGACGTTTTTCCAAAGAAGACATCCAAATGGCCAACAGACACATGAAAAAGTGCTCAACATCGCTCGGCATCAGGGAAATCCAAATCAAAACCTCAATGAGATACCACCTCACACCAGTCAGAATGGCTAAAATTAACAAGTCAGGAAACGACAGATGTTGGCGGGGATGCAGAGAAAGGGGAACCCTCCTACTCTGTTGGTGGGAATGCAAGCTGGTGCAACCCCTCTGGAAAACAGTATGGAGGTTCCTCAAACAGTTGAAAATAGAGCTACCATACGATCCAGCAATTGCACTACTGGGTATTTACCCCAAAGATACAAATGTCGGGATCCGAAGGGGTACGTGCACCCCAATGTTTATAGCATCAATGTCCACAATAGCCAAACTGTGGAAAGAGCCAAGATGTCTAACAACAGATGAATGGATAAAGAATATGTGGTATATATACACAATGGAATATTATGCAGCCATCAAAAGGAATGAGATCTTGCCATTTGCAACGACGTGGATGGAACTGGAGGGTGTTATGCTGAGTGAAATAAGTCAATCAGAGAAAGACATGTATCATATGACCTCACTGATATGAGGAATTCTTAATCTCTGGAAACTGAGGGTTGCTGGAGTGGTGGGGGGTGGGAGGGATGGGGTGGCTGGGTGATAGACATTGGGGAGGGTATGTGCTATGGTGAGCGCTGTGAATTGTGCAAGACTGTTGAATCACAGATCTGTACTTCTGAAACAAATAATGCAACAGATGTTAAGAAAAAAGAAAAAGAAGAAGATAGCAGGAGGGGAAGAATGAAGGGGAGTAAGTCGGACGGGGAGACGAACCATGAGAGACAATGGACTCTGAAAAACAAACTGAGGGTTCTAGAGGGGAGGAGGGTGGGGGGATGGGTTAGCCTGGTGATGGGTATTAAAGAGGGCACATTCTGCGTGGAGCACTGGGTGTTATGCACAAACAATGAATCATGGAACACTACATCAAAAACTAACGATGTAATGTATGGTGATTAACATAACAATAAAAAAATTTTTTAAAAGATAAATAAATAAATAAATAAATAAAAATAACTGGTTGAAGACAATAGAAAACAACAAGGTAGTAAAGAATTCACAGGCCAAAATCTAGGAGAAGACAAACATTTAGAAGATAAGCCTCATATTTAAGGACACTTTTCTCCTGGAGGAATTGTAAATTCCAGGAGAGGACACACATTAAAGAAAATTTGACAAAGTATTCTCCATGCATACATGGATAATGTCTGATGGAAGATGGTGGAAGCAGGAAAGAATAGAGCAACAAAAATAATAAGCCCAGAAAACCATAAGAAACCTAGGAATAAACCTAACCAAAGAGGTGAAAGACTAGTACTCTGAAAACTATAAAACACGGATGAAAGAAATTGAAAAGGACACAAAGAAAGACATGCCATGCTCATGGATTGGAAGAACAAATATTGTTAAAATGTCTATTCCACCCAAGGCAATTTACACATTTAATGCAATCCCTATCAAAATACCACAAACATTTTTCAGAGTTAGAACAAACAATCCTAAAATTTGTATGTAACCACAAAAGACCACAAATAGCCAAACCAATCTTGAAAAAAGCAAAGCAAAGCTGGCATCACAATTCCAGACTTCTAGTTATATTCTAAAGCTGTGGTGATCAATACAGTATGGTACTGGCAGAAAAACAGACACATAGATCAATGGAATAGAATAGAAAACCCAGAAATGAACCCACAACTATATGGTCAATTAATCTTTGACAAAGAAGTAAAGAATATTCAATGGGAAAAAGTCTCTTCAATAAATGGTGTTGGGTAAACTGGACAGGAACATAGAAAAGAATGAAACTGGACCACTTTCTTACACCATACACAAAAATAAAATCAAAATGGATTAAAGACAGGAAACCATCAAAATCCTAGAGTAGAACACTAGCAATAACCTCTTTCTGACTAAATATGTTTCCTGAAGCAAGGGAAACAAAAGGAAAAATAAACTCTTGGGACTTCATCAAAATAAAAGCTTCTGCATGCACAGTGAAGTAAACAATGAACACAACATAAGGCAACCTATGGAATGGGAGAAGATATTTGCAAATGACATATCTGAGAAAGGGTTACTATCCAAAATATATAAATATATAAAGAATTTATACAACCCAACACCCAAAAAACAAATAATCCAGTTAAAAAGTGAGAAGACATGAACAGACATTTTTCCAAAGAAGACATATAAATGGCCAACAGACACATGAAAAGACGCAACATCACTCATCATCAGGGAAATACCAATCACAATGAGCTATCACCTCACAACTGTCAGAATGGCTAAAATTAACAACACAAGAAACAATAGGTGTTGGCAAGGATGTTGAGAAAGGAGAAGCCTCCTCCACTGTTGGTGGGACTGAAAATTGGTACAGCTATTCCGGAAAACAGTATGGAGGTTCCTCAAAAAGTTAAAAATAGAACCACCCTAGGGACCCAGCAATTGCACTACTAGGTATTTACCCAAAGGATACAAAAATACTGATTCAAAGGGATACATGCATCTCAATGTTTATTTATCGACAATAGCCAAACTATGGGAAAAGCCCAGTGTCTATCGACTGATGAAAAGATAAAGATACACACACACACACACACACACACACACACACACACACACAATGGAATATTACTCGGCCATAAAAAGGAATGAAATCTTGCCATTTGCAAGGACATGGATGGAGCTAGAGTGTATTATGCTAAGCGAAATAAGTCAGTTAAATACAAATACCATATGATTTCACTCATATGTGGAACTTAAGAAACAAAACAAACAAGCATAGGGAAAAAAAGAGAAAGGCAAACCAAGAAACAGACTCTTAAGTATATAGAGAACAAACTGATGGTTGCCAGAGGGGAGGTGGGTTGGGGGGACAGGGGAAATAGGTGATGGGGATTAAGGAGGGCACTTGCTGTGATGAGCACTGGGTATTGTATAGAAGTGTTGAATCACTAAACTGTACACCTGAAACCAATATTATACTCTATGTTTAAATAAATTTAAATAAATAGAATTTAAATAAAAACTAAAAAAAAATTTTTTTTAATGGTAAGTATGTGGGCAAAACTAAATGAATACTAACTACATAAAATACTATCTTGTGAGGTTGTAAATAAATACATACAAAATTAAATACAGAACAACTGCAAATAGATTGGGAAAGAGGAAACGGAGTTAAAGAATTCTAAGGTTCTGCAATGTTTGGAAAGAAGATAAAACTACCAGTTAACATTAGACTTTGGCAACTGAAGGATTTGTTATAATTTTTAGAGTAATCACTAGAAGGTTAAGTGTTTAACTTCCAAAATAATAAATTTAAAAATTCAATAATGAAAAATAATCCAAAACTTGACAAGAAAGGAAAATAGAAGAAACAGAGTATGAAGGGGCGCCTGGGTGGCTCAGTCGTTAAGCGTCTGCCTTCAGCTCAGGTCATGATCCCAGGGTCCTGGGATCGAGCCCCGCATCGGGCTCCCTGCTCAGCGGGAAGTCTGCTTCTCCCTCTCCCACTCCCCCTGCTTGTGTTCCCCTCTTGCTGTGTATCTCTCTGTCAAATAAATAAAATCTTAAAAAAAAAAAAGAGTATACAAGACAAAAAGAAAATATATATGGTAAGATGATAAATTTTAACCCTAAAACACCAATAATTAAATTAAGTGTAAATGAAGTATGTAAATGTTCCAATTAAAACAAAAAGGGAGGGACACCTGGGTGGCTCAGTCAGTTAAGCACCTGACTTGATTTTGGCTCAGGTCATGATCTTGGGGTGGAGAGACTGAGTCCCACGCTGGGTTCCGCTGCCGTGGGCATGGAGCCTGCTTGGGATTTCTCTTCCTCCCCCTCTGCCCCCTTTGCCCTCAAATAAATAAAATAAATCTTAAAAAAAAAAAAAGGGTTCAGGGGCGCCTGGGCGGCTCAGCTGGTTAAGCATCAGACTCTTGGTTTCGGCTCAGGTCATGATCTCATGGTTCCAGAGTCTAGCCCCACAACTGGTTCCACGCTCAGTGCAGTTTGCTTGTCCTCTCCCTCTGCTCCCACCCCCACCATTTAGCATGTGTGCGTACTCTCTCTCTCTCAAATAAACAAATAAAATCTTAAAAAAAAAAAGTTTTGTAAACAAGATTTTACGATGCTTACAAGAGACACTTCCTAAACATAAGGATACAGAAATATTAAAAGTAGGAGTATAGAAAAAGACAGATCCAAAAAAAAAAAAAGAAATTGATCATAGAAACACTAAATTCCAAAAAAGTTGCTATTATTAAAATTGCATAAAATAGACTTTACCAGGAAATCAGAGCCTCACTTTGCAAATACAAGAGGTTCAAGTCATCCAGAAGACAGAATAAATGTAAATTTCTATGTAACTAATAAAATGGATTCAAAAAATGTTCGATATGGCAAAAACATATAGAATATAAGGAAAAATAGACAAAATACCACAATCATAATGGCAGATTTTAATACATCTCCTTCATTAACCAATTAGACGAAGCAGACAAAAAATTAGTAAAAATCTTTGAAGATAAAGGGGCGCCTGGGTGGCTCAGTCATTAAGCGTCTGCCTTCGTCTCAGGTCATGATCCCAGGGTCCTGGGATCGAGCCCCACAACAGGCTCCCTGCTCCACAGGAAGCCTGCTTCTCCCTCTCCCACTCCCCTGTTCCCTGTCTCACTGTGTCTCTCTCTGTCAAATAAATAAAATCTTAAAAAAAAAAAGAATCTAGAAGATATGAACAATCCCTGACATAAACTTGATCCAATGGACATACATAGAACACTACACACAACAAATATGAAACAGACATTCTTTTCAAGCACCCATAGAACATTTCTAAAAATTGACCATATAATGAACCCTAAAACAAGTCTCAACAAATTTCAAAGGATTGAAATCATACAAAACATATTTATAGTGAAAATATAAGCTAGAAATCAGTTACAAAAGTATAAATTAGAAAATATTCAGATATTTGGGGAAAAAAACACAACTAGATAATCCAGTGGTCAAAGAAAATATCCCACTAGAAATTAGAAAATGTTTAGGGGCGCCTGGGTGGCTCAGTTAAGTGTCTGGCTTCGGCTCAGGTCATGATCCCGAGGTCCTGAAATCAAGGCCTGCATGGGGCTCCCTGCTCAGTGGGGAGCCTGCTTCTCCCTCTCCCCACCCTCTACCCCCATTAGTGCATCTCTCTCTCTCAAGTAAAATCTTGGAAAAAAAAAAGAAATTAGAAAATGCTTAGAACTGCATAAATGAAAATAAGGCATATTGAAACTTGCTGGAGGCAGTTTAAAACAGTAATAAAGGGAAATTTATAGCCTAAAATCCATGTATAGAAAAGCTAAAAGGCTGAAAACAACAGGAAATTAAATTCAAAACAAGTAGAAAGAAAATGATAAAGAACATAAAATAATCAAATAGAGAGCAACATAAGATCAATAAAATTTAAAGTTGGTTACCTGAAATAACTAATGAAATTAATAAACTACCTACGTACTGTAGGTAGGTAGGTAGATAGGTAGATTGAGGAAGTGCATGAAAAGAATGGGGGACATGTCAAAAGGAAACAGGAGTCAACCTGAAGGAGTTCCAGGGACAAACGCCTGAAGAATTTGAGCCACAAATGATAGGACTGGGCTATAACCCACTGAATAAAATAAACATCCAAGAATCTAATAATGATATAAGTAATTAAGTAAGTAAATAAATGGGAAGAAGGCACAGCTCCTTCTTCAGAAGAATTACAATTCGTTAGTACAGAAGGAATGAGAGAGATTTAAAAATCATCATTAGACAAAAACCACAACAGTAATTATCACAAACAAGATCCACTGATGGCATATTGATATTTAAAATCAGTGGACAAAAGTTTGAGAAGAAATAGGATATTAGCAAAGTCTCAAAGTATCTTCCCCAAGATACTTATAAATTACAAAGGGAAAAATAGTAATTTTATAATGGAGAAATCTGGCAGACACCACCTTAGTCCAGTGATAAAGGTTAACATCACCAGTAATAAATTTATTGATATAATATACCTCCCAATACAACCCACGGAGGAGGAAACAGCATCACTTCTGTGGTATTCTTCCAAACATATATAATCTCAATCTAATCATGAGAAAACATCAAATATGCCCAAATTGAGAGACATGCTACAAAATAATACTCATCAAAAATGTCAAGGTCATAAATGTGCCTGGGTGGCTCAGTCGGTTAGGTGGCTGCTTTCAGCTCAGGTCATGATCCCAGGGTCCGTGGATTGAGCCCTGCGGTGAGCAGGGAGCCTACTTCTCCCTCTCCTATTCCTTCTGCCTGTGCACTCTCTCTCTCTCTGTCAAATAAATAAATAAAACCTTTAAAAAAATAAAAATTTTAAAAAAAGTCAAGGTACGAAAGACAAGAAAAGAATAAGGAATTGCCATAACTAAATGCAATGTGGGATCTTGAAATGAATCCTGAAACAGAAAAGGAACATTAGAGGGAAAATGCTCTGTAAGTACTATACCAAATGAGTGAAAGATCCAGCTCAGGAATCAAGAGCCTGAGCAAGATGTAGAGGGACAACAATAGTCCCCCCTTATCAACAAGGGATATGTTCCAAGACACCCAGGATGCCTGACACCATGGATAGTACCAGACCCTATATATACCGTGTTTTTTCCCATACATACCTATGATAAAATGTATTTATAAATTACTAAGAGATCATAGTAAGAGACTAACAATAATAAAATAGAACAATTATAACAATATACAATAAAAGTTATGTGAATGTGGTCTGTTCCTCACATACATCTGTGCCCTAAAAATATCTTAATGTACTGTACTCACCCTTTTTATGATGATGGGAGATGATAAAATATCTACGTGATGAGAAGAAGTGAATTAATAGGCATTGTGAAGTAGCATTAGGCAATACGTCAGAAGGATCATTTGCTTCCAGAACTCAGTTAACCGTGGGTAACTGAAACCACAGAAAGCAAAACTCCACATGAGGTGGGACTACTGAACATCATACCAGCACACAATGTGGCACAAGGCACCAAAGCCCAAAACAGGATGAAGAGGGAATCTACACAGTGGAGAAGTCCAGCATGAGGAGTCAGAATCCAAGAAAGGCGAAGAGGGAGTCCACGTTGCAGGGGACAGAATCAACCCGGCACAGGTTTCCAAGGCTGAGTGGAGTAAGGATGACATTCACACAAGAAGTGGGTAATGATGGGAAACTAATTACATACAGAAGGATTGGCCAAATAAGTAAACATAACAAGGGTAAAGGGTTTCTCACTTTAAGGGGTTGGAAAATAGTGCTACAAATATGGTAGGCGAGAAAACCAGAATGATTTCTGGGGATAAGGTATTGATATGAACTCACAGTTTTCAATATATAAGTAAATAAATAAATATGGACATGGATGCACATGTGTGTACACATACATATATATAACATGTATGTTTCTTAGCTATGAGAGGACCTGAGTGCCATCACACCTAACAGCACCAAATACACCTAACGCTAGGTGTTGATTTCTAAATACCATTCTCCATTAAAAGGTACCAGGGCTTCTTGGGAAAAGGATTGATTATGGAACTAGGACGGGGAAGGGAGAAAATAAGCCTGGAACATCTTTTTTTTGTGCCAGAAAGTAAGGAAGGAATACTTTTTTGTGCCATAAAGTAAGGAAATACTCAAGAGAATTATAGGGACATGTCAAAAGAACACAGAAATCAGTTTAAAGGGAATTCTACTAGCCAAACTGAGGGTAATCTGGGCATTAAAATAAATGATGATAAAGAATTATTAGTTTGCTCAGTATAACAGAAAACCATATTACTACTGATATACATAAACTAAAAGTTTGATGAGGAATGGGATATCGGCATAGCTTCTAAATACTTCCCCACAAAATATTAAATAAGAAGGGAAAAAGATGAAATTTTACAACAAAGCCTGGCAATACTACCTTAATGAGATGATCAAAGTAAATATCATCAGTAGTGGGACAAACAAACCCTGCAAGAAGAACACAGAATCATTTCTGTGATCTTTGGGCCAAAGATACAATGTAATCTCAATCAACTCATGAAAAAACATCAGGAAAAAAAACAAACTGGGGAACATTCTACAAAATAATTAGCCTATAACTTTTAAAACTGTCAAGATCAGGAGTACCTGGCTGGCTCAGTAGGTGAACATGTGACTCTTGGTCTCAGAGCTGTGGGGGTCAAGCCCCATGTTGGATGTAGAGATTACTTAAAAACAAAATCTTTAAAAAAAAAAAAAAGTGTCAAGGTCATAAAAGTCAAGGAAAGACTGTGGAACCATTCTAGACTGAAAGAGACATGAAAACTAAATGTAAAATGTGACGCTGAACCAGATCCTGTTGCTATAAAGGACATTACTGGGACAACTGGAGAAATCTGAACAGAGTGGAGAAATCTGAACAGAGTCTAAGGATTAGAAGACATTAGTGCATCAATGTTAATTTCCTGATTATAGTGGTTGTAAAGTGTGTATACAGGAAAATTTCCTTATTTGCAGGAAATATAAAGCATTCAGGGGTGATGGGACATTCATTTAGCAACTTATTCTCAATTTGGGGAGTTGTACTGTACTTGCAACTTTTCTGTAAGTATAAGGTTGTTGCAAATTTTAAAATTATATTAAAAATTATGATAAATCAAAGAGGACATAAGTAAATGGAAATATCATTTCAAGGATTGGAAAATTTAATACTGCAACATATTAAAATTAAACTATAGATTAAATGCAATGCAAATTAAAATTCCAAAAGGCATTTTTGGAATTTGTCAAGCTAATTCTAAAATACAAATACAAAATGGTACAAAAGATAAAGAATAGCAAAGGCTTTCTGGAAAAGATAGAAACATTCTTAGAGGGTTTACTCTCTTAAATATAAAGTCATATGATAAAGCTATAGTAATTAAGAAAATGTGGTTTTGGAGCAAGGATAAATAAACACACCAAGGAAACAGAATAGAGCCCAGAAACAGGCCCACTCATGTACATAGACACTTGATTTGTGATAAATGTGGCACCAAAGAGCACTAAGTAACAATCTTTCAATATGTGGTGCTAGGACAATATGGGAAAAAATTGAAACCTGACCCTTCCTTGTACTACACACAAAAATTAATTCCAGGTGATTCCTTTATTCTTAACTGTGAAAGAACAACAAATTTTCCAGAAGGCAAAACAGGAGAATACCATCATAATTTGGGAATAGAGAAAAGCTTCTTAAACAGGATACAGAACTCCTAATTATAAAGAAAATGACAGATAAATTTAACTACATCAAAGTTAAGAATTTTGGTTCATCAAAAAACACCATTTAGAGAATGTCATAGTAAGCCACTGTGACATACGGAGTTAAAGAACATGGACCCTAAGTCCAACCCTGAGCTTTGCTAGTTATTAACCATATAATGTGCAACAAGTTACTTAATCTTTTCTAAGCCTCAGCGTTCTCATTTGTAAAATGACAGTAACAGTATCTACCACATAGGGTTATTGCAGAGATTGAGTTAATACAAATACAACACTTAGGTAAATGACATAAGGTAGGTGCTCAATAAGCATTTAACTATTATTACTGCTGAGCATTTATTATGACCTGGCCCTGATTTCAAGGAGCTCAAAATGAGAGATTTGTATGTAGCTGTATAAATACGTGGCTTATGCCACCACCAAAGGAAGTGAATAAAAAATCAGGGAAGAGCTCCTTGAGGAGTTAGATCATAAAAAGTAGAATTAGGGGCGCCTGGGTGGCTCAGTCATTAAGCATCTGCCTTCGGCTCAGGTCATGATCCCAGGGTCCTGGGATCGAGCCCCGCGTCAGGCTCCCTGCTCAGTGGGAAGCCTGCTTCTCCCTCTCCCACTCCCACTCCCCCTGCTTGTGTTCCCTCTCTCTCTGTGTCTCTGTCAAATAAATAAAATCTTTAAAAAAAAAAAAGTAGAATTAGTTTGTCAAGCAGAGAAGGATAAGGACATCCTGAAAGAGAAAAGAACACTAACAATGACACTGAGACATGAAAAAGTGTATTTGGGAACCTGGTTTGAAAGTGTCTAGAATATTGGACTGACTTGGGGAGGAGGAAATGGCAAAAGATTAGGATCCCAGCCCAAGGAATGTAAATGGACTTGATCTTTTTTTTTTTTAAAGATTTTTTTATTTATTCATTCGAGACACAGAGATACAGAGCGAGGGAGAGAGAGTGAGCGAGCATGAGCAGGGGGAGAAACAGAGGGAGGGGGAGAAGCAGACTCCCCGCTGAGCAGGGAGCCCGATGCAGGGCTCGATCCCAGGACCCTGGGATCATGACCTGAGCCGAAGGCAGAAGCTTAACCATCTGAGCCACCCAGGTGCCCCTAAATGGACTTTATCTTTAAGACAACGGAAAGCCCTTAAAATGTTCAAGCATGAGAAAGACATGGTCTAATCTGCATATGAGGAACATCAATCTGGTAGTGCTGTGGAGAATGAAAAATGGGGAAAAACTGGAGGTGGCCACACCAGTTAGGAAATGGTGGTAACACTAAGGGCTGAAAAGACAACAGGTGCCATTCTCACTGCATCAGGCCACCTAATGGCAATTATCTTTAAATCTGCCACCCCTCAAAAATGCAATCAGATATAAGGTTCATCAGATTCTTCCTTGGTATATTCCCTCTCTATATCCTTTCTTTCACTTCCTACTGACTACATGCTCTTTAAAGAACTCATGTAGTCTTACGTCTGTAAACAAAATATCATTACAAATGCAGTACATGAGCTATACTCTGCTACCTCCAACGCAGCCTGCACACCTCAGACTGAGCTTATATTGAAATGCTATTTCTATAAAAAACCTCAATGTTCTACCATATCCTACAGAATTCATATTACCTTCCTGTTTAGCAGTAAAATCCCTCTACATCTTCCATTTTGTGCTTTACAGGAACCAAAATATCTTCTCAATGACCTCTAAATACTCTAAATTATCTTCCTGTTCATGAAATACTTTGTCCCTCCTTTAACCTTAACATTGACTCTACCCTTCTTCCCATGTATCTAAATCCCATATGCCTCAGAAGAAGTCCTAGTTCTCCTCCAGGAAGCCTTACAAAACTAGTCCAACAGCAGTACTCTTTCACCTTCAAACTCCAAGAGGACTTATAAATGCGAATGCATCATCCAATTATTCTTCGATCAAGTATTTACTGGCAATCTGTAAAATTTAATCTTATACTTCCCCCACACTGTTATTTACACTTTTTATGTGTTTAAGTTTCATCTCTATAAGATTTTAGGTTTTCTGATAATATTAACCATAGTGTTTACCACAGTGTTAGATCTATCCATCAATCCTACTATCCATCCATCTATCCATCCAACATTTATTGAGTAGCTATTGTGTACCAAGTACTGTTTAGAAACGGGATATAGACCCAGTCCTGTCTATACAGAACATACACTCAAGTGACAGGGAGAAACATATGCAAACTGACAACTGTTACTAATCAGAACGACTGAGTAAATCAGTGTAAGCAGAGTTCAAGAACCTATTCCAAGGGGTGTATGTTTATGGAGATGAACTCAGGGAAGGCTTCTGAAGCAAGGAGATTAGAGTCGAGTTTTTAAAAGTAAGAATTAGAGGCAAAGGTGTGGGTGTGGGTGTGTGGTGGAGGGAGTGGAGAAAGGAAGAAGGAGAGGAAGGTTTGGAGAAGAGGGAGAAGGGATAGGTGGCAGGGGAGGCACTGACAAGGGAGGCATTCAAAGGTAAAGAGGATAGAATAAGCAAAGGTAACCATGTGGCAAATTACTGTATGAGAATATAGAACTAAAATTCAGAAAATATAGCCCAGGGGCGCCTGGATGGTTCAGTTGGTTAAGTGTTTGCCTTCAGGTCAGGTCATGATCCCAGGGTCCTGGGATCCTGGGACCCCTGCTCAGCGGGAAGTCAGCTTCTACTTCTCCCTCTACCCCTCCGCCCATCCTACTCTCTCCCTCTCTCTCTCAAATAAATCAATAAAATCTTTCTAAAAAGAAAATATAGCCCATGCTTTGCTACTTTTTTCTAGTGTTGACCTTAGCAAGTCACTTATACCATCTGAATACTCATTTTAGCATCTTCAAATTGGAGGTTTACTGGCATAAAGATGAGCATATAGACCAATGGAAAAGAACAGAGAGCCCAAAAATAAACCCTGGCATGTGTGGCCAAATGATTTTTAACAAGAGTGCCAAGACTACACAATGGGGAAAAGTCAGTCTCTTCAACAAATGGTGCTGGGATAACTGGATACCCACGTTCTAAAGAATGAATCTGGACTCTTACCTTACACCATATGCAAAAAATAACACACTAGATTAAATGTAAGACCTAAAACTATTAAACTAGAAGAAAACAGAAAGCGAAAGCTTCAGAACACTGGATTTGGCAAGGAATTCTTGGATAGGACACCAAAAGCACAGGCAACAAAATGAAAACAAAAAATTGACAAATTAAACTACAACAAACTTAAAAATTTCTGTGCAAAGGAAACAATTGAAAGAAAAAAAAGCAACCTATAGAATGAGAGAAAATAACTGCAAACCATATATCTGATAAGGGGTTAACATCCAGAATATATAAAAATGTCTGTAACTCAACAACATAAAAACTCAATTAAAAAATGGACCAGGGACTTGACTAGAGATCTCTCCAAAGAAGACATATAAGTACTGTCCAATCAGCACATGAAAGGATACTTAGCATCACTAATCATTAAGGAAATTCAGGCCAAAATCACAATGAGATATCACCTCACACCTATCAGGGTGGCCGTTATCAAAAGAACAAAAAATTAAGTACTGACGAGGATGCAAAGAAGTTGGAATCCTTGTGCCCTGTTGGTGGGAATATAAAATGGCAGAGCCATTATGGAAAACAGTATGAAGGTTCCTCAGAAAATTAAAAATAGAATTACCACATAACCTAGTAATTCCACTTCTGAGTATTTATCCAAAAGAACTCAAAGTAGAATCTCAAAGAGATACTTGCACATCCACAACACATTATTCTCAAAAGCCAAAAAGTTGATGCAACCCGCCTGTCACTGACAGATGACTGAATATAGAAAATGTAGAATGCACATGCAATGGAATATTATGTAGCTTTTAAAAAGGAGGAAGTCTTATCACAAGCTACCACATGGATGAACCTTGAGGACATTATGCTAAGCAAATTAAGCCAGTCACAAAGGGACAAATACTGTATGATTTTACTCATGTGAAATATCTAAAGTAGTCAAAATAATAGAAGCAGGAAATAAAAATGTGGTTACCAAGGGTTAGGGAGAAGGGGGGTGGTTAGTATTTAGCAGGTACAGAGTCTCAGTGTCACGAGATGAAAAAGTTACAGAGATTTGTTACACAACAATGAATATATTGAACACTACTAAAATGTACACCTAAAATGATTAAGATAAATTTAATGTTATGTGTTTTTTATGATAATTAAAAATAAAATTGGAAGCTTAGACTAAATCATCCATTCTAGCTGAAAATTCAATAGTCTATTATTCTGACTAACCTGGCTCAACTTCTCCCATTCTCTCATGAGTCAGTAAACAAATCTCTACCCTACCGGATCTAATAGGAAAAATATCTTTGTGTATATGAAGAACCAGTAAGATGTCTGGTTAATATTCAACCATAATAAATAGTCACCCTGAATGTAAATGGGCTAAATGCCCCAATCAAAAGACACAGGGTATCAGACTGGATAAAAAAACAAGACCCATCAATATGCTGTTTGCAAGAGACTCATCTTAGACCCAAAGACACCTACATATTGAAGGGGGGGGGTGGAAAACCATTTACCAAGCTAATGGACACCAAAAGAAAGCTGGGGTGGCAATCCATGTATCAGACAAGTTAGATTTTAAACCAAAGACTATAATAAGAGATGAGTAAGGACACTATATCATACTTAAAGGGTCTGTCCAACAAGAAGATCTAACAATTGTAAATATCTATGCCCCTAACATGGGAGCAGCCAATTATATAAGCCAATTAATAACAAAAGCAAAGAAACACATCAACAACAATACAATAATAGTAGGGGACTTTAACACCCCCCCTCACTGAAATGGACAGATCATCTAAACAAAAGATCAACAAGGAAATAAAGACTAACTGACACACTGGACCAGATGGACTTCACAGATATATTCAAAACATTCCATCCCAAAGCAATAGAATACACATTCTTCTCTAGTGCCCATGGAACATTCTCCAGAATAGATCACATCCTAGGCCACAAATCAGGTCTCAACCAGTATCAAATGATTGGGATCATTCCCTGCATATTTTCGAACCACAATGCTTTGAAACTTAAACTCAATCATAAGAGGAAAGTCGGAAAGACCTCAAATACATGGAGACTAAAGAGCATCCTACTAAAGAATGAATGGGTCAACCAGAAAATTAGAGAAGAATTTTAAAAATTCATGGAAACAAATGAAAATGAAAACACAACTGTTCAAAATCTTTGGGATGCAGCAAAGGCGGTCCTAAGAGGAAAGTATATAGCAATACAAGGCTTTCTCAGGAAACAAAAAAGGTCTCAAATATACAACCTAACCCTCCACCTAAAGGAGCTGGAGAAAGAACAGCAAATAAAGCCTAAACTCAGCAGGAGAAGAGAGAAATAATAAAGATCAGGGCAGAAATCAATGAAATAGAAACCAAAAGAACAGTAGAACAGATCAACGAAACTAGGAGATGGTTCTTTGAAAGATTTAATAAGATTGATAAACCCCTGGCCAGACTTATCAAAAAGAAAAGAGAAATGACCCAAATAAATAAAATCATGAATGAAAGAGGAGATAGCACAACCAACACCAAAGAAATACAAACAATTAAAAGAAAATATTATGAGCAACTATATGCCAGCAGTTAGATAATCTGGAAGAAATGGATGCATTCCTAGAGATGTATAAACTACCAAAACTGAACCAGGAAGAAATAGGAAACCTGAACAGACCCATAACCAGTAAGGAAATTGAAGCAGTAATCAAAAATTTCCCAAAAAACAAGAGCCCAGGGCCAGATGGCTTCCCAGGGGAATTCTACCAAACATTTAAAGAAAAATTAATACCTATTCTTCTGAAACTGTTCCAAGAAACAGAAATGGAAGGAAAACTTCCAAACTCGTGTTATGAGGCCAGTATTACTTTGATCCCAAAATCAGATAAAGACCCCATCAAAAAGGAGAATTACAGACCAATATCCCTGATGAACATGGATGCAAAAATTCTCACCAAAATACTAGCCAACAGGATCCAACAGTACATTAAAAGGATTATTCACCACAACCAAGTGGGAATTATTTCTGGGCTGCAAGGCTGGTTCAACATCCACAAATCAATCAATGTGATACAATATATTAAAGAAGAAAGAACAAGAACCATATGATCCTCTCAATAGATGCAGAAAAAGCATCCTTTCTTGATTAAAACTCTTCACAGTGTAGGGACAGAAGGTACATACCTCAATATCATAAAAGCCATCTATGAAAAACTCACAGCAAGTATCATTCTCAATAGTGAAAAACTGAGAGCTTTCCCCCTAAGGTCAGGAACACAGGAGGGATGTCCACTATCACCACTGCTATTCAACATAGTACTAGAAGTCCCAGCCTCAGCAATCAGACAACAAAAAGAAATAAAAGGCATCCGAATTGTCAAAGAAGTCAAACTCTCACTCTTTGCAGATGATATGATACTTTATGTGGAAAACCCAAAGACTCCACCCCAAAACTGCTAGAACTCATACAGGAATTCAGTAAAGTGGCAGTATATAAAATCAATGCACAGAAATCAGTTGCATGTCTATACACCAACAACAAGACAGAAGGTAGAGAAATTATGGAGTCGATCCCATTTACAACTGCACCCAAAACCACAACATACCTAGGAATCAATCTAACCAAAAAGGCGAAGAATCTGTACTCAGAAAACTGTAAAATACTCATGAAAGAAATTAAGGAAGACACAAAGAAATGAAAAAATGTTCCATGCTCATGGATTGGAAGAACAAATATTGTGAAGATGTCAATGCTACCTAGAGCAATCTACACATTTAATGCAATCCCTAACAAAATACCATCAACTTTTGTCAAAGAAATGGAACAAATAATCCTAAAATTTGTATGGAAACAGAAAAGACCCCGAATAGCCAGAGGAATCTTGAAAAAGAAAATCAAAACTGGTGGCATCACAATTCCAGACTTCAAGCTATATTACAAAGCTGTCATCATCAAGACAGTATGGTACTGGCACAAAAACAGACACATAGATCAATGGAACAGAATCGAGAGCCCAGAAATGGACCCTCAACTCTATGGTCAACTAATCTTCGACAAAGCAGGAAAGAATGTCCAGTGGAAAAAAGACAGTCTCTTCAACAAATGGTGTCAGGAAAATTGGACAGCCACATGCAGAAGAATGAAACTGGACCATTTCCTTACACCACACACAAAAATAGACTCAAAATGGATGAAAGACCTCAATGTGAGACAGGAGTCCACAAAATCCTAGAGGAGAACACAGGCAGCAACCTCTTCGACCTCATCTGCAGCAACTTTTTCCTAGTAACATCGCCAAAGGCAAGAGAAGGGAAAAAATGAACTATTGAGACTCCATCAAGATAAAAAGCTTTTGCACAGCAAAGGAAACAGCCAACAAATCCAAAAGACAACTACAGAATGGGAGAAGATATTTGCAAATGACATATCAGATAAAGGGCTAGTATCCAAAATCTATAAAGAACTTATCAAACTCAACACCCAAAGAACAAATAATCCAATCAAGAAACGGGCAGAAGACATGAACAGACGCTTTTCCAAAGACGACATCCAAATGGCCAACAGACACATGAAAAAGTGCTCAACATCGCTCGGCATCAGGGAAATCCAAATCAAAACCTCAATGAGATACAACCTCACACCAGTCAGAATGGCTAAAATTAACAAGTCAGGTAATGACAGATGTTGGCGAGGCTGCAGAGAAAGGGGAACTCTCCTACACCGTTGGTGGTAATGCAAGCTGGTGCAGCCACTCTGGAAACAGTATGGAGGTTCCTAAAAAGTTGAAAATAGAGCTACCGTATGACCCAGCAATTGCACTACTGGGTATTTACCCCAAAAATACAAATGTAGTGATCCAAAGGGGCATGTGCACCCCAATGTTTATAGCATCAATGTCCACAATAGCCAAACTATGGAAAGAGTCAAGATGTCCATCAACAGATGAATGGATAAAGAAGATGTGGTATAAACATACAATGAAATATTATGCAGCCATTAAAAAAAAAACAAATGAAATCTTGCCATTAGCAATGACGAGGGTATTATGCTAAGCGAAATAAGTCAATCAAAGAAAGACATATATCATATGATCTCACTGATATGAGGAATTCTTAATCTCAGGAAACAAACTGAGGGTTGCTGGAGTGGTGGGGGTGGGAGGGATGGGGTGGCTGGGTGATGGACATTGGGGAGGGTATGTGCTGTGGTGAGCGCTGTGAATTGTATAAGACTGATGAATCACAGACCTATACCTCTGAAACAAATAATACATTGTATGTTTAAAAAAAAAAAAAGATAGTAGGAAGGGAAAAATGAAGGGGGGGGAATCGGAGGGGGAGACGAACCATGAGAGACTATGGACTCTGAGAAACAAACTGAGGGCTCTAGAGGGGAGGGGGGTGGGGGGATGGGTTAGCCTGGTGATGGCTATTAAAAAGGGCACGTATTGAATGGAGCACTGGGTATTATGTGCAAACTATGAATCATGGAACACTACATAAAAAAAAAATTTAAAAAACATGTTTACAAGATTAAGTGCTGAGACACTGATACAATATCTTCTGAGCCCCGATATGCATCAGGTACTGCACTGGAGATATAAGCAAGAAGACAACACTGTGATCTGAATTAATTTATCCTAGAAAGTACAATCAGTAGGTTGGGTAGCAAATTGTTGAGTGATATGTTATCTTTTTTGTGTTCTTTAAAGGTTTTATTCCTTTACTTGACAGAGAGCGAGCGAGCACAAGCAGGCGGAGCTGCAGGCAGAGGCAGAGGGAGAAGCAGGCTTCCCGCTGAGCAGGGAGCCCAGTGCGGGACTCGATCCCAGGACCCTGGGGTCATGATCCGAGCCAAAGGCAGATGCTCAACCAAATGACCCACCCAGGCGCCCCCGTGAGATGTTATCTTTACCCATCTGACAATCTCTAATATCTGCTTAATAGAATCATATTCATTCTTCTGGGTTATGCTGAAATGTCACCTTCTCTACATATGTTCATGATAGGAAGACCTGCTCTCTCTTTCCTTAAATGTCTTCAAATATTCCAGTATTCAGGTAGTATATAAATACATGCCATGTACCAGCTATTGTTTCAGGCACTAGGGGCACAACTTTGAACAACAGTAACTATAGCTATTATTATAGCAATAATCAGGGAACAAATCTTTTTCCCACTCACTTCCCAATATACTTTTCCAGGAACTACTATAATCAGTTACATCGTAATTAATGCTCACATGAGTCACACTTCCCTGATTTTCCTCAAGTTGTTCCCCCCCTTAGCTGAAATGCTTGAGTCTTAACTCTGTGTAAATAACCAAAGCTAACTCTATTGAGCACTTAATTTGTATCAGCATAGTCTGATTCATGTCTAAACAAATAACATGTATTAACTAATTAAATCCTCACGTGAGGTAAGTATTATTTTTTTAAAAATATTTTATTCATTATTTATTTAACAGAGAGAGACACAGCGAGAGAGGGAACACAAGCAGGGGGAATGGGAGAGGGAGAAGCAGACTCCCCGCCGAGCAGGGAGCCCGATGCAGGACTCGATCCCAGGACCCTGAGATCATGACCTGAGATGAAGGCAGATGCTTAATGACTGAGCCACCCAGGTGCCCCGAGATAAGTATTATTATTATCCTTATTTTCCAGAATACAGAAACAGAAAGTTTAGTATTTTGCAATGACAGAGTACCCAGAAAGCAGCAAATACAAATGAAAACTCTAGGCTTCAAGCAACACTACCTCTGTCAAATAAGCTTCATTCCATGTCCCTTTTGTTAGACAAAATCCTTCTTAAGAGATAATATAAACCTTTCCACATTTTGGTGATAGTATATAGAGTAGAAAAGAACAAAAGCCAAAAACTCCAGTCAGAAAACTTGGGTTCGAGTCCCACTTTTACTACTTTTGTGTTGACCTGAGAAGGACAGTATTTAACACCTCTGAGTTGTATCCACAAATTTCAAAAGGGGTTAGTATCACCAACTGCCTCAAAGATTTACTGTGAAAACAAGATGAAATAAAATATATAACACCACCACGGGTCCAGTGAGGTCAAGGTGTTCTTAGGGCTAAGCTACTTTCATGATAATACTAAGAGGTTATCCGTGTTTGTGGCTGTGTTGATGTTTGTACTGATGGTGCAAGAGCAATGGTGATAAAACTGCTGGCCACCGTAGCACAGATGGAGGCCATGGCTCCAAACTGAACTGGTAGTTGTTACATTCTTCACCACCATGTATTTGTAAGAAAAAAATTCCTGTTTCACTTAAGAATACCCTTGAAGAAGCAAGTAAACATTATTAAATCTCAACCATTACATATATGCTTTATAATAGTCTATGTGACAAACAGGAACTATGCACAAGCACTTCTGCTTACCAAAGTATAATTATCTCAAGGAAAAGTACTTGTGTAACTAAGTTATGAACTAAGTGGCACTTTTCTCATGAAACAGCATTTTTGTTTTGTTTTTTTCAAAGATTTTTATTTATTTATTTAACAGAGAAACACAGTGAGAGGGGAAACACAAGAGAGGGGGAGTGGGGGAGGGAGAAGCAGGCCTCCCACGGAGCAGGGAGCCCAATGCGGGGCTCGATCCCAAGACCCTGGGATCATGACCTGAGCTGAAGGCAGACACTTAACAACTGAGCCACCCAGGCGCCCCTGAAACAGCATTTTTACAAAGAACAACTGACAAACTGTACTATTCAAACTTGGGTACTTGGCAGACAGTTACCTGAAAAGGATGGAAATGAGTCTGTCATTTCAGGGAAAACTGACAGTATGTGTTGCCAATTATAAAATCCAGGCTTTCAAGCAAATATTAGAATTTTTAAAAACCTGTATTTGCCAGCCACCATGACCTTGACAGATTTTCAATACTTACAGCCTTTTCTAGTGAGTTTAGGGCAGTATCAACAAATGTGATTCTTTATGTCACATAATGATATGTGTCAATATTTGTAAGATCCACATATGACAAATGCATGATGTTACAAAATCATACCTAGGGTAAAAGATCCATTCAAAGTGCCAGAAAGACCAATGGATTTTAATGTAATAAAGTATTTTCATATGTAAATTTCATTGTTATAGTTTAAGAAACTATCACTTGTTGTGTTTTGGTGAACCATCAAAAAAGAATATTCACAATTATCCAAAAAGGCTATTAAAATACTCCTCCCTTAAGACAAACCATAAGAGACTCTTAATCTCGGGAAACAAACTGAGGGTTGCTGGAGGGGAGGGGGGTGGGAGGGAGGGGGTGGCTGGGTGATGGACACTGGGGAAGGTATGTGCTATGGTGAGCGCTGTAAATTGTGTCAATGAATCACAGACCTGTACCCCTGAAACAAATAATACATTATATGTTAATTTAAAAAAATAAAAATAAAACTCCTCTCTTTTCTAACTATGTATCAGTATGAGACTATATTTTCTTCATATACTTCACAAATCAGAAAAGACTGATTGCAGAAACAGATATGAGAATCCAGCTACCTTTTATTAAGCTAGACATTAAAAAGATTTACAAAAACGTAAAACAATGTATCATTCTTCTGCTTCTCTTTTGTTTGGGAAAACGGTTATTTTCTCATAAAATGTTATTAGTATAATGGATTTGTTATTGATATTTTTAAGTAAATACATAATTTTTTAAATCCCTCAGTTTTAATTTCTAACCTTGTAAATATCTATATAACCCACATAAACAAAAACTCTTTGAAGTCCTCACTCAGTTTGTACAGTGGTCCTGAGACCAAAAGGTTTGAGAACCACTGGTGTATAATATATATAACATTTTATTGATTATGTATTGATTGCTTTTTCCACTAGAATGTAAGCTCCTAGAAAGCAGAAGCTTGTCTTATTCATTGTATTTCCCGCACTTAGCAAAGTGCCTTGCACATTTTATAGGTACTGATTATATATTTGTGTATGGGTACATGATGAATGACTGGACTGATCCTGAATAAAAACATTCCACTTAGATAATCAGGTGGTTCAAAGTGCCATTGACTGTAATTTGTAACAAGTTTGGACAGGCTGGGTAGTCAGAGGGTCTTCTTTTAAAGAAAGTAGTAAAAAGGTGTATAGAGAGAAAAACCAATTCACATAACTCTAAATCTAAAGTAACCTAAGCCAATATTCTGATATTCAGGTTTAAGAGACATAGTTTAAATAATCTGCTTACCATAATAAGAGCAATGGTGAGATCAAAGAAAAATCTATGTACGCTTCTATCAAAGCATCTCTATCAATGTAATGCTTGTTTGTTTACATTTACCTGAGGTTTGAGATGGAATCTGATGCATATTTTCTTAATTCTCAAAGTATAACATGTTCTTAGCAACTAATAAATATTTACAGGACAAATGATAATTTGTCATCTTCTCAAATGACACATTTTCAATGAGGTCTCCTGACCAGCATAAAACATGGCCCCCCAGACCACCATGGCCAATTCCCTATATCCTGCTCTATTTTTTTTCTCCACTGAACTTACTCCTTCTAACATATGTGTGTGTATGTATATGTTTATTATTTATAGTCTTTCTCTTGTCACTACAATGTAAACTCTACAAAGGCCAGTATCTTTGTTTTATTTATGGATGTAACCCAAACCCTGAGAATCATCCCAAGGCAAACAAGTGTTCAATAAATATTTGTTGAATGAAGAGTAAGGATCCACTGATTTCATTACTTAGTATATGGTTCCATTTTTATATTTGAAATCTAAAAATAGGTTTGATTTCCTAAGAAATCATTATTTCTGCTTAGTATCCTTTAAAGCTGCCACAACTGACTTCCTCAAAATCTAGGAATAGTTTTAGCTGAAATTTCCAAATTGTTGAATAAAACACAAGCAAATATTTACAAAAATGTTTCTTTCACCCCCACAACTTCTGCTTTGACTATCTGAAGCAATACTGTGTTTCTCCTGGACAGAGTCAGCATTGTATTGGGCAACTGGATATCTTTGATTCAGTCAAAACAATGAAAATCAAATGTAGATTAATGGGCTCTTTTCAATTCATTCTACAATCACATGCTGCTTCTAAGTCAACTTATTCCTGGCAAATGAAAACCCTCACCAAATTTATGTGTAAATATATCCTAATAATTTTATTTTTTTTAAAAAATTTCATTTATTTGAGAGAGAGTGAGAGAGAAAGATGCATGAGAGCAGGTAGGGTCAGAGGGAGAAGCAGACTCCCCACTGAGCAGGGAGCCTGAGGTGGGACTCGATCCTGGGACTCCAGGATCATGACCTGAGAAAAAGGCAGTCGCTTAACCAACTGAGCCACCCAGGCACCCTATCCTAATAATTTTAGTTCCAGCAGAAGATGTTTCCTAACCACTTTAACTCCAGGTTTTAGAAAAGGGGTCACTGTCCCTTAGTCTTGAATTAAGAAAAATTAGGATTTGAGTTTTCAATCTTTAAGACTTAGTAATACTGGGGGCAGGGGGTGGGGTTTAGGAATAGATGGTTTTAGAGAGCTCAACCAGACATCATAAGGAGGGTAATTCGGCAGAACAGAGACTAGAATAAAGGAGAGAAGGAAGTTAAAAATGATATATTCAGAAGACTGCGAAAGTAAGGAGAAAGACTTGGACTCTGCCAGTGACTTAGGGGATAGAGAAAAGGTAGAATCCAATGGACATGGTGACTCATGTGATGTAGGCAGAATGCAGAAAATGCAGATACAGAGAATGTGTATTTGGTTAGACTTTCTCTGTATCTGTATCTCTTCCTCTGTATAAATTTGGTTAATTGGGTAAGTGGAAGTGCTATTCCATAACACAGAGAATAAAGAAAGAAAAACAGGTTGGGAATGGTAGGCTGCAAAATTTTATTTTGGGTTTGATAAGACTCAGATTCAATTAATCTTGAAATCTGGTAAACCTGACCTCCTAAAGAATCTTACTATCAAAAGTTCTATTGAATTCATTAATTATCAGTCAGTACTCAAATATAAGTTGCTAGAAAATAATCCCTTCTCCAGGGGAAGCCAAAAAGTAGAATACATCTTTAATACATTCTGGGGAAGGGAAGGAAGAAAGATAGAAGGGATAGAGGGTGATTTTGAGAAGCTGAAGCCAAGTATCAGATTATGAGGAGAAATACAGAACTTCAAAAATATTTTCACTGATTGCCAAGGATAAGTGTTATTCAGATAGGAAGAATGGTGCTACAAAATCACTCAACTTTTGGATTAGGCAATGAAAGGAGAGAGGAAAAAAGTTAATACATGTTAGAAAATTCAGGAAGAAAACTAAAGGCAATAAAATATATCTATAAGAAAAGAGCATTTGCTACTAATTCTTTTGTCCACTTCCAAGGCAAACAAGGCCAAAATAGATGTAGCCTAACAAAGTGACAAAATCACATTAATAATACACAATGACCGATTTATGTTACTTTAAGTAAGATGCTTCAAAAGTTTTTCGAAAATAGATGTTATTCCTGCACACTGTGGATAGGGAAGCCCTTTAAGACTTAAAAAAAAATGTGCAAGTATATCCTTAGTATAAAGTACAGTCAGGCACTTCTACATTATAATCTTACAATATTCCTAGTGAATAACTTTTCTGAAGACTTCACTCACTGCCCCCAGTAGCTCTCCAAGGAATTTTGCTCGGGCAGAGAGATACCAAAAGCTACTTCTTTCTTTCTCCATATTTAGCTATAAGCTGTTAATACACTATCTTCACCGTTCTTTAGGAAAGCATATATTTCCAGACTGAAGTATAATCTCAGACATAAACAAGCTTTAACTCCATCCTATAAAACACAATCTAGATAGAGTAAAATGTCATTGATTCAGCCCTCCCTATAATTTAGGACTTAAATTTATAATAATTTATACCAAGTCACTATGCTTAAACCAATTCACTAAGTACAAAGTGTAAATAACATTAAAAGAAATTCTTAATGATGATACATCATACTAAAAAATATATCAGACAATGTCAGCTCAGTTTTCATGTCTATACATAAAACTAGAAAAGGGCATTTCTTTCCAGACAGCCTATACCTCAGATTTGCTTCTCTCTGCCCACCATGTACCATCCTGTCCACATTACTAGAACCACATGTTGTGTTTACAGAATTACCTTGATTTATCTCATTTACATAAAAATGTAGATTCCTAAAAGGAAAGGGCTCCATTTGATTCATATTCAAAAGTTCTGCAAGATGGCTACAAACCCATACATAGAAAACATGGTCAAGAATCAATGTACATACTTCAAATAATTATATTCTACTCATAGTCTTTCCATTATTCTGTGCAAGTAAAAGTCAGACACTGCTCTCCACTTATCTGAGTACTTGTTTTCAAGCCTAAATCACTGGTCTCCTGACTCTTTTTAAATGAAGATTATTTTCTCAGGAATCTGAAGCTCTGAAGCTTCCTTCAGTGGGATAACGCCACATATTTTTCCTTAACAACCATTTACCCCTGATATATTCCAAAATTATACTTTCATCCAATAAAATACTTACAGAGCGCATACCTGTTCATAGCAGGTAGGCACTGGTGACAGAGCAGTATAAAAGACACAGTCCTTGATATATCTCAAAAAGATAGTGTCATCATCCTCCCATTACTCTGTCAGAAAGCTGGGGATAATTGTGAACTTCCTTTCCCTTATCCTCTTACATGCAGTTAGTGACCAAATTCTCTCATACAACTTTTGTGTTTATCCCCTCTGGGTCACTCTTACTGCCTTTATTCCAGCTCTCATCACCTTTTACCAAAACCTCTGCAATAAGCTCCAAACTGGGCTCCCTGGCTTCAATCTCACTTCTCCCCAGAGCATCCTGCAAACAGCTCCCAGTGTTTCTTCAAAGCCACAAATGTGATAATGACATTTCCCTGGCTAAAATACCCGATGCCTCTCCCTAATTTATAGAGAAGGTGTTTTATCATTCTGGTACATGAGACTTTTTAAAATTTGTTTAAATTAAAAAAAATGTTTATAAGTAGGCTCCACGCCCAGCATGGAGCCCAGTGCGGGGCTTGAACTCATGACCCTGAAATCAAGACCCAAGCTAAGATCAAGAGTCAGATGTTTAGCCAACTGAGCCACACAGGCACCCCTATTTTTTTAAGTAATCTCTCGTTTAACCAAGTGAGCCACACTGGCACCCTTATTTTTTTAAGTAATCTCTATGCCAATGTGGGGCATGAACTCATGACCCTGAAATCAAGACCCAAGCTAAGATCAAGAGTCGGATGAGCCACACTGGCACCATTTTTTTTTTTTTTTTTACATAATCTCTATGCCCAACATGGGGCTTGAACCCCCAACCCTGAGATTAAGAGTCACACACTCCACTCACTGAGCCAGCCAGGAACCCCCATAAGGCCTTTGATGATCTATTTAGTTCCAGACTGAACTCACATCTCCTTCCCCTTACCTGCCATCTATTCTAAAACATGCTACACTCCTTATGTTTCTCAAACAATTAATCCTTTTTCATACTACCAAGCTTTTGCACATACTTTCCCTGTACCTAGAATGTGTTTCTCCTTTCTCTGAAGTTTGGTAAATTTTTTATTTTATTAAATTTATTTTTATTTTTTTGGCTTCCAGCCCTGCCTATTCCTCTTTTTCATCCTTCAAAATCTGTAACAAAATCATCTCCTCTGTGATGCTTCCCTGACTTCACTGGTTCTCTCTTCTACAATTCCTTAGTCTCTATTGCATTTACATTGTACTGTAATTATTGTTCTAAAATGTGTACCCTAGTTAAATGATTTAGCATTCCATGTCTCAGTTTTCCTCATAACTGTCTCTTGGAGTTGTTAAAAAAAGTTAAATAAGAAAATGCATGTAAACCTTTGGTATAAAACCTACACCCAGCTGCTATCCTCATCATTGCTTTTCTAATAAATATTCTCAGTAGGCATTCCTCCTATTAAACTGAGAGCTCCCTGAATAGCAGGGAATCAGCTTTGCATCCTGGTTATCATGCTCAGTGTGTAGCATTTTCAAGAACCTAATTTGGGTCACGTATAGCCCAAACCCAAGGCTAGAAAAGAGAATCCCAGAAATAGTGATCATCAGCAAAATGAGGTAAAATTAAAAAAAAATAATAGCAAGAGCTACAATTTTTGAGCCCTGCTATTTGCCAGATATCATGTTGAGTATTTATATGTATTTTCTCTAATCTTACAACAATTCCAAAGGTTGATACTGCCATCCTCGTTTTGCTGGTGACCCCCTGCTCCACATTTAGGCTTGTCAGGTAGGCAGGACTTCCTCTGCAAAGGAGGAATAAATATGAGAAGATATGTTGGTTTTCTTCAACAACTTGGGTATTATTAATAACTCAGTTGACATATTAAGAGAACTCTGCAGTCAGTACAAGAATAAAATTAAATACAGTACAGGTCAATATTTGACTCTCTGCCCTTTAAATCTTTATAGGGAATATTCCTGGGCCCTTCTCTGGCCAGTCTTCCAAGCCTCCCTCATCCTTGGTAACAGATTACTCACCTCATGTTTCATGCTATGACTCCCACCAGTGTCTTCTGACCAATGTCTCTGTTCCCTTGCCTTCGCTGGGGCCCTCACTAGCGACAACTATCAACTTGGATGTACAGTGAGCACAGTAGAAACTCTGACAACCAAACCACCTGATAGCATGAAAATACTAACTACTATCAGAGTTAAGAAGTATGCTGTACTGTTTAGAGGAAGAGAAAACAGCAGTGAAGCTAGAGTCGCAAAGAGACTGGGGCAGGGTGAAAAGAGAAGTCAGTGTGGCTAAGGGTAACAGAAGGAAAGGCATGAACAAACAGAACTGTGTAATGAAAACAGCAGTTATTTGAGTCCAGACTGGCCACTTGTCATACACGTCACCTTGGATAAAAACTCCTCCAAGCCTCAGTTTCCTTATCTATAAAATGATAATAAAAGAATCTCATAAGCATCTGTAGGGTACATAGGAGGATTACCATGCACAGCACACTATCTGCATCCTTGGAGGAAGTGTTTGCTTCCGCTCTATTCCACTTCCTTCTTTTATTCATCTGAGAGTCAATTCTAGATTATAATCACCTTTACCAGAAAAGATATCCGATCATCCCTCCCCAAGATTAAAAAAAAAAAAAAAAGCCCACTGACACCCATCACTACTTGACTTAAGTCACCTATATGCGTGGGCTCAGCTCACTTCTCCTTTATATCATACTCTTGATTCCTTCTACTAGACAGTTACCCAAAACAGATGTCTTCATTAAAGCCAGCAACCCAGCAAAGATGCAGCTTTTTTTCTTTTTTTTTTTTGGTGCAAAAGAGATGATTTTATTAAAGCACAAGGACAGGATCCGTGGGCAGAAAGAGCTGCTGCCAAAGACGCAGCTTCTTTACAATTTTCTGAATTCTACCTAAATTCTAATTATTTTTTCTGGGGTACTAGTCAAACTGTCTTAGGTCCTCCAAATTTAATATTAAGAAAATGCAATGATGAACCATAACTTCAATTTATATGCTGGATTAATGTTACATGTGGAGTCACTGATGGAAGTATCACAATGACGAGAATGAACGTTCATAAACTTCATGTGGACTTAATGAAGGAGGCTGAAAAGACAAAGACGACCGTGGCAGAGTATTTTCTTAGAATTCATCAGCTAGTTAGTTGTCTAAAAGTAAAACAAGGATGAGACAGTCCAGGCGTTACCAGAAGACAGAGCTTTAACTCAGGGATAATTAACCTGGGGTCAGAGAACTAACCAGAAAACCTTTAGAATAATGATTTTCAAAATGTGAGATCCTTGAGGATAAGCACTTTGCTTTGCTCACTACTTTATACCCAGAAACTAGCCCAGTGCCTAGTATACAATAAGCACTCAAATATTTGTTGACCATAAAAATGAGTGACTAAATAGATGGAAGGAAGGAATAAATCTGAATACTGGTATTTTCTCGAAGTGCCTACAAGCTGCCCAGGGCAGAGCTCTAGGCCCATCTAACCCTCTGACTTCAACCAGAGGAATTATACTTTTTTCTACCTTACACTTGGGTTTCTAAATAAGATTGCATTTGTAAAATGCTTTCATTAAAAGTTTGAAAACCATAGAAAATTTATCAGTATCACTCCCTTCCTTGAACTATTATACTTACAAGTGATATCACTTAATGCATAATTGTCCCTCAAATTACTGTTGAGTCCCCAAAGTTTCTTGAGGTATGACATTACATTTTATATAAGCAGTACTTATTTAACTTTTATATACCCTACATTTTCCTGTACACCGACTCCTCAGAGGAAAATCTGCATTTTTTTTAATATCAAGCAACAAATGGACATTTTGTACCACTACACTGTGCAAAGCCTGCCATGCAACAATTCTTGCAGCATCACCATCTCCATTTGAAGAACAGCAGTTATGCAACCACTTTAATATATTTTGCACTCTATTCTACCATTCTTTTAATCAGCATAAAAATAGAAAAATTAAAGCGTCAATAGGAATGACAATAAATGTAAATTTTATAAACATAATGTAATTGAGAAATCATTACGCATGCTGAAAACAGTAAATTTGTATCACCAACAGAACACTCCCTAGACTGTGGCACATAAGACTTTGTTCTATTGCCTATATGGCTATTTTTGAAGGAAAGGAATTAAAATGTATGACTATATCTTATGAATAAATATTGTGTCAAAGAGGCAAGGTATGATTAAGCACTTTGCAGTATGCAGTAGAATACATCCCCCTTACACTCTGCAAGTCTTTGTTCAAGTCACAGAGTCTATACTTTCATGCATATTTTCAAGTACACATTATATACTGTCTAATGATTTCCTTTACATGTCTCCATTTACTCTCCACACTAAAACCTACCAAGCCATGTTCCAAACTGGGTAAAAAGATTATTTAATGTATATTAGCAATTTCTCAGATAGTAGGGTTAATGAATGAGTCTAAGACTATTTGTCATTCCCTTTCATAAAAGAAGGATATAAGACGAGCATAGCACCAACAACAAAATGGACAAAGGAATGAATTACCAAATAAGAAATAAACACATTAAAATATATTTCTGAGGGGAGGCATTGGGTTGACATTTTTTTAAAATGAAAACACTAAGTGCTGATAAAGGGTGTGATGAAGCAGAGGGAGTATAAATCAACACAATCTCTCTTGAAAACAATTATGGAGAATTGTTTCAGGAACATTAAAAATATTTATGTCTTTTGTTCTGACAAATTCTTAGAATTTACCTATCCTAAGGTAAACAGAGGTTTTATTAAAGATTTATGTGCAAGGATGTTCAACATAGAGAGGGGCACCTGGGTGGCTCAATCGGTTAAGCGTCTGACTCTTGGTTTCACCTCAGGTCATGAACTCCGGGTAATGAGATCTCGCCCTGCAGCAGGGCTCCCTGCTCATCAGGGAGTCTGCTTCTCTCCCTCTCCATCTCTGTTTCCCTCTGCCCCTCACCCCACTCACCACGTGCACTCTCTAAAATAAATAAATAAATCTTTAAAAATAATTAAAAATCTGAAAACCTTATTTATACAAGATAAGTCAATTTTATGAAACACACACTAAAGGATCAGAAGGAAATCCAAAAGCATGTTATGAATAATTATCTCTGGGTGAGAGTATTATGGGTGATTATTAGTATCATCTTTATACTACTCTATATTTTCCCAAGTTTCTACAGTGAGCAGGTATTAATTTTACTACTTAAAAAATATGGAAAAGGGAATGATGGGATAAAAATGTAACTTACTAATAAAAAGTCAAATATCTACTCTAATCCTAGCTACTCAGTCTATAATTAGCTAAACTTGGAAAAATAATTTCAAATATTCAGTGAGGATCTTAAACAGAAAGCAAATTAAGAAGAGGAAAAGTAGGGGCACCTGGGTGGCTCAGTTGTTAAGCGTCTGCCTTCAGCTCAGGTCATGATCCCAGGGTGCTGGGATGGAGCCCCGCATTGGGCTCCCTGCTCTGTGGGAAGCCTGCTTCTTCCTCTCCCACTCCCCCTGCTTGTGTTCCCTTTCTCTCGCTATGTCTCTCTCTGTCAAATAAATAAATAAAATCTTTAAAAAAAAAAAAAGAAGAGGAAAAGTATACCACTGAGATCCAAACTTCATGCAATACAACAAACTGCCAATATATGAATTCAGTGGCATTTCCCCCCTTTAATGCCTACATCTAATTAAGAATTATGGTTGATTTACCTCCTTTACACAAAGTCTTTAAATGGTCATCATGTAAAAATCAAAAATATAAAACTGCAGGGGGAAATTTTTTTAAAAGTCATTAATCAACAAGATAACTGAATTTGTTACTAATAATAAGGCTGAGATGATTACTTTAAAGAAGACACTTAAGCCTACAACGAAGGGTTAGTCTAATGATGTATTATCTATTCTTCTAAATGATTAATGATAAGGATGTACCATGCTGCATTAATTAACGTTAATGCAGCATGGTACATGGACGATGTTGCCCTAATATACTTGATCAATGTAACTTTCCTGAATTAAAAACTTTACTTCACCACTGGGCTGAGTTATAGTAATTCTGCATTTTAATAAATGAGCAAGTTCTAATGGACGGAGTTGAAAAGGTCAGCTATCAGTCCAAGCACAGATAACTTCCACTAAGACACAATTCCTGAAGATTCTTCTAATTTAAACATTTCTTAGTGTTTAAAAATATTGTATTTTATCTTATGCAACTTGTGTTGCTTTAAAAGTATATCCAAATAAGTCTGCAAACAAATTTCATATTTGAAATCATTTTGGAGAAGATACTACCTAAATGATGTCTTCAGTAAAATCCTTTGAAAGTAAAGGATTTTATGAAGAACCAAAACATCTAATTTCCATCTTTAAAAAATTCATATTTTTCACACACCACGTTTGCTTAGGGCAAGACATCCCTTCTATGTAGGTTAGGGCATAACAATCTAAGATCGAGACCAGATCACTTGACTCTCTCTCATTTCACTCATATATAAATTGGAGATATTCCACCTAATGTGTAAGGTTGTTAGGAGAGGAAACTGGAATAACATGTGAAACCACTGGATCCAGATCAATGGCTCTCAAACTTCAGAGTGCATCAAAATCACTACAGAGAGCCCATTTCCAGAGTTTCTGATTCAGCAAGTCTGGGGGCCAGGCCAGAGATCTGTTTCTAGCAAGTTCACAGGTGATGCTGATCCTGCTGGTCTGGTAGCACACTTCAAGAACTACTGGTCTAGAGAGACCTGAGCACTAATCTACCAATCCTAGACACTAAGCTTCTCTAAACCTGTTTCTCTAACTCTAAAACTACCCTTATTGTTTAGGAGTTTAGGAACTATGGAAGGAATGTACAGTGCCTGTTGAACACTGTGCCTGGTTCATTAACAGATAATTGGTAGTAGTAATGGTGGTGGTTGTTACCACCATCACTATTATACTATTTCTAAATTTTTTTTTTAAGATTTTATTTATTTGACAGAGAGAGACACAGCGAGAGAGGGAACACAAGCAGGGGGAGTGGGAGAGGAAGAAGCAGGCTTCCCACGGAGCAGGGAGCCAGATGCGGGGCTCAATCCCAGGACGCTGGGATCATGATCTGAGTGAGCCGGAGGCAGATGCTTAACGACTCAGCCACCCAGGCGCCCCTATACTATTTCTACTAAGTAATGGAACGTGTAGAACATTAATATCACAAAAAATTTTAATTGCATTAAACTACATTGTAATTTAAAGTTCCTTATGCTTTATATTAATTCCTCTTCTGATAAAATTATAAAAGTTAATTATAAACTAGTTAATAAATCTCTACAATAACTTTTTTTGTAGCAGTTAGGAGAATGGTCCTAGAGCACAACTGTTTGTGTTCAAATACCAGTTCTGCCTTGCAAAACCTGTGTGTCTGCGGCCCCCAGGTTCCTTATCTGTAAAATAAAAATAGTAATAGTACCTACATCATAAGGTCACGAGAACAGCATTAACATAAGTAAAACTCTGTATAGTGTTGGCATAAAATAAATATCCAATAAATGTAGCTATCACTATTATTATCCCAATACACTATCAGTAACATTGTAAATCCTTATACATACTAAAGCATTAAATAGACTTAATTCAAATGACTGGGTATTTTTCTAATTATTAGTGTGAACTATAAAAGACCAGGTCTTCTATTAGGTTGAGCCATATGAACTGCTGACATGCAACTATAAATACAGTATTTGCATAGGCTGAAACTAATAGCTTTCATCCCAATCTCTCTAATCATTCCTTTGAGCCTATTGATGGTTCCACTCTAATATGCTCCCAGATTTGGTCCTCAGGAGGAGGACAGTACAGAGAAAGGATATGGCTACCTTTTGTTAAATCTGCACTTTCTAAATATCAAAAAAAAAAAAAAGGGAAATGGAGTATAAATCAATTTTTGTATAATCTGTTTGAAACATGAGTTTTATTTGCTTAATATTAGGGCTTTGCCCCTTTTTCTGTAAGTCTCTTGGGATCCTGTGTAGAAGCTGTTCTCATTAAACACCAGTTAAGTCCATTCTCTGGTACTAGTTACAAATTCGGTTTCATATTCTACTTAACAATTTAAATAAACTGAAATATTTCTAAAAAAAGAAAAAAAAAAAAGATCATTCAGATCTCCCAGAAAGTTCATACCCACTATTCTATGGTTTTAACCAGAGACTGAAAATACAGAGAGGTTTTATCTAGCCCACAGATGCGTTTCATCGGCCTACAGTTTGTTGCTATTATTGTTTAATTTGGAGATTTAACACACACATACTCAAATCCCATCCACAAAAAAAAAAATCTGATTTTCTGGCTTCTCTTGAAAAACTGGACAATCTGGCAACACTGGACAAGCATTACCAAAAGCCTACAACTGTCTGGAACTAAGAACTAACCCTTCAAACAGGGCATGAGCTTTCTAAATTGCTTAAGTCTTCATCTATCTTTACTCCTCACTCATTTACTTAACTGCCTAGCTCTTAGGCATTCAATTTTTCAACTGCTGGTTTGACAGACACAATCTCCATCTTCAGCCCAAACTCAGATCCAATTGCCATCACCATCTATATCTATGTATGTGTCCCACAGACGTAAGAGGTCCCGCACCACCTATTTCCCTGATTTCTCTAACTTCAGATGTTGACAACATCCAAACAGTAAGCCATGCCAAGAACACTAACTTTATATGGCTATCATTCTCTCACCTCCCATTTCCCAGTAGTCACCAGTTTCTACAGATTTACCTCCTAAAATCTCAAGTCTATTTCCTCTTCTCCTTCTCCATTACTACTGCTTTAACCCATTCAGGGCCTTACCAACAATCACAAATATTTATCTAAAGCCCATGTCTTACTCTGTCTCTTCTCTGCTTAAAACTCTGCTTCGCTGGCTCTTCACTGACCTCAGGATAAAAATATAACCTCTTTACATCAGATGTAGGCCTCTGCCTCATCTCCTCCTCATCGTTCTAACAGTACCAAACATTCGTAGTTCTCTGAACACACTGGCAGCAACATATTTCCACACCTTTGCACATGCTACAACATCTCTCAGCCTAACGAACTTCTCCAATCTTCAGAACTCTGCCACAGAGAGGAGATAAGGAGCAAGAGGAGGGAGACAGAGCCTGGTGAAGGAACCTTTAATTTTTACATTATATACTGGGGCACATCTTGAAATTTTTAGAGTTATTGTGATTTTTAATTTTGATTATTATAAAAATAATTACTTGGTAACAAAAAACCTTACTCTTCTGTGAAACACTGTCTTTTTTGCCTCTTCATTATTTCAGTGTCTTCTACGTATTTCTACTATGACAGCACATTTCACATCACATTCCAATTACTTCTTCACAAGCTCCTTGACATCACGGCCCAAGTCTTATTTACCAGTATACTCTCAGTTCTGAGAATGGGGAGTTACACATACTATACACACAATTATGTTTGAACTCAACAGCCAGTCTGTTGAGCTTTCCATTCAATGTCTATTAGAGAATCTATATGCAAACAACTTTAGCTGACTGATAAGAAAGGGGATCATTTTTTGCCCTTGTTCAAAAGAAAAAAGAGGCAGTTTATAAAGATAAATTGGCAACTATTTTTAATCTCTGAAAAAGGATAGAGTGAAGTTGTAGTTTTCAAACCTTTTTAAAGCTCTAACATGCTAGGATTGTAATTTCAATTATCTAAAGAAAAAAAAACTACAGAGAATATTTCTCTCTTTTTCAAATCTGAAGTTAATTAAAATTGACTTTGTTTTGGGGCACCTGGGTGGCTCAGTCGGTTGAGTGTCTGCCTTCAGCTCGGGTCATGATCCCAGAGTCCTGGGATTGAGCCCCACCTCGGGCTCCTTGCTCACGGGGGTGTCTGCTTCTCCCTCTGCCTTTGCCCGCCACTCCCCCTGCTTGTACTCGCTCGCTCTCTCTCTTGCTCTCTGGGTCAAATAAATAAATAAAATCTTTTTAAAAAATTGACTTTGTTTTGATAATTTTATGGCATGTCTTTAAAACTGGAGATATTCTGAAATATCAAGTTACCAGAATTAATCATTGCAATGACAAGTAATCTATGGTTTCGGGGAAGTTTTTTTTTTTTCCCGGTACCAATCCTCTTTATTATAAACAAATAATGTTTCAGGATACAGGACATGGAGGGTAGCTAGAGACTTAAACCATAGTGGAAATGAAGGTGATAGGTAACAAACTACCCACATATATTTCCATACACTTGACCTTCTTTCTTGTTGCTATGGATGAACCATCTGTGCTCTTAGTGAAAGGCAAAGCCTCCTCACCTGTGTATTAGGTCCCATCCTCTCTTGCCTTCTCAAGAACACTCATCCAGCAATTCTCCCCCTTCTCTGTTGCATCAATTTTCCCCTTTTTACTGAATCACTGCCAATACCACAGGAACATACTATTATTTCCCTCATCACACAAAAAAATTTGTTCTCATTCCCCTCTCCAGCTACTACTGTTATTTCTTGCCTTCCCTTCACAGCAAAACTTGAAAGCACTGTATATTTCTATCTTAAAATTGTTCTTCTCGGGGCACCTGGGTGGCTCAGCCAGTTGGGCGTTGACTCTTGGTTTTGGCTCAGGTCACGATCTTACGGTCGTGGGATCAAGCCCCTCCCCTCCCCCCCCAAGTCGGGCTCTGTGCTCAGCACGGAGTCTGCTTCACATTCTCTCTCTCCCTCCCTCTCTCCCTCCAGCTTGTATGCACTCTCTCTCTCAAATAAATAAAATCTTAAAAAAAAAAATTGTTTTTCTCAAGGTTATCAGTGGACTCCTACCTGTTAAATCCTCTGATCCCTTCTCATCCCTCAACTTAACTGATCTATCAGGGGCATCTGACACAGCTGCTGCTGCCTCTCCCCTTCTAGAAATACTCTCTCTTGGCTTCTAGGCTACTGCATTCACCTAGTTTTCCTCCTCCTTTTTCATTGCTTCTTTTTCAATCTTTTCTGCTAGTTCTACCTCAGCTCTGTTCCCTTTAAATAGATGCTGGAGTGCTTCAGGGCTCACTACCTCTTGTCTCTCTGCACTTACTCCTAAATTCTTCTGGCTCTACATACTATCTATATGCCAATGACTCGCAAATTTATTTCTTCAGCATAAACTTTTCTCCTAAATTCCGCACTTCAAACTGCCTACTTGACATCTCTGTAGGCATCTAGAATTGCTTATAAGCATGTCCAAGGCTAAGCTCCTGATGCCCACATCCCCTTCCCCAAACTAGTTCCTCTGGCAGTCTTCCCCACCCCAGTTAATGGCAACTCCATTGTTGTGGCAAGCCAAAATTCTTGGTGTCAACCTAGACTCTTTTCTTTCACATGCTACAGTTTAATCTTTAAAATACAGTATCATATGACACACTACTACTTAACAATATAAAAGGAAAAAACTACTAATACATGTAACAACAAAGATGAATATTAAAAACATTATGCTGAGCTAAAATAAAGCCAGACAAAAGAGGATACATAATGTATGATTCCATTTACGTGAAACTCTCCAAAAGAAAAATCTATAGTGACAGAAAGTCAATCAGTGGTTGCTTGGGGCCAGCGGCTGGGAGTAGAGACTGAAAGAAGAAAGGAATCTTTTGGGTGACAGAAGTGTTCAATACCTTGATTGTGGTAGCAGTTATGACTAAATAAACTTGTCAATACTCACTGAACTTTACAGTGTATACATTTTATTGTATATTATACCCTGATAAAGTTGATTAAACATACATATGTAATTTAACCATTTCTCACTGCCTCCCCATCCCCACTGCTATCCTGTGGGAGCCACCATCACCTCTCTTCTGAATTACAATAGCCTAACTAGTTTCCCTGCTTCTGTCCCTGCCTCCTGCATTTTATTCTCAACAGAGTGGCCAGAGTGATACTGTTAAAAAATCACATCATGTCACTCCTCTGCTCAAAACCCTCTAATGGCTTCTCTTCTCCATAATAAAATTCAACATTCTTACTATGGCAGACAAGGTCACATGATCAACTTCTCTGTTACCTCATATACCTCATTTCCCACTACCCTTCCCCATGATTATTTGCATTCCAACTAGAACTGGCCTCCCTGCTGTTCTTCAAATATGGCAGGCATGCTCTTTTGCACTTACTGTTCCCTCTGCCTAGTAATGATGTACCACCATCCCCGACAAAGCCTTAAAACTTGTTCCCTCACTTCCTTCAGGTCTTTCACCAAAGGGCACCATTCCAATGAGCCTTTCCCTGGCCACTCTCAAATTTCAACACCTCCCTCCACGTATATATACAACCTCACTTCTATTTCATTTTCTCCTTTCCTACTTTATTTTTTTCTCCCCAGGATTTAGCACTCTCTTATTTATATTTTACTAGCATATACATACATACACACACACACACACACACACACTAAGTATAAGTAACTTTTTATTTTATTGGCTTTCTCCTCTACCAGAATGGATGACCCAAGAGGGCAAAGAATTTTATCTTTTTTGTTCACTACTGTATCCCCAGAACTTAAAATAATGTCTAAAATGTATGTTGAATAAATGAATGTATCTCAACAAATTCTAGCTTTCCCTTTAATAGTTGATAGTAAGTAGAATTAGCTTTAGAGATACATCAATTGACTATTTGCTTTAAAAAAATTCTGGTAGATTAAATAAAAACTTCAACACATTTAAGTATGTGCTAATATATATCAGCCAAACTTGTTCTCAATTCTAATCAAGAATTAAGATCTATCAGACATTGAAAGCTTTTTATCAAATTTTCAGAGATTTTCTTATGAGTAAGGGCCTATGTGAAATAACTCTCATTATTGCCAAGAATATATAGAATATAGAGTGTCTTGGTGAGTTCTTTACAAAAACCAGATAATGTCATGTTGCCTGAAGCTCCCCTTACTATAATAGTAGAAAATAATCAATCTGGCAGTCTCAGAACTAAGAAATCATTTTAAAAATACATTTAAGTCTTAGTAACACTTGTCATTTAAATCATTAAAGGAATTAAAGGAATTGCTTGTTTTACAAGCAAGCCACATAAATATGAGACTATTTAACATAAATAATCTAAAAGTAAATCAGAAGGTACAGGTGCCCTTGCTCTAGAGGTCTGAGTCTCCTCTCTTTTAAACAGGCAAATAATACAGCTTCTGGAAGTCCAAAGGAGTTATCTCCTTAATAACTGCAGAGGAGAGAATTCCATAGTGCAGTGTTCACCTGCATCCAGGAGCTATTACTTGAAAAACATTAAAGTATTCATCTTTAATCAAGTAAAGAGTTTCAGTGTGGGGGTGTTAACTCCTTTAGTTTATAAGCAGCATTATATATTCAACCTAAAAATAAAGGCCCTGTGCTTTCATAGTATTTAAAATGTTTTATGAAGTTAAATGCAGTGGAAAATTTCAGGAAAGCATCATCAATTAAGCAGCTCTGAATAAAGAGTATGACCAAACACCATAAATATTTTAAGGATGCTTTTTCCTAAAAGCATCAGAGATATCACAATTGAGTTATACTGGTTTGTCTCTATCATATTTAAGCTGCATCTTTCATTTCTATGTGTCAATTTCTTAAACAAGACAATGAAGAAAAATAAGTTCAGTATACTATCCTAGCAATGGAAGGACAACAGCTGTTCAACATCTCATATAATATACCTGGTCACTGTTAGACTTCATAACCAAAACATTTTTAAGCTATCAACTTATTTAATATTTATTTACCCTGGTATACCTAGCATCTATCACAGTGCACTGTCACTTGTAATTCAGAGAAACTACTAACATCTCCAAAGCTTCTCATTTCTAAGTTTCTTGGACTGCTTTAAATGTAAAACAGAGGTTACTCTGGATAGGCAAAATAACAAAAACATTAGTAGCAAAGCTAATAAACACTCCTAGATGAGAGGTACGTTAAGACGGCATCATTAAAATCGCTTTTATTTGCTGGTTTACAGTTTTCAAAGCAAGATGAAATGAGAATGATCATACAGTATCTTACCCTTTCTACCGGTGAACCATAGCATGCAATGTCGAAACATAGCAGTGGCAGATGGCATTGGTGTTATTAACTATAAAAAGGATAATAGCAGAAAAATGACGGCTGGCAGACAAGACACAGAAATGCAGATGAAATGAATGCAAACTTGCAGTTCTTGAAGCAAAGCAAAACCTTTAAGCCAAAGGTTGCCACTAGCTTCAATTTAATTTACATTTTGAGTTTTACACCAACACTGCAACCTTCAGTCTTTAGACTCTTCATGCAGAGGCAGAACCATACTCCTCAATAAAGAAGATCAGCAACCTTCTGTAAACACAAGCCAGCAGCGGCAGCAGCCCATTACTCTCTCCCTTCACTGATTTTTATCCTTTGAATTTTTAATCTCCAATTGCAGCCAGATCCACAGTCACCTCAAACAGATCTGTATCCACTGCAGATACAAATCCCTGCCTAACCTGCAGTACCACTTCATCCAGAACGCTCCTGTGCACTCATTCATGCAGAATCAGTTGCAAAACCATTCAAGTCATCCAGCAAACACCCAAAAGAGGAGGAAAGAAGCAGTTGGGACTGTGAAGAGAAAGAATCTCTTCTTTTAGCTCACCCTGGAAATGGAAGGTTTTCTGATCAACAGTTATTGTGAAGGTGCTGTCGTCCTCATCGTCTATACCAATCACAGCTCCCTGTGAAACAAAGAGCAAAATCCCAATAAGGCAAACAATGACATCAGCAATATTCACTACTGCTACAGCCCTGGAATGCTCAATGCACCGAGGACACCGGCAGTAGGCTCGACACAGAAAAGGGGATGGCAGGGCACTGTAGTACTCTGCATGGCTACCTCTTATTCTTGCACAAGGGGCATGGTTGCTGTGAGAGGGGGAGAGGACAAACACAGAAGCTGAGTCTAGAATCTATGTTCAAGAGTCAGCCACTGGGTTTTTCTGAGCTTTGGACTACTCTCTAAAATGGGGAGCCAGAAACCTCCACCACACCCGGTTGTTGTGAGGTCAAAGAATGCAGGTCCTCTTCATCAGGCTGCTTCTGTGTTACACTTGTTAGTGCAGAAATGTCAGGTGACACTTGCTTCAAAACATGGTCCCAATCACTTCTTCCAAGTGTGCTCCCATAACCACTCGCACATGGCTCTGCAACTGCACTTTCCAGTTTTTGCTGTGATTATGTTTATATGTCTCTTCCCCCTGAACTGCCAGGAGATCTTGGAAGTCAAAGACAATATTATTTGTTGATACATGACCTTCAAGTACACACCCAATATGTGTTTTTTAAATAAAAGCATGAACAACTCCCCAAAAGATGGAGGAGGGGACTGCATTTATAAGTTGTTTGTTTCAAGAAGGTGGATAGGGTGGGTTTTAAACTTTTAATTTTTTGTATTCAACTACAAGCAGCCCATTAAGACAACAGGAATTAAGAGACAGGAATTTATGCAAAATAAGGAGTGTATTGGTTAGTGTCCTTAAGAAATAAGCATCTAAAGTATTTCAGAGAAAAAAGCTAGAGAACATGAGATAGGTAAAATGCCCCAGGATGGTGACAAAAGCAGCAGCATTCCAGGACCTTGAAAATGAGGGCTGAAAAGAATCAAGGGGCCAAAATACCTAATCCCATGGATAAGGCTACTCCTATCCTAAGAGGAGTGGGTAACAGAGCCAAACATTTATTAATCTCTTCTCAGAGGCTGTCTGGATAAACCCCCATTTCTATCCAAATCCCATCAACTTGAATTATCTTTGTTATTCCTCAGTTTCAGTTTGGGTTGGGATTTTTATCCTTATTTTCACTTAAGTAAAGTGTCTCCTGAGAGTATAATGATTTACCCAAGGTCACACGATTAATGTCAGAACCAGAACCACTGGTATAGTACCTACTTATTCCATGGCAGCAAACATAAACACATCTCAGTGGGTAAGCATGTATGGGAGCAGATCATTCTGGTTAACTTAATTTTGTGGTTACTGAGTTAACTTCTAACTTATGATGTATCAAATATTTCCTAAGTTACAACTGAATACAAAAATATGTGCTTGATATAGCTCTAGAATATGTAACAATAGTCTCTGCCCTCAAGGCACTAATATTGCAGAGGAGGAGATAAAACATGCAAAGAGGTAAGCGTAATACAAGGTAGAAAGTGATCTCTACGTGGATGAACTTTGAAAACATTATGCTAAATGAAAGAAGCTAGTCACAAAGGACCATATATAATTCCATTTATATAAAATGTCCAAAATAGGCAAATTCATAGAGACTAACAGTACATTAATGGTTGCCTAGGGCTGGGGGGAGGGGAAGAGGTGGGGTAACATAGGGAGCAACTGCTAATGGGTATGGGTTTCTTTATGAAAACATTCTAAAATTGATTGTGGGAATGGCTGCACAACTCTGTGAATATACTAAAAGCATTGAATTGTATACTTTAAATGGGTGAATTACATTGTATGTGAATTATATCTCAATAAAGCTGTTATAAATCACCCCAATACCAAATGTTTGGTCTTTCTTTTGGGTCTCTTAGTGTGAATTTACCAGTTACTTAGTCAACTCAGATGGAAACCTCTAGGTTCTACACCTGTTCTCCTTCATTCCATCACCACAAGTTGTGTTCATTCCACCTCTGAACTCTAATATCAAATATTATTATTCCATCCCATGAACTGCCAATGCCCTAATTCAGGTTCTCATCACTATATGCTTAATAGGCAATCTGTCTCCTTTCAGTCTGACTACCTTTTAGTCCAGTCTTTGCTATGGCCAGAGTAATATTTCTAAAGCACAGACTCTTACAGGAGACAAAGATATTTAAAACCTTCCTTGGACTAATAAAGTCAACATTTCTTCATAATGCCATTCAAGATTATTCAAAATCTGGCCCAACCAACCTTTTCACGTCCATCAACCAGTCCCTTCCTCCTTAACACAGAGGCCCTATACATACTCATACACAACATTTCTTCCACACCCCAAGGGGAAAAACCAAACACACCAAGTAATTGCACTTTTTTAAGGTCCTTCCTCAAGCTCAATTCCCAACCACTTGTTAAACAAAAGCAAAACCCCATATCTCCCACTGGTTACCACCTTCTTTCTCACTGCTTTCACAGAGGAGCTTTTTGGAAATTGTCCATGCCTTAACTTTTCATCCACTCTTGCAATCTAGCTTCTTTCCCACCACTACACCAAACTACACTCTCACAGATCTCCAATGACTGCTTTAGTAGTCTCCAGTTTGTTTTTTTCTTTAAGATTTATTTATTTGACAGAGAGATAGCGAAAGCAGGAACACAAGCAGGAGGAGTGGGAGAGGGAGAAGCAGGCTTCCTGTCGAGCAGGGAGCCCGATGTGGGGTTCGATCCTAAGACCCTGGGATCATGACCAGAGCCGAAGGCAGACGCTTAATGACTGAGCCACCTAGACAAAACTAATAGTCTCCAGTTCTGTCATATACCACCAGTCTAAAGCACTGTTGCTGCTGCTGACCACTTGTTTCTTGAAACTCTCCTTCAATGGCCCTTAATTACCTAAGCTGTGCTTCAGAAATATTTCTACCTAAGTACCTGTGACAACCTATACGGGAGAAAGCATTCTTTTCTTGCCCATTACACTCTACCCCTCCTCTGTCCAAATGCTTCTTTGAAAACTCTGGAAGCTAGCTAACAACCTCCCAGTCCCATCAGGTCTTGCTATTACCCTGAAAGTTCACCCGCATCTATAACCACTCTTGCTTCCTTTCCACTTGTCATATGGAAAAGGTCTCCATACCCTATCACCGTTCCTTAGGTCTCTCACTCTACTAATTGTCAACTTCTTTGACTACTGGCTCTTTCCCAACAGCACTTACACATGTTTAAATTCTTTATCCTGTTTAACCAACAACAATCATTTTCAATTACACATCTTCATCTGGCAATTAGCCCACCTCTCTCATTCCCTTCAAGTTTATTCAAATTTGCCCAAGTCTCCTGCCTAAAATTTTTTTAACCTCCCATTCCTTGTAGGGTATATAACCATATCAATGGCTCTTCTTCACCTTCAAATAAGGTGACCATATGACCTGATTTACCTGGAACAGTTCAATTATTCCTGTTGTCCTAGCATAATAATTAATGGAATGTCCTAGTTAGGGGTTACAGTCACTCTACCACAGCCTAGCCCACAATGTCCTCAGTGATTTGCTCCATGCTTACCTCTCATCTCTTATCAAATTCTACAGTTGGACAGCTTGAGATTTACCAATTGCCCCAGGTTCTCTTCCACCAAACATCCAACCTCTCCCTTTATCGGAGTTTATACTATTTTCTTACGTTTGGTAAAGTAAAACTCCTTTTACTAATCCATATATAGAATAATATTCTATTGTTAAGCAAAGTTCTTTACTATGCTAGTCCATCAAAATGCCAAAGTTTTTATTTCAATCCTGCTTTTAAGACCCACTATACCAACATAATAAACATATATTTTTCAGTGAATTTTCATTATTTTTCTTCTGAAGACATGAAAGGATCAACCTTTCAGGTTAGCAGTACTTGGGCTAACCAGGGTACGTGCTGCTTCAGGGTCACACTATCCGAGTTCCAGATAGAAGGTAACTGGAGCTGGAGTCTAGTGCAACCAGATGAATTTCCTGACTTTCCTTCTTCTCCTGTCCTCTGTACACACACACATATTTCAGACATGAGTCATAGTTCTGGTACCAAAGAAAGGTTTGTTCTCATGGCTTAGGGGAAAAAAAAAACCCCACAAAACAGAGTTCTGGCTATTTTAGGGCCAACCTCCCTTTGCAAGAAGAGAAACTGGGTTGGTAAACTGGCTCCAAAGATAATAAAAAAGAAATAATGACTCCTCTGGGACACAGATTTGCTCACACAACTCCTAAAAGGAATGTAGACAGTACTGAGAATACACAGCTTAGCTACTCCCACAGTAATTTCACAACCACATACTTTCTCTCCCTGCTGAAATGTTAGAAATCTTACATTCATATAACACATTTAAATCTGATGTTGGAGATTTAGGCAGAACGGGTATTACTCTTAGAAAACTGAGGCTCAGGGGCATCTGGGTGGCTCAGTCAGTTAAGCGGCTGCCTTCAGCTCAGGTCATGATCCCAGGGTTCTGGGATCGAGTCCCGTATTGGGCTCTTTCCTCAGTGGGGAGCCTGCTTCTCCCTCTGCCTGCTGCTCCGCCTACTTGTGCTCTTTCTCTCTCTGTCAAATAAAAATAATTAAAATCTTAAAAAAAGAAAGAAAGAAAGAAAACAAAACAAAACAAAACTAAGGCTCAGGAGAGGTTAAAAAAAAAAAAAATGCCCAGGGTCCTGCAACCCAAAAGGCAGAATTGAATTCTTGCAATTCCTGATCCAAAGCCCTCTCTTAACAGGGCACTGTTACAATAAGCAATATGCACTAATTACTTCAACACATTTATTAAATACCTATTCTGGGCCAGGAACATTAATAGCCAGGGAATATAAATAGGAATAAAATATATCTCTGCCCTGGAAGAACACATCATCTAGAGGGAAAAAAGAGGAGTCAACAAAACAGAAGCAGGAAAGCTTGAGGTGTAGCCTGCTCACCAAAGATGCTGCTGCATGGAGGACCTACTTTAACATCATTCATTGATTCAGCAAGTATTTATTAAAATCTCTAGGCACTGTTCTAGATAACAGTAATAGAACAGCAAACAATTTGCTTTGCTTTTTTCGCTAATATTACTTTGAGATTTGTTCATGTTGAATAAGAAAATACATATATATTTTATACATAAACATATATATTTATACATACATATGTATATATTTTTCCATGCTGAGAATGTATGTGTATATATTCACACACACAATCCATTTTGAGACTATATATGTACATTTTACCTGCTACATAGTATTCCATTATATAAGTATACCACAATATATCAGTTCTCCCATGTAGAACATTTAGGTTACTTTTAATATTTCCTATTCCAATAATTCAGCAATAACTATCACTATATGTCTCCTGGTAACACTTCTATAAAAAAATGTCAAGCATATGCTCTGAAATGGAATATAGTTCCATTTTTATGTGGAGCTGGCATACCTTCAACTTTACTAAATACTCCAAAATGGCTCTCCTAAGTGCTTATACTGATTTATGTCCCAACACTGTATTGATTCAGTAGAGTTCCTATACCCCCAGTCACTAGCCAACACTAGGTATAATCAGACTTTATAAATCCTTGGCAATGTGACAAAAATACTATCTTGCTGGAGTTTTAATGTGCATTTTCTGGTATCACTGAGAATAAGAACCTGGTCATATTTATTGCCATTCTTATTTACTCTTACATGAATTGAGTGTACATATCCTTTGTACATTTTCTTTTGGGGCATTCTTTTGTATTTTGGGGCATTCTTTTTGTCCTTTGATTTGTATGTGTTCTTTGGGTTTCTTTTTGTCTTTTTTATTCATTTGTAGGATTTCTTTATATATTCTGGTTATTAATCCTTTGCCAGTTTTATGCATTGTAAATACCTTCTCTCCTGTCCATAGGCTATCTTTCTCTTTAATTGTGGTGTCTTCATCAAAAACTAATGATGTAATATATGATTAACATAACAATAAAAATTAAAAAAAATAATTGTGGTGTCTTTTGGTTGTTGGTGGTGTTCAAAGGTTTTAAAATTTGAATGTTGTCAATCTACGAGTCTCTTCTATTGTGGTTTGTGCTTTAAAACATCCTATTCTGGGGTGTCTGGGTGGCTCAGTCATTAAGCATCTGCCTTCGGCTCAGGTCATGATCCTGGTGTCCTGGGATTGAGCCCCGCGTCGAGCTCCCTGCTCGGCGGGAAGCCTGCTTCTCCCTCTCCCACTCCCCCTGCTTGTGTTCCCTCTCTTGCTAGGTCTCTGTCAAATAAATAAATAAAATCTTAAAAAAAAAATTTCTATTCTGGGGCGCCTGGGTGGCCCAGTTGGTTAAGCGTCTGCCTTCAGCTCAGGTCATGAACCTAGGGTCCTGGGATTGAGTCCTGCATCGGGGAGCCTGCTCTCCCTCTCCCGGCTGCTCGTGCTCTCTCTTGCTATCTCTGTCGCTATCTCTGTCTCTCTCAAATAAATGAAATCTTATATTTTTTGTTAAAGATTTTATTTATTTGAGAGAGAGCAAGAAAGAGAGAGAGAGAGCACCAGTCGGGTGGGGGGCAGAGGGAGAAGCAGGCTCTCTGCTGAGTGGGGAGCCTGATGTGGGGCTCAATCCTGGAACTCTGGGATCATGACCTGAGCTGAAGGCAGATGCTTAACTGACTGAGCCACCCAGGCACCGTAAATAAAATCTTTTTAAAAAATAAAACATCCTATTCTGTCTTGACATCATAAAGATATTTTTTTTTAAAGATTTTATTTATTTATTTGAGAGAAAGAATGAGAGAGAGAGAGCACATGAGAGGAGGGAGGGTCAGAGGGAGAAGCAGACTCCCTGCTGAGCAGAGAGCCCAATGCGGGGCTCAATCCCAGGACCCTGGGATCACAACCTGAGCTGAAGGCAGACACCCAACCAACTAAGCCACCCAGGCACCCCTTGACATCTACATTTAATAAAGGACTCTGGCCTAAAAATTTCCTTTGTTATTTTCTTGTTACTTTATTATTACCTTTTTCTAATTTTTTAAATTTAATGTTTAGCTCATTAATTTTCAATCTGTTTTATATTAATTTAAGATCATAAATCATAGACTGCCTTAGATGCAGTTTTAACATGTGGTCCCTTATTATTCAGGTTTAAATATTTCATAATTTCCATTATGATTTCTACATTCACCAATGAATTATTTAGAAGTATGTAAGGCAGCGAGTGGCTACTGTTTTGTTAAGGGATTTCTCATTTATTCCACTGTTGTTAAAGAATGTTATCTATGTGATACTGGGTTTTTATTATCCTCTTTTTCTGTAAAAATTTAAATTTTCTTCTTCTTAAAGTCTATTAGGTCTCATATTAATACTGTTTCCAAGCTTTCTTTTGGCTAACATTTCATCACCTTCTTATTTTTAATTTATAATTATAGTATACACATTCAGAAAATAAAACAAAATGATATCTATGTGCCAATCATAGAGATTAAGCAGAAGTTTACATCTTGCCCAAAGGAGGTCATTTTCAGTGTTAAATTCATAGAGAAGAGATGATGCTTAACAAAAAAGCTATCGAATTAACAAAAAAGGCAGAAATCAATAGAGTGATTTTTCATAATGAAATGACAAAACAATAGAAGTTCTTAGAGGATGCATATCTAAGGGGACAAAAGTGAAGACATTCTTTTTAAGATTTAATTTTTTTTTAAAGATTTTATTTATTTGACAGAGAGAGACACAGTGAGAGAGGGAACACAAGCAGGGGGAGTGGGAGAGGGAGAAACAGGCTTCCCACAGAGCAGGGAGCCCGATGTGGGGCTTGATCCCAGGACCCTAGATCATGACCTGAGCCTAAGGCAGACACTTAACGACTAAGCCACCCAGGTGCCCCTTTAAGGTTCAATTTTAAGTAATCTCTATATCCAGCATGGGGCTCAAACTCAAAACCCCTCTAACAACTGAGCCAGCCAGGTACCCCCAAAAGTGAAGACATTCTTGAACTTATACATTAACCTAAAAATAATACCTTTTTGCATCCATTCTAAGATGGCAATGATTGTAAGATGAATCCCAAAGCCTGAGATGTTAACATTTGAAAAAATAATGTACAGTCAATGAAATAAGGCACTATCAGAAAAAGTCTGCGCTAAAACTATTAATAATCCACGATGATACACTGCTGATCTCTCTTGTGATGGACTAAAAGAGAACAGATGACATATCCCTTGGGGAATCAGTCAACTCTGATGAACAGCACAACTGGTAAACAGAGTACTCATTTCACTGGGCTGGGTAAAAATTGTTACTTGAAGTCACATATAGATTAACAGTTTTCAAAAACTCACAATAAATTTAACGTAAAAACTTGGTTGAGTATAATTCACCTTACTTTGGTGATTCAATTCCTAAGGCCCTCTAGAATTCTTCTGAATCTGAGATTCATTTTATCAATTAATCACAACAGTAACTACCATTCATTAAGAACCTAAGTCCCAAACACTGTGTTGGAATACTTATATCAATTAATTTGATATTCATAATTCTATGAGTAAATAATATGAGGCCCATTCTAGAAAATAGGACTCAGAGCTAAACAGATGAGTTGCCTGAAGACACAAAGCTACTAAGTGGCAGAATCTGAATTTGAATTCCATTTCATATATGGCTTGTTCTTTGTCTATATTACACATTGTTACTTCTCCCTTTTGCAGATTTTTCCTAGAAATGTCAATATTTTGCTTTTAGCTAGTATGGGGGGGCAGAGGGGTGGAATGAGACCCCAAGTCTCAACCATTTTACTTTTTCATCAAGGCGAGGGCACCACCTAGCGGCGCATACACTTTACCACCAATATAGTCAAAGACCGTAAAAATATGGGAAGGAAATGGTTTTTCACTGTTCTGCTTTCCTCCACTGGTTTGACACTACCTTGTAACAAGGTGGAGTGTCTGCCATTAGCTCTTATAAATCAAAAATAAGAGAGAAGTCTGGTAACACTAAGGATTGAAGAAGAGTTTTGGAACGAGAAAGACACAAGTTCAATCCCACATTCAATATTTACTTTGTGACCTTGGTAAATTACTAAAAGTAGCTTCAGTCTGTCTCCTCCTAACACCATTTACCTGACAGGATTATCATGGAAATAATGTGAAAATCATCCAGCACAGTGCTTGATCCAAAGAGCTTCCTCAATAACTACTGGCTCCTTTCCCTATTTTCCTTTTATGTAACCTAAAACCACATATGTGTTCTGCTTTGTTTTTGTTTGTTTTTAAAATAAATATTTTTATTTTATTAATTAAAATATTTTATTTATTAAAATAAAATAATTTTATTTAATAAAATAAAATAAAATATTTTATTTATTAAAATAAAATAATATTTTATTTATTAAAATATTTAAAATATTTTAAAATGTTTTAAAATAAGATTTTATTTATTTGACAGAGAGAGACGCAGCAAGAGAGGGAACACAAGCAGGGGGAGGGAGAGTGGGAGAAGCAGGCTTCCCGCTGAGTAGGGAGGCTGATGCGGGGCTTGATCCCAGGACCCCGGGATCATGACCTGAGCCTAAGGTAGACACTTAATGACTAAGCCACCCAGGCGCCCCTGTTTTTGTTTGTTTTTAATTTTAAGTAGGCTCCACACCCAGTGTGGGGCTTGAACTCACAACCCTGAGATCAAGAGTTGCATGTTCTACCAACTGAGCCTGGCAGGTGCCCCTTACTTTTTCTAGAAATCATACCACACCACTGGCTCATACTGTGTTTAAGATAACTTCCATAGTTCTTTTGTATGTAAACTATAGTAAAGACAAATTAAACAACATATATTATTTTTATAAATATACAAAATCAACAATAAGCATTTTTTGAGTAACCTACTTACTATGTACCAGGCACTATGACAGTGGATGGGAACTCACTATCTGAGTAGGGGGGGAAAATATAACATGTAATACCATGCAGTAAGTGCTTTCATGGACATAAGTGGCAAATGTTATGAAACGATAGAGGAAGACCAAGTCTGTTAGAAGGATGTGGATCAGGAATGCTACACAGAAGAAGGAACATTTGAACAGTCTCTAGAAGATGAGCTCACCAGGTAAGGGCACAGAATTTCTGACATATGAAAAAAATATAAAATATATCAGGATATCAGAAGCAATGAGGAATGAAGAAACACAGTGAGGGAACACAAAGAAGTATAGTGTGGTTGGAATACAGTCTGGGATGGATGAAGAAGTGGGGAGAGATTTGTGGCACAAGTCAACGATAGCTCATTAAGCTCACTTGGAATCTAGATGACAAATGCATTATCTATCACCATCATCATCATCCATAGCAGTTATCATTTATTAGATAATGTACTATGTGCCAAACCCTGTACATACATAATTGCTAAGCCTCACAACAACCCTGCAAGTCACAGGTTATCTTCACAGAGGTTAAGAAATTTGCCCAATGGCACAGAATCAGTAAGGGGTAGAGCTGAGTGAGATTCAAGCCCAGGTCTCTGATTCTTTTCTACTATACTAGTGGTCCCAAACTTGACTGCACAACAAAATCACAAAACAAAATGTTTTAAAAAATAGGTTCTAGACCCTAATCTAAAACAATGTATCTAGAGAGTAGGACCTTGGAACCTAATTATAAACAAACTCTCCAACTGATAAATAAATAGGAAACCAAACGGCAGTCCAACTTTTTGAAAATACCACAAAGACTCTTAAAACAGACACACACAGACACACAACCATCACAAAATTCTGCAAGGGTATTATAATCCCCACTCTAAAGAGAAAACTCAAACTCAGGAAGCTTACAGATAACTTCCCTCTTCCAGTCAACAAGGGCAAAAATAAGATTCAAACACAGGTATGTCTGGGTCTTCTCTGTCATGCTGTGTGGTAAACAGAATTCTAAAAAAAAGACCCTAAACGACCCTTGCCCCTATATAATTTCTTCCCCTTTCAGTGTGGGTGGAAACCTATGAATATGATGAGATATCTCTGAAGTGATTATATTACAGAATGTGTTATCACTAGAGTGATTATGGCAAAAGGGAGATTATCTGGTGGGTGTAACCTAATCCCAGGAGGCCTTTTTTAAAAGCAGTGTTTTCTGCAGCAGGTAGCAGAATGGAAAGTTAGAGAAATTCAAAGCACTGGAAGGATTCAATGCATCTGCCCTGCTGCCTTGAAGGTGAGAGGCGTTACATGACAAAGAATATGTGCAGCTTAGAAACTGAGAGAAGAACCCAGCTGACAGCTAGCAAGAAAACAAGAACCTCAGTCCTACAGTCACAAGGAAATGAATTCTGCCAATAACTTAAATGACTTTGGAACAGATTCTCCCTTAGATTCTTCATCAGAGTCTCCGGATAAGAGCCAGCCAAGTCAATACCTTGATTTCAGCCTTGTGAGACCTTAAGCAGAGAATGCTTTTGAAATATCTGGCCTACAGAACTGTCCGATAATGAACAGGTAAAGGGTCCTGGGACCGAGCCCCGCATCAGATTCCTTGCTCAGTAGGGAGCCTGCTTCTCCCTCTCCTCCCCACTCAGGCTCGCTCTTTCTCTGTCACTATCTCTATCTCTCTCTGTGTCATATAAATAAATAAAATCTTAAAAAAGAAAAGAAAAGAAAGAAAAAAGTGTTTTAAATGTAACAATGAAACAGTGGCCCAAACCTAGATTGAATTCAACTGAAGAGCTGTTTCAATACAACTCTGCCAGAGTCTCACTACTTAGCTATCTCAAGCCAAGAAAGCAGTTAATACCAGACTGAGTGGTGACTAAGGTCAGTAACAAATGCTTAGAAAAGCAGTAAAACCAAGACAACAAAAGAGAAACCAATGGAAGGGAAAAAAAAACAGTAAACAAAAAAAGTTGAATTTTTAAAAATCTATATGCTATCACATATACATCATCTGCTCAAAATAAGCCTGTCTCATTTCCATCCTTCAAATTCACCAGACTAAAAGTCAAGGAGGCTCACCTGCTTATATTAAAGCATCAGCCTTACAGGCAGACATCTAATTTAACACACACATCTAAGAGCCTCCTGGAACACTCACCAAGGACAGAAACTGGTGGATGCCATTTTCACACTCTCCCTTTGCTATGCTCCAGAGCACTAATATCTCTTGGAAGGAAGCTTTTACAAGTGTCGGCTGCCCCAATTTGGGGGGCTACTGTCTAGAAGATGCCTCTTGATCTGGAGGCCAGGGGAGCTTGCATTCCTGGTCCCATGGGCCTGTAATGATCAGTGTCACCCAGAAAGAAGATTATATTCGTCTGGTGCCCTGATTTTTGCAATTGCTACCAGGGGACCCCTCTATATCACCTGGCTTTGGTGACCAGTGGGGCTTACTTACACTTGCGGGTCCCACAGTCTGTAACCAACAGAGAAAAAATTCTTTCTTTTTTTAATTAAAGATTTTATTTATTTTAGAGAGAGAGCCTAGAGCCCCAAATTTTCTGGCTACTGCCCAGAGGATGTCTTTACTCACCATGGTGGCCAGGGTGGGCTGCATTGCTGGGTCCCACAAGACTGTGGTAACAGAAGAGATGGTTCTTGGCAGGCTACGACTACACAAACAGCAGACTGATGCACATTCCCCAATCTTTCTGTGAAGAGGGCCCCTTAGCTTATCTGGTCAGCTTTGGCTTGAGGGGCAGGCTTCACATTTGGCACATATTTCATGACCTATGGAGCTGCTCCAAGGGAACACAGGCTGTGGACACCATCTTGGTCCTCTTCCTTGCTCCAGCTTCTGGTATCACCCAAAAAAGAACTCTTACACACATCTGCAGCCCCAATTTCTGCGTGACTGCCATCCAGGAGACACCTCCAGATGGCCTGGCTCTTATGGCCAGTGGGGCTGACATTTGCAGTCCCACAAGACTGCATATAATTGCATACATTTAAAAGCTGATGCCCCAGGGTCTGGCTTCCAGTTAGTTTGAATCTAGGTGATGAGATCCTCCCATTTGTGGCACTGACAGGTCTTGGCATATCCTCAACTACAGAAAAAAAAAACCCTGGATACAGAGACAACTAATTTACCTGATTAAGAGTTCAAATCAATGGTCATAAAGATGCTCACCAAACTGGGAAGAAGGATGGGTAAACATGGTGAGAACTTAAAGAAATAGAAAATATAAAAAAGTACCAAATAGAAGTCACAGAATTAAAGAATACAATAACTGAACTGAAAAATACACTAAAGGGGTTCAACAGCAGACTAGATGAAGCAGAAGAAAAGATTAGTCAACTCGAAGACAAGGCAGTGGAACTCACCCAATCAGAACAGCAAAAGGAAAAAAAAAAGAAGAAAGTGAAGACAGCTTAAGGGACTTATGAGACAACACCAATAAACTAACATTCACATCATGGGGCTCCCAGAAAAAGAGAGAAAGGGCCAGTAATCTTATTTGAAGAAATAATGGGTGAAAATTTCCCTTACCCAGGGAAGGAAACACACATCTATGTCCAGAAAGTACAGAGAATCCTAAGTAAGAGGAACCCAAAGAGATCCACACCAAAACACATTATAATTAAAATGTCAGAAGTTAGGGGAACCTGGGTGGCTCAGCCAGTTAATCATGTACCTTAAGCTCATGATCTCAGGGTCCTGGGATCAAGCCCCACATCCAGCTCCCTGGTCAGCAGAGAGCCTGCTTCTCCCTTTCCCTCTGCCCCTCCCCCTTGCTCGTGCATGCTCTCTCTCTAATAAATAAAATATTTTTAAAAGGGGGGGATAGGGGCTGTTTGCCAGGAGGAGAGACCACGTGATTAGAGAGTGGGAACTTTTAGTCCTCCCCACCTCCAACCACAGGTGAGGAAAGAGAGGTTGGAGGCTGAATCAGCTAATGGCCAAAGACTTAGTCAATCTTGACTATGCACTGAAGCTTCCATATAAAACCCGAAAGGACTGGGTTCAGAGAGGTTCCAGGTTAGTGAATACATGGAGATGGTGGGGGAAGGGGAGAGTGGCATGCCTACAGAGGGCATAGAAGTTCCATACCCTTTCCCCCAATCTTGTTTTATAGTTCTTCATCTGGCTGTTGATTCAAATCCTTTATCATATCCTTTAGTAAACTGGTAAACATGCTTCCCTGAGTTCTGTGAGTTGCTCTAGCAAATTAATCAAACTTAAAAGAGGAAGCTGATGGAACCTCCAATTTGTAGCTGGTCAGTCAGAACACAGGTAAGCCTGGGGCTTACAACTGGTATCTGAGGTAAGGGGTGGAGGGCAGGCTTGTAGAACTGAACCCTTAACCTGTGGTGATTTTTCAAACACATCAATCAATTAAATGGAATAGAGAGCCCAGAAATAAACCCACACATATATGGTCAGTTAATTTACAACAAAGGAGCCAAGGACATACAATGAGAAAAGAACAATCTCTTCAATAAATGGTGCTGGGAAAACTGGACAACCAAATGCAAAAGAATGAAAGTAGACCATTATCTTACACCATACCCAAAAATTAACTCAAAATGGATTAAAGACGGGGCTCCTGGATGGCTCAGTCGTTAAGCGTCTGCCTTTGGCTCAGGTCATGGTCCCAGGGTCCTGGGATCAAGGCCCGCATCAGGCTTCCTGCTCCGCGGGAAGCCTGCTTCTCCCTCTCCCTCTCCCTCTACTTGTGTTCCCTCTCTTGCTGTGTCTCTTTCTGTCAAATAAATAATAAAATCTTTTAAAAAAATGGATTAAAGACTTGAACACAAGACCTGAAACCATAAAACTCAGAGAAAACATAAGCGGTAAGTTCCTTTACCTTATTCTGACTCCAAAAGCAAAGGCAACAAAAGCAAAAATAAACAAGTGGGATAACATCAAACTAAAATCTTCTGCATAGCAAAGGAAATCATCAAAAAAATGAGAAGGCAACTTATTGAACAGAGGAAAATATCTACAAATCACATATCCAATAAGGTTAATATCCAAAATACATAAAGAACCCACACACTCAATAGCAAAAAAACCCAAACAACCCAATTTAAAAATGGGCAGAGGATCAGCTAGACATTTTTCAAACAGAGCCATACAGATAGATGGCCAATAGGCACAAGAGAAGATGTTCAACATCACTAATTATCAGGGAAATGCAAATCAAAACCATGAGATAGCACCTCACACCTCAAAAAGACAAGAAATAACAACTGTTGGAGACAATGTGGAGAAAAGGAAATCTTGTACACTGTTGGTGAGAATAAATGTAAATCGGTGCAGCCACTATGGAAAACAGTATGGAGGTTCCTCAAAAAATTAAATAGAACTACCATATATATGATCCAGGTATTCTACTTCTGGATATTTATTCAAAGAAAAACAAATGAACAAACAAAACTCATGGATACAGAGAACAGACTGGTCATCAGAGTGGAAGGGGGATGGAAGGTACAAAACGGGTGAAGGAAGTCAACTGTATGGTAATGAACGGTAACTAGAATTACTGTGGTCACCTTGTAGTATATACAAATACCAAATTATGGGCGCCTAGGTGGCTCAGTCGTTAAGTGTCTGCCTTTGGCTCAGGTCATGGTCCCAGGGTCCTGGGATCGAGCCCTGTATCGGGCTCCCAGCTCTGTGGGAAGCCTGCTTCTCCCTCTCCCACTCCCCCTGCTTGTGTTCCTGCTCTTGCTGTCTCTCTCTGTCAAATAAATAAAATCTTTAAAAAAAAAAAAAACAAAAAAACCCAAATACAAATTATATTATACACCTGAAACTAATATGATATATACCAATTTTACCTTAATAAGAAAAAAGAAAGAATATTAAGGTAAACTTCATAATCGTTTTTATGAATCAACTAAAAAAAAAAAAAAAGGCCAAGAAATAACAAGTGTTAGTGAGGATGTGGAAAAAAGGCAACTCTCATGCAGTGTTGATAGAAATGTGAATTGGTGTGGCTGCTACAGAAACAGTGTGGAGGTCCCTCCAAAACAAAATACCATATGACCCAGCAATTATACTTGTACGTATTTACCTGAAGATAATGAAAACACTAATTCAAGAAGATATATGCACCCCCATGTTCACTGCAGCATTTTTTATAATAGCAAAGATATGGAAACTACTTAAGTGTCCAGTGATGGATGAATGGATAAATTGTGTTATACATATTTCTTTATATATCTGTGTGTGTATACACACACACACCAGATTATTATTCAGCCATAAAAATAAATGAAATTGGGTCATTTGTGACAAGATGAATAGACCGTGAGGCAACTGCGCTAAGTGAAATAAGTGAGAGAAAGACAAATACTGTCTAATCTCTAAAACAACAACAACAACAACAACAAAAAACCCACTCTGTATCAGAGAACAGATTGGCAGTTGCCAGAAGCTGGGGATAGGGTAGGAGAAATGTTCACTGTTTTGTGTTTGTTTTTTTTTTCGTTTCAATAAATTGGAAAAAAAAAAAAGAATTTGGTTTCTTTCTCAGTTATTTCCCATTTCTGCCAATTAGTTACTGTTAATAAAGGCAATAATATGTTTACCGAATATATTCACATCTTCAAAAGTAAACACGCAGAAAAAAGATGGCGGAAAGAAAATAACAGGAGCCAGAAGACAAGACTACTAGAAGCTGATCAACCTAATTATGATAAAGGTAGACTCATCTTTAGATATAATGGAGTATGTCCAGAAAGTACAGAGAATCCTAAGTAAGAGGAACCCAAAGAGATCCACACCAAAACACATTATAATTAAAATGTCAGAAGTTAGGGGAACCTGGGTGGCTCAGCCAGTTAATCATGTACCTTAAGCTCATGATCTCAGGGTCCTGGGATCAAGCCCCACATCCAGCTCCCTGGTCAGCAGAGAGCCTGCTTCTCCCTTTCCCTCTGCCCCTCCCCCCTGCTCGTGCATGCTCTCTCTCTCTCTCTCTAATAAATAAAATATTTTTAAAAGGGGGGGACAGGGGCTGTTTGCCAGGAGGAGAGACCACGTGATAGATATAATGGAAATTGTACCCCGAACCATGTACTTTTTCTTTCCTTCAGCAATTTGGACAATGATGGAAACTGAACGAGCAATTAAAGGCAGTGTGAAGCTATAAGCCTGCACTGTCCAGTGAGCTACTATTAGCCTTACGTGGTTACTGGGCACCTGATGTACAGCCAGTCTGAACTGAGATATGCCGTAAGTATAAAAGACACACTGGATTTTGAAGACTTAATATAAAAAAAATAATGTAGGGCGCCTGGGTGGCTCAGTCGGTTAAGCGTCTGCCTTCAGCTGAGGTCATGATCCCAGCGTCCTGGGATCGAGTCCCACATTGGCTCCCTGCTCAGCAAGGAGCCTGCTTCTCCCTCTCCCACTCCCCCTGCTTGTGCTCTCTCTCTCAAATAAATAAATAAATATCTCATTAATAATTGTTCATTGATTACATGTTGAAATAATAATATTCTGGATACACTGGCCTAAACAAAATATATTAAAATTAACTTCACCTGTTTTTTTCCTTTTTATTTTTAAATATTTTATTTATTTGTTTGAGAGAGCGTGAAACACAGCATGAGAGGGGAAAGGGTCAGAGGGAGAAGCAGACTCCCTGCTGAGCAGGGATGCCAAAGCGGGACTTGATCCCGGGGCGCTGGGATCCTGATCTGAGCCGAAGGCAGTCGCTTAACCACTTGAGCCACCCAGATGCCCCTCTTCTTTTCCTTTTTAAATGTGGCTACAACAAAATTTTAAATTATATATGTGGCTCACGTTATATTTCTATTGGACATCACTGCTACATAGACCCTTATTAAATAGTGTTGAATAGGAAAAACAAAGCAACTATAAAGTAGGGATTTTTCAGAGTTATTTCTACTGTTTCCTCTATTACCAACACTATAACTCATTTAATTTCTAGCCCTGGTCCCTGACTGTAAAATAGAGGTGAAAGGAAAAAATCAGTAGCTGCATTAAGTCATGGATACATTAAAACATTGACTAAAAGAACGGAGTTCTAGTCCTGGTTCCAGCACTGGCTAGCAGTTACAATGGAAAAATCGTTTTTTTCTGAGCCTCGGTTGCCCGTCCCAACAATTAATTGAGAAAACTAAATTTAGACCTCCATGATTCCATCAAAATTGGTTTTCATAAAAATGAATACTCACCCTGAGTCTAACACATCCTCTGCGAGAGCCTCTCATCATTTTGTCCTTGGACTAAAAGAAAACAAAAACATTCAATGAATAAAAAATTAACAGACTATTTTTGGAATCATCTGGGGATAAAGAGAGAAAAATTACAGTAGTAATATTCCTCATTCTTCATCCATATCCCCCATCCCCCTCCAACCCCCCAAAATCACTTAAAGCTAGAAATTAGCATATGTTTTAAACTGGTGGTGTGGATGTTGGTGCATTGTTGGTGGAAATGTAAATTAGTGCAGCCACTATGGAAAACAGGAGGTTCCTCAAAAAATTAAAAATATAAATACCATACAATCCAGTAATTCCACTTCTAGGTTATTTTCCCAAAGAAAATGAAAACACTAATTAGAAAAGATACATGCATCCCTGTGTTTATTGCATTACGTACAATAGCCAAGAAATGGAACCAAGCTAAGTGTACATCAATAGATGAATGGGTAAAGAAGATACAGTGTGTGTGTATACACACACATATACACAATGGAATACTACTCAGCCATAACAAAGAATGAAATCTCGCCATTTGTGACAACATGGATGGACCTAGGGGGTATCACGCTAAGTGAAATAAGTCAGACAGGGAAAAACAAAATACCCTATCATTTCATTTATATGTGGAATCTAAAAAATAAAACAAACAGAAACAGACTCATAAATACAGAGAACTAGTAGTTGCCAGAGGGGAGGAGGTTGGGGGGATGGAAAAAATAGGTGAAGGGGATTAAGAAATATAAACTTCCAGTTATAAAATAAATAAGTCATGGCGATGAAAAGTACAGCATAGAGAACATACTGAATAATACTGTAATAACTTTGTATGGTAACAGATGGTAACTATACTTATTGTGATGAGCACTGAGGTGTGTATATAAATGTTGAATCACTATGTTGTACACCTGAAACTAATATAATATTGAATATCAACTATAAAAAAATAAAATAAAATGAAAACCTTTTATAGTCTATACAAATAAACCTAATCATAGAATTGTGTGCCTTTAATAATAGTATATATTATACTAATTTTAATTCCTTCTCATGCCCCTTAACTCTAGCTCAGTGTTTCTTTTTTTTTTTTTTTTAAAGATTTATTTATTTCAGAGAAAGCAAGAGCAGAAGTGGGGGGGGAGCAGAGGGAGAGGGAGAAGCAGACCCCCCGCTGAGCAGGGAGCCCCACACAGAACTCAATCCCAGGACCCTGGGATCAAGACCCGGGCCAAAGGCAGATGCTTAATGACTGAGCCACCCAGGCGCCCAAGTTCAGTGTTTCTCATATTTTAGAGAGTTTGAGAGTTACCTAGAGGGCTAAGAATCACCCAGAAGTTAAGATTCACTCCCAGATGATTATGACTCAGGCAGATGGAGGACCACATTTTGAGAAACACTGCTTTATCTCTTTTCAATTCCCCAAATGCATCACATTTTTTTGCCTCTGAGATTTCTCATCCAATGTTCCTCAGCTTGGAATGTCCTTGACCCTGATTTTCTGCCTTGCTATCACTCATCAACATCTTACCTTACCTGTGAGATGGATTTCCATTCTTCTCCCAGGTCTCCCGTATGTTCCTGTCACGGCATGTACCACCTTGTGCTATAATGACTAGTTTACTTGTCTAACTCACCCACAACACTGCACATTCCCTAGGGAGTAGGAATTCTATCTGACTTATGCTTCAGTACAGTGTCTGGCACACATTAGATGCTCAAAAAATATTTACTAATAAAATGCTGCTTACCCTGTAAGTCTCCCTTACTGGAAGGGGCTGAGCAAAGGCTATGTTCTGCATAATAAGCCTTATGTTGATATTCAGTAAATATTCCTAAAATTAAATTTAGTCTTGTGTAATAAAGTGAATCCTCAAATATAATCAAAGTTTTAAAAATATTTAATACCTCAACAACTGATATTTTTCTGTACTCCCTTATGCAAGAAAGAAGTAAAATAAGCCAACATCATGAAATTATGTTTTAAAGAAAACTGTCCCACTTTAAGCCACGAATGCCCTACATCCACTGTACTGAGCCACAGGCAAACTTCCAATTATGACTATACAGGATTTAAAGCACAGCATTTTCTATAATTAACAATACTATATTGTATACTTGAAAGTTACTAACAGAGACCTTAAAAAGTCCTCACCATAAAAAAAAAAAAGGTTAACTATGGGAGGTAATGGATTATGTTAACTAAACTTACTGTGGTTATCATTTTGCAATATATACGCATATCAAATCATCACACTGTATACCTTAAACTTATACAATGTTATAATCAATTATATCTCAATAAAACTGGAAAAAAATAAATATTTCTTAGGGATATTTGTATGTCTGTATATAAAGATCTGCCTTATCCCTTTCATTGCCTGCAGTACTTTCTATGAATATATCTTACACCATTTTTTCATTGATTCTAAACTTATAAATGTAACAATATTACAATGATAAATCAAAGTTGATTCTTAAAAAAAGTACCAAGCCATAGGAATTCATGTTCAAAAATGATTACTATTAAGGGACAGAAGACAGTCTTCTTTATTCCACTTAATATACAAGGAAGCATACATTTTGTTAAAAAATTCTCACTACCAAGCACAGTCATAAGAGTTCTTTACTAACAATACAGTTAGCAAAAACACAGTTAACAAAAACATTCTCTAAGCATTTAATAGCCCTTTACCATACCCTAGACTTATCTTCAAAAGTGTCAAGGCATACATGAAAATACTAATTAGATTTGAAAATACCCAATGAGAGAATACAAATCAAGGTAAGAACCAACATATTCATCCTTAATTCCTCTTCCACTTTTAAAAAAATATGGTTATAGTGAACAGGAAAAGAGTAAGACAGGCCCCAGTGATTGTACCTAGGGTTATGAATTAGAAAACACTGAAAGAATGTGAAAATAATTAAAACAAATATAACTACAAAACAATCAAACAAGTCCAGAATGCGGAATACCCTACAAAATTGGCCTAGATTCTTTAAAAGGTCCAGAAAAAAAAAAAGACTAGCATATAAACAACTGTAATACAATGAAAAATTACATGAATATAGGCACAAAGCACCCTGAGCTACAGAAGACCCCCTGCTGTGGAAAAAGATCAGGGAATACAATACTGAAGTGACCAGGTTTCAAGTTTCAATCTGGGACTTAAAAAAAAAAAAAGGTTCTAATAAGAAAAGAGGGGAGGTAGGAAGAAGAGGGCAATCCAATCCAAAGGAACACCACCAGCCAAGACACAGATACAGAAAACTCTACATACAAACTATTCATAGAAGGAGAGTAGATTTATAGACCCAAGCACAGAGTGCAAAGAACATGGAGAGAGATGAGGCTGAAAAGGAGATATGGGATCCAGATCCTGAAGAGTCTGAAAAAATATTGAGTAATTAAGGAAATCAAACTTTATTCAATAGTTAATGGAGAGCTACTGAGGATTTTTTTTTAGGAGGGTAATAACATTCTCAAAGGTGTGTTTTAGAAAAAGTAACACTGTTATGAGGACTTGGGCAAAAGAACGATGGTGACATTAATAGCAATAGCAGCAGCGAACAGTAGATTCATACTTACTGATGCTCTCTGTGTGACAAGCACTTTAGATACAGTAAACCTCGCAAGACGTGACATGGTAAGAATTATTCACATATTATAAATGAAAGTGATACCAGGGAGATCAAGTAAGTATTCAACATTACACATGTAAAATGTAGCAGAGTTTGACACAGCAGGCACAATTTGGAATGGGTGCCCTGCAAATCATTCCTCCAGACCACAGGCTGCTCTGTTAGCCTGGAATCCTCTTCCACAATGGCACAGGGTCCTCTCATTCTGGCTCCACTCAGCTCTAATATGCAGCTTAAGGGAAGCTGGTGTGATTAAGTCCCTCAAGCACAGTGAGTGCTGAAGGGGTGGTGTCCACTACCCCACAAGGCAGAATAGAGTCCTTTCCCAGGAAATTTTTCTACTGGAGCTGAAGAAAGAGCTCTTCCCATCTGTTCTTGAAGCTATGAGGTGTAGGTGCCATGAGACATGTGCCTTCTACATGAAGAAAGCAATACATAAAGCCTACACAGTGAGATGAGAGATGAGAGGTGGAAAGTCCTAGCTGCCAGTGTCCAGCTACACCCTGGAGAGCAATCAGCAGGGCGTTGACAGCCTAAGCAAATGCCACTCAGTGAATATCAGGGTTTTTTTTTTTTTTAATGAATACAAGTAGCTTCTGCTAATGAGAAAAAGGCAGGGCCAGCAACCCCACTCCAGTAATCTTCCTCCCGGGTGTTATTTTACCAATGTTCCGAGACCTTAAAACAAATTTTTAGCAGGCTGAAGAGTCACGCAACCTATAACTTAGATGCGGGGCACCTGAGTGGCTTAGTCGTTAAGCGTCTACCTTTGGCTCAGGTCATGATCTCAGGGTCCTGGGATTGATCCCTCCATCAGACTCCCTGCTCAGTGGGGAGTCTGCTTCTTCCTCTCCCTCTCCCTCTCCTCCCCACTCATGCACACGCTCACTCTCAAATAAATAAAATCTTAAAAAAAAAAAACCAATAACCTATAACTTAGATGAGATCCCTCTTTCTGCCTCCAGGTACAAGGCCAAGCACCTCAAGAAAGGATCATTCTGAAATGGATGTTAAAATCTTTTAGGCTGGATGAGGATCCCCCATGAAGTGGGGAGATACACAGCTGATATGTTCTACTCCCTAAAGGACTCCAGGACTAGTGAAGATATTTGGGTTTTGTGGTTGCATCTGCTGATTTCTCATATTTATTAACACAAGGGCCATGCAATCAAAAATTATTTTTAAGGGGCACCTGAGTGGCACAGTCAATTAAGTGTCCAACTCTTGATTTTGGCTCAGGTCATCTCAGGGTGGGGAGATAGAACCCACATCCAGTTCCTTACTCAGCGCTGAGTCCGCTTGAGATTCTCTCTCCTTCTCCCTCTGCCCCTCCCATCCTTGTGCGTGTTCTCTCAAAATAAATAGAAAAATCTTTAAAAAAATTATTTTTAATAATCCTAGGCTAATCAGCTAACCCCAAGGTATTGATTCAGATTAAATTCATATTAAAGTTTCAAAGTAAATTACCACAAATACAATATAATACTGCCTGTAATAGATTACATTCCCCCAATATCCATTCTCCTCTCTCCTTCTTTAAGTAATAAAATCATCCACCCCAAGTTTTAACTGAACACATGGCTCTCCTGTTGGATATTACATTCCCAGCCTCCCTTTCAGCTAGGTATAGGCTATTTATCTATATAATGGCCAGTGGACTACGAATGGAAACAATATATGCAACATATTGTGCCTTTAAAAGGAAACTACTGGGGTGCCTGGGTGGCTCAGCCGTTAGGCGTCTGCCTTCGGCTTAGGTCATGATCCCAGGGTGCTGGGATTGAGCCCCGCATGGGGCTCCCTGCTTGGCAGGAAGTCTACTTCTCCCTCTCCCCCTGCTTGTGTTCCCTCTCTTGCTGTGTCTCTCTCTGTCAAATAAATAAATATTTAAAAAAATAGAATAGAATAGAAAAAATAAAATTAAATTAAAATAATAAAATAAAATAAAATAGGAAACTATCTGCAGGGCATCTGGCTGGCTCAGCCAAAAGAGCATGTGACTCTTGATCTTGGGGTTATGAGTTCAAGCCCCATGTTGGGTATAGAGAGTACTAAAAATAAATAAATAAAACTAAAGTCAAAAGGAAACTCTTTGAAAACATTCTTTCCAAGTGCACATGGAACATTCTCCAGGATAGACCAGGTTAGGCCATAAAACAAGCCTCAATAAATTTGAAAGGATGGGAACAATACAAAGTATGTTCTTTATTTTTTTACTTTTTTTTTTTAAAGATTTTATTTATTTATTTGACAGAGAGAGACACACAGTGAGAGAGAGAGAACACAAGCAGTGGGGGAGCAGGAGAGGGAGAAGCAGGCTTCCCGCTGAGCAGGGTGCCCGATGCAGGGCTCAATCCCAGGACCCTGGGATCATGACCTGAGCTGAAGGCAGATGCTTAACAACTGAGCCACCCAGGCGCCCCCAAAGTATGTTCTTTAATCATGATGTGTTAAAATCAGCTCTATAACAAAAGGAAATTTGGGAAATTCAAAATATGTGGAAATTAAATGACATACTCCTAAATAACCAATGGGTCAAAGAAAAAAAATCAGAAAGGAAATTAGAAAATATGTGCAATGTGAAAATGAAAACAACACACCAAAACTTTCAGGAGATAGTGAAAGCAATTCTTAGAAATTTATAACTGTAAAAGCCTACATTAAAAAAAAGATCTGAAATCAATAACCTAACTTTGTACCTTAAGCAACTACACAATGTAGGGCAACTAAACCTAAAGCAAGCATAAGAAAGGAATAAAGATTATAAGATAATAAGCAAAAATAAATGAAATTAGAAAATAGAAAAATCAATGAAAGCAAACCTTGGTTCCTTGAAAAAGATCAACAAAATGGACAAAACTTTAGTTTTACTAACCAAGGAAAAAACAGGACTCAAATTACTAAAATCAGGAATAAAAGAAGAGACATTACTAACAACCTTACAGAAACAAAAAGGATTCTAAGGTAACATGATGACCAACAAATTAAATAATCTAGATGAAATAGACAAATTCAGAACAAACTGTCACAACTAAAGACTAAAACATCTGAATAGGCCTATAACAAGTAAAGAGACTGAATTAGTGATCAAAAAACGTCTCACAAAGAAAAGCCTAGGCCCAGATGGCTTCACTGATAAATTCTATCAAATGCTTAAAGAATTAACAACAGCCTTTCCTACTCATCCAAAATTTTAAAAGAAGGAACACTCCCCAACTTTTTCTATGAAGCAAGTATGATTCTGGAACCAAAACCAGACAAAAATATCACAAGAAAACACCAACATCTACTGTAAATAAAGATGAAAAAAATCCTCGACAAAATACTAGCAAACCAAATCCAGCAACATGTAAAAAAGGATTATACAGCTTAACTATTTATGGTCTAAATTTGTGTGTCCCCCCTCCCCTGCCTTCAAATTCATATACTGAAATCCTAACCCTCAAGACGATGGTATCAGGAGATAAAGCCTTTAGAAAAGACCTCATGAATGGGATTAGTGCCCTTATTTAAAAAAAAAAAAAAAGAAAAAAGCCTAAGAGAGCTCCCTTGCCCCTTCCACCATATGAGGTTACAGTGAAAAAGATGGTCATCTAAGAAGGTCCTCACCAGACTCTGAATCTACCAGTGCCTTGATCTTGGACTTTCCTAGCCTCTAAAACTGTGAGAAATAATTTCTGTTGTTTATAATCTACCCAGTCCATGGTATTTTTGTTATAGCAACCCAAACATACTGAGACAATGACCAAGTGGGATTTATTCCAAGAATGCAAGGTTGGGTCAACATATGAAAATCAATCAATATAATATACCATTTTAACAAAATAAGGAACAAAAATCACATGATCATCTCAAAAACAGGAAAAGCACTTGACAAAATCCAACATTCTTTCATGATAAAATCACTCAAGGACTAGAAGGTAACTATTCTATTTCATAGAAAGACATCTATGAAAACCCACAGCTAATATCATACTTAATGGTAACAGACTAAAAGCTTTACACCTAACAGCAGGAACAAGGCAAGGATGTCCTCTCTCACCACTTCTATTCAACATTATACTGGAGGTTCTAACTGGGAAAATTAGATAAGAAAAAGAAAAGACATCCAGATTGGAAAGGAAGAAATAAAATTATTTGAAGATGACAGAACCTATATATAAAAAATCTTAAGGAATCCACCAAAACCCTATTAGAGGTAATAAATGAGTTCAAGTTTTCAGACCACAAGACCAATATATAAAAAATCAATTGTGTTTCCTTTCTTTTTTCTTTTTTAAGATTTATTTATTTATTTGAGAAAGAGAGAAATAGAGAGACAGAGAGAGAGAGCAAGGGTGGGAGGGGCAGAGGGAGAAGAATCTTAAGCAGACTCTGGACTGAGCACAGAGCCCAATGCACGACTCGATCCCACAATCTGAGAGATCACAACCTGAAGTGAAACCAAGAGTCAGATGCTCAATCAACTGCACCACCTAGATGCCCCCAAAATCAATTGTGTTTCTATACTCTTGGAACAAAAAAATCTAAAAATGAAATGAAAAAACAATTCTATTTATAATATCAAAAAGAATTTAAATACTTAGTAATAAATTTAATTTTCAGAAGTACAAGGCTTGTACAATGAAAACTGCAAAGCACTGTTGGAAGAAATCAAAGACCTAAATAAATGGAAAAATATCTCATGTTCATGAAGTGGAAGACTTAATATTGTTACAATGGCAATATTCCCCAAATTGACTTATAGATTTCATATAATCCCTATCAAAATCCCAACTGTTTTTTGCAGAAATTGACAAACTGATCCCAGAATAGCCAAAATAATCTTCAATAAAACAAAAACAAAGTTGGAGGACTCACACTTCCAGTATCAGAATAAAAAGCTACAGTAACAAAGACAGTAATTAGAACAATGAAATAGCACTGAAATAGATCTAGAAATAAATTCATACAGCTATGGTCAATTGATTTTTGACAAGGATGCCAAGATCATCCAATGCGGGAAAGAATAATCTTTCTAACAAAGAGTACTAAGACAACTGGATATACCCCCATGCAAAAGAATAAAGTTGGACCCCTACCCTTACCATATAAAACCATTAAACTATTAATAATAAGCTAAAACAATGAACTCTTAGAAGAAAACACAGGTATAATTCCTTGTGACTGTGGATTATGCAATGGTTTCTTAGGACACCAAAACCACAAGCAACAAAAGAAAAATAAACTGAACATCAAACTTGAAACATTTATGCTTTTCAAAGGACACTATCAAGAAAGTAAAAAAAAAAAACAAAACACAAATTGGAAGAACATATTTACAAATTCTACATCTGGTAAGGGACTAGTATCCAGAATACATGAAGAACTCTTACAATTCAAAAATAAAGACAACTCAACTTAAAAATGAGTAAAGGAGGGGTGCCTGGGTGGTTCAGTTGGTTAAGGCAGCCCAGGTCATGATCCCAGGGTTCTGGGATGGAGCCCTACATCGGGCTCCTTGCTCAGCAGGGAGCCTGATTCCCCCCTGCCTGCCGTTTCCCCCTGCTTGTGTTTGTTCTCTGTCTCTCTCGCTCTGTGTCAAATAAATAAATAAAATCTTAAAAAAAAAAATGAGTAAAGGATTTGAATAGATACTTCTCCTAAGAAAACCAAATTAACAAGATAATTTCAGCCAGTGATAAATGTTAAGAAAATAAAGCTGAGTGATGATCAGAAACTTGTTGTGGGAAGAGGGGTTCTACCTTAACAGAGATGGTTTGGTAAGACTCTTAGAGGAGTGATATCTGCACTGAGATTTGAATGAGAAAAGCCTCTAAAGTAAAAAATCTGGGGGGAAAGTTTCAGGCAAAAGGAGTAGTAGAAATGATTCATTAGTAAGCTTGTTCTCCCATTCATTCTCAGCAAGGGCTATTTCAAATTTTCTCCATTCTCCCACCATGCATACTCCCTCAGCACATTTCCACTCGGCTGTCTCACAGGCATTTCAAACTCAACATGTCTGTAACCAACTCATGATTTTCTCTCTCAATTCCTTTCATCTATCCAAAGTACTCCCCATTTCTGTCTCCTAAAAATCTCTCAAATCCTTCCATTTCACTTCATCTCCACTATAACCACCCTAATGCAGACCTCCATAATCCGTCCCCTATGCTGCATCACTTTCTAACTTCTATCTACTTCTCCTCTCCTCCAATCCTCCTCCATATAGGAGCCAGAAGAATCTTTTCAAAACATAAACCTGAGCAGGTCACTACCTTGATTAAAAACAAAACAAACAAGCAAAAAAAAAAAAAAAAAAAAAGATTTCAAGGCTCTACATTGCTCTTAGGATAAAATCCAAATTTCTTCATTTACCCTCCAGAGACCCTGTTTGTTCTGGTCCCAGTCTACCTCTAAAGCCCCCATTATCCCTGTGCCCCAGACACACTGACCTTTATTCCCTGAACCAGTCAAATGCCTTCCTACCTTAGGCCTTTTACATATATTGTTCCCGTTGCCTGAAGTGCTTGCACTCATCTACCTTCACTTCATTAACTGGATAATTCCTATTCATCCCTCAAGTCCCTACAAAGAAAAGCTTTACAGGAACCCCTAGACTAGATTACCCACCGCTCACATAATATTCTCTTATAATACCCTCTTCCTTCATAGTATGCTGGAGAAATTAAATTTCCCTGGGATTTCTCAGTGTCACTGTAAAAAAGCCCTAGAGTTCTCCAACATTTCAACATCCCACAAAATCTAACCTGTTGTTTTCCCTATCTGAAAGGATAATAAAACTTCTTTTTATTTCCCAAAGAAAGTTGAAAGGTCAAAAGCCTGGAGTAAGCCCGTAGGCTAAGACCACAAGGTGCCAGGAAGAGGGTAGCAGGCATCTCCCTAGGTATTTACAGGAAAAGAAGGAAGGAAGGAAGGGAGGGAGGGAAAGAAAAAGGGAGAGAGAAGGAGGAAGGGGGGGTGCCTGGATGGCTCAGTTGTTAATTGGCTGCTTTTGGCTCAGGTCATGATCCCAGGGTCCTAGGATCCAGCCCCATGTAGGGGCTCCCTGCTCAGCCAGGAGCCTGCTTCTCTCTCTCCCTCTGCCCCTCCCCCCTGCTTGCAGTTTCTCTCTCTCTCTCAAATAAATAAAATCTAAAAAAAAAGGAAAGAGAGAGGGAGGGAGGGAGGGAAGGAAGAGAAAGAGAGGAGAGAGAGAAAGGGAAGCCTCAGAAATGGAAAAGGCATCTAGATTGTAAAAGCAGAGACCCACAAGGCTATCTGGCTCCAGGAAGATTTTACTTGCATACCAAGTTAGATATGCAAGTAAGGGGCTAGAGTTGGGATTTAGGCTTATTACCTTTCTAAGGTGATCCTTTTCAGAAGAGAGAGCCAGTTGCCTCTTTACTCTTCAAAAGCAGAGAAGAATTATTTTTCCTCATCCTTCACCTACAGCTACTTGGCTATATGTGTAGGACAACTGACGTGGTTCTTACAGCACTGCCCTAGGGGTAAGGATTAGGGTGGAAGCAGGCTGATACACTTATGATTATGAACCCTGTCTCTAACCCAGAATTCCTCATGTGTGCATTCAGGATAAAATAAAAATGAAATTTATGGGGTTTCCTTACAATAGGGTGGTTGGGCAGGGGTTAGACCCTCTCCATGCTGCCTGGGGTTCCAGGGTAGGAGCAGAAACAAAGTTTAAGGCTGAGATTGCCGCTATGTCCTGGATGCAACAACCTGGGAAATCATGTTAATCAAGGAAATAAAAAATCCCTCTAAACTCTGAAAAAAATAAAATAAAATAAAAATGAAATTAAAAAAAACACAAAGTACTTAAATAATAATTAAACAATTCTGAAATTACTTAAAGTTCATCATTCCTGCTAGCCTATAAATTTTAAGAAAACAGTCTAATATACAGTAAAAGACTCAAAAATATTTGTTGAATGGATGACAGGAAGGATATACATAAATGCAAATAGCCATTTTCAGTTTCAATAAAGATAGCCTATAACCTTATATACTATGTCTCAACAGGTAATCCAAAACTTCCATTATTATTTTGGTTATGTTGGTGAGAAAACTAAAATAAAGCTGTTAAATAAGTTGCCCCAGTACAAGTTAAATTTCATAGCTTTTTGTCTGTTACTAAGCCTGTCAAGCCTGTCTCAAAGGAAAAGAAGCTTTGTCCTTTACACTACCATCTTCATACCTGCTTGACACTTAGATCTTTATCTTGGCATTGACTGGGGCTCCCAGGAAGTCAAGGAACAGAGCCTAAACCCCACCTGTTTTGATAATAAAACAGTTGGGAGATATAATCAGCACATTCATATGCCTCTGCTAAGAAATCTAGGCTGGGGTTAAAGCAACCAAAAGAAACTTTCGTTGACTGTAGAATAAAGAACCCTGTGAAGAGAGGCGCTTGGGTGGCTCAGTTGTTAAGCCTCTGCCTTCGGCTCAGGTCATGGTCCCAGGGTCCTGGGATGGAGCCCCACATCGGGCTCCCTGCTCCACGGGAAGCCTGCTTCTCCCTCTCCCACTCCCCCTGCTTGTGTTCCCTCTCTGTCTCTGTCAAATAAATAAAATTAAAAAACAAAACAAAACAAAACCAGAAAGTCTTCCTTTTCACATGGTAGTAAATTTTTTAAAGGGTCACAAAGGTTTATCAGGAAGAAGAATTTACACTGACAAAATTAATTACACAGACTATTCCAGAATATAACTTTTTTAGGTTCACTTAATGTGAGGGACAACTGTATCCACAGAGATACATATTATCTCTCTCACTCCAAACACTGATCACATCCACCACTCCCTCCCCCCAACACACACATACACACTCTCCCAATGATCACTTTAGGGAAAATACATAAAATAATAAAAAATACATTATTATATTATCTATATGCTAGTTAAAAGTAAATGGACTTTACTTTAGATATAAATCACTGTGTGATTATAATCTCAGCACTTCATCAGGCAGTTATCAATGAAGACACCATTGAACAGTTAAATAGAAAATAATGTAATTTCAACCTCAAGTTGCTTTAAAATGCTTTGTGGACAGGTCAATAATCACCGAGGGATGCTACTGAATTTTATTTTTAAATAAACCTTCTGGTCTATCAGCCCGCAGGGGAAAGGGGGAGTTGTTTTTCTTTTATCTGAGATTTACAGAATCACACAAAAATTGTTATAGAACACAGGATCTGAAATTGGTTGTGAAATGAGTACTAGGAAACACACAAACAAAAGGCCCTCAAACCAGAGTGCTGTGACAATAATGACCTGTGTTCTCAAGAGAACAGCACAAAATCTTAATCTACAGATTGCCTGTTCTGTCCATTTCTTAAATCCTTACAAAAAGGTTATTTTAAGGACAGTGAGAATTACTGAGCTGAAAGTCGGTCTTAAATAATGTACAATTGCTTCTCAAAAAGGGGTTAATGCAGTCTAGCGGGGCCTCTTAATTGTTACATTCTGGATATATTTTATTACTTTATCTGAACTTCAGTGTACCACATCTTTGGAAGGGATGGCTACATACGTTTCAAAGTAATTTAAATTAAGAACAGCTCAAAATATTCTCCATTTAGGCTTCCAAGGCTATAGACACATGAAATCTCTCTTTAAAATGTACAAAATAATTTCAATCCCTCAAGCATATATGTGCTTTTTAAAAAAAAGGAAGTACCATTTGTAGAAAAAAATTACATTAAGCATACCCAGAGATATATAACTTATGTTGTTCTATAGGCAGTACAGTTTAATGAAGTAATACGGGCTGTAGCGTGAAAGAGATAAGGTTTTGAATTCCAGCCCTGCCAACTTGATAGTAGTGTGCCCTTGACTAAGTGACAAGTTCCCAGAGCTGATCTATGCCTTACGTTCAAAGGATCATTGCCAAGTGCTGAGTTAAAACAGGTAAGTCACTTAGTATAACATCTGGCATATAAAAGGCACGAGATTCATGCTTCTTCCTCGCTTCTACCTTAAATACAGCAGGAGACACACAATCATTTTCTCTGAACCTAGGCTAACCCTATGCCCTTTAGACCATATTTTTAGGTATGTCTCCTACCATCAGCTCAGTCACACACACACACACACACACACACACACACACACACACACACACACACACACACACACACACACCCCAATCTGCTCTAGTAATAATATGTAGCCCCTACAAAAAACAAGCAATAAAACAAATCATAATTTTTCCTCCTTCATGCTCACACACTTCGTTTGTGGACTCCTTCCCAATCCAGCTCCTATGCTCAGGTACAGTTTATTCCATTCGATTCAATTTATGGGTGTTGCTATTGCACTAGTTATTATATTGTATTATAATTGTTTACATCTATTTTCCTTGTCAACCAGTGGGTTTGATTATCTTTGTATTATCATTATCCCCACCCTATCTTACAGAACCTAACTGATGCCTAGGACCTGGAAGGTATTAGATAAATGTCTGCTAAATGAACAGCTCCAACTCACCTAGGTGGCTCAGTCAACTGAGTGTCTGGCTCAGTCAGATGAGAGTCTGACTCTTGGTTTTGGCTCAGGTTGTGATCTTGGAGTCCTGGAATCGAGCCCCACCTCAGCCTCTGTGCTCAGTGCAGTCTGCTTGAAATTCTTTCCCTCCCCCTCTCACCATCCCCCTCTGCTCTTTGTCCCCTCACTCTCTCTCTGTCTCTCTAAAATAGTCTTTAAATGAATAGCCCCAGGGGCTGCCTGGGTGGCTCATCTTGCCTTTGGCTCCAGTCAGTCGAGATCTCAGGGTCCTGGATTGACTCCCTGCTCAACGTGGAGTTTCCTTCTCCCTCTCCTTCTGCCCCTCCCCTCTGCTCGCCCTCTAGCTCCCCCCCAACCAAATGAATAAAAAAATCTTAAAAAAAAAAATTAATAGCCCCAGCCTCCTCTCCCTGGCACCCTACTCATTCAACAAACATAATTCACTCAAAATATGCCCATTCATTCCCAATTTAGGCTGTTCGACAATTCTGAGTAAAACGGGAAACTTTTTTTCCCATTTCTGATGCCTTTACATCTCTTTTAAACAAATTTTTTACAATTACGGTTAAAAATATTACCATAAAACAATTAAAGAGAAATAAAAATCCCCAATGTTATGTAAGCACTAAATCAAATAAAACTTAGCACAAAAGTTACCACTTAGTTTTATCTTTATTATAACTACTTAATTGTACCTCCAACAGGGCTATAAGCTTTTAAAAAATTAGTTCAGCATATTCCACCTATACTAAGTACTCAAAAGTATCTTAATGAATTAGCTAACTCACAATGCTATATAGTGTCATCAATCAAAACCTGTTTAATTCTGGGCGCCTGGGTGGCTCAGATGGTTAAGCGTCTGCCTTCGGCTCAGGTCATGATCCCAGGGTCCTGGGATGAGTCCCGCATCAGGCTCCCTGCTCCTTGGGAGCCTGCTTCTCCCTCTGCTTCTCTCTCTCCCCCTCTGTCTCTCATGAATAAATAAAATCTTTAAAAAAAAAAAACCTGTTTAATTGTAAATGTAACTATGAACTAGTAAATCCATTTGCTTCACAAAGCAAATGAGCCTGGAAAAGTTTTGCACAAGCATATTCAAAATTCATAGGAGAAGATTAGTTTGCCATTTAAACTAATTCTACAATCCTTTTATAAAGCAAAGAATGCCTCCCTAAACCTGTTAAAGACACTTAACTTCTTATTTGAATGTTAATTTTACTTTGCTTGAAATAAACTAAATTTGTATTAAAAAGATCAAGTAAGAGTCTCATCTGACATGCTCTGAATCACTCACAGCTAAAAGTGAGGTCTCCTTCTGAACTTTTTAACACATAGCACCCCATCTTACCTTCCTTAAAGCACATATTACTTCTATCTTGTATGAAAATAATGTATTTACATGCCTCATTGCTTCTCTTAGAGGGCAGGGTTTCTGATTCATCCTCTGCCCTCCCCCACCCAACACCCCTGCTATAACTTTGCAAAGAATAAACATTTAATACATTATGGTAGAGTACCTGTGAACATATGTCAAAATGGTCTCTCTCCTTTTAGCATAAATGTAAACACTGCCTCGGTATTAAGTCATATGTTACTTTACTCCCAACAGCATATTAGGTTGCACTCATAGTCAGTGTTGCACCTTGGGCCATATAATCCTGGAACACAGGTGGTCAACCTGCTAGGCAAAACTAATCTATAAAGATAGAAATCACAAGAGGCTGACTCTAGGGCATGAAATGGACAGGAATGAGACAGGAAGGAATTCTGCAGGATGACAGATATGCTCTATATTTTGGGATACTGGTAAAAACGGTATAAACAAATGTCAAAACTCACCTAACTGTACACTTGAAATCTGTGGGGTTTTTTACTGGATGTAATTATATCTCAACAAAAGTAAATAAATAAGCAATACTTGCCAGAATTCCACACAGATAACACTGCTTACAACAGCAATTACAAAATAGAAAATGACAGCAGTAACACCCATTCCTGTAGTCTCCTTTCTATTTGGAGAGCACGAAATCCTTAAACCATCCTGATAGTATTTAATGTACCAGAGAGCCTTCACCAGCTAAGGTCTTCTGGACACTCAAGACCAAAATGACATCATGCTACTGGAAATCTACACCAATAAAAACTTTAAGGAGCTACAGGCCCACAACAGTGGAAAAATTTCCCCTCATTCATACCTCAAGTTATCATAGATAACTCCCTCATCTCCCACCCATCCCCCACTATAGAAGGCCTCATGTCCGGCAAAAGATTTAGTGTCTATTTATACTACAGATAAAGCCTTAGGAAAGTATATTGAATCAGTACACAAGGTGACAGTAATATTAGGGGTCTAAGATCCTGGGAAGATAGCTGCCTTCCTTTAAAGAAAAGACATACATCAGAACTAAAATATATACAAGATCATCTTTAAGAGCTATAACAGCCTGGAGGTCATTATACTAATTATGACTAATTATACTAAGTATCAGAAAGTATTAATAGTAACAGAACTAGAGTAAGATGGCCAGAGCAAGAACCAGAAGGCCAGAAGAAAAGTTTTTCTGACCGAAAGATTAGACCTTTTCAGTTCTCATAATACGTGTATCTCTAATATGCAGATACTGCATAATGATATCAGTGTCAGATGCCATTAAGTATCCCTAACACGTAACTCCCTTCGGTCTGCTTCTGCTTAGAAATCTGGCATCCCATACAGCTTGCGTTCAGAGAGTATATGCACTAATGTACTAATCAGAAAGCCTAAGTATGCATACAAGTCTCAAGAGTTATATTTCTTATTATGAATTAATAAACTGGAATACTAGTTTTATAATAGTAAATACAATGGCCATGAATTTCTTCCACAGTTACTATAAATCTGGTTAAGTCCTCCTTCAAAGATTTTCTGAGTCAACAAAGGCTGAGTGTCAAATCAGCAATCCTTCTCAATTCAGTAGTATAAATGTCACCCTATAAAGACTTGCAGCAGTGCTTCTGAGGCTGTACCCCTGCCTTCCGAACTACCTCTAGCATGTAAACCCTAGGTCACTAGATCACAAATACAGGTCCACATCCCTTATCTGAGACCTTTGGTTTAGATGTTTTGAAATTCACAATTTTAGAAAAATAATACACATATAGTACATAAACCATGTCATACCTGCACTGGGGTCTAGGGTATCAAGCATTTAATTAATTTCACAATCAAGCATATTAGTATTTCTCTATACAACATATATTTACACTAACTAGGATAAAGTCCAAAACAGCCACACAGTTCAGAACAGGCTTTACTTCCAAATGAGAATATAATAAAGTTAGGGGAAAAACCTTTGGAATTCAGAGATTAAGGGATTTCAAGATTATAGGTAAAGGTGTGTGTGTGTGTGTGTGTAAGTAGATTCCATGTCCAGCGTGGAGCCCAATGCAGGGATTGAACTCACAACCCCAAGATCAAGTCCTGAGCCGAGATCAACAGTCAGACAGACGCTTAATCGACTGAGCCACCCAGGCACCCCTGTGGGCTATTTTGTTCTAGTGACCTATTACATTGTAAAGTCTCAGGTCTTTCATTATTTCCTAAAAAAGATAATTTTATCTTCAAGTCAGAATTTCAAGCCAACAGATCAGCGGAGAGAACCACTTTCACAGCGTTTAATTAAGCACAGCTAATGACAATTTAAAGTTTTCACATCCTTTCTAAAGTTAAATATTAAATACTAAATGTTAGCCTAAATTGTGCAAATTACTTAAAGGATGTTAATATATATTGATCCCAGTGTAAATTTTCCATTTTTGCTGTGCTTCTCAAATATAACTAGAATACTAAATAATGATTAATGTTATGTCACAAAAAATGACTGAAGGAAATGACAGAAGCATGCATGTTAAACTCCAGGTGGTTTGTGTTGTTGTATTAGTACTTCTCTGTGCGGTGATAATCCATTATTATCTTTCAAGTTCACTTTTCTAACAAAAATTGCCCAGGGATGTTTTTCCTTATTTGGAAAAGACTAAGTCAGGGCCCAAAGTAATAAGGTCATGAAAAGACAAACAGTAAAAAGAACATTATGAAAATTTAAAGATGGGAAATTTTGTACAACACACAAAATAATTTAGTTAGCATGAACAACAGTCAGAACCACAGTATTTTGGATTCTTAGTCCTAATTCTCTAATTCTAAGACTCATCCTTGGCCTCAATTTAGAATGGGGACATGCTCCAAAGGAAAACATTTTTTGTGAAGAAACTGGTAATAATGGTTCCCAGGAATTCAAGAGCTATGGCTAAGGGCTTAAGAAACGCTCAAGTTCTTGAGAGGTTAATGATCTACAATAAACTTACTTTTTTCACAATGAGGGGGGAAAACTTCTTTAAAAAAAAAAAAAGCAATTTAAAGAGGCGCCTGGGTGGCTCAGTCGTTAAGTGTCTGCCTTTGGCTCAGGTCATGATCCCAGAGTCCTGGGATCAAGCCCTGCATCGGGCTCCCTGCCGCGGGAAACCTGCTTCTCCCTCTCCCACTCCCCCTGCTTGTGTTCCCTCTTTCACTGTCTCTCTCTGTCAAATAAATACAATCTTAAAAAAAAAAAAGGCAATTTAAAAGCTCTCATTTTTTTGTCAGGTCTAATTTTACTTCGGGTTTCTTAAAAAGGAAAAAAAGAGTTCAAGAAGGAAGAGTGAATATGCCAGCACAAAATGGTAGATTAGTCATGCTGGACGTCACCTATCAGAAATTTACACTTACTCCTCTTCAGGGTGACTACAGTATCAAAGTAGAATTACCCTCAAGAATTTGCCACTACCTTTCTACTCTCATGTCTTGTGAATATGAAATACTCATCACTCAACAAATTCTAAAGCTTAGTATCTGCTCCTACCCTCTTCTCCCCATCTAGTAGGCTTTCAGTGAGCTGTAATAGAAAGGAGAGTCTTTTGTTTATCCTTGGCATTTCAATAGGGATGATTTAAGTCCCTAGGTTATATCTTAGATGTAAAAAGATTCAGTACTTTTTAATGATTAATCAATGCAGTTAGCATTTTAGAAGGATCTTTGCAGAAAGTTTATTTCATTGTGATAATGATGTAAATTATTATCTGTCAACAGACTAGTGATAACTTGGGTTTATGACCATTTTAAAATATTACTGCTGGGGCAACTGGGTGGCGCAGTCAGGTAAGCATCTGACTCTTGGTTTCGGCTCAGATCATAATCGCAGGGTAGTGAGATCGTGCACCTGTCAGAGTCTGCTTGAGATTCTCCCTCTCTTTTTGCCCCTCCTACTCATGCCTCTCTCTCAAATAAATAAATCTTAAAAAAAAAAAATTACTGCTAGTGTAATTCAATATCTGACAGAAAGAAAATTCTATTTGGAGAAAACTTGATCACATAGAAACTATCATGTGATTTCTTAAGTCTCAATTTCTTCATGTGTATAAGAAATATCAACTACTTCATACTACTTTTCATTCCATATTTACTGAACACTCACTAAATGCCAGCCACTGCTCGACAGGCTAGGGATAAAATAATGAAGTTTCTGTTCTCATGGAGTTTATATTCCAGAGGAGAGAAACAGACAATAAACAAGAAAAAATAAATTCAGCAGCTAACAATAAACACCATGAAAAAATAAAACAAGATCATTGTGATCGTGACTGACAGTGAGGTCTACTTTAGATGTTATGGAAAGGCTTCTCTGAGCAGTGACATCTGAATGAAGACCTGTATAACAAGAAGGAATCAGCCATGCCACAGACCAGGAGTAATAACAGTCTGAGAAGCCAGAAAACTAGGCAAAGGCCCTGAGGCAGGAACAAGTCTGAGGTGCTCTAGGAACAGAAAAAAAATCTAGAGTGGATAGAGAGTGGTGAGCAAAGGGAGTAGTACTATAGCAAAATAAGTGGAGGCAGATAACCAAGCACATATAAGTCATAATAAAGAGTTTGGATGTTTTCCTAAAGTCCCTAGAGAATTTTAAGCAGGGAAATAACATGATCTTTTGTTTTTCTTTCTTTTTTTTTTTTTTAAGATCACTTGGGCTGCTGACAGAAAATGCATTTTAGAGAGCAAAAATGGTAACAGAACAGTTATGAGGTTTTTGCAACAGGTCAAGCGAGACATGATGGTGGTTTATGTGCTACCATGGTAGCAAGAAAAAATGGGAGGGGGCGCCTAGGTGGCTCAGTTAAGCATCTGCCTTCAGCTCAGGTCATGATCCCACGGTCCTGGGATTGAGCCCCTCATCGGGCTCCCTGCTCCACGAGAAGCCTGCTTCTCCCTCTCCCACTCCCCCTGCTTGTGTTCCCTCTCTCCGTGTCTCTCTCTCTGTCAAAATAAATAAAATCTTTAAAAAAGAAAAAATGGGAGATGTTGAGAGGCTTAATGAGGTGATATATTTGACAATATTAGAAAATACTGAGAACAATAGATTAACATCTAGTAGAGGCTTGTGCCAGATTGTATTTTCCAACAATGGCCTACGATAATATGTCTCATCCCACAAGCATTTTTTTTTTAAGATTTATTTATTTATTTGACAGAGAGACAGAGACACAGCAAGAGAGAGAACACAAGCAGGGTGCATGGGAAAGGGAGAAGTAGGCTTCCCGCTGAGCAGGGAGCCCAATGCGGGAATCGATCCCAGGACACTGGCATCATGACCTGAGCCAAAGGCAGACACCTAACGACTGAGCCACCCAGGTGTCCCATCCCACAGGCTCTTCTAAAATTTTGCCACTCCCTCATTAAAAAGTGGAGCCTTTTACCTGTGGGTGGTCTTCATAAACTGCCTTAACTAAGTAAACTGAGTATTAACCAACTGAGTAGAACTATAATAATGCTGATTATTGTACCTTCTCTTCCAGCATTACAAACAGCATAGGAATCTTAATCTCCCAAAGCCAGATAACTGAGACCTCATTAAGTAAGGATGATGGAGAAATGATATCCTTTGTTCACTTTGCTACTTGAAAAAATGCAACACTGAATTATATGGAAAATTTTTAATAAAATGTTATTAAGTTGTAGAATATCATGCAGAAGATAATCTAGTTATATAAAATATACATATATATTTAAGCATAAACAGTTTTTAGGAAAACTATTCTACAAAACACAGAGAGGAATTTCAGATGGGGCTTTTCTTCCATCTACTGCATATGCTTTTCAGTACTGTTTCAATTTCTTAAAATTAAGGGTGTCATCTCTTCAAGAACAATAAAACCATTGTTTTAAACCTTTAAAAAAAGAGGACTCAATGTCACCAAAGTCTGCAGAGACAGTGCTTTAAAATTAAGTGTGAAAAAGGAAAAAGTACCCATCGGGTTTAGCAACAAAGCTATCATTGGAGACCTCTGCTAGGATTTTCAGTAAAATCTGGAGGTAAAGACTGCTGCAGAGTATATATAAGATGGATGGTTACAAACAGTGTAGAAAACTCTTTCCACAGGTTTAAGAAGAGAGGTCAGGATGGTATTTCTGGGGAGACAGAGTATAATCAGAGACATCTTTCGACTTGGGAGAAATATGACCATGTTAATTTGTTAATGAAAAAGTCAGTAGGTCCTAAAATTGATATGGAAATTCCAAGGACCCAAAATAGCCAAAACAATCTTAAAAAAAAAAAGAAAGAAAAGAAAAAGGCTGAAAGACATACTTCCCAATTTCAAGACTGATTACAAAGCTATAATAATTAAAACAGTGTGATACGGACATAAAGAGAGAAATAAACCTTCATGTTTATGGTCAATTGATTTTCAACAAGGTGCCAAGATAAAGAATAGTCTTTTCAATATATGGCGCTAGAATAATTGGATAGCTACTTATGAAAGAATAAAAAATAAGAATATAAAATTTAAGAGAAAGAATGTGACCCTTAGCTCACACCATATACAAAAATTAATTCAAAATGAATCAAAGACCTAAACATAAGAGCTTAAACTTTAAACTCTTAGAAGAAAGCAGGTATAAAACTTTGTGACCTTAGATAAAGCAATGGTTTTATGTCATCAAAAGCACAAGCAACAAAAGATAAGGTTAAATTAGACGTAATCAAATTTGAAAATTTTGTGCTTCAAAGAACACCATCAAGAAAGTAAAAAGACAGGGTAGCTCAGTTGGTTAAGCGGCTGCCTTGGGCTCAAGTCATGATCTCATGGTCCTGGGATCAAGCCCCACATTGGGCTCTCTACTCAGCGGGGAGTCGGCTTCTCCCTCTGCCTCTCCCACCCACTCATGCTCTCTCACTCTCACTCTCTCTCAAATAAATAAAATCTTAAAAAGAAAAAAGAAAGTAAAAAGACAACCCACAGAAAGAAAATATTTGCAAACCATATTATCTAATAAGGGACTTGTATCTAGAATATATAAAAGAAAGTCTTACAACTCAAAAGAAAAAAAAAACAAAATTTAAAAATTGGCAAAGGATCTGGGAGCACCTGAGTGGCTCAGCTGGTTAAGCATCCAACTCTTGATTTTGGCTGAAGTCATGATCTCAGGGTCATGAGATCGAGCCCCACCTCTGGCTCCATGCTGGGTGTAGAGCCTACTTAAAATTCTCTCTTCCTCTCCCTCTGTCCCTTGCCCCCAACCCCTTGCTCTCTCTTGCTCTCTCTCTCTCTCAAAAAACAAAAATAAAAAAATAAAAATTAGCAAAGGATCTGAATAGATATTTCTCTAGAAAAGATACAAATGGCCAATAATCATATGAAAAGATGTTCAACATCAGCAGCCATCATGGAAACACAAATCAAAACCAATAACATACTATTTCACACCCACTTAGGATGGCTATAATCAAAGTAACAGATAATAACAATATTGGCAAGGATACAGAGAAATTGGAACCCTTATACCTCTGGTGGGAATGTAAAATGGTGCTGCTGCTTTGGAAAACAATCTGGAGTCACCATATGACCCAGCAATTCCACTCCTATGTATATCTTAGAGACATGAAAACATACGTCCACACCAAAACTTACGTACACAAATGTTCACAGTAGCATTAGTCACAATACCTAAAAAAATGGAAACAACTCAAATGTCTGCTAACTGATGAATGGATAAATACAAATGTGTAATACTCATACAACAGAATATTCAGCAGTAAGAAGTATTGATATGTGCTATAATATGGATGAACCTTGAAAACATTATGCTAAAAGAAAGAAGCCATATTACAATCATTTAAAGTACACTTTTATAATATGATTCTACTTATACGAAATGTACAAAATAGGCAAATCTGTAGAGACCAAAAGTAGATTAGTGGTTTCCTAGGCTGGGGGTGAAACACTGGTAATAATATAACAGAAACAGTGTTTCGTTTGGGGGTGATGAAAGTTTTCTAAAATTGACTGTGGAGATGGTTACACAATTCTGTGAGTATACTAAAAACCATTTAATTGTATCCTTCAAATAGATGATATGTGAATTATTACCTGAATAAAACTGTTAAACACACACAAAAGAAAAAAAGCAACCCAAAGATTTCCTAAAAATTTCCACATGAAATTGTCATAACAAAGATGTTTAGTTGTTGTATTGCAAAATTAATACTCTTAAAATAAACCACAAAAGTCCATACATAGAAAGGAAGTTTAAGATACATGAGAGAACAGGAGTAGAGAAAGCAGAAAAGGAGGCATGCCTGGGTGGCTCAGTTGTTAAGCGTCTGCCTCAGGATCAGGTCAGGATCCCAGGGTCCTGGGATCCAGCCCCCACATCAGGCTCCCTGCTCAGCAGGGAGTCTGCTTCTCCCTCTCCCACTCCCCTTGCTTGTGTTCCTGCTCTCACTATCTCTCTCTGTGTGTCAAATAAATAAATAAAATCTTAAAAAAAAAGAAAGAGAGCAGAAGAGGAGAAAACCTATAGACTGGGGTCCTTGAAAATTTGTGAGGAGATAGAATCCACAATACCCAAGGATTGCCTCTTTCACTCTGATGAGGAAGGATACAGGTAGAGTTAGCAGGAAAGTAGGTATACTAGTAAGTGTGGGTACAAGATGTTAAGAGTGTTCCCACTAGGGGCGCCTGGGTGGGGGGCTCAGCCGTTAAGCGTCTGCCTTTGGCTCTGGTCATGATCCCAGGGTCCTGGGATGGAACCCAGCATCGGGCTCCCTGTTCAGCAGGAAGCTTGCTTCTCCCTCTCCCACTCCCCCTGCTTGTGTTCCCTCTCTGGCTGTGTCTCTCTGTCAAATAAATAAAATCTTTAAAAAGAGAGAGAGAGATTCAGAAAGAAAAGAGTGTTCCCACTAAATAGACTCCATTGTCTCTGGGAAGCATGGCACCTTCTCTAAATGATGGAGGAAAGAGAAGGGTTGAGAGAATGCAGAGACAGTTGTCAAAGCAACAAAGCAAATATTCACCCAATATTTTATCTACCCATCTGTGCTATAACAGCAATGCTAAAATACAAGAAATGAAGTAAGTAGACAATTTTAGCATGAAGGCCTAATGCGAACAAACTCTAGGAAATAGAAAATCGACTTTCATAATAATCTTAACATTGTCATGTGAATGGGAAAAAATTAATTATGAATACCTCAAAACACTTCCTTTGAATATAATTCCATTTGTATGATTTCATGTACCTTGTAAATTTAACTTGTGCAAAAAAAGTAAAGTCCTTTTTTTTAAGGAACTAGTCCAAGAGAATCTTTCATGATAAAACGAGAAGGAAAATAAATGATTGGTGGGCGCCTGGGTGACTCAGTTGTTAAGCGGCTGCCTTCGGCTCAGGTCACGATCCCAGGGTCCTGGGATTGAGCCCCATGTCGGGCTCCCTGCTCTGCGGGAAGTCTGCTTCTCCCTCTCCCACTCCCCCTGCTTGTGTTCCCTCTCTCACTATGTCTCTCTCTGTCAAATAAATAAATAAAATCTTTTAAAAAAATAAAAATAAATGATTGGGCTGGCCATTTGTCTTTCTATAAGCAATAAAAGTAATAAATCCTTAATCTAAATCACTTGCGCACTGTCCTGGCTTTGACTGGAATTACATTAAGTATTTGAAAATCTGATCCTATGACAACTGCCACATATAGGAGTGGCATATTTCAGAACAATCTATTTTCCATCCTTCCACAAATTACCATTAACAAAACTGCTTGCAACAGAAGCAAGAGCTGACTGCTTGTCTGATACAACACCCTAAGCAAAAGATCCCACACAGTTCTACAGGCTCTGGATAATTACGCAAAAGCCACTGCTGTTGATATAAGTTCAATCGTGTTTTACATAAACCATGGAAACGTACATATTTGTTATTAGCATATTCTGCAAAACTTACAAGGCTGTGTAAAACATAATTCCAAACAGCCTTCTGAATCTCATCTCTAAACCAAGTTTTAAGGGCCTTGAACATTCTATTCACTACAAGAACAATGTGCCACACTGTAGGACTTGAAAATCATAATGCTCAGTACTGTCATTGAGGAGTTTACAAACTTGTTGTACAGATAAAGAATGTACTATAGATACGGCTAGTTAATAACAAATATAAAATGATTAAATTCCCAAAGAATTATATGAGCAAGTTTCAAGGGTACTGAAATGGAAAAATCAAGGCTGACCAGAGTATTCAAGAAAGCAAACAATACAAAATTTCCATATAGTTCTTCCCACTGATAGCACTTATCATTTTATTTTTTTCTTTTATTTTAAGATTTTTTTTTTATTTATTTATTTGAGAGAGAGAGAATGAGAGATAGCACAAGAGGGAAGAGTGTCAGAGGGAGAAGCAGGCAGGGAGCCCGATGTGGGACTTGATCCCGGGACTCCAGGATCATGACTTGAGCTGAAGGCAGTCGCTTAACCAACTGAGCCACCCAGGCACTCACCACTTAGCATTTTAGAAGCTTCCTTTGTTTTCTTTTCAGGACATTTAGATTAGATACAATTTTACTTTTGTTCCTTTTACAATTCAAAAGCGACTTTATTAGTTTTGGACTTCTAAAATACACCATTTAAGCTTAATAAAAACTGTCAAGAACAGTTTATTTAGAAAAGTATAAATTCACTTTTAACTGTTTGATGGGAGTGGTGTTGAGATCTTTCTAGGAGAATCTGAAACTACCTCTTTTACGTCTTTGCAAGAAAAATACATATACTTATGCTCTTCAAAAATTTTGATCATCTTCCAAACATTTCTAAGGACTACCAAATAACACTTAAATGTGTTTCAACTACCAGTGGTTTTTTTTTTTTTTTTAACTTTTGATTTATTTATTTGAGAGGAAGAGAGAAAGCGAGCAAGGGAGAGTGCAAGAGCAGGGGGAGGGAGAAGCAGACTCCATGCTGAGCAGAGAGCCCAAAGCAGGGCTGGATTCCAGATTCCAGGACACCAATCATGACCTGAGCCTAAGGCAGACGCTTAACAGACTGAGCCACCCAGGGTGGCCCCCAACTACCAGTAGTTCTGAAATACAAAATCTTTTCCAGGCAGCATGTAATAGGGAAGAACATAAGATTTTTCTAATGATTCTTTTTACAAAAAATACCTTGAGTGGCCCCGGTAACTTATTAATTCACTGTTTCTAACTTTCTCTCCAAAATGTTACAAAAACTATATAAATAAAGAGTTAAACATTTTGGAGTAATGATGAAACAAATCATATTTTATAATCTCAACTAGTTCCTCAAACAACCTGATTAACCTTAATGTATCCCTAGCCATTCCTTTTTTCCAGGTCCCAAGGCCATTGATCTAAATCTTTTACTACACTCCTTAAGTCCTAACTCTACCCTCATTTTTAACATGGATCTTGATTCCTGTCCCTACAACATTTAAGCAAAATCCTACCTTAGAAGCCCTACCCCTTAATTCCATATCCTTCTCTGCCTCTTTCACAATAAAACATCTTGAGCAATCTACACTCACTTTTTCTACTTTTACACCTTACTCTTTAAACCACTCCAATCTGCCTTTCTTCCACCCCCACCACCCCATAGAAACTGATCTCACTAAAGGCACCAATGATCTCCAAATTGATCAATCCAGTAGATCCTTTTAATCTTCATCTATTCAGTCCTCCCAACAGTATTCAAGCCAACTCACTATTCCCACCCTGACTGGCACATTCTTCTGGTTTTTCTCTTATATCTCTGGCTGTCCCTTGTCACTCTCCTGTGCAGGCTTTTTTCTCTGCCAATCCCTTGAATATGACTGTGGTTTAAAAATCTGTCCACAGGGGTGCCTGGGTGGCTCAGTCGTTAAGCGTCTGCCTTCAGCTCAGGTCATGATCCCAGGTTCCTGGGATTGAGCCCCGTATCAGGCTCCCTGCTCTGCAGGAGGCCTGCTCCTCCCTTTCCCACTCCCCCTACTTGTGTTCCCTCTCTCGCTGTGCCTCTCTGTCAAATAAATAAAATCTTTAAAAAAAATAAAAAATAAAAATCTGTCCACAAATTCTTTGACACTCCTTTCAAAAGGTAGGGCCTAATTTCCCTTCCAATGCCTGAAATTCCCATTCCCATTCTCATGAGCTAAACTGTATGGTGCATTTCTAATGAACAGAATAAGGCAGAAGTGATGTTCTCAGACTAAGTCATAAAAGGCACTGCAGCTACCTCCGCGCTTTCACTTTGATCACTCCCCCTCTGGGTGAAGCCATAAAGCCTATCATGATGACACCAGTCTAGCCCAATGAAGAGGGTAGCTGGTGAGGAACTGAGGCCACATTCCAACAGCCAGCAAGGAACTGACGCCCTGTGCCAACTGCTGTGTGAGTGAGTCATCCTGGAAGCAGATCCTCCAACTCCAGTCAAGTCTTTCACAGGACTGCAACCCTAGCCAATATCTTGACTGCAACTTCTTGAGACCCTGAGCCAGAACGACCCAGCTAAGTCACTCCCAAAGTTCTGAACCACAGAAACTATAATGTTTGTTGTTTTAAACTGCTAAGTATTGGGGGTAATTGATTACAAAGCAATAACTAATGCAAAGATGTTTCTTAGCATCCTAATTATTCTCTCAATTCTCCATATATAAAGCTAATATGTATCTGTAACCAGATTTTTTTCCTGAATTCCAGACTATAAGACATCTTTATATCAATTTCAATATGCCCCAAAGCAATCTCTCCCCCAACCTGCTCTTCCTATCTTCCCTATCATCATTCCCCATGTAAAACCAAAAACCTGCATTTCATTAGACAACTCCTCCCCTTTCACTCATATCCAATCACGAAGTCCTGTCAATATGACCTCATTATTTCTGTACAGATGTCATTACATTAAGACTGTAACGACAGTCTTCTCTAAAGGAGACAAATTTTACCTGTACCTCCTGATCAATTTTAAAATCATAGAGACAACCAGATATCATGTGCCACTTGATGTAATGTTTCACCTATGAAGAATTCTTGCCCAAAAGAAAAAAAAACTGAATTTGATTAACTTTCTAGCTCTAATTATCAGTTTATACAGTTCCTATATTGTAGGAAATACAGACAACAAAGGAACATGTTTAAACATACCACAAGAATGCTGCCAGCAAAATCCAGAATGTAGAAAAATCCCACAGAATAAATGATCTCGTTTCTTCAACAAACAAGAAAAAAGAAAGAAATGGAATTGGAATCCTGACTCAAACAACTGGTGAGGGAGAAATGTTTGAGACAATCAAGGAAATTGAACATTGACTAGATATTTTATATTAGTAAATTAGTAATACTTAGTTGTAATAATGGTATTGTGATAACATTTTTTTAAAAGAGAGAGACCTTAACTTTTAGTAATACATCTGAAATATTCACAAATGAAAGGATATAGTATCTGGGATCTGCTTTAAAACGAACCAACGGGGAAGGAAGGAGTTGGTGGAAGTATTTTTTCTTTTTTAAAGATTTTATTTATTTATTTGACAGAGAGAGACACAGCAAGAGCGGGAACACAAGCGGGGGGAGTGGGAGAGTGAGAAGCAGGCTTCCCGCCGAGCAGGGAGCCCAATGTGGGGCTCGATCCCAGGATCCTGGGATCATGACCCGAGCTGAAGGCAGACGCTTAACGACTGAGCCACCCAGGCACCCCGGAGTTGGTGGAAGTATTAACAAAACAAGATTGGCCATATGTCGATAACTGTATAAGCTGGATGACAGGAATTCATTTTACTATCTTCTATATATGTTTGAAATTTTCTATAATCAAAATTTTTCTATAACAAAGAGTACTTACAACACTTAATGATTTTTACTGCCCTGGGGGAAAAATTCAAATTCCTTAGCATAATTTACCAAGAAAGTCTTTCATTATCTGGCCCCTACCCACCTCTCCAACTCATCTCATGTCCATCTCACTGCCCAAACTCCAGGACTGTCTAACTCCTTACTCTTGTCTCCTCTGAAAACATTTATTCCATCTCAGTTACCTCTCTCTGCTCACATAGCTAACCTCTATTCATCATTCAGGTCACAGCAAACCTGTTTCTTCTAGGCAACATTTCCTGACCTTCCAAGACTGAGTCTTGGACCTCCCTACATACCCCCCGAGCATCCTATGCTTCCCTGATCACGGCTCTTGCTTGCTGTATCCCCCAGTAGACTCTAGGTATCACGAAAGCATGGATTATTGCCATTTTATTGCCATTTTAACGCCTCCTTCTGGCACTGCACCTGGCACACAGTAGGTTCTCAGTAAACATTTGATAAACTTACAAAAGGCATGATCTTCACTAACTTTCTAACCTTCCAACTCCCCATATATCTACACCTCCCTCAATTTTCCTTCCTTTCTCACCTTCTTTGTGATGATTCACATAAATGGTTGGCTGTTCACAGTGTTCCCAAATTTATACCTTAGCCCTCCCTAGGTATCTAATAAACTTACTTATATGCTATAATCTAACAGATCTTCATTTCGAGGCCTATGGCTCCCAATGCCTTCTGGATTCAATATCCTGCTAATCTCCCATATACATTTTTACACTAGAGCTGCTCAGAAATCCTCAGTATCTTCTTTTATTATTATTATGTTAATCACCATACATCACATCATTAGTTTTTAATGTAGTGTTCCATGATTCATTGTCTGTGTATAACACCCAGTGCTCCATGCAGTACATGCCCTCTTTAATACCCATCACCATGCTAGCCCATCCCCCAACCCCCCAGAAATCCTCAGTATCTTCTTAATGCACATTTATGTTCTCAAGTTTCCCATTTTGTGCATATTTCCTATTGCCTGAAATGCTCTTTTTCTCTTCTTCCTTTATCCTATAAATCTCAGCTCAAATGTCTCCCTCGCCTTTTCCAGGCAATGTTCCCACAGCACTCCGTTCTTATTTCTATTGTAGAATTTATATCATATTGTTTTGAAATTTGTCACATTGTTTTGAAATTTATACTGTTTTGAAATTATGTTTAGGTGTCCGCTGCTAGACTGTGAGTTCCTAGGTAGAAGGGACTCTCCTTCATTCTGTACCACCACCATATTTAATACAATGCAGTTACAAAGTCAGCCCCAAATAAATGCTTGCTGAATGAACTACATTATATTGTTTCTAATACTTAAGAGACTGGACTAGAGCTGAAAAGACTGTCTCAATCTACTTTCCTAAAAGAGAGTTTCTCTCTTCATGTATTGGGCAGAACAATACTATATGAAGCTCTTTTTCAAAAACTGAAAATTCACAGAGTATGAAAATAAAAGAAAGATAAAGTGAAACAACCATTCATTCCCAGAGAACAGGTCTAGGTCTGGGCCCAGGCCCAGAGAAAAAGATCCAGGCTGAGATGACATTTAGGTGAATCTATTCAGTTTACAGCAATCCCAGTGATTCTAACCCAACTCTGAGATTATTCCAATATCAATTTTCAGTACAGGCAAACTCTAAAGCAAGGTCAATCTACTTTAGTTCAGGGTTTTCATGGCCATCCTGGAATAGATCTCCAACCACAGAGCCAGACCAGAGCCTAAGTGATTTTGGAAACAAGGGACAGAGTGACTTGCTATTTATTACTCTGCTAAAAGGATAATGTAACTAATTCAGATACTCTTTCTGGAAGATGTAGCTCCAAGTTATTAGCCCCACGCTAATCGCTAAACTGTACCTTCTAAGCCTTCTGAATCCTAATGTACTAAAACAATGTCTAAGTATACAGAAGCCCTTGCCAATGTTCAACGTGTCTCCTACGTTAAGTGTATACCTATCCTCTTCTCATCTTTGCTGGACCTCCTCTAATTTGGGATTAGGTATCATTTTATTTTCACAAGATCATTTTACTTTATAATATTTCCCTGCTGTTTCTCTACAAGCAATGCTTTAATACCAAAGAACTAGAAAAGGGGGAAAAAAAAAAAGGACTTCTAAATAGCCATTAGTGAGAAATATGATACCTCCTTCAGCTGGCAACGATGATGTTTTATAGAGTCTGGTCTCAGAAGGCAGAAATTAGGTATTGGGGGAAGGGGAGGAAGAAGTATATGAAAAACCTATATTTAGTTAATAAGGAAAGGAGAGATTTATCGAGGTATTCAAAAACTAAAAGGGCAAGGAGGCAAAAAAAGGATACACTAAAGGAAAAAAAAAACATACAGGAAAAAGGAGCTGGGCTGGGCTAGAAGCTCCTAAGAACCCCAGCTTGGGGCCTCTCCAGTATGGCCCTAGATTTAGACCAATACAAATGTGGGATCTGTAGAGTTAACTTAATTCCATAGTGCCACCTACTGAAATTACTCTACCTTGAATAGGCTGGAAAGGGTCCACTGGAATTTCTGATTATCACATCTAATGAAACCCAACATTACTCTTTATCTGAGCCATGGGATTTCATAATTCCAGAGTTCTGAGGCTATAATGTTCAGTTTCATCTCTTTCATGGCTACCTAAAGACAATCTTGAACGATGGGTTTAAATCTCATTCAGGTTCGGTCTTTTTCTCCCTTTAAAAATTATGTAGAGAAAGGACATTCATAGTTAGAAAGGATGCTGAAAGTTACATTTTTTTACTCCTGCAGACTACTAGCCTTTAGTAACTCACAGCTTGCACTTTCTTCTCCTCCCTGCAGATAAGTGCAGTGAAAACAGAAAGCCAGCAATCTGGAATCCTGATTACACCACTCACTGCTAGCTTTGTGATCTTAAGCAAACTACTTAAGAGCCTGGAGCCTCTATAAAATGAGAATAACAAATACCTACCTGGCATAGTTACTGTGAGTGAAATGAATTAAGGGAACCACTAAACTAGAATATAAGCTCCAGAGAAAAAGAACGGTGAATATCTTGATCTCTGTTGATTCTTGCTCACAAGCACACACCTAGCCCAAAGCAATAATAAACATCCAGTGCAAGTTCAATAAATGGTTTTTAAATTAACGAATAAATACTAGTGCTCCCACTTCTCTCAACATTAACCCTTCTTCTATAATGATTTTTTTCTTCTTTTATAATATTCTGAAGGCTTCAGGGAATTCTGTTTCATCCTTTTAAGTGGTTTCTTCCCTCTTTGTAAGTAATTTCTCTAATACCATCCACCTTCTATTTCTAAAGCGGTAGGTGTGGAACGGATAATCAGAACAGAAGATTCATGGCAATTCTTGCACTTGCCCACGGCCACTGGTTCGCGTTTAATGACAGTGAAGCCCTAAACTCAGCCCTCCCCAGAATACAACTTTCAGGAAACGCCGCACTATCCATTCGGTCTTTGCTAACAAGAAACGCCTGGGTGGGAAATCCTTGGCTTCAAAAGTTAAAGCGTCGGTTACGGTCGCCTCTCACAGAATAGAGGAGTGCGTCCCATGAAAGAAACCCTCAGTTTGGGCAAACAGCAGGGATTTCGGACTCCTTCGTGTGGCCCGAGAGCCAGTCACCTCAGGACCTGGCCAAGCTTGTGTGACCACTGCTTGGAGAAAACAGCGCCCTTTAATCCCTGGAGGGTAGCTAAGGGGCGCGGCAGTCTACAGGGTCTGGGGGGAGGGGGGGCAATGTCAAGTTCATGACAATGTGGAAAAACCACACGCACAGCGTAACCTGCCCTTTTAAATCATGGCTACGACCACCCTCACCCGCCTACACCCGCGCTGGATCCCACCACAGCTTCATACCTGACCCTAAAAAAGGAACGCGGCTCGCCCCTAACCCATAAATCAGACAGCCACTGCCTGCTTATTGGCTGCGCCAGCATCTCCTTCACCCTCATTGGCTATCCGGGACGTAAAACCTCCCCTCACGAGGGAACCCTCTCGTACGGCGGCACCCCCAGCTAAGCAACCTTTACCCGGCAGCCAAAAAGCCCGCCCCCCCCCCCAGGGATAGCGACCCCCGAGGCGCTCGGAGCTTTGCCCCACGAGGTCTCACCGTGTAATAGGAGAGCAGCCCTGCATTGTAGTCCAGCACAAACCAACGGTACTGCCAGCCCTTCATTACGTTAGTCCATTTACTCAGCGGCCCTTCCATGATAGACGCCATCTTGGGAGCCGCCAATGACAACAAACGGCCTGACGTCACTCGCCTATAAGGCATTCACCGTGTGGGGGCGGGGCCGCCACGGGAAGGGGCGGGGCCGGGGCGGGGCCAGCTGCCGCTGCTCCTCGTAAACTCTCCCACCCATGCCTCCAGCTATCAACCCCAAACAAGCTTTCATGGGGCGTTTATTGTGTGCAGAACTGGGTGCCAGAGATGTGAGGAATGCAAGCATGAATACCGCTAAGATTATTTATTAACATAAATAATTTTATTACCCATGATGTTACCTTACAGGTCCCAAAGATTTCACATCTGATACTCATTTATGCATTCATTTCACAAATCCATTCATTTAAGAATTACTTGCTATTTTGTGTTAGATACTCTTAGGCTTCCGGGATTCAGCAGAGACTTCATGAGGGGTAGAGGGGAACAGGCAATAGAATAAATAGTAAATTACATAGTATATATATATATATTTTAAGATTTTATTTATTTATTTGACAGAGAGGGAACACAAGCAGGGGGAGTGGGAGAGGGAGAAGCAGGCTTCCCGCGGGGCAGGGAGCCCGACTTGGGGCTCAATCCCAGGACTCTGGGACCATGACCTGAGCCCAAGGCAGACGCTTAACGACTGAGCCACCCAGGCACCCCAAATTACATAGTATATTAAACACTGGTAAGTGCTATGGGGGAAAATTAAGCAAGGAAAGCAGCAGAAAGTGGGAGATGCAATTTTAAATTCCCAAATAGAGAAGGCTTGAATGAGAAGGTAACTTTTGAGCAAAGACCTAAAGAAAGTGAAGGAGGGAACCTGGCAGAAGAGCCTTCCAAGGGAGGGAAAAACAAGTGCAAAGACCTTTAGCCTGGCATGTTGAAGGAACAGCAAGTTCAGTATGAGTGGATGTCATGAGCACACTATGAAGTGCATACACAAGTTGTGTCTTTCCATAATGTCAGCTTTATTCAATCATAAAGCAAATTTAATACAACTATAAAGCAGGTTCAGGATTCCAAATTCAATGACATTTCACCATGTGATTAAACTTGGCTTCTTACACAGCACATAGAGCAGGACAGAAGACAAACCACACAACCAACAAGATTACAGAAAGGTGTAGGAAGTTAAGGAACAAACGCAAAGTCAGTCTGTGGGCGCACAGCTGAGATAAGGCCCCAGTCTGATTCAGGTCAGCTCTCAGCACTCACTGCTTATTATGTTCAAGTAGTGAAGGATCTCAGTTCTTTTCAGAGATCATATTGAGCAAGTTTGGCAGCCGTTGACTTTTTTAAGTGGTCAGACATAAAGAGGTCATGTCTGAAGAGTCTGCTGCAAAAATCCTCCCCTTTTTGAAGGCATTTAATTGGTCCTGGGACCCTACAGACCTCCTCTGGTTCTGCTTGCTATCAGTTCTGAGCTGTCAGCTGATGCTGGTCCCAGAGGTATCTCATGGGTGCTGTACCTTTAACTACTTGCGTCGTTGCTTGACACAGGCTCCTGCTTGACATGAGAGACTCCATTTTGCTCTCTACAGTGGAACAGGGTGCCAGGGAGAAAGTTGTAGGAGACAGGTCAGAGAAGTAAGGGTAGATCACTGAGAGCCAATAAGGACAATGAAAATACTGTCCTGCTATATTAGGCACTGTTCAAGGTCCTGGGAATGCAACAGTGAAGGATCCAGAAAGTTTCCTTGCTTTCTAAACGCTAAAGTTGGTGATGAAAAGCAAATACTAACTAAAAAAGTAAATAAGAAAAATATCTAATACTGATTTAAAAAACAAAAACAAAACCTTGCAGAAAATTTAAGTAAGTCGATATATATATAGGTTGACTGCATATGCATGGATTTATTTCTGGGCTTTCAATTCTTTTCCATTGGTCTATATAACTGTTTTTATTCCAATATCATACTGTTTTGATTACTGTAGCTTTGTAATATAGATTAAAAATAGAGGATGTGATACCTCCAGCTTTGTTCCTCTTTCTCAGGATTGCTTTGGCTATTTGGGGTCTTTCGTACTTCCAAATAAATTTTAGGATTTTTTTTCTATCTGTAAAAAATGCAATTGGAAACTTGATAGGGATTGCATTGAATCTATAGGTAACTTTGAATAGCATGGACATTTTAACAACATTAATTCTTCCAATCCACAAACACCGAATATCTTTCCATTTATTTGTGTATTCTTCAATTTCTTACGTTGTCTTATAGTTTTCAGTGTACAGATCTTTCATCTTCTTGATTAGATTTATTCCTAAGTATTTTATTGTTTTTGGTGCTATTGTAAGTGGGATTGTCTTTATTTCTTTTTCAGATAGTTCATTGTATATAGAGACTGTACTGATTTTGGATATTGATTTTGTATACTGCAATACTGAATTCATGGATTAGGTCTAAGGTTTTCGGTGAAGTCTTTAGAATTTTTTTATTTATAAAATCATGTCATCTGCAAATGGAAACAATTTGACCTTTTCCTTTCTAATTTGAATACATTTTATTTATTTTTCTTGCCTGGTTTCTCTGGCGAGGACTTCCAGTACTATGGTGAATAGGACTGGTAAGAATGGGTACTCTGGTCTTGTTCCTGATCTTAGAGCGAAAACTTTCAACCTTTCCACATTGAAACATGGATTTGTCAAATATGGCCTTTATTATGTTGAGGTTCACTCCTTCTACACCCAATTTGTTGAGGGTTTTATCATGAATGAGGGTTGAACTTTGTCAAATGCTTTTTCTGTACCTATTGAGATGATCATATGATTTTTATCTTTCACTCTATTAATGTGATGTGTCACATTTTTTTGATTTGTATATATTGAACCATCTTTGCATCCCAGGGATGAATCTCACTTGATTGTGGTGTATGATCATGTGTTATTGATTTTAATTTTAATTTGCTAGTATTTTGTTGAGAATTTTTACAACTACATTCATGAGGGGCATTGGCCTATAGTTTTTTGTAGCGTCCTTGTCTGGCTTTGGTATCAGGATAATGCTGGCCTTGTAAAATGAGTTTGGGAGTATTCCTTCCTCTTCAGTTTTTTGGAAGAGTGTGAGAAAGATTGGCATCAATTCTTCCTAGAATGTTTGTTGAAATTCACCAGTGAAACCAGGAGCAGGGATACTTCATCCATAGTAATAAGAGGGAAAGCAGAGAATATGAGTTCAAATGCCATGGGTTGATAGTTTGACGGTAGAGAGATGAATGAGTTTCTATCTGCTTTTAGTTGAGGAAAGGCTCAAAGCTTAGTGGTTAAGAATGTAGACACTGGTGCCACAGTACCTGGATTTGAGTCCTCAGACCCATCACTTAGTAGCCATATGGCCTTAGGCAACTTTTCTAACTTCTCTGTGCTTCAGTTTCTCCATCTTTAAAATGTGGAAAATAGTAGCAGGTTGTTCTGAGGATTAAATGAGCTCATACATTTAAAGAGCTCAGAACAATACCTGGTAGCTACTAAGCACTCAATAAATATTAGTTCTTAGAATTTTTTTCCAAAGAAATGTGGCACAAAAAGGAGAGGAAGATTTGAAAGAGTCATTTCAGAGAATGAGAAAGCAATAAAAGTGGAGTAGAATTGTTAGGCAGTATTGCGTGCCCACTTAAGATTTATAGTCACAGGGACACCTGGGTGACACAGTCAGTTAAGCATCTGACTCTTGGTTTTGGCTCCGGTTGTGATCTCAGGGTTGTAAGATCAGCCCCAAGTTGGGCTCAGCACTCAGTGCAGAGTCTGCTTGAGATTCTGTCTACCTCTCCCTCTGTCCCTCCCCACGTCCCATGCTCCCTCTCTCTCACTCTCTCTAATAAATAAAATAAATCTTTTTAAAAGATTTATGGTCACAAATTTAGTGAAACCAGTCAACAGACCATATATTGGCTTTTCTTCAACAATGTCAAGCTGTTCAGGAGTAAGCTCAGAGTGTGTAGAGAGCTGGATTTGACGAAGTGAGCTAAATACAGGAAGAGAAATTCAAACGCGGGCGGGCGGGTCGCCGGCCCTGCAGTTGCAGTCGTGCGCTCTGAGTTCCTGTCTCTCTCCCCGCACCACCCGGGATGGCCTCCCAGAACCGCGACCCAGCTGCCGTCAGCGTCGCCGCCGCCCGCAAAGGAGCCGAGCCCAGCGGGGGCGCTTACCGGGGCCTCGTGGGCAAGAGGCTACAGCAGGAGCTGATGACCCTCATGATGTCTGGTGACAAAGGCATCTCTGCCTTCCCTGAATCCGACAACCTTTTCAAATGGGTGGGGACCACCCATGGGGCAGCAGGCACAGTTTATGAAGACCTGAGGTATGAGCCTTCGCTGGAGTTCCCCAGTGGCTACCCTTACAACGCACCCACGGTGAAGTTCTTCACACCCTGCTACCACCCCAACGTGGACCCCAGGGAAACGTCTGCCTGGACATCCTGAAGGACAAGTGGTCTGCCCTGTATGATGTCAGGACCATCCTGCTGTCCATCCAGAGCCTGCTAGGAGAACCAAACATTGATAGTCCTTTGAACACGCATGCTGCCAAGCTCTGGAAAAACCCCACAGCTTTTGAGAAGTATCTGCAAGAAACCTACCTGAAGCAGGTCTCCAGCCAAGTTCCTGACTGTCCAGCCTCTCTCTTTGTGTTGTCTTTTTATTTTCTCCTTAGATAGTCTTTCTCTTCATTTCTGTCTAGGACTCGGTATCTTAAGCTGTGGTGTCATTTTTGTTTTGTTTCTGTTTTTTAAATTAAGTCTCTGGTTGAGCCCTTGTGATGAATATATTAAATAAATACATTGGGTTTTTTAAAAAATAAAAAATAAATAAATACAGGAAGAGAAGGACAATTAAGTTCACAGTGATACCCAGTGGTATGATTATAATTTTGGATTATGAAACCCAGTTTGGGTAAGAAAGGAAATAAGAACAGGAGGGGGAAAAATAATGAATTGGAGATCTTATTAAAGTGAAGGAAGTGCTAGAGTGGGAGTAGGTGACCTAGAAGGGTAAGAAGTGGTCATCAAAAGATGGGGCACCTGAAATCAAGATTTTGGAAGTGAAATAGTTATTGATGAGGGCAAAGACTGAGGTATGACCACAGGTGTGGATGACTGAGGAAAGGAACAGACTGGGAATGAGACAGTCCAGAAATGGAGAAGCAAGACAGTTGTAAAGTGTTGTTCAAGGACATGTTGAGGTCATCCAGAATAATGACAGGAAAGCAGTGTAAAAGAAGACAGCTAGGAGCTTAAATCACCACAGAATTGGGGCTAATGCCCAGAGATTAGGTAGATGACAACAACAAAGCAGAATAGCAGGTGGTAAAGTGGAATGCCAAGGACTTAAAAGAGCTAAGTTTTATGAAGGAGAAGGAGTAGTTTCCCTGCTCTTTGGTTTAGAGGCAGCAAAGGGGAGCATTTAGTCCTTAAAATACCCTATGGGATAGATAGTAACACCCCATTTAACTGATGAGAAAACTGAACCCAGTGGATTTGCCCAAGTTCACAGCATTACTAAATAACAATGTATCATTCAGCACAGAATTATTTTTTAGATTTTATTTATTTATTTAAGAGAGAGAGCGCACATGCACATACACATGCAAGTTGAGGGAGGGATGGAGGGGGAGGGAGAGGAAGAGAATCTCAAGCAGACTCCGAGCTGAGTGCTGAGCTGGACACAGGGCTCCATCTCATGACCCTGAGATCATGACCTGTGCCTAAACCAAGAGCTGGATGCTTAACTGACTGAGCCACCAGGTGCCCCTCCCTCAGCACAGAATTATTAAGCCCTCTTTATGTGCCAGGCTTTTGGGCTAGTCACTGATAAGATTCCTCCCTAAACATGAGGGAGTCTAATGCAGAAGCACAGTACATACACAGTGACAAGACAGTGTGGTAAGTACTTTATACTTCTTCCCCTAATCCAATGTTCTCTCCACTGAATTCACTCTCAAGACTCCTAGATAAATAAACATTTAGTTATATAAGATATTATGGGGAAATGCTGGGAGAGATACAGGTTTGTTGTTTTCTCTCCCACTTTGAATGTAATCTCCACAAGAATAGAGATTTTATCTGTCTTGCTTACAACTGTATACCCAACAACCAAAGCAGTACTTGAAATATGGTTGGGCCTTCATAAATATTAATTGAAAGAATACTCTCTCCTCCCCTGCAAAGAACTTCTGATGTAGCTCAATTCAGCAATTCAATGTATTAAAATCGTATAGTGTGAAAGACACTGGCTTATGGATATGTGGATGCAGTCCCTTCCCTAGGAAAGTTTCCAGTCTAGTGGGAAGGATGGGCCACACACACAAAAGTCAGAGGAAAATAAAAGTCATCAAAGAGGTACAAAGAAAATGCAATTGGAAGTCATAGAAACGAGAAACCTGATCAGGGAATTAAAACTGATGGTCAATCAGCAAAGGTGCTTGTTAGGAAAAGGCCATTCTCATAATTATTGAAAACATGTATGTTTCCTACAGTCATGAATCTGTCTGACTACTGGCAGTTGGAGAATTTGAGTTCTTTGTACTACTCATTGCAAACCACAATTTGTCTTTTTCTTTTTTTAAGATTTTATTTATTCATTTGACAGAAAGAGAGAGAGTACAAGTGGGGAGCGGTAGGCAGAGGGTGAGGGACAAGCAGGCTCCCTGCTGAGCAGGGAGCCCGATGTGGGGCTCGATCTCAGGACCCTGAGATCATGACCTGAGCTGAAGGCAGATGCTTAACTGACTAAGCCACCCAGGCACCCCATAATTTGTCTTTTTAAAAGAAGTCCATGGGGTGCCTGAGTGGCTCAGTCATTAAGCGTCTGCCTTCAGCTTGGGTCATGATCCCAGAGTCCTGGGATGGAGCCCAGCATCAGGCTCCCTGCTCCACGGGGAGTCTGCTTCTCCTTCTCCCACTCCCCCTTGCTTGTGTTCCCTCTCTCGCTGTGTCTCTCTCTGTCAAATAAATAAACAAAATCTTTAAAAAAAAATAAAAGAAGTCCATGGATTTCAATGTACATGAGGAATATTTTCTTTATTATCCTTATTTATATGACTTTTCAATACTTTTCCATAAGAGATAGCAAAATGGAATAGAAAGAACTTGATCCTAAAATTAAAGAGCTGAGGATGAGGTGTCCTAGTTTCGCCATTTTGGCTATGGTTTGGGTAAGCCTTTGTAAGACTTAAATTCCTCTTCTGTAACCATGAAAGTAATCATCTCTAATTAATTTAAGGAGCAAATGAGAATATATATGAAGGGGACAGCAGCCAATAAAAGTTACCTTCCTTCCTTTTCTTGGGATAGCCTCTTTCCTGTAGGTTACAATTCAACAAAATTTGTTGAGAACATGGCACCTGTTTGATACCTTCAAGAAAGCTAGAGATGAAAAGACAGTTTCTATCCAGTGGTTAACCTGGGGCATGAAACATGCATGCAACTGAGTGTAATACAAAGCTGTTCTCTTCTTTTTTCTCATTTATCCTGCTACCTATTGAGTATCTACCCTGTGCAAGGGACTGTGCTAGGAGAGTGATATGGCCTCTCACATTTAATCATTGCAATAACCTTACCAATGTATTAGCCTACATATTTTGCAAATAAAGAAAGTGAGATTCAAAGAGATTGACCAACTTGCCCAGTATTAATAGTATCAATCGGTGAGCATCTGAGTCCATATAAACACATGTCTATCTTTTTGTTATGCTACATGGCCATACCACACACCTCTCATAAAAACTTGATATTCTAGGAACATTATTCAGTGGAAAGCTTCATGTTGCTGATATCTTTTGGGATAAACCAAGTGCAGGGATCTTGAAACATCATGATTCAGACTGAGTAAAAAGACTTACATAGGGGGCACCTGGGTGGCCCAGATGGTTAAGCATCTGCCTTCGGCTCAGGTCATGATCCCAGGGTCTTGGGATCAAGCCCCGCATCAGGTTCCCTGCTCGGCGGGAAGCCTGCTTCTCCCTCTCCCTCTCCCACTCTCCCTGCTTGTGTTCCCTCTCTTGCTGTGTCTCTGTCAAATAAATAAAATCTTAAAAAAAAAAAAGACTTACATAGTATTAATTACTACTTCTCTATTAGCTTCTTGTTTTTTTTAAGATTTTATTTATTTGTCAGAGAAGGAGAGAGAGAGAGAGAGCACAAGCAAGGGGAGCGGCAGGCAGAGGGAGAAGCAGGTTCCCTGATAAGCAAGGAGCCCGATGGGGGACTCAATCCCAGGACTCTGGGATCATGACCTGAGCCAAAGGCAGACACTTAACTGACTGAGCCACCCAGGAGTCCCCTCTATTAGCTTCTTAAGAGCAGCAACCGGGTCTTATTTATCTTTGTAGCCCTAGAAACTAGCCCAGTGCCTGGTACACAGAGGTGCTTAATAATTATTGCTTGATCTGAATTATGTATTCTATTGAAATTGACCTAAGTTCCAAGGACTGTGCTAAGAACCATCACCTACCTTTTCTTCTTTAATCCCCACAACAGTCCTTTAAAATGATTACACCCATTTTATGGATGAGAACATTGGAACACAGAGTTATTGAGTGGCTTGTCCAAGGTCACACAGTTAATGAACAGCAGAACCAGAATTGGAATCTAGATCTTTTCAGCCCTGATCCATTCCACCCCAGCTGCAAGCTATATTTGCATTGTCGATGTCTAAATAAATGTCCTGGACATGATACAGGCAATACCATCAACTACTGCATCAGTTTTAACTTTTGTCAGGGTCACTAGAAATCAGCAGGCTCTACTTAGCTTCAAATGTCAAAACACGGGTCCTCAGGAAAAGCCAGAAACAAGGGCAGTTTTTGATTCCTAAGACCATATCTAAGTGCACAGCACTCTGTCTACATTCTACACCAACTGTCCAACTACATGCTTTAGATCATCATCTAAAATTAAACATGGCAGAAATACATCAGCTCTCATTCCCACATTCCTCAGAGGCTGGCTTCTCATGGAATGAGGTAGCAGCTGAAGCAGAGCAGAAAATGAGGATTAGATTCAGAATCAGAGGTAGAGAGGATATTAATCATTGAACATCATAAGTTCATCAAGAGTAGACACTTGGACTAATTTATCTTGCCACTTAGAATATCAATAAATGTTACCATAAAGATATGATTTTTAAAAGATCACTCTCAGCAAAATTGCTAACAAATTGAAGAGGGGTAAGACTAGAGGCAGGAAGACAAACTGACTTCTAAAAAGCCAACCAAGCAGTAGAAAGAGTCTAAACTTGGTCAGTGACAACAGGGATGGACACTGGGAAAGATACTGTACTGTATATTTATTGAGAAATATTTTAGAGATGAGATTTTAAATCTCACTAAGCAATGGAATTAAATGAAGATGGAATAAGAGGAATCAGAGACAATACCAAGGTTTCTAACTTGGGTATAACTGAATGAGTATGTAAGTGATCAAGTTTGTTTGTTTTGTTTTGTTTTGTTTTGTTTTTAAGGAAGAACAAAAATGGCTTATGTTTCTCAATATGAAGTTTCCTTCCTCTACACAGCTGTTTAAAAATGTGATTTTTTTTTTAGTTTCTAGCAAAGATGATTTCCAACTTTTCCACAGCCAAAATTGTAGGTGCAAATTGCTTCGTAATGCATTCTGTTGTTGCTGGTTTGCTGCCTTCTCTTCTTAAACTTCCCACCAACTGCTTTTTGTTGTTGCTGTTATTGTTGTCATGTTTCTTAATTGGCAGTTGTTGAAAATCAAATAAAACAATGTTTACAAAATGCTGCCTTCTTAAGGGAAAACAGAAACCTATCAAAAGTTGACTGTCCTTTGCTGAGTGTAGAGGAAACAGAAGATCAAGTGTAAATACAGAAAAAACAAAATAAGACAGCCTATTTTGTCCACAAACAAGTCCTAGTTCTTTCCCACTCTTTCCTCTAGCTAGGGAGTAAGAAAGTGAAATGTCAAGTTTAGAAAAATGTGGTTATGGGGTGCCTGGGTGGCTCAGTCGTTAAGCTTCTGCCTTCAGCTCTGGTCATGATCCCAGGGTCCTGGGATCAGAGGCCCTCATCAGGCTCCCTGCTCTGTGGGAAGCCTGCTTCTCCCTCTCCCACTCCCCCTGCTTGTGTTTCCTCTCTTGCTGTCTCTCTCTCTCTGTCAAATAAATAAATAAAATCTTTTAAAAAAAAAGAAAAATTTGGCTATGATTTTGAGACAGAAGGGAGCTGGAGAAGGGAGAGAAAATATTTTAGACTTAGGCTTTGTAAGTGTTCTAATGGGAGAAAAGATGAATGCACTCATCTTTTGCCCCCTCATGTAATGTCTCCTTGAGATCCACATCCCAGTTACTCTGGGCTTTAAACATTTCGGAAACATTCTCCCTCTCTCAGATGGAATTGACCCCTCATTCCCTTGTACTCCACCTGTACTCTGAACAAACTTCTAGCAGAGAGTCCGGAACACCCTACTGCATCTACTGATTCACAGAGTCTGAGTGCCCACTTGACAGTGGGTTCTTTGAGGACTTGGTCATATGTACCTCCTCAAATTTGGCACAGTACATGATATGGACAGTGATGGAACAGCGGAAGCAATTTAGCAGCACTAGGCAATCTGGATGAAAGGTGAGGGGACGTTGGTTTGCTGGAAACACAATTTTTACTTGTATTTTATATTTATCTGGATTGCCTTAGAGGAACTAATAGAGATTAAGGAACTAAATCTCCTAAGCCACCCTCCTCAATAAATGGTAGTCAAAAAGTAGCTCCTCCAGGGTCACCTGGGTGGCTTAGTCAGTTAAGTGGCTGGTTTTTGATTTCAGCTAAGGTCATGATCTTAGGGTTCTGGGATCAAGCCCTGCGTCAAGCCCTGGGTCAGGGTCCACACTCAGTGGGTAGTCTGCTAGAGCATTCTCCCTCTCCCTCTGCCCCTCCTTCTGCTTTCTCTCTCTCTCTCTCTCTGAAATAAATAAATCTTTTTTTTTTTTTTTTTAAAGCAGCTCCTTTGGACTATAATCTTCTTAAGGTCAATGACTCACTCACCTCTATATGTCCAATGTTAGAATACTGCCTGAGTCAGCAGCCCACACTGAATGTCCGTGAAACTGATCTGACCTGAGCTCTTGCCTTTCTCTTGTTATTCCTTCTCTCTGGATTGTCCTTTCCTTCCTTCTCTGCTTTGGGAACTTTTTCCTCAACATTTGAGTCCCAATTCAAATGACAATTTCTCTTTGAGGTCTTCTTTGGACACCCACTCTATGCCAACAGCCAGATAGAATTAATCTTACCCTTTACTTTGTCCTACAGCAGATTACACACTCCTCTAATACAGATAGCAATATATTTTATAATGTCTTGAATGAGTTCATCCACAGTGTATTGTGACAGTGCGTGAAACATCATCAGGATATATTTTAGAACAACTCTATCTATTGTGACCGGATGGATGCCAGGCTGTAGTCAAGAGGACCACAGTCTGTACAAGGAGTCTAGAGGAGAGAGGTTAAGGACTGGATTAAAGAAGGAACAGAGGGATGAAAAGGAAGGAAGACAATGGAAAGGAGAAACGTTAAGGGATTAGGAAAAGTGAGAAATCAGGTTGACTCCAAATTTCTAGCTTGGGAACTCTGGAAAAGGTGTGGATTTGGGGAAACTCTGATAAATGTAATGTTGGACATGTTGAATTTGAAGGATGTGGCACATCCAGATGGAAGTAAATGTTCAGCAGGCAAGAGGAAATACTAATTTGGAGCTCAGAAAAGATACCTGAACTAGAATTATAAGTTTGATAGTTTTAATCCATAGGTGGTAGCTGAAGGCATGGGAAGCATTGAAATCACCCAGGGAATGTGGACAGAGTATATGGGTCAAGATGGAACCCTGGAGGACAGCAACATTTAAAAAAGGGTTGGGGGGGTGGAGAAAAGCCAAGAAAAAAGACTGAGAATGAACAATTAGAATAAAGGAAAATGAGAGGACTTGGGGAAACGAAGGCTGAAGGAAAATATTTCAAGGTCACATGCAGGAAATTAAGAGGTCTCCTCCTCAGGGGACTCTTTCTGTGTGAATTAGAAGGTCATTGGTAGATAATTAGGGGGGAAGTATGGGGTGGGGGTGGGGTAGGGAGACGGAGTAGACTGGAGAGTGAACTTTAGAAAGAGGATGAAGTGTGAAAGGCAGGTGGGAGGGGCCATGTGAAATGAAAAAGGATTTCCAAGTAGCAATGGGGGCCTAGCTGAGTTTAAGGCTACAAACTATTAGCAACACTGTCTTATCTGGTTGTGGGATTATTTTCCCCCCAGCAATTCTTAGCAACTTGACTGTAAGCACAGAAGAGGTGCATAATTGGAATTATCCAAGTTAGGGGGATTTAGAGGGCAGGCATATGGCAACAGCTAGGAAGAAAGGAGTTGAGAGTTGGTTGAGTTGAGAGATCATGAGATTTAGGCTGCCTATGGCAGAAAAGGAAAACAGATTAGGAGAAAGGAGTCAAGAGACTGGATAGGATCTCCTGTGAGGTTCGAAGTTTTAGTAGAATTAAGAGAGCTTGGAGGAAAAGAAGCTTAAATAATCGGAGAGAGGAGTTTCAGATTTCACTAGTAAAACAATTTCAGGTGATGGAAGGTTGAGGAAATAACCATAGGAGTGGAGAGCTGAAGTGTATTGGGAGGTATAGACTATAGGAGACCTGGAAGTCAAGGAATTGTGAGGCCACTATACTGGATAATTCATTGACATGGAAGTTGACATGACCCATTTGATTGCAGGGGTTGGAGTTGAGAAGAAAGCTGTGGGACAAGTGCCACAAACTTAATGAAGGAAGTTGCTAAATGCCAATGACAAAAGGACTCCTCTGTGATTGCCCAACTTTCCCAGGAGCCTAAGCAGAAGACTCAAGAAGGCTGAGTTTTGCAAATTATTTGAGTTTTATAAATTTTTTGTGGCTAAAAATGATCTATGGTACCCTTTCACATGACCAGCATGGACATTCTCCAGTTACTACAGCAAAATAACATCAAGAACTTCTAGGAATTTACCAATAAGGAAGTAATCTGAGATTTATATGCTAAAATGTTTTTTGTAATAATGAAACCCTGGAAATAACCTAAATGCACAATAATATGGAAAAGGTTAAATAAGTTATAATAGATCTATATAATGGGCTAAGGAATAGGCATTAAAAATTAAGATATAATGATAAGTGAAAAAAGTTTTAATACAAAATTATATATGTATATATATCAATAGGTATAAAATGGTTAAAAATTATATGCAGAGTCTGATTCTAATTTTATAAAAATGTTTATAGCTTCCTGGAAGACTGGAAGGATGTATAGAAAAACATCTGAAGTCGGTTTGTAGGATTGTGGTTGACTTTTTTTTCTCTTTATCCTTCTACTGTATTCTCCAAATTTTCTACAAGTAACAGACAATTGTATTTATAATGAGAAAAAAAAATGTCATTTTGTGAAGGAATTTTAAAAATAATATAATAAAAAATCCACCAGGTAATTACATCAGCTCTGAATTTGTCCAGTATTTGTCATTTATAGTCATAATATGCCTGCCTTCTTAAGGATCTGGAACAAGCAAGCATCACAGTTCAAACGGTAATATCCTGTCAGATCCCAACAGCCTCTGTCTTAATCAGGATGCCTGCAGAATTCCTATGCCCTCTCCTTCATTCTGTATCCATCTGTCTCCATGTGAGCTGACACTGTAGTATGTCACCTTTGCAAACTTAGAGGCAAGTCACCAAAGCCATGAATTTGCAGTGTATTCATTCACTCCTTTTTTTAGGAAAGTAACCTTCACTGAGCAGCAGTTCTGTGCCAAGCCCTGGACCAGGTGCTAAGGATAGAGATGAGTCATGCATGGTTCCTGTCCTCAAGGGGGTTCAGAATCTGTAGGGAAATAGAATGTGTTGCTGCACAAGGTGATTTATGCTAAACCAGTGGTGAGCAAGGCTGTTAGGGGAGCACAAGGAGGCACCTAGAGACAGCCAGCCTAGTGTCTGTCAGCCAGCCTTGTGACAGGGTGGAGTTTATCAGTGTGCTAAGGAAATAAGTAACCTTTCCTTTTCATGTCCACTGCTACCATCTTGGCTCAAGCCTGCACTATTTGGTGCTTGGATTGCAATAGTAGCTTAGAGTTATCAACTCCACTGTCGCCCTCTTCAACTTGGCTTCCATACTGACTGTAAGAGACATTCATATTTCTTTAAAAAAAAAAAGACAAAATTTAACTCCTTACTTACCAATTTTGCTTTTTGTGTCACTCCTCTCCTCACATCCGAGTATGACACTAGTTTCCTAAATTCACCTTACTGATGATCTATGTTACATCTCTGCTATTTCTGCCCACTCTAGGTGGAATATCTTTCCTCCTCTATGTTTGTCTAGAAAATACCTACTCATCTTTTAGGGTTCTGCTAAAAGATCTGTTATATCTTTTATGACGATGTTCTTGATTTCTCTCCCAACTAATTAAAAATCACCATTCCCTCGTTTGAATTGCTACTGTAGCACTTGTAACACTTTTTTTTTTTGCACTTATTGGTTGACACATCTATCTTTACAGACAGGAAAATAATCTTGTTCACCTCAATATCCCAAGTACCTACCTCAGAAGCTGGCAAACATTTTCTGTGAAGTGCCAGAGAGTAAATATTTTAGGTTTTGCAGGCCAGACATTCTGTACCACAACTACTTAATTCTGTCCCATTGTAGGGCAAAAGCGTAAGTGAATGGGCATGGCCATGGTTATTTATAAAAACTAGCAACAGGCCAGATTTGCCTTCTACCCATAGTTTGCCCATCTCTGACCTAGTATATGATGGACTTACAATAAGTACCTAATGAACTTCTTCTCAACATAGAGTGAAGTGGTAGAGGCAGGATTTGTATCTCATTACATTCTGTAGCAGATGTTAATGGTTTCTTGTCCATATTTTCTTGGCATTCACTTCTATACACTGAAGGCCTCTTACAAAGAACACCTACAGTTCTTTGCTTTGAAGTTAGTTTGTTTGTATTTTAACTTTGTGGCCAGAGAACATACTTGGCTTGTGCTGAGAGCAAACTGGGAATTTCAGAGATTTAACACCACCAGATGCAGCCCTGAACTCAGTCATGGATAGTGAGTTGGTGACTAATACCCCAACTTCCTCACCCCTCCATTAGGATACCCTAAATGTGTCCTATACTGTCACCCAGAGTTCCCCCGCATAATTGAGCTTCAGTTGGCTACCATGGTAACTAGCTTGGTAATGTATACATTTTTGGCCTTCACTCCCTGACTCACAACCCTACTCCTGCCCAGGTTTTCTAACATCCTAAGTGACTTATTTGGATTCTAACCCAAACCAAGACACACATTCATTCTACTACACCACAATGTTTAGCCAGAAGACCCTAGCTAAAATGTTTTTGGTGCCTAAAGAGTAACATATAAATTATTAGTATCTCTCAACATCACTAATCATCACAGAAATGCAAATTAAAACCCCAATGCATCTCATACCTGTCAGAATAACTAAAATCAAAACCACAAGAAACAAGTGTTGGCAGGACAATGTGGAGAAAAAGGAACCCTTGTGCACTGTTGGTGGGAATGCAAACTGGTGCAGCCGCTGTGGGAAACCATATGGAGGGTCCTCAAGAAATTAAAAATAGAGGGGTGCCTGGGTGGCTCAATTGGTTAGGTGTCAGACTCTTGGTTTTGGCTCTGGTCGTGACCTCAGGGTCATGGGATTGAGCCTTGCATCAGGCTCTGTGCTCTGTACAGAGTCTGGTTGGGACTCTCTTTCCCTCTGCCCTTCCCTCCCACCCTCTTTCTCTCTAAAATAAATAAATAAATCTTAAAAATATTCTCTCTCTCTCCCTATGCCCCTCTTTACCTCTCCCTCTCTACAAAATAAAAAAATAAAAATAAAAAGAGAATTACCATATGATCCAGTAATTCCACTACTGGGTATTTACCCAAAGAATATAAAGATGCTAATTTGAAAAGATATATGCACCCCTATATAACCAAGATATGGAAGCAGTCCAAGTGTCCATTGATAGATGAACGAATAAAGAAGATGTATATATATATATATATATATATATATATATATATATATATATACCATGGAACATTACTCAGCCATGCAAAAGAACAAAATCTTGCCATTTGCAACAAAATGGATTTATCTAGAGGGTATAATGCTAAGTGAAATAAGTCAGACAAAGACAAATGCCATATGATTTAATTCATATGTGGAACTTAAGAAACAAAACAAACAAAGAAAAAAAGAGACAAACCAAAAAACAGATTCTTAACTATAGAGAACAAACTGGAGGTTACCAGAGGAGAGGAGGATGGGGGATGGGTGAAATAGGTGAAGGGGATTAAGCATACACATGAGCCTCTTTTCTTTTTCTGAAAGATCTTATTTATTTATTTGAGAGATAGAGAGAGAGCACAAGCCGGGGAGTGGCAGAGGGAGAGGGAGAAGCAGGTTCGAGCAGGGAGCCTGACGCAGGGCTCAATCCCCAGAACCAGGGGATCATGCCCGAGCTCAAGGCAGATGCTTAACTAACTGAGCCACCCAGGCACCCCTAAGCATCTGACTCTTAATCTCAGCTCAGCTCTAGATCTCAGGGTCATGAGTTCAAGCCCCTCTTTGGACTCCATGCTGGGCATGGAGCCTACTTAAAAAAAATAAATAAATAAAAGATATATATATATATATTTGACAATAAAAAATTCCCAAAGCTCTTTTTTCTTATGAATAAAGTCTTATTATTGTGTTAAAAAATAAATAAAATACTGACACAATAATCCAGCTATCATTTTTAAGAAAAGAAAAAAAACAGGGCTCTTAGATGCTGGAAACTAGAATAGGCTCTCCTATAAACCAGCTGTGTGACCTTGGGGAAAACACTTAACCTCTCAAACAAAGAGATTTTGTTCCCTTTCTGGGAAATAGAGACAATATCCCTCACTTCACTTGGTTTTTGTGAAGATGAAGTAAGCTACCGTATTAAAAGTGTCCCATCGGGCTCCCTAAATGGAACTCTTAAGATGGTTTTCTTTCCAAGTCTAAAAATCTTTTTCTCAGTCCTCAGTCTCCTTGGCCTCAGTTAATTTATTATATGGGTATGCAGTGTTGTTATTACTAATAATATTTTGTCATTATCTTTTTCACCTGCATATAGCTTGTGTTCTCATTTACACTGCTAGCTTCCAAGGGCAGGGATTTTATCTTATGCTTATTTATAATTAAAGTGAACTCATATATTTGAAAATGGCTTACAGACTGTGAAGTGTTTTGTTATTATTCACCTCATTACATTAAGATATTTTGAGCAGCCACTGTATGCCAATTATTATGCCATACATTAAGGATACAGAGAGAAGTAAGAATTGGTCTCTGGGGGCGCCTGGGTGGCTTTGTCAGTTAAGTGTCTGACTTCGGCTCAGGTCATGATGTCAGGGTCCTGGGATCGAGCTCCACTTCCGGCTTCTCACTTAGTGGAGAATCTGCTTACCCCTCCCCCTGCTCATACTCTCTCTCTCAAATAAATAAATAAAATCTTAAAAAAAAAAAAAGAATTGTTCTCTGATTCAACAGTTTAGTGAAGGAGACAGCTTATGCTGGTGTATAAATAAATTACCACACAGTGAGATGTGTTAGGGTAGGGGTAGGATGGAAAGGCTATGAGAGCACCAGTAACAGAACTGATTTTCCTGAGAGAGACAGCCAGGCAAAACCAGGGTCCAGTGCCACTTCCACCGTTTTCTAGCATGAGATCCTAGCTAAGACACTTAACCATTAAAGCTCAGATTCCTAACCTGGAAACTGAGAATAAGCATACGTTCCACACAAAATTGCTCTGAGGATTAAATAAGGAGATGATAAATGCAAAGGGTCCAGCATAGTATTTCTATATAAGTATGTCTCGCACAAGTGCATTCCTTTTCTTCCCTTCTAGAAAAGGAAGGGAAGAAAGTCTTCCAAAGGAAATAGCATTCGAACTGAGCTTACCAATGTGAAAAGTTCGCATTCTTACTCAGTAGGAGGAGAAACTAGTACTCGTAGAGTAGCTACTAGGAATAGATACTCTCTCTAGGGTTTCCCAGAATGAAGAGGGGAAGAACATTCCAAAGAGAACAGTGTAGGTAAAGACACAACATTTTGAAAGTATGTATTATGCATTTGGGAAATGGCATATCCTTCTGGATGCAGTGGGGTTAGGGGAACCAGTGAACCTATGGGGGGAGAGAAGGCTAGAGAAGGAGAGCAGGGCAGGACTGGGTAGCTGTTTGCAAAATTCTTTTACTTCTGCTATCTATTGTTTAGAATTTAATTGTCCAGCTAACTCTTGCAGAACTACAGACACACTGTGTTTAGACAGAAAAAAAGTTCTCATGGATCCACAAGTTTTCAACCCTTAAGTGGGAGCATATCAATTACAAAGATCTAACCTCCTCCCTAATTCCCAAGACTACACAGTGATTTCCAAAACACGGGCCGTGGTACATAATTTATGCACTCACTTTGTAGCTTTGTAATTAAATCTGCAGAGGATTTGGAGCTATGCAGCAGTACTGGTACAACTCCTTGCATGTGTAAACATACCATACACGACTATAAAATTGGTGGTTTTCCAAACTCCCCTCTCCTATCTATATGGCTAATGATAGATCACGTTATACTATACCACCAATGACAGCTGCATGATAGACCGTGTTTCAAATGCAATTAGGGGGCCAAGGCATGGATGCACCGGCAAAAAATTACAAAGGATATGAACTGATTAACCCACACAATTCCTCCTGACCCAAATTCCTCTTACAGTCAGGGTCTGTACATACACTCCAGCTTTCTGATATCTATGCTGTATGTCCTAAACTGTTCTCCAGGACTTCTGGTGAGAGAAATCTGACCGTTGTCAAGTGTTTACTGTATTCTGGCACCATGTAGATAATTTCACATTCATATTATTGAGTCCTTACTCTGTGTCGAGTGCTCTAGGTACACAGTTGAAAATAAATGAGACTTGGTTTCTGCCCTCATGCAGTTTCCAAGGATCACAAATAATCCTATAACAACCCTCCAAAACTGGAATTTTAAGGAGAAGAAAATGAGAACTAGGTGAGGTCAGCAATTGGCCCCAGAGCCAACTTACCATTCGGCTCAAAGGCACAGTGCCTAGAGCCCAAGAAAATGTTTTAACATTTTTTTTAAAGATTTTATTTATTTATTTGACAGAGAGAGACACAGCAAGAGAGGGAACACAAGCTGGGGAGCGGGAGAGGGAGAAACAGGTTTCCCATGGAGCAGGGAGCCCAATGCAGGGCTTGATCCCAGGACCCTGGGATCATGACCTGAGCCGAAGGCAAACGCCTAACGACTGAGCCATCCAGGCACCCCAACATTAATTTATCTTAAAACCAGAAGAAAATAATGAATATATAATAACGAATCCAACCTGCATTATGTTTGTCTTTATGCCATGCAGTCATAAATATGTATTTAAACACTTTTTCTTATGAGGAAGGGACTCATTAAGGCAAAGGTGCCTAGGACTGGCAAAAGTCATAGTATGGCCATGACTGGCCCAAGATGACACTGCACGTAGGTGATAGAACAAGGTCAGGGAGGCCCTGGTAAGCCTGACATCCCTTTTGATTAGATGCATCAAGAGGATGGCTTTTATTCCTCTCCTGGTGCCTGGTTCATAGGGGTAGCCCAATGAATGCTGAATTAAATTGCATTGAGTCACTCCAAAGTGCTCTATACAGTGAATAATCAACAGTACATTCTTTTTTTTTTTAAGACTTTTATTTATTTATTTGAGAGAGAGAGAGAATGAGAGAGAGAGATCATGAGAGGGGGCAGGGTCAGAGGGAGAAGCAGACTCCCTGCTGAGCAGGTAGCCCGATGTGGGACTCGATCCCAGGACTCCAGGATCATGACTTGAGCTGAAGGCAGTCACTTAACCAACTGAGCCACCCAGGCGCCCTCAATAGTACATTCTTACAAATTGAAGAAAATCCTGTGGATGCTGCAAAAATGATGTGGGCCTATCTGATCTGGAAAAGAAACCTGTAAATGAAATCTATGCATTTTATCAATGTGTACAAGTTTTGGATGAAAAGATTAAAACAGGCAAGCAAACAAAGATATTTGTCTTCTATGATATATTAGACACCTGACAAATCTCTGATATTAGTATGATATCCTAAAAATAAATATAATTATGTATATAATAAAGTTTAAAGATTCACCCATTCGTTTAACATTCACTCTGCTAAGAAGAGAAAGTATAAATACAAAGAATCCCCACTGTCCTTGAGGAGCACATGGTCAACTTAATATACTTGTTTCACAAAAAAATGAACAGACTGGGTGGAAATGTTACAAAGTAGTATGAGTGATTCCAACTTCCCCGAGCTGAAACATAATACCAGCATTCACATGGTGGGCATAACAGTGGTAGAGATTATTACTGTTAAGAGAGCACTCTTAGTGTTCATCTTGTCACATTCCTTTCAAAACCCCAAACCCCACCAGTGCCTAGAGAAGCAATTCTCAACTGGGGACCAACTTTGTACACACATGCCCAGAGAGACATTTGGCAATGTCTGGAGATATCTTTAATTGTCATGGCTGTTGGGGGTGGTGTTGGGGGCAGGATGCTAGTGGCATCTAGTATGTAAAGGCCAGAGATCGTGCTAAACATCCCACAAATGCAAAGGACAGTCCCCCACAACAAAGAATTATCTGGCCCAAAACGTCAATAGTGCTGAGTTTGCAAAACCCTGGCTAGGAGAACCAAATCCAAACTCCTGCTGGTGTTCAAGGCTGGGACAAATTTGGCCTTTTCCACCTTTTTACTCTATTTCCTGTGCCTTCTTCTCTTGACCCACGGTCTTCCCAGGAGCCTTATGCTTCAGCTGTATCAGACCATCACAAAATTTTAAAGAGTGATTAAGCACTTGGGCTCTGAAAGTCAGGCAGACCTGGCTGTAGATCCAGGCTTTACTACTGATCATCTGTGCATCCTTGGGTAAGTTACCCACCATCTCCGAGACTTAGTAACTTCTATATAATGGGGATGACTATAGTTGCTATTATTGTGAGAACTGCATCCTACCTGTGTATACTGTCCTATCTGCCTTTGTCTCCTCAGAACTTGGCACAGCTTTCTGCCCACAGTAGGTGATCAGTAAGTATTAGTTGAATTGCAGTTTTGACACTCCCTTTAAGAGAAAAACACCCTGCCGATGGGTAAAAACTTAGACTTCTAAAGGAAACTCTTTCGGATGCCTGGGTGGCTCGGTTGGTTAAGCGACTGCCTTCGGCTCAGGTCATGATCCTGGAGTCTCAGGATCGAGTCCCACATCGGGCTCCCCGCTCAGTGGGGAGTCTGCTTCTCCCTCTGACCCTCTTCCCTCTCGTGCTCTCTGTCTCTCATTCTCTCTCTCTCAAATAAATAAATAAATTCTTTAAAAAAATAAAAATAAAGGAAACTCTTTCTTTCTTGGTTTCCTTTGCTGTTTCCACTTTCTCTGCTCACCTCTCAGAGTTGGGGTTCTCCAGGGGTGGGGTACCTGGCATAATTCTTGGCCAAACACCCCTCCCTCTTAAAAAGATCTCATCTAGCTATGTGGCCAAAACTACTACTTATATACTCCCAAATTTGTATTTATAGCCAGGACCTTTTTCATGAACTCTGGATTTATATATTTTAACTGTCTACTTGATATTCTCAGTTGGTTATATGTTGGTATTCTCAACCTAGCACACAGCAGTCAAAGTGATCTTTTTAAAATGGAAATCTCATGATGGCACTCCTATTAAGGGCTTCCCATTGAACCAATTATAAATCCTTCCCATGGCCTATAGGCCTGTTTCAGGTCTTGATTTCTACCTCCTGACATTGTCCACCTTGCTCACTGTGCTTAAGCCACACTGGCCACATTCTCAATGCTCAAATGAGACAAACTTATTCTCTGTCTCAGAGCCTTTGCACTTGATGTTGTCTCTGCCTGGCCCCCAGATAAATACATGGCTTCTCATTCAAAGCTCAACCAGGGTCACCTCAAGAAGGACTTCCCTGCCGTCTCCCAGCCAATCAGCCTTCCCCCATCTCCTTCTAACTCGCTAAGTCATAACCTTGTTTTACTTTTTCAGAATGCATATTGTTAGCTGCTATTTATTGGCTTTCTTGAGGATTTCCTTTTTTTTTAAGTGATTTTATTTTATTTTTTTAAGATTTTATTTATTTATTTGACAGAGAGAGACACGGCGAGAGAGGGAACACAAGCAGGGTGAGTGGGAGAGGGAGAAGCAGGCTTCCTGCTGAGCAGGGAGCCCGATGTGAGGCTCGATCCCAGGACCCTGGTATGACCTGAGCCGACGTCAGACGCTTAACGACTGAGCCACCCAGGCGCCCCTCTTGAGGATTCTCTGTCTCTCCCACTTGAAGGTGGTCCCTGTAAGAGCAGGAGACTTGTCAGTCTTGTTCTCCACTGTATCTTCAGCACCTAGCCCAGTGCCTGGCACACAGTATTCCTTTTGCTTCTCTCTCCCCTCTGCTCATTTCTTCCTGCCTGGCTAACTCAGAGTCACCTCCCCCAGGAAGACTTTCCTGAGATCTCATACTGGATTAGGGACTCTTCAGGTCCCTCTAGGGCCTTAGGTGTTTCTATTAAACTAGACAGAGACCACACTATTGTCGTTCTGCATAGGTCCAGAGGATTGATGGATAGATAGAAGGTAGGATAGAGGGGAGGAGAGAGAGAGAGAGAGGGAGAGAGCGCATGCGCGTGCGCCGAAGGTATGATGGAAGGAAGCATGTGAGAACACTTGGAAACTGACCACACCAACATTAAGCAGGCTCATGGGACCCCAGAGGCCAGCCCTAGCTGGCCCTGCCACACCCCCACTCCCTAGAAACCCTGCCCTGTAGCTCCCTCAACACTTAGTTTCCCCCTCCACCTTGGTCTGTACTCTCAGTGCATGGTCGATTGGCTGCGGGGCTTATTACCCCTAAGGTCGCAAATGAGAGGCAGTCAGGTGCAGTGTGCAGGTGATCTAAGCCCCTGCGCCAGCGTCCAGGCAGAGGTGGCGACATCGGCGGGCCACCTGGCAGGGTAGCGGCTCTGCAAGGCTGGGCACTGGGATGCCCGCCCGTGGGATGACGAGTCCGCAGTGGCTGCTGCTCCTGGCCACGCACAGGCTGGGGGTGTGGACACGGAGTTGGGTCTATTTGTGCAAGCAGATTAAAGACCAGGGTAAGGGGCCCGCACAGGTGGGGGGTGGCAGGGTAGGGGAGGACGTGGAAAGGAGATGTGAGACCAGACCCTACCTGCTGTTCATCAATCACCTGCCCCTCCAGTCTGCAGTTCAAATCCCTGCTGGTTCCTTCCTGACTGTGGGACCCTGGGTGAGGAGCTCACCCTGCCTCTGTTTCAATTTCCTTCTCTATGAAATGAGGACAACAATATGGATCTTGCAAAATTGTTCTGAGAATGAAATGAAATAAGGTATGCAAAGCATTGGGGCATCTGGGTGGCTCAGTCAGTTACACATCTGCCTTCAGCTTAGGTCATGATCCCGGGGTCCTGGGATCGAGCCCCACATCAGGCTCCCTGCTCCACTGGGAGCCTGCTTCTCCCTCTGCCCCTCCCCGTGCACACACTGTGTGTCAAATAAATAAGTAAAATCTTAAAAAAAAAAAAGGTACGCAAAGCACTGCCCCATATATAGGTGTGCAATAAATGCTTGTTCTCCTCCCTTCATCCTAAAAACACAAACAAATGAACTCTAGAAGGAAAACGTGAGCACTACTGTGATAGTGAAATTTTTTGTATTTCATAAAATATCAGAGCTCAGAAGATCTTGAAGGTTGCCTTGCCTAACCCCCTCCCTGGAACGTGTCACGAGCAACAGGGAATTATGGCAGAGTTTACTTACTGAAGGACAGATGTTTAATGGTACTGTTTCATCCCATAAAATACTCTGTGTGTGTGTGTGTGTGTGTGTATAAAATCTGATTGATTCTTTGAGAGTGAGGTGAATAGGGTACTTGCCTAGGAATCAGGATTTTTTGGAGTTGAGTCTATATTCACCTTGAAAGCCTGGATAAGCCGTTTCTCTCTCCTGAGACTCAGTTTCCCCATCGATGATACAAGTAACACTGTGTTGAGAACAAGGTACAGAGATGGTACAGATATAGGAATGAATAAGGCCAGGCAAGGGAACTGGATAGGAAGACTTCAGGGAGAAAGTAAAACCAGAGCAGCACTTTGAAGGATGAAGAATTTATCAGATGAGCAGGGATGGAAAGAAAAGCATTCCAGTCAAGAACAGCATGTACAAAGGTTCCAAGTTATGATATAGCCGGCACTGGCATCTTCAGGGAACTGGAAAGTATGAAGGAGAAGGTAGTTAAGGTGAGGCTAGAGAGGAGGCAGGACCTAGATCAAGGGAGTTAAGGAGCCTGGCCTTTCTCTGAGCAGTGGGGAGCTAGTGAAAGTGGTAAACAGAGGAAAAACAAAACAAAACAAAAGAGATCTGGCCTGGGTATGAAATTGAGCACTTTAGCAAAAATATGGACGATGTATTATGAAGCTGACCAAAGTTCAGATTGGAGACAGAAAAATCATTTGGGAGACTATGGCAATCTTCTTGGTGAAAAGTGGAGAGGCCTACATGGGGGCATGGGAGTGGTGGGGAATATTAGGGAGGAGCAACTAGGAGAGATGGTTAGGAGTTGGCTGACAAGTGGGATGCCAGAATCTCACAGTTTCACTGACTGGTTGTGGGGGAATCTTCTGACAAGGCACAAGCCTCACCCAAGTGTAGATTGGTGGTCCCCCATTTCCTGATTGACCTCAGCTATCCTTTGCAGTAAGCTCTGTGAGGCTAAGCTTCTGACTGCTAACTCCTGGGCCCACCCCTCTGCCTGGGGTGGCTTTACTCACACTGTAATTCCTGTCCAAAGGCAGAGAGCATGTACAAACCTGCAGTCACTTCCCCAAGGACTGAACTCCCCTTACCCAATGTGGCAGGAGTGAAATGCCCAAGGATGTCACTGACAAATATTTCTGAAATTCTCCTTGGAATCAAAGGAGGAAGAGCTTCAAGTCCCAAGTTCCAAGACAGTTGATGAGGTCAAAATCATGAATAAAACCCAGTGCTTTATGCATAGGAAAGATTGCTCTACATGACCTCACCTTCTCCAGGAAGCCTTGCCTAGAACTCCCCTAGAACTCCACTTCTGTGCTTCTTGTGTTTCAGCCCTGCTCACACTGTGGTTGTTTATCTACCTGATTCTCCTGTGTTGCCAGCATCCAAGTCAGTGCCTGGTATAGAGAGGTGCCCAGTAAAGGATTGTTAAATGTTGAACCCTTTGACACACACACACAACCAAAAAATCACACCCTATGAAGAGAATCAATGTTCCAAGAAATCTTCCTGCAGTAGGATTTAGAGACATGTACTTGTTGAGGTCAAATGTCTACTTTAAAGGAATCAACCCAAAATATGATAATTATGCCAAAAGGAGAGAGAAGTCAGAGGAACGTGCTGAGGGGCTGATGCTGCTTAGACTGCCGGCGCAGGATTAGCTAGTGGGTCACCAGGGTTCTAAGGTGTATCCTTGATTTAGTAGATCCAGGAATCTAATACTGCTGGGGTACTCAGAGCTAGGAAGATCTAGGCACTGACTTGTTCTATCAAACTCATGAGTGGCTGGTATATAAACCATGTCCATAAATTCATGAGCATCTCAGATTTAACATGTCTAAAGCAAGCTCTTGTCTTTGTAAAACAAACCTAGACTTGTTCTCTGTCAGTCTTCTCCACATTAGTAAATGGCCCAAACATTTCATCTGGTTGTTTAGGTCAAAAAATCTAAGAGTCATCTTTGATTCTTTTATTTTCTTCTCCTTTACCAAATCCACCAGCAAGTCCAATTGACTCTACCTTCAAAGTATATTTTGAACATATTTCTAACTCCCGTATTGCTACCCACCTAGTCCAGGCTACCAGCATCTCTCATTTGGCCTATTGCAGTAACTTGAATGACTTCTTTGCTCCTGTTTCTGCTTCTCCCTAGTCTCCTCTCATCAGAATGATCCTTTGGAAATGTAAATCAGATGGTATCCTTCTAGAACTTAAAAACGTCCACTGCCTGCCTGTTAGATTTAAAATAACATCCAGCCTTCTCACCATGATCTACAAGAACCTCCATGATCTAGAGGCCCCTCCCTACCTCTACAGTCTTATCTCTTTCTTCTGTATTACATTCTATCCAGATTGTCTTTCCTGCTGTGTCTCAGACATTCCAAGCTTAACCCCATTTCAAGGCCTTTGTACTTGCTGTGACTCCTGTCTAGAGTCTTCTTCTTTTAGGTCTTCACGTGGTTTATTCCTTCTCACCATTCAGGTTTCTGCTTAAGTGTCTCCTTTTTTTTTTTTTTAAGTAATTTTATTTATTTATTTGAGAGAGAGAGAGAGCACGAGCAGGGTGAGGGGCAGAGGGAGAAGCAGACTCCCCGCTGAGCAGGGAGCCCGATGTGGGGCTCAATCCTGGAACTCTGGGATCACAACCCAAGCTGAAGGCAGACACTTAACCGATTGAGCCACCAAGGGGCCCCAACTGTCTCCTTTTTGATGGGCCTTTCTTCTTCATCCTAGTAAACATTAGTCCACCATATACAGTTATGTTCTCCTCCTTTAAGTGACAGTTTTTTAAAACTCAACTTTCTTGAGATATTGTTTATTTATTTATTTAAGATTTATTTATTTTAGAGAGAAAGAAAGTATGCAGGGGGTGGGGGCAGAGGGAGAAAGAGAGAGAGTCTTAAGCAGACTCTGTACTGAGCACAGAGCCCGATACGGGCTCAATCTTACAACCCTGGGATCATGACCTGAAATCAAGAGTGGGACGTTTAACCAACTGCCACCCAGGCTCCCCATTTGAGATATAATATATATACGATAAAATGCACCCATTTGAAGTATATGAAGTATATCATTCATTGAGTTTTGAAACTGTGTGACCACCACCACAATTAATATGTAGAACATGTCCATGCCCCCTAAAAGTTCCACGTGAACCTCTGCATGATTAATTTTTTAGAACACTTTTCACTATATGATAAGTTTCTCATTTGTGCATTTATTCATTGACTCTCCCTCTTTCATCGCTGTTAGTTTAGCTTTCTGATAACAGAGTGCTTCTCTGTTGTGTTCATTGCTATATCTGTAGCCCCTAGAATGACACATAGTAGGTGTTTAAATTTTTTTTAATGAATGAAAGAATTGCCCTGGAAAGTGACCCTTTCTAGAGGTAACAATGCTCCTAATAGCCAAGATAAACCCTTCCTGGTTGTCAGGGACCCAGGAAACCAAATTCAGTGAATCAGAACTTAATTTCTGTTGAGTGCCTATTGTGTAACAGTGGCTCTTTTTTCTTTATACATTATTTTATAGAATCTCTCAACAGTTCTATCAGAAAGATGCTACTATCGGGCGCCTGGGTGGCTCAGTTAGTTGGGCGACTGCCTTCGGCTCAGGTCATGATCCCGGAGTCCCGGGATCGAGTCCCGCATCGGGCTCCCTGCTCAGCAGGGAGTCTGCTTCTCCCTCTGACCCTCTTCTTTCTCGTGCTCTCTATCTCTCATTCTCTCTCTCTCAAATAAATCAAAATCTAAAAAGAAAAAGAAAAGAAAAATGCTACTATCTCTCTTTCACTGATGAGAAAACTGAGGTTCAGAGAGGTTAAGTGACTTTCCCAAGGTTGCACAGCTAGTGTCAACAGTGGTTTGGAGGCCAAGTAGAGCAAAGTCTGGAAAAACATTCATTGCATTTTATGGTTAGAAGACCATTTGATGACTCAGTGGAGTAGTGGAGGCGGTAGGCTGACTACAGTAGGTTTAAGGGTAAATGAGGACCTAGAAAATGAATAGAACAGGTATGGGCATGTTTTGGAGAACTGAGAGAAGTAGAGAGCTCAGTTAGGTAATTTGGAATGCAAAGGGAGAGTGGAAGGTTTGGATGAAAGGTAAATGGGCAAGTGAGTTGAGAGGAGGGAGTAAGGTGAAAGATCCACAAATCCAACATTACAGACTTGCATTTGGTATAGTACCTGGCACATAGAAAATGCTGAATTAAAATTTTGTGGAAAGAAGGAAGAGGGAGGGAAGAAGGAAGTACTGTGAAATTTAGATAAGAAGGAGCCAACCAACTGAAAAAAAAAATGGAGAGGATCAAAGAACAGGTGTACTTCAAGTAACAGAGTATGAGAACTGGAGGATAGGAGGCCACGATCATGCAGGGGAAGTGTGAGCTTGAAATTTCAGAAGTGGAAGAGTTCCTGGTGATGGTAAGGCCCAACGTGTGAATGTAGGGGCAGATGGCTAAACTGGTGTGGAGGGAAGGTCGGTGGAGTTGGGGGTACATTATTAATAATTGGGAACATTTGGGGACAAACCTAAATGTCCAATGGTAGGGGCCCAGTCAAATAAAATATGATACATCCATAGAATGTTTGGAAAACCTTTAATGTCATAGGAAAATCTTTATGATAAGAGCTTAGATTTAAAACGAACAAGATTGTATCTAAGATATACATTGTCACTATTATAAAATACATTTGTGTGTGGTAAAAGGAATAGAATATACTAAAATGTAAAAGGTCGATGTTGGAATTCCAGATGACTTTAATGTTTTATTTCCTACAATGAACTGGAGTTAGTCTTTTAATAAAAAAAAACTATTAAAAAATTAAGAGAAGTGTTTTGCCAATCCATTTCTGCTTGGAATTAAATTTCCTCCTTTTAAACTCTAGTTTTTACAGCAAAATTGTATCAGAAACCTTAACTAACCTTTATTAAGCACAGTATTACTCAGTAGGCACAATGCTTTACACACTCCAATCCTCACCTGAACTCTGCAAAGTAGTTATTTTTTTCCCAGTCTATAGACAGTCTAACTGAAGCCCAGAGGAGTTGAATAATTTGTCCGATGTTACACTTATTAAAAGGCAAAACCAAATTTGAAGGCTATACGATATAAAAACTGATCTTTCTTGCATTACCCCTACTCCCCACCTCACTGCCTCCCATGAGTCCAGTAAGTTGAAGTCCTTCTAGTTCACATTTTAAGCAGTATTTAGCAATCTCAAAGAAGGTAAATCTTAGTTTCTTTGATGTCAATACTAAAAGGGCCCTGAGAGCTCATCTAGCCCCAAATGGCCTCCTTCTTCCCACAGTCAGATGAGAAAACTGAGGTCTGGAGAGAGGATATGACATGGCAGGGCCATTTAAAGGGTTTGTTCCAGGGTTTGATTCAGACTCCTCTCTTTCTGCTGTTTTCCCAGACTATTCCAGGCCACAGGGCAGCTCAGCAACCAGAGGGCCTGCCAGGCCTTTAGAATCCAACCCTCTCATTGTACATAGAAACGGAGCCCCAGGTGGTTTTCCTTAAGTCACATAGTGGGTTGGTGGCAGAGATGCTTGTTGAACGCAGGTCTCTTGCCTCCATAAAGGAAGTATTGACCACTGCTACCAGCTGCCAAGTGTCAGTTGGTCAGCAGGAAGTAAGACCAGTGGCCTCAGGGGCAAAATGAGCTTTTGGAATCTGAGACCTTGCATAGGGGCTGGCACATTAAAATATGCAGGAATGTTGGTTGATTGAATTGGAGGATCACTGAATTAGTGATACAAATAAGTGTGGGGGAGGGCTAAGGCAATGGCAGTGCCATTTGTAAAAGTACAAAATCAGGCAGAAAGAAACAGGACTTCAGATGAAGATCTAAATGATGCAGAAGTCACAAGGGGGTTGTGTGTGTGTGTGTGTGTGTGTGTGTGTGTGAATGTCAATTCTGTCAACTCTTAGACTTGACCATGAAAACTTGGCTGAAGAGACATTCTGAGATAAAGGGCCTCTGTGCCCAGCTGGCTCAGACCCATGGAGGACAGCTCAGAGGGCTGAGGAGCAGCCTGCTGCTCAGGCCTCCAACTGATATGCGATTGGGACCATCTGCCAACTGTGGGTACTTGGACATGCTTGGCCTGAGGAAAAGTCACCCTGGACAGATGCCCAAACCAAAGAGGCTGAATCCAGCTGGCCTTTCCAGGTCTCAAGTACACACTGATGGTAAGGGTCTCTGCAGAGGCCGCAGGGATGTGGAGGTGGGAGCAGGGGCCATTGTTAACATGCAGAAAACAACAAAAAGGCTGGAAGGAAATATATCAGAATCTTGACAATGATCATCTCTGTGAGGTAGATCATAGGTGTTTTTACTGCTTATCTGCTGCCTCTGGGCTTTTTACATTCTCTACAATAAATTATTTTGCTTTGAATAATCAAGAAACATAAAATAAGAAAAATAGACACTATTTGCCTGTCTTGTGAGCTCCTTGAGGGCTTGAGGGCTCAAGGAATTATGACTTACTAGTACTTTGATGTTTAGCACTCACACTGGAAGTGTACAGGAAGTCTGTAAATATTTAAGTGAATGCTTTATATGGTCTTCTACTTAAAGCATTTAGGCTCTTATTCAATGCCCACTTTGGCATTGTGCTTGGCTATGTGCTTCCAGTGGCCTCAGACTTGGCTATGTGCTTCCCAGGGTATAGTTCATTAGAAATGACAACCTATAAAATGAATGGGGGACCTACTAGAGGTGCCCATTCAATGACAGCAAAACTAATTATTTTTAATAATTATTATAATCACAATAATCTTTATTATTATTATCTTATTTAATTGGGTCCTCATGCCAATCTGTCATTCAACAAACATTGAGCACCTACTATGTGTACAGTATTCCTTTCTTTGAAGAGTTTAAATATAAACCTTATTTACAGATGAGCACACAGATTCAGAAAACTGATTGGCTCTAGTCATATACAGAAACAGGTGGAAAGGCTCAGATTGTTATCCAGTGCTGTTTATTACCCCACAAGGCGTTTTTATCGGCTGATAAATATTTGAATGGCTATGGTCTATGTGGCAAACATGCAGACAGACTGGCCGGTAAAAAGAAAGGAAAGTAAGTGGGCAGATAAGCTAGTAGACAGGTAAGCAGGGACATAGGTTCTTGAGAACTGAGTAGATTGCTAGAGGCAAACACATTGACCCCGGGGAGAAGTGAGTGCTCACAGCAGAACCAAAACAATGGAGAGAGAAAAATTTCGAAGCAAACCCATACCTCCGCTGTACATTACAACCTAATACAGAGTTTGAGTATTCAAGAAACTTTATATTTTGCTTAAGATTCTCTATACAAGGGGCACCTGGGTGGCTCAGTTTTAAGCATCTGCCTTCAGCTCAGGTCATGATCCCAGGGTCCTGGGATCAAGCCCTGCATTGGGCTTCCTGCTAGGCGGGATGCCTGCTTCTCCTTCTCCCACTCCCCCTGCTTGTGTCCCCTCTCTCGCTGTCTCTCTCTGCCAAATAAATAAATAAAATCTTAAAAAAAAAAGATTATCTATAGAAGAGGTCAGAGTCTTTTATAATGTTTACAAAAAGTTTCCATTGAAAGTGGTAGATAAAATGTTGGCACCCGAAGAACAAAACTTTAGTTCTTCTAGCAAATTTTCTTTTGCAAAATAAAATCTGATGATGCTGGATAAATGTTACAAATATATTTTAATGTAATTATCCAAGCATTTTCTAAAGGACCTATTGTGTCCCAAGCTCAGGACTGGGTGTTGAGGAAGGCACAACTTTTACCTTCAAGGCTAAAAATATTTCTCTTTATCTTTGATGTTATATATCTTTGTATACATATACACGTGTACAGATTCTGTTTCAAGTAGTTTTTATTGAGCACTTACAATGTGCCTGACATTGTGTTGCATGCTATTTTATTTAATTCTCCCAGAGACTCAATGAGTTAGGTAACTGCTTTCTATAGACAAAGAAACTCAATCTCAGCGAAGTTAAAGATACTCCTAAAGCTAGTGGTGGAGATGAGACCCTAGCCCAGGCTTTGGATTTGAGCTCCATCACAAGCTAGACATGGTAGGAGGTGCAATGTGGAGATAAGTTCATTTGACATAGGAATCGTGGTTATGTGGCCTCCTTGGTTTTTCTCTCTACAGACTTGGATATGATTATGTGCTTATATCAGCTAGATGTACAAGGTTTCCAAACTCCCGTTACTTTTTGTTGATTGGATCTCTGGGGACATAAAATATTTGACCAATTTGAAGGACAAACTTATCAGAGGAAAAAAGATAGTAGCATCCAACCTTAGTTGATACGCAGGTCTCTTGCTCTCAGTTAATAAGAGCTCTCCTTGAGCTGGCCCCTATTTACTTTCCTCTCCTCTTCCCTGAAAACTATACAGTACTGTTTGCATTTCCCTTGAAACACCATCCTCTTTGATGCCTCTGGGTCTTTTCATGTGCAAGTTATTCCATTTAGAACACCCACTCCTCACCTTTTCTGCCTTTTCAATTCTTACTTCTTCAGGCTTGCCTTCTCTGAAGTCCACCCTGTCTTTGGAGGGCAGACAGTGCTTTTCTGAATTTCACTGTCCTTGGACTTCCTTCTATCACTGTCCTTACCACACTGTGTTGTAACTCTCTACTAGTCTGTCTCTTCCACCAGACTCTGAGCTTTCTGAAGCTCATAGGTCCCTAAAGGGAACTTGTCAGATTCATGTCTGTGTGCCTAGTGCCTTGCACAAAGTGAATATTCAAGAAATATTTGTTGAATGAAGGAACAATGAACCCAGAGCCAGGGTGCAGAAGAACTGGGTTCTAATCTCAGCTCTGCAGCTGACAACTTTGTGTCTGTAAGCAAGTCACTTCCTTCTCCAGGCTTCAGTTTCCCTGCCTGTAATATGAGGAGGTCAGACGAAATGACCACTAAGAGTCATTTGGCTTGAGACTTCTGCGATGTTTAGATGTTATGATGCTAAGAAGAAAAGTCTAAAACATTAAAGTTGAACTTTATTAACCATGTGACACTGCTCTCCTAAAAAGAAAGGCCCCTTGTTTTGGAACATCTTCAATTGTGTCAGGTTTGATTTGTATCAATACTGTTCACTCAGAAAAATAATTACTCGTAAGAAGTTCTGAGTTCTGCCCTAACCTTTCTTACCATGGAGTTCAAGATTAAAGTTGTACAACTGTTTCTACATACTTGTTAAATTGAATGAACATTTGTCAAGTGGATTAACAAATGAGTCAATCTTATTTGTAAAGCTGAGAATCTTATGGCATAGGCAAAAGGCAAGGTCATACATACATCCACTTAGTCATTCAACAAATATTTTGGCAATTAACTCTGTGTGAGATACTGGGACACAATGGTAAGTAAAATAGCTATGGAACCTACCGGTCTGGTGGTGTCTGGGGAAGACAGACATTACTCAAATTGTATGCAAATAATTTTATTAATTACAAACTGTAAAGGACTATGTCTCTTACCTTTGCTGTGCACTCTTTAGGTTATAAAGGGCTTTTCACACACTTTACCTCATGGGAAGCCATATAGCATAAGGGTTAAAAGTAAAGATTTTAGTGTTGTATAGGCCTGGGTCTGAATCTGGCTTGCCTACTTACTTACAAACTGGGCTCTTGGACAAGTTTCTAAGCTTCACTTTTCTCATCTTTTGAATGGGGGAAAAATAGCACATTCGTCACAGAGCTGTCATGAGAATGCAATGAGCTAATGCATGGGAAGCACTCAGCACAATGCTTGACATATGGTTGCTGAACAGTGGCTGTTAGTATGATTATACAATTTTTTGTTCTTCATAGCACTTTTCCCTGTATCTCCCTCTTATTCCAGAAGAAAGGCCGGGTCTGAAATCAGACGGGTTCACATCTCAGATCCACCACTTACTAAATACAAAATGAAACTAATAGTATCTTTTCATAGCATTATCCATCGGAGTAAATGAGGAGAAATTTTTAAGGGACCCACACGAAGGCCAAACATATAACAGCTCTTTTGACTTTGGTAACAATCCTTATCCTTCATGGGACGAACTGTGGTCAGGGAAGTAGTAATCACTCCAGTCTAACCACAGCAATGTTAGATGGGAAGGAGCTCTTGGGGCCCCACCACCAGGAGTAGTGGGTGAGGTGGTCACTGAGATGTCTTGGCCTGCCTAACACTGAGATCTTGGGAGAGATAGGGGAAGACTGGGGAAAGCAAACCCACCCCCTGGGCCCCATGGGGGAGGTAGTTGAGTTGTCAGGCTTGAGTCACAGGAGCTGACAGGACCACATATCCAGGTCTTCCTGGATATGCGTTGAAGTAGGGTTTTCAGGGGCAGAGCTAAGGCAATAACCCTAGATATTGGGTAGTGGAATTTAAGAAATATCCATTCAGCTGTGGGGAGAGATGAAATGAAGGCTACACCCCAAGGCTTCTTCCATCTCAAGCTTCCAAATTGCCCTGTGACTCTTGGACCCCCATGGGACCGGGAAGTGGGAGTCAGCATAAAATCAGAAAGAATGAGGCATAAAATCAGAAAGGCACTGAATGTTTGGATGGAGTGCCAGGTCCCAAAAAGAATGCCTCTTTGTCTGTATGCCATCTATGCCAAAGCAGAACAAATTTGTCAGCATCTTCTCAAAACTGAAAGGGAGAGTCTAAAAAGTTTAAGGAATAAAAAAGGGCAAATGGAAATTGATTATTTAATATCATCATTACTAATTCAAGAAGTATAAAATGGTATTACTAATCTCTTTACTTGAGATGAAGTGATTTTATTATTTTATCTTATTAGACATAAATATGTATAAGGGCTTTTTTCCCCTAACCATATTTTTTCTGTCTATTTTTAAGAGAATACCTCACGCCTTTCAACCATATATTGCCATGGTGGTTTTTAGGACTTCACTCCTACAGAGGAGGGTAGGTGGAGCCTTAATGTATAAGTGACTCAAATATTTGGTAGTCAAGCCATTCCACATGGTAGGGCACAAATGGTAGAGTTTAGGCATCAAATAGTGAAGGGGATTTCAGAAATATCAGAGTTATCCCATGATATTCCCTTACTGTTCCTGCAGGCTTGGTCAGCCTTAGCGCATCTTACTGTCTTTAAGAAAACACAAATCAGGGGCGCCTGGGTGGCTCATTTGCTAAGAGTCTGCCTTCGGCTCAGGTCATGATCCCAGAGTCCTGGGATCAAGCCCCGCATCGGGCTCCCTGCTCGGCGGGAAGCCTGCTTCTCCCTCTCCCACTCCCCCTGCTTGTGTTCCCTCTCTCGCTCTCTCTCTCTCTGTCAAATAAATAAATAAATAACATCTTTAAAAAAAAAAAGAAAACACAAATCATTCTATATGTTCCTTAATTCTTTACCCCATGGATGGATGGAAAAAGTGACGGGTGGAATCTAAATTTAGGATGGATTATGGTAATTTCAGTTTACCACAGGAAAATTTTACAGAGACAAAGGAAAGGATAAAGGTAAATGCTGGAATTCAGGAATATACTAATTGACTGGAAAAAAGTTCTGACTTTTATACAATTGTTTTTACACATGTTATCAATTCATTTCTCTTCATTAGAATAAAAAAAAGTAGTAGATGGAAAAGAATGAATTGTCCACAAAAATAATAATGTCTATTTATTAAATAACAGGTATTCAGGGGCACCTAGGTGGCTCAGTTGGTTAAGCGTCTGCCTTTGGCTGAGGTCACGATCCCAGGGTCCTGCTCAGCAGAGAGCCTGCTTCTCCCTCTTCCTGCCACTCCCCCTGCTTGTGCTCTCTCAAGTAAATAAATAAAATCTTTAAATAACAGGTATTCAAAACTAAACTCTTAGACCCATTATCCCCATTAATCTTCCTAACAACTTCATGAGATGGTTACTATTATGTTCCCAGTTTTGCAGAGGGGCCCCCAGAAAGGATGGGTAATTTGCCCAAAGCTATATACTCAGCTAGTGAGAGGCAGATCTGAGATTGGATTCTAGGTCTGGCTCCAGGACTGTGTTCATTACTGCCGGACTAGCCTGCTTTTCCCCCACCCTGGGATTTTTTATATAACACTGTACTTGAAACAAGGAAAAGCACTGTATAACCTCCAAATGTTGCTTTCCCCTAGAGCAGCTTGATACAAAGGAGAGTGGAGCAGACAGACCTAAGGCTAACTCCCATGACTCACTAGCTGCATAATTTGGCAAGTCTTTTCACTTCTCTGAGCCTTGATATTAGATGGAGATGATAATCATCAACTGCCATGTTCATCAGACAGGGCTGCTAGAAGAGCCAAATAATGTAATGAGGGAAGGGAGAGCTCTGAGGACAAGGTCTACAGGCAAGGTTTTCTTTCTTTCTTTATTTTTTTTGTCTGAGAAAGCTTTTATCCTATAAATAGAATCCATTGATTGTCCCCAGGAGTAACTTACCATCTTCTCTCTCCTGGCTACTGTTATGAATCTCATTTTCATGTTTATTGAAGGACAGAATTACAAACTGGCTTGAGCATTTAGAATCTCATTTAAATCCACTCTGGAAAATTGTTTCCAAAGGAGAGAGAATTGCAGACAGAGTGACTCGTGGGGTGTCAGCTTCTTGGTGGTTCTGGGAGTAGTCTGCATAGCCACCCATTTCCCCTCAATTTGATTTCTTCTGTGTTGCTCCTCATATCTCATCCCGCTCAAGTTCATTAGGTTCCCCTTGGTTGTCTAGAAGGGCTCTTGGGTACAAATGAGGCTCAGTAATGGACTGAGATTGGACTACATAGCAGGATCTGGTAGAGCCGAGATTCTGCTTATGGTCTTCTGCTTATGGGTTCAGTGTTCTTTTTCTTGGGCCCACTCCCTTTCCCTGCAGTCTTCCCTAGCTACTCTAGCCTCATGTGAGGTCTTCGGGGGAAGTAAGCATACTCTTTAAACTACAGACAGTTCCTAATGCAACAACAGACATGAAAGTGTTTAGCGCTTAGCACTGGTGTGCAGTAAGCACTTCAGAGACAGCTGAATCAGGAGCTGTGCTTCTTCTGTGCAATTTAACACTTATTTATTGAACACTTCTATGCCAGGCCTTGGCCTAGATGCTAGGAACATAAAGATGACCCTGCTCTTCAGGAGCTTAAAAACTATTCAAAGAGACTGAAATAAACCTCTTTGCAATCTAGTGTGACCCAGGGAAGTACAGAGAGCTATGGAATCATGGAAGAAGGATCTTCTCTAAGCATGAATAATGATAGCCCTTTGCATTTTATGTTGGCAGTTTACAAAGTGCTTCTCACAGCTCTTACCCATTTGATTTTCATGGAATCCCTATGAGGTAGGAATAATTATCCACATTTTCTGATGAGGCAACTGAGGCTCAGAGAGTTAAAGTGACAGACAAAGTCATAACCAGTAAGCTGGATAGCAGCATGCAGCATGGAATAATGGAAAGACCGCTGACTTTGAAGTCAGGAGACTTATCTTCTGTGTCTGCCATTTGTGACGATGTGATCTTGGATAATTTTCCTTCTCTGGGGCTTAGTTCCCTCATCTATAAGGTAATGTACTTAGACTAGAAATGTTCTGTGAGTCTCGGGATAAACAAGGCCTTGTTTTGTAAGCTGCAGAACAGTATTTAACCATCTTGAAAATCAAAGGCAGAATGGTATAAGGGGGAGAAACATGGATTAAAATCCCAGTTTAGTTCCTTATTTGCCATGTGGGCCTAGGCATGTCACTCCACCTCCTTATAACTCAGACTCCTAATTTGTAGAGATAATACCCATTTTGCAGAATTCTTCTGAGGCTTGAATAAGGTAATGTGTCCAGCATAGCACCTGGCACATAGTAGGTGTGTAAGAAAGTACCAAAGATTGGTGAGACCGAGTACTGGGTCTGGCTGTTCTTTGAGATTTAAGCCTAAAGATTCTGGTTCTCTGCTCCCAGGTCTCCAGACCAGTGAAAATGCCAAGTTTTGTGTCCTTTCATCCAGGTTTATGCCATTCAGCAATGAGAATGAGACCTTGGTGGTTCAGTTTTCAGTAAAACATGAGCAAGGCATCGACTGTGGTGGCGGGTATGTGAAACTCTTTCCTGACACCCTGAACCAGGAGGATGTGCATTCAGAATCCGAGTATTACATCAAGTTTATAAGCTTTCTGATAGCAGTCAGTATAAGCCCCATGAGGTCTTAATGAGAGCCACTGTAATTGTTGAAGAGACTCAGATTCACCTGAAACAGGAAATTTCTAATTCACCTTCCTATGCAGTAAAATTCTGCAACAACCTGAAAATAAAGCACTTTATTTTTTTTTAAGATTTTATTTATTTATTTGACAGAGAGAGACACAGCAAGAGAGGGAACACAAGCAGGGGGAGTGGGAGAGGGAGAAGCAGGCTTCCTGCTGAGCAGGGAGCCCGATGCGGGGCTCGATCCCAGGACCCTGGGATCATGACCTGAGCCAAAGGCAGACGCTCAACGACTGAGCCACCCAGCCATCCTGAAAATAAAGCACTTTAAACCTAAGTGTCAGTATAAGTAAACCAAAGAGGTAGAGAGCCACATGGCATTAACAAGGCTGTAGTACAGAGAGACATTCCCCAGTTCTCAAAAAGGGAGAAAGGAACCAGAAACTGTGTAGACACTCTCAGAATGTACCTACTACAGTAGGCTTTGTGCTCAGAAGGAGGTTCCAGCCCTTGATGAGGGAAGGCACAGAAGGTCAGGGAAATCACCTTTATCTAGCATTTATAATGAGTCCAGAGTATTGCATCTCTAACCTCACTATGTCACTAGGCCTCCTCAGGGCAGTCTAGCTCTTACTTCACTCCAACCTTGAACGGTGGTTGAGATTTAAAAAACCAACAAACAACAAAAACTAACCCAACTCCCAAAGCACTGATGAAGAATGTGAATTTTACTGAATGTTTTTATGCAAAGTCAGAGGAAAGTGTTGCACCACATTTTGTTACAGCAAAAATTTCCTTAAAATTCTCCTTAAACATTTCTTTCTTTTCCTAGGGAGTTTCAGATCTCTTGCTTCAAGCCCTTACCAAAATCCTCCTCTTCAGCTTTTTTTCCTTTTTCTGTGTGCACTCCCTCCTCCCAACTCTTTCTCTCTCATCTTTCAATCTCATCCATGCATAGAATGATATAGCACTCTGGGGCCCTAAATGCTTAAATGCCCCCACAGTGCTAATATTGTTGCCCATCTCTATTCTCTTCAGAATCCACCCTCATCACAAGGAGTTTATATGTGTGTATGTGCGAGGTGGTTGTAGTAGGGAAATTGAAAATAAATTTTCAAATGTGATTTTTTTTCACATGAATATTATTTTTTCAATGGTCAAACAATCAAACCATTTTCAGCTGTTATCAGGTCCATTTTACAGATGAGGAAACAGGCAAGAAATTTGCCCAAGATGAGTAAGTGGGAAGCCAGAATTTGAACCCCATCCATTTGGCTTAAAGCCTGTACTTTTTCTATTCCACACTTTTGCCTTCTATTTGGTGGGGACACAGGCAATGTGAATTGTTTTTTAAAAGGCAGAATGAAAGACATACTTTTAAAAAGATACTGGTGAGGAGCTATGAGACCACAAAAGATGCATGACTCAGTCCAACTGGGGGCTTTTTGGAGGGGGTATTAATTGTTCTTTGAAGAATGAGTTATATTTTAACAGGCAGAGAAGGAGGTGGAGGGAATATAATGAAGACAGAGGAAGCTGTGCAAAACCTCAGAGGCATGAAATAGAAATGCAAGTAGAAAAATGATGAGACCAGTATGGTTAGAGCACCTTGTGTGTGTGTGTATGTGTGTGTGTTTAGGATAGCCAGAGAGCAATAACATGGGAAATGAGGTTGAAAAACTAGGTTAAAACCTATTCTCGGACCTTTGTCACATTAAGCTCTCTAGGCTCAGAGCCACCGATCAACAATTGCCTCTAAAGTTTTCACAAAGCAGAAAGAACCCCAGGCTCTGTTTCTCGGTAGGCTTGGGCTGAATCCCAGCAATGCTACTTATTAGCACTTTGACCTTGGGCGAATGGCTTAACTTTTCTGAGCCACAACTTTCCCAGCTAAAGGTGGAGATAGTAACAGCTGCTTGTTTCGAGAACTAAATGATTTGGTATAAGGTACCTGGCACAGGAGGGGCTTTCTGATTGGGTTTGGTCAATTGAAGCCTTGGCAGGAGATCAGAGGGAGGCAAGAAAGCTGTGTCTCTCAACTGAAAGGCACAGCCTCCCTCCTGGCCACGCTCCCGACAGGACTTTTTTTCTTCCAGGCTCTGGTAACTACTCTTGCTCCTTGCAAGGATAGGGGTAGGAAGAGCCCTACTGTTGCTAGTTGACAGCACAGCACTATTCCTTATGTCTTCTCAATGTCCTGCCCCCTTCTTTGTAAATAGTTCCTTTATTAAATTCCCCTCAAGGAATCCTAAATTAGAGTGTGCTATTTATTTCTTGCTGGACCCTGATTAATACATAGGCTATGTCTGTCTTAGCCTCAGACCAGGCAAACTGCCTAAAAATGGTATAAAATCACGCATTAGGATTTAATTTCTAGGCCCTGATATCTGTGGCTTTGGCAACAACAAAATACAGGTCATCCTTTGCTACCAAGGGAAATACCATGAGAACAAAAAGACCATCAAATGCAGGGTGAGTATGTGGGCTGGTCCTCAGCCTGGGGGAGAAGGATAAGCATTTTATATATGTTATCTCACTTGATCCTTACAAGAATCCTATAAATTAAATACCATCAGAAAATAGATATAGAGGGGCACCTGGGTGGCTCAGTCGTTAAGCATCTGCCTTTGGCTCAGGTCATGATCCCAGGGTGCTGGGATCGAGCCCCACATCGGGCTCCCTGCTCGGCAGGAAGCCTGCTTCTCCCTCTCCCGCTCCCCCTGCTTGTGTTCCCTCTCTCGCTGTCTCTCTCTCTCTGTCAAATAAATAAAATCTTAAAAAAAATAGATATAGAGAAGTGCTATAAATTACAGAAGTTCACATAGGAGCAGTTTCTAAAAGGCCCGGAAGTCAGATAAGGTCCCCCCTTGGAAGAATGTTTGGCATGGTCTAGTTGCCCACTACTAGATATTGAAGGGATGGGGGAGATGGGGAGTGCTGGGCTTAAATATGGGTGATGGGTATCTTAGTAACATCCGGTTAGAGAGATCTAGGTTGGTTGGAGGATAGCAGCTGGATTTTATTAACAACTCAACAGGCATTCCCCAATGCCAACTTTGTGTTGGGCCTTGGGCTGGGGATAGAGTGAGCCAGACATGGCCCCTGACCACACAGAACTCACAGTCCAGTGAAGGTACAAATCAAAAAAAGGAGAGGACTACTTAGTATGCTGAGGGTCTGGGGAAGCACAGAAGAAGCCCCCTACATAACCTGGAGGCTCAGGAAATGCTTCTTAGAGGATTTCCCTGTGCTGAGTTTTGAAAGATGAGCATGAATTGGTTTTGTGAAAGAGTGACAATTTTAGGGAGGATTTAACTCCTGGAAGAGGTAATCACATGAAAAAAGTCAAGAAAACTTGAGAAATTTGCAAGAAATTTGGCACAACTAGAGTGCCAGAGAGGGGCAGGAACTGAGTCTAGAAAAGCCCATAGGATTTGCGTCATTGAAGAACTTGTATTCAGGCTCAAGGCCTTTGTTAGCAGGACTGTACATGCAGGGGCTCCCTGAGGTCCTCCTCTGGGGTAGGCCTTGTGCTGGAAGCTGCAGACACAACAAATGAGTCAGACATGACCTCTCCCATCGAGAAGCTTACAATCTAGGGGAGAGACAGAAAAACAGACAAGATCAGAAAATGAACAGAGCCGCGATGGAAGAAGGGTAGGGGCTAGGAGAAACCAAAGGAGTGTGTACTTAGGAGAATGAGATCCAGAGTCTCTATTTGGGTTAACCACTGAAATGGGATGAGGGATGTGGTGAAATATGTTTGTGGATATGTGGGGGGTGGCATTTAGGAACTGTTTTTGGTGGTGCATTTAATGCTTGAGGTCCAAAGATGTCCAATATGGGCTGAAATATTCCCCATCCCCTTTCTAGATCAATAAAGACATTTACCTATACGCTCTGATCATTTGCCCCAATGCTACTTATGAGGTCAAAATCAACAACTAGCAAGTGGCAGCTGGGGGTCTGGAGGATGACTGGGACTTCCTACCTCCCAGGAAGATAAAAGACCTCTGTGCCTGGAAACCAAGGAAATGGGATGAATGTCTGCAAATAGAGGATCCTGAAGATAAGAAGCCTGAGATTAGACAGTGTTTGTCAGGGAAGCAGGTGGAGAGGTCAGCTATGGGGATGGGAAAAAAAGTCTGAGGAATAGAAGCAGAAACTGGGGCATTAATCCCTCAAGGAGATGTCCAGCTAAATATTGGTATCCAAAGAGGTGTGGAGGAAAGAGGAAAGTAAGTCACATTGGTTGAGACATTATTGATCCTTCTGGCAGCCTCTGTGAACAATGTGCCCTGATCTCTGTTATGAATAGGGAAACTGACACTTAGAAAATGAAGTGACTTGCCAACTACAAATACGTTAGCACCAGCCTTTGAACCTGAATCTCTGATTCCAGAGTTATTGATATGGGGAGTGTGTGGAGTATATTCACTGATTTATTATCATTCACTGGGAAGCTCTACTACATATAGCTATGGATAGGACAATCCAGGGATTGAGAATCCTCCTGGGATTCAGAATCTTTCTCTCAGAAGGCTTTTTCTCTCCTGTATTGGGTTTGTTTACAGAATCTTGAGCTGGGCTTTCATAGGGGTAAGGACAGGAGGGTGGTAGGGTTAAGGAGCCAGGTCTAGCCTGATTATATGGATCCCAGTTTCATCCCAGCCCACTCACCTGTCCTCAAGGAGGAACATTTTGTTTTAGGACTGGGAGGACTTTGAATACATCCCAAACAGAAACGTCAAGAAGCCAGAGGACTGGAATGAGGCAATGGATAGGGAGTAGGAAGGACCTCTGATACCAAACCTGAAGTATAAGGTGAGGGGGGCCTCTCCTTGCAATGGGTATGAGAAATAAGACAGAAGAGATGTAAGATTTAATTTATAGAAAAGAAACTCTGAGATCCTGTGGTCTTCTCTCACCACGCCCCACCACCCACTGCCCATAAGACTGCAGCCTCATCTGGGCCCTGCTCTCAGGGCTGTGCCTTCCTGGGTCAGGGTGGTCTGGTAGAGGTCGATGCTGGAAGGGGCAGGTCCAGGAAGAGCTAGACAAGCGGTTTGTCCAGAGTGGTAGAAAGCAGCTAAAGGAACATGGTCAAAACAGGAAATGGGTCTGGGGTCAGGAAGCAGAAATCTTAGCACTGATCCTGAAAGGGAAAAGTGGGACATGAATGAACCAAAGGTGTCAGGGGTGGGGATGGGGAACTTCTCCTTAAGGACTAACTCCTGACCTCCTATCAGAAGTGAGAAGAAACTAAAGAAATCAGCTATCAAATGGTCCAGAGATAAAACTGACACCAGCATGATTTTATTTGGCCACAGTTTCCTGTGTTACATATCAGGAAGAGAATGGCCCCAAGTGCCAAAGTCCTTAAATGGTGTTCCCTGTGAAGCTACATTTTCTTAATTTCATGAAGAACTTAGGCACAGAGATGGGACCAGGCTCAGAATGGGTTTCTGTCACCCTGTTCAGCTCCCTCTAGGTAGAAAGGAGAACTTGGAGAAGTCTCATGCATTAGCTCAAAAAAACAGAAAGAAACTACAGGAATCCTGCTCTGGTATACAACGTCTTTGTAAATTGATTGGTCTTATGGGAAAATACTGATGCCGTGTTCACTCTTCGGTTCTTTGTTTAGGGACAATGGAAATCTCAGATCATTGACAATCCCAATTACCAGGGGGAGTGGATTCATCCAGAAATAGACAAACCTAAATGTAAGCCTGACCTCACCATTTGTCACTATTAGAACATCAGAGTTCTTGGCCTGGACCTTTGGCAGGTAAAGTTCTCTGGGCTCAGAGCCACTGATCACAGTCCCCCTAAAGTTTTCATAAAGTGGAGTTGCAGGCTAGAAATCACAAGACTTGAATGAGTCTTGATCTTTCTAAGCCTCAAACTGCTCATCTTTAAAATGGGACTAATTATATTTGTCCTGATAACAACAATAGCTAAAATGTACTGAGTCCCTACCATGTACCAAGTACCATATTAGAGACTTTGCAAATACTAGTTGATTCTCACTATGAAATCTCCTATTTCTAAATGTAATAATAATAATAAACTGAGGTTCAGAAAAGATAAATAATTTGCTCAAAGACACATTTGGTGAAAAGAAAAGCTGAGATTTGAGCATAGGTCTTTCTGAGGCCAGATTCAGGCTTCCAGTACTTTATATTGCCTTGCTGGTCCCGCATGATTCTTGGGGCTGATTTTGTGCAAAGGGAATCATCAGAGATGTGGTGAAATTTTGAAATATTAAAATCCCCAGGGGCACCTGGGTGGCTCATTTGGTTAGGCAGTCGACTCTTGTTTTTGGCTCAGGTCATGATCTCTAGGTCCTGGAAAGGAGCCCGGCTCAGGCTCCCCACTCAGTGGGGAATCTGCCTCAGGATTTTCTCTCTCTGCCCCTCCTGCTCCTCTCTCTCTCTAAAATAAATAAAATCTTTAAATTAATAAAATCCCCAGACAGACGTCAGATGTGATTGACCCAAGCCATGATGGCAATTCTTTAAAAAAAATTTTTTTAAAGATTTATTGATTTATTTGAGAGAGAGAGAGAGAGTGAGAGAGAGTACAGAGAGGGGCAGAGGCAGAGGGAGGACGAGAATCTCAAACAGACTCCCTGCTGAGTGTGGAGCCTGAAGCAGGGCTCTATCTCATGACCCTGAGATCATGACCTGAGCCAAAATCAAGAGTCAGATGCTCAACTGACTGAGCCGCCCAGGGGACCCATGATGGCAATTCTTGACCTAGCCTTTCTCTCTCTTCCAATCATCTTTCCTGGCTCTGGTTGGAAGGGAAAGAGAGGGGCTCAGATACTCAGGCCTTCACAGAGTTGTTCTCTCTCTCTCTCTCTCTCTGTCTCTCTCTCCCCTGAGACCTGTTATTGAAGATGGGAAGGATTCTTTCCCAACTCAGGGGAGAAGAGCGCACCTCAAGTGCTGGCCCTAGAATGAAGGTCTTAGCCCAGAAGGCCTCTGAAAGACTACAATCTATACAAAAAACAAACAAAAACAAAACCCCTGCAATCTACATAGCCTTGGAATTCCCTTGGAGAGTAAGGGAATTCACTTTTGTTAAACACAGGCCTGGGATCAATGCTTTACCTATGTTACCTCCCTTAATTCTCATAACTCTGTAAAATAAGTACTATTGTCTCTTATTATCCCATTTTACATTTGACAGAATTGAGACTCAGAAATGGCAAGCGATGCACCCAAGAGCACACAGCTAGTGCATGGTAGAGACAGGAATCAAAGGTCTGTCAGCCTTTATTTACTACTATACAATAGAGCCTCTAGAAACTTGTCTTTGAGTGTATCCTGGAAGATTCCATAGCCAGAGAAATCTGAATCTGGCCAGCCAGGGAAATCTGTCTATAGTACAGGGCTGCCAAAGGGCTCTTGGACAGACACCCCCTATATGAAGTTTTCTTGGTTTATTTATTTTCCACCTTCTTGGTTTCCTGGCTCAGTGAGACCAGCATAGGAGTGCAGGGAGATGATGTATATAAATTGCCACATGCACGGCAGGGGTTCAGGAGAGAAGGAGGGGAGGGAGGAAGGGAGGGAAGGAAGGAAGCAAGGAAGACATGTCCTTTCCTTCCTTTCCTATCTGAAGAATGTGGATACAGTTTGCACAAGTTCCCATTGTTATCTCTTTTTTCAGGTGTCTCTTTTTAATAAATAATAGGAACTTTCTATATCTTGTATAAATATGTGGTCATGTTAATATGCCTAATCTGACTGTTTCCTTAAAATGCATTGTAGTTTTTTTTTCACTGAAAACATTAAGGTATACATTTAAAACTGCATCTTTGTTAAAAATTTTGTACAAAATTTTAAAATGATTTGGCACTAATTGTTTTGAGTTGTAGCAACCTCTCCAAGCAGGCAAACCTTCTGTTTGAGAATTTAAACCATGCTGAAGGAATGCTTCTCACACTTTAATGTGCATATGAATCACTGGAGGATCTTATTAAAATGCAGATTCTGATCCAGCATGTCTGGGATAAAGCCTGAGAGACTACAGTTCTAAAACTCCAGCATTATCTCTTTAGATTGTTGTTTTTTTGTGACAAAGCTCTGCATCATGCTCCTATTATCCTTGCAGGCATCCTTTCCTTCTAGGTTCTAATCAGGTCTGATACTCCCAGGTCTTACTTCACTGGACACACTTAACTAACTGGATACATCCAGTTTACCACCTGGTTCCTGCACCCTATTTGAGAAGCCTAGTGACTCTCAGCATGGAGATAGGTGGGGATTCCCTCACCTGTCCTGGCCCAGCTGGGGTTTCCAGCCTTCAGAGGCTCTGTGAGCCCAGTTGTCCACCTGGTGGGACCTAGCCTAGAAAGCTGGTCAACTTTCCTGCCTGGTCCCTGACCCTTTCACCCTTTGTTCTGACTCCTGGATACACAATCCCCTTGCTTTTGTTGTTGTTGTTTTTAAGCAGAAGTAGTTGCATTGTTTGATCAGGCAGAGGCTGGGAAGAGATGGCCACAAAAAAAGAAAGTTCTTTCTCTTGGGTGCCAGGGTTGCTCCGTCAGTTAAGCGTCTGCCTTCTGTTCAGGGAATGATCCCAGGGTCCTGGGATTGAGCCGCACATTGGGCTTCCTGCTCAACAGGGAGTCTGCTTCTCCCTCTTCCCCCCCCCGCCCCCACACTTGTGATCTTGTGCTCTCTCTCAAATAAATAAATAAAATCTTAAAAAAAAAAAAAAAAGACAATTCTTTCTCTTACTTTTGGGACCTCTTATGATCTTTGAAGGAATAATGACACCAAAGGCAATATGAGCATAATGACACCAAAGGCAATGCAAAGCACATTGATATCCCTTAAGTCATATGGTCTGTGAGGCCGGAGGACTACTTACCATCTCCCTTTTACTGATGAGGGAGAAGAGAGCTCAGAGAGGTAACTTGACTTGTCAAGATGTGATAGCCAATAAAGTGCCCAAACCTACACTCTTTCCGTTTTATGATTCCAGTGGGATATACCACAGGAAACAAGTAACTTTCTGTGAACTAACTTTTCAGGCTTTACAGTGTAACCAGGTGCTTTCTTGTGCATTGTTTTCTCCTAAGAACTGTATGAAGAAAGCCGTAAGGTCTATTTTCTTCCATTTGTCAGATGAAAACATGGAGGCACAGAGAGGATGTTATGTAGACCAAGATAATTCCACTAGCAAGTTTTAGGAAGCAGAACTGGCCCTTGCGTCCTGATTTTTACTTGAATGGAGAACCATGAGTTTAGTGTGAGGGGGATGGGAATAAAGGGGCACTGAAGAGAACAGGGAAGATTAGGAATTTTTTTTGTGGGAGTAAGGAAAATGGAAGAGCCAATAAATGAGCTGTTCTCTAACCAAGACTGCTGATAACTCAAAAGAGGGAAAAAAATTGCAAAGGTAAAAAATCTCTTAAAGTTGTACAAGGAATTATTAAAACCAGATAAAAAATGGCTCAGAGCAAATAACAATCTCTATTCAAAGCAGCTATTTTGTTATTTGTTCTGTTGGGGGCAGGGTTGGTGGGATGATACAAGCCAAATAAAAGTCTTCTCATCAAAACAAAACAAAACAAAACTTTTCAAACCTTGGAGGAGGGACACATGATAACTCATGTTGCAAACTTTCTTTGGGTCACACAACTGCTCCCACACAATTAACTAACACACTGCTAAAGTAAAGAAATACAGAATGGCCCTCTTTTTGCTCCTTCTGAAACGGATCCAGATATTGAAAAGTTATGATAATTATTGCCATTTACTGAGTGACTATTATCTACCAGACACTGTGCTTTACATATATTATTCCTAATTCTTATGCTAACACTGCAAGGGAGTTATTCTCAATATTTTACTTATGAGGGAAGAGGCTCAGGGGAGTTGAGTAATTTGCCCAAAGTCATACAGCTAGTATGTGGTTGAACTGGTCTGTCTGACTCCATGACTCATGCTCACTGTATTCTGTTCCTTTATCATTAAATTAACACACACTGGACTTATATATATGCCATTGACTTAGTTCATCTTTTCCTTTAATTGTAAATACTAAATATATTATTTTAAGAAAACAGAGAAATATGGTAGAGAATCTAAATTTTGCTCATACTTCTTGTCAAAACTTTTTCTTATGTTCTCTTCATTTTTCTGATTACATTAAAGAGAGAATCTTTAAAAGGGCATCTCCAAGTGGCATCAAAGGTAGGTCCCATCAGTATGAGCTGGGGCAAGAGCCACTGGGCAGCAATTTGGAGCCTAGCAAAGTGATGAAAATTTCTTCATAATAGTGGTCAGAGGTTTGAGGAAAACAAATCTTGGGAACTAGTAAATTAACTTTCTTCTAGAGTGGATCAGCTAAGGTGGTACAACATTTTGGACCCTCTGTATTATTAATCACCTTTGTATTCCCTCATTCTGCCTCAATTATTGATTAAAATCTCTGGGCCCATGGCCTTTGAATTTGCACTTAGCAAGTGAATTTTTAAGCCCTTCAACCTCATTCTAATCCCACTGTTCTCATTTCAACAGGTAAAATCAGGTAGCATCTTTGACAATTACCTTCTTACAAATGATGAAGAGTTTGCTGAAGAGGTTGGAAATAAGACCTGAAATAAGAAAAGTAAGGTATTGCCCCACTCTGAATTCCAGATGTCTGACTCCTCAGTTGTGCAGTGTTCTTTACATTTGCAAAAGCAGCCTAATAGTCATTATCTCATTTGCTGGTCACATGTTCCTGAGAGGAGGGATAAGTAAGGAAACATACATATAACAACTTTGTACTTGAGCACTTTCCAAAAGTTATCCCACTTAGCCCTCAAAATCACCTAACGAGACAGATATTATTCCCATTTTTCAGATCTGGGAACTGAGATTCAGAGAGTATATATAAACTGCCCAAGGTCATGCACAGCCTTAAACTTGTTGAATTAGAAGTCACACTCCTTCTGTGTCATGCTCCCTGCTCACAGTGTGGTGATCTAGAAGGCGGCTGCAGAGCCTATATCTAATGCATGCCTTGGAGAAAGAAGGAAGGTGTTGGTGGTGTTCACCAGCTTTCCTGTTCTCCTAGAACTATTTTATGGGTGGAGTAATAATTGGGACAATGGCTTCATGACTCCCTGGTTCTGCAGGAAGTTCCATTCAAGCAGGTTTGTGGCCAGTGGCAGGTCTGATTACCTAGTAGGCAGATTAAGCTCATGCTTAGAATACCAGCAAAGCACAAGCACCCAAAAAAACCTTTTTGAGAGACTTTTGTACTTGTTATTTCCAAAGAAGCATGGCAGTAGTCATCATGGAAAAATAAAACTCTATGAAGCCTTTTTATACTTTTTAGTCTGGTTTTGTTTTGTTTTTACTCTGGGGTTATCATCTAATATTGTTTTGTTGAGGCAATGTTACATATTGGTTGAGGATGAATTTTATTTTATTTTAATTTTTTTAGAGAAAAAAATTCTTTATTGAAAAATAAAAGGAAACTAATTCTAACCCAGTGAAATTTACAGATCAAGGGAATTCAGTGCTTATTTATATACTACATCAGAAAAGCTGCTGTCTGACATGAAACATTACCAAAGATTAAAAATGATATTGCTAAATATAAATCTTTTAAAGAATGATTGGTACACAGTTATATGATCTATAGTGAATTCCAGTTTCAGTAAGAGCAAGAGCGTGAATTTTAGAGTTAGATTGCTGAGGTTCAAATCCAGGCTCCATCACTTACTAGCTGTATGACTTTGCACAAGTTATTTAACCTTTCTGATCTTCAGTTTTCTCATCTATAATTTGAGAATGATGATAGCAACTCTCTTATAAGTTCTTGGCATACAGTAAGTGCTCAATGTATGGTACCCATTGTTATTAAACCATACATTCACTCAACAAATATTTATTGAATGCACTGTTATAGGTCCTGAAGATCTATCAGTGAAATAAAACAGAAGTTTCTGTCCTCATGGGGCTTACACTCAGTTAGGAAAGACTAACAAGAAAAATATAAATAAGTCAATACCATATGTGTGAGATAAGCTATGGAGAACAATAAAGCAATAGAGAAGGCTATGATCATGAGGTTTTTGCTCTTTTATTATAGGGGTGGTCAGGAGAGGCTTCATTGAGTAAACAACATCTAAGAGACTTGGAGGAAGGAGCCAAGCAGGTATCTGGGGAAGAAAACCCAGGTAGAAAGAATAGCAAATGCGAAGTCACCCAAGTAGAAGCATAACTTGCTTACTCAGGAGTAAGAAGCCCAGTGTGATTAGACCTGAGTGAGAGAGAATGAGAGTAGTTAGGTCCATATCCCTGAGTAAAGTGGGGAACCACAGGAAACATGTTTAGCAAAGGAGTGATATGAACTGGCTCACAGTTTAAAATATTACTCTGGCTGCTATGTTGTAAAAGATGATAGGAATAAAAAAAGACTAGTGGAACAAAGGCAGAAGCAGGTGATAGTGGTGGAGGTAAAAAGAAAAGCTCAGATCCATTTTGAAGGCAAAACTCACAGGAGTGATGGAGTAGATAGGGAATATGAGTAAGAGTAAACAAGGGTGGCTCCAAGGTTTTTTACTCAAGTGACTAGAGGATGAAGTTACTGAGATAGAGAACAAAAAAATGAGCATATTTGGGGGTGGGGGTGGGGACAGAAATAAAAGACTATAATTGTTAAATGTTAAGTCACATATGATTATTAGAAATCCAAATGTCAAAGAGGCAATTGAGTATGAGACTGGTTAAGAGGTATAAATTCAGGAATCAAAATCAGCCTACAGGTAATACTGAAAGCCCCCATGAAGCTGGGTGAAATCCCCTAAGGAGTGAGTAAAGGAGATTCAAGGATAAGTTTTGGGGTACCTCGATATTTAGAGATCAAGAAGATAAAGTGGAACAAGCAAACAAGACAGAAAGAGTAGCAAGCAAGGTAGGAAAAGAACCAAGAAAGAGTAATATCCTATAGATCAAATCTAATATTTTATTTTATTTTATTTTATTTATTTTTTTAAAGGTTTTATTTATTTATTTGTCAGAGAGAGGGAGAGAGAGAGCGCGCGAGTACAGGCAGGGGGAGTGGGAGAGGGAGAAGCAGGCTCACCACCGAGCAGAGAGCCCGACACGGGACTTGATCCCAGGACCCCGGGATCATGACCCGAGCCGAAGGCAGCCGTTCAACCGACTGAGCCACCCAGGCGTCCCGCAAATCTAATATTTTAAGGGGAGAAAGAATGATCACTGGTGTCAAAAGGTCAAGAAAGATGAAGACTGAGAATAGACCACTGTTTTTAGGACATGGAGTTCATGTGACTCTGACAAGAACAGTTTCAACGGAGAGATACAGGGGAAAAAATGGATTCAAGAAAGAAAGGAAGGAGAACAACTAGAGACTCCCAGGATAGACTAGTCTTTTGAGAATTTTACTGTAAAAAAGGTAGAGAAAACAGGGTGGTAGGTAGTAGAAAATGTTGGTCAAGATTTTTTTTTAATATATATATATATATAGAGAGAGAGAGAGAGAGAGATCCTCCTGCCTACATGTATGCCAGTGGGTATGATCCAATAAAGAGAGAAATCAATATAGGAGATACAGAGGAGAATTTCTGGAGCAACATCCTTGAGAATATGAGAGTGGATGAGATCTAGTGCCCAGGAAGATGAGTTGGCTTTCCATAGGAGTATGGATATTTCTTCCATAATTGCAGATGTAAAGAATGAAAACATGAGAGTAAAAACAGGTGGGTGGGTAGATATGGTAGTGAGGGGTTTTTATCAGTGGAATTCTCTGGGAAGCAGACACCAAGATGGAGCTAGAAATGTAGGCTATTTATTGGGAATAATGTTGGGGAGAGATGAAGGGCAGAGGGTACAGAAATAGGTAGAAAAGTCTGACACCTGCGAAAGAAGGATTGGGTAAGAATTGCTGTGAGGGCAGCACAGCTCTGAGAAAGTCTCACCTACCCAACGGGGCTCCAGGGGAAATACTGCCTATAGAGGAGTTCTCTGTTAGGAATGGCCAGACCCTAGCACCCCCTCCATGCTCAGCCACTGTCTGGGGGCTGCTTTGGAATAGCATGTCCTAGGTTCAAACGCTGCAGTAGATCCCCAGGCTCTACAGCTACAAGCTAAAAGCTCACTGCACTCCTCACCACTGATTGACAGGTTCTTCTTCAAGGAAAATCCATGTGGCATAACTCCATGGCTGCCAGAGAGTATGTGGAAAATTTCTTCTGATTGTGAAATAGGAAGTGAGATTTAACAACTTAATCTGAGATTGAGAAAGATGTGTTGGAAGTTTGAGGAGAAGAAGAAGATGAGAAATAGTTATCCAAGGAGAAGTAGAGTGAATCAACCACAGAAATACAGTGGGCTCACTGGCTCACCTAACTAAGGGCTCACCTGAATTTAGTCATAATAAGTTTAAAATGAGAACAACAGGTTTGGTTTTATTGTTTTCTCTAGCTATTTTCTCCCAGGTGCAAGCATGGAGAGTTGGATTTAACTGAGTTGAGGGTTTGCTTAATTAAGGGAGAGCAAGGGAATTGAGGATGTTTATAAGAGAGTGATCACACAGAAATAAATAAAGGAGAAAAGGGAGGACACGAGCTGGTTGAGGTCTAACGAAAAATAGATAGGCTCCAAATGGCCAACAGACACATGAAAAAGTGCTCAACATCATTCGGCATCAGGGAAATCCAAATCAAAACCTCAATGAGATACCACTTCACACCATTCAGAATGGCTACAATTAACAAGTCAGGAAATGACAGATGTTGGCAAGGATACAGAGAAAGGGGAACCCTCCTACACTGTTGGTGGGAATGCAAGCTGCTGCAGCCACTCTGGAAGACAGTATGGAGGTTCCGCGAAAAGTTGAAAATAGAGCTACCCTACAGCCCAGGAATTGTACTGCTGGGTATTTACCCCAAAGATACAAATGTAGTGATCCAAAGGGGCATGTGCACCCCAATGTTTATAGCAGCAATATCCACAATAGCCAAACTATGGAAAGAGCCTAGATGTCCATCAACAGATGAATGGATAAAGAAGATGTTGTGTATATATATATATATACACACACACACACAATGGAATATTGTGCAGCCCTCAAAAAGAATGAAATCTTGCCATTTGCAACAATGTGGATGGAACTAGAGGGTATTATGCTAAGTGAAATAAGTCAATCAGAGAAAGACAAGTATCATATGATCTCACTGATATGAGGAATTTGAGAAACAAGACAGAGGATCATAGGGGAAGGGAGGGAAAAATGAAACAAGACGAAACCAGAGAGGGAGACAAACCATAAGAGACTCTTAATCTCAGGAAACAAACTGAGGGTTGCTGGAGTGGATGGGGGTGGGAAGGATGGAATGGCTGGGCATTGGACATTGGGGATGGTAGGTACTATGGTGAGCGCCATGAATTGTGTAAGACTGATGAGTCACAGACCTGCGCCCCTGAAACAAATTATACATTATATGTTAATAAAAAGAAAAATAGATAGGCTCAATGGATTGTTGTAGGTCCAGGTGGAGCTGAGGAGTTGGTGGAGTTGGTGGTCTCTGGTTACCTTTGGCAAGAGCAGTTTTGGTAAAGAAAGGAGGGTGGAGGCCGATGAGCGAGTAGAGCAGTGAGAGGGAAGTGGAGAAATAAAGTTCTTAATTGTAGCCAGTACTTTCCAGACATAAGAAAATGAAGGCCTGATTGAAAGAGAAAGTTTTTTCCTCTAATAAATGCGGGAAACACAACAAGATGTCAAGCATTTGCTCTCAGCAGGATTCTAGAAAGACCCAGCCTACTGGGCTTGCGGGTTCTCAGTCTAGCTTTATCCCCCAAAACTGGGTAAAAGACCAGTTGGCTCAGATACTCTAGGTGAAGATTAAAGCCCTAGAGGAATTTAGATTGTATCCCTTCTTTAATGACCCTTTGGGTAGAAAAATCTATGAAGTTGGCTCTAGGGGTCAAATTCTGGGACCTAGATGTACACATTAGCGAACATAGAAGGAGTCCCATTTCTGACCTATTGCAAGCTTGTACTGATCACAGGTCAAAAGCAAATTCAAAGAGTTCCATAAAGATTGTGTTACTGGATATAGTAGAAATGGGAACAGACTCAGATCCAGAAAACCTGGGTTTCTAATTCTAGTTCTACCACTCACTAGCTATATAGCTTGGGCAAGTCATTTAGTCAGTCCAAACCTCAGATCCCTTATCTAGGAAGTGGGACTAGTAACATTTACCTCATAGATGGTTGTGAGGAATAGAGATTATGTGTGTAGATTGTTTAGCACTATGCTTAGCAATGCTGTAGGCATTCAGTAAACGATTGTTGAATCTGAACCAATTTTATTTATGAACAAATTACACACACACAGAGTTCTCTCCACTGCACACATACTGAAAATTTGTATGTAAACAAATACCATCCCAGAAATCTTTAAGAGTGTGGGAAGACACCCAACATTTCTAAAGTGGGTTAACTTTGTTTATACCATTTGTAAATTATTTTGAAATTCTACATTCTAAGCAGGACAAAGAGAAGCAATGGAGGGAACTACATGAAGAAATGGAAAAAGAAAACAGGCAGGAGAAGCCAAGAAGAAAAAAGAAAAGGAGGAGGAAAGAGAAGATGACATCTGGGGAGTTGAAGAAGGGGGAAGTGAAGAGGATTCTGCTGAGGAACCAGGAAATGACAGGCAGTGGAAGGAAGATGATGCCAAAGGAGCCTTTCTGGGTAAAAATGAAGAAGCCTGTGTTGACCAGAGGGATGAACTGTAACTGGGTAAAAAAAAAAAAACCTTACACCCAGAGGCAAGTGATGTTGCTTGGAAGGAGAAATGTTCATGAGGTTAGCAGAATCTGGGGAGTAAAAGTATGTGCTCTTTTTGAACAAACTTTGGATTTGTACTTCTACTCTACCTCCTTTAGTCTGTATGACCTTGAGAAAGTCACAACACCTCCTGGGGCTTCTATTTCCTTATCAATGGAAAGGGAGTGATAATTCCTATTTCATGAGGTTGTGGTATGGACTAAATGAGCCATGTGTGTACATTGCCTGATATAACTATAGAGTGAACAAATAGTCACAATTCCTACTATCATTATCGCGGTGTTTAGGAAATTAATTGTTGGTAAATAAGCTTCTATATGAACTTGATCCTCACTTTTCATTTTATCTCAGTACATCCAGGGAATTTTATTTTGTGTAAATATCTGTATCACTAGGTATTTACTGAGTAGTTCTGATGGTTGTACTTATGGGTGATGATGTTTTCTTCTTACAGATGTATCAAACACTTAAAAACAAAATCAGACTTCCTCTTAACATAAAGAAGTTACTTTGTCAAAGTCCTTTTGCTTCTCTGCTGTTTTGTGCCCTAATTTTCAAATAATTGTTACTTGTTTGCAGGGTTGCTGGTCTTATCTTTTCTTCCCACCTGCTCACAACATCACTATCATAGGCATTCACATAGCCCTTTGCAGAATGCAAAGCACTTTCCCATAAATTTGAGGAGTTCCTGCCATGTGCTCATTTAACCCTCACAGCAGCAATTGTAGAGGATCCCATTATTATCTTCATTGTACAGATGTAGAAACTGCTTAGAACAGGCAAGTCATTTGCTGAGGGTAAGGGACAGGACCAGTATCTGAACTCAAGTTCATCTGGTTCCAAAACTTTTCCTTCCGTTGAACTAGGCTGTTGAATGAGTGAGCAAATAGTTCTTATATTGAATACAGATCGTAGGCATTATCCGACACAGAAGAAATACCATTTTAAGATAAATAAGCAAAAAGTAGTTTTCCTCTTTAAAATTTTTTCCCCCAAAAAACCAAACATACAGAGAAGCAATTGAGAGAAATGTGACAGTCTTTTCATATTAAGAAGTGATACAGCTAATGGGACAGCCAGCTGTTTGAGGCCACCGAGGTGGATTCCTGGCTCCGTTTACTCATCAGCTGCATTTTCTCAGGCAAGTGCTCTAACTTTCCTGTGTCTCGTTTTTCACATGTGTGAGACAGGGTTAATAACAGGACCTACCGCAAACTCAGCTGTGAGGATTAAATGCTGACTCCTTCCTGCCTCTGTTTCACAAGAAGTACACCAAGGACTAATTCCAGGCTAGCCGGGGGGGTCAGGCCCAGACCCATCTGTCATATGATAGCACAGGGCTACAAATACGGGTCCGGAACACAGTAGGTGATTGATAAATATTAGTTAAAAGATTGAACAAACCTCTGCCTGGTGTTTTCAGGGAAGATTTCATGAAGGAAGTGACTTTTGAGCCAGATCTTGAAGAATGTGTATGAGTATGTCTGTGGACCAAATTTCAGAGTCAAAGAGCGGGGCACCCAGGTAATGGGAATTGGGTGGTGAGTCAGGGAGGAATAGCAGGTATTCCTTCTCATTTTTTCCCGTAGGTTGGTGCCTAGTGTATTTTCTGAGCCTTATAATCTTTGGAATATTCTGGCTTGGGAAACTTGGCCTTTGTAGAGGAGGCAAAACTTTACCTCTGTCCTTTTGGGGTCTTTGGCCGGGCCTGAAAATTTAATTGACATAACACAGATGAACAGGAGAAAAGCATACACATATACTTAATATAAATTTTATGTGACAGAGGAGCCCTCATAAGGAAATGAAGGCCCAAAGAAGGGGCAAAACTTGAATGCTTTTAAACTAGGTTGAACAAACAGAGGCAATTGTGGAAAGATAATGAAAACGTACAGGGAGGCTATAGGAAGATAAGAATTATTTTAACAAGGTCTGCTTGTACAGAATTCTCTGTTTCAACGTTCTGTCCTTGATGATAAGAATGTTTCTTTTCTCCTGGTAGATGGAGAGCAGCTCTCACATGGGAGTTTATCTCCTGTTTTCAGGAAGAAAAGAAATCAGAGTGTCTCTATTGTATCTGCTGTTTTTCAAGTGCTTTTCACTAAAAATAATCTTTATACTAAAGTGGCATTTTTGGGGTGGCATATTTTGGCACCCTTCATTTTTATACCTATTTATTTAACATAAGCATCTTCCGTTGTGAACAAGAGCAAGGCTTTTGGTGCCTGAGCCTGAACATCGTACTGGGGCTGGAGGGCTAGCTTGTAGGTAATCTATATTTTAGGCATTCCAGTTTGATGCAAGCATTGTTACTACCAATGTCTGCCCCCACCAGATAAAGATACTGATTTTCATGCAAAAGAGTGAAAGAGTAGAAAAAAAAAAGAGTAAACACTATGGATCTATTTAAATATTTTTTTAAAGCTACTGCTTTGGGAATCTTAAACAAAAATTTTTTTTAAATAAGGGGTGACTGTGCGGTTCAGTTGGTTGGGCATCTGACTCTTGATTTCAGCTCAGCTCATGATCTTGGGGTTGTGAGATCGAGCCCCACATCTGGCTCCATGCTCAGTGGGGAGTCTGCTTAAGATGCTCTCTCTCTCTCTCTCCCTCAGCCTCCCCCCACTCTCTCTTTTTCTCTCTCTAAAATAAATAAATAAATCTTTAAAAAAAATTAGGGGCTTCTGGGTAGCTCAGTTGATTGAACATCCGACTCTTGATTTTGGCTCAGGTCTTGATCTCAGAGTCATGAGATTGAGCCTTGTGGCAGGCTCTGTGCTCATTGGGAAGGCTCTCTCTTCCCTCTGCCAACCCCCTCTCCCCCTGGCTCACTCTCTCTCAAATAAATAAATAGATCTTAAAAAGAATTAAAGCTGGTGCTTTGGGGCATGCAACTTTTGATCTTGGAGTTGTGATTTCAAGCCCCACATTGGGCGTAGAGCTTACTTTAAAAAATAAAAAATCATTCAAAAAAAGCTACTGCTTTTACCTTTGTTAAGTTTCTTTTATATTTATTTTGATAAATTGTACAAACACTATTTCAGAAATTAAGGTAATTTAACAGGGGAAAGTACATGTATAGTTCCACCCTTTCTGCACAGACTTTGAAATTTTTTGTATTTCCTTCCAGGTCTTGTCTTTTGAACACCACCATTCTGCCACTGAAACATAATTCTCCAGATGAGGTTTTTGTTGTTGTTGTTGTTTGGGATTTATTATTTATTTGAGAGAGAGAGAGAGAACATGAGCACAAGAGTAGGGGGAGGGATAGAGGGAGAGGGAGAGGGAGAGAATCTCAAGCAGACTCCCCAGTGAGCGTGGAGCCTGACGCAGGGCTCTATCTCACAACCCCAAGATCATGACCTGAGCTGAAACCAAGAGTCAGATGCTCAACTAACTGAGCCACCCAGACACCTGAAGTTGTGTTTTTTTTTAATTCTGATTATAGATTTTTAGAAAATAACAGGTGTTCAATGTAAAAATTTGGAGTCTATAAGCATATTAAGAAGAATTATAAAATTTTCTCATTATCCCCAAATCCAGAGACAACTATACAATACCTATTGTCTTTCCTCCCAGTATTATGTTCATTTGTTGATTGGATGGTTTGACTTTAGGTGTAGAGGGTTTAGTTAACCACACTCCTCAGTACATGGCATTTTATCATCTTAGGTTGGTATTATACTTTTAAATTCTGTTATTTATTTTTTCCCTCTTCGTCCCCTCCCTTCCCCCACACAGGCAACTAAGTTCTACTTGGTGTATATCTTTTCATTTGTATATGTTCTTATAAAATGTGAATTTTGTTTGGTATGGACGTATTTTAATTTATGCAAATGGTACAGTGTTTAAATCTCATTTTGTTTCTTCAGATTTTTCACTGAACACTGTTTTTCAAATGCATTCATATTGCTGTTTATACATCTAACCCATTGCTTCTGATTGTTGTGTAATTCTTTATGACATAAAATTTACTATATTTTAGTCATCTATTCTCCAGTGATAGACCACCAAACAGGTTGCCTTTAAGTCCTCACCATCATAAATAACACTGTGATTAATATTTTAATCCTTTGTGTGTCTGCATAAAAATTTCTTTGAGATATATCCCAGGAGAGGAACTGTGGGCTCCTAGAGTATGTGAGTTCGTAATTATCATAATCTCTATCAGATTGCTTTCCACAAAGGGCCATAGCAGACTGTACTCCTGCCAGCATGTGTAAGGGTCCCAGCATCCCCACAACTGCACCAGCAAAGCATTATCAAACATTCTAGTTTTTATAGTTTGATAGGTGTAAAACAATAGCACATTGTTGTTTCAATTAACATTTCTCTGATTTTTTTTTTTAGCATCTCCTCATATCCCTTTTGATTTTTGAATTTATTCTTGGTTTATGTCTTTTGCTTATTTTTCTCTAGAGGTTGCTGTTCATATTTACTTGCAAGAGTTTTGTAAGCTAAGTATTTCAAATAACTTCTCTCATTCTCTCTTCTAGTTACTTTGTCTTTCATCTAGTTACAGTGTGTTTTGTTAAATGGGAATCCTTATTCTTCATCAATATTACTGTGTTATAGTCTGTGACTTTGAAGTTTTGCCTTTTCCTTCTCCTTGGCCACAAACTATAATAGTCTTCTATTTTTTTAAATAATTTTTTCACATTTATTATGTCTTTAATTCTCCCAGAGTTGTTAAAATATGGTAATTTTAAGATTCAAGCCTTGATGTATTGGTTTCTGAGAGGGAGATATTAAAATCTTCCGTTACAATTATGCATCTATCTGTTCCCCTCTGCCGTTCTGTGTACCTTAAGACTATATAATTAAGTGCACCTAGGTGTTTGCCTGTTGTTTCTTTTATGAATATATAATTACTTTTTATCACTTTTTTATCTTTTGAGACTAAAATTTCTTTTTGACAGAATTAAGATCACAACTCAGTTCATATCTTCCTCATGTATCTCTTTCATCTTTTTATTTTTAATCTTTCTATCCTTTTATGTTTTTTTTTCAAGATTTTATTTATTTGACAGAGAGAGACACAGCTAGAGAGGGAACACAAGCAGGGAGAGTGGGAGAGGGAGAGGGAGAAGCAGGCTTCCCTCCAAGCAGGGAACCCGATGCGGGGCTCGATCCCAGGACCCTGGGATCATGACCTGAGCCGAAGGCAGATGCTTAACGATCTGAGCCACCCAGGTGCCCCTCCTTTTATGTTTTAAGTGTGTCTCTTATAGCCAATTTATTGTTGGTTGTAATTTTTAAAAATTCAGTTGGTGAGATTAACTTATTTGCATTTGATGTGATTAATATATATTAAGATTTAGTCCTACCATCCATTCACTATGCATTCCTTTTTATTTTTTATTTCCACCATTGGCGAGGCTGAATTTTCTTCAGCAGGTTTAAATTTTATATATAATATTATACTTCTTGTGGTAGTTAGCCACTGGCTTCAGACTCATACCCATGGGTTTAAGAGAATTCCTCTATCTTAACAGCTTGGACAAAAGCCTAAACAAAAGTTCCAAGCTTGACACTCAAAGATCTGATGTGTCATGTGCTCATGTTGATCCAATCACTGTTGCTAAGATGGAAGGTACTTGATTTCTAAAGGAAACACAGGGTACCATTACAAAAGGAAGAATGGATGCTGGGAGACCACAGAATAATGTATGTCCACTTCTTCATACTAAATCAACTCCTTCAAGCTTCCTTTTCTTCATCTGTGAAATGGCAATGATAATACCTATCTCAAAGGGGTGATATGAGGAGCAAATTGGGTAATAGATATGAATTGTATCTCTTGTGAATCATAAAGTGCTATACAAAGATAGTTGTAATTCTGGCTCTTGCATTTCTCACATGGTATCATTTATCTCTATGTATTTGTATTTATTTGTATTGTGTATCTGTATTTATTGTTGGTATTTATCTTTACTGCCAAATGGGAAAGTGCCATCCTAGCCAGCACTCTCCCTAAATTGTGCCAATGCCTGTAGAACTGATTTTTTTCTTTCCAGAGAATAATGAATGGGCAAGATGTCGGGATGGTGTTTGACTGGGGAGTAGTTTCTATCCAAAGAGCCCTGAAGTTTCAGAGCAGGTTAACTTGCTAGTAGACAGCTGAAAGTTTGGTGCAATAGAGCCAAACTGGGCTCTGGTTCTTTCTCTGCCCCAAATTAGTTGTGTGGCCTTAGGCAGATCACGTAAACTCTCTGAGCCTGAAAAATGGATGTCACAAGAAGATCTACCTCTTAAAGTTGTGGTAGGATTAGATAAGATTATATGTAAAATGCCCTGGCCTTAGAGACTAAGTCTTAAACTTGTGAGACACATACTCAAATCTCTTTCTTGAGCACTTATCAATTTCCATTCTGCTACATCATGGCTAGGTTGAATGCAGGTTCTTTCTCATCTCTGAAATACATTGAATTGCTCTGTTTTCTTAGAGAATAACTGTTGTTTCCCTCAAGGTCCCATGTCTTCAGAATTTAGGCCAGGAATACTTGCCAGCAGAATATAGTCTCACAAGAGATCCTGTTTATTATAGGCAACTGAAGTTGATAATTCTTTTTTTTTTTAAGATTTTATTTATTTATTTGACAGAGGGAGACATAGCAAGAGAGGGAACACAAGCAGGGGGAGTAGGAGAGGGAGAAGCAGGCTTCCCCCTGAGCAGGGAGCCCGATGTGGGGCTCGATCCCAGGAGCCTGGGATCATGACCAGAGCTGAAGGCAGACGCTTAACGACTGAGCCACCCAGGCACCGCTGAAGTTGATAATTCTAATTTTTTTCACATGTGAAGATTTCGATTCACCCTAGACGGAAAGTGTATACCTAATATGTTTACTGGACTAGGCTCTTCTATACATGATTGCTCAGAAACTTATAATAATCCCGTGAATTAGGTACTAATATCCCCATTTTACTGACAGGGAAATAGAAGGTCATATAAATTAAGTAACTTGACCAAGGTGACACAGTTGAGAAGAAAGGAGACAGTCTAGTGTAATGGAAGGAAGATGGGCTTTGGAGTCAGAAAGATCTAAATTAGGATCCCAGCAGGACCATATACTAGGTCTCAAACTTGGAACAGTGACCTAATCTCTTAAATCTCAGTTTCTTCAGTGGGGATTAGAATATCTACCTCAAGTAAGTATTGTGATGTTGAACTGAGATAGTATTTGTAAAGCAGAGAGCCTGGCACATGGTAGGTGTTCTGTAAATCCTTTGGTGCTTGATAAGTGTATGGGGAACACAGAGCCCGTGGAGGCCACCTATAGTGCTATTTTAGAGGAATCTTCAATCATTATCAAGCTTCTTTAGAACATTTGATGAGATATTCAAATGAAGCAGCGAGATAGAGTGAAAGGAGCCCAGGCATGGGAGTCTAGAACCTGGGATTTGGTGCTACCTCTTATTTAGTATGTATCTGACTTTGGGCAAGGAAACTGAGCTTCAGTTTCCTTATTTATAAAATAAAGACAATATTCTTTGCCTCACAGGGTTGCTGGACTTACGCATGCACATGGATGCAAACACTCTTTTTAGTCTTAGAAATGTAAATATGTGGGCTGTAAATGTGAGGGCTTTCAATTTGTGTTTATTATTCTCAGAGGGAAAGTAAACGGGACTCAAGATAACCTGCGCCCTGCCTACTAGAGAACAACTATTGGGGAACTGGACCCTTAAGTGAGCCCTGATTAACTATTGGCACCGCTGCTGCTGGGGCTGCCGCTTGTGCTCAAATATCAATCATCATGCCTGCTAAATCCTCAGGCCTGCCGAAAGGCAGCCCTGTGCTGGACGTCCCCCCTTCCCACACCCTGCCCCACACAACTGTTTAGACCAGAACTGGGAATCTGACCCAAAGGCAAGGAACCCACGAGCTTGTCAATGACCTACAAACGTGGTCTGCCTCCTAGAAAATGAGTTGGACAAATCAATATTTCTCTCTCAGGCATTTGAGTTGGGAAATATGAGGTGATTGAGGCAATTAGTAGCAATAGAAACTATGACCAAAGGGATGCAAAGAGAGAGGTCATGAGGTTGAGTAGGGGTCCATGTGAGAGGAGATGGCATCTAGGCTGTGACAAACCAAAGTGATGAAGAAGCAGAAATTATGAGTAAGCAGAAGCTATGAAGTAGAAAACAATAATATATGTTTATTCAACAAATGTTTCTAGAGTTCCTCCTATGAACAAGGCACCGTGTTAGGCTCTGAAAACACAAAATGACCAAGACACAGCCTCTGCCTTCTTTGTACTTAATTTTAGTGGGGAAGAGAGACAAAACAAGTAAGCAAACAAGTAATTAGAAATTGTTTTAAGGGCTAAAAAGAAAACAAATGTGAAGCTGTGATAGAACATACCAGGAAGGGAGCCACTTAAGAAATAGCACCATAAGGGAAGTTCTGTCAGAACAGATCATTAAAGCAAGACCTAAAGAATGAGAGGGATCCAGGGAGAAGAGTATTTGAGGTGGAGGATAAGTAATGCTGACTGGCAGGAAAGGGCTTATCACATTCAAGGAAGCTGAGAAACAGAAAACAAAACAAAACAAAGCAAGCCAGGCTGCTGAAGGAAAGTGAAGGAAAGGGAACAGCGTGAGTTGAGTTTGGAGGGGTAAGCAGGAGGCATGTCCCAGAGCCTAGCAGGCCTATGTATGGAGTTGGGAATTTAGTTCCAGTGAAGTTAGTCCCAGTGAGCCCCAGTGAGAAGCCATGAAAGTATTTGAGGCTGAGTAACATGATCCAATAGCGTGTGTAGATAAGCTTGAAGGCTAAAGAGTCACTCTGGGTTTAAACCTACATTCTACCATTTACCAGCTGTGTGGCCTTGGGCGCATTACTTAATCTCTCTGTGCCCCAGTTTCCTTTTCTATAAAATTAGTGGTAGAATTGGGTTTTACCTCATAGGGTCATTGTGAAGATTAAATACATATAAAGTGCTTGTAGCAGTTCCTGGCACGTAATAAACACCCAATAAATGTAAGCTTGTATTATTATTTTGTTTTCAAAAAGGTCATGGTACCTACTGTATAGAGAATGAATGTGGGAGGGATAAAAGGGGAGCCAGTTATGAGGTTGATGAATAGCCTAGGGAAGAGATGATGAGTGAAGTGGTAGTAGTGGAGACAGAGAGAAATGGACTAATTTGACATGTTTTTAGAGGTAAAATATTCATACTTTGCAGGTGGATTGGACATTGTGATTGAGGAAAATAGAGGAATCAAGACTGACTCCTAAGTTTCTAGCTAGAGCAACCAGGTGGAAGGAGGTGACATTTACTGAGAAGGAGGAGCTTGGAGGAAGCAGGTTTGGCAGAGAAATTAGGAGTTCTATTTTAGACCTGTTAAACTTAAGATGTCAGTGAGATCCAAGGAGCTATCAATCAGGCAGTTGGTTGTAGGTTTGGAGCCCAGAAGAGAGGTCTGGGATGAAGATATGAATTTAGAAGTCATTAGCATAATCAGCATTCAAAGACTCCCTTGTGGGTATCAGCATTTGAAGACACAGAAGTAGTTGAGATCATCTAGGAAGAAAGGATACAGAGAGAAGTAAAGGGAGCCAGGAACTATCCCAAGGAGCAACACATTTTAGGGTGGCTGAACAAACAGCGAGAATGAAGAAGGGCCTGTGAAGAGAGAGTAAAACCAGAAAAGCATGGAATCAAAATCAAGAGAGTTGAGTGTTTCAAGAAAATTGGAGAGGTCAGCTCAGAGTGGAAAGGTCAAATAAGATAAGGATAGAAAAAATAGTCACTGATGACCTTGACAAGAACAATTTCAGTGAAGTGTGTGTGCGTGTGTGTGTGTGTGTGTGTGTGTGTGTGTAAGTGCTAAGTAAGCATCAAATAGGCTGAAAATGAATTGGAGGTGTTCTTACTTTGACAGCACATATACTAAAATTAAAACAATACAGACAAAACTGGCATGACTCCTACATATAGATGACACACAAATTCGTGAAGCATTCCATGTTTTCATATGGATTTGACTTTTAGACAATGTTAACTTTTACATATTCAAAAAAAAATTGAATCTACAAGAATGAAAGGGATCCTAAAACTGAGTATAAATAGAAAACAAATAAACCTAACTGTATATAAATAAGTAATATAAATATTCTGAAGGAAAATAACAACTAATCCAAATAACTTTTGAACACAGTATTTTGTATATGTACCTTTGGTCTAAAAACAAAACAAAACTGCAAACAAATCTTGAACCCAATTTAACAGATTTTTTTTAAGTTACATGAATGTAGCAATTCTGAAACTATTTTGTATGTATCATAACACTGAGCAAAGGAAAAAAAGACAATGATGCTATTGGGAGTCAGAGTTCTCACTGTGGGAAAAGGGAGATGCAAATAAGGAATAGGAGAAAGAACCCTGTGGTGCTGAATTAGAATTAGAGTGTACTAGTAATGAATTCATGATTAAAAATAGTTGAACTATATTAAGTTGCCATTTTTCCTTGTGGCTCTGTTTACCTAGAGGGCCTAAAAGCAATTACACCCCAGTAACAATGAGCATATCTGGTGCCCAGATCTTGGTTTCTAAATACCATTGCCCACTAAAAGGGGAGCTCTTTGGAGAGATGGATAATTTTCAAGGCTAGACAGGAAAAGTACAAGATGAACCCGGAATATCATGTTATACCAGAAAGCAAGAAAAGTGCTTAAAAAAAAAAAGATGGGTGTGTGTCAAAAGGACACAGGAACCAGTATGAAGGGACTCTTACTGGCCAAATCTGGGACAAGTTGAACATTAAAATGAATAATGACAGTAATGGAGTATAACCTATTAAATAAAATAAGAATCTATGAGTCTATACTAATGATAATAAATATATAATTAAATAAGAGAAAAGGGAAAGATATTGTTTACAGAATGCCAACTAAAAAAATGGAAGTGGAATAATGGAGTTATAAAATCACCATTTTGCAGCCATTAGAATAATTAATTCAGACATTGATTAGCAGTTCTATTTTAGACATGTTAAGATGTCAGTGAGATCCAAGGAGATATCTATCAGGCAGTTGGTTGTAAGTTTGGAGCCCAGAAGAGAGGTCTGACATAAAGATATGAATTTAGAAGTCATTAGCATGATCAGCATTTGAAGACATAGAAGTAGTAGAGATTATCAATTATCAGTGAATGTTGAAAACTTTCAGCACAAGCTTGAGAAGGAACAAGATATTTATACAGTCTCAAAATACCTTTCCAAAGATTACTCATTATTTACATAGGAAAAAATGATAACTTTACAGTGAAAAAAACTAACAGATGCCACCTTAACCAACTGATCAAAGTGAACACCATCAATAATGGGACCAAGTGACACCATGTTTTTTCTCATCATATGCATTGAGGACATAATATCCCATGGGTAGTATGCCTGCTCCCTCAAAAAAAAAAAAGAAAAGAAATTGAATTATAAGAAAACATGGGAAAAAAACAAATAGAGGGAAATTCTACAAAACACTGGCCTGTACTTTTCAAAAACGTCAATATCATGAATAACAATAAAAGACTGCAGAACTCTTCCAGATTAAAGGAGACTAAAGGGTCATGACAATTAAATGCAATGCATGATTAGGGATCAGGCACTGGATCAGAGGAAAAACTACTAAATAGGACAGTATCAGGCCAATAAGTGGAACTTTGAATATGGACTAAATATAAGGATTTTATCAATGTTAAATTTCCTAAATTTGATCATCATACTGGGAGTGGGGGGAGGAATGCAGGTATATAAGAGAATGTCCTTGTTCTTAGCAGATACCCACTCAAATATTTAGGATATTAGGAGTAAATACTCCAAATCAAATGGTTTAGGAAAAAATGGTATATGTGCATGCATTCATACACGTATGCATACACACAGATAAAGAGATTGTGGCAAAATATAAAGTTCTGATGCATTGGGGTAAAGAGCATATAGGAATTATATGTAAGATTCTTACAACTCTTCTGAAAGTTTGAAATTATTTTGAAGTAAAAAGCTTAAAAATAAATTGGAGATGAGGAAATAGAAACAGAATGCAGATAACTCTTTTGAGAAATGTCTGTGAAAGGGAGCAGAGAAATAGGACTGGAGAGGGAGTCAAGGTTATAAAATAGGTTGTTAAAGAGAGGAGAAACTAGAACAGATTTGTGCGCTCATGAGAACAATGATGAGCCTCAGCCCATCCTTTGTAAGATAAGAGATTTGGTCAAATACACTCACCTCCGGCTCCTCTGAAAATAGTTTATTCCTTAAACTGCAACCAGGAAGACATTTGGGTCACCACTTGAGGGCAGTACAAAATGATGTTACATGTCGTTCTGGTGGTTTTACTGTCTCGGCTGCTGGAACAAAACAAAGCCCTTTATGGGATGTTCTCTCAAATGTGTTGTATGAAATAAACCTCCTAACATACCACTTTTTCCAAATGTTTTAAACCAGAAAATTCCAACATAATTCATAACAGGGGCTTGGGGTGAGGACAGAAGGGATGAGAAAGAGGGTCTCATGCTTAGAAACATGCCTGGCACATGTTATGAGTTTAATACAGAATAAAAGGCAACAGAAAGATTAGAGCATGTCAGAGCTAGAAGCAGCCCTAGAGAAGGATGAATCTAGACTTCTCATTTTACAGACAGGATCTTGGGTCCAGAGGAGGGAAGGGACTTGACCAAAGCCACAATAATGTGGTAGGGAAGGTAATGGTTTCAACATTTACCTGGTTAGTCTATGAAGACAGAATTTCTAACACTTTCTAATGACATCATAAATACAGTCTGCAAAGGGGACTGACCCCATCATCGGCACTGATACTGAGTTCCCGAAAAAACTGTGACCTCCGTTGTGAGACTGTGCCCCTTGTGTCTTTCTCTATCCTGGGAGGATATGACGCTTCACCTTCAACTCTTGTCCACTTTACCTGGTCCTAATGCTCTGGACAGGTTAGTTCTGATCACAGCCAACCTATTTCCCACCCCTTTCTGGCAGGGCCCTAAGGGGTAACATGTTAGACTTTCCTACCAACACTGAGGGATGAAGGTTGAAGCTGGAAGATGAAGTTGGATAAAAAGTGAACGGGCGTGTGTCAGGACACTGGAAAGAAATTAACAGTATCAGTGCAGTAGCCTGGAGATGATCTTAGAAGGACAATCAGAACACCCTAGTGAAACACAAAACTCTAAATAACATAATGGAGAAGAAAGCAACTTTAGACTAATCAAAACACAGAAACCAATATGACTTCTTATCATGCTAATAAGTGGGCTCAATTATGCAGAAGAGCCCCTAATCTCACTATTGACTACAGAAAAATGCTCACGCACTAGCTTTGCATTTCAAGATCGCCTAACCTGGCCCCAGCCCATTCTCTAGTCTCATGTCCTGCCATAGTTCCCATTCCATGCTCCAACCACTATTTTCTGAACACTCCCTGCAATGGTTTAAGTGCTGTGGTATATCAGGTTATACTTTGCACTTGCTCCATTTTGAGGTTCACCTCAAATGACACCTTCTTTGGATGCTTTCCTTGATCTGACCCTCACATTTACTTGAAGATTCCTTTTGGTTCTTACAGGCACTGCATATACTTATCTTGAGCATTCATTTCTGCCTTATCTTTTGTACTACATAATGAGCACTTTGAGGACATGGATTGGGTCTTAATACTCCTATTTTTGGGGGGGGATTGTTTCCATTTATTAGTAATCTACCAATAATCTTTCTTACCTTTCTACCACTCCAGTCTTTCCAGCTCACTCCTTCCAACACCCCAATTCCAACAGTTCTCTAATAGCCCCTGGGCCAGTGATCCCAACACCTCTTGACCATTCCTTACCCATCTTATGCCCTCACTTTCCTTCTTACCCACTTAAATTCCAAGGTCCAATGTTAAAATCATTCCCTTGATATGTCTTCTTCCATTTTACTCTTCTTGCTTTGTTATTCTGCCTCACAAAACCCCTACCCTGGACAATCTAACTCTCCATCTACTCTACCTTTTGGAACGTGGTTGAAGAAAAACCCTCAACACTGTCAACTGGACTCTTCAAATTCATTACCACTAACCTCAAGTAAGCCTTTAGTGCTATCTGGTAATCATTTTATGTTAAAAGTCCATCTGCTTTCCCTAAATGATTATTTCATATTTTTTCTTCAAACTTCCAGCACCTCTTTTTTTTCTCTCTCTGTAGATAATCCACCCATCTGCATCATCCATGCCTGCATGGATAATTACACCTCAGTGGTACTCTGAAAGCCAGTCCTTGCCCCTATGCTCCAGCAATTCTCTCTCTTGTCTATATCATCTGTATTTCCCTTCCCAAAGTATCATCCCACAGCTTAAAAAAGTGCTATGGTGGGGTGCCTGGGTGTCTCAGTCAGTTAAACATCCAACTCCTGATTTTGGCTCAGGTCATGATCTCTGGGTTGTGAGATGAAGCCCTCTAGTGGATTCTGGGCTCAGTGGGCTATGGAGAGTCCGCTTGAGATTTTCTCTCTCCCTTTGCCCCTCCTCCCACCCTGAACAAGCACACGCGTGTGCACACACACACATTCTCTCTCTCTCTTTCTCTCTCAAATAAATAAATAAATCTAAAAATAAAAGTGCTGGAGCACCTGGGTGGCTCAGTCGGTTAAGCATCTGCCTTCGGCTCAGGTCATGATCCCAGGATGCTGGGATAGAGCTCTGCATCAGGCTCCCTGCTCAGAGGGAAGCCTGCTTCTCCCTCTCCCACTCCCCCTGCTTGTGTTCCCTCTCTCTCTCTCTCTCTCTCTCTGTCAATTAAATAAATAAACAAAATCTTTAAAAAATAAAAAATAAAAAATAAAAATAAAAGTGCTATGGTATCTCTCATCTTAAAAAAAGAAATCTTGGAGTGCCTGGGTGGCTCAGTCATTAAGTGTCTGCCTTCGGCTCAGGTCATGATCCCAGGGTCCTGGGATCGAGCCCCGCATTGGGCTCCATGCTCCACAGGAAGCCTGCTTCTCCTTCTCTCACTCCCACTGCTTGTGTTCCCTCTCTCACTGTGTCTCTCTCTGTCAAATAAATAAATAAAATCTTTAAAAAAAAAAGGAAAAAGAAACCTCTCTTGACTCCATATTCCCTTCTAGCTACCACACTGTTTCTCTCTCTGCTCTTCATTTCAGCCAATATCTCTAAAGAAGTATCTATGTTCCTTGATTTCAGGTCCTATCTTTTCATTCTCTCTAGAGTCCACTTTAATCAGGTTTCACCCCCTTTCCTAACTGAAACTGTTTTTACCAAGGTCACCAAAGACCTCCATATTGATAAATCTGGAGGTATTCTCAGTTCTCATCTGACTGGCCCTATGATTAGATCTGATACATTTGCTAACTCCCTCCTTCCTTCCTCATTTCTTCCTGAAACACTTGTCTTTACTTGGCTCCAGGACAGACACCACACTTTTCCTCGTTTTACTCCAAGCTCACTGTTGGTTTCTCCTTCTCAGTTCCTTCTCTTTTGCTAGTTTCACTTCATTTCCTTGAACTCTAACATTGGAGTGGCTGCAGTTGGACTTCTTGGATCTACAGACACTGTACAGATGTACAGATGGTCTTACCATTGTACAGATGGTCTTACCCAGTCTCATGGCTTTAAATGCCCCCATATGCTACTGACACCCAAATTTATATCTCCAACTCAGATTTCCCCCATGAACTCCAGACTCTTATTCCAATTTCATTCTTGACATTTCAGCTTGGATGTTGAAAAAGTATCTCAAACTTAATGCAAGACAAAATTCCTGATGTTCTTCCCAAATTGGTTTCTTCCACAGTTTTCCCTATCTCACTCAATCATTCCAGTTGCTCAGGCAAAAACCTGGCATCATCCTTGACTCTTTTCTTCCTCTCATACCTTACAGTCAAACCTTTAGCAAATCTATTGGGCCCTACCTTTAAATATTTATTTATTATTTTTTTATTGTTATTTATTTATTTGACAGAGAGAGACACACAGCAAGAGAGGGAACACAAGCAGGGAGAGTGGGAGAGGGAAAAGCAGGCTTTCCGCTGAGCAGGGAACCCGATGCGGGGCTCGATCCCAGGAACCTGGGATCATGACCTGAGCCAAAGGCAGATGCTTAACAACTGAGCCACCCAGGTGCTCCAGGCCCTATCTTCAAAATATATGCAGATCTGACCACTTCTTACCACTTCTCCCCCCAAACCCTCATCTCCTCATCATGCTAACTCTCTGACCCAAGCCATTATCGTATCTGGATTGTTACAATAATATCATATTTATTTTACTGCTTTCTGCTCTTGTTATCTGTGACCTATTTTTCCCACAGTAGTCCAAATAATTTTTTTAAACCTAAGCCATACCATGTTCTTCCTCTACTCAAAACTCCAGTATCTTTCCATCTCATTCAGTGTAAAAGGCAAAGTCTTTACAATGGCCTACAAGACCTCACTTGATATAGGATACTATAACCTCTCTGACTTCCTTTCTTTTTTTTAAAATATTTTATTTATTTATTTATTTATTTGAGAGAGAGAATGAGATAGAGAGAGCATGAGAGGGGGGAGGGTCAGGGGGAGAAGCAGACTCCCCGCTGAGCAGGGAGCCCGATGTGGGACTCGATCCTGGGACTCCAGGATCATGACCTGAGCCAAAGGCAGTTGCTTAACCAACTGAGCCACCCAGGCACCCTCTGACTTCCTTTCTTAATCATTCACCCTTATCTTCACTCTGCTCCAGCCATGTTGGCATCCTTGATGTTTCTCAAACCTGCTAGGCACATCCCTGCCTTGCACTGATATTCCTTTTGCCTTGATTGCTCCCCACCCTAGATATATTCTTCGTCAGTCTCTTCCTTTAAGTCTTTTCTCTAATGTTTCCTTATCCATGGGGACTTTCTTTTTCACTGATGACAATTTATTATAACCTGTTGGCAGCACACAGATAGATATTAATAAAACCAGAACTATGCTTCTATAGAAGTGGGCAATGATATGTAGCTATGCTATGGGAAGTGTGTATGTTTTTTTCATGGGGACTTTTCTGACCACCCTTGAAATCTCAACCCCTCTCCCCTTCTTATATACTCTTCCATCTATCTTTTTTTCTCTCCTGATATATTTGTCTCCTTACCAACTTAGGATTTTATATATACTATATATATTTATATTTTTATAAATAATTTATATAAGATACATGAAGGCAGAGTTTTGTCTGTTTTGTTTACTGCTATATCCTCAGTACCTAGAATAGAACTTAGCACATAGTAGGTACTGAACAATTATTTTTGAATTAATGAACAAATCCTCATGATAACTTTATGAGCTAGATTCTATTTTTTATAGCTTCTGTTTTATAAATGAGGGAACCAAGGCTCAGAAAGGCTTAGGAACTTAAATCACATGACTAGCAAGTAGCAGAGCTGAGGTTGGATGCAAGATGTCTTTTTCTTTAAAGCCCACAACTTTAACCACTATGGTAGTCTACCTTCTCTGTATCTCTAGAATCAATCCTCTTAAGTATATCACCACTGTGCCATAGTTTTGGCCCCAACAAATCTTATCTGTATTTCTTTAAAGCATCCTTGACCCTATTGCTCCATCCTTTACACAGAGCCAGAGTGACATCTCTTTTTTGTTTTTAAATGTACATTTAAGTGGTTTTTACGATATTCACAGAATTTCACAACCATCATCATTATCTACTTGCAGAACATTTTCATCACTCCAAGAAGAAACCCTGTGTCCATTAGCACTCACTCCCGTCCCCCTTTCCCTCAGCTTCTGGCAATTGCTAATCTAATTTCTATCCCCATGGATGTGCCTATTCTAGAGATTTCATATAAATGGAATCATATAATGTGAGGCATAAAAGCCTTTTACATCTGGCTTCTTTCACTTAGCATAATGTTTTCAAGGTTTACCCATGTTGTAGCATGGATCAGCACTTCATTCCTTTTTTAAAAAAATTTTTTTAAAGACTTTTTTTATTTGAGAGAGAGGGGAAGGAGAGAGAGAGCATGAGTAGGGGGGAAGGGCAGAGGGAGAGGGAGAGGGACAAGCAGACTCCCCACTGAGCAGGGAGGCTGATGCAGGGCTCAATCCCAGGACCCTGAGATCATGACCTGAGCCAAAGGCAGAGGCCTAACCAACTGAGCTACCCAGGCATCTCAGTACTTCATTTCTTTTTATTACCAAATAATACTTCATTGTGTAGATATACCACATGTATTTATCTATTCACCAATGATGGACATTTGTTTTTACATTTTTGGTTGTTATAAATAACATTACTGTGAATATCCATATGCAAATTTTTATGCAGATATATGTTTTAAATTCTTTTGGCTATATACCTTGGAGTAGAATTGTTGGGGCATATGATAATTCTATGTTTAACTCTTTGAGGAACTGCCAAATTGTTTTCCAAAGTGGCTGTATCATTTTATATTTCCACCAGCAATGTGCGAGGAGTCCAATTTCCCCACATCCTTGCCAATTCTGGATTATTGTAACAATCTCAACAACATTCTTTTGCATGTAGATATGCAGTTGTTATTGTCCATTTAAAAAATTATAACCATTTTAGGGGCGCCTGGGTGGCTCAGTTGGTTAAGCAACTGCTTTCGGCTCAGGTCATGATCCTGGAGTCCCGGGATCGAGTCCCGCATTGGGCTCTCTGCTCAGTAGGGAGTCTGCTTCTCCCTCTGACCTTCCCCCCTCTCATGTGCTCTCTCTCTCTCTCTCAAATAAATAAATAAAATCTTTAAAAATAAATAATTATAACCATTTTAGTTGGTGTGAAGTGCTATTTCATTGTGGTTTTGATGTGCATTTCCCTAATGATTAATGATGGTGAGCTGTTAGAGCATATTTTGTGCACTTTTTGGCCACTTGTATATATTCCTTGGAGAAATGTCTATTCAAATAATTTAGTCATTTTTAAAGTTGGGTTATTTATCTTCTTATTGTTGAGCTGTAAGGCTTTTTTATATATTCTGAACAATTCATTTATCAGATATATGATTTACAAATATACCCTCCCATTCCTTGGATTGTCTTCACTTTCTTGATGGTGCCACTTGAAGCACAAAAGTTTTTGATTTTGATGTTCAATTGATCTATTTTTCCTTTTGTTGCTCATGCTTTTGGTGTTATAGCTAAGAAAGCATTACCTAATCCCAAGTCATAAAGATTTACATCTACGTTTTCCTCCTAGAGTTTTAGAGTTAGGAAACTTACTTTCCTCTAAGAGCTTTGTGGACTTACACTTGTATCAGCGACCTATTTTGAGTTGGTTTTGTATATGGAATGAGGTAGTTGCCACACTTTATTCTTTTGCATGTGGATATCCAGTTGTCCCAGTACAATTTGTTGAAAAGACTATTCTTTCCCCCATTGAATTGCCTTGGCACTCTTGTTGAAAATCAGGGGGCACCTGGCTGGCTCAGTTGGTAGAGCATGAGACTCTTGATTTCAAGATCATGAGTTTGAGCCCCATGTTGGGTATAGAGACTACTTAAAAAAAAAAAAAAAGAAAACCAACTGGCCATAAATGTATGGGCTTATTTTTGCAGTCTCAATTCCATTCTACTGATTTATATGTCTTTCCTTATGCCAGTACCACACTGTCTTGGTTACTCTACCTTGGTGGTAAGTTTGAAATCAGGAAGTATGAATCTTTCAATTTAGTTCTTCATTTTCAAGATTGGCTATTCTGAGTCTTTGAATTCTAAATGAATTTTAGAATCAGCTTGTGAATTTCTACAAAGAAGTTAGCTGAGATTCTAATGGGGTTGCACTGAATCTGTAGATCAGTTTGGGAAGTATTGCCATCTCAACAACCTCAAGTCTTCTAATCCATGAACATGAAAAGCCTTTCCATTTATTTAGGTCTTTAAAAAAAAAGATTTTATTTATTTATTTGAGAGTGAGAGAGAGAGAGGATGCATGTGCACGAGCAGGGGGAGGGGCAGAGGGAAAGGGAGAAGTAGGCTCCCCCCTGAGCAGGGAGCCCAAAGGGGACTCTGGGATCATCCTGGGATCGTGATCTGAGCCGAAGGCAGATGCTTAACTGACTGAGCCACCCAAGCACTCCTTATTTAGGTCTTAAAATTTTTTCAATGATGCTTTAGAGTTTTCAGTTACAAGTCTTAAACGTCTTCTTTTATTTATTTATTTTTAATTTTTATTTTTTAAAACGATTTTATTTATTTATTTGTCAAGGAGAGAGAGACCACACAAGCAAGGGGAGCGTAGGCAAAGGGAGAAGCAGGCTCCCTGCTGAGCAAAGAGCCTGAAATGTCTTCTTTTAAATTTATTCTTAAGTACTTTTTCTTTTTGGTGCTATTGTAAATAAAATTGTCATCTTAATTCATTTTTAGATTATTCATTACTAGTATACAGAAATAAAACTGATATTGATCTTAAATCTTTCAATCTTGCTGAAATTGTTTATTCTAAAAATTTTTTTGTTTCTTTAGGATTTTCCAAATATACACAATCATCTCATTTGTAAATAAAGATAGTTTACTTCTTCCTTTCCTATTTGGATGCCTTTTATTTCTTTTTCTGGCATAATTGCCACGGCCAGAACCTCCAGTACAATGTTGATGAGAGTGACCTTACTTCTTTTTTTTAAGATTTATTTATTTGATTATTTGACAGAGAGAGAGAGAGAGAGAGAGAACATAAGCAAGGGGCGCAGGAGAGGGAGAAATAGACCCCCTACTGAGCGGGGAGCCTGATGCAGGGCTCCATTCCAGGACCCTGGGATCATGACCCCAGCCAGAGATAGATGCTTAACCAACTGAGCCACTCAGGCGTACAAGAGTGACCTTTCTAAAACACAATTTTGGATTTTTATTTCCCACCTTTGGAGTCTTTCAATGACTCCACATTGCTCTTAGAATAAAGATTTTATTTCTTGGGGCGCCTGGGTGGCTCAGTTGGTTAAGCGACTGCCTTCGGCTCAGGTCATGATCTCGGGGTTCTGGGATTGAGCCCCGCATCGGGCTCCTTGCTCTCGGCGGGAAGCCTGCTTCTCCCTCTCCCACTCCCCCTGCTTGTGTTCCCTCTCTCGCTGTCTCTCTGTCAAATAAATAAATAAAATCTTTAAAAAAAAAAGATTTCATTTCTCATTTGCTTATGATGCATCTCACCTTAGCTTTGCATCCTTAGCAAAATCCACCCCAACTGAATCACAATACTTTTCCCAGCTCTTTGCTCTTTCTTGCTTCTGGGCCTCTGTGTACATTATTCCCTGTGCCTGATACACTCCCTTCTGCATCCATCCCTGTTTCACCAGGGCAATTTCTACTCATGCTCCAGATATCAGCTTATATACATCTTCTACTAGGAAGCCTGTTCTCCCTTGTCCCATAGCACAGTGTGTATTTCCACATTATTGTGATCTTATTCTTTTAACTTTATTACATTGCATTTATAATTGTCATTTTGCTTGTCTGTTCTCTCTAGGCTATGTGTTCTTTGAGGGTGGAGACTTAATCTTACTTTTGTAACTCCTCTGCCTTACAGAGTGCTTGGGGCGTAGTATGTCATAAAAACTTAACTTGTTGAATAAATTAATAAATGGGAAGAAGCCCATTTATCTGCTCTTTGTAAGTTCCATACTTCAGTAAACTGTCATTGGTAGTTCTAATCAGTGAATCAGAAAATGTGCCCACCAGGCTAGGAGTTTGCAGGATGTTGTTCAATGTTCTCTTGTGGGCCTGAGATAATGTTCCCTTGAAGTTCCAATCAGAATCTTCTGTTAAGTAGTAAAAAAAAGAATTGTTTTCACAGTGCCCTTGGGTGGACATTTAATTATAGGGATAATTTGTTTTGTATAGAATTTCAGATTTATAGCCTTTCAAAAACAATTGGTTTTCTTGAATCCAGTTCTTCAAAATTGATGATTTTCTAGGCCCCACTGCATTTTGATGTAACAAAACTACCCAAAACATGTAGTGAGGTAGGGAGTATCATTGCCATTTCACCCACGAGGGGCAGAATAGTTAAGTAATTTGCCCAGGTTCCCAGGGGCAGAGTCAGAATTTGAATGCAAGCCTTTCTGATAATAAATCCATACTTTTAACCATTTACTTCCTTCATCTTATCTACTTATAATGTATAATTTTTCAAAAAGAACAGCTGTGTCTTACTTGAGGCTAAGCTTGACACTTAGTAAGCCAAAATTGTATATTGTCAGAGTTATCCCTGAAAAATTCTAGAACTTATTCAGTATAATATACAGACATATTGTATCTGCATAAGCTCAACACAACCAATTATTTGCTTCAGGCTTAAATCAAAACCTTGACTCTTTGGTTGAGTATCAGCTGAAATCCTTGGCTTGCAGGTAGAGATAATATTGAAAGTAACAACAAAAACCCCTTTCTTTAAACACTGAGCACTGAGATGTATAATTACATTCCTATACAGTTAAATGCAAACATGAGGCTACTCCCCTTTTTACATACTTTGATTTTCTGGACTGTAGGATAGAATGGATAGTGCCTCCAGTAAAATATGTACCTTTTTTTTTTTGTATCTTTCAGTGCCAAATGTTGCTAGGAATCAGGACATTCTCCTCAGACTTCCAAAATTTGACAGATTTATTTGAGATCTCTGTTATGGGTGAGACACTGACAGGGTTTACTAGTAAAGCTAAAGAACATGAGGCCGTTATAGAGATAACTAAGTCCTTAATTATCATTGCCATAACCCTAATGTGATAGTCCCCATTCATCGAGCACTTATTCCCATGTGCCAGACACTGTGTAATGTGCTTTATAAGCATTGTCCATTTAGTTTTCTTTATCACTCTGATGTAGTTTGCATAAAACTGAGGCTCAAAGACTTTTAATAACTTGTCCATGGTGTTATATCTTATAAATGGAGGACTTCAATCCAATCTCAAATTTGTCTGATTCTACAGCCCATCCTCTTAACCATTGTCCTGATGTCAGGGTTTCTGACTTCCTTTTAAAAGGGTAAAACAGATTCCAGATTGTCCTTTTAAAAAATCAAGGGGATTAGATTTAAAAATGTCATCAATGCAAAACAATAATGGTCCCTTTTGTGTCCAGTAGATTTTGCTTGTCTGAGAATCTCCAGACAGACACATTTCCCTAAGCCTCTTCTGTCCCAGCCATGATTCCTTCTGAGTATATCCTAATATCTCTTCCATCTTTCTCTGCTCGTTCCTCCCTCTCTCATCCCCACCATGCTCCATTCCACAAAACATTTTAGCATGCTCAGAACATACTTGCTCTTCTGTGCTTTGCTGACTCATACTTTACCTGGAAAGACCTGGCCCCACTGGAGGTGTTGCTCAGGAGTTTGAGAAGTCCCAGAGGGTTTTAAATAGGGAAATGACAAGATCTGTTTTTTTGTTTTGTTTTGTTTTGTTTTTTAAGATCACTGTCTACGATAAGGAGAATTGATAGATGTAGCTGCAAGCATGAAACTAGTTAAGGAGTTTCCGCTGTGGTCCAGGAGAGAAGGGATGGTGGCAGTGAAGACAGTGAGAAATGGTCAGATCTAGAATATATTTCAAAAACAGAATTGGAATTTCAGATATATATATAGGAGGTTGAGCCAACAAACTTGCTCATGATTGGACTTGGGCTATGAAAGAAGGCACAGAATAAACGAAGAAAAGCTATGGACTGAACAAGGCATCCTCTATTTGTGTTATAAGATATTCAATACACAGTCATCATCTCAAACTGAGACACAACTGTGATTATGGCTGAGAAAATCTTTGACTGAAAGAGTTGTTTGTCATTATGTGTGTATGTGGAGTGCCTTAGTTTTCACCAACTACGTGAAAGTGCAGGATACTGTGCTAGGTATTTTCACAAAAGTTGCATCATTTAACTTCCCCTAAACCCTTAGAAGGAAGAATTAATATCCCCATTTTAGAGAAAGAAACTAAGACTTCACTTATGATTTGACTGAGGTTACACAGTTCATAAGGAACTGAACTGAGGTTTGAAGTCAAAGTTGACTCTAAAGCCCATGTTATTGTTGCTGCAATGATTCAAAGGTACAAAATCAGAATTCCCCAAACTTTTCTCTCCATTACTTGAAGCCTCTGTTGACTCTCATGTGTCCTACTTTAGAGCCCAAGGCTGGCAAACAGGACAGCTTTGTTCTGTCTGTAGCCCATCCGCTGACTTGCCTTGTGATTTAGGGCAAGCTTCTTAATTTGATGGTGTCTCAGCATTCCCACATGTTAAGCAGGGCTAGTAATTAGTGATGGAGACAATGCTTTGAAATCTGCAGATGAAAGGACCTGCAGTCTTGAGTGCAAATATTTTCTTTCCAATGGTGTTCTTTTGGTTTCTTATAGTTTCCAGGACCCTTCATAAGAGGAAGAAAGAAAAAGAAAGAGAAGAAAAGAAAAGAAGAGAAAAGAAAAAGAAAGGAAATAGGACAAGTATAAAACTGCATTTACTTGCTCACTGGAAGCCAATGGAACTTTAGGGACATAAATGTAATAATCTTCCTTACTCTCTAGTACTCGATAAATATTACTAATGGATGAATGAATTTTATTAAAAAAACCATTAAGGTAGGTTTGGAAAACCACTGATGATCTTTAAAAATGATTTCTATTTTTGTTTCTGATTTCTTAAACCCTACATATTCTCTAGTAAGTAGAAAAAGGAGGTAATGCTTATCTAGTGTCCATTGTGTGCTGGGCATCAGGCTAACTGCTTTCACATGTAACTTCACTTAAGCATCATAACAGCACAATCAGGTAGGTGCTATCACTACCTTCAGTTTATAGGAAACAATGGCTTGGTATAGTTCACTGACTTGTCCAAGGTCACAAAATTAGGAAGTAGCTGAGCCAAGACTGGGCCAGACTGGGGCTTCCCAGTTCTAAATTCTGGGGCTTCCCAGTTCTAAATTCAGGCTCTTCCCAGGACACCCCATTGCCCTGAAAAATTAGTGATGGAGACAGTTTTGAAATGTCCTATCACACCCTGGGTGTATGTGGCATTTAAAAATCTCTTACTGCTTGTTCTTTTCAGTTCCTGGCACAGGGACAGTTATTTGTATAGCACAATTGTTATTATTGTGCAGCCTCACATATTCTTTCTGCCCTGGGCAAACATGAACAATAATGGGCGATATTTATGCAACGGACAGCTTGGAAGCATGAGCTCCAGATTATCATTACAATTGTAGTTTAATTTTTTTTTCCTGTAGCTTAGCACCATTTATATGGAAGGGCCTTTCTCAAAGTCTCATGCAAATAAACTGGTTCTTTGTGTATTCAGAGAGCTCCTCCGTTTTTTTTTTTTTCCCATAGTTTCAATCAAGCATCCTGTATTTCTAAATGCTGGCATCACAGATACGCAGTGTTCGTGGAGAGTTGATATAACAGTCACCTCTAAAGTTGGAATATAAAGAAATAAAAGTAGCTCTGGTGTCCCGGAAGGGTCGGTTGGGGAGAAGGAGTGGGATAGAAAGATGGAAAGATAGGCTGATGACAAAGTTGTTCAGGATCTAAGTTCTCCTCTTCGGGATCAGGGCTATTATAAATCCAGGGCCTCATCTTCAGCTTTCCATGGTCAAAAGCTGATTACTAATTGGAGAGTTGTCTGAGGGGGTAGAGTTAAATGGTGATCTTGAAGAATGGTATTCTTATAGCTACCACTAATTAGGCATCTATCCCAGTCAAGGCTCTTTGATAGGACATTTATGCATGATTTGTAGTCCTTATATCATCCCCATAAGGTAGGCATTATTATCTCCAATGGACACATGAGGAATATGAGGCTTAGAGATCAAGAGACATTAAGTTGCCCTAGAAAAAACAGGCAAGTCCTTTTTGTCTGCTCCATGAAGCTCATTCTTGTTACAATGAATTAGATCACAAGTATCTTCCATTAGTTACATTTTACTCTCCTAAAATAGATTTGGGATATGACCCAGTGCTCTGATGAGATCTGGGACAGGCATTTGCAAACTGTCACTGGTGTGTCATTTAAAAAGAAATCCAGTCCTAGAAGTTCTAGGCCTTTTTAGGAGTTTGGACCATCACTCCTATCATCCATTACATGTCGTTTTAAATTTAAACCAGAACCAATGAGTGGAAAAGGAAGCCAGTACTAATTATTGATGATCTGGAAAGGGGTCTGGGGCAAATCCCATGTAATGATTTTTAACTTGTCTTCCCTTGCTGAGGGCTCTGATTATCATTATTATTATTTTAATCAAGACCCAAACCTGCTTTAAGTGGCCTTTACTGAAACAAGTTATCTACAAAATATTTGTTCCTTGGTTTTCTTATCTGTGAAATAGGGATAAAATAAGGATGCAAATAATAACTACACATGACATTATGCGTTTAATTCATTTCAACAAACCTTTTTCATGTACCTATTTGATTCCAGGAATTGTGCTAGATGCTGTATGTGAAAACATATATAAACTGTGAAAAGCAATTCTGAAAAAATATGGTGTATCGTTTTTGATTTACTATAAATCACATAGTGATTATAACGGTAATAATTCCTTATGTTTCCTCTATATTTTCCACACTGATCTGCTCATTTTTTTTTTTTTTAGATTTTATTTATTTATTTGACAGGGAGAGACACAGCGAGAGAGGGAACACAAGCAGGGGGAGTGGGAGAGGGAGAAGCAGGCTTCCACCAGAGCAGGGAGCCTGATGCAGGGCTCGATCCCAGGACTCTGGGATCATGACCTGAGCCGAAGGCAGACTCTTGACTGAGTCACCCAGGCGCCCCTGATCTGCTCATTTTTTTAAAGATCTATTTATTTATTTTAGAGAGAGAGAGCGAATGAACAGGAGCGGGAGGGGCAGAGGAAGAGTCTTGAGCAGACTCCGTGCTGAGTGTGGAGCCCAATGCAGGGCTCGATCTCATGACCCTGAGATCACAACCTGGGCTAAAACCAAGAGCAGGACATTTACCTGAGTGTGCTACCCAGGCGCCCCTGATCTGCTCATTTTTATATATGAGAAGCTGAGGCTCAAACAGGTTAAATGGTTTGTCTGAGGCCACACACCAAATGATTCCCTATTCTCCTTACCAGCTACATACTGCATTTCTGGAAAACTTTATACACCAGGGATTCCACTCTATTCACCCAAGAGTAATATCTTCTTCTACTTCATATTGTTTGGAGGAACCTCTTTGAATAGCAAGTGAATTTGTATTTCCCATAGTAACTTATTCCATGGCTTTCAGATTTCTTAACCTACATCTACATCTACAACTATCTCCATCTTTAGGTATTTTCATATATGTTATCTCATTCATCCTCACAACCCTAAGGTTGTACAGCTAGTAAATGGTAGAGCCAGAATTGTAACCTGGATGTTTCTGGTGTCTAAGCCCTGTTTATTCCACTATGCTATACTGCTTTGGTTATTAGCTGTATAACTGGGCAAATCAATTAACCCCTATAATCTTTTTTCCCCCCTATAATCTTCATTTATTGCATCTATAAAATGGGGTTATACCTTTTAGAGTTGTGAAGCTCAAATGTGATAATGTAAAACAGAAAAGTTGAATTACTAAAAATTACTACTCTACCTGGTAGAGTAATTTAAAACAGTATCTCCTCTCCTCCCTTGAGTTAAAAAGAATAACAGCAGAAAGAGACCCATGGAGACTGTTGAATAAGTGGTTGTTCACCAGACCTGCATGGCTGGCTTTTTGTGGCTGGACCTTGTAAAAAGGGGTCTGAGCAGAGTCAGGAGTTTCTGGGGGCACTTCTGGGATGGTTTGCCCATTTTGGCAAAGGTCTAAAAATTAGGTGAGGCTTACTCTATCATGAGCCTTGTTCAGTTGGCCATCCTGGTATATTCAATGGGGACTGCAGGGCACCTGGGTGGCTCATTGGTTAAGTGTCTGCCTTCGGCTCAGGTCATGATCCCAGGGTCCTGGGATTGAGCCCTGCATCGGGCTCCCTGCTCAGCAGGAAGCCTGCTTCTCCCTCTCCCACTCCCTCGGCTTGTGTTCCCTCTCTTGCTGTCTCTCTCTCTGTTAAATAAATAAATAAAATCTTTAAAAAAAATAAATAAATGGGGACTGCTATGATAATGGTGACAAGGTCATGGGCCTGATTAAAGTTGTGGTTTGTTGGTGTGGGAAGCCACCATGACTGAGAAAGGAAGACCAATTCTGGGCAAAAACACTTATTGAGGCCTACACTGTGGTAGCTAACCTGTGAGTGGGATGTAGTAATGAGTCAGTCCCCTGTCCTCAAGGATTTTACAGTGTGGTGGGGTAGAGAAAAGCCTTTAATTAACTCTTAAAAACAAGGCAGAGTATAATAAGGATCATATCAGAATAACTAAAGGGTGGGGTGGGAGTTCCTAGAAGGCTTCTTGAAGTAGGTGGCATATAAGCTAAGTTTTTAAGGATCAGGGTTTCTAGTAACTTGTTTATTCCAACTGAAGATGACAGTATGAGATAGTGTAGGATGTATTATGTTTAACACAAGCAGTAACTGAGGCTTTTTATTGAGTACCTGCTATATGCTAGGGTCTGAGGATATAGAAATACATCAGAAACTGTCCTTGCCATTGAGAACTCTCAGTCTAGAGGGGTAGACAGATGTAAAGAGTCATTAGAGTGATAATGACTTCATAGGGTAGAGAAGAAATGTCAAAAAGAAGAGTGTGTAACTCTGACTTGGGGAGGTCAGGAGTTGCTTTGCAAAGGGGCAAATACTTAAGTGTGTCTTCAGAAACTAGGAGAAGTTTGCCAGGTTGACTATGGGAGGAGTTAGGAGTGCTGCAGGCACCTGAGCAGGTCCCAGTGCTCTTTTATTAAACAATGTAAGTGTGGCAGGCAGCAAGAAGGCAAGGACATTATTTATCGTCCCTCCCACTTGGATTTTGGCTCTTGGAAGGAATGACTTAAAAGTCTTCTTTTTCAATATCATACCCTAATAGCAGATGGTTGCATGAGAGGTTTTGGAGCGAGACCTGGATTCTAACCTGGCTCCCTAATCAGCTGTATGATCGTAGGTAAAATACTTATTTGTGTTTTGGTTTCTTCATTTATACAACTTATTTGTGTCTTAGTTCCTTCCATTCATACATTTGAAAAATTAAGTGTCTAGCACAGAATCTAGCATATTTTAATAAAGTACTGTTATTTCTATCATGATCTCATTTAATTTTCACAAGGAACCTTTCTACCCTTCTTTGGGTAGAATTGCCCCCATTTTTCAGAAGCAGAAGCTTAGAGTAGATAGGTGACCTGCTTAAAGTTCACGGCACAATCTGTAGTGGTCTCCTCCGCCTACGCAGCCCGTCCGCCTTACTTTTAAGTCCGCGCCGGGTTTTCGCAGGCGGCCCGGGGGATGGGGTAGGCTCCTGTCCGGCAGCGCTAAATCCGGATCCAGGATTTGGGTGCCGCCGCGCTGGCGCCGGGCGGGCGGGGCCAGGCGGGGCGGGGTGGGGCGGGCGAGAGGAGGGAAGTTGTCGAAGTTAGGGGAGACGCCCGCCCGCCTGCCCGGGCCTCGCCTCTGACCGCTCTCTCCGCCTCCTCCCCGCCCCGAGCCCCAGTCCGCCCGTCCTTCCTTCCCCTCCCGTGCATGATGGAAACACCATGGCTGCGGCGGCCCAGCTCTCCCTGACACAGGTAACGCCGCCTGCCCGTCCGGCTCGGTGGGCCGGTGTCCCCGGCCCGGCCCCCTCCCCCACCGTCCTGTAGTTCACCGACCCGGGCAGTTTCTCTCGCCGCGGGCGGGGTGGCCGATGGTGAGAGCGAGAGCGTGTGTATGTGTGTGTGTGTGTGTGTGTGTGTGTGTGTGTGTGAGACTGTGTGACTGAGGGAGGGCGCCATCCCGAGCCCGCAGCTCCGTCGCAGCAGCCGTGACCCCGCCCCACGCCCCCCCTCCCCCGCGCCCTGTCCCGTGGCCCCTTCGTTCCACTGCTGAGTGGACCGTGCCCCCTGCCCTGTTCAGCCGTCGCCTGGCGCCTCTCGCTCCTCGCAGCTTTCACCCAGCGAGTAAGTTTCCTCCTTCCAGGCCAGAAGTACTCCAGGTGAGCTCCTGTTGAGCTCGCGCAGATCAGCCTCACCCCCAGGTCAGCCCTCGCCCCCCACGAGGCTGGCTTTTTGGGCTATGCAGAGCGCTTCTCTTAGTTAAAAGTCACCTTCCCGACCCAGACGCCCAAGGCTCCCTTTAAGATAGCCTTTCCTCTCTAAACCGGCCTTTTCCCCCTGGAGTCCCGCGAAAGCCTTCCCTTCCCCAGCAGTTTCCGATTGTCAGCCCCTCTTCCAAATATGTCTTACACTCCCCAAGCACTTACCCTGCTAGCCTCCTCCTGAATTCAGCCTCTTCCCCTCCTGATCAGGTTTCCTTCTGGGTTAGACCCCTAATTCCGTCTCTTTCTGCTTCCACTCTTACTGGGTGGGGGCTTTCTCTTAATCGCTGCCCACACGGATAACAGGGAAAACATCCTTCAACAGGTGTGATGGCTCCTCCAGTCTTGGCGCTGGGAGGACTGTGGAGATCACTGATTGTGGGGGAACCTGTTCTCAGGGTCTTTCCTCTTGCCTTTCTGTTTCCTTCAGAGCCCAGTCCTTGTGCTTCCCGGAAAACCTTGTGCTTCAACATCATTCACTCTGGGAGCCTCGTTCCTCCCTCTCTGTAAAGAAAGCCAGTTGTAATCCTCTCATGATGTTCAGGATGATGAGGACTTGGACCTGTCAGTCCCTTCCTGCTCCTCTGACCAAAACTCACCCCAACCATAAACTTCTCAGCTTGTTCTCTCCAAAGCTGGTGACCATATACTTCCCCCTAGGGGCCCACCACAGCCTTCCTTCCTGCCTTACATATCTCCCTGCCACCTTGTAGTCTCCTTGGCCTAGATTTGTCGGTGCTTATACATTTGGGCCATAGAATTTTCTGTGTTGGAGCAAAAGGCTTTGGGACATTTCACCTAGCCCTCTGGAATAGAGAAACTGAGTGAGAAATGTTCTCTTGAGGAACCTGGAGTCACATATAAACAGGTGCCTCAGGTGAAATAACTAACTTCAGTTTGCAGGAATTCTGTTTCATAAGTGAAGTTTGTTTCCCAGTTTTCTTGATGTTACTTATCATATTTTGACAAGCAGATAACAGGGAAGAATCCTTGGAATGTAGTGGTTTAGTTTTGGTGGTGAATCTCTTTGGAAGGGTTCTCCTGAGATTTAAATTTGTGGAGTGGCAACATTGACTTTTGGGCGTTCACTTTTTATGCGTCTAGTTAGTGACTTGCATTATACAAGATCCTGTTGGCAGGCTCTTGCTCTCTGGCTGTGTTGGCCAATTCAGGCAGGAGTTTTCCCCTCTTGAAGTTTTTGTTCTTGAAGTTTCTATAGATTTGTTTCTTAGTTGTTTGCATACTTGATTCTCTCCCTGGGTAATGTTTTTAGTTTCTGTTTACTATCATTCATCTCTGGAGATTTTCTTTAGGCTCTGTCAGTTTTACAGTTAAATAATTTAAATATGTGCTTGTGGTTATGTATTTAAATACTAACATGTACACAGAGTAAATACTGAATCAGGAGTATTATCCTTAAGAGTTTCACATATGAGAGAACATACATTGATGGTTCATTTATATTGATAATTCAAATTAAGTCAATTTAGAATATTTTGATTTTAAGACATTAAGAGGCAATAAGATATATGTTAAGGGACAGAAAAAGAACCTCTTTAAGTGTTAATATACCCTAATGTGCCTTCTTGCTATTTTAAAACTTTTCTAATTTGGATTGTTTTAATTTTTTAACTGCTTGAAGCAAATAAACTAAGGTAACAATGCAACCTGGTTTCACATTCATTATTGATCTATTTGTGTCATGCCCCACCGTCCATCCCCAAATATACACACTTAGGCATACTCAAGTGAGAAATCCTCCAGGGCAGGGACATCTTTTAATTCATCTCTCTTCCTCAGTGCCCATCTGGAAGAAAGTGATTAAAAACTGTCTTATGAATGACTGAAAATTTTAAAGGGCTCTGTGACAGTTAAAAGATTAAACAGATGCTGGAGTTAGTTTCTGCCTCTGGTCATGAGATAATAATGGGTTTGGAGTAGGTTCTTTCATTCAACAAATATTGGTTAAGTACATGTTATGTGCTAGGCACTATGCTGGGATTGTCTTTATAGTTTTTTGCCTTTATCAGTTAAGCAAAACTGACAGTTTGGGGGGAAAATATTTTAATTTACTCCTTCCTTCCTCTTTCCCTGCATACCAACCAACCCACCAGCTCCCAGCCACCAAAATAAATTATTTAAATTATCATATTCTAGCTACTAGAGAGGATAGAATACTAGAGTAATGAAATTGAGTTCCAGTCCTAGATCTGCCAAGAGCTAACTCTGGCATTGAGTTAGATAGATCTCCAAAGCCTGAGTTTTCTTAATTTTAATATTCATTCAAAAAATATTTGTTGAGCATTCACTGTGTGCTAGGAATTATGTGCTAGGGACTGAGGATATAATAGGAACAAAATAAATAATTCTTGGAGACAAAACATGGAACTTACATTCTAGTGAGAGAGCTTGAATTAGCTGATCTAAGGCCCTTTCCAACTGACATTCTTTTTTATAGATCATATTCTATGATTTGTAGCTCTAGTAGGACTTTCCCAGGGTACTTTAGTGCTGTGTAGCCTTAGTGTTTTCTTTCTTTCTTTTTTTTTTTTTAAGATTTATTTATTTGAGAGAGAGAGAGAGCATGAGAGGGGGGAGGGTCCGAGGGAGAAGCAGACTCCCCGCTGAGCAGGGAGCCCGATACAGGACTCGATCCCGGGACTCCAGGATCATGACCTGAGCCGAAGGCAGTCGCTTAACCAACTGAGCCACTCAGGCGCCCTCTTTCTTTTTAAAAAAAATTTTAAGTAGGTTCCATGCCCAGCGTGGAGCCCAGTGCGGAGCTTGAACTAACCACCCTGAGATCGAGACCCGCTGAGATCAACAGTTGGATGCTTACCAACTGAGCCACCCAGGTTTCCCTAGCCTTAGTGTTTTCTAATTTCAGTTGTCTTCACTAGACATTCTATTTTCTTCTAATCAATGAGAAGTAAAACTTGAATGAGAAAGTTCTTGTGATTTTTGCTTGTGGTGATAGATTATAAAAAAGATATTAATACTTTCTCTCTTTAAGCTTTTCCAGTTGCCCATTTCCTCTTCAAGCCTGTATTCTTTTTTTTTTTTTTTTTTGACAGAGAGAGACACAGAGCAGGAACACAAGCATGGGGAGCGGGAGAGGGAGAAGCAGGCTTCCCGCGGAGCAGGGAGCCCCGTGCGGGGCTTGATCCCAGGACCCTGGGATCATGACCTGAGCCGAAGGCAGATGCTTAACGACTGAGCCACCCAGGCACCCCTCAAGCCTGTATTCTTAATAATAATACTGCTATCAGCCTTTCTTACTATACGTAAGGAATGTTTACTATATACACAAGGGTGTTACAATATGCAAGGAATTTTACTTCATTTAATTTAAGAATGAGGGAAGTAATTTACATGAGCTAATAAGTAGTAGATCTGAGATTTGAACCAAGGTCTGTAGGATTTCAAAAGCTGTATATTTCACACTCTTTCTCTGTGTACAAGATGCTTGGCATGTCCAGTGCTCCCTTGTATTTTTGATGCTCTTTTTTTGGTAAATGCCCTATTTTCCTAATTAGATAGTAAACTTCTTGAGGATGGAAGCCAGGTCTTTTGACTCTGAATCTCCAGTGTCTTTTATGATACGTTGACAGTACAATTGTGGGTATACAAGTGGTGTTCTTGGTGATGATAAAAGGTTTATTTTATTGAAATATGGCGTGAGTATTTTAAATGATCTTCCAGCAGTTCAGCTTTATGCTGAGGTTTTCTTGTTTAATTTAGCAAGGATTCTTTTTTAATAATAAAAAAGCCCTTAGAATGGGACTTAATTGAAAAAAATCTTAGTATATGGTCTAAACCAATAAGTGCTATAGGTATATTTTCCTTTTAATGCTTTTTTTTTTTAATTGCAAGAGTGATATAACTGTATTACAGAAACTTTGGAAATTGGAGGAAAAAATCTCTCATAATTTTAGTTTGTGGTGTTTATTTTCAATTTCATTAAATAAAAAATACATGATGTATTAATAAATGTGTCATCTTAGTGGTCTGGTTTAGCAATTATGACAGTAAATATCAGGACACAATATGAAAATTACATGTTCTCAGAAGCAGAAAGAGAGTATTTATTTAACATGATGTATTATTTGAGTTCCTAATATGGGAAGGGCACAATAATGATATTTTCTTTTGTGCTTGCAGTTACAGTCCAGTGTACTCAGGAAATCCATACTTCTTTGAGTGATATCCAGCCGTTCTCAAAAATGGCTTGGAATGTTCAGCATTTGGGAGGAGTTGTCATAGTTAAAATTAATTAGGAACAGTTGGGTTTGTTCAATACAGAGTCTCCCAGGAGTAACCTAAGAGTGTATTCCTTTGTTTTCACTCTATTTGCAGACAGAATGATAATGGACTAAAATATAGTAGAAAAAGATTGAGTATCTTTATTTAGTAACGAATCATAGTGCTAATCTCCTCTCTCACTAATGGTCTGATTTAAGGACTCTATCTAAGGTGTTTTACTTGCTCTTCAAGGAATTAAACAGACTTACACACTTCTTTGTTTTGTGAGTTTTGCACTTAATAATATTGGAACTCTGGAAACTAGAAACAGGAAAATGGGTTGAGTGAGAGAGAGAATGAAAGAAAAAGAAAGAGAAAGAGAAATACCTAGTTACTTGGAGAATTGGTAGAACTAAATGAAAAGTTAATGCAGGCAGAGTTCATTAGGTAATCCCATACACTGGAATTTCATGTTAAAGTGGTTAAACTCTCATCAACAAGATAAAATATTATGCCTTCATTAAAAATTATGTTTATTAGAAAAAAAGCAAAAAAACAAAACAACAAAATTATGTTTATTAGGAGCTTCTAATAATATGAAGACTGTTGTAATTTGAATGGTGTATTACAGCAAAGTGGAGACATCTTATTTAGAAGAATGATCTAACCCAGTTAAGCATGCACAGAAAAAAAGACTGAAAGAAAAAAACACCAAGATTTTATAATAGCATGGTTGTAGGTTTTATTTACCTTCTTTTCAACAGTGAGCACATATTTCTTCTGGAATCTGCTGATTTAGCATTTCTGTGTGACAACTTTTTTTTGAATGTTTACTGCTAAAATGAAATGAATGACTATATATAAAGTGAAAATCTATTCTAAGATTGCATTTACACTCGCATTTCATCTTAAACATTCCCACCTTTGCATTTAGAGAAATTGGTCAGAAGAATGATAATAACTATTTTTTTTTAAGGTTTTTTTATTTATTTGACAGAGAGACAGCGAGAGAGGGAACACAAGAAGGGGAGTGGGAGAGGGAGAAGCAGGCTTCCCGCTGAGCAGGGAGCCCGATGCGGGGCTCGATCCCAGGACCCTGGGACCATGACCTGAGCCAAAGGCAGACGCTTAACCGACTGAGCCACCCAGGCGCCCCAATAATAACTATTGTTATAATTGGTGTGGAGAATTGTCAGAGGACTAATTTATAAATTTGTGTGCTGCTATATAATTTACAAAGCATTTTATTCTCTCATTTGATTTTCACAATAACTAACAAACTAGGCTATTATTATCATTTCAAATTGGAGAATACTAAGGCTCAGAATTTGTGACTTAAGTTTTACAGTCAGTAAATAAAAACATAAACCTGTGTTAAAAAAAATTCAAACAATACCAGTGAAAGTCTTCTTCCTGCTCTGGGCTCTGAGTCTCCTTCCTAGAGGCAGTCATTCTTGCCACTTTGTTCTGTGTATTTCGAGCAATAATCTGTGATGTATATGTAAATATGCATGTTTTTTTTTTAAGATTTTATTTATTTATTTTTATTTGAGAGAGAGAGAATGAGAGATAGAGAGCATGAGAGGGAAGAGGGTCAGAGGGAGAAGCCGACTCCCTGCTAAGCAGGGAGCCCAATGTGGGACTCGATCCCGGGACTCCAGGATCATGACCTGAGCTGAAGGCAGTCACTTAACCAACTGAGCCACCCAGGTGCCCTAAATAAGCATGATTTTTTCTTTTGAGTAAGCTGCGTGTTGTTTCATGGCTTATTATTATTTATTTATTATTTTTTTTAGCTTAATCTAGGAGGTTGTTCTCCACCAGCACGTATGGATCTCCCTCATTATTTTCAAAACTTTAGGATCTTTCCTTATATGAATAAACTGTAATTTATTTAACTAGCCACCTAATGGATATTTATGTTGCTTCCAATTGTTTGCTATTACTAACAGTGCTGCAGTGAACATTCTTTTACATACCTTTGTGCACAGGTTTGAGTAGGTACTTTAGTTTTTGGAAGGTATAATTGTTGGGCCAAAAGGATATTTGGATACATATTGCTAATTTGCATTTGCAAAGGTTGTACCAGCAACTCAGACCAGTTTGAGTGTGCTTTTCCTCCTCCATAGCTTCATCAATACAGTATATTAGCAAACTTTTGTTCTTTGCCAACTTGATATAGAAAAATGATGTTAAAAGTTGGCCTTATGCACTGTATTTCCTATCACATAAATGTGAATTTTTTAATATTTTGTACAAAAGTAAGGTAGAAGTGAGATATAAGAAACTTAACTTTGGGATATAAATAATGCTTTCATGAATTGAAAGTGCAATTAAAAATTAAAGGTTGGAGCTCTTTTAAAAACTTGTTTTTTATATGGTACATATATACAAAGAAAAGTAAGCCTCACTTCTTCCCCCTTTAGATTGGGGATTTTGTAATGGGAATTTAACGGTACCAGGAGTCTCTCATCCAGAATAATCAAGCTGCTTATATATTGTTATGTCTCAATAAAAGTAAAAATTTGGCCAAGAACAATGGGGCAAGACCATACTTTTTTTGGGGAAACCTTCTATATTATAATACTTTGGATTTTTTAGATCATGGTTTTTCAACTTTGGCACTATTGACATTTTGGGCCAGGTAATTCTTTGGTGTAGGGGGGCTGTCCTGTGCATGTGGGATGTTTTGCAGGTTCCTTATTCATGAGATGCTAGTAGCACTCTTCCCATTTGGGACAATCAGAAATATCTCCAGATATTGCCAGATGTTTCCTGGGGGACAAAATTGCCCCTAGTTGAGCATCACTTGTTTATATATATACTTTTCAAACTTACTGATCCAGTAAGGCATATAGGAGATAAAGAAGTATGTGCTTTCTTGAGATAGGGTTGGGAGAATAGTTTATCTTCATATTTTTATTCCTAAACCTGCCATGAGGCATGAATGGCTAATTGTGCATAGATTTTGAACTTAAAAAACTTAAATGGTAAGAAACTGGAAATTGTGAATTTAATTTTATATGTGATTTCTCTGCCTTTCTTAGTGAGGTCTTTAGTTGTGGAACAATTCTGTCTAGTGGGCTAAGTATTGATACAAAGATATGGGAAGGAAAACATTCTTACCCTGTTACTGAGAAAGAAGAGAACTGATGTTTCTTAAACTCCTAATAAGCAATAGGTACTTTCAGGTTATTTATATACATTATTTCACTTAATCTTCATAGTCTTTATAAAGTTGCAATTAATCTTCTGTATTACTTACTTAGGGTTGTGTTGTAAGTGGTAGCTTTTTGAGATTTGAACCCAGGCACATTTTTTTTTTTTTTTTTGGAGATTTTATTTATTTATTTGACAGAGAGAAACTCAGCAAGAGAGGGAACACAAGCAGTGGGAGTGGGAGAGGGAGAAGCAGGCTTCCCCAGAGAGCAGGGAGCCAGATGCAGGGCTCGATCCCAGGACCCTGGGTTTATGACCTGAGCCGAAGGCAGACGCTTAACGACTGAGCCACCCAGGCGCCCCCAGGCACATCTAGTCTTAAACACATTTGCTATACTGTTTCCTGTAAACAGTCATTGACAGTAAGTCAGCTATGAAAATGAACATTCACATGATACTCTATTCCTCAATTGTTATGTAAAAGGAACAAATTATTCAGAGTGAGGTATGTGTATCTATGTGCTTGTGTGTGTGTGAGAGGGAGGGAGGGAGAGAGAGAAGAAGTCAATATTGGGATAATAATAACAATAATTAATACTTATTAAGCACTTACTTGTCAGGTACTGTTTTTAATAATTTTTACAACCTGATGAATTTTTCAGTAATCCTTCCAGCCTGATAACTGGATCATTCTTATTATCTTTGTTTCACAAAAAGAGGAAATTTAAGCTCAGAGGTGAAGAGTAATTTGTTCAAGGTCAAGCTGCTGCTAAATAGTAGAGCCAGAATTGTGAGCTAGTTAGTGTAAACAATTCATATAAATTGAATGAATGTGTTTTTAAGAGCAGAATAATAGCTCTGACAGATTTAACTATGGTACTAATGCTTGGTTAACTGAACATATGTTCTAGGCTGCAACATCTTTTTATGTGAAAATCAACTTATCATTGTATAGACCACATCTCTAGAAAGTGATTATTATACCACATAGTGGAGAGTTTTTGTAGACTTGATAGAAGGTTGATAGAAAGTGTTACATTTTGCAACCTAGGAATTTATTACTCATGAAAACCTAAGCCTGTCTTGGTTTGTGTACATCATGCCAATATTTATTTTCAAGCTAATATTCTCTTGGACATCGTAGTTTGGACTTGGAGTTCCTTCAGTATTTTAATGCTAACGATGATACCATGTATCAAAAAAAATTCCCTAAGAAACAAACTGTTTTATTAAATAAAATCGAGAACCACTAAGTTTAAGGATTTCTGACACTCCAGATATGAACATTGTAGAGAGCTAGGGTGAAATAATGGGAGATCGGGGCTCCTGGGTGGCTCAGTCGTTAAGTGCCTGCCTTCGGCTCAGGTCATGATCCCAGAGTCCTGGGATTGAGCCCCACATCGGGCTCCCTGCTCTGCAGGAAGCCTGCTTCTTCCTTTCCCACTCCCCCTACTTGTGTTCCTGCTCTCGCTCGCTCTCTGTCAAATAAATAAATAAATAAAATCTTAAAAAAAGAAAGAAATAATGGGAGATCTTGGGCTTTGTGATGTCTTAGGTTAAATCCTTTATTTGATTGTGTAATAAGTTTCTTAGCCTCTGTTTTTCTTTTTGTTTTTTTAAGCCTATAAAATGGGAGATATACTTACCTTGCAGGATTTGTCATGAAGATTATGTGAAATAATGGATACAAATGTCCAAGATCAGTTTAAATGGTAACAGCTAATAATAACAACAACAACTGCCAGCACTAGCCAAATGTTCATAGTCGGTGGATTCTACTTATTTATAGGGCCATTAATTTTTATGAAATGTTGTACTTAGGATTTTCACAGATCATTGATACCAAGGATTATTGGTAACTTCATTTTATCTTGTATTCTGTAGTTACAGCACAGATACATCATTAGGCATATACAAAAAATGTGAAACTTCTGTGCACCAAAGATGCTTCTGTTATTGCTGGTTGATCTCTTTTAGTTCAGAAACCATTTACTGAATGCCTCCTGTGTTGTCATCACTGTGTTAGGCCTTAGACATACAAGGAGAGTAAGGCCTAGATTCATGCATGCACTGATATACCTTTGTCCTTTAGGGAGATAAACACTGACTTTCTGGGATGATAAGTGCCTTGAGAAAGGGTGATAGAAGTAAGACACTGGGGTGCTATGGAGTATCCTGTGATTATGATGGAACTTTTTGTGGTAGTTTGGTTTTTGAGTTGATTGACACCGTAGATGACATTTTAAATTGTACGTGACAGCATGAAACCATAGAACATTTGACTCAAGTCAAAATGTATTTTGGTGCATAGGGTCCACATTGGGGAATATACCATTTTCTTATGATTTATTCTCTGCTTTTTTTTCTCTGTAATAAAGCAAGAATTTTTAATCTAGAGCATAGGACATTAGGGAGGGGTTTCAAGGATAGGCTTCAAAGAATCTGTGACCTACTCTAAATACTATGTAAAAAATAAAGAGAATCAAGTTTTCTATCCCAGGGATACTCAGAGAAGTTTTATTTTTATTTTTTTAAGATTTTATTTATTTGACAGAGAGAGAGAGCACAAGCAGGGGAAGCGGCAGGGAGAGGGAGAAGCAGATTCCCCACTGAGCAAGGAGCCCGACCTGGGGCTCGATCCCAGGAACCTGGGATCATGACCTGAGCTGAAGGCAGATGTTTAATGACTGAGCCACCCAGGCGCCCCGAGAGGTTTTATATAGTGGGAGGAACACTGGATTTAGTACAAGACAAACCTGGGTTTGAATTCTCCCTCTGCCACTTGTACTCTCTGTGGGTGCCCATGGCAAGTTACCTAAACTCTTGGAACTTCCTTTTCCTTATGGGTGATGTATATATATTGTTGAAATACAGGAGACATTCAGTAAATAGAAGTCCTGTTGTTATTGATACTTACATGCAGAAGTCATATAAATATTATTTTAGATATTTTCATTTCCAAAGTTCTTCACTCATTGAAGAAAACTTAGAAAATGCAGAAAATTAGACAAAGCATGGATCACCATCTACCCCATTCTTTAAATTTTAGTTTTTTTTACTTTTTTCCTTTACATGTGTTTTACAATGTAGTTGTAAACTTGCTCTCTAACCACACATCACATACATATATTCATATAAATGTATAATTTTGTATTCTGTTTTCTTTAACTTAACATTATAGGTGTTTTTCTGTGTGGTCTTCATAGCATTTTTTTATGTCTTTAGAATATATTCATTAGTTGGATGTTTTATAGTTTACTTATGCCCTATGTATACAGGCAATTTTTGTATCAATTATAATTAATGCTGTTGTGAATAACCTTTGACATACCATTTGCTGAATCCTTTTTTGTAGTGTTCTAGATGGTACTTACTACATAATTGAATTATTTTTCTGTATATACCTTTCAGTTTTTAAATTAAGCTTGAGTGATTTTTGTTTAGTTTATAAGATCTTGAATGGCAAAGCAGACAGCAGCAGTATTTTACTCAGATGGGAACAATAATTTCAAAAATGCTCTTGTGAAGCAATTAAGTTGACTATATTTAATTTGGTTTCAAACTACATTTATAGTTTGTAAAGTTCACTTAGCATGGGAAATTGGCATTGAAAGTTGTAGCTTGAAGAGGATTGGATGATTTCAGTTTGCATATAGTTTTCATTCTTTGCAGGTTGGGTTGCTTTCATTCTTAGTTTTGTTCTCTACATTCTGTTCCATGTTTTATATTTTTTGTTTTTTATTATTCTGGCACACTTTCATACAGGGCCTTATAAGACCTGGGGGTGGGTTCTGGACCATCTGGCACTTTAAAACAGTTCAAAAACTTAACTCTATCGACTGTACTTTGAGCCAGACTTGTTTGAAATGTCCTGGTTTGTCTCTGTGCTTGATGGGTTTTTTTCTTTGTACTCACAGCTTTTTATGACTATTTTCTTCCTTATTTTAGTACAGAAATTTTACCAGTATCAGTGTTCATAGATTAAGATGGACAAACTTATTTTCCTATAACCACACACACACACGCAAAAAAAAACTCTAATAAAGAAAATTTCCCCAAAACACTCTATTTTTAAAAATAAGTGTATGATTGTCATGACTTATACATGTTTAATAAATATTAAAAATATTTAAAAATTGATTATTTTATAGGTAATAATTAGTTTTTCATCATGAGGCTAGGTGGAAGGAAGAGCATACTCTGAAATTGTAAATTTACTGAATTTGTTTCTATTACTAGTTTAAAAATATTTCATATGTGAAAATTAATGGTATTTTTGACCTATATTTGCATTTAGAAATATGAGCTATCAAACAGTATTAAAAAGTAGTAGAGGTAATGAATTTATAAAATGTTTAAAAATTGTTTAGTTGTTAAGCTTTCTTTGAGCTTCCTGCCATATTGTTTCTTTAAAATTTTTAAAATTTATTTTTTAAACAAAGTGACATAATTTGTATATCATACAATTTACCCATTTAAAATGTACAATTCAGTGATTTTTAGTCATTTATAGATGTGTGCAACCATCACCACAGTCAATTTTGGAACATTTAATTGCCTCAGAAAGAAACCTCGTACCCTTTAGGTATTGTCCTCTTTTCTTCCATGCTTTCCCCAGCCCTAAACAACCACTAATCTATTTTCTTTCTCAATTGATTTTCCTAGTCTGGACTTTGTGTGAATGGAATCATGTACTATGTGGACTCTTGTGACTAGTTTCTCTCACTTAACATAATGTTTCTGAAGTTTATCCAAGTTGTAGCAAGTGCCAGTACTTCATTCCTTTTTTATGGCTGAGTAATACTTCATAGTATGGTTATACCACATTTTCTTTATCTTTTTGTCCATCAGTGGACATTTGGGTTGTTTCCTCCTTTTGGTTATTATAAATAATCTGCTCTGAACATTCATGTACAAGTTTTTGTGTGGATATATGCTTTTATTTTTGCTGGATATTAATCAGGTCATATAGTAGCTTTATGTTTAATTGTTTGAGGAGTTGCCAGACTATTTAAAGCAGCTGCACCATTTTGCATTCCCACCAGCTGTGGGATCCTCATCATGAGGATGAGGACTTTTCCACCACTTCACTTCCGGCTGTGGCCAGAATCCTAGTGGCTGTGAAGTAGTATCTCTTGGTTTTGATTTACATTTCCCTGATGATAAATGTTTTCTAGCATCTTTTCATGTGCTTATTTTAGTCATTTGTATATCTTCTTCAGAGTAATGTTCATTCATGTCCTTTGCCCATTTTTCAATTGGGTTATTTGTCTTTTTATTATTGAGTTGTAAGAATTTGTTTTATATCTAGATATATGTCGCTTGTGAGGTATACGTCGCTTGTGAGATAGATGATTTGCAAATATTTTCTCCCATTCTCTGGGTTATCTTTCCACTCTCTTGATAGCATCCTTTGATACATAAAACTTTAAAATTTTGGTGAAGTCCAATTTATCTTTTTTTTTTTTCTTTTGTTACTTGTGCTTTTGGTGTTTTATCCAAGAGTTTTTTTGGCAAATATCAGGTCATGAAGATTGATCTCTATGTTTTCTTCTAAGAGTTTTATAATTTTAACTTTTATATTTAGGTCTTTGATTCATTTTGAGTTAGTTTTCACATATGGTATGAGGTAATGGGCCAATTTCATTCTTTTATATAGGTCTCCAGTTCTCACAGCACTGTTTGTCAGAAAGACTGTGCTTTCCACACTGAATAATCTTGTCAAAAATCATTTGACCAGGGGTGCCTGGGTGGCTCAGTGAGTTAAGCATCCAACTCTTGATTTTGGCTCAGGTCATGATCTCAGGGTCCTGTGATCCAGCCCCAGGCCAGCCTCTCCAACCCCCCACCCCCCACTCCTGTGCGCCCATGTGCACATGCTCTCTCTCTAAAAAAAAAAAAAAATTCATTTGACCACAGATGCATGAGATTATTTCTGGACTCTTAATTCTCTTGTGTTGATCTATATGTTTATCCTTTTGTAATAAAACGCTGTCTTGATTATGGTTGCTCTGTAGTAAGTTTTGAAATTGGGAAGTGTTAGGCCTCTAACTTTTGTTTTTCTTTTCAGGATTGTTTTTTCGAATTAGCTTGTCATTTTCTACAAAGAAGTCATTTGGAATTCTCATAGAGATTGCATTGCATCTGTAAATTAGTTTGGGGAATATAGTTATCTTAATGTGAAGTCTTCCAATCCATGAGCATATGATTTTTTTCTATTAAATATATCTTTTCTTTAATTTTGTTCAAGTTTTGTACTTCTTTGTAAAATTTATTAAGTATTTTATTCTTTTTTATTCTTTAGTTATTTGAATGGAATTGATTTCTTAATTTCATTTTCATATTGTTCATTGCAGGTATATAAAAATTCAGTTAATTTTTGTATATTTACCTTGTATCCTACAATGTTACTGAGCTCCTTTATTCTAATAGTTTTTTAGTGGATGCCTTAGGAATTTTTGCGCGCTGTATAAGATCATATCATCTATGAACAGAGAGAGTTTTACCTCTTCCTTTCCAATCTCGATGCCTTTTATATATTGTTCTTGTCTAATTTCCCTGGCTAAGACCTCCAGGACAATGTTGAATAAAAGTATTGAGAGTGGACATTCTTGTCCCTGATCTTTGGGGGAGAGTGTGCACATTTATATACAGTTCCTTGAAGATGTGTAGTTCAGCAAATGATTGTTCAAGAAACCTAGTATTATTTGAAAGGGGTTTAATTCACATTGTGGTTATGTAGCTCAGGGGTTCTTGAGAGTGAACTTGTATATCAACATCACCTGAGAGCTTCTTAGAAATGCAAATTCTTAGACCTTTCTCAGTCCTACTTTGAATCAGAGTCAGAAACTTGGGGGTGGGGGATTTAACTTTTGCATGATAAAGTTCATATTTTGAAAAAACTACTAAATGAGTAACATGCAGGGTTTTAAGTATATGAAGCATGTAGTATTCACAAAGACTGTTTATAGTAGATATTTTTCTCTTCCTTCCTTCCTTCCTCCCTCCCTCCCTCCCTCCCTCCCTCCCTCCCTCCCTCCCTTCCTTCCTTCCTTCCTTCCTTCCTAGCATATGTAGACCAACCCAGGGAGCCTGTCAGTTTTCTGTGCTTTTGGGCAAGTGGTTAAAAGAGTGAGCTCTGGCATTCTACTGCATGGCTTGAAATTCTTGTTCTGCCATTTACTAGCTATGTGAATTTGGGCAAGTCGTTTAATCTTGTGTTTCAGATTCTTCCTATGTAAAATGTGAATAAGAGTGTCCACTTTATAGATTGTGAAGATTAGATGAGATAATACAAGTAAAGTGCTGAGAATAGTGCTTGGCCCATAAGTAAGTCCTTAATAAAAATATCTGCTATTACAATTATTATTGGTCGAGAGGACCCAGCCGTGGCCCATTTTTCATGAATTTCTTTACATTTTTCTTGCTGTCCCTGAATTTTTCTTCCTCTTCTTTGCTTTACTCATTTGACAGATACTGTGTACCTCCTCTGTGTGAAGCACTGGTGTTTGTACTGTGACATACATAGTAAGCACGACAGATAGTCGTTGGCTGCATGGGTTAATATTTCTGGTGAAGGAGACCAACAGAAACAAATAGATAATAAATATGTCCAATTGTGTTAAGAGCTAGGAAAAACAAAGAGTGAGGTAAGAGAAGAGGGTGCCATCAGGAGCTAGTTTAGGTAGGGAGGTTAGAAAGGCCCCTCTGAGGAAGTTATATTTGATCAGAGATCGGAATGAAATAAGACGTGAGCCATTGAGTATCTTTTTTTTTTTTAAAGATTTTATTTATTTATTAGAGGAAGCAAGAAAGAGTGAGCACTATTAGTGGGGCGGCAGGGTAGAGGGAGAGGGAGAGCAGACTCCCTGCTGAGCAGGGAGCCCCATGTGGGGCTTGATCCCAGGACCCTGAGATCATGACCAGAGCCGAAAGCAGCTGCTTAACCGACTGAGCCACCCAGGTGCCCCACCATATGAGTATGTATGGACATGTTCCAGGTAGATGAAACAGCAAGTGCAGGGTTCTTGAGATAGGAGTGCTCTTTACAGTTGCTTGACTGGTTTCTTTAAGATTTAATTTAGGTGTCACTTGTAACGGACTTCCTCAGCTTTTTCTGTTAGTTATACAATAATTCAGACGTGACTTTTATTGACTTTTCCTTTTTGGCTTCCCTTAGGTATCTCTGATTCCATAGCAACTGTGTTTGCTCCCTCTTGTTGCACTTATCACAGTGGATTGTTATTGTCTTTTAGTATTCCCAGTATCTAGGCATATAGATGTACAACAAATGTCTAAATGCATGAATTTTCAACTTTGTATTTCCCTAGTATGTTTCTCTCTGTACTTTGTTTTTGCCTGGTAATAACGATAGTAAGTACAGTTTATTTGAATACTTCCTTATTTGTCTGGCAGTCAGCTTATTGCATTAAATACATTTTTGTATTTAGCCATTGTGTTATAATTTTTCTCTTTCTCCTTTTCTTCTCTTAAGGCTAAATGACAGTAGGACAAACAAGTTGTCCTATTTGTTCATCTATCAGGAGTGCCTAGTACAATGACTCATAATAGATATAGCAGTTGTGTAAATGGGAAATGACCGATATTAGTATGTTAATGCATTGAGTTTTCTACTGAATCACATAGACTATATAATATAAAGCGTATTTGTATAGTAGTCCATGGACCCTGAATTAGGAGTTTTAAGCAAAATAGATCATTTTGGATATCTCTAACCTTCCTAGCTGCTTTCCCTCAGCAATACCTTATCTAGTCAACTGTTTGTGTAAGTGCACCGCTGGAGTTATTGTATTTCCTCAACACTAGAAATTGAAATGAATGGTCCAATAATTATACAGAACACTTGAAATTGAGACTGGATGAATATTATCTCAGTACCCATGCGTCAAAATTATCCCCTCCTCCAATTCCAGTAGAAATTCTTATTCCTAGTACTTTCCAGATAGAGGTTAAGCAATTGCAGTTTCTGGTGTAGGTAATTCTCTGCAGAGGCTGCATGAGTGATCAGTAGACAACCCCCAGAGCAACACCTGCATTTTAAGAGAGGAGTGTGCTAAATAGGCCAAATGACAAATTGGTGGAATATGTGTGGCTGACAGTAGCACCCTGCTAGTATTTTACTAAACTATGGATTGAAAAGCAACACATCTTTTCAGATTATAGATATAGGTAAGTTGACAGTATTTTTCCAGTCAGAGGTTCAGTCATTTGGCTGAAAAAGGATGCTTTTTATTTCCTGGCTTAGGGATTTATTCCCAGGAAAAGATAGTGAAACACTTGCAAGGATGGTTCATATGAAAATGAATCAATGTAATATACCACATTAATAGAATGAAGGGGAAAAAACCCCACATGATCATCTCAATTAATGCAGGAAAAGCATTTGACAAAATTCAACACCCGTTCATGATGAAAATGCTCGATAAACTAGCAATGGAAGGGAACTTCCTCAACATGATAAAAGCCATATATAAAACCCCACAGCTAGCATCATACTAAGTGTTGAAAGACTGAAAGCTTTTTTCTTACTATGAGGAGCAAGATGAACATGCCTGCTTTTACTATTTCTATTTAACATAGTACTGGAAATTCTAGGTAGCACAATTGGGCAAGGAAAAAAAAAAGAAATAAAAGGCATCCAAATTGGAAAAAATAAAATCATCTCTGTCAATGACATGATTTTTTAAAAAAATTTATGGTGGTAAATAACACATAACATGAGATATACCTTCTTAACAAAGTTTCAAATGAATAGTACAGTATTGTTAACTGTAAGCACAATGTTGTACAGCAGCTCTCTGGAACCTTTTCATGTTATATTTACTGAAACTATTCACGCTGAATAGCAACTCCCCATTTTCCTCTTCCTCCAGTCCCTGCCAACTTCCATTCTACTTCTTACTTCTATGGGTTTCACTACTTTAGATACCTTATATAAGTGGAGTCATGTGGTATTTGTCCTTCTGTGACTCACTTAATATCCCTTAGAATGTCTTCATGTTTCATTCATGTTGTAGCATATACAGGATTTCCTTCTTTTTTATGACTGAACAATATTCCATTATATGTACTGCATTTTCTTTCTTTTTATTAAGTTTTTTATTTTAATTTCAGTTTTGTCAACATACAGTGTCATATTAGTTTCAGGTGTACAATATAGTGATTCAGCAATTCTGTACTTTCTCAGAGCTCATCATAACTGTACTCTTAATCCTCTTCACCTATTTTACCCATCCCCCACCCACCTCTCCTCTGGTAACCATCAGTTTGTTTTCTATAGTTAAAAGCCTGTTTCTTGGGACGCCCAGGTGGCTCAGTTGGTTAAGTGGCGGCTGCCTTCGGCTCAGGTCATGGTCCTAGGGTCCTGGGATCGAGTCCAGCATCGGGCTCCTGGCTCAGTGGGGAGCCTGCTTCTCCCTCTGCCTGCCACTCCCCCCTGCTTGTGCTTTCTCTCTCTAACAAATAAATAAATAAAATCTTAAAAAAAAAAAAAGTGTTTCTTGGTTTGTCTCTGTCTCTTTTTTTCTTTGCTTGTTTGTTTTGTTCCTTAAGTTCCACATATGAATGAAATCCTGTGTGTACCACATTTTCTTAATCCATTTGTTGATACACAGTTAGGTTCTCTCTACTTCTTGGCCATTTTGAATGCTGCAGTGAACATGGGAGTCTATGTCTCTTTGAGAACCTATTTCAGTTCTTTTGGATAAGCACTTAAGAAGTGGGATTGATGGATCATATGGTAGTTCTATTTTTAATTTTTTGAGGACCCTTCCTACTGTTTGACATGATTTTTTATATGTAGAAAACTAAAGATTCCATAAAAACAATGGTGGAGCTAATAAACAAATTTGGCAAATTGCAGGATACAGAATCAACACACACAAAAAAGGTTGCATTCTTATGCAATTTTTACTAGCAATGAACAGTTTGCAAAGGAAATTAAGAAAGTTGGGGTGCCTAGGTGGCTCAGCTGGTTAAGCATCTGCTTACGGCTCAGGTCATGGTACTGGGATCAAGCCCCGAGTCGGGCTCCCTCTCCTCCCTGCTCCTGTTCTGTCTCGCTATTTCTGTCTCTCTCTCCAATAAATAAATAAAATACAGATTTTATTTATTTATTGGAGAGAGAGACAGAGATAGCTTGAGAGAGAATGAGCAAGGAGGAGAGAGAGAAGTAGGCTCCCCACGAAACAGGGAGCCGGATTCGGGGCTCAGTCCCCACCCCAAAATCAAATCTTAAAAAAAAAGGCAATTTTGGGGGTGCCTGGGTGGCTCAGTTGGTTGAGAGGTCAATTCTTGGTTTCATCTCAGGTCATGATCTAATGGGTCCTGAGGTTGAGCTCTGAGTCAGGCTCTGAGCTCAGTGGGGAGACTGCTTGAGATTCTTTTCCTCTCCCTCTGCCCCTCTTCCCACTCACATGTGCGCCCATGTGTGCTCTCTTTCTCTCTCTCAAATAAATCTTTAAGAAAAAAAAAAAGAAAGCAGTTTCATTTGTAGTAGCATCAAAAAGAGTAAATACTTTGAAATAAATTTAACCAAGGGGGCAGAAGACTTGTACAATGAAAACTAGAAAACATTGCTTTGACTTAATTGATTATGATACTAGAGAAATAAGAGTGGATAAATGTATAAAAGTACATAATTTGGGGTTAATAAAAAAGTTCTTTTAAATTATCTATTTTCATATTAAGTTGTGTTAAATAGGTGGCCCTCACAACTAAAGGTGTCTTAGAATTGGAACATGTGGTAATACCTCTCTGAATGTTATGGAGGTTCAAATGATACAGTGCATATGAAAGATGCTAGTAAGATAATGATGAAAATAACAACATTGATGATAAAGACTAGTAAGATAATGGTGAAAGTAACAGCATTGATGGTAGAAGCAAAGGAATGATTAAGAGCAAAAAGTCTTGCAATCAGACTTCTTGGATTTGAATACGGTTCCAACACTTAAGTAGGTTTATGACTCTCAGTTACTCAGTTTATTAATGTGTCATTTTCCTCATCTGTAATGGATATAATATAGATGCTTTGTCAGGTTATAGGCTTAATGTGTAAAGTGCTTAAGACTAGTACTTGGTGTATAAGAAATACTCAATAAGGATTTAATATATGTTACTTATTATGAAGCTATAATACACTGTGTATGTGTATGTATGATTTTAAAATGTCATGTACTTAAATTCTTACTTTATGACTTAAGTTACCTTTTTATTTTTTATTTACGTGTTTATTTTTTTAGGTAGGCTCCACACCCAATGTGGGGCTGGAACTCATGGCCCTGAGATCAAGAGTCACATGCTCTTCTTAGTGAGCCAGCCAACCAGAAGCCCCTTAACTTGCCTTTTTAAAAAGCAGCATTTCGTTGCTGGGTCTCTGGTACCCCATTCTTTTGGGTCTCTGGTTCCCCATTAATTGCGAATTTTTTTTGTTTTATTTGTGCAAATCTACTGAAAGAGCTACTCTTCATATGTCTCTATTAAATTTCAGCATGTTTGTTTGCCTTTGATTACTATAGGCCAACTTTTACTAATCAAATCTATTAGTTCTGAGCTATTAATCATCCCACCCAACTGAGTGTCAGTGGTAGACTGTGAGGGTTTACCCTCTTTCCCATTTTGTAAGTCACCATAATGAAACTTCTTTTTACCAAATTCTTTGCTATTTTAGAAATGAACAAACAACTAATAAACTTGCAAACATGCATGTTTTCTTAGTTCACTTTAAGAAGTTTATTTAAGAAATGGTGTTTATTTCCAATTATACTTGAGACAAAGTAAGGTTGTGTGGATATTTTTTTAAATGTTAGGTCTCTAATATGAAAAGAATTGAAATAGCAGAGATTTTTGTTGCTTTATTTTTTGATCTGTATTATTCCAAAAGCCAGTCAAGAAGTATATAAAATTCACTTTATAGTCAGTTTTATTGCTATATCAGAACCTTTTTTTTTTTTAAGATTTTATTTTTTTGATGGAGAGAGACACAGCAAGAGAGGGAACACAAGCAGGGGGAGTGGGAGAGGGAGAGAGAGAAGCAGGCTTCCCACTGAGCAGGGAGCCCGATGCGGGGCTCGATCCCAGGACCCTGGAATCATGACCTGAGCCGAAGGCAGACGCTTAACGACTGAGCCACCCAGGCGCCCCATATCAGAACCTTTTTATGCAAATGATAGGAAAGGCTAGTTCTTAAGTGGAAAGGGAGTATGTTTATGTAGTTGATAGGTCTGGGAGTAGAGCTGGCTTCAGATGTGTTAGGGTCTCAGTGATATTACTTCTCAGTTTTTTCTTCATATCTTGGCTCCAGTCTCAGGCAGGCTTTCCGTTGTAGCACTAAGGTGATTGTAAAGCTTCAGGCTTATATACTTTATAACTACTAGTACCACGGTAAAGAGAATCTCTTTTCTGAGAGCTCCCACAAAAGAACTAAGATTTTGTCTGATTGGTCCACCCAGAGTTCATATTTCTCCCTGAAATAGTTGCTATGGAGAATGGGTCGAAGAGTAGGTTTGCCAGAAAGAATTGAGGTTACCAGTTGTTATGGGTTGAATTGTGTCTCTCTCCCACTCAAATTCATATGTTGAAGTCCTAAAATGTGACTTTGCTTGGAAATAGAGTCATTATAGATGTAATTAGTTGAAATGAGGTCATACTGGAATAGGGTGGGGCACTAATCCAGTACAACTGATGTCTTCATCAAAAGCAGAAATTTGGACACAGACATACAAGGAGAATGCCATGTGAAGATTGGAGTTATGTTGCCACAAGCTAAGAAACTACCAGAAGTAGGAGAGAGGCCAGGAACAGATCCTTCCCTGGTGCCTTCAGAGGGAGCTTGGCCCTGCCAACACCTTGATTTTGGACTTCTGGCCTCCAGATTGTCAGTAAATTTCTGTTATTCTAAGCCACTTAGTTTGTGGTACTTTTTTATGGCAGCTCTAGCAAACCAATGTAGTGGATCATGAATTTATAGTAATACCAGTCTGTCCTGTTGAGTGACTTTCTCAGTTGCAGCCTCAAAGAAAAGAGGGTAGTTGGGTTCATCTAGGTTTGGGATTTTGCTATATTGGTGTGACCAAAAGACAAGAGGAGTAAGAGAATTCAGGTTATTGACAATAGTACATCATTGTATCTAAACTGAATAAGAAGGAAAGTATAGTAAAAGAGGGTCTGGTGGCTCAAAGTCAAAATGAAAGGGTCAAAATAAGAGGTCTTATGGAGGCAGAGGATGTAACTTGAAAGAAGACATTATGTTTGGAGAACAAGATGATTGAAGTATGATTTAGGAGGAAGAACGGGTGCAGGTAAAGGTAGAAGAGCCAGGAAGGATGTTACCATAGGAGTAAGAGAGTGACTGGGCCATACCATGTGTATTAACTCCATGTTTTGCAGTGACCACTGGAGTTAAGAGGTCTAGGAAGTAAGAAGCCAGGTTGTTGGATGGGTTGTTTAAGTCTATGGTAAAGTAATCCATTGATGATGAGATTCAGAGTAGAGAGGAAGACAGTGAGTCGGTTGCCAAAACCAAAAGATGCCAATGTTAAGGAAGATGAGAGAGTAATTTTGTTGAAAGGTAAGAACCTCAAAAGAGTAGAGCTTTGTTTGTTTGTTTATTTTAAATAGGCTTCACGCCCAGCATGCAGCCCAACATGGGGTTTGAACTCATAACCCTGAGGTCAAGACCTGAGCTGAGATCATGAGTTGGATGGATGCTTAAACAACTGAGCCACCCAGGTGCCCCCCCTTTTTAAATTCAAGGTAGATGATAGTATAGTATTGGTTCCAGGAGTAGAGTTTAGAAATTCATCACTTAGATATAACACCCAGTATTCATCCCAACAAGTGCCCTCCTTAATGCCCATCACCCATTGTTTTGTTTTTAAAACAAAAAGTTGAGTAAGTATAACTACAAGCTGCAGAGGTAGTCAAAGAGGAGTTTATTCCCATTTCTGGAGCCTGAGATAGGCTGGATGTTAAAACTGTACTATTTGAGAGTGCTATAAAGGAGGTAAGAGACTGAGTTTCATTTAAAGTGGGAAGTTGAAGGTAACATTCTGAGAAAAGACGTATCTGACTTTGTCTTCAGGAGAGGACCAGGTGTTATTTCATGTTGGGAGGTGGAGGGAATGTTCTCAGAAGAGGTTGAGGAAAAAATGACTTGCTTACCTTTTCCTTTCTCTCTGTACTAGACAATAAACTTCTTGAGAGCGGGGACTATGTATCACTGTGCCTAGCTCAGTCTTTGGGAAGTAGTAGGTTGTCAAAAAATGTTGAATGAATGAATTTATATTCCCAGCAATATTTGAGAATTTACTGTAAGAAGGAATTTCATTAATAATCATTCATTCAACTAATATTTATTGAGGGTTTCCATATGTAGATACTGTGCTAGGTACTGGGGATATGATGGTGAACAAGATAGGTATGGGCTTCTGCTCTCATGGAGCTCATCTTATAGTGAGGGCCACAAAAAAACCAAAAAACCCCACACAGACAAAATTAAAACAAGTTGTATTAAGGTCTCTGAAGGAAACAAGCAAGGCTGAGGTAGAAAATAAAAGAGAAGAGGACCTACTTTATTTTATTTTATTTTTTTTTAATTTTTTTTAATTTTATTTATTTTTGAGAGAGAGAGAATGACAGAGAGAGAGAATGAGAGGGATGAGGGTCAGAGGGAGAAGCAGACTCCCTGCTAAGCAGGGAGCCCGATGTGGGACTCGATCCCAGGACTCGAGGATCATGACCTGAGCCGAAGGCAGTCGCGTAACCAACTGAGCCACCCAGGCGGAAGAGGACCTACTTTATGATGATCCAAAAAAGTCTTGGAGTGGGTAACATTTAAGCTAAGTCCTAAAGAAAATGAAGATACCAACTGTGCTTTTCAGGAAGAGAGAATGACACCTGCAAAGGCTGTGAATTGGGACAGAATTTGCTCTTTTAGAAGAACTGAAATATCAGAGTGAAGTTAGTGGCTCTAAGTGAGGCTGGGGAGGTGAGCAGAAGCTGGATCATGCAGGGATTCCGAGCCATGGCAGAGTTTGGATTTTATTTTTCGTCAAATGAGAAGGCACTGAGGTTTTTAAACAGGTGAATATTACTGTCCTGGTTTATATTTGTATATGACCACTCTACAGTCCATATGGAAAAGTAAGAATAAGGGCAGAGAGGGTAGATAAAAGTTTATTACAATAGTAAAGACAAGATACGGACTGAGATATGGAGAGTGGTGGATAAGTTCAATGTATATTTTGGAATCAGAGTTAATAGGACTTGCTGATGGATTGAAAAGAGAGTGAGAGGTAGGCAGACTCAGGTATTTGGCTTGTGCACCTTAGGTGGTTGGTGGTGGGGGAGGAATGGGTTTTTAGAGAAAAGAATATGTATGTCTGTCAGATGTTTGGGAGATATCCAAGTGGAAATGTAGATGATTAATATAAAAGTTTGGAGTTCAGAGACGGGGTCTGAAGTAAAGATATCAGTTTGATAGTCATCAGTGTAAGTGTGGTATTGAATAATGGGAATTGATGTGATCATCTGGGTTAGTGTAGAGAAAGGACCTGAGAGGTGAGGTTGTTAATGTCCTCTGTAAAAGGTAAAGTGCTATATATATGCAGGAGATAGTTATTTTGTTTCATTTCTTCCTCATTTGAATTTTTATACATTCATGTATTATTCATACTTAAAGATAATGCTTCTCCCAGTGATTTTATTTTGGGCTGTCTAGACTGGCATGTATAGGGCTTACTATCTTCTGATGAGAGACCAAGCTACTCTTTGTATTCATTCTTTGTCACTCTGCCACTTCGATTTTTGATCGGGTTGAACTGGATTTAACAGAAGCTGGTTCATTATTGGCCTGAGTTGCTGATACGATCTGTTTATGCCCATTGTTTTTCAGTGGGATACAGCTATGTCATCTCTTGAAATCCTTTTGTCTTCTTAAAGTACCTTTACCTTTCATTTCTGATCCTCTCCAAAGCAAATATATTCTTAGATCTAGATTTTGAAAGCTTTCTTTACAATACTGTTCTTGGAGTATTCCTAGGTTTTTGCCTGCTATGTTACCAATTTATAATGGTTTGTTATGGGACAAACATGAGGTATTAGCATGTTTGCAGAATAGAACACTGCAACTTTAAGGAGAGAATAAGCTGTTTGGGGGCAGGAGCCCTGTATGATTTTTATAACCCCAGATACCTAAACCTATTGCTCTGTCGCTAGAAGGCATCTAGTACATGTTTATTAAATTATTAAATGAGTTGTGACTCAGAGCTGAGGGGTAATACTGTGCGTTTTGTTTTGTTTTGTTTTGTTTTTCTTATTTTTTTTTTAAAGATTTTATTTATTTATTAGAGAGAGAGAGAGAAACAGTATGAGAGGGGAGAAGGTCAGAGGGAGAAGCAGGCTCCCCGCTGAGCCGGGAGCCCGATGTGGGACTCGATCCCAGGACTCCGGGATCATGACCTGAGCCAAAGGCAGTCGCTTAACCAACTGAGCCACCCAGGCGCCCTGTGCGGTTTTTTTTTTTAAGATTTTATTTATTTATTTGACAGAGAGAGAGAGAAAATACAAGCAGGTGGAGGGAGAGGGAGAAGCAGGTTCTCCATGGAGCGGGGAGCCTGATACGGGGCTTGATCCCAGGACTTTGGGATCATGACCTGAGCTGAAGGCAGATGCTTAACCGACTGAGCCACCCAGGCATCCCAGTACTGTGCATTCTTTAAGTGAACTGCCAGATGGCTGCTTATATTTCCTTGAGCTCCTTCTCCTCAGCTTTTCCTCTACTCAGCTTCAGGGCTTTTTTGCTTTCTAAAGTTTCCTTATTATTGACATTCTTTTGACTCTTCAGACATCTTCAGATTGCTGTTTCCTTTGTCAGTTTGGATTACTCCTTTTTATTTTTTCATTCTTCTGTTTACTATTCGTTTTTATCATGTTTTCCTTTGTATTGTGAAATACACAAGTCTGTTTTAGACATCACAAGACTGTCAGAAGATTTTAGTCTACTTTGCAAGCCATTCACATCGAGGAAACTTACGTGTCTAAGTACATAGGCTTTTCTGGTTGTATTCATTTGTTACTTTGGTCTTTGGAGGTGCTGTTCCATTTAAAGGAGTTGGTGGTTGTGGTTGTGATGGAGTAGTCGAAAGTATGTCAGGGCTAGTTCCCCTTCTGGTTCCTCGGTTCTCTTGAAAATGGAGTATTAGAAGGATGTATTCTAAGTAGCTGAATTTTGTGTGTTAATATGTCAGAAATACTTATATGGCAAATTACCTGGAAAATTGTGTGCATAATGACACTTATTTGTTTTTTTTATAACTTTTTTTTATGTCTACTAGTATTGAATTGTTACTCATTTTCTTAAATTTTTAGAGAGAGCAAGACAAAAAAGATTTTGGGTGGTTTATTTGGAAAAATAAAATCTGTTCCATTGTCTCCTTTTCATTACCTAGACTTCTGTATCTGCTTGCCTTTATACACAGTGTTCTTCCTGTCTGGATTGCTACCTCTCTACTTTGTAATGGTCTCCAACACCACCTTTTCATGGGAAGTTGCAAAAAGTACTATAGAGAGGTGGCATATACCTTTTACCCAGTTGTCCCTAATTGTAATACCTCATGTAACTAGTACTATAGCAAAACCAGGAAATTGACATTGGCACAATTCACAGGCCTTATTCAAATGTCATCGGCTTTATAGGTATTTGTGTGTCTGTGTATGTATGTAGTTTTATGCATGTGTAGTTTTATCAGGATTCATGTAAGTAACAACAATTAAGATAAATGTTCCATCACAGAGATTTTTCATGTTACTCCTTTATATTCGTAGCCACTCCCCTCTTCCTTTTGTTAATTTATATACTGGTTATTCTTTATCATATGTTATTCACTGGTTATTCTTTATCGTATGACCTTGTGATTAACAGAAAAAAGATAAGCGTCATGTTTTAGAAGTTATCTCTTTATTTTTACCCTTTTCCCGCACATTATACTGTAACCATTCACAATAAGCCTAACTCTAAAGTTTCAGTTCCTTTTGTGCTTTATAGAATCATAGTCTCTTGAAGTCCTATGATGTAGCATCTACCCCCACAAAGCCCCCCAAAATGAAACTAAAAATTCCATATGAAGCGATTCTTGACATTTGTTTACTAACCTATGAATTTCCCTAATAACCAGGACCTCCTCTTCTTCTTCTTCTTCTTTTTTTTTTAATTACCTGATATTCTTTGGTATTAGATTACCTTTATGTTTTGCTAGATTATGTTGCAATAAGAAGTAACCTAAAACATCAGTAGCTTACAATAACAAAAGTTTAATTATTGCTCACATTATAGGTTCCCTAGTAATTAGCTATAGTTCTACTCCACGATTCTTTCTCATTTTAGGATCCACACTGAAAGAGCACCCCCAGTTTGTGACATACTGTTCTCTTGGTAGAGAGAAAAGAGCAAGAGTTGATGGAAAACACAATAGCTCTTAAAACTTCTACTCGGAACTGGAAGTTCCTCCTATTTCACTGGCCAGAGTAAGTCACATGGCCAAGCCAACCGTAGAGTTGTATTTGCCAGAGAGAGGCACTACAAGTCACATGGCAACAGGCAGATGTGTTAATACTTTGATAAGAGGAAAATAAATGAGAATTATAATGCAGCCTGCCTTAGGATGGAATAGTATGCAATACTTTTGTAATAACTTTTTTCTTACTGAAGTTTATTATACTTTAAATGATTTTTTCTTAATAAAAATAGCAGCTCCTTTTTTTTTCTTTGTCACATTAATTAGGATATTGGTTCAAGCCAAAATCACAGTGGCTTAATCAAGAGAGAGTTTATCTCCCTTAAGCAACTGTCCAGGTAGGGTAAGTGGTATAGGGCTGATATGGCATCTTCATGATAGCATCTAGGACCTAGGCCCTTTTTCTCTTGTCATTCTTTTATTCTCAACGATGTTTTCCATCTCTCAATCTGGACAGCTGCTCCATATTCTGCTACCATATCTGCATTCTGGCAAGCTAGAAGAAGGGCTAGGAGGTAGAAAGCATTTTTCTTCCCTGTAGGTGCATGAACCTGGAGTTGGACACATTATTTCCTTTCTTATTCCATTGAGGAGAACTGGGATTGTAAGAGAGGTTGGGAAGTGTAGCTTTAGCTAGGTGTCCACATGCCCAGGTAAAGCTTAGGGGTACTGTTCTGAAAGAAAGAAGAGAAGAAAGGATATTAGGAAACAAGTAGCCATCTCTTTATTTCAATTAATTTAACTAATATAAGACCTATGAGAAATAGATATTACTAGCACTTTATAGATGAGGAGCCAGGCTTTTTAGTTTATTTTTTGTTAGAGAGAGAGAGAGAGAGAGAGAGAGAGAGAGAGCACGAGCGGGGGGAGGGGCAGAGGGACAGGCAGACTCCCTGCTGAGAGGGGAGCTCCATGGGGGGCTCCAATGTGGGGCTTGATTCCAGGACCCTGAGATCATGACCTGACCCGAAGTCTGGCATTTAACCTACTGAGCCACTCAGGCTCTCCAAGGAGACAGGCTTTTTAAAGAGGTCAAATAAGTTGTTCAGGATCATCTAAGAAGTAGTGGAATGGACTTTGAATCTAGGCCTATCTGATACCAAAACTTGAGTATTTTTTTACAAAACTATATTTGCTTTCTAATATCTATTATTTATAAGCATTTGACATTTTTTTCAGAGTAGTAATAAATAGCTACTGACTCTTTAGAAGGAATTCTTACATTTATGAATATTTTATTTGTGGCAGCTAATAAGAATTTATTATGTGGCTAATCAATAAATAATTGCTTTTAAATAATGTTAGAATTTTAAAAGGTCACATTTTTATTTTGACAACTTTAGTTTAAAAGTTTTCCTTTAGAAATTTAATTTAGATGCTAGGGGCACCTGGGTGGCTCAGATGGTTTAAGCGTCTGCCTTGGGCTCAGGTCATGATCCCAGGGTCCTGGGATTGAGCCCCGCATCGGGCTCCCTGCTCAGCAGGGGGCCTGCTTCTCCCCCTCCCTCTGCTTCTCCCCCTGCTCATATTCTCTTTCTCTCTGTATCTCTCTGTCTCGAATGAATAAATAAAAAAAACCTTAAAAAATTAATTTAGATGCTAAAAATTCATAGGCAATTTTGAACACTGATTTCAAATTCAGGGATTTTTGTATTTTTCCTCAAATTGAAAATAGCTTTATTGTTTTATTTTAATTATAAAAATAGGAAATGCTTAGGGCACCTGGGTGGCTCAGATGGTTAAGCGTCTGCCTTGGGCTCAGGTCATGATCTCCAGGTCCTTTGGGGAGTCTGCTTCTCCTTTTCCCTCTGCTGCTCCCCCTGCTTGTGCTCTGTCTCTGTGTCTCTCAAATGAATAAATAAAATCTTAAAAAAAAATAGGAAATGCTTCTTATAAAAAATTTTCAGAGAATACAGAGTAGTATAACAAAGAATGTAAAAATAATTTATAATCCCATTATTCAGAATTAATCACTGTTACCATTTTAAAGCTATGCCTTTCAAATTTTTTTCTCTCTGCATTCATTGTGTGTGTCGTGTATCTGTGATTTCTTTTTGATCTAAAGTGATCATATTTCAGGAAAAAAATTTTTTTACTGAGACAGGCCGAAAACACTCTGGTTTTTTTTGCTTCATGAGTGAATTGGCAGTTTGGATGGCTTTTTCCATTCTCACTTAGCTGTATCGTATTAGTATACTAATCAGCACAGGGTGTACTTTAGAACACTTCAGTGAGCTAATGCCTTTTCAAATGTGTTCATGTAGTAACCAATCAGTCTGTATTTTGATGATTAATAAAGTACAGTTTGGAGCTCAGAATTTTTTCCTGTGTATGAGATTCCCACCCCCACCCCCAACCCTGGGGGTCCTAAAAATTCAACTGAATTATCTTTTTTCTTCAGATTTTTTTTATTATGTTATGTTAATCACCATACTCAACTGAATTATCATTAAACATTAACTCTTCATTATTGATGGTATGTATTTTATTTGCTTCCTCTAGCAAAGTGTCTTCAACCTTATCTGTAAGTAGGATGGGTATGTAATTTTTCACTCAACCTGGACATTTTTGAGAATGAAGATTTAAAATTCTGGAAGTTTTTTGAAATATATTTTTTTGGCCATCAAAATGATTTCATTACATTGGTAGATCAGTATAGTAGTTCTAGTCAAACATGATTTTCAAAAATAAAATTTACTAAAACATACTATATTATAACAAAATTAAGTCTTTATATTGATTATCACAATATTAAAAAACACATACAGAATAATAATTTTTGGTATCATATTTTCTATCAGTTTCTTAGCCATACCTGTCTCTAATATTGTGTCACTAATACTTTTCTGAACAGTGTAATTATTTTTCAGTCTAGTTTAACTAGTTTAAATTTTTTCATGAAATTGTCTGTTGTAGTTTTCAGAGTTACGTATTGGGGTTTATAGTTGTTAATCTTTACAGTTTATTCTCTGTAACCAGTAATATTTTTAATTGCTAGTATAATCTATTTGTTGTGATGTACCTGGTTAGCTCAGGAAAAAATTTGCTAAATGGAGAATATTCTTAATTCTCATTTTTTTGTTATTGAAAATTATAAATTTGTCAGCCCCAATATTTTTACAGGTTTTTTTTTTTTGCCTCTGTTAAGGTACTCTTTTTGACAAATATTTTTATAAGATAAATCTTGTCATAAAAGTTGTCCCTATTTATGATTATTTTACATGTTCCACGAAATTTAAATGCCGCAAAATTGTAGGCTTTCTGTAATTTCATTTCATTCCAGTACCAGTGTCAAATACTTCTTCCACTACTTCACAAGGTTATAAGGAGTTAGCTGTCTCAAGTTGCTTGTGTCTGAGGATACTTTTCAGTGAGTGTTCTGCATGCTGTTGTTGAAAAGAAGGTGTGATATTGTATCTGTGAAGAATCAGGAAAAGAAAGATAGAATTATCACTAGTCCTCTTTCAGATTTCATGGCTTGTTCAACTGGATAAAGCACTTACACTACTAGTTGATACCTTGGCCAAAAGTTAGATGTATATAGTAGAGGTATACTAAATCCATTGTGGTTTATTTTAATGTATTTTAATATAGTGACTAGTAATAATAGTTCATTTAAGAAAATGCAAAATCTGAGGCAAATGGTAAACTGAATGGTATGCTGGGACAACAGATTGTAAATTAAGACTGTCCTGAGCAATCCAGGGCATGTGGAAAGCAGCATGGTATTGTGAAAGAGCATGGAACTTGGAGTGGAATAGACCTGCATTTAACTCTGGGCTTCACCATTTAACAACTTGGATAAGTAACCTTTTCGAGGTTAAGGTGTGTTAGGGTTTTTCAGAGAAGCAAAACCAACAGGATAAACACACACACACACATACACTGATTGATTTTAAGGAATTGGCTTATGTGATTGTGGGTGCTGGCAAATCCTAAATCTGTAGGGCAGGCCAGCAAGCTGGGGACCCAGGGAAGAGTTGATGTTGCTTCTGAATCTAAAGGCTTTCTGGAGGCAAAATTCTTTCTTCCTCAGGCGGGGTACTTCAGTCTTTTTTCTTAAGGCCTTCATCTGGTTGGATGAGGCCCACACACATTACTCAAAGTCTACTGATAGAAATTTTAATGACATTAAAAAAAATACCTTTAGGGTAACATCTAGATGGGTGTTTGACCAAACAACTGGGTTAGCCTAGCCAAATTGACACATACAATTAACCTTTACATTAGGTTTCCTCATTTGCAAACTGGAATGATACTATGTGGCTCACAAGGATACTATGGCTCACACTAGTTTTCTTCATTTGCAAACTGGAATGATACTATGTGGCTCACAAGGATACTATGGCTCACACTAGTTTTCTTCATTTGCAAACTGGAATGATACTATGTGGCTCACAAGGATTATTAGCATAATGTGTTCTCAAAGTTGGCACTCAATGAATGTTGATTCCTTCCTTCCTTCCACCCTTCCTTCCTTCCTTCCTTCCTTTTAGATTTTACTTATTTAGGGGCGCCTGGGTAGCTCAGTTGGTTAAGCAGCTGCCTTCAGCCCAGGTCATGATCCTAGGGTCCTGGGATGGAGCCCTGCATTGGGCTCCTTGCTCAGCAGGAGCCTGCTTCTCCCTCTCCCTCTGCTTGCCACTTCCCCTGCTTGTTCTCTCTCTCTCTGGGTCAAACAAATAAAATCTTTAAAAAATTTATTTATTTATTTATTTGACAGAGCATATGAGTGTGGGGAGCAGAGGGAGAGTGAGAAACTAAATGTTGATTTCTTAATCCGGTTTTATACCCATTAAGGCTATAGGTGCAACCTTGATGCTTGAAGATTTTTTTCCTGTTTATCTTTGTATTTCTATCTAAGCCTCTCTTGCCCCCTCATCTACTTAATAAGTCCGGTCAGATCTATCTTACAAACATTTATTCAGACCATACCCTTCTTTTCTGGCATTGCCAATGTTCAGATCCTCTACTGGGCCCATTAAAATGATTTCCTAAGTAGCCTTCTACTTTCCATCCTATTTTTCCTCTTCACAAGTAATCAACTAGACCTAATACTATGTTATTAACTCTTGAATCTGTCCCTTTGTCCATTCTCATTTTCTTTACTTTTGGCATGTCAATCCCTTCTTAAGTTGTCTTCTACAGAACTTCAAAATCTTATCTCCACAAGTCCTATCACCATTCAGAACTCCTCATTATTTTCAAACGTAACTGAGCTTTCTGTTGATTGCATGCTTTGTGCATGCTCTTACCTCCATATAGAATCACCCTCTCCCCTTCCGCATTCCTGCACTGATGTTACTTCCATGAAGCCTTCTTGGACTCCCTTCCTGGTTCCAGAACACTCTTACACATTCATGTCCAGGTGAACTTGAGCCTTCAAGACATTGATATTCCTAAGCTGCCTTTCACATGAGATAGTAAATCTGTTTATTAGCTGACCAAGGGAACCCTTTGAACTGTGGTATGAATTGAATGGCACTCCTTGCCTACAAGTGTTTCAGGTCTGATGATATAAATGTAATCTTTTTGTATATCAGTTTATGTATTCACTCGATTATTTTATCAAAATGGTTTTTGAATTGTATTCATAGGGACCTTGGACACTTGGGTAGAAGATGAATGCTGAAGGCTTTGGGCCTTTCACCTGTCTTTAACCAAAGCATTTCACCCCTAATTTGTTATATGTTGGGTTTCTTGGTAAAATTTTATATGAGGAAAAGAAGTTTTGATATCAAAAATAATTTTAAAATTCTTGTTTTATTTTGTCTGCTTGATTCTTAATATATATGTCTGCTTTTATTCACTTTCCCCCTCGAAACTAAACCAAACTTTTTGAAATCAAGGATATTTTACTCTTACTCATCGGTGTTTCTCAAATATCTGTTGAAAGAATGCAAATATACAGATTATTGAATAGCATTTAATTTTTAATTATTTATTTTAGTTATCAAGTGGGAATCCTGTATATGAAAAATACTACAGACAGGTAAGATTTTTGTTTCTTTGTTGTCCTAGATTGAATATAAAAATATTTTCAACTCTTGATGGTATATTTGCAGATCACCAGCCATCTCAACACATTTGGTGTCTTGTTTTCAATTTCTTGTGCTTTAACCTCCTGCTTAATGCTTTTGACAAGCTATCAGAAAATGAAGGAAAGAGATATTTAAGCCCAAACACTTAATTGCTTAAATGTCTGTCTACCCGTATTATGTATACCATTACATATGTTATAAAATCCATGTAACATTAGATATACTAATGTAGATACAAATATCCAAATTAATTTTAAGCCAAATAGAAAAGACTCTTCTGGTTTTTTGTTTTGTTTTGTTTTTAAAGATTTTATTTATTTATTTGACAGAGAGAGAGAAACCATGAGAGAGGGAATACAAGCAGGGAGAGTTGGAGAGGGAGAAGCAGGCTTCATGTGGAGCAGGGAGCACGTGGGGCTGGCTCCCAGGACGCGGGGATCATGACCTGAGCTGAAGGCAGATGCTTAACACTGAGCCACCCAGGTGCCCCTTCTCTGTTGTTTTTAAGACTTACTAAAGTTTAGGGATGCCTGAGGGGCTCAGTTGGTTAATTGGTTGGCTCTTGATTTCGGCTCAGGGCATGATCTCAGGATTGTGGAATCGAGCTCTTCCCCTACCCCCACCTCGTGGGGCTCCATGCTCAGAGTGGAGTCTGCTTGTCCCTCTCCCTCCACCTTTTCCCCTCCCCTCCCTCATGCCCTTTCTCTTGCATGCATGCTCGCCCTCTCAAATAAATAAAATCTTATTAAAAAAGACTTAAGTTTAATTTTCACAAAGTTAAAACTATGATTTTCATACAAATATGAAATGAACATGTGTCAAGGATTTTATTTACCTCAATTAATTACTGGAAGAACCAGTAAGACATAAAAATGAGCATATGAGTTGTAGAGATTTATATTCTCCACCAGACAAAATTCATTTATTGGTATGGACAGGAATCATTGCATTGCCATCAGTTTTCTATAATTTAACTTATATTCCTACTAGGGTAAAAGAGCCTAGTCAATAGAAAGTCAATCAGGGGTGAATACATCAAATCTCTTGAGGGTATAGACTATCTCATTTGCCCATTTCCAAATACTGGATCATTTTTCCTAACAATCTCCTCACCTGTGATCATGATCATAGAAAATGCTATAATTTGACCTGGCTATTTACATAATTACAGCAAGTTTATTAATGAACCATTGTAAGTCTCCTTGGGTATGACTTGCAAATCTACAGACATATAGTCACTATTTAACAACTTCTGAGCCTGGAGAATTAGTTTCTACCTGAAATTTCTAAAGAATCTTGGATTGTACTTTTTAAAGCCTTTGCTGTTTTTCCTCTATCTTGAGACCAGGACCCAAACCTTAGAAATTCTTTCCCCCATATTTCATCTGCAGCACATATAAATTTGAATGAATTTATCTCATCTTGAGGTTTCCCATATCTGCTAAGGTTCCTAGCTTGCTAAGTGACCTTGCTTTACTATCTCTGAGACTGGGACCTTATAAACCAGGTTGCAGGCCCTTTTTCTTGGGAGGGCTTTCTAGACATTGTCTCTGCATAAGTCAGTCCTTTTTCCTTAATAGTGGCTTTTTCTTTCTGAATAAAAGATACCTATTCTCACATAGGCCTTATTTTTTTTTAAGATTTTATTTATTTATTTGACAGAGAGAGACAACGAGAGTGGGAACACAAGCAGGGGGAGTGGGAGAGGGAGAAGCAGGCTTCCCACTGAGGGGGAGCCTGATATGGGGCTCGATCCCAGGACCCTGGGATCATGACCTGAGCTGAAGGCAGACGCTTAATGACTGAGCCACCCAGGTGCCTTATTTTGTGCAGTTTATTTATTCAACTATATCCTGAGAAAAAGAAAAAATTAATCTGTTAATAACTATATTGCCATAAAAATAAGGACATTCCATTGAAAGATTTGTTTTTGAGTTCTGAAAGGTCAGTGAAAATCAGATACCATTGAAAGCTATTTCATTCAGTTTACAAAGCAGAGCCTACTAAATTGAGGGTTAAAAATAACATAAGGAGAAAAAAAGGGCTTTTCTACATATCCATTAGAAAACAGAATATTAAAAATAATACCAATAGTATTCCAAGTTAATAACCATAATTAAATATTCCTCAACAGTTTATTCAGTCCTGTGTAATTAATTCTTCTTCTCCTGAATCTTGGGTGAGGAGTCTGATTTCATGAAATAAAACTACTTCTAGACTGCATAGTCCCAGATATTCTTTCTGACTTAGTTCACCAGTACAGTCTGAGAGTTGTCTAAAGTGATATCAGCTCAGAAGTCTTTATATAAAAGTCTATGTTTTGAAGGGTTAATAATTCAGATTATGTGGGATAGTTCTTTCCATGAGGCTCTGAAACTGTCTTTCTTTGTCTTTGATGAAGACACAGATTCTAACCTGTAGCTTATGGCAGAGCGAGCCTTTGGGCAAGTGTCAGAGTATAACAGAAACTCCTGTACATGATAGAGACTAAATGACTGTGTTTTAATTTATTATAGTAACCAAAAGAATGGAAGATAGTAAAATTGGAATATGATACATAAATATTTCATGAGCGTTTGATCAGTGTTTCCCTTGATGGTCTTTCTGTTTAGGTCATCCTAGGGATAATGTCCCCCCACCCCAACCCCCCAGTCAGGGAGTAGGCAAAGAAGAAGGAGTTCTGCAGATTTTTAGAGGCAGGTTTCTCAACCCTTTTTGTACTTCCTTGTTACCCCAAATTTGGATTGGGCAATTTTTTCTTTTTTGCTGAGTGCCTGATTTGTCCAGTGTTCCTTTGAAAGAAAGGATTGCTCTTTTGTGTCTTTGCTGGGATTGGCCTGTCTGAAATGCTTTGTGTATGTTTACAACAAAATCTTTTAACTAAACTGGAAAAACAGCTAGCTCACAAATATCCTTGAATCATGTTACTTTTCCCATGACTTTTTTAAAATTTACTTTTCATTTTTACAAACAATTTTACTTTAGGAAATTTTTACAGAAATGAAAATCATTTTTTTTAGCTATTTTTCTGTTTTAAAGGAAAATCCCTATCAATTAAAATGATGTGTTTCTGTTAATGTGCTTTAGGAACTTAAGAATTATTAAAATGTTTCCTGAAGTTTATTATGGAATCACTGCTGGTTTTAGAGCTGATACAGCTTTGATTTTGTTTTTAAGTGTTGCAGTTTCTAAGAATAAGTATAAAAGGAGAAGTTAATGATTTAAAGATGTTTGAAAAAAACAGATAACATATACAGCTATTCCCATTTGTCAAAAGACCTCTCCAGGAAATGCTGCCCTTTTCCTCCTGTTACTATTAAGTTTATTAGAATTTATTTATTTATAAATTTATTTGCGAGAGAGAGAGCATGAGCAGGAGGAGGGACAGAGGGAGAGGGAGAAGCAGACTCCCTGCTGAGCAGAGTCCGATATGGGGCTTGATCCCAGGACCTTGGGATCATGACCTGAGCTGAAGGCAGACGCTTAACTAACTGAGCCACCCAGGTGCCCCGAATTTATTAGAATTTAAGGGGTACCGGGCGCCTGGGTGGCTCAGTCGTTAAGCATCTGCCTTCAGCTCAGGTCATGGTCCCAGGGTCCTGGGATAGAGCCCTGCATTGGGCTCCCTGCTCCGCAGGAAGCCTGCTTCTCCCTCTCCCACTCCCTCTGCTTGTGTTCCCTCTCTCACTGTGTCTCTCTCTGTCAAATAAATAAATAAAATCTTAAAAAAAAAAGAATTTAAATGGTACCTATAGAAGACTTAGAGTCAGAAGATATATGTTAATGTTGTGACTCCCCTAATTTTGCTCTACTTCTCTGAGCTTCAGTTTTCCCATTTGTGTAATGGGTGTGATATAAAAAAACTTTGTAAATTGCCAGTGCTATTGAGATGGTGTTCTACACATGTGGTTCTCCGTATATTTCTTGCCTTTGTTAGTCAAAGGATTCCTGTTCCCTTTTTGAAAAAGCCAGTTCCCAAGTCACAGGGAGGAAGGCAGGTAAAATGATGATAATTTTGTCTTTGTGGTTGTCATCAACTTATGGTTTGTATCTTTTCAGGTTGATACAGGCAATACTGGAAGGGTATTGGCTTCTGATGCTGCTGTTTTCCTGAAAAGATCAGGGCTTCCAGACTTGATACTTGGAAAGGTAGTATTCATTTTATTTTTTATTTTTATTTTTTAAAAAGATTTTATTTCTTTATTCATGAGAGAGAAAGAGGCAGAGGGAGAAGCAGGTTCCCCAAGGAGCAGGGATCCCGATGCAGGACTTGATCCCAGGATCCCGGAATCATGACCTGAGCCGAAGGTAGACGCTCAACCATCTGAGCCACCCAGGCGCCCATATTAATGAATATTTATTTAGTAGTATAAATAAATTGGATGCAAATTTAGAAAGATACCATCAAGAAACTTAGAAGTAAGAATTGAATCATTGAAGCAGTTACAGTAATGCAATGGGGGGAATTTGTGGTGCAGTGATTTACCCTTTTGAAAAGTAAGGTGTTTTTCAGATTTTTAGAAAACCAATTTCTTTTTAGTGGGATGAAATGAGGAAGTAATAGTACATTTGGGTATTGTGGGGAGAAACAGTGCAGACTGGGAACCTTGCCACCCACTCAGAGAGTTGGCTCTATCTCTGCTTCCTCTATTATAACTGTCTCTAACTGTGTTTAATTTGTGGTGAATAGAATTGGGGATGAGAGGCTTAGAAAAGAGCACAAAAAAGTGGAAAGTCCCTCTCCTGGCTAAATCTCCCTGTGAATCCTTATACATGATATTGATAATAGTTATTATAAGTTAATAATTTAATTATTCACAGATAAACATGAACTATTTCAACTTGCCCATAAGGAAGAATATCAACTTAACATGAATCTAAAATCAAGGTAGTAGATTCTAGTAGAAAGAGCATTGGATTTGGAGTTAGAACCTGGGTTAATGAAAAAGGCATTGGACTTGGAAGTTAGAACCTGGGTTTCACTTCTTTCCTTGATGCCTTGAATGTTCTTGAGTAAGTATCTCCACTGGGCCTTAGTTTCTTTGTGTAGGATTGCACTAAATGACCTCTAAGGTTTCTTTCCACTTTCAATTCTATGATTCTTAAATCTGAGGACCAAAGAGAATGAAGTTGTAAATTACAGGGATTTAATTTATCTTTAAGATGAGTTTTGTTTAAAATATAGATTGACTTTTTTTTTTTCTTTCTGAATTTCAGATTTGGGATTTAGCTGACACAAATGGCAAAGGAATCCTGAACAAACAAGTAAGATTCAGAGATACATACGAAAAATTTTTTGAGTGCTTCGGAATAAAAAATAACCAGGACTTTTTTCTAATTTTAAACTAGGAATTGGGTTTTTTACCAACATTAGGGTTTTGCGAGGGCAAGTGTTATAACAATATATTGGAAAATATTTCCAATTCAGTAGACTGATTAAAGTAACTGATTCCCAGAGGTGAGTGTTCATTTGGTGACATTGTTCTCCTGGAATGTCTTAGTCTGTTGGGGCTTCTCTAACAGGATAACACAGACTGGTTGGCTTATAAATAGCAGAAATTTATTGCTCACAGTTCTGGAGGTTGGAAGTACAAGGTCAGGCTCCCAGCCTGTTTGGATGAGGACTGTCTCCTTGGTCAGGGCTTCTTGTATCCTTACAAGGCAGAAGGGGCTAGGGATCTTTCTGGACCCTCTTTTTTAAAGCACTAATCCCATTCATGAGGGCCCCACCCTGATGTCTTAAACACTTCTCAAAGGCCCTACCTCCTAATACCATTACCTTTGGAGGTTAGGATTTCAACATTCAGTTTCTTGTACAGTATACTTACTTGTGAGTATTCTGGTCTAGGTCTTACTTTTGGCATATAAACCAAAAAATGGTTTACAGGCCATAAGTAAACCCTAGACTAGAAATACATGAAAGCGTTTATGGGTATTGGATACCATCAGTGTACTTTGAAATTCAGCTTGTTGGGGATGAATTTCAGAGTTCCATAGGATTGAATTCCAAGCTTGTTGCATGCTGATACATTGGCTGAGTACTGCTACTCAAAGTTAATTCTCCCATATGGGATAGCTGAAACAACATCATACTCAGAAAAGGGATGGGAAATTTAGATGAGAGGGTCAGAATATCCAGTCCCTTAATTAAGATTCCAGGGTTAGATTGTAGTCCCCATTGGAGCCCCTGAGCAAGAGGGCCAGTTGGTCCATTGGAGACATAGGAAGACTAACATCATATGGGCAGCCAGGGTACTGTGCACTCAGTCAGCAAATATTTGAGTACCTATTTTGAGTCACGCTTTGGAAATGCAGAGGTGTACATGACAGGTGTAGTCTCTGTCTTCATGAGTTTGTAGTATAATAAATTCTTCACTGATATTCCTGGACTTTGGATGTTGAGTTTGAATTGTCTTTGTTAAATCCAGGTGGCTGGATTTGTGTTTCTGCAGTTAAACTTTTTTTTTTTTTTAAGATTTTATTTATTTTTTGACAGAGAGCGAAAGAGGGAACACAAGCAGGGGGAGTGGAAGAGGGAGAAGCAGGTTTCCCGCTGAGCAGGGAGCCCAATGCGGGGCTCGATCCCAGGACCTGGGATCATGACCTGAGCTGAAGGCAGACGCTTAACGACTGAGCCACCCAGGCGCCCCTGCAGTTAAACTTTGATATTTGCATTGGAGAAATAGATTTTTGAATTAACATCAAAGAAAGAAAAGAAACCAATATTTATTGAGTTTCTATGTGCCAAAAATGACAGTAGGTGTTTTCTTTCTATAGTATGGTTTTTATTTTGTTCCTCATAATACATGGCAAGGTAGGTATTAGAAAAATTTTGCAGAAAAATTTTATTTAACTTGCCCATGGCCTCACAACTTTAAATAGCAGAACTAGAATTTAATGCAGGACTATTTCACTTCAGAGTCCGTCCATACTATGGGGGTAGACCTGATTACCTAAGAGTAATTGAATTTCATCAATGAGAAAGGAAAGAGGGTTGATGTTGGAGTACTCAGAATACCAGCATTTATTTATTTATTTATTAAAAGTTTAATTATTTGAGAGAGAGAGAGAGAGAGTGCAAGCACATGAAGGGGGAGGGGCAGAGGGAGAGGGAGAAGCAGACTTCCTGCTGAGCAGGGAGCCTGCAGGGCTCAGTCCCAGGACTCTGGGATCATGACCTGAGCTGAAGGCAGATGCTTAACCAACTGAGCTGCCCAGCCACCCAGAATACCAGCATTTAAAGGTTGGAGGACTCCCCCCTCTCATACTCTCTCTCTCTATCTCATTCTCTCTCTCAAATAAATAAAATCTTTTAAATTAAAAAAAACAAAAGGGGGCACCTGGGTGGCTCAGTTGGTTAAGCAACTGCCTTCGGCTCAGGTCATGATCCTGGAGTCCGAGGATCGAGTCCCGCATTGGGCTCCCTGCTCAGCGGGGAGTCTGCTTCTCCCTCTGACCCTCCCCCCTCTCATGCTCTCTCTCTCTATCTCATTCTCTCTCTCAAATAAATAAATAAAATCTTTAAAAAAAATAAAAAAATAAAGTTTGGAGGAAGCATTGACTCCAAGAGAAGAGACTTGAAAGGTCAGAGGAAAGGTAGAAGAATTTTATGAAGCTATGTTGGTGGAAGAGAGTTTCTGGGAGTTATCATACTGTCCAGACTTCCAAAAGAATAAGCGGGATTAGGTGGGGTTTTTTTGTGTTTTGTTTTGTTTTTTGAGGCTATTGTATTTGGTAGCTAAGAGGTTATTTGTGACATAGGCATTGGTTTCTCTAGCTAATGGTGGGAGTTGAAGTCAGATTGTATAAAAGCTTGTGGAGTGAATGAAAAGGGAAGGGGAGATCTTGAAATACCATCTTTTCAAGAAATTTGTGAGTGAAGGCAAGGTATTGTATAAAGCAGACAAACCTGCAAGGTTCTAAGAATAGGTTAGGAATTGGGTAAGAAGGGTATAGGTGAGAATAGGAGGTTTGAGAAAAGTGGTGATGGGTTGATTGCATCAGCAACTATACTAAGTTCTAAATGATTATAACTGGAGTAAAAGCATTTGTTATGTCTTTTCCCAGACCTGACTTTAACTCAGAACAGCTGGAAACCAGCATCTCTGCATTTATTTATTAAATTTTGGACTGAGGTTTCAAGTGCCAAAAATCCAAGGACCTTTGGGAGAGATTTTCAAGTATTTTGAAGTCAGGCAGTTATGTAATTGTTTTAGATGCTGCACAGTAGCTCTGTATTCTCTGTAGCTTTCCTGGAATAGCAGTGGTTGAGTCACTTCAGTGATTGGCCCTGTTTCAAAATTTATCATCTTAAATCCAGAGATGACTTTTGATAACATTCAGTTGTTATTTTCTTCTAGGCGTTTTCCAGACTCTTTTTCCTCAATTAAATGATAAAAACAATTTTAACATCATTAAATGTTTTTGAAGCATGTATTTATTAATTTTGTATAATTTCCACTATCTGTATGTATCACAGTTTATTTAAGTATTTTCCCATTATATTAATACTTTTTGCTATTTATAATGTTAAGAACATCTTTGTACATATATATCTTCTTAATTTTAAAACAAGTGCTTTTAGGCAAATGTGCTGTTATTTTTGTTGCTACATAAAGATCTTGGAATAATTATGAATTGTTTTATATTTTCAGATTGCAAGTGTGTGGATGGATGGATGGATAGATAATGCACTGAATTTCATGCTTCTCTTTCTCAGGAATTCTTTGTTGCTTTGCGTCTTGTGGCATGTGCCCAGAATGGATTGGAGGTTTCACTGAGTAGCTTAAACCTGGCTGTCCCTCCACCAAGATTTGTAAGAAATGATCTTAAATTTAAATTGTATTTAATTAAAAAAATGATACTACATGATTTAAAAATTAAAATTGCCATATTAAAAAAAATTCCCCTACCCCTATCACCCAGCTACCTGATTTTTTTTCTTAATGGTTACTGCTGTTATTAGTTTCTTATATATCCTTCCAGACTTATTATATGTGTATATAAAGAAATATAAATACCCACTTCCTCATTTTACATTGATAGTAGTGTACAATTAACACAATTCTATACCTTTTTAAATAATATGTTTTAGAGATCTTTACATAAAAGCATCTTTATTCTTTTGTATAGCTGTATAGTATTTCCTTGCTTCTATTTACATAAAATTTTTAAAGTTTTTATTTAAATTCTAGTTAGTTAACATACAGTGTAATACTAGTTTCAGGTGTACAATATAGTGATTCAACACTTCCATACAACACCCGGTGCTCATCACAGCAAGTGCCTTCCTTAATCCCCATCACCTGTTTAACCTATCCCCCCACATCTCCCCTTTACCGTAATTTATTTAATTTCCTATCGATAGGTTTTTAGCTTGTTTCTAATCTTTTATTATTAAAAAAATGCTGCAATGAAAAATAAACTTGGATATATGTCATTTTGTATGTGCAGAAATATATTTATATGTGCATATTCTCAGAAGTGGAATTGCTGTTTCAGAAGTTTGCTCATTTGTGCAGTTTTCATACATAATATCAACTTGTCTTCCATAATGGTTGTACTCATTCACAGTCCTGCCATCAATTGGCTGAGTGCACTTTTGCTAACATACTGTTGTTAAACTCTTTGATCCTTGTCAATTTGAGAGGTGACAAATGGAATGTTAAGTGTAGTTTTAATTTGCCCATCTGGTTTTATAGAGTGAGTTTGAGTAGTTTTTCTCATGCTTAGGGGCCATTTACATTACCTTTATGTGAAACGTCTGTTTAAAGCTTTTGCCCATTTTTCTTAGGTTATTGGTCTTTTTTTTTAAATTGAATTCTAGAGGCTACACACACACACACACACACACACACACACACAATTTTTTCTCCAGTTTGTCATTTGTCTTTTGACATTGTGATTTTTTTTTCCATAAGGTCATTGTTCTTTATGTAAATGAGTTAATAGTATTTAATTTTTAATCGTTTCTTTTTTCACATTTATGTTAGTCTTGATATCAAGTATGAGTATGGATTCAAATTTATGTTTTTTTCAAGTTGGCTACTTTATAGACCCAATACAGTTTATTAAATAACCAGTTTTTTCCTTACTGATTTGAAATGCCACCTCAGTCATGTATTTTGGTTTCTTTTTGGATTTTTCTCTTCTTTTTGATTTGTTTATCCATATGCTCATCTCATATTGTTTTAATTATCATATTTGGTAATTTGTTTTTACATCTGATAGGGCTAGTCCTCCCTACCCTATCCCCCTTTTCAGAAGTTTCATGGCTCTTACTTTTTTTGGTTTATTTGTTTTAGATTTTATTTATTTATTTGAGAGAGAGAGCATGAGTGGGGGTTGGTCAGGGTTAGAGGGAGAGGGAGAAGCATATTCCCTGCTGAGCAGGAAGCCTGACACAGGGCTTGATCCCAGGACCCTGAGATCATGACCTAAGCCGAAGGCAGACACTTAACAGACTGAGCCACCCAGGCACTATGACTCTTAGTTGCTTTTAAATTCAGTATTTTAAAAGTATTTGGTCTGAGTATTAGGAATTCAGCTTCAGTTTTGAGAATTTCTGCATTTGTAAGTTTAGGCATGGAATCAGAGGGTTAATTTAGGGATTTGTTTCCTAACTATATTATTATAAAAATGTTTCAATATATCCATCTGTCTCTACAAGCAGATAAATATAACAACTTGGGTATGCTGTTAATAGGTTCATGTACTTGTAATTTAAGAAATCTTAAGTTGGGTTCTTGTCCCAGTTTGCTTTCCTTATATAGTGTTGGGAAAAAGTCATCAGTTAACAGGGCCACAAATATTTTAGTTACATTGAGATATCTTTATCTTGATATCAGTTGTAATAAGATTTCTTCTATAACACTTAAATGTTTCAGTTAGTACTCTAATATCATTTATGCAGCTAACTCAGATAACTTCGTTTTTGTTTCATTTGTATTTAGATGATAGTCTAATAGAGTCAATATAAAATAGTGTTGTGTGTGCTTTGAGTTCCAAATTTTGTATGAATGTATTTAAATCCAAAGACCACTTTTTCTTTGTTGTTTATTGATGTGAGGTTTTCAACTCCTCATGTGCCCTATTTTCCTTTCTAGCATGATACCAGTAGTCCTTTGCTAATCAGTGGAACTTCTGTAGCTGAGCTCCCATGGGCTGTAAAAGTAAGTAAACTTTGTAACTGCTTTTTCCTTACCACTGCTTTGCTTCCTACCCACATAATCCTCTTCCCCTATTTCCAAAATCTATTGTAATCTGCATGAGATTTTCATTTTTACTGTAGGAAAAATAGTAGTACTAGAAATCTTTTGAGAGATCTTAGTGTTCTGTCAATCATTTTGTGACAATGTGGCTTAATCTCATTTGTTACAGTATAAACTAAAAATGGTGATGTCATAATCCTATTTTATGAATAAGTAGTTCACCCCACTGGTATTATTTCCTGTTTGAAAATTATGGTTAACCAGATAATTCTCCTTATGGCTCTAAAACTTAACAATTTTGTATTAAATCTTTTTCTGAAGTGGGTCATTTTATCTGTTTGGAGACATCACACTAGTTATAGCTATCTTACCAGATTTTTTAAATTGTAATTTTTAAATAATACTAGAATATAGCAGATCAAATGACCTTTAATAAATATGAACAGTTTTGTCAGAAAGTCATTTGGTTTGTAGGTCTGCTTGTGTGTTCTTAACTAATTCTAAAAAGTATAGGGATCTGGCTTTGGGCAAATCACAAATGATAGGGTTTTTTTTTTTTTTAAGATTTATTTATTTATTTTAGAGAGAGAGAGAGAGAGAGAGAGCGCACACATGCAAGAGGGGGGAGGGGCAGAAGGAGAGCATCTCAAGCAGACTCCCTTCTGAGTGCGGAGCCCAACTTGGGGCTCAACCTGGGGCTCGATCTCATAACCCTGGGATGATGACCTGAGCAGAAATCAAGAGTCTGACTCTCAACCGATGGAGCTACCCAAGTGCTCCACAAACAGTAGTTTTTTATGTTATACAGATAACTTCCCAGGATTCTAGGGAATGTCCTTTTATCAATAAGAAAAGGAAATCTTGCTTTGGGAAAAATGGGGGAAACTTGATGTTTATTCCTATGGTGGTTATTTTCTTTTTAAAATCTGAGTTTGAAATGTGACTAATACCATGTTGAGAAAGTCATAGAATGTCACTAACTAGCTGAGTGTTCTCACAAAAGTTATTTCCTTGCTATGGATTTAAGTGAGAGGGTTGGACTAGATGCTCCTCTCAAAGCCCTTCCTATCACTAAAATATTTTGATTAAGCTAACAGAAAAGCAAACATGGTGTTCCAGCTACAAAAGGAATGGAAGGGATACTGGACTCTTGAGTAACTTTTAATTTGTTATTTATAATAATATTTTTTGATGAAAGCAAAAAGTATTTTTAAATAATTTTTAAGAATATGTTGCCTGTTCTTTGAGGATTTGATTTTTATAACTGCAGTTAAATGCTTATCACCAGTATTTAACTTGTGATCTTTTTTACATTATAGTCTGAAGATAAGGCCAAATATGATGCAATTTTTGATAGTTTAAGCCCAGTGAATGGATTTCTCTCTGGTGATAAAGTGAAACCAGTGTTGCTCAACTCTAAGTTACCTGTGGATATCCTTGGAAGAGTAAGATATTACTAAATTCTAAATGTAATTTTTATGTGTCTTACTTTTATATCTACCAGGAGCATTTATAGCTCATTGTTAAAAAATACTTAGATCTTATTTTGAAATTTTATTATTATATAATTTTTTGTGTTCTGATTTAATATATAAAATTATTGCCAATTAATTTTATTTGATATTCCCTTTAAAATATGAGTGCTTGAAATTAGTTATATATGTAAGCCCTTTGAGTAGGTCCTTTTTTCTTTGTGCTGTATGCTCTGATTTCCCAGTTCCTTGATTTAATTTCTGGAGACCGTCAGTATTTTATATCTGCTTCCTACTTAATAGCTGTATCATGGGGCCTTGCCATAAGGAATAGTTTCATCTCTGAAATAACTAGTTCTACTCTCTAAATAGAACTTCACACCTTTCTAGATCTCTTTCATAACTACTTAGAAGACCAATTCTTTGACTTCATAAGACCTTTAAGTCTCAGAGTCCTTCACTTTCTCCATTTTTCAAATTTATTTTTTTCCTCACCCAACTCGGTCCACAGTTTCATGTTGGTATCTTTAGCTCCCTTTGCCATGTTTTCTAACTTTCCCCTGAGCTGGTGAAAATCCAGCTTTGTGTTCAGCTAATTATGTGTCTTCTCTGTGGTTGCATATGGACTACTGAGAGTCTAATAAGATTGGTATCATCATAATTTCATGATCACCAACTTCAGCTGGGCTTTCCCTACTCTTGGGCTATTTCCATAATGATTTCTCTCTAGGCCTCTTAATACAAACCTTATCTATTCTCATTAAACCTCCAGGCATTTCTTTAATCCCTTGCTTGGTCAGAATACGTAGGGTCAAATCCTGTCTGCACCATTTCTTAGATGTGTGACCTTGGGTGAATCATCAAAACTGTGTATCAGTTTTTTAATCTTTAAAATGAGGATGAATCCCAGTTTATAGGGTTGTAAGGATTAAATGTGATAATTTATATATTTAGCACAGTACTTGGTACGTGTTCTTTGATGCTAGCTGCTGTGATGCTGATGGTGATAATGACTTACCACCACACAACCAGAAGGAGTACTACTGGATCAGTGTTGTATAGGTTGGGTGCTCAATAAATACTAATTTGGAAGCCATTTTCCATATTGTTTCTCATTAATCATTGCTCTGTGGTCAGTATGAGATTTCTAAACTATAAATATAATCCTGTTATTTTTTGACTTATAAACTAATCCTCTTAGTAGCTTCCTTTTGCATTTAGGATAAAGTCCACATTCCTTCAAGGCATTTAATGACTGGACACTGGCTTATCTCCATTCTAATCTCTTACCAATATACTTTCTCTTCCTTCCTCAAGTAAAATTTTGTTGTTGAATGACTTAAATATCTTCTTTTCAAAAATTTAACATAGTTTTATAGCTGGTCTAAAGGTATGGAATCTACTCTATATTTAAATCAAATCTACTAGGTCCTTTTAGATTTATTTTTCTCTTGTAAGCCCTGGACATTAGTTGGTTCATAATTAATAACACAGTATTCACTAGATTTATCTTTTAGTTGATCAGAGATTCTGTATGGAAAATAATAACGGACTTAGTTGGAAATCTTCATGTTGAATACTGATTCTATAACTTAATAATGGTCGCATGATCCTAACTAAGTCCTGTCACCTCATGTCGAAAAGCAGGTTGATAGTACCACATGGAGTTTTTGCATGAATTAACTGAGATGATGTTTGTGAAAAAACATTGTAGCTGTTTAAAGTGCTGTGTACATAATTGTTTTCTTACTTGAGAGAAACAAAATATTTTCTTTAAAATTTTGTAAGGAATTTTTATTTAAAAAATATTTCTATTAAGAATTATTACTTTTTACAATAATGTTAATAAAGAATATAATAGTGATATAATAAAATGTTCAGCATAAATGAAATTTCTCTGAGAAATAGATATTTTAATGTTTAGATGAAACTTCCGCACCTCCCCCCCGCCCCCCGTTTATGTATTTGGTGTTTACAGGTAGCACATGAAATGAAAGAACGTTAATCTTTGTCAGTTCTTTTCTTTTTAAGGTTTGGGAGTTGAGTGACATTGATCATGATGGAATGCTTGACAGAGATGAGTTTGCAGTTGTAAGTAACCTAATGCTCTTAAAATCTTAAACATCTTAATGGTTTTTCAAGTGAGAATTTTCCTGTTTATCCTCAGAGGAAAACTATATTTCCTTAAGGTTGTTGGTATGTGTATTTTTATCTAAAGTGTATAGGTAGTCAATAAATATTTTTAAACAAATGGATAGTAGAAAATGTATGTTCTTACCATCTTCATTTTATTTGACTTTAAGGTACATAGGATTATCTCCTTTGGATAATATACTGTAAAGATGCTGAGTGGTGTTGAGCCTTCCTATTCCATCTTAACCAGGCACCACATCTCAGTACCTCCTTCTGCTATGGAATAATTTTACTTCATATATGCCCCCAGATTTTCACATTTGTTTTATTAAAAGAAAACATGGATAACACTGTAGTTGCACTTCATTTATAGAGTCAGAGAAAGTTTTGACATCTTATCTGAAGACATGTCATCTTTGGAAATTGGAAGTTAATTCCAAATAGAGTTGTGGTCATCTCTTCCTTAAAGGCTAGATACAACTCTGCTGTGAGCTCATGAATAGTAAATCTCTAATCCCCCTTTTAATCTCTTACTTGGAAATTAGTCTGTTCAGATTTTCTGTCTTTATTTTGCTAAGAAATTACCTATTTCTTTGACTTTTCGAACTCATGACAGATTGGCATTATTCTTTTAATCTCTTCTGGGGTTGTGGTTGTGCTACTTTCTCATTCCAAATCTTGTGTATTTTTGCCCCCTCTTGAGAGATCTTTTGTTTAATTGAATTTTATCTAGTTTTAAATCTTTTAAAAGAGCCATCTTTTGGATGTAATCATCCTTTTTATTATGTTTTGACTTTTTTGTTCTCAGCTTTTATTTTAGTTCTTCCTAGTTTCTTTTGGTTTGCCTTTAAAAAAAAACAACTTTGGAAAATGAGTACTAAGTCCCTTTATTTTTTATCATCTTTAATATTGAAAACATTTAAAGTATGTATTTTCTCTTGAGTACCGACTTAGCTGGATTCCATAGATGCTGATATAAAGTATTCTCCTTTTTGCTACTTTTTAGATAATTTTTAGGTTTTTTTTTAATCATCTGTTTAGGAATATATTTCCTAATTTCAAAGTAGTTAAGTTTGTTTGGTTTTTAGTTACATATGTATACACTTTTAGCTTGATTAGTTTACACCTAGAGAATGTGGTCTTTAAAATCTCTATTTAAAAAATTTCTTGGGTGCCTGGGTGGCTCAGTTGGTTAAGCGGCTGCCTTCGGCTCAGGTCATGATCCCAGGGTCCTGGGATTGAGCCCCGCATCGGGCTCCCTGCTCAGCGGGAAGCCTGCTTCTCCCTCTGCCTGCCACTTTCCCTGCTTTGTGCTCTCTCTCTCTGTGTCAAATATATAAATAAAACATTTAAAAAAAAATTTCTTGAGGTTTTCTTCTTTGCCAAGTTCATGACCTGTTTTTACATATGTTCCCTGGGTGTGTCAACATTTCTGCTCAGAAGATACTACACCTCTAAAAACTCATCATATCAATTTTATTGATTATGTTTTTGTTTCTGGATTGCCTTATTTTTCCTTTTTTGCCCTTTCATAAATTTTATTCTGTTTATCTCCCAAGAACCAAATAAAATAGGAAGAATAAGTATTATTACATTTGAAAAAAAATTGAGAAGTGGAAACTTAAAGTGTGACTTGAGTTGATGGTCGTAAGTCCCTAGTATTTTTATTTTAATTTGGGTGATAGTTGGAAAGTGGCAGGGACTACCCCCTCACAGTGGTGACAAAAGTTTTCCCAGCTATATATTAAAGGTTGATTCAATGTTTGTGTGGTGTTTTTGGGAAAGAAAGTGGTATATTGAGATTTGGCTAATGTACTTTGAAAGACTGTCAAACTCTATATATTAACTTTTTATAAATAGCTTTTGTGTTAAGAATATTGGCATAAAATCTTTGCATTGGTAAGATGTGTAGAGGGATTTTTGTTTTTTATGAAGACAACAATTAAAAATTTCAAAGAAGCATTTCTATAAGCATAGTTAAGACAGATGGAGAATAGTATTACCGTCATTTGATTAATGGGAGTATGTGCTAAGGTAAGTGATTAAACACAGTTTATCTTATATGCCCTGAAGCCTTTTACTAGGTAACCTACTCTTTTTTAAAATAAAAGTAAGAATAATTTAAGAATGAATGACGCATTTCTAGGAAGTTACTACTTAAAAAAAATAGTGAACATCCATATGCCTTCTCCTAGATTTACTAATTTTAACATTTTGCACATTTGCTTTCTTTCTATGTGCATTCCTCAGAAATGCTTTCCAACTTTATCATGCCTTTAGTTTTGGATTCCAGCTTATGTGATATATATTTTTTTAAGATTTATTTATTTATTTGAGAAAGAGAAAGTGTGCATGAGTTGTGGGGGAGGGGCGGAAAGGGAGGGAAAGGAGAGAGAGAATCTCAAGCTGACTCCCTGCTGAGCATGGAATCCGACTGGGGGCTCCCTCCCACCACCCTGAGATCATGACCTAGGCCCAAATCAAGAGTCAGATGTTTAGGGCACCTGGGTGGCTCAGTTGGTTAAGCGACTGCCTTCGGCTCAGGTCATGATCCTGGAGTCCCGGGATTGAGTCCTGCATCGGGCTGCCTGCTTGGCGGGGAGTCTACTTCTCCCTCTGACCCTCTTCCCTCTCGTGCTCTCTATCTCTCATTCTCTCTCTCAAATAAATAAATAAAATCTTTTAAAAAAAAAAAGAGTGAGATGTTTAACCAACTGAGCCACCCAGGCACTCTTCATATGATATTTCTACTACCTCTGTTCTCTTTTTATCTGGATTACCTGATATTTCTTATATTTAAAATGTATCTCTTGAAAACAGCATGTTGCTGTGTTTCAGTTTTTTACCTAATTTGACAGTTTTTGTCTTTTAAGATAATGATGCAGATATTGATTTTATTCCCCCTACCTTACTTATTTAACATTATTATTTTCTCTTTTTTTTCCTGTTCCTATTGTTCCTGGTTATCAAGTAGTGATTCATTGAATTTTCCTTTCTCATTAAAGTGGAAACTCTGTTACAATGTTTATGCCATTAATGGTTAATAACACGTATCCCTGTACTTAATCATACTTTCTCCAGTAGCTGAAAGTAAGTTAACCTTCACTCCAATATAACAAACAAGTCCTTTAGATTATTTTCGCTTTTTTCTTCTTCACCTCCTAACCCCAGAAGATTTTAGAACATTTTTTGGTAACTAAAATTCTAGATTTTACTTGGTTAATTTAGTCCTTTTTGTTCTAGGATTTTCCTTGTGGTTTTGTCAATATCAGGAGTCTCACTAGCATTGTTTTGGTAGACTTTGCCTGATAAATCTTTTTCCATCTTTTTATTTCATGAATGGGGCAACATAGTCCATAGTTTTTTTTTTTGTTTTTTTTTACTCTTCAGATTTTGTAACTTTTTTTAATTGAAATAATATAATTAACATATAGTGTTGTATTAGTTTCAGGTGTACAACATAATGATTCAACAATTCTATACATTGCTCAGTAACCACAATAACCACAATAAGTATAGTTACTGTCTGTTACCAGACAATGTTATTACAATCTTATTGATTATATTCCCTATGCTGTGCTTTTCATCTCTGTGACTTATTTATTTTATAACTGGAAGTTTGTACTTTTTAATCTCTTTTATCTATTTCACCCTTCCCCCCTCCCCCGCAACTACCAGTTTGTTCTCTGTATTTAAGAGTCTGTCTTCTTGTTTGTTTTCTCTTTTGTTTGTTCGTTTGTTTGTATATTTCTTAGAGTCCACATGTGAGTGAAATCATGGTATTTGTCTTTGACTTATTTCACTTAGCATTGTATTCTCTGGGGCTATCCATATTATTTTATTTTTTTTAAAGATTTTATTTACTTATTTGAGAGAGAGAGAGTGCACGAGAGGGGGTAGGGTCAGAGAGAGAAGCAGGTTTCTCACTGAGCAGGGAGCCCGATGCGGGACTCGATCCTGGGACTCCAGGGTCATGACCTGAGCCAAAGGCAGTCGCTTAACCAACTGAGCCACCCAGGGCTATCCATATTATTGCAAATGGCAAGATCTCATTCTTTTTTTATGGCTGAATAATATTCCCATGTGTGTGTACCACATCTCTTTATCCATTCATCTATCGGTGGACACTTGGGGTGCTTTGTTATTGCAAATAATGCTGCAATAAACATGGAGGTGCATACATCTTTTTGAATTAGAGTTTTTGTTTTCTTTGGGTAAATACCCAGTAGTGGAATTACTGGGTCGTATAATATTTCTATTTTTTAATTTTTTGAGGAACCTCCATACTTTTTTCCAGTGGCTGCAGCAGTTTACATTCCCACCAACAGTACAACAGGATTCCTTTTTCTCCACATCCTTGCTGACACTTGTTATTTCTTGTCTTTCTGATTCTGGCTAGTCTGACATGTGTAAGGTATTATCTCATAGTGGTTTGATTTGCATTTTCTTGGTGTCTCCTAGTATATGATAGTTTTTCTGTCTAACTTCTATGACTTTGGCATTATCAAGGAGCACTAGCTAGGTATCCTATAGAAGGTCTGCCAATCTAGGTTTGTCTGATGTTTTTCTCATGGATAGACTAGAGGTATGGGTTTTTGGAAAGAATACCACAGGTGTGAAATGCCTTTTTCATCACACTTATCAGGGGATACATAGTGTCCACATGCCATTACTGGTGATGTTAATCTTCGTCACTTGGTAAAGATGGTGTTTGCCAGATTTCTTCACTATGAAGTTATTATTTTCCTCTTTTCCTATTCTGTTCTCTGGAGAGGCAGACTCATGCCCTTTTTACTTTGTATTCTGTCTTCATATCTTTGTACTGGTTTTTACATTCTTACTAGGCCTTAAGTTTTTCTGTCAAGTATGTGGTCTAAATTTTAGTCAGTAGCATTTGTTGGGTCCTCATGTGAAGAGTTTTTGGCACTTTGAGATTTATTAACTGTATTTATATTAACATGTTCACATTGTACTGAAGTTAACTTGTTACATATTTGCTGGTTCTATCGGGTGGTAAACATAAAATATCTTTTTAGTTTTCTATTTCTAGTGCCTAGCACAGTGCCTGGTGGCTAGAGATTTCTCAGTAAATATTTTGTTGAATTAAATTGATGAAGAAAACTTGTATTACTTGGCATACATAGGAAATGCCCATTATTTTCATCCCAGAATGCTATTTTAAGAAATTAAAACTGGCAGTTCAAGTGATTGAGTACACGAATGAGCAAATAAAACTCTAAAGGAAGCTCCTAAAATACTGGTTCTCAAAGTATGGTCTCCCATCAGCAACATCAACATTACCAGAGAATTTATTAGAAATGCAGAGTCTTAGGCCTTAGCCCAGCCCAACTAAATCAGAATCTCTGGGGTAGGGGCAGAGAAGCCCTCTCAGAGATTCTGATGGCCCCGAAAATTTGAGAATGCTCCCTAAAAGCACAGAGAATAAAAAGAAAACAAAGTGAGAAGCTACTGGTAATTGACTGCAATAGTAAAACTAAATCCCCTCTTTCCCTGCTATCACTGAGAAACCTTAGGCTTGATTTTGCCAGATTTTTTTCTTTTTTTCTTTCGGTGAATATGGTGCATCATTTGCTTTAGTTGCTATATTTGTTTCAATGGCAGGCTTTGATTAGGATGAAGTACAATATAATAATAAAAAAAAATCACAACCCAGCAGTATACTATTCACTTTTTTGTTTTATTTGGTAGAAAATTTTTTGGCTTCAGTTTTGTCAGGGAAACTATTTTCAACGCAACATGAAATTAATGATACTTTTTTTTTAACTTTCAAAAAATGTGTTGTCTATTGGCAGCAGATAGCTGACATAGCTTTTTTGCTTCTAGTGTCTTCTTTTCCAGGAAATGACTCCCATCTGCATCAAGAGGAATGCTGACCTTTAATGTGCATGTTAGTCACTTCTTTTAGCTCAGTGCCAATTTAATAATATTGCCTATATCATGAATTTGGTTGAAAGTATGTGCTAGCCAGATTGTTTTCACTCTGGAGTTTCAAGCCTTTGAAGTTAATAAAGTTTGTGTGTTTCTAAAACTAAATTGAATTCTTCAAGTTGACTAGTGAATGGGAAGAAGAGAATTCTTGGTTTGGGCCACACGGTTAAATATGGTCCCAGGACAAAGAGCATCAGCATCCTTGGAGACTTCTTAGAAATTTAAAATACCAGGCCCAACCCAGACTTAATGATTCTAGAATTCTGGGAGTGGAGCCCAAAAATTTGTGCTTTATAAAGTTGTCCAGGTAATTCTGATACCTGCTACAATTTGGGTCCCATTGGGTGTAAGTTTAGTTTTATCCTTTGTGGAGGAGAACATGGTATTGTAAAATTATATGTGTACTCCTAATGAAGCTATCAAATCTGAGAAAAACAAGAGCTTTGTAGCCGGATCTGTTTGAACGCTATACTATCTTAAAAGATATCAGGCAAGTTACTTAGCATCTCTGAGCTTCAGTTTCTTCATACATAAAATATTTGTAATCACAGAAATCAGGGATCAGTGTTGTTGTATTAGATGCTCAATAAATACTGATTTGAAAGCCCCATAAAACTTAACTTAGAATTGTAAGCAAACTTTTTTTGGGGAAAAATATTATTATTATTATTTTTTAATAAAAGATTTTGTTGATTTATTTGACAGAGAGACATCGCAAGAAAAGGAACACAAGCAGGGGGAGTAGGAGAGGGAGAAGCAGGCTTCCCGTGGATCAGGGAGCCCGATGCGGGGCTTGATTCCAGGAATCTGGGATCATGACCTGAGCTGAAGGCAGATGCTTAACGACGGAGCCACCCAGGCGCCACCGAAAAATGTTATTTTCAGTGGAAAAAAAATAATTAAGTACTTAAGCTTCCTCCCGGTTGCTGTTGGAATCTTTTTGGAGGTTCCAGGTTGCTTTTTTTTTTTTTTAAGATTTTATTTATTTATTTGACAGACAGAGACAGCGAAAGATGGAACACAAGCAGGGGGAGTGGTAGAGGGAGAAGCAGGCTTCCCGCTGAGCAGGGAGCCGGACGCGGGGCTTGATCCCAGGACCCTGGGATTATGACCTGAGCAACCAAGGCGCCCCAGAGGTTCCAGGTTGCTTTGAGCAATTTCATATGCTTGAAGGTTGTCATGGAAACTATCTTTTGAAAGTCTTGAAGGTGTCTTGAATTCTTTAAAATGAAGGGACTATCCTGGAACATTCTATATGTAGGTTGTTCCACTTTGTGCAAATGCTTTATGTATTTAATAATTAAAAATAATTTTAAATAAGTAATACATTTTCATGGTTCAGAAAGCAGTACAATATAAGAAGATATTCAGTGGAAAAAAATTCGGTTCCGTCCTTGCCCTCATTGTTCATTTATACCCACTCTATAATCAACCATGTTTCTTAGTTTCTTGTTCATTCTTCTAGACTTCTAAAATGCAAATATAAACACATATGAATAAATATTACTCCCTTACCGCAAAAGATAACACACTATACACACTGTTATACACATTAACACTGTACTTGGGTATCTTCACATAGAGAGCTCTACGATTCCCGCCCCCCCCCACCCCCCACCGCCTGGGTCAGCTTTATTGAAGAACTACTTACAGTGAATTGCATTCAATTTAAGTATATAATATGATGAGTTTTGATAATTGTATATATTTGTGAAGGTACTGCAGTTAAGATAGAGAATGTTTTCAGTGGTTTTTGTTTGTTGGTTTTTGTTTTTGCTTTTGTTTCAAAGTATTGTATAGCTGTATCAATCAAGACTGGTTTTGTTTAAAACCAGTCTTTTGTGGTTGAGCACTTGGGTGCTGCTACGAAGAATTCTGTGATTAACAATCTTTTTCACACAGTGTTTTTTTATGGAGGCAGGTAAGTCTGAGGGTAGATTCCCAAATGGGGGATTGCTGAGCCAAAGGAGAAGTAAATAAATTTGGTAGTCATTGCCAATTTGTCCTGCATAGGCTTGGTACCAGTTTGAGCCCCCACTAGCAACGTCTGAGGGTGCCTGTTTGCCTAGTGTAGTTAACAACATGAGTTATGAAACTTCGGATTTTTGCCAGTTAAGTGGAAAATGGTATTTTAATATAGTTTTAATTTGAAGTTCTCTTGTGAAAGTGAGCATATTTTTGTATATTATAGACCATTTGTAGTATTTACTTTTCTGTAAAATACCTGTTTTTACTCTTTACCCATTTTCCTATTGGATTTTGTTTTTTTCTTCTGTTAATTTCTAGGGACTCTTTTTAGGGAGATTAGCTCTTTCTTTGCAAATATACCCATTTTCCTATTGGATTTTGTTTTTTTCTTTTAATTTCTAGGGACTCTTTTTAGGGAGATTAGCTCTTTCTTTGCAAATATCTTTTTCCCAGATTGTTTGCTTTTGACATTGCAAGATCTTTAATTGAAGGGTGTGTGTCTGAGTTTTTGCTACTTTGGATATATTCCTATAAGTTGCTTAGCTTTGATTTATTTCCTTTTCTCCTTTCTTCCTTTCATCTCTCTCTCTCTTTTCCTCCTTCTTTCTTTCCTAGCCTAATTTCTTAAAAAAAAAAAAAAGAATTTGAGACAGCTTGAAGCTGCTTTGTGTTGAACAATAATCAGTTCAGTGGGTCGGTGTTGTTAAATGATTTTAATATATATGACCCTCGTTCATCTCTCTTGAAGGCCATGTTTTTGGTATACTGCGCATTGGAGAAAGAACCTGTGCCAATGTCCTTGCCTCCCGCCTTGGTGCCACCTTCTAAGAGAAAAACGGTCAGTATATCAGGCTCTGTGCGGTTGATCCCCTCATCAGCATCAGCCGAGGAACCTTCCCACTCCTTACCACCTGTAGGCATTTTACCTACCAAAGCACCATTAAGACAGGTATAGATCTATCAGTGTTAAAGGACTTTTTTTTAAGTGCATGGCATTTAACAGTTGATTGCTTGATGAAGACAGAAGGAGCAATCAAAGGGATGAAAGATTTAGAGCACCCTCTGGTTGAACCTGCATAATGTCATGTCCCGGAAAAGACATATAATCCTTCTCCTGCATTTGGCCTTACTTAGGTCATATGGATGTTTTATTGGCTTTGCCTTGATCTACCTGGAATTAGAGTTGGAGACAGAAGATACTCCATGCTAATCTGGCATGCTTGCCTGGGCATAATTAATAGATATTTTTGTTTTTTTAATCCCCAGTTAACTCTTGATTCTTTGGGATCAAATTATCCAATTTTGGGTTGTTTGAGCCTTTTTTTCCTCCAGGCTGCTGCTTGTCAGGCTGAGTAAAGGAAAATAACGGCAGGATATGCAAATCAGCTAATTCAGCTACAGCTAAGAATGCTGAATGAAACTATAAAAAATGGGGATTGAGAATTATTTGAATATTTTGTTTATACAGACTCACAGTTAACCCATATTAATGTGGTCATTAATAAGTCAAGAGTTAACTATGCTTGAATTTACTCATTACTTAAAAGGAAAAAAGTGAAATGGGCATCTGTAAGTATAGTCCCAACTGACCTATATTTTTCTTCTGTAATTTTCTCTTCACCACAGCATTTTGATTAGGGTGTGATGGAATGGTACAGTTAGTGGGGTGGAATTGCTCAGAATTTTGACAGACACTATCATGGATTGCAAGAATGACATTTCAAAGTCTGTTTCATTCTGTCAGAAATTCTCTCTCTCTCTATCTATACATATTTAATTATTTTTATTTTTATTTCTTTCCTGTAGTGGGTTGTATCCCCTGCAGAAAAGGCTAAATATGATGAGATCTTCTTGAAAACTGATAAAGATATGGATGGCTTTGTGTCTGGATTGGAAGTCCGTGAAATCTTCCTGAAGACAGGTTTACCTTCTAACTTACTAGCCCATATTTGGTAAGATTTTATTTAAATTGATTTAGAAAACAAATATGGTTTTGTATAACTCCTGTTTTGTGCATTCTTATTTTTAGGCATTTGTAAATTGGACAGTTTTGTTTCAGAATTTTTTGTAGAGAAAATTTAAATATGAGAATTTCTTCTGGATAATGGATAAAAGCTTGAGAATGGATTACCTGTTTTATAAGATTGACAATGTCAGTTAATGATTATTAAAATGTTAAAATGCAGCATTTGTTTATATCAATTAAACTTAAATTTTTAAGGGAGAATCAAAAAATCTGAAATTTAAACAATATACAAAACAGTATCTTCAAGGTGTGCTCTTATAATTCTGTAGGGCATATGTATTCTGTTATACCTTTACATAGAGAGTACACACTTGGTCCTAAGACAAACTTGAGTGTCTCTAGTGCATATCATGTTAAATGAGACCATGCATATGAAAATTATAGTATGCCTGTTGGCAGTCCACCTGACTATACCAGAGGTTATTTTGAGGTTTTCATGAGGCAGCAAACATCAGATGTGGAACCACATAGCTGCAAAGAGGTACTTAGAAAAGAACAAATGAGGACAGTAGGTCTGCCTTAAGAGGAACAAGAACTCAAGACTGGGAAAGATTAAATATGTGTAACTAATAATAACTGCCACTTTCAAGAGCCTAGGCCAGACAGTGTGCTCAATAAATGGCAGTTGTCATGGGCTTGGCAATATGCCCAGACTTTATGTACTTTACCTTTAATTCTCACTGTAACCTTGCAGAATGTGTGTTATCTCCACTTTATAGATGAAGAAACTAAGGCTTGAAGAGGTTAAAAAAATTTGTTCAAGGTCACAAGAAGAAATAAGTAGAGAAGCTGGAATTCAGGGTTTCTTTGACAACTTACCTATAGTCTGTTCATCAGGCCACATTGGGTTTCAATGAATGAAACAGATCAGGACTTCAGAAAGCTGAGCTTTAGAGAGAGAGAGAGAGAGGGAGGGAGGAGGGAAGGACAAAAGTAAACAGGGTAAAACATTTGCTGTTTCTCTTCAAGTGATTTTGTAAAGCTTTCCACATTGCTGCCTTCTCTTCACATGTGATCTCCATTTGCAGCTGTTGTTTCTGCTTTGACTTGGTGATCCTTATATCCGCCTACTCCCTAGAGTTGCAGGAAGCAAGCCAACGTGGAAATTTTTGCTTGTTTTAGAATCATTCTAACTCCACTAATGAACCAAATTTGTTGAAACTTAGGTTTCATTTTTAACATCTTTTAATGTTGAGAACGTTGGGATTCTTTGGCCCATCACAACTCTTACTCTGTAGTGGTTCTGGAAATTGGTAAGGAAGCACAAAGCAAACCCAGATAAGAGACCTCTGCTCAGCACCAAGGTGAACATTCTCTTTCTCTCTTTTTTTAAAACCATTTTAGCTGATCTCTCTTTTCTAACATTTGAGTTTAAGTTTTGGGCAGGCCAAACACACAGAAATATGAGTTTTTTTTTTTAATTCAACTGATCATTTTTAAAAAGCTACCTAGTCCTATTACTTTTTCCCTGGATTTTTAGAATAGCAGTTGTAGCATTTATATTCTGTTTGTTTTGTTTATTTGTACAGGACATTATGTGACACAAAGGACTGTGGGAAGCTTTCAAAAGATCAGTTTGCCTTGGCTTTTCACTTAATCAATCAAAAGTTAATAAAGGGCATTGATCCTCCTCACATTCTTACTCCTGAGATGGTTCCACCATCAGACAGGGCCAATTTACAAAAGGTAAGACAACTTAATAGAAAACCTGAATGTATTAACAGAAAGAAACAAGTGCTGTGTTAGATGACAGACTTGATTTGAATGAAACAGTGGAGAAAATGTATCTGGCTAGGAGTAGAACAGTATACTGTTTGTGGTTCAGTTTGTGTCTATAAATATGTTCAAACGCCTTGTATGACATCGTTGGGCTGCAGTTCATTTACCCCAACATTCATTACACATATGGCAACCATATTTTCCAATCTAAAAATTGGAAAAATGTGGTCTTCCCCCCCCTTGGATTTGTGAATTTTTATGAATAAGGTATAAAATTTAAATGAAATGTATAGGAATTAAATTATTGTGTTTCATTTGATGATTCACTCTTAATACAAATTTGAAAACAAAATCTAGGAGATTATGATTGTTTGGTGTCATTTTTTTTTTTTTTTAAGATTTTATTTATTTATTTGACAGAGAGAAACAGTGAGAGCAGGAACACAAGCAGGCTTCCCGCGGAGTAGGGAGCCTGATGCGGGGCTCGATCCCAGGACCCTGTTGAGAAGAAATCTTTGTGGTTTTTGCCATGTAGATGACCTTCTTTTCCTGAGCATATGGCCAAATTTCATATCTGAACAGCTAGAAGCAGGTTTTAGCAACTTTTGGTTTCTGGTCAGCAGTGGGAATTTTCAAAACTACATTGTTGTAGCCATGCTATGCCTTGATTTTTCTCTCCTCCTCTAGACATCCTTCCTAGCATAGTATATTTACAATATCTTGGTTCAGCTCAGGTCATGATCCCAGGGTCCTGGGATCGAGCCCCGCATCGGGCTCCCTGCTTGGTGGAGAGCCTGCTTCTCCCTCTCCCTCTGCCTCCCGCTCTGCCTGCTTGTGCTATCTCTCTGTCAAATAAATAAAATCTTAAAAAAAAAAATACATACCTTGCATTTTTAAATATGTTAAGACCTATAAAGTAATTATTGCTGTGGTGATTCTTCAGAGTTAGATGTAATAGAAGTTGTCAAATGTGTGGTGTAAGGAGAGCTGTCCTTAAAATGTCAGTAGAATATTTTGGTTTTGCAGTAATTTTGTCACATAGGTTAAAAAAAAAATCCCATTTTAACCTAATAAAAGTCAAAATTGATTTTTTTTATAAGTCAACTAAATGGAAATTTATAGCCACCAGGTTTAGAAATTACTTGTAAGAGTTTTTATCCTTATATTTTAATAAAATAAGTATTTGATGATCTCTTTTGTGAGTTTTGGGGGAGGGGAGAGCATTTTGTGAAATTTTTGAGATTTCTTGTGACGTAGGATATGGGTTCCCTAAGTTGTGGAAAAGGCTAAAAGTGATGCCACCCAGAAAGATAAAAGTTACAAATTTGTATGTGTGCTCTCTGCTATAACTGTATCTCAGTTGTTTCATCCTTTTTCCCCTTGTCACCTTCATTTTATACCCACTAAGTCTCCCACCAGTGCAAACTACAGATATGACAGAGCTTTCTGAAGCAAATGACATTAGTAGACACTCCAGGTTGCATCTGCTATACAGAGTTTTTAATAGAATTGTCTGAAGTCCGTTCACCAGAGCATAGACACCTTTGGCTATTTATATCAGATACCAATATTATACATTAAAATGGGATTTTATCATTATTGTCTTACCTATTAACCAAAATTTTTAACCTAAATATTAAAAATTTGCATTTGTTTTGTCTTTCAAATAATCTCTTTTCTCTTTATAATCTAATTTTTTTAGAACTGCATTTTTTTGCAGCTTTGACTAATCATTTTTTGAATATTGCTTTCCTTTCTGTGTTTTTTCTAGTTTGGACTATTTTTTCCATTCTGCAGCACTCTGCTTTTCGCCTTTCTTGTACTGTCAGTTTCTTAACTCTACTCTCTCAAGGTTAGAGCTTTACTTTTTGCCTTTTTTAGCATTACAGTTTTTGCTTTATAATTTTGAAATTAGAAGCTTTTTAAGTGGCAAAGTTGATGCAGAGAAAATACCTAAACAGCATGATTTTGTCACATGTCTGTCACTTGGTCCTTGTGTGCATTTTAGATGGCCTTCCTTAGGCTCTTTGATCCCCTTAAAATCACCAAAGTGGAATTTTTGTGTAATGCACAAAACAGGGTGAGAGAAAATATTTTGAAAGAAGAGGACATGCTACATTTTTCTCCATATGCCCTTCTTATACTTCATATACTTTTAGCTGACCTTTTTCCATGTTTCTTGGTTGGATGCCATTTTATTACTTTAGAATGGGAGTTTAATTTCTCTGTTAGCAATTGAGTGACACAAGCTATACCAACTACAGTACACTGATCTTCCTTCTAGAGTCATCTGTGGTATCACCTAACTTGTTTGAGGTTAAACTTATTTGTCTCACTCTTCTTATTTGAGATATTTTTAATAGTGAAAGACTGTCAACTGTGAATCACTTTTTTTGAGTTAGAGTGACAGAGGTGTGGAAGTCATGAGTTTCTTGGTATACTTGCACCTTTCATAGCGAATTTCTCAGTAGCAGCTAGGTGATATAAGTTACTTTTGGTGATAAAAGTGAGACCAAGTCCTAATTTTTCATTTTGTTCAACTGTCAAACTGTCTGGCCAGGCTTAGCTCATAAATCAAGTTTAGACAGACTTAAAATTCTAGTGAATACCTGTCATATTCAGAAATCCACTTTAAAACTTCTAATTTAATTTAGGATGATAAGGGTCTGTATATTAGAGAAACACAGTAAAACAGTAAGAGGTACATTTGATAAAAATTTATAGTTAATAATAAAATTGAGACTAGCATTAATTGAATCCTAATAGATGAATTTTGGTATTGATAGACAAAACATCTGAGGACTAATAATGCAGTGTGCCTAAAGAAATATGGAGGGAATTATTTGCCAGATTTTATTGACATACCTGTTTATCAAGTTGGCTTTTAGGGTGATGGTTTCATTTACCTAAATGATCTTGATATGCAAGCACTGAGGGGCATAATGTGAAATAGACTTGAATTTAATCAGCGGTCTCCTAATCAATATCTCCTATTTGCTGGGTTCAACTTTAGGCAAGTCATTTAAATCTAGTTCCTTAGCTCTAAAATGGGGTTAGTAATAATATCTGCCATACCTACAACCCAGTTTTCAGATTAGTTTTGAGAATTGATTAATGGATTTGAAAGTACTTAGTAAATTGTAAATCATCATATCCATGTGAAGAGATGGGATATTGTGAACTTTTAGGTTTCTTCTTCCATTGTCCAAGTTGGTGACATACATTAAGTCCATAACAACATAAGTGTTAATTCCAAGTTTTATGTTCTGCTAATAAGGTCCTTAATATATTTTAGTTTTACATAAACAGGCCTCAATTTTAACATTTCCTATTGGTGGTTATTCTGTTATTTGTCAGTCTGGTTGTAGCATTAGAGGTAGGTCAGGTGTTTAAAGGAGCAGTTATCTTCTTGCCCTGACTTCAGCCAGATATATAATGCATCAAAAATGGTTCACAAACCATTGTGAGCCAGGGTGGAAGCAACTCATTGGGAGAGTGTCCATCTTAAGAGCATATTCTGTTGAGGAAGTTAATTATAATAATACCTTACATTTGTAAAATGTTACAAAGTTTTAGAGTGACTTTACATACATTATTTATCTCATTTAATTTTTTAAAATATTTTATTTATTTGATAGAGACACAGCGAGAGAGGGAACACAAGCTGGGGGAGTGGGAGAGGGAGAAGTAGGCTTCCCGCTGAGCGGGGAGCCCAATGCGAGGCTCGATCCCAGGACCCTGGGATCATGACCTGAGCCGAAGGCAGATGCCCCTATCTCATTTAATTTTTAAAGAGACAGGGCAGAGATTATTTCCCTATTTTATAGTAAAGATAGTGCAGCTAGTAAAATGGCAGAGCCCAGAATAAACCCAGCTAGATTTTCTAACTACAGGTACCATTCAGAGACCAATTTTGACACTTTCATTATTGAAAGAAAACCATATGTAAAGGATGTCATATGTGAAAACAGTTTCATATATGGTGATATTAATACTTACTATAGAACATGCTGAGCAGTTGGTGCTACTTTAAATAGAGTAGGCACTAAAATTGTTTAACAAAAGTAAATGTTGAATTGAATAAAATCAACTACCATTATGATTCTGAGATTGAACAAAAATTTGTTTACTTACTTTGTGCCAGATGACATGAGTACAAATAAGTCAATGTCCATCTCCCCAAGAAATTTATTCTTTAATGGAGAATTAGTTTATAAATTTGGTATCCGTTTTACTTCAAGGTTTAAACAGGCGCTAGGATCAAGTGACAAAGACTTTGGGATCTGGAGTGGTGGTACCTATTATAGAGCAACAGCTTTTAGAGAATTTAAGGGAAAATGTCTCTGTTTATAACTGTGTGTGTGCGTGTGTGTAAATTACCCTAGATATTTTCTTAAATGAATTTAAAGTATTAGTAATACTGTAAAATGTGTAATAATCTGTATTTATGTAGTGCTTTTAAACATTTTTAATACTTCACCATATATAGATTTATAGTAATAATGTTATAATTGTGAACTTTTTGTTTTTAGAACATCATAGGATCAAGTCCTGTTGCAGATTTCTCTGCTATTAAGGAGCTAGATACCCTTAACAATGAAATAGTTGACCTACAGAGGTATGTAAAGTAAAATTACAACTGACTATGTAGATATACACACACACACACACTCTTCTGTTTTTAATATGTATCTTGGTAAATGCTACTTTATTTAAGTACCATGGTTCTTGACTTGGGAATACATGAACGCTGTTGCTTTTTTTTTTCCAGTGTAACCTATCAAATCTAAGGCAACCCTTTAATTGCAGGATGCACTATTTTCTTATGTACCACTAAACTAAAAATCACTGCCAAATAAACAGTGGCATCAGCTATAAATACTATCTGACTTTAGGCAGTGAAAAATGTGTATCTTAGAATGAATAGAATACAGTTTTCCTCCAGCTTTAGATATTTGAATAGTATATTAGAAAAACATTATTTAATACATTTTATGGAAGGAGTGTTAAATGCATATACCATGCCGAGAGCTTTCATAATTGTTACCTCATTTGCTTCTCACAGAAACCTTATGACTTGAGTTAGATTTTATTGTTCCTCGTTTACAGTTAAGGAGTTCAGGTGCTTAGAGAGTTATTTTGCCCAGTCATACAAACCTGTCAGCAGTAGAACTAATAATACCTGATCTCAGGACTACTTGATTTGGAGTTGTCTTCTCTCTTATACATAGGTACTATGTAGAATGGACTTAAATACAATTGGATTTGAATCTAAATACAGCAGGCACTATTGATATTTACTAGAAACTTTATATTAATACTATAAAAGTGACCTCCTGAAATTACTTTTTTAAAAATGAGACCATTTTTCCATCTACAAGGCATTGGGTTTAAATATCATTTTGTATTTACAGAAACCTTTTTCTGTTTTTAACCTTCATAACACTTTGAAGCAGATAATGGCTGATTATTTTATTGATGGTACTGAGACATAAGGGGGTTGTTGAATGATTTATCTGGGCCATATGGCAAGAAATAGGGAATGATCTTTCCTCATTCATGAGGCTACATTAAAATTGCTATAGAGAAACTTAGTTATTACGATTTTTCAGTTGCAAGAAAGAATTCAACCCAAGCTAATTCAACCCAAGCTAATTTAAGTGAGAGTGAATTTATTAACTTCTGAAATTAAGATCTCTTAGAGGTAGAGATGGCTTAAGGAATAACTTCATACTGGGGTTCAAATGATATAATCTGTTTTCTTGCTCTATTTATTGTCTCCACTTCCACTGGGTTGTTCTAGTCTCAGATGGAATTTCCCATTATATTGTCAAAAGGGCTATAGCACACCTAGCCTTGTGTATTTGTATTTCAGATCTAGTGGATCCACTAGATCTTTTCTGGCAGTTCCTGTAAAATCCCTAAGATTCCATGTGATTGTACTCGCTTAGGGCCATGACTGTCCCTGAAACAGGGGCCAGGGATGTATAGTTTATTGATTTGCCATGAACTCTGTCATGGGAGTGGTGGGAGGGTAGTTTGTTACTAGGACCACATAAGAGGAGTGAGTATCCTGACATGAAAATTCTGCCAGAAGGAGGCGTGGATTCTGGGGAGGTAAATGTCTACTGAAGGCAGCATAGCTTCAAATACACAGTAATTTCTTTTTTTTTTTTTTTATTAACATATAATGTATTATTTGTTTCAGGGGTACAGGTCTGTTATTCATCAGTCTTACACAATTCACAGCGCTCACCATAGCACATACCCTCCCCAATGTCCATCACCTAGCCACCCCATCCCTCCCACCACCCTCCACTCTAGCAACCCTCAGTTCGTTTCCTGAGATTAAGAGTCTCTTATGGTTTGTCTGCCTCTCTGGCTTCGTCTTGTTTCATTTTTCCCTCCCTTCCCCTATGATCCTCTGTCTTGTTTCTCAAATTCCTCATATCAGTGAGATCATATGATACTTGTCTTTCTCTGATTGGCTTATTTTGCTTAGCATAATACCCTCTAGTTCCATCCACATCATTGCAAATGGCAAGATTTCAATTTTTTGATGGCTGCATAATATTCCATTGTATATATATATACACAGCATCTTCTTTATCCCTTCATCTGTTGATGGACATCTAGGCTCTTTCCATAGTTTGGCTATTGTGGACATTGCTGCTATAAACATTGGGGTACAGGTGCCCCTTTGGATCCCTACATTTGTATCTTTGGGGTAAATACCTAGCAGTGCAATTGCTGGGTTGTAGGGTAGCTCTATTTTCAACTTTTTGAGGAACCTCCATACTATCTTCCAGAGTGGCTGCACCAGCTTGCATTCCCACCAACAGTGTAGGAGGGTTCCCCTTTCTGTGCATCCTTGCCAACATCTGTCATTTCCTGACTTGTTAATTTTAGCCATTCTGACTGGCGTGAGGTGGTATCTTATTGAGGATTTGATTTGGATTTCCCTGATGCCGAGTGATGTTGAGCACTTTTTCATGTGTCTGTTGGCCATTTGGATGTCTTCTTTGCAGAAATGTCTGTTCATGTCTTCTGCCCATTTCTTGATTGGATTATTTGTTCTTTGGGTGTTGAGTTTGATAGTTCTTTATAGATTTTGGATACTAGCCCTTTATCTGATATGTCATTTGCAAATATCTTCTCCCATTCTGTCGGCTGTCTTTTGGTTTTGTTGACTGTTTCTTTGCTGGTGCAAAGCTTTTTATCCTGATGAAGTCCTAATAGTTCATTTTTGCCCTTGCTTCCCTTGCCTTTGGCAATGTTTTAGGAAGAAGTTGCTGCGGCTGAGGTCGAAGAGGTTGCCGCCTGTGTTCCCCTCAAGGATTTTGATGGATTCCTGTCTCACATTTAGGTCTTTCATCCATTTTGAGTCTATTTTTGTGTGTTGTGTAAGGAAATGGTCCAGTTTCATTCTTCTGCATGTGGCTGTCCAATTTTCCCAACACCATTTGTTGAAGAGACGGTCTTTTTTCCATTGGACATTCTTTCCTGCTTTGTTGAAGATTAGTTGACCATAGAGTTGAGGGTCCATTTCTGGGCTCTCTGTTCTGTTCCCTTGATCTGTGTGTCTGTTTTTATGCCAGTACCATACTGTCTTGATGCTGACAGCTTTGTAATAGAGCTTGAAGTCCGGAATTGTGATGCCACCAGTTTTGCTTTTCTTTTTCAACATTCCTCTGGCTATTCGGGGTCTTTTCTGGTTCCATACAAATTTTAGGATTATTTATTCCATTTCTTTGGAAAAAGTGGATGGTATTTTGATAGGGATTGCATTAAATGTGTAGATTGCTCTAGGTAGCATAGACATCTTCACAATATTTGTTCTTCCAATCCATGAGCATGGAACGTTTTTCCATTTCTTTGTGTCTTCCTCAATTTCTTTCATGAGGATTTTATAGTTTTCTGAGTACAGATCCTTTGCCTCTTTGGTTAGATTTATTTCTAAGTATCTTATGGTTTTGGGTCCAATTGTAAATAGGATTGACTCCTTAATTTCTCTTTCTTCTGTCTTGCTGTTGGTGTATAGAAATGCAGCTGATTTCTGTGCATTGATTTTATATCCTGCCGCTTTACTGAATTCCTGTATGAGTTCTAGCAGTTTTGGGGTGGAGTCTTTTGGGTTTTCCACATAAAGTATCATATCATCTTCAAAAAGTGAGAGTTCACTTCTTTGCTGCAAATCCACAGTAATTTCAGTGATTAGCCTTAGTATCATCTATCTCTTTGAACAATATGACTTGACATTCTATAAATGTAAGTCTGGGCACAGTGTCATTGTGTAGTTTTTTTGTTTGTGTTTTCTTTTTTGTTTTTTTTGTTTTTAATTTTTTGTTTTATTTAGTTTTGAGGTTATCTGCCTTTTAAGTTCTGTCATATTCTTATTTCCTGCTCAAAAATTGGCCTTTGTCTATTTACATAAAGCCTCTACTCTTGGCATCACAGAAAGTAAAAAACAAAAACAGAAACAAAACTCTTGGGGATTATATAGTCCAATTTTTTCCTTACTCATGAAAAAAACTCAGTCACACATCAAGTTGGCAACAGTGCTGGGTGGCACCCCAAATCCAGTTGTGTTAAGTTATAGTTCTGCATTCTTTCTATTATATATTTGCCTCTCATTAAGATTTAAAGATTTTTTACTTTGGTTCAGAACAGAAGAAGTAAACATTCCATTATTGAGTCTATAATGGTGTGTAGACTTTTCATATGGTCTATATATGGTCTATTAACGTTTTTGCTTGCCTTATGTGTAATATACATTGAATAATAGCTAGATTTGAAAATACTTGTCTTCTGTGCCTCTCGCAGATATGCCCCAATATTCTAGGACTTGCTTGACTTCCAACAGTAATTAACACATGAAATGTTTTTGGAGTGAGCTTTAATAGGAAATAGAGCATCATACATAAAGTGTTCTTACCAGTGCACACATTTCTAATATTAGTTACATTTTGGTAAACTGAGCTTTCACTAACTTCTAATAACCATAATGTTAGGTTATACTAGTGACAGTCTTCTACAGTGAATCACAACTAAAACATAAAAACATATCTAACATTTTGTGACTGTCTTATTAAGAAAATCATACAGCTCCAAAACCTTGTTAGGTTTTAGGTTGTAGTCATATTGTATAAATGTGTAAAACACTTACACATGATTTGGCATTTGTGAAAATATTTTCACTAGGCTTTTATTTTAGATGAGATCTACAGTGTAGGCAAACTTCTATCATCTGTCAACCCCAGTAATATAATGAGACTCATCAACCCATGCTAAAATTATGGTTGTTAAAATTCACTTTTGTAAATGGTTGTGTTCGGTCCCTATATCACCAACTCTTCAAGATACTACATTATAAACCTTGGTTTTTGTTATTGTGAATAACAATTTTTCTGTGCCATAGTATTACACTTCAGCCTTTGAATTGTTTATTAATATATCAGGATGTAATAAGTATAACTATGAAACAGGAAAAAAGAATTTAAACAGATTTTGCTTATGGCTTTTACTAAATTGCTATCTGACAAAAGATTAGCCCCCCACCCTTAAAGATTTTATTTATTTATTTGCTAGAGAGAGAGAGAAAGAGGGAGAGAATAAGCAGGGGGAGCCGCAGGCAGAGGGAAAAGCAGGCTGAGCAAGGAGCCTGATGTGAGACTCTAGCCAAGGACCCTGGGATCATGACCTGAACTGAAGGCAGATGCTTAACTGACTGAGCTACCCAGGCACCCCTAGATTAGCCCCTTCTTATTTGCTGGTTTTCAGATGAAGATATGTAATTTCAGTCCAGGGACCAAATTATAAATCAACAATAAATAATATGGAATTATAATGAGTATGTAATGAATATGGTGCTTTGCAAATTTATTTTTCCCTTCTCAATGATCATTATAATGCATACTTGTAACTATTTTGAAAATACAGAAAAGCATAATGAAGAAAAGATTGTTTCTTAGAATAATATTTTGTTTTGACCATTGAAAATCAAAAGAGATAAGAAAAGCAATATATATAACCTCAAGAGTTAGTTGAGTAAAGAATGTTCTTTGTCACTAGTCAGAAAATGAGATGTTTCTATCTCTGGTTCATGAAGTTGTTTTCTAGTTGAAAATATTTAAGACATTGAGAGTTTGAGGCAGGATGCCTTTTTGTCATTTTTTTCTTTAAATTTTTAATATAATTCCTTCAACATTTTCTATATAGGAACTTAATTCTGTCCGTCAGGTTAAACGAGCATGATATTTTTAACTTAAGGAAAAACAGTAGTTGTAATACCAGGGCAGTGGTGCTGGGAGCCTCGTGGGCATGGTGCCATTTGTTACTGGCATGGGTGGCAGTGACACAACGCTGAGCATGCACCAAACCGCAACAGCAGCGGCACCTCCGTCCACTGTTCCAGCCCCTGTGCTGGTGCAGCCACTCCCACTCCCTCTGCTCTGTCTCCCTTCGTTCACACCATGGCTGATCAGCTGACCGAAGAACAGATTGCTGAGTTTAGGGAAGCTTTCTCCCTATTTGACAAAGATGGTGATGGTATCATCACAACAAAGGAACTTGGACTGTCATGAAGTCCCTGGGTCAGAACCCAACAGAAGCCAAATTGCAGGATATGATCAACAGGGTGGAGGCTTATGGTAATGGCACCATTGATTTCCCAGAATTTTTGACTATGATGGCTAGAAAAATGAAAGATACAGACAGTGAAGAAGAAATTGGTGAGGCATTACGATGCGTCTTTGATAAGGGTGACAATGGTTAATCATTGTGGCAGAACTATGTCATGTCATGACAAACTTAGAAAAACTAACAGATGAAGAAGTAGATGAAATGATCGGAGAAGCGGATATTGATGGAGATGGACAAGTCAACTATGAAGAACTTGTACAGATAATACTGCAGAATGACCTACTTTTAACTCCTTCCCCCGCCCCCAGAAGAATTAGAAGAATCAGACTGACTCTTTTACTTATCTCTTCCTCCCCCTCCCCCCCAAAAAAGTTCATTTACTCATTCTGTTTCTAGATAGCAAAACTGAATGTCATAAGTGTGTTCTGGCCATACACACAAAATCTGCATGTATTGCCTGGTGGCCTGTCCCTTAAAGATCAAGCTATGTATCAGTTTTATAATATAAGTATTTGTAATACCTTAATGATCAGGAAGCAATTAGTGGACTCCTTGTAGTTCCATTTGCTAATGATTAATTCACTGGGCTGGCCAGTTTTTCATGCATACAGCTTGACAATTAAGCACATTCAGGCATTTGTATTAAAAATGAAAAATGAAAAAACAAATTTAAAACCTATCCAAATGACTTGTAGCTCAGTTTGTTAGTATCAATTGTTATAACTGGTTTACTCAAAACAAACATTTAAAATTGGCTTACCTCAGGATGCTGTGCAGAAAAAATGGGTGAAGGATAAACTGTCTAGACATAGCCCCTCTTGTACTTGCATATGCCCCGAGCCTTGGTGATGCCACATATCCTGGTGGCATGCTGCATGTATTATTTTAGCATTATCCTCATTGCACTAGAGTGAAATGGGTGTCAGGCTGTCACCACTCACACAAATTTTTAAAAAGAAGCCTTTACCAAGGGAGCCTCTTTGGACTCTGTTTTTAAAGGCTTCTGAACCATGATGTGGAGCCAGCAGAGAGTAGGCTGCAGCTGTGGACTTCAGCACAACCATCAACATTGCTGTTCAAGAAATTACACTTTCTGTGCATTCCAAGTTGTAAATGCTAGTCTTTTTGTCCAATAAAAAGACCATTTACTTAAAATGTAGTTGGGATGTCATAATCTTTTCAAATACTGGATCTCCTAACTGAGCCTAAGACCTCTATTTTTCATTTGCCTACTAGAGAATGTCCAGTAGACATGACTTTCCAATCTTCCCCTGACTACTATCCTTGTCTCATTTATTTGCTTTTCTCAGTGATGTCACCATTCATCTAGTCACTCAGGCTAGAAATCTGAGATTTTTCTTCCTCTTATCTGTATTCTTCTATCTTTGAAATGTTTCTTGAAATCATTCCTACCTTTCCATCTCCTTTGCCTGATCACCTCCTTCTGATCTTTCAAATCTCACCTTAGACATCACTTCCTCTGGGAGGGGGAGCCTTCTCTGACTTGTTTACCTCCCAACCCTCATACTACCAAATCTTACCTAGTTTTAGTATTTACAGTAGTCATAGCATTTATCATACTTTTTTATAATCATCTCTTTTATTTGGATCTCCTGCTAGCCAGTGTACTTCTTAAGCATAAGGACTATTTGCTTGTTCACTGTTCTATCCTTAATGCCTAGCTTATATAAAAGATGAGAAAATAACTTTCAGTATTGTTGAAATCTGTCCTCTCTGGACTATTATTTCTGTCTTAGTTTTACTAACTCTTTACCTCTTCGCTGGATTACTGTTGTAACCTCCTAATTGACTCCGTGCTTTGTGTCTCTCCTTCCTTCCTTTGCACCTCCAAGTGATGTATAAAATACAACTCAGATCCCTTAGTGACTTCCTATCCCCAACTGGATTCAGCTCACTTTTCTGAGTATGACATGAAGTCTCTTCTTTCATGGTTTTCCTTTGGCTTCCTGACCATTCTTCTGTCTTAGCCACCTCCCACAGTAAAGTAGAATCCTTTTTTTCTAGGGCACCATCAGGCTCCTTGAGAGCAGACACCATGTGTTTCCTTTTGCATCTCAATGTTGAGCATGGTGCTCTACATTTTGGTTTTACCCCTTCTCTCAAGCCATGTGGTTGGATGGACCTCTGCCGTCAACATGCCACACATTTTTATTCTTTGCTTCTCATCCTGTTGTTCCCCTTTGTTCCCCTTTTACCTTGTAAACTTTTATTTACCCAGCTTAAATATCATCTGCTTTGTCAAACCTTCACTGAAATCTTGATTGCTAATTGCTTTTTTCTTTCTACTTCTAGAAACTTTATTCCTTTGCAGTAGTACTCACCATATTTTATTGTGGTCTTCATTTTAATTTGAACTCCTTTAGGGCAGGGCCCATGTCTTATTCACTTGGATAGGTTTAGAAGTTAATGCACACAATACCTGACACCACAGAATCTCAGTATAGGTTAATTGGTTGAATGAATCAATCAACGTATGTTACAAATATTAGAATATTTCCCAGACTCAATTTCTGTCAAGTTTATGGCAGATTAGAAGCCATGTATTAAAGGATGAAAAGACAAGAGATCTTCTGAATAATAGGTTATTTTCAAGACTGTGGAAGAGGCTTTTTTTAAAAAATTTTTTTTATTGTTACGTTAATCACCATATATTATGGAAGAGGCTTTTATAGACAAAAGGATTTTTAATCCTCCCAGGGACATTAAGTATAGGGGGCTGATTTTTCATATTTTGACGACCTATTTTTGTGTCAGGGATTCCTCTGAGAATCTGATGAAGGCTTTTAGGCCCCTCCTCCTTCCAAAAGAGTATGTGTATCCATGTACACCATTCTGTATTTATTTCAGGAGTTCCGAGACCTTTAAAAACTATCCATGGATCCATTTTTTAAGAACCCTTGCTCTGAAACTAAAATGTTTCAAATAGAGAAGTTCTTGACAGTGAAAAGTCAAAACTTGCTTCAGTCACTAAGATAGCACAGTGGTGGTGAATTGTGCTGAGGCAGGAGTTAATATTTATTTGTCTTCTATCAGCTTCTACTTCCTTCCTGTCTCTGTCCTTTTAGCAAGAACATCAGGAAGTAAAAGCTACATCCTGTCAGGCCAGTTTGTTATCCTGGTCTTGAAACTTGTTATCCTGGTCTTGGGCTAGTAAACAGGATAGGTAATTACAGTAATAGTTATTAGATATTGTGCTATGCCTGCTTTATATAATTTCTCTTATTTGATTCTTTTTTTTTTAAAGATTTTATTTATTTGACAGAGAGAGACACAGCGAGAGGGGGTACACAAGCAGGGGGAGTGGGAGAGGGAGAAGCAGGCTTCCCACTGAGCAGGGAGCCCGATGCAGGGCTCGATCCCAGGACCCTGAGATCATGACCTGAGCTGAAGGCAGACGCTTAATGACTGAGCCACCCAGGCACCCCTCTCTTATTTGATTCTTGCAATATCAGCTAAGGATAAGTAGTTTTATCCCAATTTTTCAGATGAAGAATAGACAAGTCTTCTTTTCTAAGAAGCTTTCCTTGGTATCTCCCTCAGCTCAGAGAGCATTCAATTTCCTTCTCTCAGAATGCTTACAGTACTGAATTATATTTCTTTCTGTAGTAAATTCTGAGCTATGTGTGATAGCACAGACTGTTTCTTATTTCTAATGAGGCAATATAGTATATTATTTCAGAGCATGGCTTTCCAACCAGATTGCCTAGTTTGGCTCCTGACATGACTTAGCCAAGTAACTTAACCATCTGTGCCTCAGTTTCTTCATCTGTGAAGTGGAAATGTGACTAATATGTAAAATGCTTAATATCTTTCTTGGAATGTGATAAATTCTCAGTATACATTCATAGTCGTTGGTATCGTCGTTATCATCATCATCCCCAACAACCAGCTTAGCACTTTACTGAATAGGTGCTCAGCACACACTGGTTCCAGTAGCTGAATGAACACTCTCTTTCCCTAGTTAAAGAAATACTGGAACTGTGTAGCCAGGGAGCCAGAATTTGTGTTCCTAAATATGTAGATCTCTATTCCAGTCATATTTAGGAACTGATTTTTGAAAAACCTATTTAAGGCAGCATTAGCATACAGTTTGAACTTTAAAAAAATTTATGTTTTGAGGGTTTAGTTCCGTTCACATACCATTAGAAACCATTAGCTCTGAAGAGAGCATTGCTTATACCATTGAATCTGGAGCTCTTTTGCTTATATGATCCGACCTGACCTGTTTCTGGCCCCGTAAAGATCTGTGGTACTATTAGACCTCAATTGTGACTACCTCAACAGTGGTGAGACTGATTGAATAATTGAAGCTGTAGGTTGTAGTGTGCTTTTGTTGGTAATAAGGAGTCAGTCTAATTAATTTTCACACAGAGTGCATGGCTCAGCATTTAAAACCTTTGTTAAGGGAGACTGCCCTTATTTGAAACCCCGCCTGCTAAAGTTTGAGTCTGCACTATCTAATACAGTAGCCACTAGCCACATCTGGCTATTGAGCACTTAAAATATGGCTAATCCTAATTAAGATGTGCTGTTAGTGTAAACTATATTGGATTTCAAAAAAGAATGTAAATATTTTGGCTATACTGGATTAAGTAAAACATATAAATTTCACTTGTTTCTTTTTACTTTTTAATATGTGGCAATTTGATCGTTTAAAATTATGTATGTGGCTTACATTGTATTTATGTTGGATTGCTCTGGTCTTTTTTATTATTTATTTATTTATTTATTCATTTATTTTTTGCACACTCACTCTCCCTGTATACTTTTTTTCATTATTTTAGGACTTCAAAAATTTTGAAATTGTGAACTTTCCACTCAGGCATGAGCTGGTTTATCTTTCTTTCTTTATTTTTTTAATTATGTTATGTTAATCACCATACATTACATCATTAGTTTTTGATGTAGTGTTCCATGATTCATTGTTTGTGTATAACACCCAGTGCTCCATGCAGTATGTGCCCTCTTTAATACCCATCACCAGGCTAACCCATCCCCCCCAGCCCCCTCCCCTCTAAAACCCGCAGTTCGTTTCTCAGAGTCCATAGTCTCTCATGGTCCGTCTCCCCCTCCGATTATTTTTTATTTTTAAAGATTTTATTTATTTATTTGACAGGGAGAGAGAGAGAGACAATGAGAGAGGGAACGCAAGCAGGGAGAGTGGGAGAGGGAGAAGCAGGCTTCCCGCTGGGCAGGGAGCCCAGTGCGGGGCCCCATCCCAGGACCCAGGGATCATGACCTGAGCTGAAGGCAGACGCCTAACCACTGAGCCAGCCAGGTGCCCCTGGTCTCAGTCATTTATATTCTATAAAAATTATATTTGCTTTCATTATTTTGTGGCACTGGTAGCTTACTAAGGGGCTCTTACCTCTTTTAAGAGAGCAGTAATTTTTAAGATGTGTTAAAGTTTGTCTTTGGGAAACAAAAATAACTACCAAGAACTTTCAGCTCCTGAAGGATAGGAGTCAGTTTCTACCCACCTATTTAAGTCCTAACTGCCATCACTGTGGATGCTTGATTGAAACTTTTAAAAAGCCAGTAAATATTGTACTTTTATACTAGTAAATAGTATAATGGTAATAATAATAGCTGACATTTATTAAGCACTTATTGTGTGCTGGGCATTGGGCTGAAATCTTTCTAGATGTAATAAAAATTAGTCCTTCTTATCAACTTTATTATCCCTGTTTTATAATTAGGAAAATTAAGGCCTTGTTTTACATTTCTTTTCTTTTACTTTTTTCATCTCCTTTTGTCCTGTCAGATACGTAGAATAAATTAATTATTTGGGGTTTGCAGAATGAGCTTTTATTTCTCCTTTTAAAAATGAACCATCAAATTTTGGATTCTGCCACTGACAGGGCAGCAGTTGTGTGAGCAACACCCAAAGTTTGTGTTTTCCTTGATCCCAGCTAGGGTTTCTTTTCAGTAATTTTTGCCTGTCAATATATTCTCTGAGTTATTTTTAAAAAATGAAACTTGTTAAAACAGCCTTGCAGAATTAAGAAGTTTAGTTATTCCGTAGAACCATATGCACTTAAACTGTTATAGCATTTGTCTTACTGTTTTATGATTAATGGCTATGTTTTTTTCCGCAGCAAACTATCGGTAGGGGTCCAACGTCAGTCTTGTTTGGCATTTAGTAGATATTCGATAACTGTCAAAAGAATGAAATAATATACGGTCATAGAGAGATTATATACTTAAGGCAACTTTTAGAGAAATTAAATACTTAAAGGTACAAATCAATGTCTTTACTCTCAAACTTTAACTCAAGTTTTTATCAAATCACTGTGAATTCTTAGAGTGAAAGGCTGTCTAACTTTCAAACCAAAAGGCTGGTTTGAAGTACAAGTCAGGATTTTCTTCTCAACTCTCTATAGTTGTTACTCTAGCTCAAGACTTCTGACAGTTCTCAAGATAAGCAGAGTCAGAGTGTTCTATTGCCTTTCTAGCAATTGTCATCAGCTTTCTGAGCAATAAGAGCCTCTACTTCCTCTCTTCTTCTACAGAGCAGAAGTCAGCAGAAAAAGAAGTTATGTTGCTAAATAATGCCTTTCAGAGTTCAAAAAAGCACAGCTCGGAAACCTTTAGGGACTCTCCTTTCCTGTATATTAAAAGACTATGTCTTTACCTAGTACTGAAATTCTTTTATTGTCCTACCTTGATTTTCAATTCCAGCTTCATTTATCACACATGAACCCTCCATCCTAGATATTTAATCTATCTAGAATTTTCTCAGCTCTGTGCTTTCTTCTTTTTCATTATTTTTTGTGATAAAATATACATAGCACATTTACTATTTTAGCCATTTTTAATCATGTAATTCGGTGTTATTAAGTACATTCATTTTCTTGTACAACATTACCACTATTCATCTCCAGAATTTTTTCATCTACCCAAGCTGAATGATTTAATTGGACTTGATAGCGACTTAACTTTAATCACATAAAATTCTACTCCTATAAGTTCTGTCCCCTCCATTTTGTTATTGATGTCATAAATCATATCTTTATACATTCTATATCTACTAACAGATATAATTATTTTTTATGTGTTTGTCTTTTAAATCCTGTAGAAAATTTATTTATTTTTTTTAAAGATTTTGTTTATTTATTTGAGAGAGAGAGAATGAGAGACAGAGAGCACGAGAGGGAAGAGGGTCAGAGGGAGAAGCAGACTCCCCGCCGAGCAGGGAGCCCGATGCAGGACTTGATCCCGGGACTCCAGGATCATGACCTGAGCCGAAGGCAGTCGCTTAACCAACTGAGCCACCCAGGTGCCCAAAATCCTGTAGAAAATTTAAAGGGAAGTTGCAAACCAAAATTACAATAATACTGGTTTTTGTTCTTGCCCATGTATCTTTCATTGGAGATCTTTATATTTTCATATGGCTTCGAGTTACTGTCTAGTAGCATCCTTTCATTTCAACCTGAAGGATTCACTTTAGCATTTCTTGTAGCACAGGTCTAATGATGAGGAAGTCACTCAGCCATTGTTTATCTGGGAATATCTTAACTTCTCTCTCATTTTGGAAGGACAGTTTTGCCAGATAGTGTTTTTCATTTTTTTTTTTTTAACACTTACATATATCATCCCACTGCCTTCTGGCCATCAAAGTTTTTGCTAAGAAATCTACTGATAATCTTATTGAAGATCCTTTGTATGTGACTAGTCTTTCTTACTGCTTTCAAGATTGTCTTTCAGCAGTTTCATTATAATGTGTCTCAGTGTGGATCTCTGGGTTTTCCTGCTTGGAATTTGTTGAGCTTCTTGGATTGTAGATTAGTGTGTTTTGTCAAATTTGGGAAGGTTTCTTCTTAGTCTGCCTCTTAGTCTGCTGTTTTGCTGACATCTTGTGTGCTTTCTTGCATAAGTTCTTCATTTTGAAATGCCACTTTTCTATCTGACATTCATTATTTCCTTCAAGCCTTAGCTGAAGTCTCACCTCCTTCACAAAGCATGCCCAGGCTGGAGTAATTTCTGTTGATAAACATACCACTTTCTATCTGTACAGCTTATCTTGCGGTTAATGAACCTGCCTTCACTGATACCAAGCAAGCCTTTTCTGACCCTCTCCAGGGAGAGTCAGGTACCCATCTACTGTGTTCCCACAGCACCTTGTGCTTGCCCATTCTGGCACCCAGTACACTGCATTGTGATTATCTTTTTATATTTTTCTGCCAGACCCCTCAGATACATTGAATTCTGAGTTTCTTAATGGCCGGTACCTGTCTCATTGTTTTTTGTAGCCCCAAAGTGTAGCACAGTAACAGGTATATAGTAAGATTCAGTATTTGTTTGTTGAATCAGTAGATAGGTCTTAAAGTTGCATAGGGATGTATTATTGAGTTTTGTTGTGTATTTTCTTTTTCACTCCTTGTAGCAATCCCCACATATGATATATAAAGTAGATACTATATTCAATTTATTTTAAGGAATTGGCTCACACAAATGTGGGAGCTGGCAAGTCTGAAATGTGTAGGACAGGCCAGTAGGTTGGAGACTCAGGGTAGAGTTGATGTTGTAGCTCAAGTCCAAACACAGTTTGGACATAGAATTCCCTCTTCTTTGGGGAACCTCAGGTTTGTTTTTTTTTCTCTTAAGGTTTTAAACTAATTGGGTGAAGTCCATTCATACTATGATGAGTAATTTATTTTACTCAAAGTCTACTGATTTAAATGTTAATTTCATCTAAAAAAATATCTCTATAGCAGCCTGGGTGGCTCAGTTGATTGAGTGTCTGACTCTTGGTTTTGGTTCAGGTCATGATCTCATGGGTTGTGGGATCAAGCCCCCTGTCCGGCTGCACGCTCCCAGACTCAGTGGGGAGTCTGTTTGAAAATTCACTCCCTCTGCCCTTCCCCAACTCTAAATAAATAAATCTTTAAAAAAAAAAATCTCTACAGCAACATCCAAATACCTGTTTAACCAAATACCTGGGTACCATGGCCTAGCCAAGTTAATGCATAAAGTTAACCATCATAAGGGCGGAAAGGAGCCAGAGCCTAAAGCCCTACCAGGATTCTCTTGTCTGCTTGCCTTTCGCCTCAGCATTTTTTTTTTTTTTTTTTTTTGGTCCATTGAGGCATTTTATTTGCACGTATTACATCCCTAGAAAAAGAATCCCAGGATTTTCCCTCCTGTGTGTTTTCGTCTTGCTTCTTCATGGTCCATGATGCCAGCTGAGGTTGTCAGTACAATGAAACCAAACTGGCGGGATGGGAGCAGGTTATTCTGCCATTTTTCTAGATCTTTCAATTGTACGTCAAATCTGGGGCTGATCACTCCACACTTGTTTAACCTGCCCGTGAGATTCACAATTTTCCCTGCTCTGTGATCATCAGTGATTTCAAATTCACCAGTGTAACCATGCTTCATCATCACAGTGAGAAACTGGACGATGACTTTGGAGCACGGCCTAATAAGAACCTGGCATTTGCCTCTCTTCTCAGCATTGTTAATGCTCTTGAGAGCATCTGCCAGGACATTCATGTGCACCATTATGGTGGGATGGAAAGATGGCGGAAAGAGGACCTCACCTCAGCTTTTTATGTGAAAATTTTATTATTCATTAGGCAGGGACAGCAAATATCCCCAGCACCTGGACTCACATTTGCCCGTCTTCATCATTTCACAGGAATAATTCTTCCTAAGAATGAATGAGATAATCCATGTAAAGTGCTTATCACATAACACCTATTATATAGTAAATGTTTAATAAATGCTAGTTTCCATAATTATAATAATATATTATAATTGTTATTATTAGTTGTAATGATAGTAATAGTAGATAGTATAGTGGTAGTAATAGTTTTCTATTAGTTCCAAATAAAGGCATCCTAGATAAAGATCCTGACTGCCTTGTCTTTAATCATGGGCCTGTTCTTGAGTTAATCCCTGTGATGGTGAGTTGGTGGAATGTGACTGGTTAAGCTTTGGTCAGGAGCCAATCCCTGGCCAGTCATTGCTCAGAGAGGTTGACTCTGTAAAAAGATGGCATCTTCTGCTTGAACTGTTCAGGCAGAAAGGTGATAGGTAAGGGAGAAAGAGAGGAGCAGTCTCCCAAAAGGATTTCTGGGTCCTAGGAGAAGGGAGGGTCAGCCAGAACAAATAACTGTTACTACAGTGCTTTAAGTAAGATGCCCTGTGATGGAGTCAGTATTTGAATTCTGGGCTATTTTACACCGAATCTTATGCTTTGAAAACCATATAATGAGTTTCTAAAGGTAGAGAATAGTTTTTTGAATATTAAGCAAGATTTGGGGGCAGAAATTTCAGTGATTACATTATATATTCTATGCATTAGATCAATGTATTCTAAATTTTATTGCAACCCATAATTCTTTTTAACAATTTAAAAATTACTCCATCAGTGTTATTTAAAATTATAAGTAATGTTAATGTTATCAGCAAAAAGCAAGCACAGCATAGGCTCAAAGCCTGCTTTTTTCCTAATTACATGACATCTTGTACATTTTACCTTGCAAATCTTAAGATGGTAGAGATATTAGCATCTGCATAATGAAAATTAAGACTGAGGCTCTGAAAGTTATGTGATCATCAGAGTAAAAAAAAAAAAAAACAACTGTTTCATGGCTGAGCCAGATTAGAATCTGTCTCCAGTTTTTAAGACCTAGATGCTTTACTAAAGACTGTCGTAGTGGGGGCGCCTGGGTGGCTCAGTCCTTAAGCATCTGCCTTCAGCTCCGGTCATGGGTCCTGGGATCGAGCCCCGCATTGGGCTCCCTGCTCCGCGGGAAGCCTGCTTCTCCCTCTCCCACTCCCCCTGCTTGTGTTCCCTCTCTTGCTGTGTCTCTCTGTCAAATAAATAAATAAAATCTTAAAAAAAAAAAAGACTATTGTAGTAATGAGAATAGTAACAAGAGTAATGAGAATAGCTTGCTTTTCTGTGTTTGCTTGATAGAGAGATTTTGGCAGTTAAGCTACTTAATGATAAGATCCCAAAATGTACCCAAAAAGATTTTTATCAATAAGTTTCAGGGTTGAAAAATATACCTTTATGAGTTTCTTTTTTTCTTTTTAACATTTCATTTATTTATTTATTTGTCAGAGAGAGAGAGCACAAGCAGGGGGAATGGCAGGCAGAGGGAGAAGTAGGCTCCCTGCTGAGCAAGGAGCCCGATACGGGATTCGATCCCAGGACACTGGGATCATAACCTAAGCCAAAGGCAGATGCTTAACTGACTGGGCCACCCAGGCATCCCTCTTCATGAGTTTCTAACTAACTGGTTTTTGGTTTCTAACTTGTTTCTCTTTTTATTGCTGTTTGGGAAATAATGGATATTTATATTCAGAAAAAAAAACTAAAACTATGTTTCTGGGAAGGGCTTTGAAGGTGACTTAAACCTTTTTCTCTGACAGTGTTGGTATTATATCAAAATTAAGACAGATCGTTCACTCCCTCCTTCCCATAAACAGAGCCTGGGGAAATGAAAGTGAACTTTGTGGACTTGGGGCCCTGAGCCTGACTGTCCTTGTGAATAGCTTTGACTACTTCATAGTAGGTTTATGCAGTTACCAACTTTAGGCTTCTGAAAGCCTAGCTTGGGTTTTGCTTTTCTTGCTGGTTTACATACTAGGTTCCACCGAATCAAAACCAGCAGCTTTTGGAAACTAGGGAGCCTTATCCCCGGCCTTTCTTTATTTAAAGCATTGGTATTTGTGGGTTTTTTAGGATGTGTCAGAATCTTGGGAGTGAATAGGGTCACAGAGATAGTCTAAGATAGAAGGTATGTGTGATCTTTTCTTTTCCCTTCTGGAAGTTTCTAAGCTGAAGGCAATAGCTTTCCTGTCATCCAAGATGAGTAGTGCTTTGGGCAAAATGCTCACACACCTATTTTTGAAATATATCTTAAATCTGTTTTACCCATATGTATTGGTGGGCTCCTTGGAAAACTACAAATAAATATTTTTTATTGTGGCACAGAATCTTGAAAAGAATTAAGTTTTTGAGGGGTGCCTGGGTGGCTCAGTCTGTTAAGCATCTGCCTTCAGCTCGGGTCATGATCCCAGGGTCCTGGGATCAAGCCCTGCATTGGGCTCCCTGCTCGGCAGGAAGCCTGCTTCTCCCTCTCCCACTCCCCCTGTTTGTGTTCCCTCTCTCGCTGTGTCTCTCTCTGTCGAATAAATAAATAAAATCTTTAAAAAAAAAACTAAGTTTTTGAATTATTAATGTTAAACAGTGTGCTTTGTATAGTTATGCATCCATCACCTGTAGAAAAATATATGTTATTTGAAAGAAAGGAGAATGTAAGAAATATGACCCAGGTCCCGTTCTCTTGCACCTAAGCATCTTCATGCACCTAAATGTATTTAGGTATTCTTATTTGCCCAAAATTAGAAGGATAGCTATAGAGGTTAAGAGTCTATGGACTCTACATCTGAAACTAATGGTGTATTATATGTTGGCTAATTGTATTTAAGTAAAAAAAGAGGGCGCCTGGGTGGCTCAGTTGGTTCAGCGACTGCCTTCGGCTCAGGTCATGATCCTGGAGTCCCGGGATCGAGTCCCGCATCGGGCTCCCTGCTCGGCAGGGAGTCTGCTTCTCCCTCTGACCCTCTTCCCTCTCGTGCTCTCTCTCTCTCTCATTCTCTCTCTCAAATAAATAAATAAATCTTTAAAAAGAAAAGAAAAGAAAAGAAAAAGAGTCAATGGACTATCACAGAATAACAATTTGACATCCCTGAAATTATAATCTAAGTTAATGAGAAAATAATTTGATTTTTAGTCTGATTTATAGGACAGATTTTCAATTGTGATGGTTTTAATAGAAGGTAATATAACTGATTTTTTTTACACATTTTCTCTTTAGTAATTTACACATTTACACATTTTCTCTTATACTACTTGGTTTTGATAATAAAGGAATTATTATGAGGCCAGAATTTTACCAGATAAAAGTGGATCAAAAGTTAAATTTAATTGATCTCAGTACTATGAGAATTAATGCCTGACACTCCCATATTTTGTTTAGTTGGAAATGGTCTTTGGGATATGTTTGGAGATATCACTACTGCTACCCTCACTCCCACACCCAAAATTATGAAAAGGACTCTGTACTTCTAAGCTTCCTCCATTTTACCAAAACACAGACTGTATTTGCTCGTTAGAGCTGACAGTCCTTTGTAATCTGTTTTCCATTTTCACCAAGCAAGCTTCCTTTTTTTTTTAGCTCTCTTATTCTTCTGTCTTGGCTGCATTGTCAGCTCACTGCTTTCTTGCAGCCCTGTTTTCCTGCCTGCACACTTGATCTTTGAGCAGACACTGTCAGTAACAGCAGTTAACAGAGAAGCAGAAAGGATTGAATACAAACATGTACATAAGTGTATGCAGTGCTGATCTGTGATACTGTGTGATGTTTTCTATTTTTGTTATTAGCTGCTGTCAGAAATTGATACTCACCCTGTGTGGAATGCCTCTGAGAATTTGGGGTTGGGGAAGGGGGCTAGTTTTTCATGTGACTTATCTCTGACATGCAGCAGGAATGAAAACACTCTTCTGCTCACTTAAGGAAAGGAAAAATTTCCAAGATTGAGCTTGCAGAATTTGTGTGGTATATTTAGATTTTTGTTCCTGTGATTTCTATTTTTTGATTTTACCTGATTTTATAAGGGAAGTGGGGGATGACCTTTGCATAATAAGTAGATTGAGGTATGGGAGGAATGGGCTGCAACAATGATTCTCATGGTAAGGGACTGTTTAAAATCTCTGCGACATCACGACCCACATTGCGACCCAGCTGACAAATGGTTAGTGAGCTCCTTGGCCATCTCAAGTGTTTAAAAGTAACAGTATACAAATAGCTTTTATTCTTGGGCTTTTTTTTTTCCTTACAAATCTTAAGAACATTGTGCCTGCATATCCAAAACATTTGATTTTTGTCTGCATTTAAAATATCACCTCAGAAAGGGTCGAGAAATAAAAATACAGCGTTAAGTTGTCCCCTAAGTATCTCCTCTGGTATAATTTTCCCACTTGCCTTTATGCTACAGCTTAATGGAACCTGAGCTTCTGTTTGGGTGATGTCTGGGATGAAACTGAAATAACAGTCTTGAAGCTCTAAGGAGAAACTCTACTAGTCTGGAGGACTTCTTGAAGGCATTCCCCCCTTTTTCATGTTGCCTTCTTTCACCTTTACCCCCACCCAAAAATGTATTGCTGCAGAGTTCTATGGATTTTTCTCTCATTTTGTAGAAAAGAAAAATGAAGAGAGCAAGCCAGTGTGTGTGTGTGTGTGATTTCAGTACAAACACTTAAATTTATTACATCAAAAGAAATAGCTTTATATTGTAATTCTGAATCTAAGGTTGCTTAGGACTCATTCATTAGGAATCTAGCTCTGATGGAAGCATGTAAGAATTTAGATAATGGTATCTCAGCCTACAAGTGGATCCTAGAATGTTTGATCTGAAGAGTATAGAAAGAGATAAATGCTAATGCAATTCTTTTTTTACTTAGTATACATTGTTTTATGTATTTGATCAACTGGAATTGATAAGTGGTCCTAAAATAGTTTTTTTGAGCAGAGCGGTATTTGATGGAGCAAACAGACTGTGTATTGACAGTCTTATCCATTTCTTCTATGTTGTTTCATTCTAAAAGTGGTACACACCAGTGATTTAAGGGGAAATTAACACTTCAGTAAATGTCCTTTTCCTTAATATTGTTGACTATTTCTGTTAGCCATTTTCATTTGATTTGACATGGTACTTAAGGGTTAAGCTTACAGAGCTGATGCAACCCCTCCTTTTTTTCACCAGCAATTTTCATTGGACATCATTTCCATAGCAACAGTGAGATCAGTGCAACCTGAGTGTTTCATTGATTATTTTTCTCCTCTTCCTTTTTTAATCTATTCTCTTTTCACCACATTTTAGTGAGAAAGCAATTTTTTTTTTTACAAACAGCTTATATTGATTTCTATTCCATAAATAATTAAAAGAGGGTGGAAACTCTGCCCTTCACTTAAAAATTGAATGTTTCACTATGTATTTAAAAAACGATTCAGGGTTAGGAGGATGGATAACCATACCGGCTGTAGCTGATGTTCTCAAATATTCTTGCATTGTTTGCTGGTCTTCTAGGGAAAAGAATAATGTGGAACAGGACCTCAAGGAGAAAGAAGATACTATTAAACAGAGGACAAGCGAGGTTCAGGTAAGTGAACTGTAAAATTCAGTATTCTATTTCTGATTTAGGAGGATTCATTTTAAATGTATAGGATCATTTACCATGTAATGGTTGTGGTATTGAGTAGGTCAAGGGAATACCTGTTATTTATGTGATATAAATATTTGCCTTTTGCAAATATCAGTTTTTCTCTGAATTCTGGCCTGTAAAGATTATACTGCAATGAGAAAGCTGTATTTTTAGCATAAATTTCTAGTTTTGAAAGTATTTTTAAGATAATATTTACCTACATATTATATCATTAAAGGTAAGTTTGAATGAGTTACGATATAAATATTATTACACCAATAAAATTAAATGAGTGAGATCATCATCACCATCATCATCATCATCAAAACACAAATTGCTTTTTACAAATGTGAAATTTTGTTAGCTAAGGAGACCTAGTGTTTTTAAAGGGCTGTTTCTCATAATACTATAATACTGATAGGATGGGAAATGATATGAAACAATTTAAAATAGCATTTTGTAAGTTGCTTAGTAGCCAGGATATCTTAAACTTTAGCATAATGAGATTTAATTCATTTTCACTAAGTGCTGCATTAAGTACCTTCATTTTACAAATAGAAAAGGTAATAAAACTTCAGTTTCTGATTGAGAAATGATATAAAAAGGGGTATTTCACGTATTAAAAATATAGAAAATCGAGCAGTGTTGCATTTAGAGCAGTAAATAATGCATGTGACCATGTTATTGGGGCACTGTTTCCTGAATGTTATACCAGCACATACAGGAGGTTGGATGTAGAAGCACTGTTGTCAGTTGCCAGTAAAAGCATATGGATGGGCCTTATAAAACATGTTACTTCTATGTTCGATTTCCTTGCTTGTGCTAATAGTTTTAAATGAATGAAAGCTCTAAATTGGTAGATCCATTGTTTTGTTTTGATGTAGGACATACACCAGAGATTGTCTGAGATGTACTGTGCCTGGGTGGAGAGAATGATTTACTGAGAGATTGAGGAAGAAGCCAGAGACTTCTTGTTACAAGTTGGCTATTTTATTAGATTACTACATTTATTATATATACTGGAATTTTCCTAAAGGTGATGGAAAAGTCAAGAGATCATCACTAATATATTTCCCTTTGTGGTAGTGAAATGGGGGGTGGTTACCTCAGTTACATTATTTTTGTGCAGTTTTTGAGCTTCTTAGGAAATGAAAAGAGACATAATTTCAGCAATTATTGCTGAAAATAGCTTAAGAATGGAAGATAAAATAATCTATAGAAGTTTTCTCAATCTGAAGAGATAGATATAGTTACTGATATAATACTGGATAGCTTCTAAATTTAGCCAGATAGTGTTTTAAAGTATGAAGGTTTTTGCAATGGACAGTATTTTGTTATTTATGTACATTTACCTTTTGGTTTTTCCCTACTGCATCTTTTGAGAATGTGAATTTAAAAGGCTGGTTTAGAACAACACTGAAATTTATATTGTTCTTTCAGGCTAAATGGGCTATCCTTGAATATTTGATTTCTTACAATTGTAGAAGTTTTTTATCAGTCAAGATTTCTTCATGATTTTTTTTTTTGTCCTTTTTCACTTAGTTGTGATGGTAAGATATATGTTAAATCTTAAGCTTTGCTAAATCCAGAATGTATAATTAGCAGAGGGAATCTATTTAATTTTTCTGCATTGTGTGCTGTAAATAAAAGGCATCTTGGAGGATGCAGAGTACAGACCAATTCATAATGTTTGAACATAAGTTTGTTGAAAAGATAACATTGGATTAAAGCTTTGTGTTAGTAGATTCATGACTCACTCCACCCCAATACAGGTATCTCTGTGTTATACTTGATAATGAGATACTTAGACTGACATGGATAAGTAACATTTACATGTAATTAACACTTTTCATTTTAGTGATTATTCTCAGTTTTCTGAAGCACTTGGTAATAAGTAGATTTCATTACCTATTGATTAACTCTGATTTACCCATTGGTAATGAGGCACAGACTAAGGAATAACATGGATAATTAAAATCTGTAAGTAACTCTAAGTCCTAGTGCTTTATTTTCTAATTTCTCTGGCAAAAGGCAGTTTACTGGTAATTAATAGCAAAATCAAAGAACTTCAGTGCTTTCTGACCCCACTTTCTAATGTAGGTGCTATTGAGAAATGCCATAATGATGACATCAGGAGAAAAGTAAGGGAATTTTGACCTATTAGTGAGTGTCTGCCTAATCCAAACTCGGCTTTTCTGAGTGTTCTTGCTTTTCTCCATATTTATAAAGTCATAGATAGTAATTATATGAGCTCATATCTCAAGGACAGAAACCAAATTTTAGATGCAACCAAAGTGCCAAAAGACTAGTTCTTTTTTGTTTTGTATCTCTGTAGTCTTTAGTCCTAATATAGGTAAGTTAGAAAATCTGCTACATAATTAATTTCTAAATTTTTGTTTCCTGTCTATATTCCTATGAACTACGATCTTGAAAACTTTCAGTTCAAGATTTTTTTCTTGAAAAACAAACCAGTAATTAACTTCAACTTTTTTTCCTGAAATGATCACTGTTAACGCATATGAGGTATACTGCTAGTTCCTCAAGTTCTATGGAGATATTAGGTCCAAAGTGATCCAAGGGGAAAAAGCTATAAAAGGCCATTCTATCTCAAAGGTGTATGGTTTGGACTTTTGTTTGTTTGTTTGTTTGTTAAGGGGAGAAGGCAGACCCACATTCTTTCCTACCTCAAACTGCCTATATAAAAATTTATTAAAGTTTTTCTTCTGAAAGTTAACAAATTAGGAATTCACTCTTCTGTGTGCTTTGCTTCAGTGTTGCATAGAAGTTTGTAGGAACAACATGGTATCTGACAAATTTGAATTCAGATTCTGGTTCTGACTCTTACAAGGTTTGTAATCCTAAGTAAGTAATTTAACCACTCCATACATTAGCTTTCTATTCAGTAATATGGAATAATAAAAATACCAAATACTTAGAGTTTGCTGTAGGAATAAAATGAGATAATGCAGTTACAGTGCCTCACCGAGTGATTGGTACCAGGTAAAAGTAGAATAAATGTTCTGATTAGTAGTAGAATTGTATACCCTAACTATTATCTCCTTATTATCTATCCTCGAGCTCTTCCTTCTCTGACTTCTGCCTTCACTTAGGGCTATCTGCACACAGCACTCACCAATTTGAAAATACCTTTTTTGTTTTTTGTTTTTTTCTGTTATTACTGGCATGTTAGCTACCAATCTGTTTTTTTCTTTTCTTTTTCTTTTTTTCTTTATGTGGACATTTTTTCCTCTTCCTATCCTTTCAAGTAATCCTCTTTAGTCTGCTGTTTACCCGTGCTTTAATTTTTCTTACCAGAACCAATAATAATCTTAAGGCCAGATCCATTGGTCTTTCCTGCATTGGTTCCTGCTTTCTTGAATTTTGTTCTTTCAGATACTCTCCTGCCTGTCAGACCCTTTGCTTCTGTTGCCTTTGTCAGGGATTGACTGATACATGCCTCCACCTTGTTTCCTTCCTTTTTCATACCCCCTGTCTTCCATATGCTGGTGACTACCAGATATTTATCAAGCCCTCTACTTTTTAATCTCACATCTCCAGTTAGACATTTTAGTGTTTCTCATTTCAAAGTCAGTGTATCTAAAATGAGTCTCATTTTGTTGAAAATAAAATTGGCTTCAGTTTTGGACTTTCCTATTTCTGTCAGTGTTTTCTTTCTCATTATTGCCACCCTTTTACCTAACATCTGAAATTTTGAAATCAGATCATAAGTGCTCTTCTTGCCATCCTCTTCTTGCCCTGCTGCCTAAACCAGTTTTAGTATCATGACTCTCAGCTGTGAAGAATCTTGACTGCTGCCCACTGCCACTGTTAATGATGGGAGGATGTCCTATCTCATGGGTATATTGGAGGTAGGAAAAAAAGATGAGATACAAATCCTCCTCTTGTACTACTTGTTTTTTTATTGTCTGCCTCTAAACTGTGCCATACACATTCTCTTTCTTATTCCTACGCTTATATCTGTTGTTGTGATCTAGAATGTTCCCTACCTCCCTGCTTATGTGAATTCTGCCCATGCCTTAAAGCCCAGCTCAAATCCCACCACTTCTCTAAATAAAACTTTTCTTTCTCTGTCTCTTAGTCTATATTAATCTTTCCTATGTTGGAACTCCCAGAGGAGTGTGTATTTACTTAGATGATATGTCCAATATGTTACCTTCTTGTGCTAGTATAGTGTGTATGATTCCAGTATCTTCCAGCCTCTATTTTAAACTCCTTAAGCTAAGAAATTGTACTGTGGAAAATTTCTTTCACTATATTTGATAATATATTATTACATGGAGATGAATTTAAGGAAGCTGTTGACAATAGAAATGAATAAACTTCAGTTTTGTACATGAAATTAAAAATAGGACAAGGCACACCCAGAAGCCCTACACAGAAAGGATTGGGAGCATGGTAGGTTCACACAGAGTCAGACTTTTCCATAAAGTTCATACTTGTTCATGCCACTCTCATGCAAAAGAAGTTCCTACTTATTTATACTTTATCAGTAAAGGTTCAGTAATCATAGTAATTGTCCTTTTTTTGTTTCATTTTAATCACTTAGGGTTTTTTTTTTTTCTTAGATGAAGAGGGATGACTTATTTTGGGTAGAAATAAAATTAGATACATGAGCTCAACATTCTTTTCCTAGCGATAATGCTCTTAGAACATGCTGGGAAGCATATGATTGGGAAATAAAGGCAGGCTGTTGGTGAGAATTTCTAACACCCACCTAGTTTAATAGACTTCCTTTCTGTTCTTTGACCTAAACATCTTGCCCTATAGTTGATACTTTTTTTATATTAAGAATACTCCTCAGAGTCCATAGTCAACTGAGGGTTCTAGAGGGGAGGGGGGTAGGGGGAAGGGTTGGCCTGGTGATGGGTGTTAAAGAGGGCACGTTCTGCATGGAGCACTGGGTGTTATACGCAAACAATGAATCATGGAACACTGTATCAAAAACTAATGATGTAATGTATGGTGATTAACATACCATAAAAAAAAAAAGAATACTTCTATAGGGGCACCTGGGTGGCTCAGTTGGTTGAACATCTGCCTTTAACTCGGGTCATGATCCCGGAACCCTGGAGTCCCGCATTGGGCTCCCAGCTCAGCAGGGGGGTCTGGTTCTCCCTCTTCCCCTCTCCACTGCTTCTGATCTCTCTGTGTCTCTCAAATAAATAAATAAAATCTTAAAAAAAAAAGAATACTCCTATAACTTCCGTTTTGAGAATTAGGCCAACGTAATGAATGTACCTGATTATTTCTAGTTTTGGATTAGTCTGTAGAATTTTTAAAATCTATTAAATAGCATTTTTATAAGATTACTGAAATATTTAAAATGCCCCTTGTTCTCTTTAATAATTCTTCAGGTATAGATATAATAGTATAAGTACATGTCTTTATATATATATGCTTTGGGGTTTTTAAATAAGTATTTATTCATAAGTTAGTGGTATTTTTATTTTTTATTCTGTATTTTATGTGAAATAGATGCATATGTATTCATCTTGCTAATAATAGCTTTAATACTTAAGTTACTTCTTAAGTCATATAACTGACTTGGATTGCTAAAATAAATTTTACTCTTTTAATATAGCTAAGAGTTTTCATGTATTTGTTTAAATTCTATTTTCATTACCTCTGTTGCACTTCATGGGGTTTGGAAGGTTGGGGATGAGTTTATAATTTTCATTAACTTGTGTGATTTCTAGAAAACAGGACATTTTCCTTGAAAGTTCTTTTTAAATAAAGCCAAGATACTAACTCAAGGATCCCTTCATTCCGTGATGAGGAATCTTGGATGTGGCTGCTTTGGTATTTTTCTAAAACAGACCTTGGCACTGTGTTACTGTAGTTTTGTTCACTCCATTCTTGCCAGTCTCTTAATTGCTGCTATCCTTCTTTCTTCTGTTGATGGCACAGATAGGCAAGTAGAGCATTACCATGGAAAATAGAGCATAACTAGGAAGGCTTCTGCAAATGTCTTCAGTCATTTACTTGATGGGATGGCATTTGATAGTGCTGAGGTCACGCACTGAATCAGAAGAGGATTTTCCCAGAGGGCTACCTTAAAGTTAAGAGACAATTATCCTAGTTAGGTGGAAGATACTGTTTGCTAGGAGAGCCTGCCACTGCCCTAGTCAAGGGTGTGGGGGGGGCGTTGGGGAGGTGGGCAAGGAGGGGAGATGTGCATCTGTTGCCTTCACTTAGTCTCAGGATAAGCAAATCTGTACCAAAAATAAAATAGCCAAGTTTATCTGAATACTGATGTTGATAGGGAAATTGCATTGCAGTGGTGGTAGTATTACAAGTAATTTTGCGATAAAATTTTGATTCTAATTCTTGTAGTATGTATGTTTGCATCTGTTCATTTTGATTTTGTGCAGTTTAATAAGTTTGCCTACTGAAAAAGTAGGCCCTTTTGTGTATGGATTAGTGTTAATATTTTTTAAGAGATGATTTTTTTTTAAAGATTTTATTTATTTATTTGAGAGAGCAAGAGCAAGCCAGAGAGCACTAGTGGGGTGAGAGCACAAGCAGGGTGAAGGGCAGAAGGAGAAGCAGACTCCCTGCTGAGCAGGGAGCCCGATGTGGGGCTTGATCCTGGGACTCCAGGATCATGACCTGAGCCGAAGGCAGATGCTTAACCGACTGAGCCACCTAGGTGCCCCGAGAGATGATTTTTTTTTTTAAGATTTTATTTAGACAGAGAGAGAGACAGCGAGAGAGGGAACACAAGCAGGGGAAGTGGGAGAGGGAGAAGCAGGCTTCATGCTGAGCAGGGAGCCTGAAGCGGGACTCAATCCCAGGACCCTGGGATCATGATCTGAGCCGAAGGCAGATGCTTAACGACTGAGCCACCCAGGTGCCCCAAGAGATGATCTTTTATCATATTTAGAAATAGACATGAAGATGGGTTCCCTGGGTGGCTCAGTCAGTTAAGCATCTGACTCTTGATTTTGGCTCAGGTCATGATCCCAGTGTCGTGAGATTGAGCCCCGCGTTGGGCTCTGCACTGAGCATGGAGCCTGCTTGTCCCTCTCCCTCTGCTCCTCCCCTGCTCTCTCTCTCTCTCTCAAATAAGTAAATAAATAAAATCTTAAAAAAAAAGAAATAGACATGAAGAAACATTAATTATAACTGGTTTTAATATGGACATCTATTCAGCTTAGAATATATCACTAAGGTGAGGTATTTTCTCAGTAACCTTTCCCTCGAAGCCTATACTTTTGTATTACTGTGTGGATTTTTACTACAGCTAGGAAGTGAGGCTGGGAAATTGTGAGTTTGTTTGCTCTGTGGAAAAGAAAAGGTCAAGAATGAGTAAATATATTGGCTTGTTTATTCCCTTTCCTTTTGCACAAACTTATCTTCAAAGAGTGTATTTAAAGTGGCTCACTAAAAATACTCATTTTGAAAAATGTTTCAGTTTTTTAAAGGAAACCAGCATTATTCGTACTATTGGTAGTTTTTACATAAAAATTCGGTCACATATGAATATTTTTATACTGGTATGAAACCGCCAGAGATATGTGATACTTTAAAAACTGCAAACTTGACATTTTCAGATTATACAAGCAAATGGGTCCATAGTAATCTTATAAAATATAGAAAAGTATTAAAACCCTACAATTTCACATTCTAGAGAGAGCCATTGTTAACATTTCGCTATATTTTTTATGAATATACATAAATGGCTTTATATTTATTTGTGATTATACTGTACATGCCTCATATTCAGCTTTTAAAAATTAGCATTATGTTCTAGACTTTTTTTTTTAAGATTTTATTTCTTTATTTTAAGAGAGAAAAGAACAGGGGGGAGGGGAGGGGCAGAGTGAGAGAGTCTCAAGCAGACTCTGCACTGAATGCAGAGCCTGACTAGGGGCTCAGTCCCACGACCCTGATATCACAACCTGAGCCAAAATCAAGAGTCAGCTGCTTAACTGACTGAGCCACCCAGGCGCCCCGCCCCTAGACATTTTCTTATGTTATGTGACCCATTTAAAGTAAATTTTATTTTTAATTAGATTTACAATAGAAGTAGAGACATCAAAATTGCATCTATCTATAAAGACTAGATATTATTAGAGATCAAGTCTAAGATTTTTTTGGTGGGGGGAGGGCTGGGAGAGGGTGGGAAATCAGACTAAAGTATTTGAGGATGGGAATAGATAACAGATATTTTTTCCTTTTCCCACCCCTGAACATTTTTAGTTAAAGGGAAAGAGAAAAAAATTTTTCCACAGGATTCTTAAAAAATGCTTTTTAGGCTAGCATACCATTGTATATAAACTATATAAGAACTTTATGACCAAAGTAAGGTTTTTATGATGGATTATATTCCCAAACCAATAAAATTACTTGAGCTGTAGGTGGCATTTAAAAAAATATTTTATAATTTACTTATAAGAAATTTTCAAACCATTGTCGTTTTCCCAGTTACCGTGTTAAAGTAAAGCTGTTATTCCACCTTCCTGAAGAGTAAGAATAGTACATAATATTATGTAAAAAACACAAATATACAAGCTTAAAGACACAAGAAAGGTGTATGCCACAGTAATGCGCTAATAAAGCAGTAAAGATTATTTCCATATAATGGAAATTTTAAATGTCAGATCAATCTTGGTCTATAGACTATAAAAATATTGAACAGTATAGAAATTTAGGTATGATTTTAATTTAACAGAAAGCATTTATCATAGGTCAGTTTGAGGCTCCTATTAATATTTACTTATAGTTCAAGTGCAGAGTGAAGCTTTTCACAGAATGGTAAAAGAACATAAAATCCTTTCTTTTTATCAACCTCTGGCACATTTTCCAAGGGTTTCTACCAGGTACTAGAAGCTTTGTAATAGTTACACATCATTGTTTAATTAATCCTCTGGGAAGTGCTATGCATTGTACAAGATTGTGGAACCTCAAAGAAAGATGAGACATTGGCTCTGTCCTTCAGTTTATTGTTTACAGTTTGTTGTTTACAGTGTCCTACAGTTTATTGTTTATTGTTTATAGTGTAGTATGTGTGATAATAGAGGTTAAGTACAAACTGCTATAGGAGCATAGTAAAGAAAGCTCAAGATGAGTCAGAGGAGATTAAATTTGGCTGGGCTTTGAAGAATGAATAGTGTTTCCAGGTAATGATGGTGTGGAAGGACACTCAAGGCAGAGGAAATGGCTTAGGAAAGGCACAAGGACATTGAAGTATATTGTCTCTCGGAGAAAGAAGATGGGGCACATGAATGTAAGGAAAAGAGGGTAGTAGAAGAAGAGGAAGGATAACATGGAGCCCAGAACTGAAGGTTCTCATGTATCTTGTAGGCAGTTTTACTTTATCCTACAGATAAGAGGGAGCCATTATATATTTTGCAGAGGGACTAAAGAACTCTACTTTGCAATGAGTTTTTTCTTTTTTTAAGAAAGTTGGACATTTGGAATAGGAAAACAGAAAAACAAAGTATGAATCAAGGAAGGGATGATGAAAACTAGTATGTATTTAATGAGAGCCAATGCCAGGTGCATATCTGAGACTATATCTTCATTTTGAGTATGGATCAGTTAACCGTATAGGCAGGTTAAAAATTTAGGCATGAAAAAAATTTAGGCATGCTGGCAAACTAATGATAAAGTACTAGTGGAGCTTACCATTATGAATCTGTAATCACATAGACTCATGGAATGTCCATACAAGAAGAGTCTTTCATGATCATCCATTGTGTGGGCCTTTTTAAAGGAACTTTTTAAAGAAAGCAGCATGATAGTAATTTTACTTTTAGATTAATCAGTTGGTTGAGAAAATATAAGTGAAAATCAGTTATTAAAAGCATTGTTCAATGTTTTACCTAATCACAGAAGCATCTACATATATTTGAAAAATAGCATACTTGTGAGACATTTAGCCTATAGCACTGTATAGCTTAGTGATTAAGGACTCAGACTCTGGAATCAGAACCTAGTTTGAATCCATTACCTGCTAACTAACTTTGGATAAATACTTGTCCTTTTGTGCCTCAGTTTTCTCATCCGTGAGATGTGAATAACAATAGTACCTACTTCATAGATCTGTCATATGGATTATAAATGAGTTAATATATGTAAAGAGTCTGGGACAATACCTAGCACATTTTAAGGGCTATTGTAGAAGTCTTTGTTTTGCATGCAGTAATTCAGAGACCTTCTTCTAAGTTTTTCTTTTGTTGTTCTTAGATTCTTATTCTGATGAATGATTGATGGGGTCTTTGAATAGTATGTTATTTAAAAGATATTATTTTTAGAAATTTGTGTTCACAATTTTATTTCACCCTTTTTGAGATCTCTGCCCACCTGCTGCCAAAACATGCCTTAGAGTTATCAATCCCTTCTTCCTTACTTGTGGTTCCTGGAGAGAATTAAGTCCTAATTCCCTTTGGAACCCTTTTTATAAACAGTGAATTAATCTCTCCCCTGTGTATCTACAGTGGTACTAATATTGTACCATTCTTCAAAGAATTGAGAAAATAGTCACTCAAATGATCTTCTGTGGTCCAGGTGAGGAACCCCAAATGTTAGAGGACACATAAATCAGGCCATCTTGGCTGCTCTGTTTTATGGTGGTAATGATAATGGCAGTGCTTTCATCTATCTCCCAAGGTCTCTTTTGTATTTTTTTTTAAATAGACTTTTTTCTTTAGAGCAGTTTTAGGTTCATAGTAAAATTAAGCAGAGGGTACAGAGATTTCCCATTGTAATTTTTTAGTTTCTGTAGCCTTTATCATTAAGCAAAAAGTATAGTACATAAATAAATACAGCATTTTCAAAATGATTTATCTTTAGGAAATTCCTTCCTACACTGAGATCTCTATTTTCGTCTATACATTTTTTTAAACTTTATCTTCCATACATTTTAAAGTTTTGATTTTCATACTTAAGTCTGTAATATACCTGGAATTTATTTTTCTCTTTGGTGTGATTTAGGGACTTCATTTTATTTTATTTTTTACCATACGGTATATGCCCAGGATATTTATTGAATATTTAATTCTTTTTTCCTTCCAGTCAATTTTTTTTTCCAAGTTCACACCAGATAGGTAATGTGCCGAGGTTGTAGCAAGGTTTGAGGGGAGGCACATGTCACACAACGAGCGTGAACACCCGGTCATCACGCTTACGAACTACAAAAGGATCCTCCTTCCAGTCAATTTTAATGTCATGTTTTCACATCATTATTTCTGTATATGCCAGACCTGCATCTAAATTCTCTTTTCTGTTCCTTTAATCTATTTGTCTATCCTTGTATCAACATCAAACTGTCTTAATTATTTTAGTTTTCCAGTAATTCATAATACTTAGTAGGTTAAGTCCTTTTACATTTTATTATGCTGTTTCTTTTTCTTTTTTCTTCCAGATGTGTTTTAGAACCAGCTTGTCAGGCTCCTTGCAAAACCTTGTTAGGATTTTCATTGGAATGTATAGATTAATTAGGAAAGAATTGACATCTTTATGATACCATTCATCATTTACTAAATACCTATGGAGTACCTCTGGTATACTGGAAGCTCTGAATATAGCAGTGAACAAAACTCACAAATATCTCCTGACTCATGGAACTTATATTGTAGTGGAAGGAAATAGACCATGAACAAAATAAATAAATTATATGCTCTATTATTCGTAATAGCCCAAAACTGGGAGCAATCTAAATGTCCATCAAATGTGTATTCATACAATGAAATACTACTCAGCAATAAAAAGGAACAAACTACCTATACATGCAACAACTGAGACAAATCTCAAAAATACTATACTAGGTGTAAGAAGCCAGATATAATAGATTATATATTGTATGATTTTCCATTTATGTGAAATTTCTACAAAAGGCAAAAACTGGAGTGACGGCAGATCATTGGTTGCCTGGGGCTTCAAATGGGAATGAGGATTAACTTTTTAGATAATGGAAGTGTTGTAAAACTGGGTTGTGATGATGGCTGCACAATTGTATATTTGCTAAAACTTAATTGTATGCTTACAATGGGCAAATTTTATGGGATGTAAATCAAATCTCAGTAAAGCTGTTTAAATGTTATACCAATACAGATGAGCCTTGAAAACATGCTAAGTCACAAAGAAGCCAATCACAAAAGCCAGATGTTGTATGATTTCATCTGTATTAACTATCCGGAATAGACAAAGCTTATCGAGATAGAAAGTAGATTGGTGGTTGCCTAGGGCTGGGGTGATTGGGAGGGAAATAGAGTGACTTGCTAGTGGGTATGGGGTTTCTTTTTGAGGTGATTGAAAATGTTCTAAAAAAATTGTGATGGTTGCATAACTCTGTAAAGGCATTAAAAACCATTGAAATTGTACACTTTAAATGGGTGAGTTTTACGGTATGTTTATCTCAATAAAGCTGTTTTAGAAAATGAATAAAATTACTGCTATATATGAAGGAGACCTAGGGGAGGGAGGTGGTGGTAATGGTACCGCACTGTAGCCTCACTGTGAGAAGGTTATAGTTGAGCAAAGACTTGAAAGTGATGAGGGTTTGAGCCATATGGATACCTGGAGGAAGAACTTTCTAGGAAGAAGGAATAATTAACGGAAGATCCTGAGAAAGGAGCCTGTCTGGCATGTTTGAGGAGCAGCAGTGAGGCCAGAGTGGCTGAGCAAGGGAAACGCAGTAGGAAATGAAGTTGGGAGATGCAGGGCTATTGTGAGGACTTTGGTATTTACAGTAAGGGAGATGGGGAGTCAATGCAGAATTTTGAATAGAGGAGTGACTCATCTGACACAGGTTTTTTTACAGTGACTACTGGGCTGAAAATAAACAGTAGGTAGCCTGGGTAGAAGCAGGGAAACCAGTTAGAAGGCAGCAATCCAAGAGAGAGAGAACAGTGACTTGGACCAAGGTTGAGGGAAAAAGTGGCCAGATTTTGAATGTATTTTGAAGGAAGAAGCAATAAAATTTGCTGACAGATTGAAGATGAGATGTGAGAGAAAGAGAAGAGTCAAAGAACATGCTGGATTTTTTGGCCAGAGAAACTGAGAGGGGGAGGATTGAAGATAAAGCAGATTTGGGTTGGGGGGTAAATGCCAGGAGTTCTGTTTTTGACATGTTCGAGAAGCTCCTCAGACATCCAAAGACAGATTTGAGTAAGCAAATTGGATTTTAAAATCTGGAGTCTATGGGGCGCCTGGGTGGCTCAGTTGGTTAAGCGACTGCCTTCTGCTCAGGTCATGATCCCAGAGTCCTGGGATCGAGCCCCGCATCGGGCTCTCTGCTCGGCCAGAAGCGTTCTTCTCCCCCTCCCACTCCCCCTGCTTGTGTTCCCTCTTACGCTGTCTGTCTGTCTGTCTGTCTCTCTTTCTCTCTCTGTCAGTTAAATAAATAAAATCTTTTAAAAAAAATCTGGAGTCTAGGGAAGAAATCCTGAAGTAAAGACAGTATTTAAAGCTGGGATTCCTCCAATCTACCAACACAATATATTTAATAAGACTTTATTTTCCCTTGGGGCGCCTGGGTGGCTCAGTCGTTAAGCGTCTGCCTTCGGCTCAGGTCATGATCCCAGAGTCCTGGGATCGAGCCCCGCATCGCGCTCCCTGCTCAACGGGAAGCCTGCTTCTCCCTCTCCCACTCCCCCTGCTTGTGTTCCCTCTCTCACTGTCTCTCTCTCTGTCAAATAAATAAATAAAATCTTTAAAAAAACAGCCCTTAAGATAGGCTTTTAAAAATTGTTAACATTTCCCTCTCCAAAGAGAATAAATACATTAATTTTCTTGTATTTCAGGATCTGCAAGATGAAGTTCAAAGGGAGAATACTAATCTGCAAAAACTCCAGGCCCAGAAACAGCAAGTACAGGAACTCCTTGATGGACTAGATGAGCAGAAATCCCAGCTGGAGGAGCAACTGAAGGAAGTTAGAAAGAAATGCGCTGAGGAGGCCCAGCTGGTAAAGTTTGGCCATTCGCTGCTGCCTATGTCTATACCTTAGTTGCTTTTCCTGGAAACATTCTTTGCTTCTTGTTGCTACTGTTGTGGCAATCTAGTCAACAGTTGGGGCACATGAAGGAGTTGGAGCCCTGTTCATCCGGAAATTGTAGTACTACTTTTCCAAATTTTAGCTGAAAGTGTGGTACCTATGCCTTCAAGTCCCCTCTATTTCTCTCTTAATTGCCCTTCTCTATCAAAAATATATACTTCCAAAAAAAAAAAACCCACCAAAATAGTAAACTGAACAAATAAACATATTTGCATTATGGAACATTTTAAATGACAATTCTTTTTTTTTAATCTCCCTTTCTTGTCATTCACTCCCATGTTACAGATCTCATCCCTGAAAGCTGAATTAACTAGTCAAGAATCGCAAATCTCTACTTATGAGGAAGAGCTGGCCAAAGCTAGGGAAGAGCTGAGTCGCCTACAGCAAGAAACGGCAGAATTGGAGGAGAGTGTGGAGTCAGGGAAGGCTCAGCTGGGACCTCTTCAGCAGCACCTGCAAGATTCACAACAGGAAATCAGTTCAGTAAGTCTTTGTGGCAATGAGAAATATGCTCAAATTGGGCCTCACCATATCCTCTTAGTAAATAATACTTTCTCAGTTTGTGTTCCTTTTCCCACATTTTTCATTCATTTTATACAAGTACATTTCTTGTTGCCTGTCATAAGTTAAAATTGTCATACATCTTGTACATCTGATTATTATCACTGGAGTCATGGCTAGGGGTATGGGTTTAGGTGTAAGTCTGGCTCTGCCACTTACTTCCTGAATCATCTTAGTATCAGATTCCTCATCTTTAAAATTGGAGAATTAAGAGTACTTCTACCTTTTAGGTCTGCTGTAGGGATTAAATGTAAAGGACTAAATGCTGTGACACAGTTTAGCAATAAATGCTAAGTGTTGCTTATTTTTATAAATACCGCCCCCCCATGAACATTTGCTAAATGTTTGGAGACCTTTATTATTTTAATTAGGGGATTGTTCTTTATATAGATAAACATGCTGTGTTGTGTGGGTCCAGAGTATAGATCTTTTGCTTTGTTATTCTAGGCTTCCCTAAATGGAGAGTAATATTTTATAGAATGATAGTAAGATAGGAGGAGAGAGATCATGTAGCTCATTCTTTTCATTTTGAATTTGAACGAACTGAAGCCAAAGAAGGTTAAGTAATTTACTTATGGTTACATTGCCTTTAAAAGAGCCACAGCCTAGAATCCAGATCTTCTAACATGTAGTCCAGTGTTCTCAGTTAATTATTATGTATAATGAAGTCCTACCCCTTGATATGCTTTCTTCCCCTCTCTTATCTGACAGGTGAATACCTCTCACTCATCTTGCAAGACATAGCTTAACTTTTTATTTCTTTATAGCATTTTCTGAACCCTGCCTGTATTGGACTCTACTTCTGTTACAGCAATAGTAACATTTTCCCCTGCATATTTGTTTATGTGTCTGTCTCCCCCAGCTGACTGAGCTTTTTGGTCTAGGAACTTAAACATTTTTTTTTCTCTCTTATCATTTAGCACAGTTCTTATCCTGCTGTAGGTACTCAATAAACAGGTACCCCAAAAGAAGGCTGTCCTAGTGGGAATGCTACCAGCTGAATGAATATTCTTTAAAATAATTTTCTTCTTTGAGTTTATTTAAAATTTTTTTAATGAATAATTTACATACCATAAAATTAACAGGTTTTAAGGGTACGATTCAATGATTTTCAGTAAACTTAGAAGTGCTCAATCATCACAATCCAGTTTTAGAACATTTCTATCACTCCTAAAAGATCCCTTGCACCCATTTGTAGTGACTCCCCACTTCTGCCCCTGGGTAAGTACTAATTTGCTTTCTGTTTCTATAGGTTTGCCTTTTCTGAGCGCTTCATGTAGATGAAATCAAACACTATGTAGTTTTTTTCATGTGGTTTCCTTCACAAGCATAATGTTTTTGAGCTCATCTGTTTTGTAGCATGTACCAACATTATATTTCATTGTATATTTATAAAGTATTTTGTTTATCCATTCACTGATTAATGAGCATTTGGATTCTTTCTATTTGTTGGCTATTATGAATAATGCTGCTATGAACATTTGCATTGTTTTCATTTTTCTTGGGTATGGAATAGTTGGTTATATTGTGAAGTTATGTTTAAGGTTTTTTTTTTTTAACTTTAAATTGCCAAACTGTTTTCCAAAGTCGCTATACCATTTCACATTCCCACTAGCAATATATGAGGGTTCCAGTTTCTCCATAATCTTACCAACACTTTATTGTCTACCTAACTGATTTTAGTCATTCTAGTGGGTATGAAGTGGTATCTCATAGTTTCTAATTTGTATTTTTCCTTTTTTTAAATTTTTTTATTAACGTATAATGTATTATTTGTTTCAGGGGTACAGGTCTGTGATTCATCAGTCTTACACAATTTAAAGCGCTCACGATAGTACCTACCCTCCCCAATGTCTTATCACCCAGCCACCTCCTCCCTCACACCCACCTCCACTCCAGCAACCCTCAGTTTGTATTTTTCTAATGACTAGTGATGTTGAATATCTTTTCTTGTGCTTATTAGCCATTTGTATATCCTCTTGGATGAAATGTCTGTATAAATCTTTTGCCCATTTTTAAAAAATGGATTGTTTGTCTAATTATTATTAAATTACAAGAGTTTTTAAAAATATCTTCTGGATATAAGTTCTTTATCAGATATCTGATTTGCAAATAATTTCTCCCAGTCTCTGGCTTGTCTTTTCATTTTCTTTAAGTTTTTTGAAAGGGAACTTCTTTCTTTTTTTTTTTTTTAATAATTTTTTATTGTTATGTTAATCACCATACATTACATCATTAGTTTTTGATGTAGTGTTCCATGATTCATTGTTTGTGCATAACACCCAGTGCTCCACGCAGAATGTGCCCTCTTTAATACCCATCACCAGGTTAACCCATCCCCCCACCCCCCTCCCCTCTAGAACCCTCAGTTTATTTTTCAGAGTCCATCGTCTCTCATGGCTCGTCTCTCCCTCCGACTTACTCCCCTTCATTCTTCCCCTCCTGCTATCTTCTTCTTCTTTTTTTTTTCTTAACATATATTGCATTATTTGTTTCAGAAGTACAGATCCGTGATTCATCAGTCTTGTACAATTCATGGTGCTCACCATAGCACATACCCTCCCCAGTGTCTATCACCCAGCCACCCAATCCCTCCCACCCCGCACCATTCCAGCAACCCTCAGTTTGTTTCCTGAGATTAAGAATTCCTCATATCAGTGAGGTCATATGATGATACATGTCTTTCTCTGATTGACTTATTTCACTCAGCATAACACCCTCCAGTTCTATCCACGTTGTTGCAAATGGCAAGATCTCATTCCTTTTGATGGCTGCATAATATTCCATTGTCTATATATACCACATCTTCTTTATCCATGCATCTGTCAATGGACATCTTGGCTCTTTCCACAGTTTGGCTATTGTGGACATTGCTGCTATAAACGTTGGGGTGCACGTACCCCTTCGGATCTCTACATTTGTATCTTTGTGGTAAATACCCAGTAGTGCAATTGCTGGATCATATGGTAGCTCTGTTTTCAACTGTTTGAGGAACCTCCATACTGTTTTCCAGAGTGGTTGCACCAGCTTGCATTCCCACCAACAGTGTAGGAGGGTTGAAAGGGAACTTCTTTCAACGGAAGGAACATATATGAGAAAAGTAGAAAGGACTCTGGATATTATAAATTATCATTGAGAAAATAAAACTGTTTCTGAGCAAGGAAAATAATCTCAGCAAACTATACTACCAATGTGCCAGATAATATTTGCTATCTGTAATCTGTGGAATGAATTATATTGTCTCTATCTGTGGAAGGAATTGTATTATATCCTTGCATCTGATCTCCAAACCTTAAGAACAAACATACGGGGGCACCTGGCTGGCTCAGTCGGTAGTGCATGTGACAGCGCATGTGACTCTTCATCTCAGGGTTTTAAGTTCAAGCCCCACGTTGGGTGTAGAGTTTACTTAGGAAAATAAATAAAACAAACAAATAAACCACAGACACACACACACACACACACACACACACACACACACAAATACTACTTTCTTACATTTGACATAGTGACTTGTGTGTCTTTCTCACAGAGGGCAATATTTTCCCATGGGCCTATAAAAAAATGAAAATCCAAATTGTAAATTATCCTGAAACTTTAATTGCTCTTTAAAGCTAAACTATAGCTTTTCTGGAAAAAGGAATAACTGAGGAAAAATTTCTGACTTGCTAAATTTTCATTTATACTCCTTACCTTGTATTTATGGTAAGAAAAAGCAAAGAACATTTGTACCTCTGTATCTTACTTACACAGTGTATACTGTTTTTATCCAAATGTTTCTGGCAATCTGATAGTTTATTGCATTTCTCTTGCACAGTTTGCAAAGAGCTTGTGTTAGTTTTGTGATTTTTTTTTCTATGTCCTCTAAGTTTATGTAGAGACTAAGGAAGAGACAGGCTAAGTGACAGTTATGTGAGAGGGCCAGACACAGGAAAGCCTAGTTTTGTTCAAGATTTTATTGTCTCAGAAGTAACTATAAGAAATAAGCTGTCTTAAATAGTACTCTTTGGTAGGCAAGTATTTCCATGTACTGCTTCATCTATATGATGGTTATTATTTTAATGTTAAGTTTTTAAATTTTAGACTGTAAAGGTTTAGTGGATATTGAAATTGTTTTAATGGTCATGATAAAAATTTTTTTAAAAGATGAAGTAAGACAGGAGTGTTCTGGAGTGTTCAGAGCTTTTTTGAGTCTTTGGTGCTGCTGACCACCTGGCTTGGACCACCCTTAGGACTCTGTGAGCTGACCCGGCTTGACATACTGGTAACTAGAAGCGAATAAACATCATCTTATTGCTCTTCAAACACATGTGGCCTGAGGTGTTAAAATCATTTTGTGAGCTTCATAGGTTCAGTCAGGGACAAGAAAAAAGTCAGAAGGACCATGGCTGGGAAAATAGGAGATACTGGGCAGCCCTGAAGCAGATGGACAAGAGGAGAGCTCTGCTTCTGGTCCCCACAGAAAACATCTCCCTGGCCTGTATAGTCAGTGATTGTGCCCGACTCGGTGAGAAACACTGCCTTATCCATAAAACGTAAAATTATTTTTTCCGTATAACATAAAACTGTTTCATACATGCACATTTGTTTTCCTAATATACATTGCAAGTTTTTCATGTATAAAAATATTAAATTAACTATTGTTAATAATGGAGTACTACACTATGTGCATCTTTTTTTTAAAGATTTTATTTATTTATTTATTTGACAGACACAGTGAGAGAGGGAACACAAGCAGGGGGAGTGGGAGAGGGAGAAGCAGGCTTCCCGTTGAGCAGGGAGCCCGATGCGGGGCTTGATCCCAGGACCCCGGGATCATGACCTGAGCCGAAGGCAGACGCTCAATGACTGAGCCACCCAGCACCCCCACTATGTGCATTTTTAAAACAGAAAGTGAAAAGTCTGATGATTCTACCTCCTGGAGAAAAACAATGTTTGCAGCATGGTATCTTTTTCGAATTCTGTCTGTACGTAGATGCACCTCTCTGTGTGTGTCTGTGCATTCATATGTATACCTGTACAAGTTGTTTTTATTTAGAAAAAATGAAGACATACTTTGTATACAAAAAATAAAATAAGAAGGAAATAAGACAATAGGAAATATGAGGGTACATTACATGGAATAAGGATACATACTACTTCATGAAACTTTCACAACTGTATGTGCGTGTAAATGATGCATATGGATGAATGTGTATTACATATATGTGTTTATGTATGTATATACACAGAGAGACCTATCCAAATAAATACATATATTTACTAGGTTAGGATGTAAAATCTATTTCTTTCTATAGATTAAGGTAAAAAAAAGTTTATAAGCCACAACTCAGTATCACTAGGAATATACAAGGCATATGCTGTGTATTACAAATGTCTAGTATTTTGGATTGTCAGTTTAAATTCTGAATATAATGCAGTTTGATAGATGCATATGCTTACTGATACCCACGGTTTAAATTTATAAGCACAATACTTATGTCCATTCAGTGAACATAAATTAAGCACTTACAGTATATACATCATTGTGGTAGATTTTGGAGGTACAAAGTTGATAGCAAAAGTTGTGGTCCCTACCCTCAAAGAGCTCAAGGTCTTTAACTTTTTAAAAATGGCATGAGTTAGTGGAAAAGAAATAGGGAAACTTAATTGGTATAATAGTGAGAAATGTAGTGCGCTAGGCACTTTTATACACATTGTCCATTATTTACACAGACCTTTACATTTTACAGAGTTCTTTCAAATATATCTTTGCTTCACTTAATCATCTGTGGAGATAGTTCTTACTCACTTTATGGATTAAGAAATGAAGGCTTGGAGAGGTTACTTCGACTAAGATCACTTAACTAGAAGGTGACAGAGCTTGACTGACATCTGTTTTCCCAGTTCAATATAGTGTTCTTTTCCCAGGTTATGAGCCTGAAAAGATCTGTGGTAAATTACAGATTCCAAAATGAGCAACGTAAAAACCTTACGCAGAAAATATATTAGGGGAACTGAGCCTTGATTTGTGAAATGTCAGTAGGAAATTTTTATGTTTGCTAAAAACAAAAAACAGCATGCTAATAAATAAAGGGAATTCCAACGTAATGTAAAAAATATATTTTATGAAAACTGGGAACTATTCAGTAAAATTCCATTCATTACTCCTTTTCACTAGAAACATTTCGATTTTGCCCTCTCTTCAATTTCTTTGAGATATTTGTTAATTTATTTTTCTTTATTATAAATGTTAGTATCAATAAGCATCACTTTTTTTCCTGCCTCTGGTCCCAGTGTTTTTCTTTTAATATATATTACAGTTTATTAAATTCTGCCTCTCCCACTATTGCTCCGGGAATATAAAGTCACTTGGATACTGGAATCCAAAATGCTTTGTCCTTTAACATGTTTAGGATAGCTTAGATTTAGGGACCACTTCCTAGGGCTCTAGCCCATTAATAAATAATGCCAGAGCATAGGACAGTAGCTCATTTTACCTTAGTCTTCACTCCTCTCCTTCCCAATAGAAGTATGGATGGCTCCAAATCCTTGTGTGCTCTCCCTCAGCTTCCTTTATGTTTCCCAAAGCTTCATCACAAAATCTTCTCTTGTTCTGTTACTTTGCTGTCTTTTTCCCAATACCCTGATCCTTCTTCCAGTTATACCTAAAGGACACCAAAATGTAGATATTTGAATCAAAATTCTTGGAGCTTTCAAAAGATGTAAAAAGCAAATCCATATATACTGGAATGTCAAGAGAACTTACTAGGATGGATTACTGAAATCTCTCCAAGTCATGCTGCATTCCCAGAGGATTCTCCTTAATGGAAGCAAATTTATTTTTGACTGAGTCTAAGGATGTAGCTATTTTTATGTTTTGTGTCTTTCTAGTAATAAATTCTGTTCTGTATTTCTACTTTGTGTTGACAGATGCAAATGAAACTGATGGAAATGAAAGAGCTGGAGAACCGTAATAATCAGTTAAATTGGTGCAGTAGCCCACACAGCATTCTTGTAAATGGTGCTACAGATTATTGCAGCCTCAGCACCAGCAGCAGTGAAACAGCTAACCTTAATGAGCATGCTGAAGGCCAAGGCAACCTGGAGTCAGAGCCCATACACCAGGAGTCTCCAGTGAGTCTAATAGTTCTATAATGTTCATAATCAACTTCAGAAGAAAAAAATTTGATTCAGGTCAAAGTTTTTGTTGACATCATACTTAATATAAATATGGGACCTTGCCTCATCTGAGGACAGTTGATTTTTTTCCCCCAGAGGGAGAGAATAGGTACTGATCCAACAGTTCTGACACTTTTAACTAGTGTAAAAATGTAATTTTAACCAATCTATTTGTTATAAAGCGTGTTTTCAAAACAGTAGCTCTATAGATAGTAACTTTTAAAACATTTTTTTAAGTAGTCCCACCCAATGCTGAAAGTAATTCTTTATTTCATAATGTTGAGGACATTTATTTACCAGTTATTTAGAGAGCACACAGCAGTGCTGCTATTATATGTGAGAGCCGCAGAGACAAAAAACTGTAACCCTGCCTTTAAGCAGCATGTAGTCTGGTGGTGTAACACTGTGTGAAAGGGCTGTGATATTCAGGTAGGACACCTTGGAGGGGGGCTCAAGATTGTATAGAGAAAGCTTTATAAGTGAGCTTCAAAGTAAGAAATGTTAAGCAAAGAAGAAGGTGGTATATTCCTGGCAGAGAAAATGGCATTTGCATAGGTATGGGATGGGAGAAACATGCTGCACAGGGTCCCAAGAAGTTCTCGAAGGGTACCTTGTGATGGTGGGGGGTATTGGTAGGAGATGAAGCTCTCTTATAGTGGCTCTCTGCATTACCTCTTACTTAAAACATAGATGGCTGCACCCCACTACAAACTTGCTGAACTAGAGTTTCTGGGATGGTACCAGGTATATGCATTTTTACAAAAAATTCCTTGGGTGATTATGATGTGCACCTGGATAAAAATGACCACTTTTACGTCAGAAAGGGACAGAGAGAAAAGAAATTTGGATTCATTTTGAAGCATTTGGGGGATTTATCTTACTGCAGTGAGTAGCCATTGAAGAATTTTAAGCAAGATGTGACATAATTGCATTTACCTTTTAGAAAAATGTAGAAAATGGATTTGAGAGTGTGACTGGACACACAGAGATTTGTTAAGAGACTATTGGAGTGGTCTGTGTGAGATTGTTTTAGCCTAAACTTAAGCAGTAATGGGAGGGATAATGAAGAGAGGAATACAAGTTTGAGAGATACTAAAGACATAAAATTAACAGACTTGATTTGTATTTAGGCATTGCAATCTTGGATACATTATACAATGTTCTTTTTAAGTGCAAAAGGTTATCCTTCAAAGACATAGGGTGGTATGAAAATGGAGATTTCCCCTGGCACTTCTTAAGTCCTGTTACCTGCTGGTTTAAATCCAGAAAGCAAGGGAATGCCATCGAAGGACCTTTAACCAGAAGGATCATGATCAGATTCTTATTTTAGATCTATTCCTTTAGCTACTATAAGAAGGATCAGTGGGAAGGGCACATATTGGAGGCAAGAAGGCAGTTGGAAGGTTACGCTGGATCAGAATGGTGATACTGTAAATGAATGATAGTGACAGTGAGGATAGAGGGGAATGGATTTGAGAAGGAGGTAGGAGGTGAACTCAGCAAGACTTGGAGGCTAGCTGGGAGATGACCAGAGAGAAATTATTAAGTGGTTAAGTTTTCTGGCCTGAGTGACTTTGATGCTTGATGATACCATTTTCCTAAGAAAGATTTTAAGAGAAGAACTCATTTAATGAATGCATTCTGCTTGTCTTCTGTATTTTTAGCAATTTTTGGTTATCCTTTGTCAGTTTCCTCTGCCAAGTAGAAAATACATTGTTAGTCCATGGAGCATTAATATTTTGTAGGCAAGAAGTAGTCCTGAAATACTGCCTTCTGGTGTGACTGATGATAATGAAGTGGCGACAACAGCTGTTAATGAGAAAGTTTGCCCTGAATTTAATAGTGACAGACATTCAAAAGAGGTAAAAATAATTTTATAGTAAATATTCTCATTACTGGTTTTCCTAGATGGGTTAAACACTGTTTTAGGATAAGGAAAGAAAAATGTATTAAGTGAACTTTATAACTACAGAAATACTTGTTATATTACCATCCATTGATTTTTCAAAGCATGTTATTTTATTTTAAAATGTTACATCTTAAAACTGGTTCCTAAAAGAATACTTTTTAATTTAAAATTATTTTTAGGGAGATCCGTTTAATGTAGAATCAAGTTCACTGACAGATCCAGTTGCAGATACAAACCTGGATTTTTTCCAGTCTGATCCTTTTGTTGGCAGTAAGTACTCTTATTTTTATATTATGATTTACCAAAAAAAGTCTTTTTAATGTAACTATATAAGAATTAGGGCTGAGTTTTGAGATCCTACTCAAAGTAGAGGGGTGTAGAGATGTGATATGCTTATATTTGCTGGAATTTGTCCTCGTCAGGCAACTAACTCCTTGGACTAAGTGACTGATTATGTCTGAGGAGCCCCTCCTGATTAAGAGCATGTTTCTTCTTCAGAATAAGGACCAAAAGAAAGATATTATGGACCAGGAGAGGAGATTAGGTACTCTTAAGTCAACCAGCAATTTTTTACTTAAGTGCCAACACCATGCTTTTAAAACAATGGAATCTATAGCAGTTAGAACCCGGATCCCTGCCCTTGAGGGGCCTATAGTGTTGTTGAAGAAATATAAGTGTAATAAGTTAAAATACCTGATGTCAGTGTAAACTATATTAAATACCACTGGTGTCAAAGCTCTTTTTGCATTTTATTTATTTCCAAATCAATTTGTGAAACTGGTCAGTTTACAACAGTTTTATTTTTTCCTCCAAGTTTTTATTTAAATTCCAGTTAACATACAGTATAATATTAGTTTCAGGTGTAAAATTTAGTGATTCATAACTTACATACAACACTTGGTTCTCATCACAACAAGTGCTCTCCTTAACACCCATCACTCATTGAACACTCCCCACACCCCCACCCCCGCCCCAACCCACCTCCCCTCTCGTTACCATCAGTGTGTTCTCTATAGTTAAGAGTCTGTTTCTTGGTTTGCCTTTTTTCCCCCCATGATCATTTGTTTTGTTTCTTAAATTCCACATATGAGTGAAATCATATGGTGTTTGTCTTTCTCTGACTTATTTCCCTTAGCATAATACTCTCTAGCTCCATCCATGTTGTTGCAAATGAGAAGATTTCCTTCTTTTTGCTGGCTGAGTAATATTCCACTACATATATATACACACACACATATATTACATGCATACAACCCACCTCTTCTGTATCCATTCATCAGTTGATGAATATTTGGTGTGTTTCTATAATTTGGCTGTTGTAGATAATGCTACTGTAAACATAGGGGCGCATGTATCCCTTCAGATTAGTATTTTTGTATTCCTTGGGTAAATGCCTAGTAGTGCAGTTGCTGGATCCTAGGGTAATTCTATTTTTAACTTTTTGAGGAACCTCCATACTGTTTTCCAGAGTGGCTGTACCAGTTTGCATTCCCACCAACAGTGCAAGAGGGTTCCCTTTCTCTGCATCCTTGCCAACACCTGTTGTTTCTTGTGTTGTTAATTTTAGCCATTCAGACAGGTGTGAAGTGGTATCTCATTGTAGTTTTGATTTGCATTTCCCTGATGATGAGTGATGTTAAACATCTTTTTGTGTGTTTTTTGGCCATCTGTATATCTTCTTTGGAAAAATGTCTATTCATATCTTTTGCCCACTTTTTTTTTAAGATTTTATTTATTTGAGAGAGAGTACAAGTGGGACAAGCAGAGGGACAAGCAGACTCCCCGCTGAGCATGGAGCCCGATGCGGGGCTTGATCCTAGGACCCTGATATCATGACCTGAGCCAAAGTCAGATGCTTAACCGATGAGCCATTCAGGAATCCCTGCCCACTTTTTAATTGGATTATTTGTTTTTTGGGTATTGAGTTTTACAAGTTCTTTATATATTTTAGGTAATAACCCCTTATTGTATATGTCATTTGCAAATGTCTTCTGTGGAGCATTTTTCTGTTTTTCTTATTGGCCATTTGTATAACTTCTGTGGAGAAATGTTGATTCAAATAACTTGCCCTTTTTTTATTGTTAGTCTTTTTATTGTTGACTTTTAAGAGTTCTTCATACATTCTGAATACATCTCTAATCAAATATATGATTTGCAAAATATTTTCATGTATTTTGTGTTGTCTTAATTTTGATGAAGGCCAGTTTATCTATCTTTTCTTTCGTCACTTGTGCTTTTGATGTCATGTCTAAGACCCAAAGTCATGAAGATTTACTCTTAGGTTTTCTTCTAAGAATTTTATAGTTTTAGCTATTACATTTCGATCTTTGATCCATTTTTAGTTAATTTTGGAATATGGTATGAGATAGGGGTCCAGCTTTATTCTTTTGTATGTGGATATCCAGTTGTCCCAGCACCATTTGTTGAAAAGATTATGTTTTCCCCATGGAATTGTCTTGACAATCTTGTCAAAAATCAAATGACCATAAATGTAAGGGTATATTTCTGGACCCTTTAGTTCTAGAATTATTTATTAAAATAATTTTTTAGGCTCAATGTCTTTGTTTCTGGAGTAGTGATGGTAATACCCATTCAGTATTCTTATGAAGTATATGTGCTGCCGAAGTGAGCACCAGTATTCTTATGAAGAGTAGAGAATCCTGTTAGTAAAATTATCACTGTTGTACCTGTCTTTTCCCTTCTATTTGTAACCTCAGCTTGTGATCAAGGGTTAAGTATAGTTGGCTCCAATTAAAATTTGCTTCTTTGGGGGCACCTGGGTGGCTCAGTTGGTTAAGCATCTGCCTTCCATAATCCGTTCAGGTTATGATCCCAGGGTCCTGGGATTGAGCCCCACATTGGGCTTCCCTGCTCAGTGGGAAGCCTGCTTCTCCCTGTGCCCCTCCCCCTGCTTGTGCTCTCTTTCTCTCAAATAAATAAATTAAATCTTTAAAAAAATAACAGCAGTCATTAAGAAAATTGCTTCTTTTATGAGGTATGTTGATGTTCTGCCTTTACTCTTTATTATTTTAAATGTTTCCTAAAGCTGCATGGCATTTAGTGTTTTGTCTACTTTCAGGTAGAGCTAATGAAACTGACTGTGCTTTAAGAAACTTTGCTTCTGTTTAAAGTTACCTTTAAGTAATGATGTCACAACAGTAAACATTATTATTGTGATTTCTGCTTATTTTTTTTATCATAGGTGATCCTTTCAAGGATGATCCTTTTGGAAAAATTGGTATGTATATCATTGAGGTCCAGCTTAGCTGTAATTTAATTCTGCTTAATTATAAACTTATGTTGTATTTAGAAATGAGAGATCAAAGTAAGGTAGTTATAGGAAGTGGGGTTCCTTTTTATTCAGTTTTTAAACTGATGTAAGGCCCCACTAAAATGTTGTATGTGCCTGGCATTTTCAGAGAGAAAGTGGTAGATTCTTGTGAATTTGCTTAATGAACCATTAGCTTTATTTATTTATTTAAGATTTTATCCATTTATTTGAGAGAGAATGAGAGAGAGAGAGCCTGAGAGGGGGGAGGGTCAGAGGGAGAAGCAGACTCCCCATTGAGTGGGGAGCCCGATGCGGGGACTTGATCCTGGGACTCCAGGATCATGACCTGAGCTGAAGGCATTTGCCCAACTGAGCCACCCAGGCACCCGTTAGCTTTATTTTTAAGAAAAATGACATTAGTGTTTATATTTTGATACTTTAGTAATACTTAGACTGATTTCTCCTTGGTAGCCAAGGATTAGATGCATATAGTGATCTATGCTACTATAGTGTTTAGAACATTTTGTTTTCCTAAGATTACAGCATATGACTTGGGGGAAAGGAAATATCTTAAAGAATTACTAAATGTCAGGCTTTATAAGATAGTCTTTCCCTGGGATTTTACATTAGAATAAATTTTGTGTACCATTTGTTATGCTTCCCAAACCTGTTCCAAGTAAGTTTATTAGGTGAAAGACTATCTTTTAACAAAATCACAAAGGAATTTGTGATTCCTCCTCCCCTAAAATTAGAATCACCAGCTTAGAAGAATTATTTAAACCTGGCATACAAGTAATCTTTGTGTAATAAGTATTGGAATGATTGATTCGCTTTGGGTGAATGATGAGCAAGTAGGAAAAAGAGTATTAATTAAAGCTATTTTAGGTGCAGCTGTCTATATTTTTTTATAATCAATAATCATAACGCCAAGTACCTTAATTTAGATTCTGCAGAAGTTCAAAATGTCTTTTAATTAAGGCAGTTATACATTCAGGTGATAGGAAATTTAGTAGTTTTTAGTCTTTCATATATGTGCTGTATTTTCTTAGATCCATTTGGAGGTGATCCTTTCAAAGGTTCAGATCCATTTGCATCTGACTGTTTCTTCAAGCAGTCTTCTGCTGACCCTTTTGCCACTTCAAGTACTGACCCTTTCAGTGCAGCCAGCAATAGCAGTAATACATCGGTAAGTGGGAGGGTTAAAAACTGTTAAATGGAGAACAAGCATCTTAAGTGAGTGTCTTGAAATATACAGTGTTGAAAGGATCCTCTTTTAGATTACTTCTGATGAGCTATGTAAAAATGTCAGTCTCATCCAGTCCATGTAGTTTTTGGTTCAGACTGGCATTTCACAGCTTTATCACTCCCTATAATTGGCTGGAATAACTTATTTCATCTAAAAATCAAGTCCATCTTTAATAATAAGGATCAAATATTATCCCATTGGGGATCTTTAAAATGAATGATTTGAAATCCATTAACCAGTCTTAAATAAAGCTTTTCAGAAATGTGTGGTATGCATTATTGAAATAATAAAAATCAACCTTAAAATGGCATTGATGTTTTAGAAAGATAAAGTCATTTATATTATAGACACATTTTATATATATTATATAACACATGTTAATCTTGTGGAGAAATACAAATTCCTACTAAATGTCAGACTCTCTTTTGTACTTCACAACCTGCAAAGTAGGTGTTGGTAGCCCTATTTTAACAATAAGGACACTGGGACTTGGAAGTAACCAAGGTCATACAGCTAAGTGGCTTTAAAAAGAAAACATATTATGGCTTTTTAAACATACCCAAAATAGAGTAATATAATGAAATATTTTAAGAAACCTCCATGTATCCATTACCCAATTTCAGTAATTATGAATGGTTTTGGAATTTGTTTGTTTTTATTTTTTATTTGGAGACTTATTTTGTTAAGCAGGGTGTTTCACCCAAAAAAGAACAATTGATTTGACGGGCATTTGAAGCAAAAATTTTGTCTTTTAATTCTCTTAGATTAAGAATACTCCCTTAAGAGACGAATTGATTCTTTTAAAGTTAATAGATTTTGTATTCTTTAATTGCTTTCTTACTCTACTCAGTGAAGAGCTATTTGGCTAACAACTGGTATTTTCCATTGATGTAAAAGTGAGCAAGTGCCTCTGTAACTGAATATTTGTGGTTTCCACACACTCCCGGATACTGTGTTTTCCTACAACACTTAGTTTGCAGTGTGGACCCATTTGCCAAATTCTTCTAAAATTAGCTGCAACCTGAATTTTTTTCATCTTACCTTATTCTAGGCTCTTATTCTCTACTCTTATCATTAAAGAGCAGGAGAACCAAAGCAGCTCTTCCTAATTTAAAAATAAAACAGGTTTCTCCTGTTCTTCTCCCCTGATGAAAATTTTCCACCATTTGCTCTATTTACTTTTTCTCTTCCCTCCCCAGTTTGTGAAAGCAATATTGCCCTTGCTGACTGCTCTTGATTTCTCCATTAAAAACAAAACAAAAAACCAAATTGGCAATATAAGAATAGGTTTGTTTATCTCATCTCTTCCATGTACCAGGCATGGTGCTAAGCTCTTTTCATGTGTTACCCATTTAATCTTCACACTATTCCCATGAAGCTCATGTTACCATCCTCATTTTTAAGATAAAGTAAATGAAGCTTAAAGAGGTTAAGTGATAATAAGTAAGTGGTAGAACTGAATTCAAACTTTGGTCTATCTGACCAAAATCTAAGGTCTTCACCCCTATAGTCCAAGATTTAAACTTAATTTTTCCCAGCTACAGAGCCCTTGTGTTTTGTGATCTTCCTTCTTTTCAAACAGGCCTCTGATTATGTTTCTAGATCTGACTCTCTCCCCAAAAGTCTTTCCTATTCCCTCAAGGCCAATCTCTGCTCTCAGAGGGACATAATTTAAAAAACCAAAGTGAAACAAAACAACTGGCATTTCTTACTCCCCTAGCTAGTGTATGGTAGCATTGTGTAGCTACTGAGTCATACAGTCAACGTGGGGGGTAGATGACTGATGTTGAAGGGAGAGAATTTCAGTGATAAATTTGGCGACCTTGTAGGAGGATTTTGGAACATTAATTCTATAAAATACCACCTGAATTGTAGTTATGAAAATTACTTTTATGTACTAAATTGCCTAATTATCAAACTGAATGTAACATAGAGTTTAATGGCCTCTTAATCCTTCAAAGGCTACGTATTCATTCCATCCTGTTCCCCTTGCCGTCTCAGTGGTCTTTTGGGTGGTGGCACAGTGTATGAGGAAGGAATAGAAATTAAACCTGACACTTATGTAGGCCTGCTTTTTCTATTTCTCTCTGTGATGGCAAATAAAAATCTGTAAGCTTTTGTTAAAAATCAGGCCTATTAGGTTGTTTTTCCCCTGAAAGTCAAGAGAAGAAGCAATAATAGTTGGTGACTTAAGTCAGTGACTATCTCTCACACTGGTGTTTTGACTATTATATTAGGAACTATGTGACTATACAGACCACCTTAATGTTTTTCTTTGATTTCTCTTTATTCATTCAACAGATAAAATAAGAATATAAGCCATTATGCTAGTTTTATAATAATATCATGGCATCAGTTAAAATAAGTGCTATCATCCTCAGTTCTAAAAACTTCATTAGTATTAATTACCTCTTTCTGATAGTAGTTTAAGTGGGTTCTCTTGCTTTTTTTTTTTTTAAGATGTATTTATTTATTTGAGAGAGAGAGAATGAGAGAGAGAGAGTACATGAGAGGGGGGAGGGTCAGAGGGAGAAGCAGGCTCCCTTACTGAGCAGGGAGCCCGATGTGGGACTCGATCCCGGGACTCCGGGATCATGACCTGAGCCGAAGGCAGTCGCTTAACCAACTGAGCCACCCAGGCACCCTTGCTTTTTTTTTTTTTTTAAAGATTTTATTTATTTCAGACAGGAAGGGAGAGAGCACAAGCTAGGGGGCAGGGTAGGGGCAGAGGGAGAAGCAGACTCTCCGCTGAGCAGGGAGCCCAACGTGGGGGCTTGATCCCAGGACCCTGGGATCATGACCTGAGCTGAAGGCAAACGCTTAACCAACTGAGCCATCCAGGCTATAAAAGAGAGAATGTACTACAGGTCCTGGTTAGCAATACTTTTCTCTTTTCAAGTACATTTGTTTTATTTGGAAATGTATCAGTTGAGCTCTGTGATATCATTTGACATTCAATTGTAATAATCAATTTCTTAATGATTAGAAATAGAGCCTGTAATACAGATGACATTGATAGCCATGAGTCAGAGGAGATAAATGTTCCCAAACCCTTTTCATGCCCCTTTCATCTAACTGTCTGCTAAGGCTTTTATTGGCCTCTTAACAAGGGCCTGATGCCAGAAAGAGAAGGTTCACTTTCTTCCTAGATATATAATTTGTTTGACTATGATTAAAAACCAAAATAATTTAGGAAAACAGTTCTGTAGCAGGAATCTCTGGCTTCTGGTAAAGTCCTCACTCTGTAGCCACTCACCCTTGCCACTTGGTCCAGATTCTTACATGGCTTATTATTGAAAGTAGCAGGATCTTATTAGCAGAGCTCCCTCCCTTCCTCTCTCCCTTCTTTCCTCCTTCTTTTCCTCCGCTCTTCCTCTCCCCACCCCCCTACCCCCGTCTTCCTCTGGTACATGTGCATGTTCCTCTGATGGGCAGAATGCTAGAATTATTTTTAGATAACTAGAAAATAAATCTAGCGTCTGATATTTAAGTACTAGGATATTTAAGAGTTAGAATAGAATGCATCCTAAAGGCAGCATGTCATCCTGGAATAGGAGAAGGACCTTAATGGGAAATCTAGTGAAATCCAAATTAAGTCTATAGTTTATAGTTTTGTACCAGTGTTAATTCCTTAGTTTTAATAGATGTACCATGATTATATGAGGTTATGAGGTACTAACATTAGAGGAAACTGGGTGAAGGATATATGGGAACTCTCTGTATTATCTTTACAACTGTTCTAGAAATCTAAAATTACTTCCATGTAGAAAGTTAAAACAGCGTGTATCTGTACTAGTAACAAAATTATGAAGAAAAGAAAAGAGATGAATGCCACCAAAGTCAGGGTAATAATTACCTCTATAGAGGAGGGATGGGATTGTGTTTGGAAAGGGGCACATGAAGACTTGTCAGGTGTTGGCAGTTTCTTGGAAGGTGATTACATAGGAATTCATTTGATAGTTACTTGTTAAACCATATATGTTTCATATACCATTTTGAATGGATATTATATTACCCAATAAAAGATTAGAAAATGATATGTGTCATTTCAGTTTAATAAGATTGCAAATCAGTAAGGGGAAACATTTATTCCTAATGCCTTGTATTTCTTAATTAAGAGTTTGTAAAGAATATTTTCTTTGATGTGGCCATGAAGTTTCAGCTATGAAATATCGCCTCTCTTAGTCATGATTTCGTGTAATTTGTTTAGGTAGAAACATTGAAGTACAATGATCCTTTTGCTCCTGGTGGAACAGTTGTTGTTGCAGCATGTGATTCAGGTAAGGAAATAATTGATCAGTTTCTTTGAACAGTAAATATGACTTTTCTTTAAGCTTCTTTTTCTGGTCTCCAAATATATTTGTCCTGTTTACTTACGTAAGGCTGTAGAATTATTGCATAGTTATAGCCAATTGTAATCTAGCAGTAATAATGGTGGCAAGTGTTGGCATATCACTTTCTACTTTTCTTATCATTTATTTATCTCATTTATTATTCATGTTAAAGCTCTTACTAGATGGGAGTGGGAGACAGGCTTCCAGGTATGGAATGAATAAGTCATGGAAATGAAAGGTACAGCACAGGAAATATAGTCAGTGGTATTCTATTATTATAAAATAGTGTTGTATGGGGACAGATGGTAGCTATGCATAACGTATAAACTTGCCCAATCACTATGTTGTACGCCTGAAACTAATGTCACAGTGTGTGTCAGCTGTACTTGATTAAAAAAAACTTACTAGAATATGTACTCTAGCCAGTAAAACCAATACAATTTTTTTTTCCTTGATAAAAGGCAGCGTTGGCAGTTTCAAAGTCAGCAATGACTCTTATAGATCTTGGCCTAAAATTAAAAATTGCTTCCAGTAGGTGATGATAATAGTTTTACAAATAGTGGATAAGATATTTAATAATATAGAGAAAATCGAAATGTTACTCTAGCATCCAGTCTTCACGCTTTATTTATGGCGGCTAATTTTCCATTTATCCTTGTAAGTAATATTTCCATTTTAAAGATCAGGAAACTGAGGACCAGTACTTTAAGTAACTTGATCAAGATTATATAGTTTACTAGATTTGAACCAGGTGAAGCCAGGATTCAAAACAAAGTCTGACAGAGACTAAAAGCTTCTGCAACTTTCTCATTACTCATTTAAAAATAAAACAGACCAACTATTGTGTAGGAGAGCAGGGAATTAGAGGGAAGTGGACTCAAACCTGTAAATACCTCAAGTATCATGCTGATACAGGATTCCTTATTTTTCCAGATGAAAATAAGGTGAGTTATTCAGTACACAAATTTGCTGATGTGACAAATTTGCTGATGTGCTGAAGTTGAGGATCATGAGCATAGAGAAAGATTAGTAGAAATGCCTTCACAATTTAGATTTCTGGTATTGTACAAATTAAAACAAGATGAGATTTAGCAGTGTGCGTTGTTTTCAGGTTGAAATTTAACTTCCAAACTGAGTAACAAAAAGGAATTGAATATAAAAAGCAGATATGTAGAAAACAAGATTTAATGTAGTGCTGGGTATTGATTTAACCCAAAACTTAGAATAACAGCAAATAAGATTTTTAAAAGTCTTATTGTAGTAACAGTGGTTAAATTAATATATTTTTAAAATACATGTGCTTTTTTTAGACTCCCATTATTGAGCTGATGAATTAATATATAGCTAGGGATATTGTATGATTAGAAAGGATAACCTAAGAAAATGAAAAGTTAATATATTTATACAGGTGACCCTTGAATGATATGGGGGTTCAGGATGCTGACCCTCCCCCCACATGCAGTTGCATATCTCCATATAACCTTTGACTCCCCAAAACCTTTACTAATATCCTACTGTTGACTGGCAGCCTTACCAATAACGTAACCAGGCAATTAACACATATTTTGTACGTTACATATATTCTTATAATAAAGTAAGCTAGAGAAAACGTTATTGAGAAAATCATAAGGAAAATACATTGACAGTACTGTGCTGCATTTATTGAGAAAAATCTGCATATAAGTGAATCCACACACTTCACACCCATATTGTTCAAGGGTCAACTGTAATTAACTCTTGACTGAAATGGTAATTGCCGTGAAGTTCATTAAAGCTGCAAAAATTTAAAGGAAAGGGAGATCACCTCCATTTAGGGTAAGTTATGAATGGTTTCAAAGCAGAAGGTAGCTTTTGTTGTGCAACCATCACAAATCCAGTTTATCTACTTTTTTTTTGCCTATGCTTTTAGTGTCATGCCAAAAAAGTATAGCTAAATCCAATATCATGAGGGTTTTCCCCATGTCTTCTTCTAAGAGTTTTATAGCTTTAGCTCTTACATTTAGGTCTTTGATGCATTTTGAGTTAATTTTTGTATTTCTTGTAAGAGTCTTACTTCATTCTTTAGAGTGGATTTTCAGTTTTCTCAGTACCATTTGTTGAAAGGACTTGACCTTTCCCCATTGAATGGTCTTGGTATCCTTGTAGAAAATCATTTGACTATATATGCAAGTGTTTATTTCTGGACTCACTCTTCTGTTCCACTGGTGTAAATGTCTATCTTTGATACCTGTAACTTTGTTATTCTTTTTCGGGTTCCCTTGAGATTCCATATGAATTTTAGTATGAATTTTCTATTTCTGCAAAAAAATGTCATTGGGATTTTGATACAGATTGCTTTGAATCTGTAGATTGCTTTGGTTAGTATTAACATCTTAACATTTTCCAATCCATGAAGTGGGCTGTCTTTCCATTTAATTGTATCTTCTTTAATTTCTTTCAGAATGTTTTATAGTTGTCAGCATACATGCTTCCTTGGTTAATTCTTGAGTATTTTATTCTTTTTCATGCTATTGTAAATGAAATTGTTATCATCTTAATTTCCTTTTCAGATTGTTCATTGTTAATATATAGACATGCTACTGATTTTTGTGCATTGATTTTGTATCCTGCTACTTTGCTGTTTATTCTAAACAGGTTTTGTGGAATTTTACGGTTTTCTACATGTGAGGTCATGTTGTATGCAACAGAGATAATTTTACTTTCTTTCCAATTTGAATGCCTTTTTTTTTCCTTGCCTAGTTACCCTGAGTAGGACTTCTGTGATGAATTGAAGTAGTGAAAGTGGGCGTCGTTGTCTTGTTACTGATTTTAGAGAAAAAATTTCAATCTCTCACCATTGAATAAGATGTTCACTGTTGGCTTTTCATATGTGGCTTTTATTATGTTGAAGTAGTTTCTTCTTTTTCTAGTTTGCCAAGTGTTTTTATCATGAAAGGATGTTGAATTTTGTCAGACGCTTTTTCTGCATCAATTAAGAGGATAATGTGGGTTTTTTTTTTCCTTTATTCTGTTAATGGGGTGTATTTTATTGATTGATTTTCATATATTGAACCATCCTTACATACAAATGAGCACCTGTATCTTCCTAGTCTGCCATTTAGCTTGCGTCTTGATTTGAATGAGAATCTTAGAACCAAAAACTTTTTTAAAAAAGATTTATTTATTTGAGTGAGAGAAGGGGTGCATGCACATGCACAAGGGGGAGGGGCAGAGGGAGGGAATCTTCAAGTGGACTCCCCGCTGAGCAGAGCCCCATGTGGGACTCAGTCTCACAACCCTGAGATCATGACCTGAGCTGAAACCAAGAGTTGGTCACTCAACCAACTGAACCACCCAGGTGCGCCCCCAAAACTCTTTTGAATTGGATGGGCTACATATTAGTGTGTCTGGGGCAGAGTTACACAGACCTTCCACAGATTCAGAAATACCAGAGGTCTGAACTTTCTTTTTCTTTTTTTTTTTTAAACCATACCCATAAGATCATCCAAACTTCGTTTTTGCATTTTCCTCATTTAATCTTTACAATGGTTATAGAGACAGGTACCGTTCGTTCTCATTTTAAGGATGAGAAAAATGAGACTTAGGTCAAGCAATTTGCCCGAGGCTGTAGTAGTTGTTGCCATGCTCAGTGTCCAGTCCATGTCTTATTTCAGAGCTCATTCTATAGTCACTTCATTATGGAGCCTCTGCCTTATCTTCTCATCCAATACTGAAAATATAAAAATGGTAGTAAGGTGATGCCACAGATTGTTTTTCTGTCAGTATTGCTGCCTTTGTTAGAGCTGGAAAGACTCTTACACATGCTATGGGCCAGAGTTTTCATATTATTTTTCACAAAACTAGCTTCCAGAGAGGTCTTCAGAGAGTTGGCAAATTATTTTCATATTTTTTAAGTGTCTTTAAATTTTTTAAAACTGCAATTTAATTAAATGTATGCATTCATAAATGTTACAAACCATATTAACATATTGTAGTGCATTGGTGCTTTAAAGTAGTGTCAGGTTAAGTGGTTTTTGTGCAAACCTCTGGATAAAAATTACTTTAAACTACTCAGATTGCAAGACTCTTGTTTAAAAATGTATATAACTACTTCTTTGGGTGAATTGTTTTTCAAATAGAGCAATCAAAACTATCCGAAATAAGTTCAACTCCTGACTTTAAACATTTGTGTTAATCAAAATTACTTTGTTTTCACTGTCATTGTGATAAGTAAATAATATAAATTTGAACTTAAGATGATTTTAGAGTTAAGGTGCCTAGGTGGCTCAGTCTGTTGGGCAGCTGGCTCTTGGTTTCAGCTCAGGTCATGATCTCAGGGTCCTGGGATCAAGCCCTGTGTTGGGCTCCATGTTCAGCAGGGAGTCTGCTTGAGGATTCTCTCTCTCCCTCTCCCTTTGCCCTTCTCCCCAGCGCGCTCTCTCTCTCTCAAATAAATAAATAAATCTTAAAATGATTTTAGAGTTAATTTTTAAAATCCCATTTATTTGTTTCATATATTGGAATTTCATATAAGATTTGAAACTGTTATCAAGCCTTATTTCCTAATATATGAAAGGAAAAGCTAAGCCCCAGAGGCACTTATCAGTTTGCTTCTCAATCCATGCCCATTGATTTTCCTCTGTGTTATCCTGCCTCTTTACTTATCTACTATGTAAGTGAGAAAAAAGAAAAAAAAAGAAATCCTTGGGAACCCAAAATTTCATAAAGGGTACTGGGAGTATAGGGAATATAATCAGATGAAAAATGTTAAAAAATTAAAGCATTTTAGTAAGAAACTTGTAGAAGATTCATGAAAGGCTCTTGGGGATTGGCGGAGATAATTCAACCTTACTATGCTCTTATTTCAACAACAACAAAAATAATTAGGAGTGGGTAATTTGAAACAATCACAAGCAGTAACTATGGAAATCATCAAGTATAGTAGCTTTTTGGTCTGAGGACCCCTTTACACTTTTAAAAATTAATGAAGATCCTCAAAGAGCTTTTGTTTATATGGGTTATCTATCAGTATTTACTATATTAGAAATTGAAACTGAGAAACTAAAAATTTTTTAATTCAATTAAAGGCAATGATAATAAACCCATTACATATAAACATAAATAACATTTCTTTAAGAAAAATAACTCCAAACCAAAAAAAAAAATTGTGACCAAGAGTAGCATTATTCATACATTTTTGCAAAGCTCTTTAAATGTGCGCCTTATAAAAAAGAAGATAGCTGGATTCTCATATCTACTTCTGCATTCAATCTCCTGCACTGTATTGTTTTGCTTGAAGTATGGGAAATGAAAAAGATCTGCTCTCACACAGATACGTAGTAAAGGGGTATTTCAGTAACCTTTTTAGGTAATTGTGGATATTCTTCTTTGATACTATATCAAATTTCAACATATTTTAGTTTCTTTAAAGTTAGTTGCCATGTGGTACGTGAAACCATATCAGTGACCTTTTCATGCTCTCTTACATTAAAATCCATTGGTTTTTCTTGCACTTTGAATGAATTTTTTACCTATATGTGATTTTGTAATTTGCACTGATCCTTTTGGAAATAATTGGTTCACTGCTGACACATTTCATTATAAATATTTTTTAAATTATATTTATTAATATCACCTTCCATCTTATCAGAGTCTTTAAATATTGGTATGATGTTAAGATTATGGGACAGGTACAGCTTTCCAAGATTCTGATTTTTACTTGAAAGCTTGAATTTTTATCACTAGCAACAAAACTATCAGTTGTTTTCTTTAAAGTGACAGCCTCACTGTTTGTTTTGGAGGAAATGTTGCCAGATACCCAAATCTGAATAACCATTGTTTATCTGTTACTCCTTTCAAGTAAAAAGGGCATTCCGTGAAAAAAGCAGCTAGTTCAACTTGTTTCGCACACCATCATGCAAGTGCTTTTCTTCCAGATAACTATCATACTTTCCTACTCAGCAGAAGTGCTTTGTGTGTATTTCCCATTTTGTTACTCAGAATTTTAAAAAGATGTGTACCTAGAGGCACCTGGGTGGCTCAGTAGGTTAAGCATCCAACTGTTGGTTTCGGCTCAGATTGTGATCCTTAGGGTCATGAAATCAAGCCCCAAACTGGGCTCTGTGCTCAGCGCAATCTACTTGCGATTCTCTCTTCCTCTCTTTCTGCTCCTCCCATTTGTGTCCTCTTTCTCTCTAAAATAAATAAATCTTAAAGAAAAAAAGATTTGTACCTAAGGATCATGATTTATTAAAACTAATAATTTTTATCAGTTCATCAAGAACAGACTTTTTTTTAAGATTTTATTTATTTATTTGACAGAGAGAGAGAGACCGTGAGAAAGGGAACACAAGCAGGCAGAGTGGGAGAGGGAGAAGCAGGCTTCCCACTGAGCAGGGAGCCCGATGTGGGGCTCAGTCCCAGGACTCTGGGATCATGACCTGAGCCGAAGGCAGACGCTTAATGACTGAGCCACCCAGGCTCCCCAAGGACAGACATTTTTAAACACAACTGGCTTTTTTTTACCCCCTGCCAAGTTTGTGATGGTGCTACTGCCTTGATTTGCTGTAAGACACTAGCAGTTTTATCTACATTGTTGCAATATTAACACATTAAGAAATATAAATAACATCTTAATATTCAAAATAGTTTTGATCTTACAGACCTCCGTAAAGAGGTGTGGGGGACCTCCAGGGTCCATGGACCACACCTTGAGAACTTCTGATCTAATATGAACTAAAAGATTTTTCCTGTTGCCCTGGTCTCTGTTCCCTCAGGACAGCTTGCTCGCAGAAGGTATCTGGGACAGAGATCTCCTTTTATTCAAACAAAACAGGATCAAGAGAATAACCTCAGTGTCCTGGAGAAAAAAACTGAAGAGTGGAGGCTATCTTTTTAGTTATGTATTAGCCTAGTGCTTCTGCTCTTCTCACAGTACACACTTTTTATGGTGGTGATGTCCAGTTCTGTGCCTTCAACTACAACCTGTTTCCTAATGACTTCTTGATTTAGTCTTCCAGTGTTGAACTCTCTCCTGAACCTTCAGTACCTTCAGGTTATCTGCTGGATATTTCCCCTTAGGTCCCAAGCTCAACGGTGCTTAAAATTGAAATAATCATCTTTTGCAGTTAGTCTCTCCTTTAAAGTATTAGTATTTCTACTTTCTGTATTAATGATACTATTAGCCAATCATCTGAGACTTTTCTGCCATACCTCACCTCCAATAAATTGCCAAGTTCTGTTGTTTTACCCCCAAATAGACCCTGATTGTTCCTTTTTATACTCAGTTTGTTTGGACTCTCATTTTGTTTTATCTGGACTGTAATATTAAATTGCCTTCATTCTCTTTACCTGCCAATCTGTCATCTACATGACTGCCAGAATTGTCTTTCTTAACATTTGATCATGTTACTAACCACAAATCTAAGTCGCTAGCCCTGTGTTCCACACATATGTGTGTATATAATTTTTTAGTTATATATTATTTATATTAATATAATGTTTAATATATATCTATATTATATTTGTATTATATGTATATATATTTAATGGTCTTTTAATGTGTCACAGGTATATGTCTGAAAGTAAAGTTGTCCACCTGATGAAATAAAAAACATTACTAAACATCTTCTTGACATTCCATCCCTGTTAATAGTATTACCATCTACTCAGTTGCCCAAGCAGAGATTTGAGAGTCATCCTAAATTGTATCCCTACTTTCCCACCCCAGAGCTTCTGGGACATAGCAGAGTCCATCAGTTGAATGCTGAAGAAATGAATAAATGATTTGTCTCAAATCTACTACATTATCGTAAGATTTTGAATTGAATGGAAGCATAAACAGTCTAAAGGGGGGGTTGCCATCATTAGGACATGGATGTTTGAAGCCAACAGCCTGAAGTTACTCATTAGCATTTTATTAGATAAAATGCTAATTCCTTAGGTTTTCTTAGTCTCCATTTCCTAAACGATAAAATGAAGTTAATAATTATACTTCATGGGTTTGTTTGGTAGATTAAATGAGATAATGTATGTTAAAGTATTTATTGTGGTACCTATCACAGTAAATGGTAGCTGCTATTACTATTATTACTACTATTTTTTAGTTTAATGGTTTCTAAATCCTGACTAATGTTACTTGGAATATACTCTGATAGTTCCAAGTCAAATAGGGATGAGAGAGAGAAAATGAGAATGAGAATTGTTGCCAACTCTCTTTTCCTGGAAAGGATTCTTTCCAGTCTAAGATTGTTTTCTCTTCTTTTTAGTTTTTAAATCCTTTTGTTTGTGAAATGAAAGATGGACTTTTTTTTTTAAGTTAAGCAAATCTCTTTATGTTGTTGTTTTCTCTATGTGTGTTGGTTTTAATATATTTATTTAGTTTACTAAAAATAAAATCCTGGGCGCCTGGGTGGCTCAGTTGGTTGGGCGGCTGCCTTCAGCTCAGGTCGTGATCTCGGAGTCCCGGGATCGAGTCCCACATCGGGCTCCCTGCTCAGTGGGAAGCCTGCTTCTCCCTCTGACCCTCTTCCCTCTCGTGCTCTCTCTCAAATAAATAAATAAAATCTTCAAAAAAATAAAATAAAATCCCAACATCTGGAAACCAGTGAGACTCAGAGAGGTGGCATTACACACCTAAGGTCACAAACAGAACTTTTGTCCTCTTTACTTACACTCCTATATCCCTCTTCTTTTTACCAACAAATAAAGTGTTTAGCCAGAAAAAAAGATTAATCCCACAGAACAGGAAAAATAGAAGCTTTCAAAATAAACTAAAAACCTAAGGGTAAATTTTTGTTCTTAAAAATTAAATGATAAATCACCCCTACTTCTAGAATTTAGTGATTATGATAAAGATAGAAGGACATCAGGTATTTTTAATATTTTGACTCACAGTGGGGTCTTTTTAGCATTTACTCCTTGTGAGTAGACATGTTGCAGACTAAAAGAATACTAAAGAAAGCAAATGCAGGTTACTCAGTTTCTACATATACTTTATTTTGTTTTGTAAAAGTTCTTTTTCCACTTCATTATAGATGGGATTAGTTCTGGTGCCAGAAGATTTTTTGCATGGAATATTTTATTAACTCCTAACTGAGGAAATGCAAAGTCTTTCCAACTCTTAATTAAAGCTTTATAACATCCTGAGGATTTAGAGGGGAACTTGTGGTCTCCCCAGAGCATCTTTGACTCTAGAGGTAGTAAAATGCCACGTAGGTCTTTATTTTTACAGGCGATGACTCAGGCTAAGCATACAGATGTTCATATGTTTTATTATTCTTAGCCTCTGCCTTCTTTCATGTTTCTTCTCTAATTTTCTCTATTTCCACAAATACAGGTCATGACTGTCTCTTCAAGGCCACTTCTTTTTTGCCTGGAAAAATGTGTGTGCATGAGCAGTGTGTATTTGTGTATAGTGTGTATATGTTTCTCTCTTCTCCCACCCCTTTTCTGTCCACAAGAAAGTAAAACCCTTTTTGGAAAGTCTTCTTGTCCTCTTTCACATAAATCTAGCTGTTGCTTTTCCTTTACTCTCTTTGAACTTTAATACTTACTGTGTAGCAGTTGTATACATATGTATCACTCAAACCATGAGTTCCTTGAAGGTGGGTGTTGTGTCTTATTCTCCTCTAAATCCCTAGTACCTAGCCTTGATGCTTAGTAAATGTGAGTGGATGAGTGGGTCAGTGAGTGAGTGAGTGAATGATTTGGAGACCAGCTTGAGAAAATGGATTCTGTATTAATGACCAACACCGCAGATTATTCATGAGTATCTCTTAAAGGTTTTCTGAGTTTGAACTTGATTATCTGATGACTTGTGCATGGGTCATGGAAAAAAAAATTTCTTCCTTTTCCCAGGATTCCCTGGTTAGATACCTGTTCTTGGTTATTATCTGTGAGCCTTAAAACTGGTTTCCCTTATTCCTTGTTGGTCAGCTGGTTATGCTAAGAACTATTATGGTATCTGTTTGGAAGATCCTTAATAAGTAGACAGTTTCTGTCCCCCTTTTCTCTCAGTATTTTCAGTGAATATGAGCATCTTCTATTTATCAGACCTTTTTCTAGGCCTTGAAGATACAGTAGTGAACAAAGCGAAGTTCTCGTCTTCATAGGGTTTATATGGGAAAGATAGGCAATAAACAAATATGTAATATGTCAAGTACTGATGAATGCTATGAATTAAATTGGGATAAGGGGATTAAAAATGATACACCTAAAATGTAGCTTTAAAGGAAAAAAATACCAGGAAAAAAAGCTGTTAGAAGCATGCTAAAATAATTGATGAGTTATTTCTGATAATGAAATTATAGATGATTTTTTAAATTACGCTTTTATGTAATTTTCCGAAGTGTTCATCGCCTTTATTCTTGGGGAGGAGAGGGTGCCAGTGAGATCACATTTGCATTTAAAGCCTCATTCTGATGGTCTTTAGCTCCTGTGTGATCAAGAGGAAGAAAGCCACCTACTGATTCGTCTCCGAATATTTCTGGGAATCCTCAGCACATGGTCTGGAAAAGTTCATACCCAGTGAGTCCTTCCAGTCTCTGGACAGGCCTCTACTTCATATCAGTCATGATCAATATCTGAGGAGGTGGTTGCCAAAGTCTTAATTCCCCAATTTAGGCAAAAGTCCTTTGTCATTCTTCCAGGACACATTCCCCAGTGTTTGGACCAATGCCGAATAGGTCGTTTTTTTCTGATGAAGAAAGTGTAGAAAAACTGTAGTAAAACTATAAGTAGCATATCTTTATATACAAATGTCATGTATTTTATTAATGTCTTTCACAGTGTATACTTAACAACATTTCAGTCAAACTTGACCTAACTCAACACCGTTGCCATGAGCGTTATAACTTCTTGTAAAGGCTGTGGCAGAGAAAAAGCATGAAGCAGATCTTTTATTTCCCTCCAGTGAAAGGAGGCAACTTCTTTTCCCTCATCACCTTTCTACCAGTCAGGAGGGCATCTGCACCCTGGTTGTGCCTCAGCTGCTTGTGGCATCAGGAATCACAAGGCACAGAGGAAGGAGAAAGAAAGGAAAGCCTAAAACAACACCCATGACCAGGCTGGGCCCAGGCTGTGGGACTTAGATATGTAGTTATAAAAAAGCATCTTTTATGGCTAACGCTGTAGAATTTCTTGTAACTCTGGACTTTCAACATCCTCTTCAGGCTCAGAGTTGTTGGTCTATTTCTAAAGGGCTAATTTTCTTTATGCTTCTTCCCACTCTCTTTACCTGCTTCCTCTGCCTCATGACTGTCTTGATGACAAAGCAAGCAAAAGTAACATATACCTTCTTGCTCCTCTTCAGTTTATGTCCATGGTGTACTGATTTTTAGAGGTGAAGGCACAATTTACACATTTAAATGGGTATGTGGGCACACTTGTTTTAAGACTGATTTGATGTAAAGATGACGATTTGAGGGAGAACAAGGAAAAATTTTCAGTGCCTCTTTGCTCTTTCTTAACCTGTCTCTTGCAATTCTCTTTCCCTTCCTTCCTTTGTTTCTTTCTATTTTCCTATATCAAGTAACAATTCCTATAAACATTCTTTGGCTTTATTGGTAGCCTTTATGCCTGAATAGGTGAAACCTATCTCAAAGTAGATCCGTTCATTCCAGCCAAAAATGTTAATCCATTTGGTAAGTGCAGTGTGATGGAACAGATACTTCTCATGCCTGGGAGCAGGTTAAATAATTACTTTTGCAGATACTGTTCCCTCTGCCTGGAATGTCTTTATCTTTCCCACCTCGATCTATTCCTTATGTAAAACACCTAGCTCAAATGTAATAGTTTCTTTGATACTTTTTCTGATCCTCCCAGTTAATGACTCCTACTATGGCATTTTCATACCTCTCTAATAGCTCATTTAAGATTGTTTTATTATTGTTTTTTACATGTATCTCATTAGACTGTGAGATTTGGGGGGTAGGAACTGTATTTTCTTACTTTCTTAGATCTGATATTCAAGAAATGTTTTTGACCGTTCTTCTTGGATAAGCCTTATTCACTGTTTTTAAGGACTTTTCAATCTAATAATGGTGATATATCAATCACAGATAACCATAGTACAAACTAGAATGCAGTCAGTGCCACAAAGAAGAAAGAAATCACTGCCTGCTGTGGGAATTAGAGGTTTTCCCAGGCTTAGTGGATGAGGTGACATTTAAAACGCATCCTGAAGGATAAGTGTGAAATGTGGAATTAATGGAATCTACCTTCTCTTACTTCCTGATAGCTTTATTAAAAATAGTTTCAGTGCATGGGAACTATATTATTTGACATGTATTCCAAAGCCTTAAACCTAGAGTTAGTTTTCTTGTTTTTCATCTGAAATAATTCATCAGTTGATTTATACAAAAGAGTGTATTGTGTGTATGTCGGGGGGGGTGGGTAGGTATCAATTTGTTCACTGGATTTAAGTCATAAATTCAGGAACTGATATTTAGGATTAGATCTTTTTCATCTGTCTAAATGTTACCAACCAAAAAAGGACATGAAATTTTGATGCCTATTGGATTGATTTTCTTTATTAATTTTAGCCACAGATCCCTTTGCTTCTGTTTTTGGAAGTGAATCATTTGAAGATGGATTTGCTGACTTCAGCACATTGTCAAAGGTAATCTGCAGTGATTAGTGGGAAGGTGAAATATACTGTGTTTCCACCAATGGAGCAATCCTTCCTTCCAATTATGTAACCCTGTCACAGACATCTCAACTTGATTTCAATGTTGATTTCAGATAGAAATGATAGATGTAATTCAAGTAGACATATTTCTATACATAAGGACTATGGTGATGGTACAGGTAATTATAATTTTCTACTGACAGGTTAGCTCAACAACTTCATGTTAAGAGTCTTCTGCCTCTTTAAATATATTTCTTCCAGTTGAACTAATTTATCCCCTGTTGACTGTTTGGGTCAATAGATGTAAAATTTGGGCATTCATGCCATCTTCTCTGCATTGATTACTTCATTTTATGTTCTGAGGCTCTTAGGGTTAGTATTTTTTTTTAAGATTTTATTTATTTATTTGACAGAGACACAGAGAGAGAGGGAACACAAGCAGGGGGAGTGGGAGAGGGAGAAGCAGGCTTTCCACAGAGCAGGGAGCGCGATGCAGGGCTCGATCCCAGGACTCCAGGATCATGACCTGAGCCGAAGGCAGATGCTTAACCCACTGAGCCACCCAGGCGCCCCAGTTAGGGTTAGTATTAAGATAATGAATACACATAGTCATATGTGTATTCCACTATATGTCCACTATCTATTTTCCAGTGTAGCTGTAGGATTGATTCAGGCCAAAAGAGTAAAATTAGAGTATATGTGAAATTGTCTATATCATCGGTTCTCAGCTGGATGTTATTTTCCCTCCACCCTCACCCTCAATTATTTGGCATTGTCTAAAGACATTTTTGGGGCGCCTGGGTGGCTCAGATGTTTAAGCGTCTGCCTTCGGCTCGGGTCATGATCCCAGGGTCCTGAGATCGAGTTCCGCATTGGGCTCCCTGCTCCTTGGGAGCCTGCTCCTCCCTCTGCTTCTCTCTCTCTCTCTCTCTGTCTCTCATGAATCAATAAATAAAATCTTTAAATAAATAAATAAATAAATAAATAAAGACTTTTGGTTGTCACAACTGGGAAGGGGGACTATTCATATCTAGTATATAGAAACCAGGGGTGCTATTAAACATCCTACAACACAGTATCCAGCTCCCCACAACACAGGATTACATCCAGCCCATAATGTAAGTAGTACTGTAGAGAAACACTGGCCGAAAGAGATCTAAAGTCACAATGTCTGGGGCGCCTGGATGGCTCAGTAGGTTAAGCAGCTGCCTTCAGCTCAGGTTATGATCCTGGCGTCCTGGGATCAAGCCCCATGTCCGGCTTCCTGCTCAGCAGAGAGCCTGCTTCTCCCTCTCCCTCTGCCTGCCACTCTGCCTACTTGTGCTCTTTCTCTCTCTCTCTGTCAAATAAATAAAATCTTAAAAAATAAATAAAATCTTTAAAAATAAATAAATAAAATCACAATGTCTGATTCATTATAGAAAAGTGAATTTTTCATTATTAGAAAGGCAGAGTCTTCAGACCCACATTAAGACTTGTTATTCTAGGGGCACCTGGGTGGCTCAGTTGCTTAGGCGTCTGCCTTCGGCTGGGGTCATGATCCCAGGGTCTTGTTACTGAGTCCCGTGTTAGGCTCCCTGCTCAGTGGGGAGCCTGCTTCTCTCTCTCCCTCTGTCTGCTGTTCTCCCTGCTTGTGTCCTCTCTCTCTATCTCTCTGTCAGATAAATAAAATCTTTAAAAAAATAAATAAAATTTTTAAAAAAGACTTATTCCATGGGATTATTTTGCTTTTAAAAATTGACTTTCACCTTGTCTTTAATGTTTTTCAAGATGCCATTTTCTTTGTCATTAGTATTAAATTTTTCCTATATTTAAGTGCATTGGGAAGTGTGGAATCAGTATCTTTTTTTCTTTGATTATCATTTGGATCAGATACTCATTTGAGGAAAAACATATAGTCCCTTTAAAGTGGACCTCAGGTGGTTTTGTACTGCCTGAAGCTTGAAAAACTTTTAATCCAGAGTTGGCTTGTTTTGGTATGATCTGTTGCTTTAGTAAGTAATGATGTTATAATCACTACTCATATAGAACAGTTTTTTAAAATACTTATCCCTTTTGGCTTCAAATGCAAAGGTTAACATGTCAGTGCTCTCAGAATTGAAATAAATAAAGCTGCATAATACTGAAGATCATTATTGACCATATATATATTTTGGTTGGTATAATTTATATAACCATATATACACATTTCTTTTCAAACAAAGGTCAACAACGAAGATCCTTTTAGTTCAGCCACATCGAGCTCTGTCAACAATGTGGTCATTAAAAAAAATGTGCTTGAGGAAACATCGGTCAAAAGTGAAGATGTACCCCCAGCACTGCCACCAAAGATTGGAACTCCAACAAGACCCTGCCCACCACCACCTGGTATGAGAGTTGGTATCTTTCCTAAATCAACTGAGATGCTTTTTCTCTTTCTGAAAAATACTGGTGTGAGCCTTATAGACTTAAATAAAGGGCTTTCAACAAAACAAGTCAAAAACCATGGCAGAAGCCTGCTACTGTCATCTGTTCTCACCTCAGTACAGAATGACAGACATGTGCCTAAAAGGCCAGCATGTGTAACGTGAACCCCTTTTCTGGCGAGAGCTCATTTCTTTTTAAATCATTTTAGAGAGGGCAGTAAATGAAAAAACAGTATCAGTGAAATGGCTTGCTTTCTGGAAACTCATTGATTACCATTTGCACAACAGTTTCCTTCATTTTGGTGCTTTAAATTAATTTCTGTAAAAAAGGTTAATTTGAAGTCCCGTTCTTTTCCTGACCAATGTGAAGTCTTCCTTAAATCTTTTAATGTGAAAATATATGGCCTTTTTGGTATCCAGAATTCAGCAACATAGCAATTTAAAAGAAAGTATTGTTTTTCTTGAAGGAAAATAATATTTTATTTACCTAATAAGAGACTCCTTTATTTTATAAAAGTAATTTTTTTGTCCAGGAACACATTCTTAATGCTTTTTAGTGTTTTGTTTTTAACAAAGATAGTAAGTTCACGAGAAGTGGCTAACAGGGCAATCCCCTGAGTAGGTGTAGTGCTGCTAGGCTGTTCTGTGAGAAGATACATCTGATACATGGTTATTTTAATAGTCATGTATCATTCCTTGGTAAATTTTTAGCCACAGTAGTTACAGATTTTTATGCTTGCCTTTCATAATCACCTCCCTGTGGTAATTCTTGGGCAGATAATTTTTCTCTTTTTTGACTTAAAGTGTACTCAATTATCTGTTGAAAAATAAGGTAAACAAATTAAGTGACTTCTGTCTCTTAAGGTAAGTAGCCTATATCATATATTGCCAGAGGCTAAGGTTGTCAGAATATATTAAAAAACAAATGAGCCAACAAACAATCTAACTAAAAAATGGGCAGAAGATCTATGATTCATCAGTTTTACACAATTCACAGTGTTCACCATAGCACAAAAAAAAAAAAAAAGACATGAACAGACATTTCTCCAAAAAAGCATACAAATGGCCAACAGACACATGAAAAGATGCTCAACATTACTTACCATCAGGGAAATGCAAATCAAAACTACAATGAGATATCACCTCACAACTGTCAGAATGGCTAAAATTAAAAACACAAGAAATAACAAGTGTTGGTGAGGTTATAGGAAAATGGGAACCTTCATACTCTGGTGGTGGGAATTCATACTAATGTGGCCAGTCTGGAAAACAGTATGGAGTTTCCTCAGAAAGTTAAAAATAGAACTGTCCTAGGATCTAGCAGTCTCACTACTGGGTATTTACCCAAAGAATACAAAAATACTGATTCAAAGGGATACATGTACCTGATGTTTATAGCAGCATTATTTACAGTAGCCAAATTATGGAAGCATCCCAAGTAAGTGTCCATCAATAGATGAATGGTGTGTGTGTGTGGAATGGAATATCACTCAGCCATAAAAAGAGTGAGATCTTGCCATTTACAATAACATGGATGGATCTAGAGAGTATAATGCTAAGTGAAATAAGTCAAAGAAAGATGAATACTGTATGATTTCACTCATATGTGGGATTTAAGCAACAAAACAAATGGATAAAGAAAAAAAGAGACAAACCAAACCAAAAAGTAGACTTTTAACTATAGAAAACAAACTGGTGGCTAGAAGAAGGGTGGTGAGTGGGGGGGTGGGTGAAATAGGTGAAGGGGATTAAGAGTACACTTACCATGATGAGCACTGAGTAATGTACAGAATTGTTGAATCACTGTATTGTATATCTGGAACCAATATAACACTGTATGTTAACTATACTGGAATTAATTTTTTTTAAATAAAAAATGAGTCAATTTTAAGTTTTATACGTGTATGATGCCAATAGCAAAGTTATTTTTAAAATCCTAAGTAAAATAATATACTAGTATGTTAAGTAAATCTAAGGGTCTTCAGCAAAGTGAGTATATATCACTATAGAAGTGTTAAGGAAAAAAGGATGGTTTGTTGGAGAGAGTACTGGACTGGGAGCTTAAAGATCTGGGTGTTAATTCTGGATGTCCTCAGACTCGCTCTTTGATTTTGAGTGTGTAATTTCATATGTTTGGGCCTCAGCTGTCTGAGCTGTTAGATGGTGGCAGTAACTCTAATTTGCCTACCTTCCCAGGAATGTTGGAAGGATCTAATGAGATATGAACATCTTTTATAAGCTGCTACGCTCATGGAAAGACTGTTATAATTGCTATTACCAGTTTAACACAATTTAGGAAAAGTGCATATTTGAAAATATTTTAACACGTATATTTATCATTTTCTTTCAAAAGTACTAAGTTAAGACTTTAAAATTGGAGAACTTGAGAATGGTGATGAGTTCAGCAAGGGTACACTGTTGTTTGGTCAAATATGAGTTTATCCACAACCACAAAGATTTATATCCCAGACTTCAAAACATTCTCTTTATTCTTCAATTAGAAATATTGTAGATGGCAAAAGTGTGTGAGGTTTTTCAAGGTAATTCTTAATCGTGTTCCCAGGTGTTATATATAGATCTAGAGACAAAAATCAGAAGAATATGGTCATTTTTTAAAGGTCATTTGCCCTTAGTGTGCCAGTGGTGGACAGCTGTGTCAGGCTGAGGTTACAACAGCAGAGGCCATTTCTGTCTTTATTTTTGTCACCCTCATCCTGTTTCACCCTCTCCCTCTCTTTGGGAACATACTGCTTTGGGGAAGACAAGGTTTACACTCTGGGCAAAAATATGATTCCTGGCCCATTCCCTTCCCCTTTGCTATTTTTTCATTTAGCTACATAGAGCTGGAATGTATTTGAGAGATTGTGTGTGAAAATTTTGAGGACAGACTATTGATGTAGTCATTTAAGACCATACTAAGAATGTATATTTTAGGCACTTACCTCCATTCCCCCAACCCCAGTTCTTTAGTGCTGTCTGTGTTCATGTTCTTGTGCGTTTGTTTGCCCTATTTGCTGGTTAATTGTAATGATTTTGATCCAGGGAAAAGACCCATCAACAAATTGGATTCTTCTGATCCTTTTAAACTGAATGATCCATTTCAGCCTTTCCCAGATAATGATAGCCCCAAAGAAAAAGATCCTGATATGTTTTGCGATTCATTCACTTCTACTACTACTACCACTACCAATAAAGAGGCTGACCCAAGCAATTTTGCTAACTTCAGTGCTGTAAGTACTGTGAATGGGCTGTTTGGGGGAAAAATCTTTCCATTTACAGTTTAAAGAGTTTTCAGTGATTACTTTGGAGTCTGCCAAATTTGCATCATTTTCAACTAAATTTACCAACTTACTAAAAATTATCTAGATTCCTCCCCAACCAGAATTTGTTTCTGTTTTGATGCTTCTGACATTGTTCCATTGCACAAACGATTTTAGTAGTCTTAGTCCTTGTGATGTCTATACCAGTTGTTTTGCAAACCCTTCTCTTATTCTTAGTAAACAATATGAATAAAATCTTGACAGTTACTATTTTGCAAATTGTTATGGATGATGGGCCATTAGAGAGTCATTTGTCTGCCCACTGGATGAATAATGGCAATAATGAGCTTGTGTATTTGTAATTGTGTATGTTTGTTTGTGTATAAAGTTTTGATGATTTCTGGAGACCTGTCGGTAACTATTATATGAGGGGATAAAGCCAGGGATCTTTGAATAGAAAGCAAAACTCTGGTTTTTATATAGTAGCGTTTTTAAAATGTAAATGTCGATTTTATGAAGTAAATACAGTTGGCAAGAGCTAAATAGTCTTGGGGCACCTGGGTGGCTCAGTCGGTTAAGCGTCTGCCTTTGGCTCAGGTCATGATCCCAGGGTCCTGGGATCGAGCCCTGCATCGGGCTCCCTGCTTGGTGGGAAGCCTGCTTCTCCCTCTCCCACTCCCCCTGTTTGTGTTCCTGCTCTCGCTATGTCTCTCTCTGTCAAATAAATAAATAAAATACTTTTTTAAAAAAGAGCTAAACAGTCTTTAATTATTTGGACGGTTCTAATTTACTAACCTTCCATATTTACCCTGCATTCTCCCAGAGCTGACTAAAATAAATTTTTTCATTTCATCCCGTTGTGGTATTCCTCTATATGACAGGACTTCAAACCAAGTAAAATTTTTTTATTTAGTGTCTCTCAACATTGCTGTTTTAGTTAGACAAAAATATTTCCCTGATGTAACATTAAGGTTTATGGTTTTATTGATGTTAAGTATATGGTTTTATTTAGATCAAGTCAAAAAGTTCTCAGTGCCTGCAAAAATCTTTATAATGCATTAAAAAATAATTTGGTCCACATCTTGTTTATTATACCCAGTACTTCTTGTTTCATGTATAGCAAAATCAGCATATTCTTTGCTACATAGTTTTTCTGTACCCGAGAGCAAGGATAAGGTAGGAAATCACCAGTGGGATTAAGTTGAAGTGATTGATCATGTAAGGATGCTCCCTGAAGTTGAAGTAATAAATGTTACATTAGATTAAAAGGCTAACCCTCCCGTTGGTAAATATCCTAATTCACCTTAAGCATTTCTACTTTCTAAAAGTGATTTAATGTTTAGTTTTATAGACTATTTTTTCTTTTTTTAAAGATTTTATTTATTTACTTGACAGAGAGAGACACAGCGAGAGAGGGAACACAAGCAGTGGGAAGTGAGAGAGAGAGAAGCAGGCTTCCCGCAGAGCGGGGAGCCCGATGTGGGGCTCAATCCCAGGACCCTGGGACCATGACCTGAGCCAAAGGCAGACGCTTAACCGACTGAGCCACCCAGGCGCCCCAGTTTTATAGACTTTCTATCAGTAGACTACAATAATTTTTAAAATTAAACCACATTTAATAACTGGTAAAACTAAATGTGTTTTCAGGGAAAAAAAATTAACAAGTAACGGATAAGACTATTCCCAGAGTCCTGTAGGTGAAACAAGTAGTGAATGTTCTTTGTAACAATTATTTTCCTTCCTTTCTTTTTGTTTTACTCATTAACTTACGTATTTGTTCATCCATCTTTTAAATGACAGTATCCCTCTGAAGAAGATATGATTGAATGGGCCAAGAGGGAAAGTGAGAGAGAGGAAGAGCAGAGGCTTGCCCGACTAAATCAGCAAGAGCAGGAAGACTTAGAACTGGCTATTGCACTCAGCAAATCTGAGATATCAGAAGCATGAAGAATTCTCCTGTCCTTTGTCAACCATACAATATTCTTCTTCCTGAATACTGAAGCTCTTTACAGTGTGTATCAAAACTACCTATGAGCATGGGAATACAAAAGGTTTGAGATTCCTATAAATGTGACAAAAGTTTGTTTTTGTTTCTTACTCCATTTCAGATTTGTCTTCCGGCCCCCCTCCCCCGCCCCCGTCAAAGCAGTAACCCAGTCAGACAACATCACCTGTGCTCCTGTTCTGATGTGTATTTACTGTGAGCTTCTGCCTGCCTGTGCTCCTTTTACTTGTAAAGCTAGAGTACCCAAGCTTCTGCCTTCTGGAATATAGAGAAATAGTTTCATCCCTGTGCTACCTTTGTTCTATAGTTACTCTGATGATAGCCAGTGGGTTTCTTAAAGTTTGCAGTATTCTTTGATTTGAATAGTTGAGGGAGGGGAAGGGAAAGAACATCCTATTTCTTTTATGATAGTGCAAATTGGCTAGTTTAAAGCATATGTTTGTATTTCCTTATAATTAAAATACTGTTCAATTTGTTTTTATAAGAAACATACTTTGCATAAATTGACTCCACTATTGAAAAAGGGATGCTTTAAGGTTGAACCATTATAGCTTCAGACTCAATCTTTTCCTAAATAAAAATGTTAAAGCCTCATATGTGAAACACATTTTTAAAAAATTTTCTCTGGATTTAAAGAATTTTAGATGAACAGATACCTCTCCATAATTTTAAGTACTAGACAGTGGAGAAAATGTATCACTTAACTATACCCATCAGTGTAAGGTAAGCAAAAATCTAACATAGCAGTTGTTCTGCCATTGCTCTGGCACTGTCCCCTTTAGTCCATGGTAGGTTTATTTTTGTACTTTGCAGAAGAAACTTTAGCATGTGAGAACTGGAAGGTACTTTAAACTTTTGTACATATATTTTTTGTTTTCTTTAATGAAGGCTCACTTACTTGAAATGTAAAAACTTTCACCGAATACAAATGGGAAAAGTGACGTGTATTAAATCATATTATTGCTTTTTGTCCATCTTTGTGTTTTAAAATAGTTTATTCTCTTCCTGGTTTTTACCTATAAAATTGGCAGGCTAGCAAAAAAAATCTTGTTTTTTTTTAATTGAGAGAGAAGAGACCTGTCAAATTGTCAAAGCTCTTCATGTGTTAAAAGTCTATCTCCTGTAAAACTGACCTAGCAGGCAAGCTGAATTTGAAATAGACTGTGATGTAGGCTGTAAACTGTGGAATAACCTTAGTTTTCTTTTAACATCAGTTACTGACTTAGGTAATGTATTAAATACCAAGATAAAGAAAAATGCACCTACAAAATAATTAAAAGTCTCTGTGGTCACCAAGTCAAGGTGGTATTGATCTGTGTTAATCAGAGTAACTTATTGCCTAGTCTGTGAATAAATTCCAAAATATCCAATTCATTTCATCTTGAAATGGTGCTTTTTTTTTCTCTCCACACACAATTGGACTGCTGCAGTTTAAAGCAAACTTACACCACATTCTTGCACAGCTAACTTTTTTCTACTTTTATAAATTGAAACATTTCAGCATAAAAGTCCTACATATGAAGCAAGGGCTGAATCATCATAAGGCTCTAATTTTGATAAACTAATCCAGTGGCCTGTGGATATACTGCAAAAAGTTGATTGAGAAGGTAGTGTTGGGAGCTGTGATAGGTAGTCGTTTCGGGGTTTTTTTTCCCCTTCCCCTTATACTTCAGGATAAAGGTAAGTTGACTTGAATAACCTTCTTTTGCACTGGGAAAATGAACAGATGTTTGAAATGCTTTTAAAATATATTTTTTTTTAATTAAAAAACCACTCTGGAAAATATTAAATATCTGTAACTTATAAACACCAACCTTCAATGTAATAAGTGTACCCTAATCTTATGTATGTTTAACTGGATTACACAGATTCTTATCTTTTGTTAAAATATGTATACTCAGTGGACCAATATAATATTAAAGTATGTATATATTATATAAATATATATATCGCTCTTTCTCTCCATGCTCACTTGTGGAGGATGAATGTTTTAGCGTCATTTGTGATTCCATTTTACTGGAGATGGAAATGACTTAGCAAAGACACCCCCGCCACTCGACCCCCACCTAGTAGAGACCAAGCCAGGTTCCAGCCCAAGTGCCTCAGCTCTGAGACCTGCTCTTCCACTACCAGCCTGCCTCTTGTATGTCTGGTCTTAAAGGCAGCCCTTTGGGCCTAAGTGGCAACAGAGATCAAACACAGTAAACCTGGGCTCTAAGCAAGAACTGATGTTCTCAAAGAAAATGCTGATTCATCTCAGCTTCCTGAGAAGGTTCCTAGCCTTGTAGAAAGAACCCAGATCTCAGAGTATTATGAACAGGCATCTAAATTCTGGCCTTCCCATCTGCTCTGTGACTGTGGGTACGGCTCTTAACCGCTCAGATAACAGTTACTTCACAGGGTTGTTGTGAGGATTAAAGATGATGGATATAAAGTCTTCGTTCCTGTGACATGGCAGATATTCACTAAGGGCTGTCATGTCTGTGTTTGAGAAGACAGAAAAGGTAATACTACATTTTAGGAAAGTGTGTAACCATGGTTAAAGAGAATATACATACGTCAGTCCTTAAAAGTTTGATACAGAACATGGGGCGCCTGGGTGGCTCAGTCGTTAAGTGTCTGCCTTCAGCTCAGGTCACAATCCCAGGATCCTGGGATCGAGCCCCACGTCAGGCTCCCTGCTCCTCGGGAAGCCTGCTTCTCCCTGCTTGTGTTCTCTCTCGCGCTATGTCTCTCTGTGTCAAATAAATAAAATCTTAAAAAAAAAAAAACTATAAAAAAAGTTTGATACAGAACACTTCATTCCTCACTGATTCTGAATAAAACTCACATAGGAGGTGCACATGACACACACATATTCAGCACTATTGTGTTTTGTTTGAATTCACTCATCTAGCCCTCATAACAACTCTTGTGGTGGGTGCTTTTCTTTTCCCCATTTTACATAATTCCTGTTTCAGATGAGAACATTGAAGCAGAGAGAGGTTAAGTAACTTGCCTGAAGTCACATACAGCTATCAGGTGGTGAAGCCCAGATTCTAACTCAGGAGTCTGGCTTCAGAGCAAGGGAAAGAATAAAACCCTCTCTACCTTGGGGTTGTTATGAGATTCAAAATAAGATAAGCTTTGGGAAAATGATTCGTAAATGCCGTGTGCATTCTAAGAGCTTGCCTGGCAGGCAGACTGGGGCTGGGGTTAAGATACAGACTCGAGGGTGACTGCTTGGGTTAAGTCTTCACTCTGCCACTTAATTGGCCTTTGTGAGCTTGAGTAAATTACTTAATCCTCTGCCTCATTTTCTCAACTATAAAAATTGGAATTATAAAAGGAAATACCTAATAAGATTGTTCTGAGGATGAAATGAGCTGGTATTATCTGAAAAGTTTAGAATAATGCCTAACATAGCTCTAGACAAACGATGGTGATGAGGATGAAGATGAAGGAAAAAGTGAACAGGAAGAACAGGAAACAAACCTTGAAGTTTAAGAAACCTGGGATTGAATCCCAGTTCCTGACTTTATCTTAGGAACATTTCTTCACTTCAGACTCAAATATTCTCACAAGAGTTGTTCCAGTTAGAGTGTATGTAAAGGTAAGTATGTAAAGTGCCTGCCGCGAAGTGGAAACTTTAAAAATATGAGTTCCTCCTTCATGTACTCTGCTCTGGGCACCTGCTAGTGTAGCAGTGGTGCCAGGCTCCACGGAAGACACAGATGTGAGACATTCTCTGTATTTTCAGATAGAAATCTGAAGATGAGACTGGTCATTGATAACTAAGGATTAAAAAGTATGTAGTGCTAAACGCTGTGAAGAAGACAGAAATGTAATCTCCAAAAAGGAGAGATTCCTCCACTGGGGAGATCCAGGAGGGCTTCTTGGAGGAAGTATTAGCTGTGGGCTCAGAGGCTGGGTGGGACTTTAATTCCAAATGGGATTTGACTGGGCTCTGGGCCTATAGGAGGCCAGGCTTCTGAGGCCCTGTGATATTCATGCCTGTGAGCCCAGGAGGAAGTTGGCTATCTGTAATGCCAATGCTGCCAAGCTGGGTAAGGCTCTGCAGGCTGAGGGATTTGGGCCCCTAGGTGCATGTAACTGGAATTTCCAGATCTGGAGACTCTAGCATTGTGGTCAGATAGGCATCATTTTCGGGCCCTGGTTGATCTGCCAAGACCATGACATGAGTTCTCAGAGAAGGGGAAAGGTCGTATTTTCTCTGCTGCCTACCAAGGAAAATTGAGAGAAACTGCCCAGTAATCCTTGAGGCTTCTGCCCCCTGCTTTGCCCAGGCCTCCCACTCCATGCCCAGCCCACCTGCAGACCTCAGGCTGGATTAGGGGAAAGCGTCAGATGGGGCAGACAGACCTGGGTGTAAGACCTAGCTCCACAGCTTAGTCTCAAGAGAAGTCAGTTTTCCCCTTGCAGCCCCAGTTTCATCAACTGTAAAATGGGAGTAAATATTTAATAGGATGAAATTAAATGAGGATTTGCTTCAAACACCTGGCTTAGGGCTTGGCACATTAGAGTATGGCTCAGACTTGTCAGAATCAGTCACCATTTAGTTGACACATGATTTGTGTTGCCCAAGTGCCTACAATACAGATCCAGCCCAAAAGGAGACAGAAATGGTCCCCTTAGTCACCCTGCCCCGGCCCCATTTTCAACCCCCATCCCTTCACTGAGAAAAGTCTCCAGGGACCCCTAAATCCATCCTTCACACTGGACCTGGAGTGATCCTCCTCAAGGCGCTCCCTGCTCCTAGTCCTTAGTTGAGCCTCCTATGGAAGCCTCCTGTCCCAGAGCCTTGCCTGTCAGCAGCCTCTACTCCCAGGCCAGACAGCTCCTGCCTACCTCGCTGCTCCCCTACCTGTCCCCCAGCCGCTCCTGCAGGTCCAAGCCCCAGACTCCATCCATTTGCGGCCCTGGCAAGGCAGGGTTATGTACTTAAGCAGAAGAGAAAGGCGTTGCTGACACCATCGCCCCTCGGCTCACTGGACCAGACCAGGACTGGAGAGGCCCGGGGCAGGTCTTGGTGCTGCCACTGGCCTTCCGTGTGGTCTTGAGACAAATCCCTGGGCGTCCTGGGGCTCAGCTTCTCCTCGTGACTAGTGATGGGTCTCGACGGCTCTGGACGGGAATGGGCTTGCCCTGGGACCCCAGGTCCACTCCGGGGACACCGACGTCCCTGGCAGGCAGGGAGGCGCCCGGCCGCGGCGGGGAGGAGCCGCCGCGCCGGGTCCGCCCCGCCCGCCGGGTCCAGGCGCCGCCGCTGAAGCCGCCGCTACAGCCCACGCCGCCACGAGGGGCCGCCCGCGCCCCTGTCCGAGTCCGGCCTGCGTCCATGGCGTTTCTGACCGCCAGGAAGGGGGCGGCCTCCGGGAAGAGCCACAGCAGGTACGGGGCGGGGACGGGGACTCGGCGGGAGGCGCGCGTGGGAGAGAGGGGCGGCTGCCGGCAGCCGACGGGAGGGACAGCTGTGGGGGTACAGCTGGAGACCGCAGTGCGCGGGCTGCTGACCGGGGGCTAACGGCCGGAAGGCCGGGGCGGGGTGTGCAGCCCAGTGCGTCTCACACCCCCACGTGCCCGCTGCTCGCGTGTTGCGGCCCCCGGCGGGGCTGGGCCTGGGGACGAGGGATGCGGACCCCCGCTCCCCGGTCGCCCCCGAACCCCGCTTCCGGTGCCGTCATCTGCGCGCTACCTGCGAGGGTACCCAGGTGAGCTGGCCCTCGGGCGGGCTGGGAGTCAGGTTTGGGCAGCTGAGTCAGCCCTCAGGGGTGCTTGTCACGTACCTGGTCCTCCAGAGCGCTGCATGAGCGGAGCCATGGGCACTCTTTGTGCTGGGACAGGTGAGAGCAGGCACACCATCCGACCTCAACCCTGGGTTGTCCACATCTGGGGGCAGCACTGTGGGGGGAAATCTTGGGTGTCAGTGCTGGTCCAGGGAGGAATTATGTGCACCACAGCTCCTCCAAGGTCAACCCATCAGGGATGTCATTGTCTCCTGTGTGTTGCCTCCTCCTCCCCAGCTGTCCCCACCTCCTGGATGAGTTGGTGTCTCCAGATGTGTTCCCTTGAGAAAGAAGAGAGGGAGCAGTCCTGACCTCTCTTCTGAGCTTAGATACCCAGTTCCTTTCCTTCACATACTTAAAGTTCACTCTCCATTCTCCCTGAAGAAGAGCAATCCAACTGCCCTCCCAGCGCTTCCATCTGACTTTCCTGTGAGCACCTCAAACTCTGCAAGCCCCAAATCACATTTCACCCCTAAACCTGTTCCTCTCCCTGTGTTCCCATCTCAGTGAATGGCATAGTCATCTACCCTGTTGCTCAAGCCCAGAATCTGGGAGTCATGCCTTTCGCCTCCCTCCCTTATCTCCACCCCAGTCTCCGAGTCCTGCTGATTTTCTCTCTTTGGTGTCTCTCAAAGCTGTTCATTCCCCTTTGGACTATTGCAGTAGCCCCTAACTTTCCCCGTTCCTCCAGTCTTATTTCCATTCATCCTTCAGACTGATCTTTTCTAAAGCACAACCAGACCATGTCAGTTTTCTGTTTTAAAACTTCCACGGCTCTCTATCACCTAGAGGTTAAAGTTCAAGGTTCTTGAGAGAGGGTGTGACCTGCCTAGGCCCATTTCCCATAGCTTCCCAGTGCTCGCTCTGGTCCAGCAACACCGACCACTTTATAGTGCTCTCACAACTGTGCCAGGCTGCTCAGGGTTGCCTCTGCCTGGAATGCCGTCCTCCACTCCTGACATTCACATCGGTAAGACTCAACTTCAGGTGACCTCTTTTCGAGAGCCTTTCTGACCCCACCCTTGAGTCAGACTCAGGGGCTTTCGGCATCTTTGCTTCCTTCTTGTGGTTCTCATTCAGTCTTTTAACAAACACTGTTGAGCACATACCGTGCTCCAGGCACCGTACTAGGTGCTGCAGATATCACATTACCTCAGAGACACAACTCCCTGCTCCCAGGAGACCATGTTCGAGTGGAAAAGACAGACTATACAAATAGGCAAACAATGCTGTGTGAAGCTTAAAAGAGGGCAATGTAATAGACAATAAAAATAGACCATTCCCAGAGCATTCCCAGAAGTGAGGGTAGCACATGTCAAAGGGTGAGGAGCAGAAAGGAGGTCCTTGAGGTGAATCAGTGTCTGATAGGATCCAGGAGGCAGGCTGCCCCGGAACAGGGCAAGGAGTTTGGATTTCATTGTGTGTCGGGAAGCCACTAGAGGGCGTCAGGGAGAGGATTTACATATTTAAAGATGACCCTGCTACCTGAGGAAGAAAGGATTTTGCTGGGGGACAGACCATTTCAACACTGAATCGGGGTCACCTTTTTCTGTATCCCCACTACACATGCAGAGGGGACAGGGGCTTAGAGTGTGCTTCGGCTTTGATGAGGACATGAAGGGACAATTTCTGAGGAAGGTGAGATCCCCTGGTTGGGGTAGAAAAGAATGGTTATGTCCGGATGAATTTCTTGCCTGAGGCCTGCCCTGCCTACAAGAACCTGGTTATGCTCTGTCCTGTAGGCACCAGGCACCTTCTGAGTTTCAAATGTGTGTATGTTGCTGATGTCACAGTGTGGAGGGAGGTAGGGAGACCAGAGGGGGGGCTGGCGTGATGATCCAGGATGGATGTTGGGGTGTGGATTAGGAGAATGCCGGGGCAGCGGGGGTGGGGGAGTGGGGTAGAGGGGGAGGCTAAGGAGGAAGAACTGCTAAGTGGTGAATAGACAGGCTGAGAGGTGAGATTCAGAATCACTAATGATGGAAGGGAGGTGAGAGACAGTGAAGAGGAGAGGAAGAAAGAAGTCTCTAGCCAAGTAGAGGAACCTGTATCCTCTGTGGGCCTGGGTGAGGGAGTATATGGGAGGGCCTGAACACATGTGCCTTTATACTTCAGGTGGAACTTGCTGGACACAAAAACCCAGAGAATACTCCCAGTTGTCCCCACAAAGTCTCATTTCTGAGGCACAAACCCAGGTCTCCATTCTCCCAGCTCAGGACCTGTGACTTCACCCTTACCCCTCACCCACCACACTGCCTGGTCTCTCATAGCATGGCCAAAGGGTGAAGAGCTTGCCCAGCCCCTGGTCTGCCACTTACTGGCTCTATGGCCTTGATTCAATTACTTGGTCTGTGTGAACTTAAGCTTACTCAGCTATAAAATAATAGCTACTCACTGAGTGGTAGGAAGACCTAGTGAAGTTACATCGGAAAGGACCTCACAGACAGCCACTGGGGCATATTTGGTGTGTGTTCACTTCCTTCTTGGCCGTGGTATGAGGTAACTAAGGTATTCCCATTGAACAGAGGGGATTCTGAAAGGTTTGGGAGTCAAGGGTGGGATTCCGGGCATGAGGATGGAGAGCCAGGAAGTGTTAGGAGAAAGAAATGATGCCCACACATCTTACAAAGGGGACTGCCACCTACTCATGCTACAAACGGGGCCCCTTCCTAGCCAAACCAGTAGCACCCCCCCCCCCCATGGCTGCTTCTGTAGGAGGCAGCACCAGGAGCAAAGGGGAAAATGTAGATGGGTAGATGGCTTTTGGGAGAGTAACTAAGCAGCAGAGCTGCTGTGGGGGGAGGGGCCTCTCTGAGAATGGAGGGGCCCAACCAAAGAGGCCGGGGTCCTTGGGGCTGCGGTCAGCTGCCCCAGTTTCCTGCCCTGCGTTTGAGCCTGAGCTCCAGGAGCTCTCAGATGCCTCCAGGTAGGCAGTTTCAAATTTGGTGACTGGAATCCTGGAGAGGCTTTGGGGTTCCTTCCCTGGGACAGGATCCGGACTGGAGGCCAGGGCTGAGTGTTCACCTCTGTGAGTCTCAGATTCTGTGAATTAAGGCATTTGTGAATCATGAGACTCGGGATTTAAAATTGCCATGCTCTACGATATTGAGGTTTCTGATCCCAGGGTTCTGATCTACCTTCTGCTGTCCAGAGCAGCTGCTTGGGGTATGAGAGGGCTCGGGTGTGGGAGGCACACTGCAGCCTTCAAACCCTCTATCTCTTGGGAGGATGCTGTGGGAAACCCACAGGTCACCTTTGTCCCTTTTTATCAGTTACAGAGGGATTCCGACTTGGGACATTTTTGGTCCTGTCTTGAGGTCAGTTGGAAATAGATTATGTAGGTTGCGATGTTAACTCTGCCAGCATGCCAGTTCCTGATTTATCTCCAAATCTGTGATTTGCTTGTCCTTCCCCTGAATATTTCTGCTGCTCAGTTCAGTTTCTCTCTGCGGTCAGCTCCATTCTCTCCTAATGCTCACCTACTTCTTCTCCGTTCTGTGCAGGCATGGCTGCTAGCAGCTTCCAAGCTCAAGTCCTGGGACAGTAGTACCCTGAGCCACACAGGCAGATTTTGGGTCCTGACTCTGGGACTTTCTGGCAGTATGACTTTGGACAGGTTATCTAACTTCTCCATACTTCACTCTCCTCATCTGTAAAGCGCGGTTAGTGTTAGGACTTGCCTCACAGGGTTGTTGTGAGGATTATATGAATTCTTTTATGTAAAGCACACAGTGCCTAACACATAGTCAGTGTGACCCAGGAGTGTTACTGATTATTGTCATTAGTGCCCCAGGCCAGAAGAGGAAGGGGCTCCTCCACCAGTCTTGTTTGAAAAAGCTCAGGGAAATATTCCAGTTGACCCTTCCTTCAACCAGTCACTGTGCCCTGACAGGTAGAGTCAAATAAGAGGCACCTACGATTCTGCCAGTGGGGCTGGGCAGGAGGGAAGGAGAGGCAGTACCCCTAAGAACAAGTTGTGGGGGTGGGGCATGATATTGTAATTAACCATGGCCAACAGGAGGACCTTAACATAAAGTCATAGCTTCACGAAGTACCCAAAATATGATTTGCTTGGACCCTCCTCTGAGGGTCTTCCAGTTGTTGTTGCCACCCTGGGAGCTGGGAACTAGTCTCTTGTGGGACTCTCTTGCAGTTGTGACTGCCGGCCCTAGCCCCATTCTCAGCCTGACTACCACCACCTGGGGGGGCAGGGCTTACAGGGCAACAGTCCCTGAAGCTCGTCACTGTATCACCCCAGACCAAGGGTGGGACAGACCCTTCTCCTAATTCCTCTCTAGCTTGACCTAAAACCAATCTGTAACTTTTTAAAACGTCTTAGGAAGCAAGGAATGAGTAACAGAAGATTTTTAGGATTCTACGGCCCCTTGCCAAGCCCCTCAGCCATCCTGGAAGGAGCCTAACTGCAAAACTTCCACATCTGGAGGGCCCGGTGGATGTCTTCCCACATCTTCCTTCCTTCCCACTTCAGATGAAAACAGCAGTTCAGAAATCTATTGTATTTAGGTAAAATCCTTCCTACTTAGTGGCTGGATTTGTCCCATGTACCCCAGGAGGACAATTATATTAGGACTTATGACTGTGAGTGGGACATCAGGTGCCCTATCCAGGTAACCCTGAGCCAGATGCTCCATACCTTGTGAGTCCCTTTTTCCCCACGAAAGGAAGTTTGTCCCTGCTTGTTCCCTCCCATAGCCTCAGGTGTCCCTCTCCCTCCCTTCTGGAGTCTACCCTGGCAAGACCCTCCCCCTGCAAGAATTCATCCCTAGCTAAGAAACACCCTCCCCCAGAGAGAGCGTCTAAGTCTCAGAATGAGGGTAACTGCTGTCTTTCCAAGAAAATGGGTGGGTGGGTACTTCCTCTACACCTGTGTGACTGAAAGGCACACCCAAGCGCTGTCCCTGAGTGCAGGACAAGCCAGTCAAAGAGGGATGACCTCTCCACAGGCTCAGTGCACAGCACTGCACTCAAATCATCCCCCTTCTCCTTCACTTGCCACTGCTCCTTCCAGCCCAGGCTTCTCTCCGCTGGACCCTCTGAACTAGGCCCCGGCCTCTACAACGGCCCTACTGCCTGCCACCCTGTTGCCTCAGTGATCTGATAACAGAGAGATCTGCCCTTGGCCGAGCCCTGATTTGACATGCCTCACCACCTTCTACCCACCTCAGCTCTGACGGGGGAGGTCTTCTTGTCTCCAATTCTAATAGATGAGGAGATGGAGCCTCCTTGTGCTTTCTCAAATGCATACACATTAGGGTTTTCTTTTTAGTACTACCTTTGTATTCTGCTTTTTAAATATTTTCCCACCTTCCAGAAAACTCAGTCATGCAACAATTACTGAGCGCCTACTGCGTGCCGGGCACTGTTCTGGGCACTGCAAATATATGAGAGAACAAAACTGAAAAAAAAAAAAAATCCCACCCCTGTGGAGTGTAGAATTTAATAGGTAGAGACAGAAAATAAATGAATAAGCAGAATATTCAGGAGGTAAGATAGAAAGTGCTGTGGAAAAAATACTGCAGGATGAAGGAATAGGGAGGATGAAGGCAAAGGTTCCATTTTAAATAGAATGGTCAGGGAAGTCCTCACGGAGAAGGTGACATTTGAGCTGAGATCTGAAGCCATTTGGTGGAGGAGTAATCATGTGAATATCTGCAGGAAGAGCATTCCAGGCAGAAGGAATAGCAAGTGCAAAGGCCCTGAGGTGGGAGTGTGCCTGACATATTTGGAAAAAAGCAAGGAGGCCAGAGTGGCTGAATATGAGAGAGAGAGTGAAGGGAGATGATGTCAGAGAGAGAGATGGGGGTGCAGGTCATTCAGGGCCTCGAGGCCATGTGGAGACTTTAGCTTTTGCACTGAACAACATGGGGAGCCAGTGTGGGGTTTTGAACAGATGAGTGACATGATCAGATCAAATGGGTCTGGTTCTGTGTGGAGAAGACAATAAGGGGACAGGGGTTGGAGCAGAGAAACTACTTGGGACACAATATAGTAATCTGGGTAAAGAAATTATAAAATTTAAATATCTGCAGAATATTTGACCCTATAAATTCACTATAATTCACTGAAATAATTCTTTATTGATGGACATTTAGGTTATTACTAGCTGTGTCCTTATTATAGAAAACACTGTGATGAACATCTTTGTACCAGCAATCTTTATGTTTGTGACTATTTCTTCAGACATATTTGTGGTCTAGGTGTATTGGGTCACCTTTCTAAGGTTTCCAGTCCAAAATTCCAGTTCCCCTTCTGAAAGATGGTGCTGCTTTCTACTTCCCGTGGCAGTGTGGGAGGTAGCACATTTGCCATAAAGGTATGTGGCAGGTATCCAGTGGATGTCTTTGTGGCCCTGGACAGTTCTACATGCATATCTTAGGAGACTTCCCTCTTCTCTGGACAGCCTTGCACAGTTCCAAAGCTCTTTTGGGTCCATTTGCTTATTTAATGTTCACAAGAATCCTGTTATCCCTGCTTTATAGTGAAGAAACTAAAGCTCAAAGATTAATGGTAAGGCCCTGTTCCAAGTGCTTTATGTATGTTACCTCATTTAATCCTTGCAACAGCCTAATGAGGTTGGTGCCATCATCATCCCCATCTCAGAGTTGAAGTCACTGATCCAGGGTGTCAGAGCTGGGGTGCTAACCTGCTCTCTGAACCACTCCCTGCCCTGCCTCAGGCTTGTAGAGTGATTTGCTTGGGGCTGCACAGCTAGGTTGTGGTGGGGCCAGGAGTCCAGCTACATCTTCCTGGCTCTGCAGCCCAAGTTCTAACCCCTGACAGGATGCCACTCAATGCCTGAAACACTTCATTAGAGCTCTGCCTATTTTTTTCAATCAAAACTGTTCCTGGTCCCTTGTGCCTGACTGGGGCTCCTTCCTTAGATCCACTTTCAGCAGCTCTGGGAGACCAGACTTTGGTACAAGAGCTCAGATCCCAGAACCAAGAACATCAGAGCAAGGAAGGGCCTTGAGCTCCTGGCCCACCCTTCTCTCCCTTCTATATGGGGAAAAGAGGAACCTAACGGCCAGAGTGGGGCAGTAACTTGCCCAAGGTTACACAGCTAGTGGGGGTCAGAGTTCATGAGGAGGGAGGAGCCTGGCCCAACAAGTAGGCCTAGGTCTTCTCTAAGAGCCCCTGCTAAGGGATATTTCAGAACTGTGACTGTCACAGCCCTGTTCAAGGGCCCTTTGTTAATGGGTCTGTTGATTGTGTATTATTAACCTGCCCAAGCCTGCAATCTGCTGGGTGGGGCTCACTCACTTTAAGAAAACCCACTGTATACTCACCAGCCCAGCAGGGTTGGTGGGAGGTCTCTGGAGTCCAACTGGCTAGTTCTGGGCTGGTAGAGAGAGCTAGTCCGTGGTTGCTTCATGCCAGGGAAAGGGCTGGAGAAAGGGACTGAGAAGAGGGAAGAGGGAGAAGGGGGAAGGGGCCGAGGCATCGCCTGAGTAGTGCTCCGTAAAGCCTCACAGCATCCCTGCGAGGCTGGCACTGTTATCCCAGATTTACAGTTGGGAAGACAGGGCCAGAGAGGTAGAGGCAGAGCAGACTTCACAACTTAAGCTGTTTCTACAACAATGGCCTCACTTTTCACATGCTCACACCCCCATTTCTGTGGCCCACCCCCCTTTCCACACACTTTTCCTAAAGGATAAGGAGTCAAGACCTGAGTCCAAGTCACACTTGGTCCAAGCCACTGTGGGATGGGAGATAAAGACACTGTGGAGCTTTTGGGAGCATCCTGAGGAGGTTTCACTAAACAGATATTTATTGAGGGCCTTCTTAAGCTGATAGATGGCACAGGTAAAAGTAGTCCATGGAGGTTCTCAGGGCCATCAGGTGTGGTGAGCCCAGCAATTTGTTCTTGTCATCAGGTGTGGTGAGCCCAGTGATTTGGGAGAACATGCAAGAGGAAGCAGGCCTGGCAACTTCAGGCACAAAGCACCAGGAAACTCCCCCAGCAGGGGAGGAAGGAACCTGGGATTCAATGTACTCTCCTAGTCCCTGGAGCTTGGCTTTCGCCTTGAGGTGGAAATGGGCAGGTGACCTGAGAGTCACCTGGGTTGGGAGGCAGAAATAATGGTGACTCCCAGGCTCCCCAGGGTTGGGGCTGAGCCAGAGCTCCTGGGGGCTGGGAGCTTCCCCGGGTGGAGCCCTACTGAAGGGTGGACCACTCTGCTGCCCTGACTCATCAGGTGAGTGGCTCCAGCATCTTTGCCACTGCTATGTGGGGAGAGTTCCAGCTCCAAAGGCAGCTTGGCTGCTTATCTTGCTTAGCTTCAGTTTTCATCTACAAAAGGGGAGAATAATAGCATCTGCCTCATGGCCACCACCACCAGAGCACCGCACAGCACTGTGTCACCTGCCAGGTACTAGGCTGGGCATTTTATTTATTTACTTTTAAAGATTTTATTTTTTTATTTGACAGAGAGGCAGGCAGAGGGAGAGGGAGAAGCAGGCTCTCCGCTGAGCAGGGAGCACGACGTGGGGCTCAATCCCAGGACTCTGGGATCATGACCTGAGCCAAAGGCAGCCGCTTAACCAACTGAGCCAACCAGGCGCCCCTGCTGGGCATTTTAGATACAGGAATTCTTAATCCTCACAACCACCCTTTGAAGCAGGCAGTATTTCCGTTTTACCGATGAGGAGGTGGTTAAAAAGAAAAAAAAAACCAAGAGAGGTGGTTAAAAGAGAGCACTAAATGAGATAGCCCGTGTTCTACACTTAACATGTGTTGCGTGTAATAAGCCTTCGGTGAACACCAGTCATTATTATAATCATTACCTCAGAGGGAAATGGTAAAGTGCTAGGCCAAATGTTGGTATTCGGTGATTCATCAGAAACAGAAGTCTGACCAGACCGGACCCTCCAAAAGCTCCCAGTCTAATGGCAGAGACAATCACATACTCACTCCACCACCATCACACACAGATGGTGTGGTGTCAGCCCCCCATGATGAGGTTAGGTCAGAGGGGGTTAGGGCAGTGTGTACCCAGGAAGCCCCTGACCCAGCCAGGGAGGGAGGGCTTTCTGGAAGATGTGCTGTCTGAACTGAAACCTGCAGGGCAGGTAGGAGTTTGGGCATATGTCAGGCTCTTAATAAATGTTGGTCAAATGCAATAAAGATTTACCTGTAACTAACGTAGTGTAAAGCTTCAGAACCATTCACTCACCTGGCCCTTATTGGGGCTCTGGGAGGACTCTGGCAGTTTTATATTGGTAAATTTGTATTCTTTTGTTGAAAAAGAAGGCTTCCAATTGTAAGCTTCTGGATCAAACCCTGATTAAATGAATGAATAATAAGTGACAAGGGAGGAAGGTGTGTCCCAGGTGGAGGGATGAACATGTACAAATGCCCAGAGATGGGCATGGCATGCGATAGGGTGCCCCAGCTTCATTACTGACGCTCCTCTTCATACACATGGCTGGTCTTCTCACCAGCCTCACAAACACCAGCTGACATGGGTATGCCTCTGCCCACCCCCATTCTGCTTTCACCCATGCTGTTCTCCCATCTGGTACACCCTCTCCACGACTTTATTGTGTATAAACAATATAAACTTCAAGGCTCAACTCTGTGCCCACCTTCTCCAGGAAGCCCTCCCCCCACCCCTCCAGTCTATGTTGTACTCCTGATCTGGATTCTTCCAGATGATGGTGTATGTCATCATAGCCTGTTCCTTGTAGTTAATTACCTTTTCTGTCCCCATGTCTGAGAATCCCAGACATAGGATGATCCTTGCAAGTGAACATCTAGCCTCTGTTCACATATGGGCAGGATAAGAACTCACTACCTTTCCAGATAGTCTAGATTTAAACAGTGATCTTCTAAACCTCTCCCCTCTGCCACCAGGCCTAATCTACCTGGCTTTCCCGGGACCTAGTCCACAGCCTTCTTCCTACCAGGCCTGCCTCTATAGGCTCTTCCTGCTTCCTCTTCTGACATCCTGGAGCTAAGGGTTACTCCAGGAGCGCTGGAGTCCCTCCTCCTTCTGTCCCCTGCCTTTGTAAAGGGACAGTTCTAATGGCAGCCACATGCTCTGATGAGTCATGATTAAGAGCATCTGGGGCCTGGAAGTGGTGGCTGGTTAACTCTTCATGGACCAGTGGCTCATTGTGCCAGAAGGCCAGGTGGGCTTCACCCCTGGTCCTAGGCAGATACCTTAGGGTATGCACACAGTGAGCATTTGAGGAGTGTTATGGGTGACTTCATATAGGGGTTGGGGACTCAGAGGGGAGAGGACCAAGGGGGAAAGAGAGACAGGAGTGTCCACCCTGGAGTCGGGAGGGCCAGTTCCAATCACAACTTGCCATTTATTAGGTGAGTTAACTTGAGCAAGTCACAAACTCTGTCTGTAAAATGGCAGCTAGGGGGATGATTTGAGAAGGCGAGTGTGAACTACTGTGTGAGCACAGTGAGTGCTAAACCGCGTTATTTTCTGCCTTCTTGTGTGCTGCATGCAGTCAGGCAGTGGGCAAAAGGGAGTATTAAAACCCAAGCCTGACTTTGGAGGCTGTGTCTTTCTCAGCGTGAATGCCCCCCCACCAATGCAGTAGGATGACGAAGGGCTCAGGTGGGGGCCGCTGCGAGGCGGGAGCCGGGGGGGGGGGGGGGGAAGGGGAGAGTGACAGGGAGGTGGACCTCAGGTCTAAGAGAACTTTCTGGCCACAAATAGGTGGGGCTGTGTGAGGAAGGAACGAGCTCCCGCCCCTGGGGGCTGCGCAGCGGGGGCACTCGGCATGGGCCCGGCGGACCTTGGGCGCCCGGGCCTCTCACCTGTGAGAGCTGAGGGTGGGGGCGCATCCCGCGGCCGCCCCCCGCCCAGCCCCAGCCTCCAGTCGGCCGCAGACGGGCGGCGGCCGCGGCCCCACTCCACGGGCAAGCCGACCGAGGCCCGGCCCGGCCCCGCCGCCTTCCCCGCCCCCGGCGCGCCCCTCCCCGGCCGCGGCGTCTGTGGCTCGGCCGCACAGCGCCCGGCTCAGGGTTCCGGCGGCAGCACCTGGGCCGCGGCTGGCGTCCGGCGGGGGCACCCTGCCCGCCCCACTCCGCGATGAGCTCGGCGGACGCCGCGGACTCCCTGCCCGCGGGGTAAGTGCGCGACGGGGGCGGCCCCGTGGGGAGGGGGGCGGGCGCGGGGCCTGGCCTCCCCCGCGCCTCCGGCCCGCGGCCCGCACTGCGGCTCCCAGCCCCCCACCCCACCCCACCCTCCGGCCCGGCGCCCCGCCCGGCCTCCGGGAACCGCCGCCGCCGCCGGGGAGCGGGGAGGAGGCTGCGGACGCTCGCGCGAGGGGAGTAGAGGCTCCGGGAATCCTGGGGCGGGCACTCCCCTCTGGGTCCCAACTTTCTCACGGAGCTGTAGTAACGGCCACGTCAGAGCCGCCTTCCTCCCCTTGTGGCGTTTACACCTGTGGTGGGCTCTGTTGTTTTCACCTCCGTTACAGTTGAGGAAACTGAGGCATAGCTCTTACGTGGCTTGCCTTCCGTTACCCAGGAGGTGAGCGGTGGGCCTGGGATTTGAATCCAGCTCTCTCTGATGCCAGAGCCCCCACCCGCGTGCCATACTGCCTCATCTTCGGGATATCTGAAGGAGTTAAAAGGCTAAGATATGAATCAGCTGTGCCCATCGGGCGCAGCAGGAACTGGGGCAGTAAAGGTGGGTGTTGTCACTTCCAGTATGGCTCTCCTGCTCTTCCCCACCCCACTGAGGAACCCGGTAGAATCCCTACACTGCCTTTGTAGCAGTGATCGCTGCTAGCAGCTGGGAGACCAGAAGCCGCTGGCCCTTTCCTGGGCGCAGGTGAGTAGGGAGCGGCTCCTGAGGGCCCAGCTGGGCAGTTGCTGGGTGGAGATCAGGCTCAGGTGAGCTGGGAGGTGTGCCCATCCTACCTGGAGCCTCACCACCAGGGACAATATTTGCCAAGGGCCTCAGGGCTAATATGTGAACAGGGAGGTGAGGGGGGCTGGTGCCAGCTGCAACTGGAAGCCTCCACAACGCCTGTGTGTGCATCCTGGATGAAGGCTTAGAAGTTGGGTCACTGGGGGACACTCTGGCCCTGGGGACGGTTGCCTGGTGAGTTTTTCCCTGACCATGTTTGTTGTATGATTTGGGCCACATCCTTTATCCTCCCCGGACTTTTTTTTTTTTTTTTAAGATTTTATTTATTTACTTGAGAGAGAGAATGAGATAGAGAAAGCATGAGAGGGGGGAGGGTCAGAGGGAGAAGCAGACTCCCCGCTGAGCAGGGAGCCCGATGCGGGACTTGATCCTGGGACTCCAGGATCATGACCTGAGCCAAAGGCAGTCGCTTAACCAACTGAGCCACCCAGGCGCCCCTATCCTCCCCGGACTTCTGGTCCCTCCTTTGGAAAATACGGGGGGGCCAGGCCTGGCTGCTCCCTTCCTGCTCTGAGCTGAAGTCTGTACATCTGGAGCCTGGTTAGGTCCCTTGTGCCCAGCCCTGACTAAGCACCACCCTAGTGTGCCCAGAAAAGAAGCTGCCAGGAGAGAAGGCAGGCGTGGAATAGGGCACCTATCAAAGAATACTGAACTCCCAGGCTAGAAGCCAAATCCATGCCTCTTCCTTGCATACTCATATCCCTGCCTGAGTCCACTCTCCAACTGCAGGCCCCTCTGGCCCCTCCATGGGCCTTTAGGGCAGCAAGCTCAGTCTTCCAGCACTGGTGGATCTTCCTCATACTGAACCATACCTTGCCCCCCACTGCATGCCCTCCAGGTCCCCCTCTTCTTTGAGGCCACACAGGTCCATCTGCCCCTGTCTCTGGTCAGTGCCATCCCGGTGGGGTCTGAGCAGAACAGAGGCAAAGCAGTTCCACCTTCACAATAGGTACTCAGTCACTCAACAAACACTCCCAAGGCCTGCTCAGGGCCCAGCCCAGTATATGAGGGTCAGTGGTAAACAAACCAAACTTTAAATCTCCACCACTTTAAAAATTATGAAATATTTTAAGCCTTCAGAAAAATATAGCAAATAATAAACTTCATGCCCTTGCCACCAGCTTTTTCAGATGTCAACATTGTGCCCACTTATTTCATATTCTTCTTGTTAAGAAATAAATTGTAGCAGAGACTTTTGAAGCCTCTGTGGACCCTCGCCTCTGCCCTCTCCAGAGATAATTGCTGTCCTGAATTTTGATTTTGGCATTTGCATTTTTATCTTTTTAATTTTTTCTATTTGAGTATAGTTGACACACAATGTTACATTAGTTTCAGGTGTACAACATAGTGATTCAAATTCTCTGTATTACCCTGCGCTCACCACAAGTGTAGCTGCCATCTGTCATCCTACAACACTATTACAATATAGTTGGTTTTGTCATTCTGTTTTTATTCTTTCGCTGAGTGTGTATAAGTCTAAGAAAATGAAGCTTGTTCTGACTTTAAAATTTTTATATAAATGGAGTCGTCCAGCATGAATCATTCTGCAGCTTGCTTTTTTTCTCACTGAGCTTCAGGTTTCTGAGATGTAGCCTTCTTGATCCTTGCAGCTCTGGTCCCCACTTTCCCTGATATATGATATACCGCCCAATGTAGAGTCCCGCATTTATTTGTTTATTGGCCTTCTTGATGGACATTGAGGTGGTTCCCAGAGTCTTGCTATTCAAACAGTAAATACTCTCATAAAGTCGTCCTTTGTGCATATGTGAGTTTTCTTTTCGGTTGCCCCACAGGAGTGGAATTGCTGGGTCATAGGATATGTACACTACATGTTTTAAAGTCATTTAGTTTTCTTATAAAAGCAGTGTTCCTTCAGACATGATGGAAACACATTCTCGTAGAAAAAAAGTAACAATGGCTGACATTTCTTGAGTACTTTTACTGTGCTTTACGTTGTCTCAGTCATTCTTCTCAACAACCCTAGGAAGTAGGAACTGCCATTCTTGTTTTCTTGATGAGGACACTGAGGCTCATGGAAGTTAAAGAACCTTCCCAAGTTTCTCTAATGAGTAATTGCTGAGCTGCAGTTTGCAACCATGGTTTTCCGCTTTCAGAACTCTCGAAGGCCACACTGCGCGACACCCTGTCACATCACTCCATGCCACATCATACTCCATTCACAGCTAAGGGAGATTCTCGGAAGGAGAGTCACAATCATATGTGCAATTGAGAGAGGTCACTTTGGGATGGGTTCCCATGGACAGATCCCCTCCCCACCCCACACCCCGAACAGAGTTCCTCCTGAATGGTGAAGCAGGGAGGAAAAGCCACCTCTGGCTCCAGTCTGCTCCCTGAGTGACTTCCTTGCACTGCGTCTGCTGCCCCAGTGGGGATGGAGAGGTCCCCTGCTCCATTCATCCTGCGCATCAGGTGTCAGGGTAGCAGCTTCCAGACAGACAAAAGCCGGGAAGGGGGAGGGATGGGGAGAGGGGGGTGACTCCAGGCCGCCTGACAGCTCCCTTCTCACTCCAGCCTCAAGCCTCCCTCCCCTACGATGCCAAAGCTCCTGGCATTGGTCACCAGCCCTGCTCCATGCTCCATCCAGCTCAGCGGCACCCCAGTGTCTCAGGTTCTCCAAGGCACAGTGGAAAGGCCACCATCAACCCCTCAGGAGCTCAGTAATGTATTAACCTGGGCTGGCAAGGTGGCTTGGAGCAGAAAGGCCTTGAAGACACAGGACAGCCTGCAGAGAAGTGGGGACCTCAGTCACAGCCAGGGGAGGAGAAAGGTTTGGCAAGCTTGCTTTTTTTGGAAAGCATTTCTGTCTTCTCCCTAGGTTCCTTATCTTCATTGTCTTTATCTCCTTATCTGTCAAATGCAGATAAGCACACCTGCCTCTGGTCTGGTGGGAGAAGTGAAACAAGGCAGTTATCAGTTTAGAACCTGAAGTGAGAATCTCATGATGGTGAAGGGGTGGCTATTAATGCCATCATTAAATCAAATGGGACCAGTGTCCCCAGCCTTCCTGAGCTCCCCAGCCAGCCAGGACATCCCCACCTCACACCACTTAGCAGACCTTCCAGAGCCTGTCTTGCCACCTTGCCTGTATGGCTCATGCCTCTTTATCACTATGGTATCATGACTCTAGCTCCTTGCTCGCCTTTTTCCCCTTCTTGGACTTCTTTGCCCATCTTGTCCTCAGATCAGTGCCATCTTTTCCAGAAAGTTTCATCGAGTGCCCTGTCTCCACTTCTGGGCCATCAGTGATCCCCATGATTGCAGCCTTGATGGTTTTGGCTGTCACTGCCTCTGCCTGCATCTGTCACTTCTGTAGACTGTGAACTCTTCAAGAGCAGGGCCGGGTCTGGGCCAGAACTAGAGATTAGTGGGTATTTGTGGGAGGAAAGGAAGGAGGAAATCAGTCCCAGGGCCACCCCAAAGCAGCTCCTAGTCTGGAGAGGTCACCTCAGACCCACCTCACTGCAGTTAAGCAGAAGAGGTACTGGGGCTGTGAAGGGAGGGAATGCCCCTCTGTGCTATGGGTCCATCTGTCTTTCTCTCCACGTAGAGCGAGCAGGCAGAACGTCTTTCTTGTTGGGAGGCAGAGGTGGTGGTGACGGTAAGGTGTATGCAGAAATGGGAGGTAGGCTCTTGGATCTGGAGTTGTTTAGAGATGGTCATAAGCCAGGACAGTGGACTTGACTTTCTGGAGCTGAGCTGGTGGGTGGGAACTGGCTTAGGCAGAAACCCGGTTAGAACCCATGCTTGGGCATGTGATCTTGGCCTGGTCACCTCTCCTCTGTGCCTCATCTATAGTGGGGATAATAATCCTACTTCACAGTCTTTGTAAGGGCTCAAGGAGAGAAGGCCAGTTAAACACCCAGGGCGGTAGGTACTCACTGCCTCTTCACCCATTCATCCAACAGAATGGGCAGACTGAACACCAGTCACTAGGCTAAGCCCTGGGCACAAAGGAAGGCACTGTGCCTATCTCATGAAGAAAGGGACAGGGGCTGCTTCTGGTGGGGCCTTTATCCTAAGAGTAATAGGAAGCCAGTGAAGGATTTCAAGTTCAGAAGTGACATGGTCAGATTTGGGTTTTAAACAGATAACTTTGGCTATTATGAGAAGGATGGGTTAGAGGGAATAATGCTTCCATCATTCTCCCTTATAAAAACTCCCTAGAGGCTACATGGGTTACTTCAACCATCCTTTAAAATACATTCGAGCTCCCACAGAAATAACAGAAATCCTCTCAAGCCAAGAATAAAAAGGATGCTGAAATCAGGCTGATAAATGAGATGAAGCCTCAACAACATGAGGGTGTTGACAAATTCCAGAAATCCAGAACCTTGAGTTTTAATGACCACTGAAGGGATGATAAGTAAGGACTTGGGCCTACCCAGTGACAGTGTGAGGAGTTGAAACCTAGCCCTTCTACCACCACCACATGAATCTGGGACCTTCAGAGGGCTACCCCCTCAGCAAATAGACCAGAAAGAAATAGCCACCTTCGCACAAAAAGTGGGACGACAGGTCTGGTGGAGAAATTTATAAATACGAATCTGCCCTCACAAAATTTTGTGTTTGAAGACATACTCCCTTTGTGGTCCTGGAGATACTAACCCAAAAAAGTAACTTAAGTATCATGGATGGTAGCACCCCAGGGAATCTGGCCAAAGTAAGGGAAAATCCTATCTGGAGGAATAGATTCTTCTCCTAAGATCCCTTTGGGATCAGCCAAATAAATAGGAGCTCATGGTAAAATTACAAAACACAAGGAAACAAGTCATTGTGAGCAGTAGACACCCAAATCAAGAAACAACAGAATTTGTTTCCCTGAGAGTCTAAGATGCTAGAATTAAGATCTAGAATATAAATATTTTAATAAACATGTAAAGAAATCAAAGATGGACTTGAAACAATAAGCAGGGAACAAAACACTGCCCCAAACGACCAAGCAGATTTGAAAAGGAATCAAGTGGAATTTCTGGAAATGTGAAAGATAATCATTGAAATTAAAAACTCAGGAAGAGTAGCAGATCAGACACACTTCAAGAGAATTAGTGAAATGGAAGATCTGAAGAAATTACTGAGAATCTCACGGAGTCAAGGAGATGGCAAGAAGAGCGTTAAGAGACTTGAAATACCAAGCAAAACAGTCCAACAGAAAGAGAGAGAAGGGTAGGAGGGGCGAGTGCGGAAGGGGCAGTCTTCCATCAGACCCAGGTGGGGGTGATGCCGGTGCCCTGGAGCTCACCAGGCTCAGAAGGAGCTGGGTTGAGAGATGGTTGGGAGGCAGAACTGACAGAGCTCAAAGTAGAGGGGTGTATTAGGGCTGACTCTCAGATTTCTGGCTTGAGAAACTGGGTAGAGGAGTTTCATTTATTAAGATGGCAAAGACTAGGGGAGAACAGCTTTGGGAGAATGAACAAGAGTTCAGTTTTGAACAAGACACATGTTTTGATTTGCTGGGACGATCCGCTGCTGCATCATGGAGGAGGAGATATTCGAGCTGGACCCTAAGGCATGTGTAGACATTTATCTGGTGGAAAGGGACTCTTTCTCAACTTTTGGGGAAGGATCTCCTTTTAGTGAAGTCATCAAGACCCCTTTTGAAATCTTCTCTCAAAAGAGACTCCTTGAGAAGAGATGTCCTCAAGACCATCCTCAAGATAGGACTTTTGGAATCTCCTAGTTTAATCTCTTATTTTTCAGATGGGGAAGCTAAGACCCAGAAGGGTCAAGGATTTGTTCTCATTTAATCATTTTTTTTTCATTCACTTAACAGATACTTATCAAAAGCCCACTTTGTACCAGATGCTAGATGCCGGGGATACCGCAGTGAACAAAACAAGGATTCCTGCCCTTGGGAAGTTTATTTTTAGTGGAGGGAGACAGACAATAAGCACAAAATAAGTAAAAATAATAATAAATAAAAATAAAAGTGTGTGTGTGTGAGGGTGATGAAAGCCATAGAGAAGTATAAGGACTAGAAGATGGTCCGGTCCGCTGAAATGCCGTTGGGAAGGTGACCCTTGAGGATAAAGGGCCCTGGACAGGCCTTACCATCTGCTGCACACTGCAGCCCATTGTGACAGAGCTTCTGGGGTTCTAGAGTGCAGGCCCGAGGAGGGCAGGAGAAGTCCTGGAGAAGGAGGAGGGAAAAGGACTGAAGTGGGATTTAGTGGGTGGGCTGTGCCCCCCTGGGGGGGCAGAAAAGCCGATGGGTCAGAAGGGCCATAAAGACTCCCTTTACCTTTGTGAGGGGTAAGATAAATTTGTTCCTGAGGCTTCCTTGCCCTCCACCCTCTGCTCCTCCCCAATCCCCTCCACCAGATCTCAGATGACACCCCCATTCTGCTCTCCTCCCACCTTTAGGAACACTTAGAGGTGGCTCCAAGTTGTCTTTGTGTCCCAGTACAGAGTGGGCAGCCTGGAAGAGCTTGTGACAGGCACCCAAGGCCCACAGGGAGGTCGCATGGGCTCTGTGGGGCTCAGTTCCAGCCTGGAGTGGGGTTGAGTTCTCCTGGTCACCTGTGTGTCTCTCCCAGCAGGACTTCTGTGAGCAGCCTCCATGAGGCCCTGGACCAGTGCATGATCGCCCTGGACCTCTTCCTCACCAACCAGTTCTCAGAAGCACTCAGCTACCTCAAGCCCAGGTGAGGCTTAAGCCTAGGTTGGGGGCCCCGGGGTGTGTGTGTGTGTGTGTACACGCATGCGTACACACGCCTGAGTACACTCGGGAGTGTACTCAGTGTACATGTAGTGGAGGGATGGGGGGAGTTGTCTGGTCATGGAGAACCAGAAGTCTTATGTAAGAGGAACCCCGTGTAACTGACTGCCTTCAGCCTTCTGGGTCACCATGACCCTCTGAGAGTCCCATAAAAGTAGGGGCTCAGGCTCCCCATTCTACAGCCCTGAACAGCCAGGCCCTCCTCAAGGTCATTGTGACTTCCTTCCTTTTAGGTTCTCATGGCCTCTTCCACTTTGATTTCTTGTTCCCACTGAATCCACTCAGGGTTTCTCCCCTGTCAGCTCTAACACAGCTGCTTTTCCTCATTTTTCCCCAGAGCACTAAAGATTTGAGTTGCCTTTACTCAAGCCCTTTAGGGTAATAATGTTGGTTAATCATTTAGCCATTTCTTCCAGTGTTTACTGCCTTCTTGCTAAATAATATGCTTCTACTACTCTTCCTTTATCACTTTTTTCAGTTTTTAAAAAATATTTTATTTATTTGTCAGAGAGAGCGTGAGCGTGCTTCCCACGGAGCAGGGAGCCCGATGTGGGACTCAATCCCAGGACTCTGGGATCATGACCTAAGCCGAAGGCAGCCATTAACGACTGAGCCACCCAGGCGCCCCATTTGGATGTCTTCTTTGCAGAAATGTCTGTTCATGTCTTCTGCCCATTTCTTGATTGGATTATGTGTTCTTTGGTTGTTGAGTTTGATAAGTTCTTTATAGATTTTGGATACTAGCCCTTTATCTGATATGTCATTTGCAGATATCTTCTCCCATTCTTTCCGTTGTCTTTTGGTTTTGTTGACTGTTTCCTTTGCTATGAAAAGCTTTTTATCTTGATGAAATCCCATTAGTTCATTTTTTGCCCTTGCTTCCTTTGCCTTTGCTGATGTTTCTAGGATGAAGTTGCTGTGGCTGAGGTGGAAGAGGTTGCTGCCTGTGTTCTCCTCAAGGATTTTGATGGATTCCTGTCTCACATTTAGGTCTTTCATCCATTTTGAGTCTATTTTTGTGTGTTATGTAAGGAAATGGTCCAGTTTCATTCTTCTGCATGGGGCTGTCCAATTTTCCCAACACCATTTGTTGAAGAGATGGTCTTTTTTCCATTGGACATTCTTTCCTTCTTTGTTGAAGATTAGTTGACCATAGCTGAGGGTCCATTTTGGGGCTCTCTATTCTGTTCCATTGATCTATGTGTCTGTTTTTGTGCCAGTACCATACTGCCTTCATGATGGCAGCTTTGTAATAGAGCTTGAAGTCTGGAATTGTGATGCCACCAGCTTTGGTTTTCTTTTTCAACATTCCTCTGGCTATTTGGAGTCTTTTCTGGTTCCATACAGATTTTAGGATTATTTGTTCCATTTCTTTGAAAAAAGTTGATGGTATTTTGATAGGGATTGCATTAAATATGTAGATTGCTCTAGGTAGCATTGACATCTTCACAATATTTGTTCTTCCAATCCATGAGCATGGAATGTTTTTCCATTTCTTTGTGTCTTCCTCAATTTCTTTCATGAGTATTCTATAGTTTTCTGAGTACAGATTTTTTGCCTCTTTGGTTAGATTTATTCCTAGGTATCTTATGGTTTTGGGTACAGTTGTAAATGGGATTGACTCCTTAATTTCTCTTTCTTCTGTCTTGTTGATGTATAGAAATGCCACTGATGAATTTAGCTTTCTTATACCCCTGCCCTACCTCCCTTCCCTCATCCTCCTCTCATCCTTATATCGCAGTATCTGGCTAAATCAATAATGTTTACATTATTATAATTCAGTAACTAATGCTCATTGCAGAGACAAGTTATACATTGTAAGATTACCTTTCCTTTCTGGAGTTTATAATTGTCTTTTCATTTGCCTAATTTGCTATATACATTTATCCTGAACTCTTTCTAGCCTTTTCCCTGGAAACCTGTCCCCTGGAAGACAGATGTGTCTGCCGGCCACCTCCCAGCTATCTCCTAGAAATCCCTTTTCTTCTCTCCCGTTTCCTTGACCTGGCTTTTTCTCTGGGATCCTCCCTCATTTTACCACAGTGTGTCCTCCAGAAACTTCCTAGGAAGGAGTTGCATGAATATAATTCCCGCCCCCCTCAGAATTTTGAAGATATTGCATCCCTGTTTTCTAGCATCTACTATAACCATGGGAACCCTAATTTCTTCTGACTTTGCATGTGATCATTTTTTCTTCCCCAGAAATGTTTAGAATCTTCTCTTTTATTTTTGCAAATCTGAAATTTCACAATGATGTGTTGTGAAGACCTATGTAAAAAACATAGGTCTTTTTATTTGGAGCCTTTCAGTTCTGGGACCTTCTGTAGCATGACCACTCCATGTTCTGTCTCCCTTTCTCAGGCTTTCTTTAAGTCAAACACTGGACCTCCTGGACCAGTCCTCTTTTAAGCCTCCTGTCTTCCCTCTAATTTTGCATTTCTTTCTCTTTTTTTCCCTCTTATTTGGGGGAGATTTCCTCAACCTTATCATTAAATCCTTCTATTGAGTTAGAAGAGATACTTCTATTTTCTTTTTTTCTGTTATCATATGATTAATTTCCTTGTACTCATTATTCTCTGAAAGTTCTTTTTTTCCCTAAAACATTTTATCCTTGGTTTATAGATGTACTGTGTTCTTTATATATATATTTGAAATATGAGAGTCCTTAGGATAGGGCCTGGCACATAGTAAGCACTCTAGGAAATATTTGTTGTTATTATCACAGAATATTGTCTCTCAAATGTTTTAATTTTTTTCCTCTATATTCTTGGCTTTCTCCAGATTCCCTTTTTCTGTGTAATGAGGGAATCTTCTGGTGCGGGCTTTTCTCAAATGCCTGATGCCCCCAGGTTGTCTGGTCATTTTTAAGAGCTAGTTCTTGGCCTTGTAATTGGTGGGATTGGCTTTTGGATGACCCAGCAGTCCCCACACCTTATCCCCACCCTCTGAGGGGATCTGGGCTTGAGACGGGGCAGGGGCAGGTCTGCAGCAAGAGTGTAGCCACCATCTGAGGTTGGCCAAGCTCCATCCTGCTGCATCCCTGAACATCTAGGTTCTCTTCCCAGTATTCTTTTTTAAGATTTTATTTATTTATTTGTCAGAGCACAAGAAGGGGAGTGGCAGACAGGGAGGGAGAGGCAAGCTCCCCACTGAGCAAGGAGCTGATGTGGGGCTGGATCCCAGGACCCTGGGATCATGACCTGAGCCGAAGGCAGATGCTTAACTGACTGAGCCACCCAGGCGCCCCTCCCTCCCAGTATTTTTGAAAGACTCCCCAGCTCCACTTTCCTTCTGGTCATTACCTGTCCCTAAGCAGGCTTCTCCTGCCACCTCCCCCCACACCTTCCACACCCTCTCTTTAAGCCCCCATATGTGGAGGGGCTGCCTCACCTTCCCTCACCTCAAGAGGGCACTCTACCAGAAGTCCCACACCTCAGGCCTGACAACTCAGGCCCCAGACAGGAAATGCTTGCCCTGAATGAAGGAGACACTATGGGGAGACCAGCCTTTCCATAAGGCTACCTTTTAATGTCATACTTAAGGCAGTGAAGCTGCCCCTTAGCCCCTGCCCCATTCCAGAAAAGAATCTTTCCTTTCTTTTTCAGTTTAAGAGCGTTCTCTCCAAACAGTAGATGTTGTTAGCACACTCCCAACCCACATCCCCATTTTGACAACCAAAAAATGTTTCAAGAAATTGTCAGATGCTAGGGAGCCAGGGGGAGACAGGAAAAATATCTCCCCATCTTTATTAAGAAGCACTGGTCTAGGGGAAATCATTCTTGCTAAAAATGGCCTCCCCATTTTTAGCCATCGAAGTTTCAAAAGATGTTGGGGTCCAGTTTCATTCACTGTTCCTCATTGTGCATGCAGTGTCTCATTTAATTGTTCTCCATACTTTGTCCTCAGGGAATAATGGGCTCATCAAGCTCCACACCTCATGCCCCAGCCTGGGCATCTGTTTTCTGTGTTTGTCACTTCTATGAGTAACTTCTAGTTTATTTTATTTTGCTGCTTGCTGGTAGAGGAGGGAAGGGCTGGAGGCCACTAGGCTTAGCTGACCTGCACATGGCTGAGGAGTCCCAGGTCCAAACACCCTGCTCTTCTGACGGCTCTTCCAGTGCCCTCCCCAACTTGACAGCTGGTCTGGGCCTAGAAGGTAGGACCCCAGTGAGCATCATGTCCCAGAGCTGGGTTTCGCTCAGGGGTGAGGGGACTCTTACGCTCAGGGGTCAGGATTCTATAAGCAAACAAGAACTTGTGGATTGTAAACTAACTTGGGGTGCCTGAAGTTTGGGGAGTTGTCCTACCCCTGTAGAGGCATACCACATTGTGCTTCACAGATACTGCATTTGTTACAAATCGAAGGTTTGTGGCAAGCTTGCCTCAAGCAAGTCTGTCCGCACCATTTTTCCAACAGCATTTACTCACTTAGTGTCTCTGTGTTACATTCTGGTAATCCTTGCAATATTTCAAACTTTCCCATTATTACTATATTTGCTATGGTGATCTGCGATCAGTGATCTTCAATGTTACTATTGTAATTGTTTTGGGCCACCACCATGTAAGACAATGAACTTAATCGATAAATGTTGTGTGTGTTCTGACTGGTCCACTGACCAGCAATTCCCCCCTGTCTCTCCTTCTCCTTGGGACTCCCTATTCCCTGAGACACAACAATATTGAAATTAGGCCAGTTAACTTCAGGGCCTGCTGTGGCCCCTGACCGTTCAGGTGAGAGGAAGAGTTGCACGTCTCTCCCTTTAAATTAAAAGCTGGAAATGACTAAGCTTAGTGAGGAAGGCATGTCAGAAGCCAAGAGAGACTGAAAGCTGGGCCTCTTGCACCAAACAGCCAAGTTGTGAAAGCAAAGGAAAAGCTCTTGAAGGAAATTAAGAGTGCTACCCCAGTGAACACACGAATATATATCTATTATTACTGATATGGAAATAGCGTGAGTGGTCTGGATAGAAAATCAAATCAGCCACAACATTCCCTTAAGCTAAAACCTAATCCAGAGCAAGGTCCTAGCGCTCCTCTACTCTGTGAAGGCTGAGAGAGGTAAGGAGGCTGCAGAAGGAAAGTTGGAAGCAGCAGAGGTGGGTTCGTGAGGTTTAGGAAAAGAAGCCGCCTCCATAACGTGGAAGTACCAAGGTGAAGCAGCCACCTGGGTGTAGACCCTGCAGCCCGTGATCTGGAAGCTCTGGCTCAGATCACTTTTAACGGTGGCTACACTAAACAACAGATTTTCAGTGTAGATGGGACAGCCTTCTATTGGAAGAAGATGCCATATAGGACTTCCATAGCTAGAGAAGAGAAGTCAGTACCTGGGCTTCAAAGCTTCAAAGGACAGGCTGACTCTTGTTAGGAGCTAATGCAGCTGTGACTTCAAGTTGAAGCTCATGCTCCTTTAGCATTCTGAAAATTCTGGGGCTCTTAAGAATTATGCTAACTCTTTCTTCCTGTACTCTTTAAGTTGAACAACAAAGCATGTCTATTTACAACATGGTTTACTGACTATTTTAAGCTGAGTGTTGAGACCCACTGCTCAGAAAAAAAGATTCCTTTAAAATACTACTGTTACCGACAATGCACCTGGTCACCCAAGAGCTCTGATGGAGCTGAATGGGCAATGAGATGAATGTTGTTTTCATGCCCGCTAACACAACATCCGTTCTGTGCCCCATGGTTCAATGAGTCATTTCAACTTTCAAGTTGTATCACTTAAGAAATTTATTTCATAAGGCTATAGCTGCCATAGAGAGTGATTCCTCTGATGGATCTGGGCAAAGTAAATTGAAAAACTCTAGAAAGAATTCACCATGCTAGATGCCAGTAATTCAACTTTGTGATTCATGGGAAGAAGTCAAAGTATCAATGTGAGCAGGAGTTTGGAAGAAATTGATTCCAGCCGTCATGGATGACTTGAAGGGGTTCCAGACTTCAGGGCAGGAAGTGACTGCAGATGGGGTGGCAGGAGCAAGAGATCTAGAAGTGGAGCCTGAAGGGGGTACCGTGTGGCCGCCCTCTCAGGATAAAACTTGAGTGGGTGCGGAGTTGCTTCTTACGGATGAACAAAGAAGGTGGTTCCTTTTCTTTTTTTAAAGATTTCGTTTATTGATTTGAGAGAGAGAGCAAGCACACAAGAGAGTGTGAGAGAGAGAGCATGAGCAAAGGGGAGCAGCAGAGGGAGAGGGAGAAGCAGGCTTCCTGCAGAGCAGGGAGCCTGACGCAGGACTCGATAGGACCCTGGGATCATGACCTGAGCTGAAGGCAGATGCTTAACCGACTGAGCCACCTAGCACCCCAAATAAGGTGGTTTCCTGAGATGGAATCCACTCCTGATGAAGATGCCATGAAGGTGGTTGAAATGACAACAAAGGACTTGCAATATCACATAAACCTAGCTGATAAAGCAGCAGCAGGGTCTGAGAGGACTGACTCCAATTTTGAAAGAAGTTCTGCTGTGGGTAAAATGCTGTCAAACAGCATTGCATGCTACAGAGAAATTGTTTGTGAAAGCAAGAGTCCATCAGTGCAGCAGACTTCATTGTTGTCTTACGTTAAGAAATTGCCATAGCTTACCCATCCTTCTGTAACCACCACCTCATCAGTCAGAAGGCAAGATCCTTCACCAGCAAAAGTTTTACAGCTCACTGAAATGTCAGATGCTCGTTAGCGTTTTGTAGCAATAAAGTATTTTTAATTAAGGTATGTATTTTTTTAGACATAATGCTTTACACGCTCTGGACATAATGCTTTTGCAGACTTAATTAAACTTCTTTGTGCACAGGGAAACCAAAAATTGATTTGACTTGCTTCATTGCAATCTTCACTTTATTGCAATGGTCGGGAACCAAACCTGCAGTATCTCCCATGTATGCCTGTACCATGAGTCTCAGTCCGGAGCGCAGCTGAGGGGCTGCCAGGGGTGGGCTGGGGAGGAGCCAGGATTCCCAGCCGCAGGTGCGTGTTCTGGCCTTGGGCCTCAAACTAGAAATTCCACTTTGCCTGCCAGGGTCCCAGGCGGGGCTGTCTGTCCCTCCTGGGCCCAGCACCAGACTGGGTGGGTGGGGCTGAGTCTCCTGCCTGACTGGTGGCGTGGGGGTGGGGGGGTGCTCTTGTGAACTGGAGAGGCCTGGAGTGGGAGGGGATTATCTGGGGGGCGGGGGTGGGTCTGGGTACTGCCAGGGAAACATCTGAAGGAGAGAGTTTCTGTCCGGGGCAGTGACCCTTGACCCTGGCAGACACAGAAGGACTCACATTTATTGAGCATCAGCGATGTGGCCCTGGCCTGGGTGTGCTATTTAAGCTGCCCGGAGTCCTGGGTGAGAAGGATTATTGTATCCATTTTACAGAGGAGAAACTTGAGGCTCAGAGAGGTTTAAGATTCACCAGGATCACACAGCTGGTCACTGACAAAGCCAAGATTTCAACCTGTGTTTCAGGGACTCGGTAGCCTGAGTTCTGTCCCCACTTCAAGCTGTGGCCTCCTTTCCACAAGCCACTGCCCTCAGATTAAGCATTTCTAGCAAAGACCTGGGAGGTATCCTGACAGCTCCAGGGCTGGTGAGGGGTGGACCAGCCTTTGGTTTCCTTTACAAACATTTGACTCCCCAGAAGGAGAGGAGCTGGGGTCTGAGGCCTTTTGAGCAACAATGGAAGAGTCAGACTTTGGGAGAGTCTCTTCCCGTCCCTGTTTCCCTGTTTCCCCACCATGCAGGGTCAGAGAGGTTATGGTGGTGATCAACACCTGGGGGGGGGGTGTCACCCAGAAGTTAAAAAGCACTTAATTTACAATGGGTTTTTAATTTTACAGAGAGTTTTATGAATGAGAACGGCATGAAAAAATGGGTAAAGTCACATGATTTTACAGTAGAACAATCTATAAACCTTAGTCATCTCTTTCCCCTGAAGTTCCCAACATAAGCCCGGCACTGAGGAGTTTTATAAATAATTAATGAGGGGTGTAGTGAAGGGAGTGAAAATTGCTGTAGCACCTGATGTGTGACAAGCAAGAGTAATCCCCAGCCAGCCCCACAGGAAGCTAGGCAGGCCAGCATTATTGTCCCCATTTTGTCAAAGTATAAATCAAGGCCCGGACACATTGTGACTTCCCCAAGTGTAGAGGGGGACCTGCATTTTTCTTGTCCCTCCTTGCCTGTTTCTCTTTCCATTTGTTAGACTAAATGCCACTCCCCACCCCCCACCATATACTTTTCAGTTGAGTGGTCTGGGGCGTGGAGCAGGATGGCAGGAGCAAACAGCTTCCTGAGGCTGACTCACTAGGCCCTGTCGCACTGGTGCTGAGGACAGAGATGTGTTGTTCCACACAAGCTCTGTCTTTGAGGTGCCCGCAGTTCAGTCTGAGGGGAGAGCTAAGCCTCTGCTGATATAAATTCAGCATGACCTATGCCTCGTTATAGACGCATGCTCCCTGAGGAGGGAGACCCGATGCCAGTGTCTTTGGAGGCAGTTGAGGACCTTGACGGATGAGTTAGGGGGTGTGGGGGCAGAGAAAGGGCATTTCAGGTTGAGGGAATGGCATGCACAAAGGCCAAGAGGAGGGAAAGTGTGTGAATTTCTTGAGAGCATGTGTGTCACAGTGTGGCAAGGGGTACAGTCTGGAATGTGACCAGATCTTGGGGCAGAAGTGACAAGAGGGCTGGGCTGGAGAGTGGGCGGGACCTGTGTTGTGTAGAGCCTTGGGCCCGAGCATTATCCCATGGGACATGAAAGCCACGAGAGGACTGAAGCAGACAGCGGCGTGGTCGGATGATGGGCTAGGGAGAGGCAGGAGGGGGTGCGGCCAGTGAGGCCCAGGGAACAAGGAACATGGGCAGGGCAGGGAAGGAGAGCTTGAGGAGAGGGGATTTGGGCTCTGCTCTGGGAGGTGGGGCAGAAGGCGAGAGGCAGGCCCTGGGCACTGGGGGCACGGCCTCAGGCCAACCTGTTGCTGAGCCCTTCTTGAGTCCTCACCGCAGCCTTGCTGCTTCCATCCCTGCAGAAGGGATGAGAAACTAAGGTTTGGAGTTGGAAAGTCACTTGGTGCCACTCAGCAGGAAGGAGAGGAGCTGGGTTCTGAGGCCTTTTGAGCAGCAATGGAAGAGTCAGACCTTGGGAGAGTCTCTTGCCCTCCCTGTTTCCCCATTTCCCCACCATGCAGGGTCAGGGAGGTTATGGTGATCAACACACGCCAGCTACCTCTGGAGTTCTGGGAGTTGGTGCTCTCATGTCCCTTCTCTCTGGCAGAACCAAGGAGAGCATGTACCACTCGCTGACGTATGCCACCATCCTGGAGATGCAGGCCATGATGACTTTTGACCCTCAGGACATCCTTCTGGCTGGCAACATGATGAAGGAGGCACAGACGCTGTGTCAGAGGTCAGGGCCAGGGGGCGGACAGGGATGAGGGGTTGTGAGGGCCATCCTTCTGTTACCTTCGCCTATCCCTATGCCTAAAATGCCACTATTAATGATGCTTCTTTTGGCTAAGAAGATGTGTCCCCAAGTGCTAAGAGCTGTCCCTGTCAGCTCTGCTTCAGGAGCCTTGTTGTCTGAGCCAGTCTCTAAGCAACTGCCAGGGGCCAGGCCTAATTTCATAGAGACGAATTCTGGCTCTGTCACGTAATAACTCTTTGATCTTGGGCAAGTCTCTCTCTGGACTCAACTTTCTTCATATGGAAAATAGGTATAAAGATAGGGCCTTTGTGGGGACTGAATGAAGTCACTGGTCACAGGACCTGGTGCATAATTGGCGTTCAGTACACATAAACTGCTTGAATGAATGAATGAATGAATGGATGGATCCTCAGTGTCGGTGCACAGGTAGTATTGTCTTTCACTGGGCACACACGCATGCTGGCCCTAGGCCGGCCACTGTGCTGGGCACTGGCCACCCAGGGAAGCATCAGACCTGGCCTCTCTGACACCAGAGCTGGCTGGTCTGGGAGAAGGTGCAGCCAGTGACCTCCCAGCCTGATGCAGGGAAGCTCCAGAGGCTGTGGGGGTCTTGCCAGAGGAGTAGGAAAGGTTTCCTGGAGGAGGCGATGCTGGAGCTGGGTCCTAGAGGGTGACAAGGAACTGACTGGGGCTGAGGAAGGACTCTGAGGGGCTCCAAGTAGGGGTACCAGTAGAAGCAGGGGCGTGAGAAAGCCTGGACTCAGTTGAGTGTGTGTGGAGTCCCATGGGAAGGGTGGCAGATGCGTCTGAGCCCACCTGGGCCCCTTGCTCACCCTCACTGAATGACTTGAGGCCCCTCTTTCCTCTTCAGGCACCGGAAGAAGTCCTCTGTAACCGATTCCTTTAGCAACCTGGTTCACCGCCCCACGATGGACCAGTTCACGGAAGGTGTGGCATCTGAATGTCCTCTCACCCCCGCTGACCCCAGGCCACCCTGTCCTGGGCCCAGGGAGGGGTGGGGAGGGGCACTTAACCTCCCAGTTTCACCGAAGGGGCCGGGCCCTGGCCTAGGTGCTGGGACACAGATGGGTCAGACCTGGGGCCTTTGGACAAGTTGCTCTCAGGTGAGGGATGGGGGTCAGGGGGTGCTCACTTACCGATGGCATTACCTGCTGAGGACCCAGAAGCTGGGGAAAGAAAACGCTGTCACGAGGTCCATGTGCTTTGCTCCTCAGACCAAAGCCCAGGGTGGGCTTCGAACTGTGTGTATAGTTAGGTTTACTGGCCTGATGATCACAGTGATCTCCTGTGCCCCAGAGGGGAATGTGGTTTTGGAGGCTGGCCCACTGGGATGAGACAGCTGAAAGCAGTGTGAGGGGTGGTCTAGGCCGCCTGTGTGCTGTGAGCGCCTGTGGCCTGGCAGTAGCAGCGGCCAGCCGTGGGGGGCGGAGGGGCTCTTCTGTGCAGGAGCAAATGGCCTTCCCCACCCTCAAGAGCCCTTGAAGTTTCCAGCGCAAAACAATGAATATGACAGTGCCTCTCCCTCCTTCATGCCTTCCAGAGCTCCCCGATGCCCACAGGCCAAATGTGCAGCCCTCCACTAGCATTCAAGCCCTTTGTAACCAGACTGCTGCCCCTCATCTTTACCTGTCCCCTAAGTCTCTCCCTACCTCACCCTGTTTCAGCCTTCTGTGCTTGGCTGTCCCCAAACATCAGAGTTTTTGGTTCTCCCAGGCCTCTGCCTTGAAAGCTCGTCCTGCCTCTTCCTTCCATTCCTTTTCAACTCAGATGGCCTGACTCGAGTGTCCTCTCTTCTGGACGTCTCCCCTGACCCCCTGGACTGTGTTAGTTTTCCTTGCCTTACTCCCACAGCCTGTGGGCTTCCCTGGATCAGGATCATCTTTGTTTATCCATTCAACCCAGCACCTTCTCCTTGCCTGGCACCGCAGGGGGTTGGCGCACAGCACCTACAGGGGTGCTCGGAGAACAAGAGAAGGAAGCCCAGGGCCCTGCAGTGCCACTCTGGGTGGTGAGCTGGGGGGAACCAGGTGGAAGGCAGGTGGGGGGAATGTGAGCTAATTCTGGACAATGGTGAAAACTGTGAAGGAGCCGGACCCCTCCCCTCCCCCCCCACCCCAACCCCGGTGGGGGAGGGGGAGGGTGCTGATTCAGGCTCCCTCTGCCTTCTGGGAAGTAGGGTGGGGAGGATTTGGCCTCTGCCACCTGCCAAAAGTCCCAGGAGGCCTCAGAGCTTTGGTTCTCTCCTTGCAGAGGAAGTCCATGCTGAGGTCTGCTATGCGGAGTGCCTGTTACAGAGGGCAGCTCTGACCTTCCTGCAGGTAGGAGCCCTCTCCTTGTACAGAGGGCCTGGGGATTTCCCATCAGTCACCGCCTCAAAGCCAGAAGTAGCCATAGCAGCCCCAGCCCGCCTCCTTGCGGGTCCGGGGGACTGAGGCTCGGTGACCCCAGCACTAGCAGCCCTGGCCAGGCTCACTGGCCACGGTGCTGGGCTTTACCCCCCACACTGAGCACATGTGTTCCCACCCACTGCGAGGATGTGCTTCCACCGTGTGGGGTGACCGGCATTGGCACAGAGCCTGCTTTACACTTGATTCATTCAACACGCAAGTTTGAATGGATCCAACTTGATTCTGCGACGTACGAGGCTTTGTGTGCACATTATAGCTATATGTGGTTTTACCTACCTTACACCGAATGCATGGTCGTTTTTACATAAATGTGCATATATTATTAAATCATCACCTCACAGGCCTGCAAAGGGGAGGCCTAGAGAGGAGGAGCCATTTTCACAGGGTCATCTGATTAGCACCTGGCAGAGCTGGGATTTGAACGCAGGTCTGGTCAGCCTGGAGCCTGTGCTGCCCACCACACGGCAGTAGTTATGAGAGCCGCCACCTCATGGTTTCACCAGAAAGCCTGGGTTGTGACATGTCATCATGTGAATGTGGGTATTGGGGTAGAGAGGCACATATGAATTTTGTTATTAGGGTACTATTTATTTTTGTTAGTTTTTTTTTTTTTTTTGTACCTCAGGTAATTAGAATTAGATTAATCCTAATTCCTCATTAGGATCACTGTTGATAATTGCCTTGTGAGTGGGCTTTTATTTGTGTATTCTATTACACATAATAAATAAACACCTATGGGTCTCCCCACTCAACCAGAAAACAGAACACAGCTAGCAAGTCTGCGAGGCCTCTAGGCTCCCCACCCTGTTCCCTGCCTCCCTTCATGGGGAAACCACTGCCTAGAGTTTTATCTGTCATCCTGCACCTTATTTTTTAAAAATAGTTTTCTCAGCTCCCACTCATATCTGAGCGGCATGTTGTTCTGTTTTCGTCGGCTTCCCGTCCCTTAGGCCCTCAAGCTGTGTGGGGCTTGCTTTACTCGACCCTGTGTGGTTGTGTCATGTTCCCTTCTAGAGTATAGCAGTCTGTTTATCCATCCTCCTGCTGAAGGGCATTTGGGTCGTTTCTGGTTTCTGGCTGCTGTCAACACTGGTGCTGTGAACATTCTTGAAGGTGACCCCTGCAGCCCATGTTCATCATTTCTCTTGGGCACACCCCCCAGGAGTGGAACTCAGATGGGCTGTAGGCGTTGGTGCTTTAAATCACAAATGTGATAAATAGCTGCTTGTTGTAAAAAAACAGAAAAATTTAAAAAAAAAATGCATCCCTCTCGCTTTCCCACAGTTCCTCCACCTAGAGGAGGCACTGTTAACCACTGGGAGTGCCTCCTCTAGGCCCTTCGTCAGGCGCTTAGCATATGTAACCGTGAGGCTGTGGTTAAGCCGTGGGCATTTTGGAGGTCTTGTTTGGCAAGGACATCCTCATCTCAAGTTCCAGAGGTTAGGGAGGCCTCCTTTGGCCAGCCCCCTGACCCCATCCTCCCAGGACTCCTTAGAGAGCTGGGCCCAAGGTGGGGCAGGCTGGGCCCAGAGGCTCGTATGATGCCTCTCAAGCCTGTGGCCCCCCCCCACCCAGGCCTGGCTCTTAGCATCTCTCCCTCCTGCAGGATGAGAACATGGTGAGCTTCATCAAGGGCGGCATCAAAGTTCGAAACAGCTACCAGACGTACAAGTGAGTGGGGCTGGTCTGGGGGCACCTGGGTCCATGGCGTCTATGACCCTGTGCCCCTCAGGCTGCTTTGTGGGAGGTAGAGAGCAACTTGCTGGTGGCAGGAAGCCTAGAATGCCATGTGACCTCAGGCAAGATTTCTGTACCCCCAGGACCTCGGTTTTCCAGAATATTATTCCCCTGGTTTTCTGGGTATATCTGTTCATTTGGTTCCCCTGAGTCTATGCCTGACCCCAAGCAGGGGAAAATCAGACAGATTGTGGACAAACTGCGTGCTGTGGTAGGGGCTTGGAGGCAGGCACAGGGACTGTCATTTCTGAGAACAGCAACAGGACCCCTACACATCTGTTAAGGACCAGTCCAAATGCCGCTTTCCACATGAAGACTTCTTTGGACCCCTCCAGTACACACTCACACCCTCCTGAGGGCCAGATCGTTTCCATGCCATCTTAGCACTAGGCCAGCCATAGGCCTTGTTTAATGGATAAAAGAAATAAGCTTCAGTATGAACACTTCTACTTAACATGGCACCACAATCCTTATCTACAATTCTAAAATCAAAAAAGCTTTGAAAGCCCAGTTTCTTCCCTCAAGTTTGGCATTAAACTCATGTTCCATTAAAAGTTGACTTGAATTGACTTGAGACTATGTATCATCTTATTTTCCCCATCTAAAGTGACTGTTTCCCTACAGAGATATTGTGAGTCTGATTTCAAGGTACTGCTGGGTTATAAGACAGCATGTAGTATATGGGTGTTGCATTGCCTGGTGGGTCTGTGCTGGAGTCGTGCTCTGCCCCTGCCAGTCTCTTCACCAGCTGCCAGAGTAACGTTTCCAAAGCACAGACCTTGTCAAGTCACCTCCTTACCAAATCCCAACCCCCTCTTGCTCTTAGAATAAAGTCCCAGGTCATTGCTGAGTCGTTCCCGGGAGCTCCTCCCACCCTCCGAGCAGTATCGTCCACCTCATTCTGCCTCAGACCTTTGGGCCTTCTCTCACTTCTTCAAACATGCCAAGCTCGTTCTACTTCGGGGCTTTTGGACATGCTGTCTCTCTGCTAGGAGCACTCTTTCTGTGCCAGGCTAACCCTCCCCATCCCTAGGGTTTTGGCTCAGATGTCAGCTTCTCAGGGAGACCTTCCCTGAACCCCAGACTAGGTCAGGCCCCAGGAGACTTCTCCTTTGAGGAGCTTCTCACCCTCACAGTGACTTGATGGGGGTCCATCTCCTAGAGTGGGAGAGTTGTGAGGACAGCAGTTTTGTGGCTTTACTTCCAGATGCCCTCCAGTGCCTGGCACAAAGAGACTTCGGTCAGTGTTTGCTGACTGAAAGCCCTCAAGATGCTCATGGCCCAGGACGGAGGCGGGCACATCTTTAAAGCCTCTGTCCTGCCCCAGGAGGGCTGGGATATGGACTCTGTGTGACTGATGACCAGGAAAGAGAGGGTTGGATTTCAACCAAGAGGACCCAGGTAGACTTCTTGAAGGATGGGGTATTGGAGTTAGCCCAGTGGCTCTTCACTGGGACATTTGGCAATATTTGGAGACATGCTGGTTATGACAACCTTGGGGGAGGTTGCTCCTGGCATCTAGTGGGTGGAGGCCAGGGATGCTGCTAAATATCCTATAATAGTACAGACAGCCCCCCACCTCCACTTGAACAAAGATTTTATCCAGCCTAAAATGTCAGTAGTGCCAAAGTTAAGAAACTGTTCCTAGAGAGAACGCAGAGCATGTGCAAATGCCTAGACATTGGACAAGGCAGGTGTGCTAGGGCTGATAAGGCTGACATTCAGGGGCAAGGAGTATGTTATTATGGAGATGGGGTTAGAAATTCCTCGAGTATCAGCTCTCTGGATTGCCAGAACTGTTTTCAGTCTACCACCAGGGAGTTCTGAGAACAGCTGGAAGTGGGGGGCAAGCTTAGTCCCAGCTGGAATGGGACCTCGCCTCTGCTATGTGGCTGAAACAAGACTGTGCCTCTCTCCACAGGGAGCTGGACAGCCTTGTGAAGTCCTCACAGTACTGCAAGGGAGAGAACCACAGACACTTTGAAGGAGGTGTGAAGCTTGGTGTGGGAGCCTTCAACCTGGTGAGTGGAGGTGCTCCTACACCTGCTCTCTGCTGGCCTGTGGTGCTGGGCCCCATGCTGGCTTGGGGACCTAGCAAGAAAGCAGAGCTGTTGCCATACTTGGACGCTTAGAGCTGGGGTGGGGTGGGAGTGGGTGCTGGCGCTGAGTTCAGAAGTCCCTCTGTGCATTTCTTCCCAAGTCAAGTTGAAAGCTTGAAATGCACATGGCAGCGGTATTTATAGGACCAGAAAAAGACAAACACAATAAATTAGGGCCTTTTCTATCCTGGAGAGCTGGTGGTTAAATATTGACCAGTAGCAGGGAGGGAGAAAGGCCTGGAAGCAGTGGGCAACCCACAGGAACAGAGAGCCAAGACCCCTTCCTGGGGGAGGTTGGGGAAGGTTCCATGGAGTGGGGAATATCTGAGCTGGATCTTGAAGGATCTGTAGGCGGGAAGGACACTCAAGGCAGAAGGAACAGTGTGAGCTAAGTGAGGCGGGGAGGCTCTGAAGCTTATTTTTGGGAGGAGGAGCTGCTCATCAATAGTTTAGACTCCTGCCCCGGGTGTCCAGAGACCTGTATGAAAGTGCATGTGAGGCAGGGTGTGGCTCTCTCCCCTCTTGGCAAAGCCTGTTCCAAGAGCAGGCCTTGGGGTGGGGGTCCCTGCCCCATTCTGGGTTCCAGTTTCCTTTTTTGTGAAGTGGCTGAGAAGTTCAAACTGCAGAGTTCATCCGATGCTTTAGCAGGTTATAGCCAGGCTGTCCTGGGTTTGAGAACTGGCCCCCCTCTGATGAGCTTTGGGGCCCTAAGCATGTCCTGTCACTTATCTCTGCCTCTGTTTTTCTGTTTCTCAAAAGGGACAGTGATCTTTCTTGGCAGGACTGTTCTGAGGATCAAATGCAATGACAGAGCCCCTGGTGCAGAGCAGGGATTCAGTGTGACAACACCAGCTTTCATGTGCTTTACAAACCTTAGTTTGATCCATCTTCACGGTACCCGTAGGAGGAAGGGGCTATTATTATTCCCATATGAGGAAACTGAGGCATAGAGAGGCTATGTAGCTTGCCCAGGGTGACCCAGTGGGTGCGGTGAGATTAGGATTTAGACACAGTTTGCTCCTGGTTGTCACACTGAGGTGCTTCTCCATCCGGGGAAGTTGGCTTTCTGGGAAACCTCGGGCCTCCTTGTGGGCATTCTGGAGATAGGTGCTCCCCCAGGATTACCCACGGGACTCTGGAGTCTGGGGAGTCGGAGGGACAGCTCCCACCCCTCCACATGCCCACCTGCCTCTGTTCCTACAGACGCTGTCCATGCTTCCTACCAGGATCCTGCGGCTGTTAGAGTTTGTGGGATTTTCAGGAAACAAGGTAACTGCCTGTCTTCTGGGACTCCTGACTGGCTCAGCTGGACAGGGTGGGGCTGAAGGGCCGTAGGCCCTGTGTGTCGGTCCTGGCACAGCCCCCCTCAGTTGTGGCCCTGGACAAAGTCCAGGCCTCTCTGAGCCTCTGTCTCCTCTCCAGTGAAATGTGGCCAATGATCCCTGTCCAGCCCCACACAGGGTGAAGAGGCTGTAGGGTAAGGACGGGTGTGAAGGGCAGCTTCGTGCAGTGGCCTGGAGTCATGTTCTCTGAGCCTTACAGGTGTCAGGAACCTAGTCCTCCTCCCTTTGGAAGACTCTGAGCAAGTTCTTTCCCTTGAGACCATTTTCTTGTCTGAGAGATGCCTAAGAGAAGCACTACCATGCATCAGGCCTAAGGGCAGAAACCAGAGGATGCAAGCACCCAGAGACTTTGCTAAAGGCAGGAGTCTGAGTACTAGGTAGCAAATCAGGGAGAGGTCCCTGGTAGAGGAGGCCCCTCATTGTAGAAGGAACCGTGGCCTAGGAGTCAGGAGTCCTGAGTCAGTCCAGCCTCATCTCCTCCTCCTCCTCTGGGTCTTTTTGGATAAAACAAGGGGCTTTTTTTGTTTTAGACTGATCAGTGTTTCTCAAACTTGAACTTCCTCTTGCCTTTCCTGATTTTTGCCATGACTGCAGACCTCGATATTATTATTTATGATTATTTTTCCCAAAAATGGCTCATATTTTTTACTTAAGTTTATCTAAAGGAAACACTACTACAAGGAAAACCCATGTTATTTGGCATGATAAGAACATAATCATAACCATAAGCAATCTTGCAAGAGCAGGCTGGAGGATCTACCGACGCCATTTTCCTGTGGGAAGAGGTGTTGAACACACACCAGCACAGGACTGAGGCTTTCTCCTGGACACCATCAGGACAGTTGGAGAACTGGGAAGGGAAGACCCTCACTTGGGACTCTGAGCCCCATGTCTGTCTGGAGACCTCTCTATGGTCGGTGGCCCGGGTCCCGGGAAACACCAGCTAGAGGCTCCAAAGGTCTCTTAGTTTTGTTTTCTTAAGAAGGCCCTTGAGTCCTGAGAAGGATTTCGGGTTGATGACAGGAGGGAAGAGCACGAGAAAGGCCAAGAGGTGGGACGGTGTGGCCTGCCTGGCTAGGAGGAGAGGGTGACGAGACCAAAGTGGGAGAGACCTCAGACACTGGCTCTGGCTTCATCTTTATCCTGAAGGCAAGGAAGCTATGGAGGGTTTGAGGCAGGGGTGAGGTAGGTCAGATTACCCTGGAGGACAGATGGGGGCAGAGACTGCAGGCAGGGATACAAGTGGAGTCTGGCCTCTCCTCCTCCCCAGCCAGGCTCTAGAGCCTTCTCCTCCAGGAAGCCTTCCCAGACTGCAGTCCTCGTGGTCCCATCTGTGCTCTGAGCCTCTGGTTAGGATTATCTGCCTCAAGTGGAGTCTGGCCTCTCTTCCTCTCCGACCAGACCCGGGGCTGCTCCGGGCCTCAGTGCTCACCATGGGGGCCAGCAGGTGAATAAAGGCAGGAATGGGGAAGGGGCTGTTGAGGAAGTAGGGGACACATGGACCCAAGCCTCCACCCTGGCCTTGGCACCCCAGGAAGATGGCTGAGGCAGCGAGAGGGGCAGCCTGGCTTAGGGTGGCCCAGCCCGGGGCGGGGGCCAGGGGGACGGCTGACCTGGCCGGCGGGCTTCCAGACGTGGAGTCCAGCGCTCTCGTGCCCCTGCTCCAGCAGCATAGCCCTCCCAGCTGTCCGGTGGGCTCCCCGGCCCCCACCGCACCCTGGGTCTGGCCTCAGCCTGTGGGTCTCTCTCCGCCAGGACTACGGGCTGCTGCAGCTGGAGGAGGGCGCATCGGGGCACAGCTTCCGCGCTGTGCTCTGTGTCATGCTGCTGCTCTGCTACCACACCTTCCTCACCTTCGTGCTCGGTAGGAGCGCCCCCTGGGTGACAGTGACAGCCGGGGCACCTGGGGTTGGGCTGGCTCTAAGGGCAAGGAGCTGCGGACCCTGCCAGGGCCCACAGGACTGGGGGTGGGGCGCTGGAACCAGAATCAGCAGAGCGCCATCACCTGTCTTGAGGCCTGGCCTGCCGACCACTCACTTCCTCACAGTGTGCCCAGGTTCCAGCCTCCGTTTTGTCCTCTGGGAAATGGGGATGGTCATGCCCACCTTGTAGAGGGTGTGAGGACACTGTAGGCAGGCCCTTGGGGTTCTGGGTACTACCCCGGTGGGTATAGACTCTTGGTTATTGAGCCTTGTGGTGTGCTGGGGCGATACTGGCACCGTCTTATTTAATCCTCACATCACCCTGGAGGTAGGAGAATTATTATACCCATTTCCCAGAGAGGGAAGAGGAGGTCCCAAGAAGTCCCTGGTTGATTGCTGGGGGGATTCCAAGAGCCAGTGGTGGTGATATGTGCTGTCCCCTCACCTCCTTCAGGTACCGGGAATGTAAACATCGAGGAAGCAGAGAAGCTCTTGAAGCCCTACCTGAGGCGATATCCTAAGGTGAGTCTCCGCCCCCCTCCCAAGACCCCCCGTCCCTGGTCCATGTGTGCCCTGCGCACCCACACAGACCCACGTGCGTGTCATTGCAGGGTGCCATCTTCCTGTTCTTTGCGGGGCGGATTGAAGCCATTAAGGGCAATGTTGACACAGTGAGTAATGGGGGTCTGAGCCAGGGCTGGTGACCCCTTGTGGTCTCCCAGACCAGCGGGCAGAGAGTGGGAGGAGGTCTCCAAGAGAGAACCAACAAGAGGGCAGGGGCGGGAGAAGCAGTTCAGAATGGGACAGTCTGGGGAGATGAGGGAACGGGGGCATTCGCCGTAAGATCTGACAGTGAGATGCAGGACTGCTGCATTCCCGCACAGGGGGGTGAGACAGATGGTGGAAGCCCCACTTATTCAGGGCCTGGTGACAGGCACTGTGAATGGAGCAGCAGTGCCAGGGTGTGAAGTGGGCACCTTGATGACCTGGCTAAGGAGTCTGAACTCCGTAGATGGGAGGGAGCCATCGAAGGGGCTCGAGAGGGGAGGGACATGGGTCTGGCAGAATTCCCAGGAGGGACTGCACAATGTAGAGTTCTGGGGTCTCCAGCTGGCGCTGGCTGTGGTTCCTCAAGCAGCAAGACAGATGCCCCGAGTCCAGGTCCTTTCATGGGAGCTACTGGAAGCTTCCGAAGTTTGTTCTGAGGCACAGACATTGTATCGCTTTCATATTAATACTTTCCACTGCCTCCTGTCCTTCCATTAGAGCTCTTTCCCATCCTTTCATTTTGTGCCCAAAGACTAGAGTCCCAGGAAGGGGCAGTAACTGGGCCCGGGGTTGTCCTATCAGTAAGACTTAGTGGGTAGAACCAGGCCTGGAGCCCAGAACTCCCATCCCATCCCCTCAGCGCTGCCCCCCTCTCCCCGAGCCTGGCACAGGGCTGGGCCGCCAAGCACTGGAGGAGGCTGGGCCTGCGGGGGAATGGGGCAGAGCGGTGGGGCCACAACGCTGACCAGCAGCTGCCCACAGGCCATCCAGCGGTTCGAGGAGTGCTGTGAGGCCCAGCAGCACTGGAAGCAGTTCCACCACATGTGCTACTGGGAGCTGATGTGGTGCTTCACGTACAAGGGCCAGTGGAAGATGGCGTACTTCTATGCCGACCTGCTCAGCAAGGAGAACTCCTGGTCCAAGGTGGGCTGACACCAGGTGCTGGGGCCGCTGGGGGGCCAGGCCAAGCCAGGCTGGCCACGAGCCCCCAGACCCAGGGCCAAACCCTTAACTGAAAACCGATGTCTCAGCTGGAACTTAAACCGAACCATAAGTTCTAAGAGGACTCAGGGTTGGTAGGAACTAAAGACTGTGAGGAGCAGATAAAGTTTAGAACTACAGTGTCAGTCAAGATTGTTAGTCACAAGGGACGGAAGCATGGCTCAACTGTCTAGGTGAGTGCTGTCTGATAGAACGTTCTGTTATGATGGAGGTAGCCCCCAGGTACAGGCACACCTATACCTGCCGTGTGCTGGTGTGACTGGGAAACTGGCTGCTTTCAATTTTATTTAATTTAAAAAGTCACATGGGGTTAATGGCTACTGTATATGGACTATGCAGGTTGAAAACACCAAAGGCTCTTTGGTTCACAGAACTGAAAATTCTAGGCACAACTGATTTCAGGTAGGGCTGGATCCAGGAGTTCAAATTATGTCATCTGGGTTGACACTGTTCCATCTGTGGCTGTGCTCTGCTCTGTGACATCTTCGCTGTGCAGGCGGGTTTTCTCCATGTGACAGGCCGGGTGGCCATGGACCACCTGCCCCTGACTCACATCTTCCCTTTGGTTTCAACCATAGTCCCACAATTGAGGCTCACTGGTCTGGCGTAGGTCACGTGTCGGTGCTTGGGAACAGAGGTGGGAAGACTCCTCGTGGATCAAGAGTGGGAGAGGGGTGGTTCTCCAGAAAAAAATGAGGTGATGTCCCCAGAAAAAGTGTTGGTTTGTGGGAAGAGGCATTAAAGAGATGCTATGAAGGCAAAATAAAGCACAGCAGATGCCCACAATAGGTGGTAAAGTAAGTGTTAGCCATTATCATCCCAGTAATGATAGCACAGAATGCTAAACTAAGACTCTTAGAATCGCGGAGATCATCAGAGAGCATCCAATTTGGTATTGGCAGATATAGAGAACATGGGTCTCAGTGACCTTAAATCCTGATTTCTCATCCCTGCCCCACCTTTTCAGTACCCCTGTCCAGGGACAAAGCTGAAAGGGAATTCTTTGGGTCTGGGGCAGGCAGGGCCGGAGGAGGGGGCAGGCTTTCACTGAGCTTACTGTGTGCCCAGCACTTGCTGTTTCTTCCACATACACCCGATGAGGTAGAAGTTACCTCCATTGGGTGCACAGGGACATGGAAGCGAAGAAAGGGCATGTGACTTTCCTGGCCCACACAGCTGCCGGTGACAGACACTGGATTTGAAGACAGTTCTGTGTGACTTCAAGGCCTTTGCTTTTCCCTTGTTCCTTAAGTCACACCGAGGAGACCCTTCTTGCCCTGAGACCACCATGCTGTTGAAGGTGTTCCCTCAGACCCAGTGCCTTTGGGCCTGAGATTCATTCCTCATCCCCTCCCATCCCCAATGGGAACACCACCTCAGGGAACCTTGTTGAACTAAAGTGACCTAGAAGCCTTCCTGTGGAGGGAGGCAGGCAGCTGGGCTCACATACACGGAAGAAGAGGCCCAGGGTGGCCTTGAAGCTGCTGGGAGGAGCCGAGGTGGGGCCAGGCCTCGCAGGTGTCAGGAAGTCTGGCTGTGAGTCAGCTCCATCGCCAGCTCACTGTGTGGCTTTGAGGTGGCCAGCCCCCCCAGCCCCAAGCCGCAATGTTTCCTCAGAAGTGTGTCCTGTGAAAGTAGGGGTTGTAGCACCTCGAATTCTGGGGCCTCGCTTATTCCTAATCTGCAACACTTGGCCACCCGAATCCACCAACTTCCAGCTCTAAGAACTTAGCGTACGGCCACTACTGTACACATCAGCCCCTCTGCTCGGCATCCCTCTTTGACGGGACTGTGCCAAGTCATCCGTGTGGAGCCTTCACATTTCCCCCAGTGCTTGCAGCTTGAGATGGCCACACGCATAGTGGAGACAGTGGTGTGCTGAGTGCCATAGTGAGGGAATCTAAGGGGAGCTCAGAGGCAGCCCTGGGCAGCCCAGCCAGGAGGACAGAGGAGGATTTAGGGTGGCAGAGTGGAGGAAGTGGAAGGGTATTCCAAGCGAGGAGAGCAGCAAGGACCGAGGCTTAGGAGCTAGGGTGCTGCCAAGAGGTTCTGTGTCACCAGGTGAAGGGCTTTGTGGGTGGGAGTGCAGGGGTACTGTGGAGGGACTTTCCCCCTAAGTCACTAGCTGTAAGCTTCTTGAGGACAAAGGCTGTCTACACAGAGCCTGGTAGAGTAATCCATCAAAATAAATGTGTGGAATCAGGCAATCAGATAAGCCTGGGGAGACAGGACTCCCACCCAGGGAGGTGGCTGTTTTCCATCAGAGTGGCCCCGTAGCATCCCTTGATAACTTGGGATGCCTGTGGGTCTCAGAACTCTAGGGCACTGCATCCATCCTAACTTCTGGTGACTCAATGAGGGTAAGTTGTTTGGGGTGGCGGAGGGGTAGCAGAAGGCTCTTCGAGGAGGCCGGCGGATGGGCCTGGTAAGGAGGGACAACGGCATCCCAGGCAGAGGGATGGCACAGGTGAAGGCCTGTTTAAGGGAGTTTAAGGACTGATGGGGGAGAAATGGCAGAAGAGGAATCAGAAAATCAGGTCACAAAGGGCCTTGAGTAGCTGGTTGGGCTTTAGTCTGAGAGTGGGGGAGCCCCTGATGTTTGTGGCTTAGATATGTGCTCTAAGAAATCCCTCCTGCAGTTGTTGGGCACCCCATGGGCCAGGTCCTGAGGACATCCAACAGTGAACAAAGCAAAGAACCCTCCATATCAAGGCTCATATTCTAGTGGGAAGAGGGATAAGAAACACACAAATAGGTGTACAGTATAATGTCAGGCTGGTATATGCAGTAAAGAAAAATCAGGCAAGGCCTGTCTGAGAACACACCAGAATGAAGTGTGGGAGCCAGCCATATGGATTTCCTAATGAAGAGCATTCCAGGCAAAGGACACTGAAGATGCAGGGGTGGGGGAGGTGAGTGCATCTCAGGTGTTCTGGGAACAGCCCAGAGGCCAGCGTGGCTAGAGTGATGTGAGTGAGGGGGAAACAACATGAAGTTGGAGAGGAGACTGGGGGAGGAAACAGGGTAGGGGCTTACAGTCCATTACAGGGAGTCTGGATTTTATCCTAAGCATTATGGGCTACCAAGATTTCAAAGAGGAACTGACATGACTTGACTTAAAAAAATCAGAGTGGGGGCGCCTGGGTGGCTCAGTTGGTTAAACATCTGACTCTGATTTTGGTTCAGGTCATGATCTAAGGGTCATGGGATAAAGCCCCATGTCGGACTCCACTCTCAGCATGGAGACTGCTTGCCCTTCTCCCTCTGCCCCTTCCCCACTCGCGCTCTTTCTCTCTGTTAAATAAAATCATTAAATAAAAAACAGACTGGCGGTGGTGTGGAAATGGCTTGCAGAGACAGGGATGGGAGCAAGGAGATGGGTTAGGAAACCATGGACGAGGGCAGTAGAAAGACATCCCTGGTGACCTGAAGCGGGGATGTGGGGTGGAGGCTGGTGCAGTGAGTGAGGGTGAGGCCAGTGGGATTCAAGAGCTATAGAGGTCAGATCATGAGGACTTGCTGACTCAGTGCCAGGCAGAGAGGGAGAAGGTAAGGATGACACCAGGAGGTTAAAGATGGGATGAGCAACAGGTTTCAGAGGGGGGAGATCTTACCACCACCCCTGCAAAGACCAGCTTTTCCTCATTTTGTGAAGGGTAGATGGAAGCATGGAGGGCAGAGTGGAACTAGGAGTAGCCCTGAGCTTCAGCCTGAGAGGGGCCCCCAGGCGGAGGCTGCTTTCTGCCTTCTCCTGAGACTCCTGAGACTCCACGAGGTCCTGCTCCCTTTCCTTCTCCACCCCCTGTTCTTTTTAGTGAGCCACTGGCCGGTTCTTCCTCCACAGCCCCTGGTGGCAGGAGCTGAGGCTCAAGGCTCGGCCACTGGGGGGCAGGACATAGCCAGGTTTCTGGAAGGCTGGACTCCTGGGGAAGGGGAGCAGCTTTCAGGGATGTACCCTGGGGTGGGGATGGGGGGGTCTCTGCACAGCTGCACCTTCCCTGTCAGGGCTGGCTGTGGATCCAGTGGGCAAGGCCCTGGAAGCACACAAACCTGGGTTCACTTCCAGCTCTGTCCCCAGAAGCTCTGCAGTCCCAGTCAGGAAGCAGAGGCGAGGTACAGATTCGTTTCTGGCATTGTCTTTGGGATCAAGTGAAGTGAGGTGTGTACAGTGCCTGGCACACAGGAAGGCAGTTATACGCAGGGACCCTGACTCACTCTTCTGGCCTCCCACCTCTGTTCTTAGGCATTCCATACTTTCCGCTACCTATTTGTCACCTTCTTACCACATATCTCGGCCCCTCCCTGGCTTTGCGCAGGCTGTTCCCCTCATCTGGAAGGTCCTTTCTCAGGTCTCTGTGAATCTTCCCATTGGCTCTCAAGAGTCCAGTCTGAAGGAATTACTTCCCAGAAGCCCTTACTGCCCTTTGTGTGTCCATCCTCGCCTCAGCACCGCCCCGCACACCTACTAGTTGCCTGAGTCCTTCCCTCCGCTGCATCAGAGGAGAGAGGGAAGTGGCTTTGATGTGGGCCTCTCCAGGACTTAGCTCCCAGCTCAAGTCCTCAAGGTGCTTCAGCTTCCTCACCCTCACTTTCTCCCCTGGGGCTTGGCTACCGGGCTGGCCCTGTGAGGTCTGAATGGGGTATGTGGAGGGCGGGCTGCTTACATCTGACTCTTGCTCTGCCTTACCCAGGCCACCTACATCTACATGAAGGCCGCCTACCTCAGCATGTTTGGAAAAGAGGATTACAAGCCGTTTGGGGATGATGAAGTGGAGTTGTTCAGGTGGGTCCGGGGCCTCAGCCACATCTGCCCACAGCCACCCTGAGCTGTGGGCACCAGGGAGGGAGGTGGCGGGCTTCTTACCTCCCCTGGCTCTGAGCTCCCTGACCCTCCCGCAGGATGGCCCCATGTGCCTCATCACCACCACTTCCTACTGCTGCTTGTTCCGGCCCTTTGAATCTGTTCAGAGGGCTCCCCGCCCCCCCCCCCCCCCCCCCGCCGGCCTCAAGAAAGGGGTTTTATCAACATCCTTTCCACTGAGCCTCTTTCTTCTGGTCAGTGGGATAGATGTGTGGACACTGAAGTTCAGAGATCTGAGGTCCCTTCTGCTGAGTTAGCCAGCTCTACTCAGAGAAGCACAGTAGAGAACCAAAATGTGGGAATCAAACAGGATCAAATCCAGCCTCTGCCGTTTCTTAGCTGTGTCACTGTGAACAATTTCAGTAGCTATAAAATGAGAATAACCACTTCTGCCTTGCAGGGTTGTTTTGTGAATCAAATAGAGACTATATTGAAGAGCCTGGAGTAGGGCCTGGAGCCACTGAATAGTGGCTGTTTTTATTCTTATCTGTGCTGCTGATTGCCTTGTGAGAAGGGTCTAGAGCAGAGCTCAGCCTCAGCAGGCTGAGGATGGAGCCTTGGGCCTTCTTCCAGTCCTGGGTGAGGGCTGACCCCAGCTTGCAGACCTGGGAGTGGTGGTAACCTGAGCTTCCCACTAACTGCTGTCATAGTTGTAGGGTGTTTTATCATTTACCAAGTGCCTCCACTTCTCCATCTCAAAGCTCTTCCAGAAAGCCTGGGACAGTAAGTATCTGTGGGGGAGGAAGGATCATTTTCCCTCTACAGTTCTAGGTTCTTGGCTAGAGACTGGCTGAGATACTCCCCCCACCCCTAATAATAAAAGATTAACAGGAGAGAAATAGGCCAGAGTTTAATAACGTGTATACCTCCTGTATACACGGGCGAGACCCAGGAAAACTGAGTCACTGAAATGGCCCAAGCCATCACCTTAAATATCATCCCCAGCTAAACATAACAGAAGATGTTGGGAGGTGGAGAGCCAGTTCTGAGAGGTTTTCAGGCAAAGCACAGTAAAGGAGGGTAAGGTGGTCCTGCAGATTTAAGTCTCTGCTTTCTCCTTTAAGAGTTTCTAGGGCTTGTCATCATCCTCTTTCAGGTACAGAGGAGAAAAGCCCTTATTATTGGGAGATCTCACTTATAAATGTAATTGTCTCTTAAAAAAGGGCAGCTGCTACTAGGTTTTCAGAGCTTTTCCTGTATCTGCTGTTCCTTAACCAGCCTAACATAATCCTTATGCCAAAGAGGCATATTTCGGGGTGACAAATGCTGCTCCCCTTCATATCACTATCTCCAATTCAGAGATGAGAAAACAGGGGCCCAGAGAGGTTCCACAGTGAATAAGCAGGGGAGGTGTTTGGCAGGGAACCTCACAACTAGATCCAGCTGGATGGCTCAGGCCTGAGGGTCACAGCCACACCCAGTGACTGTGGCAGAAATCGGAGGGTGGGAATGGAGCTGGGTGGGTGAGGCCCCAGATGTGGAGGCTTGCCAGCTGCATGCATGTTACTCTGCACTTGGAAACAGCTAAGGAGGCCACAACTCACGTGGCAAGTTAATTAAAGGTTTGAGCCGTGCGGTTGTGGGCAGGTCCTTCCCTTTCTCTGGGTGTTAATCTCCCCTGTGGAACTGGGGTCAGACTTCTGCTGGGCCTTCTGGGCCTGAGAGTGGAAGCAAGACAACTAGCAAAGCAGGCCTGGGGTGTTTGCTGACATTCTCACCTCTGCCAGCTGGTGTGGAGGAGGCCTCTTACCTAGCCTCGGGAAGTGGTCGGGTTTGGGGACAGGGCCTGTGATATAAGGCCACAGCCACAGGCTGTTGAGTCCGACACAGTCCCTCATATAAACTGGGGAAACTGAGGCCCAGAGAGGAGCCAAGCAGAGGCTGGGCAGGCTGGAGATCTCAGTCCTCTCTAGCTTTTTTCTTCCCCTCATCTCTTTCACAGAGCAGTGCCTGGCCTGAAGCTCAAGATTGCAGGGAAATCTCTACCTACAGAGAAGTTTGCTATCCGGAAGTCCAGACGCTACCTCTCCCCCAAACCGATCTCGTTGCCAATCCCTGCTCTGGTGGGTAGGAGGGTCTAGACTGTCCCTGTACTTCTTTGGATTGTGGGGATTAACTGAAAGCCAGAGATACTGCTACGGCCAGGGGGAAGTGGATGGGAGAGAAAGACCGTCATGCTCAGGGCCCTGAAAAGGATTTCACAGTTTCCTGGGACTGTGAGGGAAGCACACAAATAGGCCAGAGCCAGCCCCAGCCTGAGAAAATACTGGTCTGGTGGGGGCAGGGAGACAGGTGAGCAGGCTTCAGGCGCCTCAAGGTGGGAGAGCAGGCCCACACCCCTGTGCTCTGGCAAGGGCATCACTCAGCTGTTTGTGTTCCCACCCATCTGTTTCAGTCTCGTCACATGATTATAACTGTTTACACTGTCCCCCTCACTGGACCAAGTTTTTCTGAGGCCTAGGACCATGTTATAGGGCACTGACTGTGTTCTTTACACCCATTGCCTCATTTGATCCTCACATCAGCCCTGAGTATCAGATGCTGGTAGTATCCCCATTTTACAGATGGGGAGAAGGCCTAATAGGTAAGTGGAGAGAGAAAATATCTAATAAATAGGTAAGATAAGTAGAAAGATAAAGTAACTTGTCCAGGTCACACAGCTAGTCAGTTGAAGAGTTAGAATTTAAACCTAGAATGGTTCTAGAGCCCAGATTCTGAACCGCTGTTATGATGCTACTTCCATGCATGATTTGAGCAGGCATCAGAGAAGTTCCCAGCTCGTTAAGAGTCTTTGTTATTCAAATACTAAGGTAGCCAAAAAAGTGGAAAGGGCACTGCTTTTTTTTCTGGTCCTAGCTCCACTATTCACTAACAATGTGCCCTTGGATAGGGTTCCCCTTCCCTTAATGTAAGATTAGGAATCATATACATCTTGCCCGTTTCATACAGCAGTAACGAGAATTAGCTGATAAACTGTTAAATATTTTATGAATCAAAAACAATATCAATATACAGTTTATTATGTATCCTAGGTTATTTCTAAACACATTTTGAAGCTGTTTATAGCTTAAAATGTACAATAAAACTTATGGGGGTGATGGAAAGGGCAAGAAGTGACTATACCAGAAATTTAGGAGAATTTCTCAAACTATAATCTGCAAAATGCTATTTATGCCTAAAATAGTTTCTGTGATTAAATATATTTGGGAAAGACTGGCCTAAACAAAGTTTATACACTGTGGACCTTTTGGAGCCTTCATATAATAATATGTATGGTAAGTCTCCAAGAATAAGCTTGAAGATGATTTTTTTTCCCCTTATTTGGCCACAGACCTCTTTCTTTAAAGGAACATTTGCTAACTTAGGACCATATACACCATTTGAGGAATACTGGTTCTAAACTTAAATTCCCTCCCTAGAACATAATAACAAGAACCAAAATAATATCTTTTTAGAACTTTTTGTATACAAATCACTTTCACATCTATTACCTGGTTTCATAGTTTAGGAAATGCTAATGGAATTACTATAACTGAACATTTAATTTAGAATTCTGAGATTCCTGGCAGTGGAGGAAAGAAAGGAATCCGATGTGTTGCGTAGTTTTCATGATGGTAACTCAAGCCCACTGCCTTGGGAGAAGAGAGACAGGGTGACATGACAGTCTTAAGAGCTATTGTAAATCCTAAAGTGCTTAAGTAAATATAGTTCCTTCAATATGGGAGGGTCCTGCCAGATGAGCAGGGAGGAGGACTTCCTGGAGAATGTGGGTCATAGCCTGGTCCTCAAAGTATGGGGGAAGAGTCTGGACACAGAGAGGTTGGGAGAGAGAGCAGGATAACCACCCAGGGAAGCCACGAACATAAGAGTATTAAAAACTATATGCAGGGCGCCTGGGTGGCTCATTTGGTTAAGCGACTGCCTTCGGCTCAGGTCATGATCCTGGAGTCCCGGGATCAAGCCCCGCATCAGGCTCCCTGCTCCACAGGGAGTCTGCTTCTCCCTCTGACCCTCCCCCTTCTCATGTGCTCTCTCTCTCTCAAATAAATGAATAAATAAAATCTTAAAAAAAAAACAAAACTGTGCAGCTATGAGCAGAACAGCGAGGATATGGGTCCATCTTAAATCCACATTGGTGTTAAGGTGAGATCCCAATATCCGTGATGAGGCTCCCTGCCACGGCCCCTTCGAGCCCTTCATAGGCTGGGCTGAGATCTGTCATAAAAGATTAGAGCTAGAAGGGCCTTTAATGATCCTCTTGATCTGAGCTGCCCATTTACAGCTGGGGAAACTAAGGCCCCACCTGGGAGGAAACCTTTGGACTGACTTGCGCTCAGGAGATGGTGTACATTTGGAATGGCTCTCAGGAAATGATGTACATTTGCAATGGCTATGCTGTGATTGCCCTCAGGAAATGATGTACATTTGGAATGGCTATGCTGTGATTGGGAAGCAGCCGGAACTCACAGACGGGATACTTGGGATTATCACCAAGGCTGAAGAGATGCTGAAAAAGGGCCCAGGTGACTAACCCCGGCCCTTGAAACTGCCAGGCTGAGTCAGATCACAGGTCTTTACAGTTAAAGTTTCCCTCTACTAAAAACGTTCTTCCTTACTTCTCTACCCTGGTTAGTGGTGCTTTGTCTTTCTAAGACTGAGCTTCAATGGCAGCTTCTCCAAGCTGTCCATTGTCCCCCAGGTAGGGTCAAGGCCTCCTCTGGGCTCCCACAGCCCCTGGGCTTCCTTCAATCAATCCTGATCTCACTACATTGTCACTGTCTCAGTATCTGTCTTTCCTTCCCAGATGTGAGCTTCCTGAGGACAGTGACCATGTGTGAGTTACCTCTCTGTCCCCAGGGCCCAGCAGAGTAGGGGCTCCATGAGTAACTGTTGCAGAAATAAACAAGCCTGTCTTCTGCCCTCACTCCCCTATTCTTAGAGAATGAGTACTCAGTGGATGATGAGTGCTTGGTGAAGTTGCTGAAAGGCCTCTGTCTGAAATACCTAGGCCGTGTCCAGGAAGCTGAGGAGAATTTCAGGAGCATCTCTTTCAAGTAAGTGCCTCTGTGGCTGCTCCCACTCCAGGTGGCCTACTGCTGGGCCCGTCTCCTGGGTAGAATTGGCAGGGTCCCTCCTTCCTCACCTGCACTCCAATGCTTGACTCTAGCCTACCCCCAATTCACTACATTTGTACTAGTGTCTGTTCTATGCCAGGATCCTTGCTGGGCACAGATCATTAGACCTCATTCCCCGGGGCCACCAGATTGCCTACCTACAGGAGTCCATCCACACTGAAGTTTTAGGTGAATGGTGGCTCCTAGAGTTTGTAATTCAAGTCTGCCCTTGAGGAGCACAAATGTTACAGGTAGACAGCTCTAGGCAACTCAGTCTGGCTGTGTTAAGAGGAAAGCAGGGAGGACAGTAGGTGCCCTGAGGAGGGACCTAAACATAATGCAAGATACCAAGAAAGGCTTTCCAGGGATGCCATTTTAACTGGGAAGTTTATCAGGCAGAGAAAGGAAAACAGGAGTTTTAAGTGGGAGTAAGTACAGCATGTGCAAATGCCTGGACACAGGATAAACACCCAAGGTTGGGGTGACAGTGATTAGGTCCTTCTCTGCTTGGGTGAAGTTATATAGAGGGAAAGGGTTATAGATGAAATAAGGGGGACTAGACTGAGAAGGGCCTGGATGTTTTGCTTACAAGGCTGAACTTTATCCTGCAGACAGAAAAGATCAGGAAGGATACTGAGCAGGGCAGGTTTGGGTTTTAAAAGAGTACCTGACGCAGCATGGAGAGTGGGTCAGAAGGGCCAAGCCTGGAGACAGTAGACTTCCTAATTTAGTAAACCATGTAACTTGGACAAAGGGGGTTGGCAACAGTGGGCATGGGCCAAGGACATGGCATGAGCCATAAGTTATCAGGGAACTGAGGCCCTAGGTGCAGAGGACTGGAAGGCTCTTGTGTGGATCATAAGCCTTTCTACGGCTATGTGGTGGGAACCTTCCCAACTAGGATTCGTTATCAGAAAACCCCATGTGAAGGCATGGACTAGATCCTCCCACTCGGGGAAGGCTCAGGAAGACTCTGAAGGATATCTCAAGGGCAGAGCCGGTAAGCCATGTCCTCCTCTGTCCCACAGTGAAAAGAAGATTAAATATGATCACTACTTGATACCAAACGCTCTGCTGGAGCTGGCCCTACTGTTTATGGAGCAAGGCAGAAACGAAGAGGCTGTCAAACTCTTGGAAACTGCCAAGTAAGGCGTGGTTAGCGTCGGTCTGTCCTTTGTTCCCCCTGAGCTCAGGAGCTTCACCCGGGTTGGGGAAGAAGAACACAGGCAGCAGGGAGGAAGGGTGCTGGTAAGGGCATTATGGCAGGCCAGACGCTGGGCCTGTGTCCCTGGGACAATTCTCACCTGGTATAGGGAGGCTTCTTCAATTTGCCAGTGAGGATTGGAATCCCAGAAGCAGGGAGTGAATTATCCAGGATCACACCATAAGCCAACTGCTGGGCTGGTAGGAAGACCCAGGTCTCCTGCCTTCTAGCCCCATGGATTTATTTCTTAAAATCATTCCCTCAAGCTTGGGGACTCAACAGGAATAAGAGTGGTTCCAGAGGGTACAACACCAGGGTGAGGGGTTACACATCCTGTTTTTCTCTACTGGACAAGGCCCAACTCTTTCTTTGGACAGAGACAGGGATTTAAGTGTCTGAAAATCTTCCTTGGCCTGGTAGTCTCCTACAGTTCAGATCGAAGGAAAAGCACTTCTTAGAGCAGCCTTATATGCCTCATTCTCTGGTCTTTTCCAGGCAGAACTACAAGAATTACTCCATGGAGTCAAGGACACATTTTAGAATCCAGGCAGCCATACTCCAAGCCAAGTCTTCCCTAGAGAATGGCAACAGATCCATGGTCTCATCAGTGTCCTTATAGTTTTATGCAGCACTCCAGGCTGGAAGACAGAAACAGCTGGACAGAGCTCCTGGAAACATTTCAACAAGATCCCCTCCCCTGCCCTGCCTTTGGGGTCCACCGGTGCTCCAGTGGGATAGCATGACATAGGTATCCATGCAGAAGGGAAGCCGGCATTTTCACCAGTGTGGCCAAGGGCCTTTACCAAGGACAGAGCAGGTGGAGTCCTCTGCCTGCCCTATCACACATACGGGTACTTGTTTTTCACTGTGATGTTTAAGAGAATGTATGAACAGTTTACATTTTCCTTAGAAATATTAGTGGGATCACAGTTGGCTTTAAAAACAAAAACAAAAACAAAAAAACCCACCACCTGTAAATCTTTGTTTTAACCCATACTTATCTGGAGGTAAATCTATATATGATGCTTTTCAAAATTCAGCAATGTCTCAGCTTCCAGGGCCAGAAGGACCATCAAGGCTTCTGAAGGTTGGGTGTAGATGTTGCACACTGACACCCACTACCTTACTTCTTACACCTCAGTTTCACTCCCTTAGTAACTTTCCAATTTAAAACAAAAATGAAAATTATTTCACTAAAAAGACATGTGAATCCCTCTGTAGAAAAAAAAATTCTCTACAAGTAAGGAATGGGAGTTGCTGAGGCCTGACAGAACGGGAGCTGTGTGGCCCTTTCTGTGCCAAAGCCAAGAAGTTGGTGGGGGGAGGTTCTCAGACACCAGTCCGCATCCTCACTGTATGCCAAACTGAAACAACTGGGAATAATTTACAAAACAAAAATCATCTGTACTTCACTACGAGGTACATTCATTTACTGACAGCATTTGTCTTACAATGGTTATTCCTGGCCCATTGTGTATGTTTTATATTTTTCAGTTAAGAGAAAAGAGATATTTAATAAAACTTATACACTTAAGAGATCATGCAACATCTATTTCAGTAAAATATGTGTTGCTTGAATTCTTGGGCAAGGCAGAAAAGTCTGGATCAGAAGCCATATAGCCCAGGTATGTTTTATTTAGACAACACGATGCCTTAAATGTTTTTAAAATAACATTTAAAAATGGGGATATTTCACAAATCTGGTTTCTGGCCTCTTATTTAAAAAAGAGAATCCAATCTGGCAACATTGGGCTCATCCCTATAAGACAACAAGGCAACAATCAGTTGGAGCGGAGTAGAGGCTGCTCTCCACACTTATATTAACCTTCTGTCCCTTAAAAGCATCTGAATGTGGAAGCTCTGGGACTGCCACAGCAAGAACTCAAGTTCAGTGACTAGACACCAAGCTTTACCATTCACAAGCCAATGACAGCATACTTCAACTTAACCATTTCCCTGGTGGAAAAAAATCATGTACACAGTAAAAATATTCATGAGTGAAATGTGACTCCTCAAATACATGAATGCAATTTCTGTAAGGGAAGAACCACAGACAATTTCTCCAATCTTCCAGCATTGCTGGATTTTTAGCAAACACTTCTGAACATATGCCAGGGGCTGGTTAGATTATTAACATAGTCAACCAGCCTTCTGTGACTAATAATGAAGTCATAGGTTTTAAGTAAAGCAAATTCTCATTAGGAAAACAAAGCAGAAAACCCTGTCAGGATCCTCTTTTGCACTTAGTACTGTCAGAGCAGAAATGCTATGAAAAAAAAAATTTCTCGTTTTGTTAGAACTAGACACAAGAATGCTCTCCACCGAGAGCAAGCCCTCTGCAAGCTTGCTCTCCAAAGCCTGGATTCTCGGAGACCAGCCTGTTTCTAGGTTGTTGGGTAGGGCAGGGTGAGAGGAATGACTAGAACCAGGCTGCTGAATGAGGGTGGCCTTTTGTGGTTCCTTCACATATTGGAACACTAGTATCTACTGCTGTATAAAAAAAAAAAACAAACAGCACACTGGTCACAGGATGCCAAGCACAACTTGCAAAACTGCAGTTAACAAAACACTTTTCTTTAAACATTCATTTTAGGCACTTTTATTTTTAAAAAATTTATGCTAGGATGGTTTCCTTGTCAGTGTTATTACTGATTTCCTGCTGGGCTTCATTAATTAACCAATGCAACCTCACCTCTGCTGCCACGGCTACAGTCTGGCTGGTAAGAGAAATCAGTGGGGTTTTGTCTACTTTATCCGACCTGCAGCTTATGAGATAGTCTATTAAAAACATGTTTGCGAAGTTGGGTGAAAATGTCAGGTGTCTAACCCTTGTGTGGAAGCTTTGAAGGTGAAAATTCTGTCCTGGGCTTCTTGTTCTATCTTCTTTCAGCCATTTCTGGTTATTAATTCTCTAATAGTGCAGAGCTTTCCAGCACATATGCCCTGGAGAGGGAACTATCAGGTGGAGAATTCTGGCCTAGAAGTAAGGAGACCTGAAATCTAGTCCCTGCTTTGTTACTAATTTTCAGAGTGACCTTGGGAAAGCCATGGACCCTCAAAAAATTACTAATTTGCACTAGATTAAGGCTCTTTCCTGCTGTCAATGGTTCTAACTCTGGTCAAGTATATTTTTGGATTTTCATATCCAAAGTGAGACAAGAGATATATACCTCCCTACCTTTTGCCAAAGCCTTGTATCCACTCAACCAGAAATGGGAGGCTTTCTCAATCAAAGGCCTCTATAGTAGCCCAGCACACTTGGAGAGCAAATAATCTTCACCTGGGGAAAGTCTAAATCCTGTTACACAGAGGAACTCCACCATTAGGAAGTAGCAACTGTGTACCATAATCTAAACAGGCCCTCTGCAATGGAAAGTCTACCTCTGCCTCTCACTGGTTACAGGCCCTTGGACTCACAGGGTGGCTGCCAGCAGTGTGCTGGTCCCTATCAGCTCTCCCATGTGTTGGCAGGATTCCCTACTCCTTATCTCTCAAGTCAGAATGGGAGTATTTCCAAGACAGCTTTCGTCATTCACAGCAAAAAGTCATAAGCTGACAGCTAAAGCAGGACCCTAAAAGGCCAATGCCAACACAAGACTTGGCTGAGGCCCAGGTGAAAGAGTTCCAGCAACTGAAGAACGACACCAGGTGGTTTTCAGAAAGCCTCAGCCTGCTGAGTGCTAGAATCATGAAGAAAAATCCAGAGAGACTTTTCTCTGGAGTTACTCCCAAGTTTTTCTTCTAAGATGATGAGGACTTTTTCTTTGCTTCAAATTTAAAGCCTAATAGTGAGCCTTTCAACTGTTTCCTTAGTCTTTAGCACCATCATACGAATTCACTAATAAACGAGAGGTGCTTAGATTCTGAAAACCAAGCAAAATGGGAACTTCTCATACACACCTCAGATGCAGCTTTCCAAGGCTGGAAAATGCCTTTTTGCTTTGGTTAGCATTAGCTCTTTTGAAATCTAGTGCAAAGTTCATCACTGCCCAACAGGTTAAGTCCATAAACAAGGAACCTCATTTTGGGGCTTGAAAAATCCATTTCTAAATGGGTAATGTATGAATTGTTTCTAGTATATAAAACCACTGTTAAGTGACAAAATATAACAGAGCCCTTCTTTTGGGAAGACAATTACTAAACGTTGCTTTGGACTTCTAAGAAAGAGCTGACATTCAAGTTTAATCAGACACATCATAGCTAACACCTCACAAATAACTGGATTGGGTTTTATTTTTCATCACATCATTAGCAAATCGTTCAGAACACCATATACCATATGCTTTGGGTGGAAAAATAATAACTAATATTAAGTGCTCACTATTTACCTCTTGCTAGTCTAGGCATTTTACACATATGTAATTCTCATAACCATCCTATGAAGTAGGGACTATTACAGATGAGAAAACTGAGACACAGGTTAAATAACTTGCCTAAGATCACAGCTATTATGCAGCAGAAAGATTTAAAGCCAGGCAGCTGAATTCTAAAGCCCATCCTTTGCTAAACTGCTGGTCAAACTGTAAAATTAGCAGGTTAAAGTTGGATCTGACTTACATTGACCTTTGGGCCACTCACTATTAAGGATGGAAAAGGTACTGGCTAATAGCTCAAACACCAGAAATCCTTGGCTTGGAACACATGGAGCATTTTGTTTGTGTGGCATGGTTCTGGAATTGGCAGAATGTATTTCCACACCTCTAGAATAGTGCTGGAGGCGAATCTCAATGTCTTTTTGATAGCATAATCCAGGCTTTCCAATTCACACAATGTCTAAGACTTGCTTTTAGATCCTAAATGACAGGGTGAACTCTTATGAGGCCTCCCCGAGAAAAGCTGGGCTCATTACTTTTGCAAAGCCAACCAAATCTTATAAGCATTCAGAGTTCACCACTAGGACCGGACTCTTGAGGCAAACCCTCAGTTACCTTTTTCAACTTCTTTTTCTCAGGGACAAGAAATTTGGAGCCGACAAGCACTGATGTTAATAGAAGGGCTCCGAACCATACAGGTGTTGCTCCTCCTTTGATCACAATTAGTTTTAGATGCTTAAAGTCTATACCTTATTGATAATACTGCTTCATTCATACGCAGAGAAAAACAAACTTTTTGTGGAGGCATCCAAAGATGACTAAATCTTCCAGTGGACAGAAACTTAAGGAAAAAAAATGTAAAGGACAGTATCTCTCCTAAAGTTGCCTTGAAAACTTTATGCAAACAGTAAACGGTTTTAGTCTGTCAGCAACATTTATCAGATGGATCCAGCTGTTGTCCTGAGCTAATGCCTATTGCTCAGTGATAAAGCAAACAAGAACAATGTGGACAATTAAAACATGCAGATAAATCCAAATCCCTTTTGTACAGTTTTGCTGAAGCCCCTAACAAAAATTTTATGGATCAGGAAATGGGTTGTAAAGGGACTTGTGGATTTTGTTTCCATGCTAAAAAGCAAGGAGATAGCAAAAGGTAAAATGGAAAAGCAAAGTCTGGATATTCGTATCTGGACAATCAACCTCGGAATAATCAATGAGCACCTAGTTGTGCTGTTATTTTTTAAACTACCACTATATAATTTATAAAAGGACTGGGTAGAATTAAGTGGGCTAATCATTTTTTTGTGGGATGTTTTTTGAGACCCACGGGCTCTCAGAAAACAAATTACAAAGTATATTTAAGTTAATATTGCCAAAATACATGTGCCTCACCCATTTATTAACATCTGTATGTCATTTTAATATAAACCTTAATGTGTTGTAATGTAACTCCTAGGAGCTTAAAAAAGAGGTTCTTTTTCTCTAGTAAAAATAATGTGCTAAGCTAATAAACAGCCCAGTTAACGTCCCCTAAATACATAAAATTAACTTACTATATCTTTCAAACCACTTAGAAAAAGTACTATTTTAAGATATTTATATTATACAATCAAAAATTTAGTTACTCCATTAAATCCTTGTTTCACTTGAATTACCACACATGAAAGCCATAAATCTGAACTGTGAGCATTAAACCACTGACTAACCATAGGCAAATACATGTTTTCACCTACAGAACTGAGAAATTTTTTCAGAGACCATTTTTAATGGCTCTCAGGAAAATCTCATTTAATAGTAGGTTAATCAATAATTACATTCAATGCAACAATGAAAATTTAATAGTTGGACATTTTTACTCTATAACAAGCATTTATTAATAAGCACCTAGGTTTTGTGTACACCTTTAAGGAAAAAATGTATTTAAAGAGATGAATAGGTAGATCCAATCTTTAAACGGGCAGGCTAGCCTATACTTATGGATTCATTTCTGAAGGGAGCAGGAACATAGCCTTCATGAATAGAAGAGGCATGAAATTGATGGAAACGAGATCTCAATGGCCAAATATTTAGGAACTGAGACTTAGAGGGAAGAAATTAGAAGGAATTCAACTAAGTCCCCAAAGGGTTAATATAACACAGGAAGAGACAGCTCAGGACACTGATGGCTCTTATGACCATACTTCCCATGATGGAGACATCCAGATTGGCCTGTGTCTGAGGGAAGTGTCACTGAGTGTAAGATTAGCGCAAGGGAGCTGCATAGAGGGTACAGAAGGAGGGATTATAAACTGTCTTCTCTGACTTTCTCCCATCCAGGAAAAGAATAGCTGATCTTTACTTTCAGTGAGTAAATTTAAAGTACCTGAGGAGATACTACTAACCAATCCAACTTTTATGTCCACAGTTTCAAAATTAAAGGCTTACAAAATTAGTTGAGGTTACTACAGTGGCTGCAAGTGTAACCTAATTGGCTCTGAGAAACTGCTAGGCAATGCCTTTAAGCAGAGGTAACCACCAAAAACTGCCTACATTTCTGAATCATGCCAAAGAAACTTCCCTTCATTACTGTTTACCATTTCAGTCTCAGAAGTATACAGGCAGGTCTGCTTTTTTAAAATGCATGTTTCCTTATGACGAAGCTTTGTATGCAAAGAATGTTTTAATACAATGCTCACTGTATTCTGTAAAATCATATTGGCTTATATTACGCAGGGGACACTAACAGTAGGGGCAATCTTCTCCTGGTTTAAGAAATTCCCTATAAAGAACACTCAGAGGGGGCGCCTGGGTGGCTCAGTCGTTAAGCGCCTGCCTTCGGCTCAGGTCATGATCCCAGGATCCTGGGATGGAGCCCCATGTCGGGCTCCCTGCTCGGTGGAGAGCCTGCTTCTCCCTCCCCCAATCCCTCTGCTTGTGTTCCCTCTCTCGCTGTGTCTCTCTCTGTCAAATAAATAAATAAAAAATCTTTAAAGAAAAAAAAAAAGAACATTCAGAGAATTGAAAGGGTTTTTGTGAGAAGTATTTCAACTTGTTGGGTTTACACTTAAAAGATTCTTTTACTTTTTCCTGGTCAGGCTTTTCAGGTATTTCAAATCCTACAGCCACCCTTGAACACATCTTGCCCAAGTCTAAAAGTTGCACCTATTATTTGGCTTCAGAAAATTTGAAGCTATCAAGTTTCTAAATTTATGATTAGATGGTATTAAATACCACACCAGAAAAAAATCTTCCCAAAAAGTTTATAGACCTCGTGATTAAATTTATACATTGTTTTAAATTTATACACCATTTTAAAGAAAGGATTAGATAATTTGGGGAATATTCTTATGTAATCAACTCTAACTGTAGCCCTTTACAACTGTATTATAACTTTATTTAAAGTAGTAAAAGCCAAAATTGATAGTTCTTAACATGGTGTATGGAAATCAAAATTAAAGAATACAAAGTACCTTAAAAAAAATTTTCAGCTCAATACTAGTTCCTTCAATATTACTGCCAAACTTCTGTGAAATAGCCTTGCAATAAAGAAAGACTAACAGCAACATTAGATGATTTTTTTAAAAAAGTTCACTTACCTATTTTAACAATCTGGAAAAAAGGAAAGTTTGACTGTAATACTTGATGACACAGACATCATGTGTAAGTAGAAAATGGATAAAAAAAAAGTAGTATCACTGAAAATATTGCACAACTTCAGGTTTTCCTCCAAATTTGCTTTATGTAATTGGGTGGATATAAATTAATGAACGAAAACTTAAGCAAGATACATGTAACAATTTAACAGAACCTGATAATCTAATTTTCAATTTTTCTCAAATTCATCTTTAAGTCTTTCCATCATGGGGCTCATAAGAAAATTAACCAACATATGGATACCACAGTCTAATGTCAAACCTTTATAAGTATTTATGACATACTGAATTCCTCTACAATGCAATTATGAAGAACCCTCAAGATACTCATGTTTTGTATGTAGAAAAGTGTTAGAGTCAAATATTCAACTCAATATAAAATAAGAAACATTTCTGATGTTAGACTGAGATTGCTTCTCTTTTGCTAATGAATGATTCTTAGCTGTAATATCACTGAGCTGAACAAATAAGTCACCTTTGAGTACATAAGGAAAAATAAACACATGCTAAATGGATAAAACATTACAAACTACATCTTTACTAGACCATCTCTACCTCTAACACTTCAGAAGCTTAGAGATTCAGAGTGCTCTTACATTGAAAAAGATAAAGGAGAAATTCCCTCTTTGAGATCACAACTATGAAGTCATGTGGTTATACAAATTCTGCATTTGTGTGCAAAACATGAAATACGTTTATCTTAATTCTCCCTGCTTAGACTTGTCAGCCAGCAGGACTTTCCAAGAAACAGAGACTGAGATGTGTTTTATATAACTTCGATAACCTCAGCACTACAACAATAAGAGATGCAGTATCCTTTTGCTATGGTTCAAGACAATAAGGGAAGGAGGTCACAAGAATAAATCAAAGCTATTACAACTGAGCAACTTTTCTCAGTTTCACCATGGTGCCACTTTCATTTTACATAAGCATGGTGGCATAATTCAAGCTCAATAAATCAGAAATCTTAATATTTAAAATTTACCTTGACCTTTAATTAATACCATATTAACAACCAAAATAATTAGATAAAACACATGGGAAAGGGTAATAGGAAACCCCACTTTACTAGAGTTGGTTTTTTGACATTAACTCAGTTTTTATAGAAAAGGGATAGTGCATCTCAGTTTGCTTACAAGCTAGGAGATCACTTTGAATTCTGCATTTCCTAACTGCAAACAGATATAGCACTTATAACAGGTTATAAATAAACTGGTTTTCAAGCATAGAGCCAGCCCCAACGATAATACACTATTTAAAAAGACCTAAGGCAATGAATTCCATTTCCAATGGAAAAAAAGAACTGTGCAAACAAGCTTAAAACTACTTTTTTTGTGCCAGTGTTATAAAATGTAGCTTTTAATAAAACCTTGACCCAAATGCCAGCAACTTCAGAAAAGAATTTGGGTGGGGGGAAAAAGAGAGTTATTTCATTTAGGAAAAACAACCACTATCTTTTTCCTAATCTTCAACACACACAATTTAAACATATACAGCTGCTGTAACACTTTACACAATTCCTATGTACTGGAGCATAACAAGATCTAAATACAATTATATTTTTAAACACTGGGTCAAGGCTTTACATAAAAATACCATCCTACTTTTCCCCCTAAGTTTCTAAAATATCACGTATTTTTCCCCAACATCTGCAGCCATTCAGGAATTTTTAGGAAACTTTTGTGCATGATCTTAATTCCTAATCCCTGGCTCTTTGGGCTCAGTGACAAAAGATCAAAACCACCAAAAATGATGGTTCACTTGAAGTCAGACCAGAGACCCTGGCTCAATTAGTCTCGTAGGACGAAAGCAGTGCCGCATCAACTGGCTCCATGCAAGAGGGGCACGTGAAGGATCTCATCAACCAGTCATCTATACAGTCCAGGTGATAGATGTGCATGCACGGCAGAAATCGAATCGGGTCCCCATAAACAAAGTCCATCATACAGATAACACACCTGTTGGGGGTGAGGGACAGAAATCAGAAAGCAGTTTTAGAGAAGTGATATATCTAGAATACTCTAAAATCCCATTCCAAAGACTGTGTTAATCTAAACAGATGAAAATGGCTTGCCTGTCATTCATCCTACCACCAAAGCATGCAAACTGATTTTTTTCCTAATGAGCATTAATCCACTGACAATCTCTTATTTTGATCCCCTGGAAATTTGCGTGAGTTTGAGAGCTATCAACAGAACAAAGAGAAATGGACCACATGGGGATCAAGTCCATTCCTAGAACTGCACATACAAAACATCTACCTATTATAGAAGACACCCGAAGAATGTGATGCTTCAGGTAGGAAGCCATCAGATTAACTTTATGTGAACTCAGTTTTTAGTGTAAGCCCAGGAGTAAAATAGTTTTCATTTTAATAACTATATGTAATAACTATGTATGTTTATAGTAATATAGTAACTATATATATCTCTTAAAAAAGAGAAAATGTTACGTAAAAACCACGACTAATTTCAGTTTACTTACTGGGCTGCTGTAGCTAAAGATCTCCTTATTAACCCTAGTTTCAAGTTCACTGAATTCTACAGGTTTAAGAAGCAACCCAATGCTGTAGTATTTCAGAAGTTAGTATTCAGGACAATTTACTATCTCAAGTACTAACACTAAATGGTGCTATGGCTCAAATAGCCAAGCATCAACATAGTAAATTAGATTATGTCTGTTGGCAAGACCATTCTCAACCTAAAAGGAGAATGTCCTTATTAGGGATTCTCAGACAATGAGCTCTTAGGACAAAAACTTCCCAGAAGTAAAATCTGATATTCAACTCACTCTTAATAAAATTATTCCTCAAATTAAAAATAGGTATAAGATTTTCCTCATTATCACTAAAACTCCTCAATTTTAATGGCTGCATAATCTACCAGAGTATTCCTATGCCACAATCTACTTAACTATAGTTCTCCTCTAAATAAAACCAAGGTGAATATCTTCGTGTATAAAGTGTCAGGAGTTGGAGTGAGATACACATTTTGGATAGATCTCTGTCTCAAAGGTTATAGACCTGAGAAGGTCCTTAACATATTGCCAAATTGCTTTCCCAGCTGACAGGGCCACCAGCACACTCATGCAGGTGAATATTTTTAACTGACATCAACTGTCATCCACATGGACACAGACAACATATAAAATGGTCAGAATTCACACGATTTCTTAACTATTTTTTTAAATGAAAAATCTTAATTGCTGTATCTCAGATATGTTCTGTTACATGAACTGATTATATTAAATATCCAACTTCTAAAATGCAGGAGAATATTTTTCAAAAGCAAATCTCTGGAGATAGAGCTTTGAAACATGTATACATTTATTAAAACTTACTCCCGGATCTTTTTTTCTGATCCATCCCTTCCAGGGTCATAAACTCCTTTAGGCAGATGTTGTATAAGGCCTATTCTTTGAGCTATCCTAATTTGTTCCTCTTCAGTCAGTTGAGTTGCTAGGCGAGTCTGGCTAGGTGTTGGATGATAGACCGGAACTGGAACTTGTTCCTAAATTTTAAAAAAGAGAAAATGATTATTTTTTAAACATCTGTTTTCTGGGGGTAATGTTTTCCTTGTTTCTTCTTTTTTTTGGCTTAGTGGGTAAGAGGGGACCTTGGAGAGGTAGTCTGGACTACTGTGCAGTAGTATGAGATTGTTTTACTCTGCCTTAACTTTATACCTGACCAAGTTTTAAAATATAAAAACAGGGGCACCTGGGTGGCTCAGTGGGTTAAGCATCTGCCTTCAGCTCAGGTCATGATCCCAGGATCCTGGGATCAAGCCCTGCTCAGCGGGGAGACTGCTTCCCCCTTTCCCCCTGCCCCCCAACTCATGCTTGCTCTCTCTCTCTCAAATAAACAAAAATCTTAAAAAAGGATAAAAACACAATCTTCACTGAAAAACTCGCAAGGAATGTTGTTTGAAGTATTTCCACATGAAGGCCACACATCCAATATATTGTTCCTGATATACAAATACAGTAATTCATCTATTTGTATATCAGGAACAATACATAATAATTAATAAAATGGGGTGCCTGGATGGCTCAGTTGTTGAGCGTCTGCCTTGGCTCGGGTCATGATCCCAGGGTCCTGGGATCGAGCCCCACATTGGGCTCCCTGCTCAGCAGGAGGCCTGCTTCTCCCTCTCCCACTCCCGGGACCTGCTTGTGTTCCAGCTCTCGCTATCTGTCAAATAAATAAATAAAATCCTTAAAAAAAATTAATAAAATGGACTGTATTCAATATTCTCTGTAGGTTGTATTCTGTATTCAATGGAGCTATTTTATAGTCTCAGTATACCATTATTTACATTAAAACTGATCATTATAGACTCTTATTTGTAAACTTTCTTCCCCATATAGACAACCTTAAAATTTATTTGGAAAGGCTGGGTATTATTGCAATAAACTTTTTGTAAAATTCCTTTTAAGCTTTTGGATACATATTTGGATATGACAACTGAGCCAGAGGAGGCCACCCTTCCTCCCAAATGGAAAACATAAGTTTTTAGGGGATGTAAATAACCTCCATAATCATCCAGAACATCAACTGAAGCTGCTTTGAACTAATGGCTTTTGTAGTCGAAAATAATTGAGAGCACCCATAATGAGAAACTTTATAAGGGCTCAAGTGTAAGTATCTTTTCCAAAGAGAAGCTTTAGGGGAAAGTCTCAGATACATATAAATTAGGCTCAGATACTGAATATTTAATTCAAGGAAAATAGGACTTTTCCACAACGTCTCCTAACATGCCACTATGTCCCTTTAAACTAGCCTTATTTGTAAACACTCCTTTTCTGACAGTAGAGTTTATTAAAGGCAGAACATTAGACTTTAAATATTCCTATATATACACAATGGAGTACTACTCAGCCTTCAAAAAACTGAAATCTTGCCATTTGCAACAACGTGGATGAAACTAGAGGGTATTATGCTAAGTGAAATAAGACAATCAGAGAAAGACTCTATGATCTCACTCATATGTGGAATTTAAGAAAACAGAGTGATGAGCACTGGGTGTTATATGCAACTAATGAATCGCTGAACACTACATCAAAAACTAATGATGTATTATATATTGGCTAATTGAACATAATAAAAAATTCTAAAATAAAAACAAAACAAAACAAAACAGGATCATAGGGGAAGGGAGGAAAAAAACCAGACAAAATCAGAGAGGGAGACAAACCATAAGAGATTCTTAATCATTGGAAACAAACACCATGTTGCTGGTGGGGAGGGGGGAAAGCGGGTGGGGTTAACTAGGTGATGGACATTAAGGAGGGCATGTGATGTAATGAGCACTTGGTATTATGTAAGACTGATGAATCACTGATCTCTACCTCTGAAACTAATACACTATGTTAATTAACTGAATTTAAATACAATAAATAAGTACCCTCAAGAAAGTACTTTAAATATTCCTGAGATTTTTTTTTTTTAAGATTTTATTTATTTATTTGACAGGGAGAGACAAAGCAAGAGCAGGAACACAAGCAGGGGAAGTGGGAGAGGGAGAAGCAGGCTTCCCGCTGAGCAGGGAGCCCCATGTGGGGATTGATCCCAAAACCCTGGGATCATGACCTGAGCTAAAGGCAGACGCTTAACAATTGAGCCATCCAGGCACCCCCTTTTCTGAGATTTAGAACAAATGTTTAATTAAAAATCTCAAAACCCAGTAAATCCTTTATCAAATAAGAGTATATCCTCTGGTACAAATAAAATGCCAGTAGTTAAAAGTCTCATGTCTTCTGAATTTCCAACATCAAATCATTAATGGTTACTTAAGTACTTTCATTCTTCTACCTCATCATGTGAATGCTTATCATGACTCTGTTATATCTAATGAATGAATGAATGAATAAATGAATAAATATTCATTTAGTGCACATTACATAGAAAGATGACACCGTGTTATTAAAAGGATGGCTCTTGGATCCAGATAACCTTAGCTCAGGTCACTTCTCTACCATTTAACAGAGTAACCTTGTTTAAGCTATTTAACCCATCTGGATTAGATTCTACCTTATAGTGTTGCTATAAGGCTTAAATGAGGAATAATCAACCTTGAAATGGCAAGAAGTTAAATGAGTATAGGTATTACAACTATTAACATTGCATTCAAAGAGCTATTATCTCCTGTTGCAGGCAAACTAGTATTTCCTCTATGTTCCATGCTTTTCCATCTTACTGCCTTCACTCTTGCTATTCCTCCTACCTTTCCCTGCAGTCCCCGGTCCAAATTATACCTTGTCCAGCAGGTTGTTGACACGAAATGAAGCCTTCCCCAATCCTCCTCCCTACCACCCAATACTGACAGTCTCTAGCCTCAGCTTCACTACGCAGGTGTTGTCTACCTACACGAGAAATAGGAATATTATACAGAATACAGTGAAACTTCAGTTAACCTGTGCAGTCAAATGAAAAAAAAAGACTCAATTCTAGCTTTTCCAGAAAAGTACCAAACTGACTGTATTTCTCTAGTACAGCTTGGAAGCTTTCTTTCAGCCCTGTGTATGTATAGCACTATGAGCAGGGGCAATTTTTGCTTTATAAACATTTTTTAAATGCGTATTTCCTTTTAAAGGAGCTTGGTACATACAAAAATTTTCAGTTTGTAGCTCTAATTCAGAATCTGTTACATGCAACATGTATATTAAAACCCTAGTTTATGCACTAGAAAAATAACTGTTGAGCAGGCTTTACAGTGCACATAAAAGTTATATTACCCTTTGGTCATTAATGATTATATATGACTGTTGCCATCTTTGGTTCAAATACCTCTTCAAGGTTTTAACTAGTAGGCAAACTTTCAATGTAGAAAAGCTTCATGGTTGAGTCAAAAAGCTCTGCAACTTACTAGCTATTAGACCCCGTACAAATGGCACCTGGCTGGCTCAGATGGTAGAGCATATGGCTCTTGATCTTGGGGTGGTGAGTTCGAGCCCCATGTTGAACCTATTCTAAATAAATAAAATATTAAAAAAGACACCCCTCACCATGTTTTTTTAACCTGAGACTCAGTTTCTTCATGTGTAAAGTACTAAGACGACTGTAAGAATAAAATGGGAAGTGCAAGTGTTGTCCCTGGTACAATACAAGTACACATAAAAAAAGCCCATTAAGGGGCGCCTGGGTGGCTCAGTCAGTTAAGTGTCCAACCCTTGATTTTGGTTCAGAGTCGTGGAAGTCTGCTGGTCCCTCTCCCTCTGCTCCCCCACCCCTCATCATACTCTCTCATATAAATCTTAAAAAAGTTCATTAAATAAATGTTAGCTATTATTGCAACTCTACTATTATTTGACTATGGAACAACATCCCAATATTTAAGAAATGGATTTGATTTATAATTTTACATGTCAATTATACCTCAACAAAGCTGAAACTGAAACAAAATTTAGTTTTGAAAAGGAAATGGATTGGACTATGCAGAGGTATGTGAAAGTTTTCAAAAATGAATCTTAGAATTCATCCAGGACCAACTCTCTCATTTTACAGGCCTAAACCTGCCTACGGTCATGTAATTACTGACAATATTACAATCAGAATTTTGGCCTCCCTTTTATTTTTTAAAGATTTTATTTATTTGACAGAGAGAGACAGCGAGAGAGGGAACACAAGCAGGGGGAGAGGGAGAGGGAGAAGCAGGCTTCCCGCTGAGCAGGGAGCCCGATGAGGGGCTCGATCCCAGGACCCTGGGATCATGACCTGAGCCGAAGGCAGACGCTTAATGACCCCAGCCACCCAGGCGCCCCTTGGTCTCCCTTTTAAATCAGTAATTTCTACTATAGCATTCCTGGTTGCCAGATAGCAAGGAGACTCTGCAAGTTAAATGACCTGGCTTGTGTCCATTTACATTACTTTGAGGAATAGTACACTGAAATGACATTTTAAGAAAACCACAAAATAAGGCATATTTCATAAATGGTTCTATAAGGGTTTATCCTCTGTGATAAAGGTTTTATAATTTCCGTAACTTCTACAATTTAAGAATTTCAAAGAATATCAAATCCATCCTAAATTGCCCCTGTAAAATAGATTCTAGCACTGATAGAAAAATAAACTCCAAAGTCTTATCATAACTTCCTGTCTGTCCTCTGATTGAAACTCCTGAGGTAGGCTACATCAGGTAGTTCTTACTAAGGATGAGAGGTCAAATTCTGCTACTAGAGGACAGTTTCTCCTTATGCTCACTTTGGGATTTCTGTTCTCTGGTATCACTTTCTTAAACTACCTGGTGTAAAAAGGTAACATGGCCTACTAATCCAGTGGGTTGAGCAACAGAACTATCTCATTTATAATTACAATATTTAAAACTGAGCTACAATAGTGGAATGGGGCTGGAATCGAATGTGACCTAGGAGGGATGAGGATCCCCATTCCACCGCCCTACCAGGGGCATGTTTGCAGAATCACAGAAATCAATGGAACACAGTTTTTAAAACACTGCTATCCAAGAACATGGGATTTTTAATCTAAAAAATTATGACTGGAGTCTGTTACTTACTATGGTCACTGTTAATATCTTTAGCAGTCTCTTAATATCGCTGAATAAAGATAAAAGCACCACTTTAGAGGGTAATGATGCAATCATAAGATAACAACAAAGAGCTTTACAAATGTCAACATTTCCAAGTTATTCTAACCATTTGTTTTCTCCCCATCATCAATGACTCTGGTTTGCAGACTTTAAGCTAACAGCTATTGTCCCTGGATCTCTGGCTTGTCCTTGAATATGATTTCTTTGACGTCTGTTATGACCTCTGCCAGGTCAGTGTTTTTCAGCCCTTGGATTACCACTTCCAGGCTAGGCTCCCCTCCTGATTCTCAGTCCCAGTCCAGCTGACTAGTGTGGCACAGGATGACGCATATGAAGTCACACTGGAAAAACGGGTATAAGACTATGGGTAATAAGGGTCTCCAGAATCCTTAAACATACCTACTACAAACAAAGAATTATTTTAAATTGTTTTAAAGGTAATAATCTCTAAGCATGTAGAGGCTAAGAGGCTACATTTCATTGGTCTTCTGGTTGATGTGTACAGAGAAGAAAGAATAGAAAAGGAAAGCCCTACTTTAAGAAACATATTAATACATATTAAAAATAAAAACCCTATCTTTTAATTACACATATTATGGATGTATTTTCTTTGGTATTTTTTGTTAAACCAAAGGAACCCTCTAAGCACCATCGAGATATTTAAAATGACTCAACATTCTAATTTCAATTTACATACAACTTTTCAGAAAGCCATAGAGGGAAGGAAATGACTAAGAACTGCTAATATTTTAAAGATGGATATGGCCTCACCATTCAGTTTAACACATACACCTAATTTTAATTTCCATCATACTTGTTAAAATGGCTTGTGTGTGTTATTGTTTACAGACTAGAGATCCAATGGTATTTGTGGCAAAATGGAATCCTACTTCTAATGCCAGCTAGAAGACATTGAATGGACGATAAGACATAGAATTTTTAAAAGATTTGGATGCTGGGACAGTTCTCACCATTTCCTACTTGATGGCTCACTGTACCTAAACACTGTGTAAACAATATGATTTGCACCTGCTTCCCTCCTGGGAGTCTGTAATTTTGGTATGTCCTAGGCAGTGGGTGCCTACTCATATTTTGGGTTCCCCTAGTAGACAACCCTTCACACATGTTGGTACACTTCAATGCTGGAGAAAATGAGTGTATCCTGTGTGACTCCACTATGAAAAGATTCTTGGAAGCTTGGGTCTGCTTCCTATGGACTCGTGCTCCTTTTTCCTTTGCTGATTTTGATTTGTATTCTTTGCCATAATAAAATCAGAGCAATGATTACAACTATATGCTAAGTGCTGTGACTCCTCCTATGAAATCGAAGAACAATCTAGATAACGTTCAGAGTGATGGACAGTTCCCACACTGACTTCTTTGCTTTCAGTTTATTTGGTCATGTTCACTAGAAATTCTCAGTGGAAAAAATTCTCCTTTGTGAAAAAGGTATGTTTTGACAATGGTGGTTACACAGTACTTGTGATTTATTCCTTTTCTCAAAGTAAATTTTAAAAGATCCCTGAAGGAACTATTATTTTGAACATGACTTAGCATACTTTTTCTGTATTTTTAGGACAGAGAAGTTGTTTTGGGCTGAATGGCGTCCCCTAAAATTCCTATTTTGAAGTCCTAATCCCCAGCATCTCACAATGTGACTGCATTTGGAATCGCTAAGGCAATTGATTTTGTCCGGACCTCTTCTCCCGTCCTATACCCTTCACCACCTAAGAACTATGTCCATGCTGACAACGAAAATTACCACTTCGATATAAATAATTCAAAAATTTATATTCCAGTCTAAATCTTTTTAAATTCCACGGTCTACTTGACAGTTCCAACTCAGATGTCCTCAAAGTGCCTCAAACTCAACATGTCCAAAAATGAACAAACCTTCTCCAAAATCTGGCCCTCTTTTAGGCTTCCCTGTCTCAGGGAATGACAGGACCATCTTTCTAGTTCTGTAAGACAGAGACATCCTTGGCACCTCCCTCCCTCTTACTCTTCCATATGTAATATATCACCAAGTTCCAGTGAGTTAATTTTCTACTGAAAAACTGACAGAATCTGTTTATTTTCGTATCTATTGCCAATACTCTAAAGTTCCCATTTCGTCCCCGGTGTATAATATTAGCCAGCAAAATCTCAATTTGTTCTCTATCCAGAAGTGAGAGCAGTCCTTTCAAAACAGGCTCAACTCTATTCTATGCCCTCCTCACACATACCTAAAACCCTTTCATTCAATAGCTTCCCACTGCTCTTAGGATGGAGGCCAAAGTCCTTAATAAGACTTCCAAAGCCCTGAATGGTCTGGTTACCTACCTGCCCTCTTTCCTAATCTAACAACTCACTGCTTTCTAGCCCCACTGGTTTTCCTTCAGCTCCTTTTTTAGAGCCATGATCTCTCCTATAGGAAGTCACAGTACCTGCTGTACTCTACATGAAACACTCTCCTCCATCACTACTCTGCTTAAATAATGCCTTTTCTTCCTTCAGAGCTCAATTCAACTTCTACCATCTCAGAAACCTTTCCTAACTCAACAGAGACCCTCATCTAGAGCCCAGAACACTTTGGAACCAGAATTAGACCTGTCTGCCTAGGAGTCATCATCCACGAGCCAGCAGGAGTCAGTCATCCCCCAAGAGAACAGGGCACTGCAGAACACTGGGGCGGCTACCTGCCATGGCTGGCTCTTAGCCAGATCCATCCAACTCTGGACATACCCATGGAGCCTGAGATCTATGGTGGTGGGGACCTCCAGAGTGATGCTGTCCTCCCCCACCCTGGATACATGCTACTTTTGAACCCTGAGCCATGACCATGGCCTTAGGAAAGCTGAGGGATCAGGCTGGGAACTTGTATTTTGTTCTTCTTCTAGAGAGACTTTTCAGTTATAAAAGTCTCTTCATTTAGTCATTAATAAGACAATAAATATTGTTTTTATAGGCCTTCATTAAAAAAAAGAAAAAAGAAACCTTTCCTAACTCACCATTGTCCTCTATAACAGGCTTTTATACACCAAGTAACTTTTCTTCACATTTGTCATAGTTGTAATTTTACATTCAGTTATAATTTGCATGTTTGTCTTCCCCACCAGATTGAGATCCACAATAAGAATTCATTTTGCTTGAATAAAGCAGATGAATAATGCAGATGAATAAAAGGTCAATTAAAAATCTTACCTACTAATAGCTAAAAACAATCACCCATTAATTTACTCTGGTGGGTTTTTTTCATTCATGTTTCTTTACGTTTCTTGGAACCCCTAGCCAATTGTTAAATACTTAATAAAGTTAGTGTACATGCCATAATATTGGGATTATACAGTTGTTTTTGTCTTGTTAGTATATTCTATAAAGAATGACTGATAATAGTACCTACTTTCAACCACTCCCCCAAATGTGAACTCTAAATAAGACTTTGAATACCTATTGAAAATGTTTACAAATTATTCATTTCCAATGTACAAGGATGCTTACAAAAATACTATGAATCAGTTTATGAAAATCTAAATCACTAAACTACTAATTAACATAAATGCTAGCACCTTCAAGGGTGATTCACTTGGCTGCCCTCACCTCTGTCTATAATTCATGAGGTATTTTGTGTTTATGCTAAAAAGGTGTGTTATTATCTGCATGATTATAAGTCTGATAAGGGCAGGGACTGTGTCTATTTTGCTTACCAATGTATACTATTTACTAAAAAGACAGTACCTGGTACATCACAGGGATTTGATAAACATTAATGGATAACTGAATGATTTATATCAAAGCACTCATGTTCCTGTAATCCATGTCATATATTCATACCAGGATTTTGTAAACATGCTATGAAAAAACTGCTAATGATTTGGATTAAATAAAACCAAAAAGAAAACTCAATGTAAACTATAACCAACATTCCTCTCCAAGTGAAAATACCTGGTTTCTTGCCTCTTAAATTTCTACCTACCTATCTCATAGGAACTTCAATACATTAAAAACCAAACTATCTCTTTTACTTCCACAATCCTTCTCAAACTCAGAATTTATATACCTACTATAGGTTAATGATAGAGAAGTACAGTAGAAAGAACAGAGACATCTCATGTAATCTCAGCTCTGGCACTTACCAGGTATGCAACCCTAGGCAAGTTACTCAGTACCTCTAGGCCTAAAGTTCCACTTCAGAAAAATAGAATACCTATCTTAAGAGTGTTGTAAGGAATAACTAAGGAAATGTAAGTGAAGTACCTACTAACACAGGGACTCAATATTTAGGCCTTCCTATAACGGCACCACCATCCTTCCTGATTCCTCTGACTTGCCCTCCTTCCATTTATCTCCATCAACGGCTTTATTTTTTTTTTAAGATTTTATTTATTTATTTGAGAGAGAGAATGAGAGATAGAGAGCATGAGAGGGAAGAGAGTCGGAGAGAGAAGCAGACTCCCTGCTGAGCAGGGAGCCCGATGTGGGACTCAATCCCGGGACTCCAGGATCATGACCTGAGCCGAAGGCAGTTGCTTAACCAACTGAGCCACCCAGGCGCCCTCCATCATGGGCTTTAATGTATTATCTTAACTACCATTTCCTCAATGTTGATAGGAGACACATATACTTGCCCTGTGAATTTAAATTTTGTGAAAGGGGGATTTCATAAAAGAAGCAAATATCAATTTAAACATTATCTTTCTCCTTAATGCTTTAATTCTCCACATCTTCATGCAAAAAAAACAAAATGAGAAGCCAAAAAAAAAAGCATTTGCAATAAAGAAAAAGAATTAAAATTAAAGTGTGTTAGGATAAGAAATGCAGCATCACAGGAGGGAGGAGAACAGAAAAGGAACAAAGGATTACAAAATACGCTGAGGCAGAGCAAAGAGAAGACAGGGTCAGTCACATAAAAAAGCAAGGTCTGATCTTCTGATGAGAAAACTCTCTGAAGCAGTTGTTTGTTAATATATAATGTTTATTTGTTAATATATGTTGTTTGTTATGAAGCATCTATAAAATGATGAATGCTGTGAAAAATATAATGGGCCCTAATCTTAGAGGACGTATACAAGCCAAGAAAGACAGAAACATATCAAAGTGTAAACATGTCTATTTGAAAGGCAGTGCATTAGGGGCGCTTGGGTGGCTCAGATGGTTAAGCGTCTGCTTTCGGCTAAGGTCATGATCCCAGGGTCCTGGGATCGAGCCCCACATCAGGCTCCTGGCTCAGCATGGAGCCCGCTTCTCCCTCTCCCTCTGCCTCTCCCCCTGCTCATGCTCTCTATCTCTGTGTCTGAAATGAATAAATAAAATCTTGAAAAAAAAAAAAAAGGCAGTGCATTAAAAGTTGGACCCAATTTAGGGAATACGATACAATTTTCAGAAACTAAAACAATGCAGTGGGTAAGTGCCTAAATAATGTGCTGAGGCTGGAAATAGTACAAGTCTGGTTTGTGGTAAAGGAAAAACAAAGTCACTGCTAAAGAATGCAGCTTGTCACCAAAAGCTGTATCCTTTCCTCCAGTAGGAAGTAAGAGTCAGCTCTTCTGATTTTCTCCTTACAGCCTCACAAGCTGCTGCTGGCACCACCCCCTCCCCAGCTGCAGTCTCCTACTGGGAATGTTTTCTCTGAATTTGCCAGACTGAAACTTAAGGCCATAAAATGGAGGATTGGGAATGGACAGTCTCAATGCATATTCTAACTCTGATATTCAGTGAATCATGACCCAAAACAACTCCAAACTAAACAACCAACCAACCAAAGTCCTCAAAGATTAGCATTAATGCAATTCCTAAATCATAAGAGGTAACAATTATACATATAGAGGGTATAAGAGACAGCATTCCATTTATGATACTGACAAATGATATGTCGTTTTTGTTAAGAAAGTATACAAACTAGAGTGATCTGCATGGAAGAAAAACACTGATTCCACGGAGGTGGTTTGGCATTTGCTTATTTTTTTTAAAGATTTACTTTTTTAAAAACGATTTTATTTGAGAGGGGAAAGGAGAGGGAGAAGCAGACTCCCCGCTAAGCACAGAGCCCCACTCGAGGCTTGATGCCAGGACCTGAGATCATGACCTGAGCTGAAGTCAGACGCTTAACCCACTGAGTCACCCAGGCGCCCCTTATGTGAGAGAGGGAGAAAATTTCAAGCAGACTCTCTGCTGAGCACGGAGCCTGAAGCAGGGCTCAATCCCACAACCCTGAGATCATGACCTGAGCTGAAATCAAGAATCAGACATTCACCTGACTGAGCCACCCAGGCGCCCCATATTTGTTTTTTTTTTTTTAAATGAAAAGTTTGACTTCTTTTCACTACATAAATATTCACTGAGGACTTACTACACAGGGTTATTTGCAATATCCTAATTGGGGGAGGGTTGGTAGGCATTATCACCAGAGGTACTCTGTATTAGCAAGTCATTAGATAAGCTTATTCATTCATCTAAACCTCAAGACAACTGAAATCAAGGTCACATTTGAGCCCAAGCATGAATTTAAGTATATTTCTTGAACACCCAACCACACACATTTCAGATGCTGTTTTAGGTGAAGGAGATATAGTAACCAGGTAAGGTCTGTCCTGAAACCTAAATCTCGTATAGTAGGGGAATCCAGAGATAGTAAACAAGTGAAGATAGCTATCTCACCCACAGCTCCAAACTATCTCTCAATTGCCCATACCTGGCAACTTCTGGGGCAGGCATACATTCCAAAGGCCCCACAGGCTAGCCAACATCTGATGACTTACACCTCCTGGTTGGTGAAAAGAGGGTGAACCAAAATCAGATTCCTTCTTCTCTTAGAATTGGAAAACTCAAATCAACTGACCTGAAAGGTCTTAGAGCAGCAAATAAGAGGCATGTAAAAACTGGGGTTATGAGGAGACATATGGTATTAAAGATAGATTAGAATTGTTGAGTGAGGGGAACTTGGGTGGTTCAGTCGGTTAAGCATCTGCCTTCGGCTCAGGTCATGATTCCAGGGTCCTGGGATCAAGTCCCACGTCAGGCTCCCAGCTCAGCAGGGAGTCAGCTTCTCCCTCTGTCCCTTGTGATTGCGTGCTCTCTCTCTCTCAAATAAATAAAATTTAAAAAAAAATGCTGAGTGAAGCAGACATTAGTAGAGCCCACAAATAAAAAACGCTGAAACCCCTGGGTAAAAGAAATGGGAGAGTGGCTGCTTTGGTTCCTTGACAGCTTTCTGCTTCTAATCCATGTGCATCATTAAAATATAGCATCTTTCCTCTAAGTTAATTTTGTCTAAAATAAGAGTCTCATAAGCACCACCACCATTTTCTTTCCTAAATTAGGGCTACCTTTTTCTTCTCAAGCAAACTGGTTTCCAGAGGGGAAATGGCACCCAAGTACTGACAAAGAATTTTTACCAGTGGGGCAGATCTCCAGCATAGCTGTGGGCCAAGAACTATTCCTCTCAGTGCATGAGTTATTGTTGTACCACTGCTGTGCTACAAAAAATACTAGAATTTCTCATTTAAGCATTCTATCTTTGCATCTTATCAGTTCAATGAATAATACACATTTCAATAACTGTTCTTTCTTAAATGGCAGGTGCAAATATAAGACTCCTAGTTGAAAGCTAAGAGTAGTATGCCCAAGAATTCTTTGCAAAACCAACCAGAGGGAGAATATGCATAGCCTTGAAGGAGTTAATAAATGAGAGCTTAAAAAAATGGTATTAATTCCAAAAAGAGTAAGTCTGTAGCAGCCAAAGTTGGCTTTGGAGCTCAGGAAGTCTGGTATTGCATTTACGGCACTAAGTTCTCTAACAGATACCCTCACTCTTCTTTTTTTAAAGGTTATTTTTTGAAGGACCAGGGCTAACATCACCAATAAAAATTAATTTCCTCCAAAGATTGCTAAACTTCAGTTGTAAGAATGTTGCAGAATTCTTTAAAGTGTTTATTTCTTGGATTCAAAGATTTTGAGGCTATAAGACCAGTCCATTAAATGTACACATTAAAAATACACATTGATTTCAAAAAGCATTGAAAAGTTTTTAAAAAATAATTTTTTTTAAGTTTATTTAAGTAATCTCTACACCCAACATGGGGCTTAAACTACAATCCCAAAATCAAGAGCCACATGCTCCTCTAATTAAAGCAGCCAGGCTCCCCAAAAAACAGAGAAGTTTTTAAAAGTACATCCCAGCATTGAGGAAATACAGTACCACTATAAAGACCTACATTTAATATAACACTTACTGAACTATAATTCACACAACAGAATTAACTCATTTAAAGTATACAATTCACTGGTTTTAGTATGTTCAGAGTTATGTGACCATCACAATTTCAGAACATTTTCATCATCCCCAAATGGAATGCTATCTATCAGCTGTCATTCATCACTTTCCCCCCAAATTTCCCAGCCCTAGGCAACCACTAACCTGCTTTCTGTTTCTACTGATTTGACTACTCTGGGCGTTTCATATAAATGAAATCATACTAATGTGGTCTTTGGAGGCCTAAAACTTAGCATGTTTTCCAAATTTACCCATGTTGTACCATGTATCAGAACTTCATTCCTTTTTATTACTGAGTAATATTTCATAGCATTTATGTACCACCAGCTGTATGTGTTTAGCCATTTATCGGCATCTTGGTTGTTTACACTTCTTAGCTATTATGAATACGCTGCTATGAGCATTTGGGTACAACTTTCTGTGTGGATATATTTTGTTTCTTGGGTATACACCTAGAAGTACTGTGGATCACATGACAACTATGTTCAATCTTTTGAGGAACTGCCAAATTCTTTTCCAAAGTACTTGTACTTATACTGGAATTCAAATTTAAAAAGTTAAAAACAACAACAAAAAAGTACTTGTACCATTTTACATTCCCACCAGCAGTGTATGTATGAGTTCCAATTTTCCCACATCATTACCAAATCTTGTTTTGTTTTTTAATTATTATTATAGCTGCCCTAGGGGTTTTGATTTGTATTTCCCTGACAGCAAATGATATTAAGTATCTTTTCATGTGCTGACTGGCCATTTGTACTTCTTCTTAGGAGGAATGTCTATTCAGATCCCTTGCCCTTTTTGAAACTGGGTTTTGTCTTTTGAGTTCTTTATAGATCCTGGCCACCAGTCCCTTACCAGATAAATGATTTGCAAATATTTTCTTGCATTTTTATGGGTTGTCTTTTCATTTTCCTGATAGTATCCTCTAAAGCACAAGTTTTTTTTTTTAAAGATTTTTTTTTATTTATTCATTTGTCAGAGAGAGAGAGAGAGCACAACCAGAGGGAGAAGCAGGCTCCCTGCTAAAGCAAGGAACCCGATGCGGGACTCGATCCCAGGATCCCGGGATCATGACCTGAGCCGAAGGCAGATGCTGAACTGACTGAGCCACCCAGGCGTCCCTAAAGCACAAGTTTTAAATTCTGCTGATGTTCATCTTATATGTTTTTGGGTCACCGTTGCTTCTTGGTACCACATCTAAGAAGGCTTTACTTAAACCAAGGTCATGAAGACTTACTCCAATATTTTCTAAAAGCTGTGCAGATTTAGCTTACATTTAGGTACATCAACAATTAAGTCAATATTTGTATATGGTGTGAGAAAGGGGTCCAACTACATTCTGTGTGGATATGCAGGTGTCCCAGGACCATTTGTTCAAAGTTGAAAAGGCCTACATTTTAATGTGAGATTTTTCCTAGAAGCCTAGTGAAATAATTTGGGGTGCAGGTGAAAGGAGTAAGAATCTTACAAGACTGCTTATCTGAAGGAAACAGGGTGTCTTAAGAATGCCTAAAATTAGTCTGACCAAACAGATTTTCTACATCCTCTAGTCTGATCAGTTGCTGCAGCTTCTACATAGGTAGTTCCTACTTTCTAATGCATTATTCAATACCATATCCCTAACACTTGCCTTCTAATTGTTCATATGTGTTTCATGTAATATATTCTAACAAAGGAAACAAGAAAAATTATAGCTGTCTTATAATGATCCTCTTTAGAAACAGATACAGAGAATGCCCTGGATCTCAATGTTGAGACTATATGAAATACCAAGTGTTAGCACCTAAAAGTCTGAAAGTGGAAAATCAGGTTTAATCTTTGGATTCTTCAAGTTCAATTCCACAATCAGGTCATCAGGAAACTGTTTTAACTAGTAAGAGAAATGGAGATTAGCAGAACATGGAATACAGAGTGCTTAAGTCCTCTTGGTAATGCACCCCCCCCCAAAAAAGATTCCTAACCTGACCTCAACAGTAGAAATATAAAACAAGTTAGGATTACTAGAGATTACTAATCTTAGAAACCAAATGTGAAATTGTTCTAGAAATGTTATCCAGTGATGTAAACAGAGATGGCCAGCTATTTACAAGTATTTTCTTTTTTATTTTATTAAAGATTTTTTTTTTTTTATTTGACAGAGAGAGACACAGCGAGAGAGAGAACACAAGCAGGGGGAGTGGGAGAGGGAGAAGCAGGCTTCCCGCTGAGCAGGGAGCCTGATGCAGGCCTCGATTCCAGTATCCCGAGATCATGACCTGAGCCAAAGGCTTAACAACTTAGCCACCCAGGCGCCCCTACAAGTTATTTTCAAGCTAAAACTGACAGCACACTACTTTTCCCATAATTTCTACATGAGAAACACATCCAACCATCTCCTCTACCTTTACCACCACTAGGAATCAAGAAATTCACCTTGTAAAATCAAGAACCCAAATATACAGGTGAATAATATAAACCTAATATTTAATGGCTTTTAAAAACTAGAGCTCTAAAGACTGCGGCAACATGAGAAAATGCTTATAAAGTGATATTAAAAAGTAAAAGGATGCAAAAATATTAGTGTGTTATTACACATACATTAAAAAAATCTGCATTTGAAAGAATCATAAATACACATTGAAATGTTAACCATTGTTGCAAGAGAGTACTGAAAATGAGTTAATTTCTTTTCTATGTTAACATGTTTAATTTGCAATTATAAAAAGAAAACTTTATAAAGTTGGTATCACTAATAGCTAATTTTAAAAGTTACTGCTAAAAAATCTAATTTATAGGGGCTCCTGGCAGGATATAAATCAATGCACAGAAATCAGTTGCATTTCTATACACTAACAATGAAACAGAAGAAATTAAGGAGTCGATCCCATTTACAATTGCACCCAAACCACAACATACCTAGGAATAAACCTAACCAAAGAGGCAAAGGATCTGTACTCAGAAAACCATAGAACACTCATGAAATTGAGGAAGCCACAAAGAAATGGAAAAACGTTCCATGCTCATGGATTGGAAGAACAAATATTGAAGATGTCTATGCTACCTAGAGCAATCTACACATTTAATGCAATCCCTATCAAAATACCATCAACTTCTTCCACAGAGCTGGAACAAGTAATCCTAAAATTTGTATGGAACCAGAAAAGACCCTGAATAGCCAGAGGAATTTTGAAAACGAAAACCAAAGCTGGTGGCATCACAATTGCGTACTTCAAGCTCTATTACAGAGCTGTAATCATCAAGACAGTATGGTACTCGCACAAAACCAGACATAGATCAAGGGAACAGAATAGAGAACTCAGAAATGGATCCTCAACTCTACGGTCAACTAATCTTCGACAAAGCAAGAAAGAATGTCCAATGGAAAAAAGACAGTCTCTTCTACATATGATTACATAGAAATAAAAATTAACTCATATTTTCAGTACTCTAATGCAACCATAGTTAACATTTCAATGTGTATGTATTGTTGGGAAAATTGGACAGCCATATGCAGAAGAATAAAACTGGACGATTTCCTTACACCACACAAAAAAATAGACTCAGAATGGATGAAAGACCTACATGTGAGACAGGAATCCATCAAAATCCTAGAGGAGAACAGAGGAAGTAACCTCTTCGATATCGGCCATAGCAACTTCTTTCACGACACTCTCCAAACGCAAAGAAAACAAAGGCAAAAATGAACTATTGGGACTTCATCAAGATAAAAAGCTTTTGCACAGTAAACAGTTGTAAAACCAAAAGACAATGGACAGAATGGGAGAAGATATCTGCAAATGACTTATCAGATAAAGGGCTAGCATCCAAAATCTATAAAGAATTTATCAAACTCAACACCCAAAGAACAAATAATCCCATCGAGAAATGGGCAGAAGACATGAACAGACATTTCTCCAAAGAAGACATCCAAATGGCCAACAGACACATGAAAAAATGCTCAACATCCCTCGGCATCAGGGAAATACAAATCAACTACAATTCAAAACCACAATGAGATACCATCTCACACCGGTCAGAATGGCTAAAATTAACAACTCAGGAAACCAGATGTTGGGAATGCAGAGAAAGGGGAACCCTCTTACACTGCTGGTGGGAATGCAAGCTGGTGTAGGCACTCTGGAAAACAGTATGCAGGTTCCTCAAAAAGTTGAAAATAGAACTACCCTATGACCCAGCAATTGCACTACTGAGGATTTACCCCAAAGATACAAATGTAGTGATCCGAATGGGCATGTGCACCCCAATGTTTATAGCAGCAATATCCACAACAGCCAAACTATGGAAAGAGCCCAGATGTCCATCGACTGATGAATGGATAAAGATGTGGTATATGTGTGTGTGTGTGTGTGTGTGTGTGTGTGTGTGTACAATGGAATATTATGCAGCCATCAAAAAAATGAAATCTTGCCATTTGCAATGACGTGGATAGATCTAGAGGGTACTATGCTAAGCGAAATAAGTCAGAGAAAATTATATGATCTCACTGACATGAGGGATTTGAGAAAAAGACAGAGGATCATAGGGGAAGGGAGGGAAAAATGAAACAAGACGAAACCAGAGAGGAGACAAACCATAAGAGACTCTTAATCTCAGGAAACCAACAGGGTTGCTGGAGTGGTGGGGGGTGGGAGGGATGGGGTGGCTGGGTGATGGACATTGGGGAGGGTATGTGCTATGGTGAGCGCTGTAAATTGTGTAAGACTGATGAATCACAGTACCTCTGTAAACCAATAATACATTATATGTTAATTAACTGAACTTAAATTTAAATAAATAATAAATAAAAAAAATACAGAGGCGCCTAGCTGGTTCAGTCAGGGGAGCATGCAACTCGATCTCAGAGTCATGAGTTCAAAGCCCCGCACTGGGTGTAGGGATTATTTAAATAAATTTTTTAAAAAATTTATAAAAATCCAATTTTTAAGCTGAAAAAAAATAGAGATAGCTCGCAATGTGTATTTAATTCTGCTAAGAATATGACGTGTACACAGTGGAGTCTAATTCTACTTTTTAAAAATGGAGGTTAATTCACGTAACATAAAATTAACCAATTTAAAGAGAATAATTCGGGGCACCTGGGTGGCTCAATCATTAATAGTCTGCCTTCGGCTCAGGTCATGATCCCAGGGTCCTGGGATCGAGCCCCGCATCGGGCTCCCCGCTCCGCGGGAAGCCTGCTTCTCCCTCTCCCACTCCCCCTGCTTGTGTTCCCTCTCTGTGTCTCTATCAAATAAATAAATAAAATCTTAAAAAACAAAACAATTCTGTGACCTTTAGTACATTAACACTTGTGCATCCACTAACTCTCTACTTCAAAAATACTGTAATCACTCCAAATAAAACTCTGTACCCATTAGGTAGTACTACCCATTCCCCCTTCTCCAACCATAGGGCCACCGTCTGCTTCTATGGACCTGACTACTCTGTATATATCTTATAAATGGAATCACAGACTATATGACCTTTTTGTGTCTGGCTTCTTTCACTTAGCATAATGTATTCAAGGTTCATCTGTGTTGTAGCATGTATTAACTCCATTATAGTAAGATATAGTGAATCAGTCAAATATATATATTTGAGAGTTCCTTGCATGTAGGGTATGAATATTACCTAAACAACATTTGGTTTCAACAATGCATCTTGGGATGCAAAGGTATACAAATCAGTGGAAATTAACTTTGTTTTTTACACTTAAAGTATAAAACTATAAAACAAGGATGGTTAACAAACTTCAAAATATTTTTAAAGTTCATAAACCACTCTTGATTTAGAATTATGTAATGAAATCCAATGACTTGTACTTTTGATAGCACCTCTATTTTAACAAAAGATTAACTGAGAGATAGGTACATACATATGCTGTGTGTCAGAAGTCAGGAAAATTTGGTTCAGTCTGGTGTTAGAAAAGAGCTGTGTGACCCTGTCGCATCCATTCAAATCTCCAAAAGCAGAGGAAAATGTTCTTAAATATTTGGCCTTTATATTAAATTGCAGACACTGAGGAATCAAGCAAGATGTAGAACCTAAAGGCTATATTTTGACAGTGGTAGACAAGATATATTGAAGATGGCAATGAAAGAAGGTAGAACAGAAGTTTGATATAACTTACCAGAGGTTGTTCATCTGAGGTCCAGGGCTTCAGGGAGTAAATACATTCCTTGAAAGTGCATGCAAAATTCTGTGCACCTTTCTACAGAGGATTTGTAGCTTACAGTTTCTCAAGAGTTATTAAAGAAAGGATTAAGAAACACACGGACTTAAGATGGTTGCCACAGAAAGAGAAAAACCATTTGAAGGAATATGAGGGAAAAATTCAAATAATGGGGTTAAGGGAATTCTTGATTTGAGAACTTAACACTCAGGAAGCCCTCTCAAACAACTAACCAAGTTCCCTCCCCCACTTCAACCCTCCTCGGGCACCATACCTATGACTTTGTACTGTTTCATTTTTTTTTTTAAGATTTTATTTATTTGTCAGAGAGAGAGAGAGAGAGAGCTCACAAGCAGGGGGAGCGGCAGGCAGAGGGCGAAGCAGGCTCCTCCCTGAGCAGGGAGCCCAACGCAGGACTCTATCCCAGGATGCTGAGATCATGACCTGAGCCAAAGGCAGACGCCCAACCGACTGAGCCACCCAGGTGTCTCCTGTTTCATGTTTTTATCTTATACTTGGTATCCAGTGTGAGTGACATCACAGATACCTTGAAGTTGCTGAAAAAATTATAACCACTTTGAAGGTGTCTTCACTCACTTTGCAAACAAATAACTTAGGCTTAATCAAGGTTTCTATTTTAGAATAAAATTACAGGTCTAGAACTGAAAAACAGAAAACTGAAATGCTTTGCAAATTACGCAGTAATGTCTTACAGTTTCTAAACCCAAAACAGTTCTTGCCCTCTAGATGGGCTAGATCCATTTAACGTTGAATGGAGAGGTCCCATTTGAAGCTACCAAAAGTAGTTCTAATTCTCTATTAAAAGGTAACTTCTGAAAGTGACTTTTCAACTGACAAAACATGTAGTTTCAGGAATTTTCCTGGCTGTTGTCTCTAACTCTAGTCCAGTGACTCTTCACCTCCAAGACCAGATCAGATTTCCCTAAATGAATTCCTGCTCATTTGACCAAATACAAATCTCCACTCATCAGCTCTTTAACCCTAAATATTCCATTTCTATTTGCTGGTCCCAAAACAGAGCACCTCATTCTGCACTCAAATCAATTTAGGCCCCTTAGATGTCCCAGAGTCAAACTTACACCCCTGCCCATGTGTGTACCTATCTCCAGTTAATCTTTCCATCTTATTAAAATAGAGGTGCTATCAAAAGTAGAACAACCACCTAAATGTCCATCAAATAGGGAACTGGTTAAATATATTACATACAAGTAATTCAGCCCTAAGGAAGAATAAAGCTTTTCATATACTGACAGAGATGAAAAAAAGTAAGGTGCAGAATTGTGTGTGTAGTGGGCTTTTTGTGTAAAGGGGTCAGCAAGGACCCCTTTCTGTATTTGCTTGCACGTGTATAAAATCTCTTGGATCCACAAAAAACAAGGTGCCTATGGGATATGGAACTGAGTGGCTACAAAACAGAAATAAGATGTTTTCATCTATACTCTAACAGAATTTGACTACATGAATGGATCACTTATTTAAACATAATTTTAGTTATAATCATATTTTTCATTTATTTTTTTAAAAAAAGATTTTATTTATTTGACAGAGAGAGACACAGCAAGAGAGGGAATACAAGCAGGGGGAGTGGGAGAGGGAGAAGCAGGCTTCCCGTGGAGCAGGGAGCCTAATGCGGGGCTCGATCCCAGGATCCTGGGATCATGACCTGAGCTGAAGGCAGACGCTTAATGACTAAGTCACCCAGGTGCCCCATAATCATATATTTTAATCATAAAATCATAATTGTTTTCTTTTATGTAGGCCAATTCTTCTATCTTTATGTGGATTCTATCTGCTTCCATCTTCTCAGAAAATTTACACTGTGGGTTTTTGCTGCTTTCCCTATTCAACCTTTTCTCACTAGATCCTTCCCATCAGCTTATAAATATGATCAATTCCTTCTCACTAAAACAAACTCATCCACTTTCAATTCCACATTCCATTATTGCCCTATTTCTATACCCCAACCAGTCTTCTCCCAATACATCCTGTTCTTGCTCTTTTTATATCCTAATATCCTGGATACATTCTTTTCATATAATCCATTACTAAATTGCTTTTCTTAAATATCAACACTATTCATTCATAACTCTTCATCTCTATTGCCAACACCCTACCCAACAGTATCAGCTAATACAGGGGCTTCCTAACTAGTCTTCCCTTGTCTACTATCCCCTTCCTATTTGCTCTTAGAGAGATCTTTCAAATGCGAGTCTAATTTACATAATCATCTCACCCATAACTCCATTTAAAATCCTTTAGTGGCTAGCTTTCCACTGCTTTAGGATAAAGTCCCTAATCCTTAAGATAATAAATGTAATGGACCCGGCACCAGTCAGCTTAATGACTACACCCAGGGTGCAAATGTGTACCCACTTCTCTAAAATGCTGCTTTACAGACCATGTTTGAATTCCTAAGAGATCTTGTTTGAGATGCTGGACATACAAAATATTTTAATGTATTTCACAATCTTATCTTTTTGGCTTTACATCTTGGAATGTTTTCTAAACAGTCATAATCTACTGTGAGTTATAAAATCAGTTTTAAAGATCAAAGGACTTTTTAGAAAATGAATTAAAATATACAGAATATATGCAAGGGCAACACTGCTTTATGAAATTTGTTTCTGTTTTTATAAACAGAAACATGGTATAAAATGTACTTTTTATTGAGGCGCCAAGAAATGTTTGAAAGCCTATATTCTTAGCAATTTTTTGAAATTATAATGCTGTCATTTTCCTCGTGATATTAAAATTTCTCATCTATGACTTAAGAAATTATACTTCAAGTTAATTTAATAGATTTGAGAATTTCATTTCATAAATGAGGTCTGACAATTTACCGAATAGTGTTGCAAAAAGAAAATTTAACCGAATTCCTGTACCACACACCTATCAGAACTCTGTGGCTCAAACCCCAAAGGCTTTGTGGTTTCTGGCAGCAGTGATATGAGCTCATGACCTGCAACTAGAGACTGCCTCCAGGGATTTTTAACCATCTTTGTGGCACAGAAACCTTTGGCAATCTGGTGAAAGTTGTGGACCACTTCTCAGATGGTGTTTTTGAATACATATATAAAATTACCAAGGAAATCAGTTATCTTAAAATGTAGTTAGTTCTACCCATGATCTACAGGGATCTGTGGGACCAAAGGGTATTCATCAAAGATTACACTGAGCTTAAGAATTTAGAGCTTATAAAAAGTCATAGCTAATTAAAGCATGTTTTGAGGGATAAATAAAAAGCATTTTGAGAAATACAATCTAGGGAGAGAAAATTCCAGATAATGAATGAAAGACAGTTGGGGAGGAGAGGGAGAGGCATATGTGAAAAAGGAAACACTGATAAGCTTACCTCAATCTTTAAGGTTTCTTCTTTTTTTCAGTTTTTCTACTCTCATATGCATGTGGAATTCATGCTAAAATTAACTGACTTAAGCAAATTTAAGCCAAGGGAATTTTAAAAATAATTTTTTTTTTAAAAAAAGGTACCATGTATACAAATTCCAAAATACTTTATTCACAAATAAAAATGCTGCTTTAGTCAGAGGTACTGCATTTGGGATCTTTCTATTGGCAGCTGCTAGGAAATATGACAAGCTTGATTATCTGGTTTTCCAATATGCAGAATGAGAGGCACAGCAAGGGCAGATGCATTAACAGCAGATAAAGAACCATCTGACAGTGGGAAAAGAAAATGAGGGGGGAAATGATAAAAAGCAGGTGCAAGAATTAAAATTAGATCAGGCTTCACCCAATAACAAATAGTTCTACATAATTCCAGACTCTGGAGATAACCCTCTATTATTTCCAGAGTATAATAAACTAATCTAATAATTTTGAATCAATAAAATGAAAGTCTGCTCGAAGTCAGTATTTCAGTGATTTGTGGGGAAGAAGTGACAATGCAAAGGGAGGGTTGTGAAGTTTGATGAAAAAGGACCCAGGTGAGAGTTAGTCTCAGTAAGAGACTGTTACTACCTCTGGTAAGTATACTGGAACAAAAAAATGTTGACAAAAATGCTAAAAATGTATAACGTATTTTAGAAAGTTTTCTACCCCAAACTTATCCAAAATAAATCCCTGTTTGAACTGGTCAATATCACTTAAATCTAATTGCAATTATACTTTCTACACTGGATCCACTACAGTCCCCTGTGTGATTTTACTACTCCATCTCTTTTTTTACTTTATTTTAGAGACCTGTTTTCTGGACCTCCTTGCTCCTCCAGTACCCTGAATGGACTACTTAGTTCCCAAAGCTTCAGAGCCCACTTTGCTCCAAATCTACTTCTATTACTTCCACATTTAAAAAATACCACAATAAAAACCAGAATACAAATGACTAGTGGAAATAACACTAAATAAAACACATCCTCACAATACTGCAATTAGCCTCAACTAATAGACAGGAGTGCCTTAATACCAACTGATGATGAATATGCCATTTCTTATATTGATTTGGTTGAGAAAGGTTAGACAGGAAGGGGAATTACCAGTTGACAGAAAAGACATGTAAATACCAAAACACACTTTGCTACCTTGAATATTGCACTGAGTTGGCAGGGCTGCTTATCCTCTAATGACAAAATAGATATTAAGCACAGAGGTATTTTTGTCAATTTAGAAGAACACTGTTGTGCTATATGAAACCTACCTTTACATGATTTACGAAATATTTTTAGAAGACTCACTTCATTATAAAGGAGTCTCATTACTTCAATTATCACTGTTAAAGCCACTTCATTCCAATATCCCATTCTCCCAACAGATTAACTTTACTAGAAATGGACTCCCATGTTCCCATGATTTGCCTTTGAGCCAAATCTGGTGTTACTACAGTTTCGTTCTTCCACTAGTCCTTTGCCATGCTGTACAAATTACCTCTACTGTCTAAAACTCAAATCTCACAGCTGCCTGGCTCTGCTGTTAAGGCTCCTTCTTCATCTAAAAGATAGAATAATATTCACTTCCATAGAATTATTATGAAAATTAAGAATTTCTAGTTTCTGGTCTGGCATGGAAGGAGCTTACAAACTGCCACTCCACTCTAACAACCACCAAAAAAAAAAAAATTGAACAAACAAAAATGAACAACTCTTCTTTTTATCTGTCACAGAAGTGATGTCACAGGGGAAACTGCTGACCCAAAAACTGGGAGAAAGAGACAAGTGGATACAGAAAATCAAAACTTACCGAAGCAGAAACCCATGAGCAGAACCAGTGCTGGGGTAGGAAAACCTGAACTGTAACTGATAAGACTGCTGGAGGTTTAGCTCAGACAAGTCTGAGTTAAGACTCTATCTTCAAGAACTCTACCAGGTCCTCATAGTAAATATCAAGAGAAAAATCCCCTCATGTTTTTAACAGGGGTAGGGAAAAGGAGGCCTGCACTCAGGAGAAACCTTTGCCAGAGCCAACCTGCAGAGGTTTTATCAGAGCCTAACCTATCTGAACAAATGGAAATACTCAAATCCAACCGGCTTTAGCCTACCACATGGAGGAAGGGAAATATGCAACCTCATCTCCCTCTTGCCATCCTGTCCCACTAAGGGTGAGGGGGTTGACACTGAGAAGCACTACGAACTGCAAATTAAAACCAATGAAACAGATCACTATACACCTATTAAAATGGGAAAATCCAAAACACTGACAATATCAAATGTGGAGCAACAGGAAATCTTATCGCTGGTGGGAATATAATGTGGCACAGCCACTATAAGACAGTTTGGCAGTTTCCTACAAAACTAAACAAACTCTTATAACATACGATCCAGCAATTGTGTTCCATGGTATTTACCTAAAGGAGGTGAAAACTTATGTCCACCCAAAAACCTACACATGGATGTTTAGGGCAGCTTTATTCATAAGTGCCCAAATTTGGAAGCAACCAAGATGTCCTTTAGTAGGTGAAAGGATAAACTGCGGTATATCAAGACAATAGATTACTATTCAGTGCCAAAAAGAAATGAGCTATCACACCATGGGTAGACATGGAGGAACCTTAATTGCATATTACTAAACGAAAGACCCCATGCTGTAGGATCCCAACCATATGACATTCTGGAAAAGGCAAACCTCTGGTGACAGTAAAAGGATCAGTAGTTGCCAGGGGTTAGGAGGAGGGAGGGATGAACAGGTAAAGCACAGAGGATTTTTAGGCCAGGGAAACTATTCTGAATGCTATAATGGTGGATCTATCTCATTATACCTTTATTCAAACTCGGAGTATACACAAAGAGTGAACCCTAATAAAAACTATGGACTTTGGATGATAATGATGTTTCAATGTAGGTTCATTTAAACAAAAAAGGTTCAAGTGGTCACATCAAAATCCCAGCTGGCTTATTTACAGAAATTGACAGCTGATCCTAAAATTCATGTGGAATTAAAAGGGACTATGAATAGCCAAAACAATGTTGAGTAAGAACAAAGTTGGAAAATTCACACTTCTGATTTCAAAACTTATTACAGAATTAGTGTAGTACTAGCATTAAGGATAGACATAAAAATCAATGGAACAGGGGTGCCTGGGTGGCTCAGTCATTAAGCATCTGCCTTCGGCTCAGGTCATGATCCCAGGGTCCTGGGATAGAGCCCCGCATCAGGCTCCCTGCTCAGCGGGGAGCCCCACTCCCCCTGCTTGTGTTCCCTCTCTCGTGGTCTGACAAATAAAATGAATAAAACCTCTTAAAAAAAAAATCAATGGACATAACTGAAGAGTCCAGAAATAAATCCTTGCACTTATGGATGATTGATTTGGGGCAGGAATGCCAAGACAATGGAGGAAAAATACTCTTTTCAACAAATGGTGCTGTAGCAATAGCATAGTCACTTGCAAAAGAATAAATTTGGGCCTTCCTTACATAAAAATTAACTCAAAATGGATCTGTACGTAAAATGTGAGAACCAGAAATAAAACACAAGAGTAAATCTTTGTGACTGTGGGTCAGGTAAAACTTTTAGACACAACATCAAAAACTCAAATGACAAAAGAAAAAAATTGACTTCATAAAATAACTTTTGTGCTTCAAATAATACCACTGAAACAGTGGAAAAAAACCCACAAAAGGGGAGAAAACTTTTGCAAGTCATATCTTACAAGGGACTAGAATATATAAAGAACTCTTGCAACTCAATAATGAAGACAACCCAATTAAAAATAGGTAAAGGATTTGAATAGATACCTCTCCAAAGAAGATATACAAATGGCCAAGCACATGAAAAGATGCTCAACATTATTAGTCTTTAGGGATATGCAATCGAAACCATAATGAGATACCACGTTATAGTCACTAAGATGGCTATAATAAGACAGTAAGTTTTGGCAACAATGTGCAGAAATTGCAACTCTTATGCACCGCTGGTGGAAGTGTAAAATGGTGTAAGTGCTTTGGAAATGGTTTGGTAGTTCCTCAAAAGGTTAAGCATGGAATTACATGACACAGCAATTCCACTGGTAGGTGTAGAACAAAGAGAAATGAAAACACATCCATATAAAAACTTGTACACAAATGTTCATAGCAGCATTCTAACAGCCAAAAAGCAGAAACCCAAAAGTTCATTAACTGAACAATAGCTAAACAAAATGTGGTAGAGTCATACAATGGAATATTTCACAAGAAAAAGGAATGAAGTCTTAATACATGCTACAACACAGATGAATCCTGAAAACATTATGCTAAGTTAAAGAGACCAATCACAAAAGACCACATAGTAGTATGCACATTGGTATGCATTCCTCATGGGGGAAATGCAAGTTAAAACCACAATGAAAGACTTCTACACACTTATCAAAATGTCTAAAATAAAATAGACTGGTAATACCAGGTGTTGTATGGATGTAGAGCAAATAGAATTCTCATACATAGCTGATAGGAATATAAGTTGATGGAACCACTTTGTAAAACTATTTATCAATTTATTTTGAAATACATCAACAAATAAGATGGACTGAAAAGGTATCAAAACAAATACAGCAAAATGTATGGAATCTAATTTGTAGGAATATGGGTGTTCATACAATTCTGTCAGTTTCTATTTTTGATAATTTCTGTAATAAAATGTTACAGGAAAAACTATGTACCCAAAATTAGTATGTATATTATGTACATAAAAAGGTCACAGCAGATTTATATGGCCAAAAGCTAACAGAACCCAAATATACATCAACAGTAGAATGGATTGGAAAAAAATACGTAAAAATGTATTTATACAATTGAATACTGTATAGCAATGAAAAACTACTGCTACATAAATATAACATAAATGAATCTCACAATGTTGAACAAACTATTCAAGTTCAAAACAAGGCAAAACAAATATATGGTGACAAGGTCAGAATAGTGGTTATATTTGGGGAAGGGGTACTGACTGTTGGAGGATGTATGGGAGAGACTCTGGGGGTTGGAAATAGGCCATAACTGGTTATGGAGCGTCCTCGTTTCTATTCTTAAAGCCTTACTTACTCAGTTTATGATAAACTTTTTTCACCACAAATAAGAATTACACTGTTATACAAAATTACATGTAATTTTAACTAGTTGTATCAGTTATAAAAGTCTCATTCTTCTTAAAGCCATTCAGTTTCATAAGAATTCAGAAAATTTTCAATAAATTAAGAAACAAATATATCTGGAAGATTGCTTTCTTCATTCCCATACTTTTCATATCCCTTAGTTAATTTACTGTATGCTCTTTAAATTAAGTAACAAGATAATTACTCAACTGGCCTTTGGGAACACACTCCAGGTTGGCTATTTAATTAAAAGATAGGTATATGTGCATTCATATTCAACTGAACTCAAAAGTATTCTTGATCAGTTAAAATAAGGAACTCTTCGAAGACTTCAAAAACATACCATAAAGCCAAATTGAATATCAAAATCAAAAGGTCAGGCAGATTATCCAAGAGCCGAATATATTTAGTTCTCCCTAATCACTTTACTTTTTCAATTCCACGCAGCAATCTCTTTTGCCATTAAAAGCACACACTCTGGCTGTCTATTAGCCAGCTTTTCCTTATATCTTTGACTCACATTTCCACTCTTAAAGTCCTTGGTATCTCCACCACTTCATTTATATCACAACTGCAAAAATCCTGAATTCTGAGCATATTACTATCATATTTATTATAATCAGTATTAAAAGTTACTGGTTAAGGAATCAACTTCTATAAATTTGTTACAGCCTATTTTTTAATAACCTATTTGAATACAGGACAGAAGTACATCATCCCTAACTCTTTGCTTGAAGGAAGATTATACATAGAAAATAATTATATTCAGAAATGGCTCCAGGCAAGATGACAAATATAACCTGTAATTTTAATTGTACTTACAATTATCTTCCTTTCATTCCCCTCCTCATTTATAGAATTTAACTTGGCTAAGGCACAGTAAAGACAGAAGACAAAAGAGAGAAAGTGGCACAAGTTGAAGAAAAATGTCAGGGAGAACCTATACTAGTCATTCGGTGACAGTTTTTCTATTTAGAAGCCAAATAAGATTAAGATCTTTAAAAGAATTTCATTCTACCTAAAGTATTAAGATTTTAATCGAAATTTTATAAAATATGGAGATTTCTAGAAAGTACTAACTAAAAAATATTTTAAGGAAGTCAACTTCTCAGATCTTATGCACCAAGTAACTCATTACCCCTATCTTCTCAAGTTACCCTATAATTAGCTCTAGAATTAAACACTGACAGACTGTCCTACTCTTAAAGGTACATACATTCTTAATGGCAAAGAATCAGCCTTAATTAAAGGACATCCAGAATGGGTTCTGGGTATAAATAACCCCTGCAACAATGGTGACAAATAAGCAAATATCTTAAAAAAAAAAAAAAGGCAAGCCGAACTACAGAACACAAACCAAACTCAAATGAAAAAGCTCACATACTTTATAAATAAGTAACAGAACAAAAATGAATAGTCAGAAAATAATGTGGGAGAGAAAAATAGCAGAATCCTTTATGGTACACAGGCCAAAGCACAGGATTCTGGGACAATTTATATAGAAGCAAGAACCATAAAATCTCACACTCTTACAGAAAAATGCAATTAACTGATTCTCACATTTATTCAAGTATCTGAGTGCCTGCTATGTGAAAATAGTTCTAGCAAACTACTGAGCTGAATCATCAGAGTTGGAGTCTAGCAGAGGAGATATGACATTGTTATAAATAATTAAAATCAAGGAAGGGTAAAGTGTCCTAAGAACGGTAAACAAAGTGCTAAAGGAGTTCATATTAAGATGTTATTCAAATTGGGGAAAATCAGAAATAGATTCATGGCATATAAGCTGGATCTTGAAACTCTGAACTTATACCAGGAACAATTAAGGGAAGAGAATTCTGGGCAATGGGAACAGAAGAGCAACGGCAGAGGCCGAGAGCAGAAGGCATATATAGAATATAGCAAAGGCATATATAGAATATAGCAAACTGTTCAATTTGACCAGAGTATAAGTTGTATACAAGACTACAAAAAGCTGGGCGCCTGGGTGGCTCAGTCATTAAGGGTCTGCCTTCGGCTCAGGTCATGATCCCAGGGTCCTGGGATAGAGCCCCACATTGGGCTCCCTGCTCAGCGGGAAGCCTGCTTCTCCCTCTCCCACTCCCCCGGCTTGTGTTCCCTCCCTCGCTGTCTCTCTCTGTCAAATAAATAAAATCTTAAAAAAAAAAAAAAGATTACAGAAAGCTGGAAAAGTATATAAAGAGCCAGATCATGACTGACTGCTAATACAGAGATCTTCAGTAATAAGTCATGAAGAATCATTAAGCATTAAGAGGCAAGGGATCTGATCCAGAGAGATTTATCTAGCATTGAGGAATGAAATGAACGGGAAAGAGAGGCGACATCAATTAGGTTACCAGGAGAAGTAATGAGGACCTCAATCATGGTGTTAACAGTATAGGAGGGAGAAGGCACAGTTCTAAGTTAGGCACTAGGATCTACAATGTGTAGGATGCCATTACACTCAACTGAGATATTTTTTAAAATCTTAACACATCATTCTCATTTTTTAAAAAAGATCCATTTATTTATTTATGAGAAAGTATACACACACACACACACACAAGAGTGGGGGAGAATCTCAAGTAGACTCCCCACCAAGCCTGTAGTGGGGCTCGATCTCATGATCCTGAGATCATGACCTCTGCAGAAAACAAGAGTTGGATGCTCAAGTGACTGAGGCACCCCAGGGCCCCCACATCATTCTTATTTTTAAAGAAATTGTAATCTGGAAAAATCATTGTTAAAGCACTAAAAGCTAAATAATCATGCAATATATGATTTCCAGATAAATATTACAAACAAAAATTAAAATGGTCAGGGAAGGCTTTATTAAAGAGGTTGGACCTGATCTGCACCTTAATGAAAAGACAGAACTTTAAGAGGGGAGGGATAAAATTTCACACAAAGGAAACTTTTAAGTTAAATAATTTAATAAGATGAAGATATGCAAAATACAGATTTAAGTAATTTCCAATAAAAAAGTAGAGAAAATGTAATACATTAAAAAAATCTTCAATTTTTCATATTGCTATCAGAAAAACAAGGTATTATTACAGCTTTAAATAGTTAAAAATAAGTATTTTATTTTATTCTAGACTTAAAGGAGGATTATTTTTAATGAGTTCTATAGGAAAATGAGTTTTTTTTAAAGTATCTTGAAGCTTTATTCAGTCACAATTTGAAATACCCAAAATGTTTTGTTATTCATCAAAGAAGTTCCTCAAAACACATCTATCATCTGATAACTCTCTTCGTATTTTTCATGTAAGTGACAACCAGAATTTGAACTCAGATCCATCTGACTCCAAAACCAGAGCTACACTTGGACTCACTGCAGTATTAACAACTTATTTTCTCGATTTTAAAATCCCAAATGAATTAATCACAAAGTCAAAGTACAGGACAGGAGGAAGAGATCAGTAAATCTCAAACTATATAATTACTGCAAAACCGAGATACCAATCTTTGCATGTATATAAATATATACACAGCACACAGAAATACTGTAAAGTGGCTTTTGTTGTTGTTCAATGAATATTAAACTCTTTTCAACAAAGTGCTACTCTTGAATTAGCATACAACAAATGGGGGAGGGGGGGTCTTAGAGTGACAGTACCCCACTCAGGTAGTTCAACCTGTTCACATATTTCTTTCAGCACTGGGCTACCAGTTGGCCTTTCCTCTTATGGACTCATCCTCCAGCCTTTCATGGTTTGTCTTCCCTCTCACAACCCTTCTAAGATTGCCCTTGATGGGCAGATTTCCTTTGTATTCTTTTTAAACCTTCAGGAAGGACAGAGTAGAGGGTGTGCCCAATTTCTTTGTTTTTACCTTATAATTCAAGAAAAGCTCTAACCTCTTCCCTCCCATTTCTTTAAGGACAAGGATTCAAGTACTTTCTCATAAACATTTTGTTATAGACTATATACAGAGTTTAAAAAAGAAACCCTAAATTTTATAATTATTTTAAACCAATTCCTGTATTTAATATTACTGAAATTTGATTTTTAGGATTCCTTAAAAATGATCCATGATAAAGGAAAGAAGGCACTAGGAATAGGCATAGTTCTTACAAGACATTATAATTGCATTGGCCTCAAATATATTAATTCATTTAAAAGAAATCCATTCATTCAACCAATAACTGAGTGTCTAATGTGTGTCAGGTACTGTTCAACAATTAAAAAAAAAAAAACTCCTTTCCTCAAGCTTAGCCCTCATGGGAGAAGACAAATAATAAGCAATAAACATAAGTAAAGACAGTGTGTTAGAAAGTGATAAATGCTATGGGGGAAAAAATAGAACAGGGTAACGGAGAATTCCAGGGTGTTAGGGCAGGTTGTAATTTTAAATAGGGTGTTCAGAAAGGGTTTATAAAGGTGTCATTTGAGTGGACTTGGAGGTAAGGGAGTCAGACACGGTAATACCTGGGGAAGAGCACTCCAGGCATAAAAACAACCAGGACAAAGGTCCTGGAGTATCCTAGGAACAAGGCGGCCAGAGAGGCTAAAGGGATGCCAGAAAGGGGAAAAGTTAGTAAGAGACACGTCAGGAGAGGTATGTGTGGGGGTAAATAGATTATGCAGGGTTTATGGGGCACTAAGGAATTTGGCTTTTACTGTGAATGAAATGAAGATCCACAGAAGGTTGAGCCAAGTGACATGATTTGTTTTACCAGAATGACTGCTGGGTTAAGAACAGACTATAGAGGGGCGCCTGGGGGGCTCTGTCAGTTGGGTGTCTGCCTTCCGCTCAGGTCATGATCCCGGGGTCCTGGGATCGAGCCCCACATCGGGCTCCTTGCTCAGCGGGAAGCCTGCTTCTCCCCCTCCCGCTCCCCCCTGCTTGTGTTCCTTCTCTTGCTGTCTCTCTCTGTCAAATAATAAATAAATAAATCTTTAAAAAAAAAAAAAAAGAACAGACTATAGGGAAGGCAAGGGTGAATACAGTGAGACCAGTTAGGAGGATACTAACGAAACACAGGTACTTCCTATAAACTTTAGCCATGATGGCTCAGTGTTTACTTTTTAGGCATAATCTGTCAGATCCTGCTAACAGGAAATAACTGGAACTTAGAAGTTTATTATACAGAGCTCTTGGCATATATGTACGTCATGCAACACAAAAACAAAGGACATCTTTTAGCTACCTGCTACAGAAAAATTCTAAGTGTGTTCCTTTATAATCAGCTATTCCCTTTATGAAATTTTTAAAAATCCTATTGCAGCTGAGACTATTCTTTAAAGAAATAAGCTATTATTCCTGTAGCTCATTTAGTTACATACTATTTTTGAAGAAAAAATGCTACTTCTGTCCACTGAAAATATAAATCATTCCCTTGGACTGGTATTTCTCAGATCATTTAAATTAACCATTCCTAAAAAATCTTATTTCCTTTGGGAGGGGACAAAGCTTTTTCTTTTTATGCTCCCATTTTTAAAGTTTTCTTTCAATTGATACTAAATTTGCATATCAGTATCTGGGTCATTCACTTCAGGAAAGGGCAACCACAAAAACTCCCACTGTCACAAATAACATGTTTCAAAAAAATGTCCCTTCATGATACCAAAAAACTTCTCATTATCATCTAGTCCTCCTGGAAAAAGCAAATACAAGTCCCAAAAATTCTATAGAAGTTATCCTTAACACTGTATTATCTATCATAAGGGTAAGAGAAAAAGGGCAATTAAGATACTCAATTTGCCTGGAAAGGGATTAGGGAGCATGGAAGGAGATTTTGAAATAAAAATCATACCTCTAAAAACATTTGCTCATGAAACTGAAATAGGCATATTGTCCTACAGTATTTGAAGGAAATGAAGAGTGAAATATAAACAATTTACTTGCTTCAAAATTCAGAAAGATGAAAAGACTTCCCTGTGACAATTTTTGGAAGAAACAGGTGTGTAAACTTACAACACATGGTACTGAATTCAAATTCATTAATTCATTCAACATTTAAGTGCTTCTTAAGTGCCAGTAATTTCACCAAGCACTGAGGACACAGTCCTTGTTCTCAAGGGCTTATAGTCTTCACTTATCCCACAAGTTACCAAGTATTTACTATGAGCCAGATACTGGGGATATAACAGCATAACAGGTGACTGCAAGCAGCTTACACTAGGGGAAGAGGGAAATGCCTTAATGATGAAAACATACATAACACCCAAGTGTTACATGTGCTGCTTATGGAAGTGGGGGGGCGGGAGTGGTACACAAACAACTGAGTGATGGATTCACAGAGGGAGGGAGGAGAATATAGAGACTTGGGAGAGGTGACAGGAGAGCTGAGTCCTTAAAGAGGATTAGATGTTCACCTGGCCGACCTTGGAGGAAGGAATCCTAGCAGAGGGAGCAACTAGAGCAAAGGCAGAGAGATATGAACACAAATAACTCGTGTTGTTTGGTAGGCCTGGAATACAGAATGTAAAAGGTAAATCATGGAGGCTTCTATATGCCACAAGTAAGACTGGACTTTATTGGTATATATGAAAGGACCCTGAAGGTTTTATTCAGAAAACCAACATATGTGATCAGGTTTTTCTGGTGTGATGAGACACTGGTTTACAAAGAAATGAGAAAAGAATAACACAAGATAATGATGTCACCACATGAAACAACAAAGGAGACTGCCCAGTTAGAAAACTAAACACCCTTCAGGAAAAAAATTAAGCCACTTAACTATCCAAGCCCCTCTGGAAAAAAAGTTTTTAACCAGTATCATTGAAAACTTAAAAACAGAGGAAAGGTTTTTATATACATTATGGGTTATAACATCTACATATCTGTTTTGAGTTCAAGAGGTCTTAGTTTTTTATTAATTGTGTAAACATATATGGGACTGATGACTGCTGTACAAAAAGCAATGAAACTGTTTAGGAGCAAGTCTTTGATACAAAGGGAGAACCACGACTAACAGAAGGTATTTAAGTCAGGTTTAAACGTTTCCAAAGTTCAAGATACTCAAGTTTTATTGAATCAGCGCGTTTAAAAGGTGTGTCATAGGGGTGGAGCAAAAGGAGGAGGGATTAAAATTAATACATACTTATATATAAACAAGTTAACTCTTGATGTCGCCGGCCTAAAATCACCACTTGAAGATCTTTTCTCATGTAGGAGAAATGAACACCTACCAGATCCAATTAACATAAACACACAGGGTACAGGGAGAGGAGGGAGGAGAGGATGATCATACATGACAATATAAATGGGGTGGGGGCCAACCACCTATCCTGAACCCATAATCCAGCTGGCGGCGCGATGAGGAAATCCATTCCCCAAACCGCACAGCTCAGACTACACGATTCAGACATAAAGGCAGAAAAATGTCATTCCCAAATTCCACAAGCGAACCACCAGTCACTGGCCAAGGAGATAGAATCACATACTCAAGGGGATATGATCCCAGAACTCAAGGACAGAATACCATCCACACACCGTTCTTGAGGGGAGGTGAAGGATCCCCCCTATTCTAGGAGTGGGGAGCAGTCACCCTCAGTCCCTGCCCTAAGCGGGTGGACGCCCCCGCGGCCAGGCCCTGCCGAGGCCAGGGACAGTGACAGCCCCGAAGCCCCCTCAACCTCGGCCAGGAGCTGCCACTACTCCTCGCACCCCCTCCTCCCCAACACACACCCTCCCCTACCTGATATGGCGGCGGCGGCTCCTGATCCGGCTCCGTCCCCTCGCCAAAACTAGCCCGGTCGGACTGAGACTCGTGAAGCAGGGAGATGTCATCCGAAGTGGGGGATTTGAGGCAGTTCCCCATCTTCCGGGGCTAGGATGTGTGATCTGGGGGAGGAAGAAAGCAGTGACGGGGTCGTTCGCACGCTCGCGGTCAGCCTCGGTCAGCGAGGTGGGGTCGGACAGCAGGCCGGGGCTCAGGCGGCGGCGGCTCCCCCGCCCCCCGGCGCCGCCGAAGGGCCGCTCATGCCAGCCCCCGGACTTGGGGGCTCAAGGCTGGGCCGCGGGCTCCGCTGGGGTCGCGGCGGTTGCCTCTTGCGAGGCGGCAATGGGGGGGGGGGGGCGGGGAGACGAAGCACTTCCCCACCCCGCCCCCCCGCGGGGCGGCGGCGGCCACGGAGCTGCTGGGCCTAATCCAGGTCAGAAGGGGGGGGGCGCGGCCGTCGCGGCTGCCTCAGCTGCTGCCTCAGCTGCTGCTGCCCCTGCTGACGCCGGAGCCGCGGCCGCGGGCCTCATCCTACTCCGCCTCAAAGCGGCGGCGGCGGCCAGAACGAGGCCAGCTGCGGTCCTGCGTCACGCCGCCGTGCGTGCTCTGGTCCCGCCCCCGGCGCCGGGAGCCGTGGGCGGCTCCGGCTGCGCGGCCGCGCCCCCTTCTCCGCCTCCCGCAGCTGTTCCTGGGGCTGCGTCAGTTTGTGCTTCTCTCCCTGACAGTTGGCACGGTACCTGACTCAGAAACCTCTCTCTAGTCTCCCGTGCCTCCCCACTTCCACTTCACCATCCCAGCTGTCTCTGTTCTTACCTGCGCACTGTGACAGTCTTCTCACCGCCTTCTGCCAAGTGATCTATTTATAAACCCTTATCTGAATGTGTCACTCCCGTTGGTTAAACTGTTAAATGGCTTCTTCCCCTTTATCCTTTCAAAATAAAGTCCAAGCTCACTAATGAACCAATCCACTATTTGTACAGTTGAATAATCTTTTTTAAAATGTAAGTCTGATCCCCCATTTAAAACCTTCAATGGCTTCCTAAAACTGTTATGACTGCTATGACTAAGTATTCTTAAGTGGTTTACAAATCTACTTCCCCAATCTTCATTAGCGACATTGTCTCCTCAAATATTCTAAACTCCAGGCTGTCTAAATAAAGTACTTTTGGTTATCTTAGAAGACTGTTCCCACTGGCTGAGGCCTTTACACATATTGTTTTTCTTTCTTTTTTTAAGATTTTATTTATTTATTTGACAGAGAGAGACACAGGGAGAGAGGGAACACAAGCAGGGGGAGTGGGAGAGGGAGAAGCAGGCTTCCCGCTAAGCAGGGAGCCAGATGCGGGGCTCGATCCCAGGACCCTGAGATCATGACCTGAGCCCAAGGCAGACGATGAAGGAACTGAGCAAACCAGGCCACCCACGCATATTGTTTTTCTGACCCTAGATCACTTCTCCTTCACTCCAGACCTTCTACCTTTCATCAGGCTAGCCATTATTCCTACTTGGCCTTCCTACACTCATCTTCGTTTCCCCTAACCCTCCAGTCCAGGTTAGTCACCTTCTCTGTGCTCTTGGTCCTTGAGCTTTTCTCTGTCACAACCTAATCAGGCTGAATCATCTGTCCCTCCTCTGTGCATGGCCTGACACATTGCCTAAGGTAGAGTAGTATCTCTTGGTTGGATGAACAAAGAGCCCAAGAAGCAATGTGTGGGAAGGAGGAAAGAAGAAAGATGAGAATGCTCTCAGAAGACAAGAAGTGGGTCTTGACTCCCTTTCTTTTATTCACCATTTACTGATTATTTTTCTCCCCTCACAAGACCCTATGCTAGGCCCTAGGGAAACTGGTTTACCAGATCTGGCTTGTCTCTGTTGGAGCCCAGAGTCCAGCTGGGAAGACAAGTAAACAGATGAGTTCCTCTTCTCCCCCCCTCCAAAGCTTTTTAGAGGGTCCTAAGGAGAGTGATTAGACCATTTGGGTGAGGATCAGAAAAGATTCTTGGAGGTAGGACTCTGTTAAACTGGTATGGGCATGAGTACTCTAACTCTGGAGTCCCTATTCTACAAAATTACTTCTTAAATGGACTCATATCCCATATTAAATATAAGCTTTTTGCTGCATTCTCTCTTCCTCAAGACTTAGCTTCCTTCCCATTAATATTGCCCACTAAATATGGGATCCTTTATGCCATGTTTGTATCAGAATCTTCCATTCATCCTCAAGAATCATTACTTAATTCTCTAGCTTGAAAAGTAAAATGGATTCCCTGGGAGAAAAATTTCAGGCATTTGGCTCTCCCCCGACCTCCCGTTGCCATTTTCCTTGTCTCCTCTGAACTCTTACAACGGCTTCTTAATAAAGCCCTTGCTTCTATACCATGAACCCATTCTCCACACTACTGCCATGAAAAATGTAATCAGAGAGCTTTCATAGACTTGTGGTTCAGAAATTTAGCATGTCATTAAGGCTTTGCACCATTTGGTCCCATCTTTATGTCCCATATGACTCCAACTCCAACCAGGCATCCTACACTCCAGCCATCTTCACACTACTTGCTATGCGCTCAATTTTCACTATGCTTTTCCACCTTTGACCTTTTGCCATGCTGTTTCCTTCAGTTAAATTCCAGCCATCTCTTAAGACCCTCCTTAAAAACCACTTTCTTCATGTAGCTGTCCTTGATTTCACTTTGTTGGAACATATGTTAACAATAGAAAATAAATGGGATCTCTTATTGTATTATATAATATGTGTAATATATGAATATTTTACAACAATTTTAAATATGTAGTCATAACTGACTTTTATTAGCCTGAGCCATACATGTAAGAGCCCAGAAAGGTGTATATTGGTATTCCCGTTTTGCAAGAGTAGAAACATGGATTCACACGGATTCAGGGCTAAAGCCAGGATTTGAATCATGTACCAGTTGCCATTGTTAGCTATGAAAAAGGACTACAACTATTTTCATCCTGGTATTTCTCAGTATGTAAAAACAAGGGAATGGGGAAGACATCTTAAATGCCTTTGGCATCCACATGTGGGGAAAGGAGCTATTCAGTGATCTTTCTTCCTAATTCAGCTTTAGAAAGGAGCTCTTGGAGAGTGCCCTGTAGACCAGAGTGTGACCTAATCACAAAACATAATTTAAAATCGAAAATAGTAATAATCAGGACTACTGCAGTGACAAAGACTCTCCTTGACCTAACTCTAGTCAGGCTCCTCTAAAGTCCTCAAGGCCCTAAACTTGAGTTCTGTCCTGGGGTTACTTATTCCAGTTTTAGCAAAAATCTGAGTCAGTTTAACCCCACCCTTGTATCTGACAACCTCAGCCAGCCTTCAGCAAAAATCCTATCAAGGAGGTTTAACCAGAATTCCTCTTAGCCCTGATGTTTCCTCTTAGTAATTTTTTGTCCACTGATCCCACCCTGTTCCTTGCCCATAAATCCACACTTGTCCTTTTGTATTCAGAATAGAGTCCGTAGATTTACTTGGTAGACAAGTTTTAGGTTCATATCAATATTGAGCAGAAGGTACAAAGATTTACTATATACAGCCTGCCCCTACACATGCATAGCCTCCCCCATTTCAACGTCCTGCACCAGAGTGGTGTATTTGTTACAACTGATGAGCCTACAATGGCCCATGACTAATACACAAAATCCTTGTTTATGTTAGGGTTCACTCTTGCTGTTGTACATTCTGTGGGTTTGGACAAATTTATAATGATGTGTATCCACCATTATAGCATCATACAAAATAGTTTCACTGACCTAAAAATCTGTGCTCCACCTAATCATCCCTCTCTTGCCCCTAAAAGTCACTGATTCTTTACTGTCGCCACGGTTTTACCTTTTTCAAAATGTCATATAGTTGGAACCATACAGCATGGAGCCTTTTCAGATTGTCTTCTTTCACTTAGTAATATACCATTAAGGTTCTTCCTTGTTTGTCCATGACTTGATAACTCATTTCTTTTTTGCACTAAATAGTATTCCACTCCCTGAATGTCCCACAGTTTACAATGAAGAACATTTTACTTACTTCCAAGTTTTGGCAATTATGAATAAAACTGCTTATAAACATCCATGCACAGGGTTTTCTTTTCCAATTTTTTATTGTGGTAAAAAAACACTTAACCTAAAATTTACCACCTTAACCATTTTTTTAAAAAGTACGCTCCACAGCCAGCATGGAGCCCAACGTGGGCCTGAACCCACAACCGTGAGATCAAGACCTGAGCTGAGATCAAGATCGGATTCCTAACTGACTAAGCCAGGCAGGCACTCTTCACCTTAACCATTTTCAAGTGTACAGTTCAGTGGAAAAAAATACATTCATAATATTGTGCAACCATCACCACCATCCATCTCCAGATCTTTATTCATCTTGTAAAACCAAAACTATCCATTAAAGAATAACTCCCATTCTCCTCTCTCTCCAGCCACTAGCAACCACCATTCTGTCTCTATGATTTTTAACTAAGTATCTCACAGTATTTGTCCTTTGGTGACTGGCTTCAAGGTTCATCCATGTTGTATCATATTACAGGATTTCCTCCCTCTTTAAGGCTGAATAATATTCCATTGTATGTATATACCACACTTTGCTTATCCATTCATCCATTGATGGGCACAGGTTTCTTCTATGTTTTAGCTATTATGAATCATGCTGCTATGAACATGGGCATACAAATGTCTCTTTGAGACCCTGATTTCAATTCTTTAGTCATATACCCAGAAGTGGAACTGCTGGATCACATGGTAATTCTGTTTAATTTTCTGAGGAATTGCGACACTGTTTTCCACAGAAGCTGTACCATTTTACATTCCCGCAGAAGTGTGTCTGCAAGTTTTTGTGTAGACAAAAGTTTTCCACTAATTCTGGTAAATACCAAAGAGTACAATTGCTGGATTGTATGTTAAGAATATGTTTAGTTTTGTAAGAAACTACCAAGTTGTCTTCCAAAGTGGCCGTGCCATTTTGCATCTCCTCCAGCAACGAATGAGAGTTCGTGTTTTTCCATATCCTCCCCAGAATTTGGTGTCAGTATTCTGGGTTTTGGCCATACTAACAGGTGTATAGTGGTAAACTCATTGTTGTTTAATTTCCATTTATCTGAAATTTTCCTTTCATATGCTTATTTGCCATCTGTATATTTTAATTGGTGAGGCTTCTGTGTTTTTTTTAAGAGGGTTGTTTATATTGTTGTTGAGTTTTAAGAGTTCTTTATATATCTTACAGAACTGTCCTTTATCAGATATGTCTTTTACAACATTTCCTTCAAGTCTGTGGCTTGTCTTTTCGTCCTCTTGACCCTGTCTTTCACACAGCAGAAATTTTTGAATTTAATTAAACTCAGCTTATCTATTTTCTTTCATGTATTGTGCCATGCTTTATATCTAAAAAGTCATTGCAAAACCTAATGTCATGTAGATTTTCTTCTATGCTGTCTTCTAGGGGTTTTATATATTTGCATTTTACATTTAGATGTGATCCATTTTGAGTTAATTTTTGTGAAGGGTGTAAGGTCTGCATCTAGATTCATTTTTTTGCACATGGGTGTGTAGCCCAATCTAGTACATTTGTTGAAAAGACTATCTTTTCTCCATTGTATTACTTGCCTTTGCTCCTTTGTTAAAGATCAATTGACTGTATCTGGGCTCTCTATGCTGTTCTACTGATCTATTTGTCCATTCTTTTACCAACACCATACTGTCTTGATTACTATAGCCTTATAGTAAGCCTTGAAGTAGGGTAGCATCAGTCCTCCAACTTTGTTCTTCTTCAATAATCTGTTGGTTATTCTGAATCTTTTGCCTCTCCATAAAAATGGAGAATCGGGGTTGATATCCACAAAATAACTTGCTGGGATTTTGTTTGAGATTGCATTGAATCTATAGATCAAGTTGGAAAGAACTGACATCTTAACAATATTGAGTCTTCCTGTTCATGTACGTGGACTATCTCTCCATTTATTAAAAAAAATTTTTTTTAAGATTTTATTTATTTATTACACAAAGAGACACTGTGAGAGAGGGAACACAAGCAGGGGAAGTGGGAGAGGGAAAAGCAGGCTTCCCACGGAACAGGGAGCCCAATGTGGGGCTCGATCCCAGGACTCTGGGATCATGACCTGAACCAAAGGCAGACACTCAACGATTGAGCCACCCAGGCGCCCCTCTCCATTTATTTAGTTCTTATTTGATTTTATTCATCAGAATTTTGTAGTTTTCCTCAAATAGGTCTTCTACATATTTTGTTAACTTTATACATAAGTATTTCATTTTGGGGAGTTGCTAATGTAAATGGTATTTCTTTTTTTATTTTTTTTTAAAGGTTTTTTTTAAGGTTTTTTTTTTTTAAGATTTTATTTATTCATTTGTGAGAGAGACAGAGAGATAACAAGCAGAGGGAGAGGGAGAAGCAGACTCCCTGCTGAGCAAGGAGCCCGATGTGGGACTCGATCCCAGGACCCTGGGATCATGACCTGAGCCGAAGGCAGATGCTTAACCATCTGAGCCACCCAGGCGCCCGGTATTTCTTTTTTTAAAGATTTTATTTATTCATTTGCGAGAGAGACAGAGAGAGAACAAGCAGGGGGAGAGGCAGAGGGAGAAGCAGACTCCCTGCTGAGCAAGGAGCCCGATGTGGGACTCGATCCCAGGACCCTGGGATCATGCCCTGAGCCAGAGGCAGACGCTTAACCATCTGAGCCACCCAGGCGCCCTGTTAATGGTATTTCAATTTGACTTTCAAATTCCCTGTTTATTGCTGGTATATATAAGGAAAGCAATTGACTTTTGTATACTAGTCTTCTATCCTGCAATCTTGCTATAATTACTTACTAGTTTCAAGAGTTCTCTGGTTCATTCTTTTGGATTTTTTTTACATAAATGATCATGTCATCTATGAACAAAGTCAGACTTATTTCTTCCTTCTCAGTCTGTATATCTTTGATTCCTTCTCTTGTTTTATTGCATTATCTAGGACTTCCAGAATGATATTAAAAAGCAGTGGTGAGAGGGGGACATACTTACCTAAATCCTTATTTTAGTGATAAGCTTTGAATTTCTCACCATTTAGTATGATGCTAGCTGTAGGTCTTTTTGTAGATAGTTTTTATCAATCTGAGGAAATTCCCCTCAATTCCTAGTTTACTGAGAGTATCATGTATGAGTGTTGGATTTTGTCAAATGCTTTTTCTGTGCCTATTGATATGATCATGGGATTTTTCTTCATTAGCCTATTGATGTCCTGAATTACATTAATTGATTTTCAGTTGTTGAACCAGCCTTACATACCTGGAGTAAATCTCACTTGGTATATAATTCTTTTCATATTGTTAGATTCTATTTGCTAAATTTTTTTTTTTTGCTAACTTTTGAGGATTTTTTGCATCTATGTTCATGAGAAATATTGGTCAGTAGTTTTATTTTCTTGTAATCTCTTTGTCTGGTCTTGGTATTAGGGTAATGCTTGCCTCATAAAATGGGTTAGGAAGTATTCTCTCTGCTCTATGTTCTGAAAGAAATTGTAGGGAATTGGCATAATTTCTTCCTTAAATGTTTGATAGATTTCACCAGTGTACCTACATGGGCCTGATGCTTTCTGTTTTGGAACATTATTAATTTTTTTAAGACTTTATTTATTTATTTGAGAGAGAGAGAGAATGAGAGAGAGAGAGCACATGAGGGGGGGGTCAAGGGAGAAGCAGACTCCCTGTCGAGCAGGGAGCCTGATGCGGGACTCGATCCAGGGACTCCAGGATCATGACCTGAGCTGAAGGCAGTCGCTTAACCAACTGAGCCACCCAGGCGCCCGGAACATTATTAATTGTTGATTCAATTTTTTTAATTAGGCTTATTCATATTTTTAATTCTTCTGGTGTGAGTTTTGGCAGATTGAGTATTTCAAGGAATTGGTCAATTTCACCTATGCTATCAAATTCATGGGCAAAGAATTATTCATAGTATTACTTTACTATTCTGTTAATGTCCATGGGATCTGTAGTGATGGCCTTTCTTCCATTTCTGATGTTAGGAATTTGTGTCCTCTCCCTTTTTAACTTAGTTAGCCTGGCTAGAGGCTTGTTGATTTTATTGATCTTTTCAAAGAACCAGGTTTTGGTTTGATTTTCTCTATTGATTTCCTGTTTTCAATTTCATAAATTTCTGCTCTAATTTTTATTATCCCTTTTCTTCTATTTACTTTGAATTTAATTTGCTCTTCTTTTTCTAGTTTCCTAAAATGGAAGCTTAGGTGACTGATTTTAGATCTTTCTTCTCTTCTTTTCTAATATAGGCATTCAATGCTATAAATTTCCCTCTAAGCACTGCTTTTGCTCCATCCTACAAATTTTGTTAAGTTCTCTTTTCATTTTCATTTAGTTCAAAATATTGTTTAATTTGTCTTGAGATCTTTTTGACCAATGTGTTAGTTAGAAGTGTGTTATTTAATCACTAAGTATTTTGGGATTTTCTAGCTATCTTTCTGTTACTGATTTCTAGTTTACTTCTATTATGGTCTAGAGCAGACATTGTATGATTTTTATTCTTTTAAATTTTGTAAGGCATGTTTTATAGCCCGGAATGTGGTCTATCTTGGTAAATGTTTCATGTGACCTGAGAAGAATGTATATTCTGGTGTTCTTGGATAAAGTAGTCTATAGATATCCATTACACCCAGTTGATTGATGTTGCCACTGAGTTCAATTATATCCTTACAGACTTTAAACCTGTTGGATTTGCCCATTTATGATAGAGTGGAACCAGATATTAAAGAGATATTGCAGGGGTGCCTAGGTGGCTCAGTCAGTTAAGGGTCTGCCTACAGCTCAGGTCATGATCCTGGAGTCCCTGTATCAAGTCCCAGATTGAGTCCCAGGATCGAATCCTGCATCAGGCACCCTGCTCAGCTTCTGCCTCTGACCTTCCCCCTTCTCGTGCTCTCTCTGTCTCTTTCAAATAAATAGGTAAAATCTTTAAGAAAAAATAAAGAGATATTGCAAAAATAAAATATGTTATTTATGCTAATATATAAGGGGCTTAATATTGTTATTTTTAAATGAATTAAATATTTTTTTATATTTCTCAGTTTTCTTTTCTTTGTTTTAAAGACTTTATTTATTTATTGGAGAGAAAGAGAGAGCAAGAGAAAGAGAGAGCATGAGCAGTGGGGAGGGGCAGAGGGAGAGGGAGAAGCTGAGGAAGGACTCTGACACAGGGCTCCATTCCAGGACCCCAGGATCATGACCTGAGCCAAAGGCAGACGCTTTACTCACTGAGCCACCCAGATGCCCCTCAGTTTTATTTCCTAACATGATACATACTGATAGATATAATTTATATAAACCAAAGCTCATTGGAGTCCTCAATAATTTTTAAGAGCATATAGGGGTCCTAAGACAAAAAGTTTGAGAATTGCTAGTCTAAAGCCTTACCACTCAAATGTGATCCATAGATCACCACTACCTGATTTACCTAGGAGCTTATAAGAAATGCAAAGTCTCAGACCCTACCTAAGACTGAGTAAATGAGACTGTACATTTTACCACGATCCTCAGATTTATATGCACATTAAAGTTTAAGGAAAACTTAATCTAGGAAGGTTAAAAGGTCTTCTTGACACTTGAACTTTGTAGGATGGCTAGGAGCAGCTGGGGAGGACTGAAGACAAGGACTCAAGCAGAAGGGAGAGCTTAGATGAAGGCATAGTGTACAGAAATGTCATGACACATTGGAAAACTGGAAATAGAACATATCTAGATTTTTGTAATTTTTTTCCAATTTTTTTTATTGTGGTAAAATACACATAAAATTTACCATCTTAACCATTTTTAAGTATACAGTTCAGTGGTTATTAAATACATTCATAAGGCTGTGCAGTCATCACAATTCATCTCCATAACTCTTCTGTTCTTTTTAGAATTATGTTAAAATACATGTAACATAAAATTTACCATCGTAACCATTTTTAAGTGTACATTTTAGTAGTATTAAATACATTCACATTGTTTTGCAGCCATCACCACAATCCAACCCCATAACTCTTTTCATCTTGTAAAATCAAAACTCTATACCCATTAAACAGTAACTCTCCAGTTATTGCTGTGCACAAGGGTTCTAGTTTCTCCTCATCATTGCCAACACTCGCTTTCTGTTTTCCTGGTAATAGCCATCCTAATAACTGTTAGGTGATATCTCATTGTAGCTTTGATTTGCATTTCCTGAATGGTAAGTGATGCTGAGTATCTTTTCATGTGCTTAATGGCCATTCCTTTTCTTTGGAGAAATGTCTATTCAAGTCTTTTGCTTACTTTCAATCATATTGTTTTGTTTTTGTTGTTGAGTTTCAAGAGTTCTCTATATATTCTGATTATTAATCCCTTATCAGCTATATGATTTGCAAATATTTTCTCCCGTTCTGTAGGTTTCCTTTTATGCTGTTGATAGTGTCTTCTGATGCAAAAAAAATTTTAATTTTCATGAAGTCCAATTTGTTTATTTTTTCTTTTGTTAGCTGTAATTACTGTCATAGCTAAGATATCATTGCTGAGTCCAATGTTGTGAAGTTTTAGCCCATGTTTTCTTTCAAGAATTTTTTAAATTTAGGTCTGATCCATTTTGAGTTAGCTTTTTTTTAAATATGGTGTTAGCTAAAGGACCAAATTCATTATTTTGCTTATGTATATCCATTTTTCCCAACATCATTTCTTGAAAAGACTGTCCTTCCCCATTGAATGGTCTAGGCACCCTTTCATATTATGTGAGGCTTTATTTCTGTGATCTCTATTCTACTCCATTGGTCTATATGTCTGTCTTTATGCCAGTACCACACTGTTTTAATTTTTGTAGATTTATAGTAAGTTTTGAAATCAAGAAGTGTGAGTTCCCCAGTTCTTCTTTTTCAAGATTGTTTTGGCTATTTGGGGTCCTTTGTGATTCCATATGAATTTTAAAATGGTTTTTTCTATTTCTATATAAAACTGTAGTTGGCATTTTGATAGGGTTTGCATTGACTCTGTAGATTGCTTTGGGTAATATGGACATTTTAACAATACTAAATCTTCCATTCCATTCCATGATATGTTTCCATTTATTTATGTCTTCTTTAATTTCTCTTAGCAATGTTTTATAAGGTTCAAGTACTAGTCTTTCATCTCCCTGGTTAATTCCTAAATATTTTTTTCTTTTTGATGCTATTACAAAAAAAATTATTTTTGTAATTTCCTTTTCAAATTGTTCATTGTTACTGCAGGTGACCCCTGAAGAGCACAGATGTTAGGACTGCCGACCCATGTGGTTGAAAATGCATATATAACTTTGACTCCCCCCAAATTTAACTACTAATAGCCTACTGACCAGAAGGCTTACCAATAAAATAAACAGTCAACACATATTTTTGTATGTTACATGTATTTTATACTGTATTTTTACAATAAAGTAAGCTAGAGAAAGCAAAATATTATTAAGAAAATCATAAGGAAGAAAAAATAAATACTGATAGTACTATACTGTAAAAAAATCCATGTATAAATGGACCCATTCAGTTCAAACCCATGTTGTTCAAGGGTCAAATGTATATAAAAAATGCAACTGATTTTTGTGTTGACTTTGTTTCCTGCTACTTTGCTGAGTTTATTAATTAGTTCTAATAGGTTTTCTTTGGCGTGTGGGTTCTTTAGGGTTTTCTACGTATAAGATTATATAATCTGCAAATAGAAATAATTCTACTTCATCCTTTCCAATTTGGATGTCTTTCTTTTTTCTGCCTACTTGCTCTGGCTAGATCTTCCAGTACTGTGTTGAATAGAAGTGGTAAAAGTGGGCATCCTTACCTTTTCCTGATTTTAGAGGAAAAGCTTTCAGTCTTTTACCATTGAATATGATATTTGCTGTGGGTTTTTCATACATGGCTTTTATTATATTGAGGTCATTTCCTACTACTCCTAGTTTTCAGAATGTTTTTATCATGAAAGTTTGTTGAATTTTGTCAATGCTTTTTCTGTATCAGTTGAGATGATCATGTGGGTTTTTTTCCTTTATTCCGTTAATGTGACATATTACATTGATTGCTTTTTGCTTATTGAAAAATCCTTACATTCTAGGGATAAATTGCACTTGATTGTGGTGTATAATCCTTTTATGTGCTGCTGACTTTGGTTTGCTAGTATTTTGTAGAGGATTTTTGCATCAATGTTCATAAGGCATTGGCCTATAGTTTTCTTGTAATGTCTTTTTCTGGCTTTGGTATCAGGGTAATGCTGGCCTTACAAAATGAGTTAGGAATTGTTATGTCCTCTTCAATTTTTTGTAAAAGTTTGAGAAGGATTGGCATTAGTTCTTTAATGTTTGGTAGAATTCACTAGTGAAGCCATAAGGCAGGCCCAGGGCTTGCTTTCTAGGAAGATTTTTTATTGTGAGTTCAATTTCCTTACTAGTTATAGGTCTATTCAGATTTTCTGTTTCTTCACAATTTAGTCTTGGTAGTTTTTTTTTCTAGTAATTTGTCCATTTCATCTAGATTATTCAATTCGTTGATATGCACTTGCTAATAATACTCTCATAATCCTTGTTATTTCTGTAGAATCAGTAGTTATGTTGCCACTTTCATTTCTGATTTTAGTAATTTGAGTCTTCTCTCTTTTCCTTAGTCATCTAATGAGAGTTTTGTCAACTTTGTTGATCTTCTGGTTTCATTGAAACTTCTGGTTTCATTGATTTTTTTTCTATTGTTTTTGTATTCTCTATTTCATTTATCTGTGATCTATATTATTTCCTTTTTTCTGTTAGCTTTGGGCTTAGTTTGTTCTTCTTTTTCTAGTTTCTTAATTTGCAAGGTTAGGTTGTTGATTTGAGATCTTTCTTGTTTTTTAATGTGTTTATAGCTATAAATTACCCCCTTAACACTGCTTTTGCTGAGTTCCATAAGTCTTGGTATACTGTGTTTTTGTCTGTTATTCATCTCAAAGTATTTCCTAATTTCCTTTGTGATTTCTTCTTTAAACTATTGTTTGTTTAAAAGTATGTTGTTTAATAAGCACAATTTTGTGAACTTTCCAATTTTCCTTCTGTTATTTATTTCTAATTTCATCCCATAGAAGATACTTTGCATAATATTTATATTTTTAAGTCTGTTGAGACTTAATTTGTGGCCTAATATATGGTCTACCCTAAAAAATGTCCCATATGCACTTAAGAAGAATATGTATGCTGTTGTTGTTGAGTAGAGTGTTCTGTGTATGTTTGTCAGAGGAGTTGGTTTATTGTGTTAAGTCTTTTATTTTCTTATTTATCTTCTGTCTGTTATTTCCTTCCTTATTATCTTCTGGAATGGTAGTCCTAGTCATTATCATGAGTAGGGTATTGAAGTCTTCAACCATGTAGAATTGTCTATTTTGCCCTTCAATTCTGTCAGGGGGAAAAGAGAAAAATGAAGGGGCAGCAAAAAAGGGGCACCAATGCTTTAAATTTCCTGGAAGTCACTAGTTAGAGGGGGGAGGGGCTTGCAACAACTGGAAGGTGCAACAATAATGGCTTCCTACCTCTTTGTACCTCTGTGATCAGAAGCAGCAAACAGCAATCAGAGCACAGATCCCCAATATTTGGAGGACAGAGTCCCTTTTGCTCACCCTGGCTTGTACAAGCTGTGGTCAAGCTGCTCCAGGAACTTGTGCACAGCAGCCTGTCACTGGGTGTGGAGGATGGACAGCTGCTACTGTGTTGAGTTGAAATTAATTGAAATTCACCACAATTTATCTTCCAAGTCTTCCCCTAGAAGTTATAAGCAAGGCATCAATAGACTATAGAGTTCCAAATACATAGTTATATGAGGCAGATTCTGCTATGCAGTTGTTGTCTAGGTGGGGAGACAGAATCTTGGCACTTCTTACTTTGCCACCTTTCCAGAATACTCTCTTGGTAACATTTTACCCTCTAAAAAATAAATTATGGTGATTACAATATCTTTACATTAAAAACCAGGAGCTAATATATATATATTAACTGAAGGACAATCTTGGAAACAATGATCTAAATATTTGATCATAGGAAAATGATTAAATAATCATATACTCACTTTAAGAGTTATTCTCTAAAATTGTCATTCTCTACAACATTATTCTCTAGTCCCTTGTCTTACTTTGTTTTTCTTTATAGCACCTGATATTTTACTATGTATGTATTGTTCATTGTATGTAACTGTCACTAGAATTAATACCATAGGGTAAAGTCTTTGTCATTTTCACCACTGAATCCTCAGCATCTAAAATAGAACCTGGCAAATTATAGGAACTATATAAATATTTTTTGAATATATGCATAAATGAAGCATGAAAAGTTCTTGGGAAATACGATTTAGTAAAAAAATACAGAAAATGAAATGTTTTCTCTCATTAAAATAATGAAAAAATGACAAAAATGACAAGACAGAGTTTGGAATTTAGGAACTTGGAGACAATGGTCACCAAGGTAATGTGGAGAAATGGAAATGATATTCTGATAGGAGACAAGGTTGTAGGCAATGTTTCCTCTCTCTTTCCCTTTATTCCTAGTATTAGTGTTTCGAAATGGTTTGTGCTATGAAAAAAAAAACTTTAAAAATTCTTTTCCTGAGGCAGGCGAAAGTATGGATAGAATATTATACTTGCCACACTTATTCCTGACAAATGGAGCTATATATTCCAGAGTGGGAAAGAATAGTCCTTGGAGCTTTCAGAGAGGATAATAAGCACCGAGAAGGAGGATGATTGCTTAGTATTTGAATAGTAAGTCACATGATATATTAGAATCAAGGGATGTGGGGAAAAGAAAATAAGAACTAGCTTCTGCGGCTTGTGTCCACAGGCTCTGTTCTGAATTTAACAATGGAACACCAATAATCAGGCAAGGCCAGAACATAGAGTTTCACATCTTATACATGTCACAAATGTGCTCAAGCCAGGAAACAAGTAACAACTAAAATTCAGACCTTACTCTACTTTCTGAGCCACTGAAACCTGGTGCAGGACTGTATCTGCCCAGAAGATGTACTTTTTTCTAATTTTCACAAGGCATCACAGAGGATATGTAGTGGAATGGGCCACTGACTTAGTGTGCTGGAGTCTGATGCCAAGTAAAATAACCTCTTAGTTGTACCACATCAACCTCTACTCTAAGAAAGTAGTAGGGTCAGGCTCAATGTGCAGTTTTCAAATAACCACATGAAAAGCATGTGATTAGTATTCATCACATACAGTCTGTTACCCAGACTTGCACACATGCTGAAATAAGTTTATATGCTGGATGTAAATATAGAACACTAAATGGCCTACTTTCTTCTAAGCCTACTGCCATGATTTAATGAAGAAATGGGGGTGGAAGGCTTGCATATGGGAACATAGAAAGAAAAGCTTTGGAGTTACAACTCTTGGACTCATCAATTGGAAAAACATTAAGTTGAAGTCTCCAGTCACTTTCTCCTTATATCTCTCTGACTGCCTTAGGAAAAGACATTAAATAATTTCTGAGTGGTTTGTATTTCTCACATCCTCTACAAAAACCATGTGAACTCAGTGTTTCCCAAACATACCATGCTCTCTCACCCTGCCTCCCCTTGGCCCATGCCTAGAAAGTCTTTCATTGTCTCCTCAGCAAATTCTTTGATGCTCCTCCTATTAAGAGATGGTGTCTATGTCCTTTCTACCTGTATCTGAGTAGAGACTCTGGTACTGTTTTAACTAATAAAATATGGCAGAAATAACACTGCCGGTTTCCAAGTCTGGGACTTAAAAAACTGGAAGTGTTCATTTCCTATCCCTTGGAACATTGCCCCTCGGAGCTCCTGGGTGTCAGGTAAGATGTTTGACATCCTTCTGGAGGGCCCTCATGGACAGGCTTTGAGACCACATGTAGAGAGAAGGGCCTGACTGAGCCCAGCTTCTGTGTGAGGGAGATGGCCTTAGCTGAACCCAGTCTTCCAGTTGTCCCTGCCAATGCATCAATCATGTGAGTGGAGCTATCTAGGATCTTTCAGACTAGCCAAACTGCCGGCTGAATAACATCCACTGACCCCATTTAACTCCATGTGGAGAAGAAGAATCAATTGGTCATCCAAGCTTATGCCAAATATTAACTCACAAAATTAAGATACATAATGATTTTTTTAAAACAGCTATTAAGTCCAACAACTGATAACCAGAACAGAAGCTGATACCTGGAAATGCAGTACTTCCATAACACAAAACCCAAGACATTGGATATTGACTTTGAGACTAGGCAATGGGTAGAGACTTGAAGGGCCTTGAGGAATCTGTTAATGAAATTTGAAATGGGATGGAGAAGACTCTTGGTGAAGACTTGTAGAACAGTCAAGAAATTGTGTTTGGAAGCTGGAGGAAGATTTGGCAAATAGTCATTTACGGTAACATGGAAAATAGAAAGATACATAATGAACTTGAGGATCTGACTGGGGATTTGCCAGGCAGAAAGTACAAAGCATTAACTAGCTTTTTCTAGCTATCCATGATAAAATATGAGAACAGAGAGGTAAACTAAAGAAGGGCCCAGGATAGTATTTCTAGCCTACTTCCAGCACAAGGATCTCAAAGGAATAAATGGCCTCTTGTTACAGGTCAAGTCCAAGGTGCTGCCAGCAAAATAAGGTCACAGGGTAAAAACAAATCAAGGGTGCAACTGTAAAATCTTTTTTTTTTTTTAGATTTTATTTATTTATTTGACAGAGAGAAAGAGCACAAGCTGGGGGAGGGGGGAGGCAGAGGGAGAGGGAGAAGCAGCCTCCCCACTGAGCAGAGACCCTGATGCAGCACTTGATCCCAGGACCCTGGGATCATGACCTGAGCTGAAGGCAGACTTTAACTGACTGAGCCACCCATGGGTCCCTGTAAAATCTTTTGTTAAGACCTCAGAAAGATTTAAGGCTGTATCTTATAGATCCTTTATAAATTGTTCTTAGGGGTAAAAAAAAAATATTTCTAAGAATCTTAATGCTGTGCCTCATTGCCCCTCAATGTTAAACGACATGTTTTCTAAGAGTCTTAAGTGTGTCATTCCACAGCAGCTTCACAGAGCACCCAAGGTCAAGAAAGGCTCTCTGAAAGAGATTTGTGGGTGTGTTTTCTGCATAATGGAGTAGAGTATACTTTGATACACAGGAAACTCCCTGAATTTTAAAAGGATTACATTAGCTTGGCCTGAAACTGACAGAGACAACACAAAATGAAAAGAGGTCTTTGGACTCCCAGTCAGCTGTGGGCAGAGCGCAGGCTGAGAAAACTACTCAACTACAAAAATGGGTTATTTGTTATGGAAAAAAGAGGGATGACTCAGAGGGCAAAACCAAAAGTCACAGACACTCTTATTCCCAGGGAGCAGAACCAGGCCTTAATGAAGGAACTGGCAACATGTGTCTGGCTAGATTTCAGAATACACTAGTGACAGCTATGTGCTCCCTTTCCCCCACCCACCACCACCATTGAACCGGAGTATCCATTATAGTTATTTTATGCCTGTCATCATTATAGTTGGGTGTGTAAGGGGAAGATAACTTATCTCCTTAGTTTAGAGATCTTCAGGTTGAAAGGAACAATGCTCAAGAAGCTACAGCTGAAATCCATGCACAGAAATCAGTGGCATTCCTATACACCAACAACAAGACAGAAGAGAGACAAATCAAGGAGTCGATCCCATTTACAATTGCACCCAAAACCATAAGATACCTAGGAATAAATTTAACCAAAGAGGCAAAGGATCTGTACTCAGAAAACTATAAAATACTCATGAAAGAAATGGAAGAAGATACAAAGAAATGGAAAAATGTTCCATGCTCATGGATTGGAAGAACAAACATTGTGAAGATGTCAGTGCTACCTAGAGCAATCTACACATTCAATGCAATCCCCATCAAAATACCATCCACTTTTTTCAAAGAAATGGAACAAATAATCCTAAAATTTGTATGGAACCAGAAGAGACCCCGAATAGCCAGAGGAATATTGAAAAAGAAAAGCAAAGCTGGCAGCATCACAATTCCGGACTTCCAGCTCTATTACAAAGCTGTCATCATCAAGACAGTATGGTACTGGCACAAAAACAGACACATAGATCAATGGAACAGAATCGAGAGCCCAGAAATGGACCCTCAACTCTATGGTCAACTCATCTTTGACAAAGCAGGAAAGAATGTCCAATGGAAAAAAGACAGTCTCTTCAACAAATGGTGTTGGGAAAATTGGACAGCCACATGCAGAAGAATGAAACTGGACCATTTCCTTACAGCACACACAAAAATAGACTCCAAATGGTTGAAAGACCTAAACGTGAGACAGGAGTCCATCAAAATCCTAAAGGAGAACACAGGTAGCAACCACTTTGACCTCCGCCGCAGCAACTTCTTCCTAGAAACATCGCCAAAGGCAAGGGAAGCAAGGGCAAAAATGAACTATTGGGATTTCATCAAGATAAAAAGCTTTTGCACAGCAAAAGAAACAGTCCACAAAACCAAAAGACAACCGACAGAATGGGAGAAAATATTTGCAAATGACATATCAGATAAAGGGCTAGCATCCAAAATCTATAAAGAACTTATCAAACTCAACACCCAAAGAAGAAATAATCCAATCAAGAAATGGGCAGAAGACATGAACAGACATTTTTCCAAAGAAGACATCCAAATGGCCAACAGACACATGAAAAATTGCTCAACATCGCTCGGCATCAGGGAAATCCAAATTGAAACCTCGATGAGATACCACCTCACACCAGTCAGAATGGCTAAAATTAACAAGTCAGGAAATGACAGATGTTGGCGTGGATGCGGAGAAAAGGGAACCCTCCTACACTGTTGGTGGGAATGCAAGCTGGTGCAGCCATTCTTGAAAACAGTATGGAGGTTCCTCAAACAGTTGAAAATAGAGCTACCATACGATCCAGCAATTGCACTACTGGGTATTTACCACAAAGATACAAATGTAGGGATCCGAAGGGGTACATGCACCCCAATGTTTATAGCAACAATGTCCACAATAGCCAAACTGTGGAAAGAGCCAAGATGTCCATCAACAGATGAATGGATAAAGAAGATGTGGTATATATACACAATAGAATATTATGCAGCCATAAAAAGGAATGAGATCCTGCCATTTGCAACGATATGGATGGAACTGGAGGGTGTTTTGCTGAGTGAAATAAGTCAATCAGAGAAAGACATGTATCATATGACCTCACTGATATGAGGAATTCTTAATCTCAGGAAACAAACTGAGGGTTGCTGGAGTGGTGGGGGGTGGGAGGGATGGGGTGGCTGGGTGATAGACATTGGGGAGGGTATGTGCTATGGTGAGCACCGTGAATTGTGCAAGACTGTTGAATCACAGATCTGTACTTCTGAAACAAATAATGCAATATATGTTAAGAAAAAAAAAGAAGAAGAAGATAGCAGGAGGGGAAGAATGAAGGGGAGTAAGTCGGAGGGGGAGACGAACCATGAGAGATGATGGACTCTGAAAAACAAACTGAGGGTTCTAGAGGGGAGGGGGTGGGGGGATGGGTTAGCCTGGTGGTGGGTATTAAAGAGGGCACATTCTGCGTGGAGCACTGGGTGTTATGCACAAACAATGAATCATGGAACACTACATCAAAAACTAATGATGTAATGTATGGTGATTAACATAACAATAAAAAAGTAAAAAATAAAAAAGAAGCTACAGCTGAGGAATTACATTTGAGGCGCTTCATCTATACCGGGAACTTATTCAGATAATGCGCTCATGGACCTTAATCCCGAGTCTGATGCTATAATGGGCTGTTTTGAAGGGTGGGTCCTTTGAGGAGGTGAATGCATTTTGCATGTGGGAAGAATATAAATAATTTGTGGTCAGAGGGCAGATGGTGACAGATTAAAGATGGCTGTAAATTCTTTGATCCTTTTACCATTGTCAAGTGTTATGTCTCCTCTTCCAGAGTCTGGGTGGGCTTTAGACTGTTTTGAGCAATAGAATACTAGAAATGACACTGTGCTAGTTTCCAAGCCCAAGTCTTAACAGACTGTTAACTTCTATTTCCTGTCTCTAGGGAACATTGTCTCTTTGAGCCCTGAGCCACCAAGTACCCCGCTGGAGAGATCACACTGAGACTGTCTGTAGGGTAAGAGGGGCCCAAATGAAGCCAGCTTTCTAGTCATTCCTGCCAAGCCTTGAGGCATGTAAGTGAAGCCAAACGAATACCTTTGAGTGACCTCAGTTGACTCCATGTGGAGCAAAAGAAGCAACTAACCAAGTCCTGACTGGATTCCTGATTCACAATTGTAGGAAATGATGAAATGGTTGTTGATCTAAGCCACCAAACTGGGCCGCCTGGGTGGCTCAGTTGGTTAAGCAGCTGCCTTCGGCCTAGGTCATGATCCCAGGATCCTGGGATCCAGTCCCACATTGGGCTCCTTGCTCAGCAGGGAGCCTGCTTCTCCCTCTCTCTCCCTCTGCTTATGCTCTCTCTGTCAAATAAATAAAATCTTTAAAAAAAAAAGATAAGCCATCAAACTTTGGGATAGTTTGTTACACAACAGTAGATAACTGAGATCTCCATGACTTTGGGTCAATCTTTTCTCTCTAGAACTATTTCTTCAGCTTGGGCAGTGTTGGGCTCAGTTAGGTGAACTCAAAAGGCCTTAATGGTTCTGATTTTCAGTTCCAAAGCAGTTAAAGGTGGTTGGACTATTCCAGATGGCATTTAGACATTTGTTAAATGATCAGAGGAACATAGACTACATATAATTACATACTCAATAAGTATTTTAATGAGTTTTGAAGGATGAAAAAGAACTGAGTAAGTAGAAGTGAAGGAAGGACAGCAGACAGAATGAACAGCATGTGCAAAAACTCAAAAACCTGGACAGCTTAGGAAATTGCAAGCATTTCAGAATTGTTGAAGCAGCAAGTACAAGGGAGAACGTGGGAGATGAAGCTGCAAAGATAGGACCAGATTATAAAGAGACTTATGTGCCTGGCCACGCATTTTAGGCTTTATCTGCAGACCCTGGAAGACCTTGAAAGGAAAATTATCACTGAATCCTCAGCAAGATAAATGTATTACCCCTCTTTTCATAGATATAGAAACTAAGGTTTTGTTACCTGTCCAAGATTACATAATTAGTAGGTGGTTGATCCAGGATTGGAATCCAGTAGTAGGTACTACTACTTTCTACTATTTTTTTTAATATTTATTTTTCTGGTTATCTTTTTTTAAAGATTTATTTATTTATTTTGAGAGAGTGAGAATGAGAGAGAGAGCACATGAGAGGGGGGAGGGTCAGAGGGAGAAGCACACTCCCCGCCAAGCAGGGAGCCCGATGCGGGACTCGATCCCGGGACTCCAGGATCATGACCTGAGCCGAAGGCAGTCACCCAACCGACTGAGCCACCCAGGCGCCCTCTACTATTATTTTTAAAGCAAAGAGAATTTAGGTAACTTGCTCAGGTCTCACATTTTGTAAGCCTGGATTGGATCCTGGTGGACTAGAATCATGCTTTTAATCATCAGCAGGAACATTTAAACTGGGTTTTAAGATGGGGAGAAGATTTGTGGGCCAAAGGCATTTAAGAAAGAAAAGCAAATGCAAATACTTGATGCAAATGTTTGTTGGCATGAAAGTTCCCTGTGTTTGAAGAATAACATTTCAGGGAAGCTGAAATTTAGAGAAAGAATACTGTGTATGTGTGTGTATGGTAGGAAGTGGAGGGAAAATGAGAGAAGAACGGTAGGTGAGGGTGCTAGAAATACAGTCTGGGGCCAGGTAATGGAAGGCCTGGGATGCTAGACAAAGGACTTGATCATCTAGGCTATGGGGAAGCATTGAAGTTTTTCTTTCTTTCCTTTTCTTTTTTAAAAAAAATTTTAATTTTTTAATCAAAGGAGTACCACAATTAGGTCTATATTTTAGAAAGAACAATATGGTTGAAAGGGGAAATGGGTGGAATAGAAGAGACTGGAGGCATACAGAAAGTAGTCAGGACTCAGTTGTAATGTCTGACATCGAGGCCTCAGCTAGGATGGTGGTAGTGGGGATGCGGGAAAGGGAAATGAACAATATATGGGCTAGTGCTTGTTTTCATAGCTAACAGTTCCTACTGGCATAATTTTGAAAGTTGATTAAATGTAGACTGTTTTGCTTGGAGACGCTTGGATATAAAGCTTCTTTTCCTAATTTGAAAAGCCAGGAACTCTGCCTACAATTCAGTGGTCCACACAGGGCAGGCAAATCAAACACACTAAGCCCATTAAAGGGCACACATATAAGAAGAGTTTGAATACTTTGGTGTTTTCCTGGCCTTCCCATCTACAGCTATTTGCATTATTTCTACCTCAAAGACAGGACCCCAGCTGCATTTTAACAGGCATATTACTGGATTTTAAACTGTCCACCGAGGCCACAAAACTTGACCCGACCCAAATAAAACTGAACAAAGGCTGAGGCAAATCCTGCATTCTGCACATCCTGCCTTAACAAACATGACAAAGGAAACTTGCTGACACCTCCAACACTTTTCATATCAATTCCATTTGCCTCGAAAGCCCTCACTTCCATTATCCTCCTCTATGATGGGCTCAGACCCACCTCTTCCAAGGCAAAGCCAGATATGCACTTCTCTCTGCTCCTCTAGCACCCTCCATACTTCTCAATTATAGCACTTGTCATCTGTTTAATAACTATGTGATTTCTTATCTTTCTCTTTCACCTGTACTGTGAAATGTTTAAGGGTACAGATTTAATTTTGTTCATTTATTTATCTCCAGTGTCAGGCAAGACACCTAACACATAAATGCTTGTTAAGTAACTGGCAGTCAGCACATAAACACATGATAAAAATCTTCAGTTAAAGAAATTCAAATGCAAATGAAATACTGTCAAAAATTATTTTAAAACTTAAAAAGTAATCAAAATAATGCATTCACATGGTTTATAAAATCAAACAATTCTATCAGATGTATGGTGAAAAACTGTGATCTCCAGCTCCTCCCATCCTTAACCTCAAGCCTCCTCTCCAAACTCTTTTGGCTATTTCTTCTGGTATTTACCTCCATTAAAAGATAACATGCTTATACTGATTCTTTTTGATTTATCAACTTTAGATATTATCTTTTGAATTCCTATTGTGAAAAGTGAGGGGTCAGCCCTCTCCCATCACTCTAGGCCCCTATTTCCTCTCTCTAACATATATAAAATATATTTTTTTACTAAATCAAAATTCACTGTTTGAATTATTGTAAGTATTACTTACTGCCAAGCTAAGCACTATACTATATTTCCTTTCTTGTACACTTTTCTTACTGGAGATATTAATCATTTTATCTTTTCCTGTGCTTTGTTCTCTATGTCACTATTTTCTACATTATCAAATATATCAGATAATTATCTGTTCCACTTATTTTCCTGAAGATACACATTCTGGAGCCCTCCATTCTCCTATTCCAATCTTCAAACATGCTAAACAGTTGCCACCCCAGCATTCTCCTTTACTGTCGTAACAGAGAATTTTCTTTGCCACTCTCCTGTGGTAGATGTCCTTTTTTACCAATCCCATGTTTATCTCTCTTTTTCTCCCTCATTTTGGTGGCACATATGCTATCAATAGCTTCCTGAAAAAGAGGTATGGGAAATAATTCTTTTTGGAGACTTTGGAAGTCTCAAAATGCCTTAATTTTACCTTCTAGCTTGACTGGCAGTTCTCTGCATATAGAATTCTAGCTTGGAAATAATTTTGACACAGAACTTTTAAGGCACTGTTACTTTCTTTTCTAGTTTCTATTTTTTGTTGTTGAGACATTTCATGTTCTTTGGCTTCTCTCTCTATACCTTGTAGGATACCATTATTTTCCCTTCATAGCTTAAGGACACTTTATCTCCTAGTATCCTGAAATTTCTTAGGGATGTACCCTGACACTTTTTTAAAAAGATTTATTGTGCTCAGCTTTTAATACATCTTTCAGATGGAAAACGTGTTCTTCAAATTCTGGAAATTTTTTCTTGTGTTCTTTCTTTAATAATTTCTTTTTCTTTTTTTTAATGTTCTTTTTTTTAAGATTTTATTTATTTATTTGACAAAGAGAGGCACAGTGAGAGAGGGAACACAAGCAGGGGGAGTGGGAGAGGGAGAAGCAGGGAGCCCGATGCAGGGCTCAATTCCAGGACCCTGGGACCATGACCTGAGCCGAAGGCAGATGCTTAACAACTGAGCCACCCAGGCACCCCAATAATTTCTTTTTCTTTATCTCTTTACTTTCTCTTTTTGAAACGTACATAGCTGGATTGTGGATCTCCTGAACTGATCTTCCAGTTTTCTTTTGTCTTCTTTGTCGAGCTGTTTGTCTTCCTGTTCTGTTTTTGGGGGAAGATTTCTTCCATTTTAATTTCCAACTCTTCTATTGATTTTTTAAGTTTTCTGCTTTCATGTTTTTAATTTTCATGAGTTCTTGTTTTCTTTTTATTCCTTTTTTTCTTAAGAAAGCATCCTACTCTTGTTTCATGAATGCAATATCTATTCTTACTCTCCAAGTACATTGATGATCATCTAAAATTTTTCTTCTGCTCCCTAGTTTGTCTGTTTTTTTTTTTTTTTTTTGAGTTCCATTTCTTGATTTCTTTTGGCTTCTCCCATTTTGGAGACTTTCTTCAAATATTTGGTGAATTTTTGTGGCCCTTTATATTTAGTAGTGAGGTACTAAAACATCAGTTGGAAGCTCCGTGTGAGTAGATGGGATTTTCAACTGGTGGCTTCGCTGTAGGGTAATAGGGAGGTTACCTGACAATTTTGTTGGGTACCTCAAAATATCATTATCTGTAGTTCTTTTTTCTGAAGCTGGTCAGTTTCTTCGGATTCTCCCCTTGAGTAACAGAGGCAGGTATAGCTGCCTGGCTATCCAAGTACTCTAAACTGTGCAGGCCTAGGGGCCAGAAGTCTCACCATTCAGTGAGTGTATATTCACTTAATTCCCATTTTCTGTTGGCACTTCTCTCTCCCTGCTAAGTGCCTAATTTCTCTGGGCTTTGGTGTCATGGGTGCAATTTTTCCATAGGTCAAATCTCTGGTCTCCTGTCAGGATAGGGAGATACACTAGCCTGGTTGGATGAGCTGGGGGAAGGGACCTGCAACTCTAAGTTCTCTCTACATAGGCATTCAACCAATATTCACACCTCATCCCTGCCTTCCACAATAACGTGTGCCTCAAATTACTGAACCTTTCTCAAATGGCAGTACAACGTAGTCATTAAGAGAATGGACCTTGAACCCAGATAGCCTGGGCTTGAAAATTGGCTATGTGTCCTTGGACAAATTTTTTGACCTCATGCTTCAGTTTCCTCAGTTGTAAAATGGTGAAAATAATATTACCTACCTTGAAGGATGTTGTGAAGATTAAATGAGTTTATATATGAAAAATGCTTAGAATAATGCCTGATATCTACTAAGATGTATAGTAATATAATATTATTCTTTTTTTATTTGTTAGTTGTTTATTTATCAAGACAAACTATTCCATAAGCCAATATTCGTGTTTCATAGTTCAGGAACACAGGTCAGTGACAGACTACGCTGGAACTTAACCCAAAGAAATTCTTTACATTACCAAATCACTTTGCACTCTGAAAGATACCGGCCTTCTTCATCTCCTCAAAATCTTTCATGGAATCATAATTTCTGCATATGCCTTCTTTCTTGGTTCGGCCACAGCAAACTTATAGCAAGCTGCAACTCCCAGGGATACAGCGAACGCTCCAACAATATGAAATCACAGACGCTTGGCCAGAACGCCTTGCATCTGAGGTTTTGTCAAAGCACTGGAAGTCATGGTAGTTATTCTCCTCAACACCAACCTCAAACCTAACATCCTCCCTAACTGATATAGAAATGGACCAGTAATATAATATTATTCTTATCCTTATTCATGTCTATAGCTTCCAACTGGAATCTCCCATCAGCATATACTTCAGCTTTCTCAACTCTACTGACTTTTCAGTCTTCTAAAAATTTTTCTATTGACAACTTTTCCTGCATTCTTTCCTCATGAGTTGTTAGCATAAAACAAACATTTGTTCTCAATTTATTGATGGTTTTGGAGAAGAGGGAAGATAAGCACACATATAGATTATAATATATACATATTATGTATAAAACATATATATTACATATAATATATATAACATGTTATATATTATTATATGTTATTATACTAGAACTGGTTCAACTGACCAAAATAAAAACACTGAAATCATAACATCAATGTTGATAAGATTGTGCTGAAATAGGGAAGTCATTTATTGTTATCAATATGAATTCATATAATTCCTTTAGAATATAGAATCTATATTGAAACAAAAAAATGCTTTGACCTGTAACTGGCTATCCATTGAAATTATTTAGAGGTGAAAAATCAATAAACAAAATATTATTCATTTTAATGAAAAATTAGAGGCAACAAAAATTTCCAACAGTCTTAGGATGCTAAACTTTAGTACATGTCTTACACATCTAACACACAGTTAATAATATTATATAGTAATTATTTTCAAATATGACTTATGTTAAAATTTAAATATTATAATATAACACTAAGTGCAAAGAAAAGGACACAAATATATGTTCACTGTGGGTAAGCAATGTAAACTTTATATGTTATAAAGAGAATAGGCAAAAATAAAGCCAGTTGCTTTAGAGAGGTAGAATTAGGGAGGTTTTGTTTTTCTTTTTATCCTTTTATGTTGTTATAAAAATGTTTTTATAATTTAAAAAAAAAACCTCAAGCCTAAAGCTGACAAAAATCATAGTGATTGTGTCTACCAGACCCCTTAGATGAAGAGGAAAACTAAACCGTTCAGCCAAACATCTGAAAGTTTCAGAACAGCCAGGTCTTTGATGTTGGGTAGACTAAACAACCAGATGTTTGACTGAAGTTTTCCATTTTCATCTGAAAAGCTGACATCACATAACTATAGCCTGAGTGTATTACTGCTGTCAGTCACCATAAAGTTCAATGAGTTGTTAACACGGTCCTATGCAACTCTCTTGGCCTTCCTCATTTGGTACTCATAAATATCATCATTAGTTTGCCCTTTGTTTTAGGTGTTACATGACTCTTTGATTATCCTTCATTTTCTAAAGAATAAAGGCTAACCTCCTTAACCCTTCCTAATGTGGCTCCAACTGCATCACCAGCCCCACCTCTCATCATTTCCCTCCCTCACAAGGTCCATATTCTCTAGATGCTGGAAATACAGTCCCTGATTCTCAAGATAGTCATAGTGGTATTATTATTATTGTTGTTGTTGTTGACTAGAGAATATTAGTGTTAATCATTGAGCTATTATGAGCCATAGTGATAGGGCTTAGTGTACACTATTGAATTTAATCTTCACCATAACTTTTGTAGCATTATTATTTTCATTTTACCAATAGTGAAAGAGAAGCTAGAGAGATTAAGTATCTTGCCCAAAGTTATATAACTTGTAAGATACAGAGCTAGGACTCAGTCTATTAAATTCCAAAGCCTATGCTCTTAATCACAACACCATAGAGACAGGTCTACTAATAATTTTACTAAGGTATTATGGTGGCTATGTAGAAGTACGGAGAGAATAAGGATTATAAAATGACAGAAAATAGATAGGCAGAGGTTTAGCCCAATTACTATTTGTAAAGTGCCTACAATGTTCTGGGTCCCATCCCAAGCACTGGACACACAGGGAAGTCACATATCATTTTTGCTCTGACGGAGAAATCAGTCTGATGAGGGTGTCAGGCACCTAAAATTAGTTGGAAAGTGCTGGCATTCAGAAATGGAGCCCACAGGAGTGATGGCGTCATATTTCCCCAGGGCTTGGCTGGGGTATAGGGTCTCAGGGTAAAAGTTCCAGGAAAAGGAGAAAGGGAATAGAGAGATCCTAGGTACTAAGTAACTTAGGAAGAGTGCCCAGGGAGATCATTGTCTCTTCACAGGAAAGTTTGAGGGATGAAGAAAGAGGAGAAACTGTTATCCATCCGAATCAAGAAAGCACTGAGACACATGACAGTCACAACTATTCAAGACAACAATAAAAATTCATTTATTTTACTAGTTCATATTCTGTGCCTCTTTTGTGCACCAGGCATTCAGATAAGAGTCAGACATCGTCTATTGCTGGTCATTGTGGTTGGCTCATTCTTTCTACAATTTAGTATGGAGAACTTACTATGTTCATTGCTCTAGGCATTGAAGATACAACAGTAAACAAAACAGACATGTCTTCTGTTTTGGAGCTTACATTCTACTAGGGGGAGATAGGCAAATAAACATGTAAAATATATAATATTTTAGATGGTGATAAGAGCCAGGAAGAAAAATAAACCTGGGAAGGGGGACAAGATGTATCAGTGAGATGGAGAAGTCAGGAAAGGCCCCTCTAGGAAGATGATTTTGAGCAAAGACCTTGCATTTTCACAGAAAGGAGAGCATTCCAGGTGGAGAGTAGAGCAAGTGCAAAGGCTGTGAGGCTAGAATATTGCTTGATGTGACCAGGAACAGCAAAGAGGCCATTGTAACTGGGGCAGAGTAAGGATTATAAGAATTTTGACTTTTATTCTGAGAAAGATGTTTAGCCATTGGAGGGTTTTTGAACCAAGGAGTGATAATGATCTACTATTTGATTTCAAACTTTCATTGTGGTTGCAGTGTTGATGATAAACTGAAAGAGGATTAGGGTGGAAATAGGGAGACCAACTTCACCAGGTTATTGCAATAATCCAGAGGAGAGATGATGGTGGCTAGGATCAGGGAGATAGCAGTAGAGGTAGTAAGTGGTCTGATTCTGGATATACTGTGTTTTAAAGGTATACTTGGTAAGTTTGATGATAGATCAAGTTGGAGTGTGAAAGAGTGAAGTCAAAGATGACACCAAGGTTCTACTCTAAGGAAATGGAAGAATGGAATTTTAGTATATTTTGATGAATAAGACTGAGTAAGAAGCAGGTTTTAGGGGAGAGATCTGGAGCTCAGTTCAGACATGCCAAGCTTTATATACATATTAAATATTCAGGTGGAGATGATGAATAGATAATTGGATATATGAGTCTGGAGTTCAGGTGAGAGGTCCAGGCTAGAGATAAAAATTTAGGATTCATCAACATATAGCTATATGAAGCCACATGAGGCAACTAATGAAGTGAGTATACAGAAGAAAAAAGTCCAAGGACTGAGATCTGGGCACTCCCAACATTTAGAGGTCAGGACATGAGAAATTAGAAAAGGAGACTAGAAGGAATTATTAAAATTAGAAAGAAAACCAGAAGAACATAGTTTCTAGGAATCAAATGAAGGAAGTGTTTCTGGAAACATTTGTAGTAAAGGGGAGCAGGAAATAGGGTTGAAGTTGGAAGGGAATATGAAGTCAGGAGAGGGTAATTTTTAAGATGGGAACAATATTAGCATTTGTGTGTGTGCTGATAGGAATGATCTAGTTCAGTGTTTCTCAACTTTGGCACTATTGATATTTTGGGCAGAATAATGTTTTGTTGTGGAGGGCCGTCCTTCACATTGTAAGATGTTTAGAAACATCCCAGGCATAGTAGATGACAGTGTCCTCCCCTCACCTCCCCAGTTGTGGTAACCATAAGAGTCTCTGGATATGGCTAAATGTTCCCTGGAAGGTAGAGGGAGGGGAGTTGGTAAAATCACCTGTGACTGAGAACCACTGATTTAGTGGAAAAGAAAAATATTGGTGATGCAGGACAGAGAATGGGAGAATTTCTGAGGCAGTATCCTTGAGTTAATGAAAAGAGATGGGATCTACCATCCAAGAAGAGGGATTGGTCTGCTAGTTTCATGGACTGTGAATCTACATTAACAGAGAAAATAGAGGATATGGGCACAGATGCAGCTAGGTGGCTAGTTGTGATGGTAGGAACCTAAGGAAGTTCTCTTCTAGTTGCCTTTGTTTTCTCAGTAAAATAAGAAGCAGAGTAAGCAGCCAAAAGCAAGCACACAAAAGGAGGTGCTGGAGGTTTTAGGAGTTGGGAGATCTGACGAGAGATCAACTAGGAGAATGAAAGGCAAGTTGGACTAGTGAAATGTATTGTGATTGCTGAGCAGCTTTACTATTCAGAAGTAAAGATCCATTAAGAGTAGAGTAAGACTAATTAACATTGTTATGTGTTTTTTTCCCAGTCATACTCAGGGTTCTTGGTGCACAGAACAAACTCAGAGTTGGATATAGGCAGGATTGCATACTTACCAAAGAATATCATGAAATGAAGGGTGGCCAGGGAGTTGAATATGAGCAAGGGAGTGATTATAATGATTGACCATAACATTTAAGCTGGGTAGGGAGGAAGCAAGGACATGAAGGGGGAAAAGGGACAGTAAAAAGGTGGTAGCATCATCAGTGGAATATAAATCCCTGTGGGACTGAAGGATTGTTGGAGTTGAAGTTCTAAAGACAGTGAGTGAGATGGAAATATAGGGGGTCAGGGTAAGGATAGGGTCTAGGGTATGACCACAGTAGTGAGTTTCAGGGTAGGGTGGGAAATGGAGTCACAAAGACAGATGCATAGAACCAAAGAGATGCACAAAGCCACAGAACATCAGAGTCCAGAGGATGAGGAGGGACAACAAAACCTTATTGTAGTAACTAACATAAACAATTAGCAATTTCTACCCTACCTGGGATGATTATCCTAAAACTCTTTGTGGTAATATTATTTATTCCTCTTGCCACTGACTGATTTTGAGATGGCCAAGTAGATGAGGGAAAGTCTGCAGGGAAGCTTATGGAAAATGTTTTCTTATTCCAAAGAATGGGTTGGTTCCTTTTCTTCCTCTGGATTATGTGATGCCTGAAACTTATGTAGCCACTCTTTTAGCACCCTAAGGATAAAGTTAACATTGAAGATGTCAGAGAGATGGACAGAGCATGGGCTATTGATGACACTGTTGAACCACTGTATCAACCAATCTTGGAGATTGCCCTACTCATAAAGCAATATTCATATTTTGAGAAATAATAAGTTATCTTATTGTTTAAGTCAGTTTGCATTAGGTTTCTGATATTCACAGCCAAAGCATCTGATAACCTGTCCTTGAGGAGCCCCTTGCCTGTGGGAAAGCCAACAGGGAAACAGACAAACACATGTCAGTATGTCACATGCTGGAAAACCAGGGGGGCGGTGAGATCCTTGTGTAAGTGCCTAGATTGAGAGTCAGGGAAGGCTTCCCAGGTGAGAGTAGTCCTTAAAGGTCAATAAGAATTTGGAAGGCAAAAGGGGGTTCCTGGGGAGAGAGAACTGAATATGTGATGGGGCAATGTTAAAAAAAAAACAAAAACAAAAAAACAAAAAACCCTCAAAACTTAGTAGTTTACACCTAACAGGAATTCTAGATGACCTCAACAAAAATACTAACACTTGATATATATTTGCCAATCAAAAAAGTCACATATGTCAGAGGTTAATTGGTTGCCTATTCAGCATTTACCTTCCCTCTCTCCCTTCCTAACCATATCCATTTTTTTTCCTTTGGGAGCAACTCCTCCCTCCCTGTGTGATTGATTCCAACCCCAGCTCTAGAGGAAGCCTCTGACTGGCAGAAACCAAGTAGAGTAATCCTATGCCCCTTGACATGCTGATTTGTCCTGGTAAATGAGGTACAAATCAATCAAATTTGGCAGTCCTTGGCTACAGAAGATAGTTCAAGGGTAGTGTAGTCTAGTTTGGGACTTTTACTCACTGGTTTTGAGAAACGATGCTCTCTCTCACTGCATGTAAACAACAAAGCATATAATCTTTCTGCTAGCTGCTGATTTGTGTCCATGGGGGATCCCAGTCCAAGGATTACAAGCTACATAAATAGGAGGTCAGAAATGAGACACTGAGGAGAACAATTGAGAAGCCCTGACTGAACTGCACTGAAGTCTGCCCAATTACTTGATTTTCAGTTGCAATTGCTAATAAATCCTTTCATTAGTTAAGCCCATTTGAATTGGATTTTCTATTACTTGAAACTGAATGGTCCCAATCTGAAACACATATACAGAAGATCAGTATGTTCATTAGTAACCTACATTATATTTTATATTAGCTGGTATATATGAGCAATTCATACATAACATAATGTTTTGTATCTTTAATTTCTTGGATACATAGATGACATAACAGAATGTCTGGTTCCACACCAGACATCTGTCTACTCTAATGGCTTGGGATGGGATATACAGATAAAACTTAGGAGAAGTGGACGGGGGACAGTATTTTATCTTAAAGATAATGGAGAGCCAGGGGGAGGGGTTAGGCAGGTTAAAAAAACAAAAGGTAACAATCTCCATGGTTTTGAGAATAAGCCTTTTCAAAAAAGAAATTCTTTTTCTCTGCCTTTTTCTTTCAGTAAAATTATTGAATTCAAAATCTACCGATGTATTCAATAGCTATTTATTAAGCATTTACTATGTGCCAGTCGTTGTAGGAACTTAGGATATGGCAGTGAAAAAAACAGGAAAAAGTCCTGCCATCAAGGAGCTTAGGTCTTTTTCAGGCCAAACAATATCCTCTCCAGTATGTCTGCCTGAATTCTCTCAATCATATTTATTATTTTTTAAGATTTTATTTATTTTTTAGAGAGAGTGGGGGAGAAAGGCAGAGGGAGAGGGAGAGGGTGAATCTCAAGCAGACTCCACACTGAGCGTGGAGCCCATGTGGGGCTCGATCTCATGGCCCTGAGATCGTGACCTGAGCTGAAATCAAGAGTCAGACACTTAACTGACTGAGTCACCTAGGCGCCCCTTTCTCAATCATATTTAATATATCCTTCTGCTTTATGGCATGTTGTACCATCGTAATTAAAATTATGATCTGCTTTGGGGTGCCTGCGTGGCTCAGTTGTTAAGCGTCTGCCTTGGGCTCAGGTCTCATGATCCCAGGGTCCTGGGATCGAGCCCTGCATTGGGCTCCCTGCTCCACGGGAAGCCTGCTTCTCCCTCTCCCACTCCCCCTGCTTGTGTTCCGTCTCTCACTCTCTCTCTCTGTCAAATAAATAAAACCTTTAAAATAAAATAAAATAAATTTGACACTTCTGTAAAAAAAATAAAATTATGATCTGCTTCAAGTTAGAGGTATTGCTTCAGAGTTCTCCTTCACTAGACCAAAGGGTTCTTGGGCTTACAGTCTATTTTGCTAATCTGCCTCCCCAGCACCGACCTGGTTCAGAACAAGTGCCACTACGTATTCGTTGAATGAGCGAATGACTCTGTCTACAGTCCTAAAAGGGCAAAACCACATGGTGGAGCTCTCACTGTAGGTTCTGCCAGGCATTCATTTGGGGTGGATGGGAGCCAACCTGTCATGGACTTACGTGATCTGGGAGTCGTATAGAAATGACATTCCTAATGAGTGATTATTACCGGTAAGTGATAATAATAAAGTTCTTTTGTATGACTGTGGGCATGAAAGGAAATGAAAGTCTGGATAATTGTATTATGAAATTCAAACAGATGTCTAGCTTAATGAATGTAAATGGCTCTTTGATGAAGAAATGGAACATACCAATGAAAATGGTGACTGCAAGTATAAAAATATTGCTTTGGTTAAAACTTAAACAACTCAAATGCTGAGTCACATATGCACTTAAATATTTTATAAATTATTATAACTTAGGGGCAAAGACCTCTGGTTTTCCTACTATAAAGATCCAAAGCATTTGTTTCTGCTGGATGTCAAATGGTCACTGCTTTATTGCTACACAGCCAACAGAGGGAGCCCATGTTACAAAACCTTATATAATTTCCCTACTGAATTTTGTACATTGGTAGAAAGCCAATAGAAGAAATAGAAAGGAATGGAAGAAGTAGAATAAAACAGTTAAGGTACTGGACAAATTTCGTTTTAAACTGCACTGGGAAACTGGAATCCCTCTTACGAAACTGAGTTTAAGAGGGATGATGTTAAGTTAAAGGTATTTCAAAATAGCATACATGTAAGGGACTTGTTTTTAAATCATTTTACATACCATCAGGGTGATCCTTTATTTTTAAAGTATACAGTTATATTACTCTCCTGCTTAAAACCCTCTTGTGGCATCTTCATCACTCATATGACAAATCCAACCTTATGGGGTTGTGTGTTAAAGGAGATAATCAATAGCATAGTGCCTGGCACAGTAAATTGTCAGTAAATTCTTATTATTACTTTTCACTACTGTGTCTTTTATTGTAGTGATCCTTCAGAGCAGAATGCTTTCCAAACTGCCCCGTTCATACTACCCTCATCTGGTCAGCTCCTTTCTTGTACTGGAGGCTTCAGGATCCCAGAAGTTTTGCTTCATTCACAGTCTGCATGCTCTTCTGTAGTGATATGTTCAAAAAAGGTGTCTCTCCAACTTGAGAGCAGAGGCCAGATCTCATAAATTGTTCTGTCTCTAATGCCTAGCAGTCAGGTGACCAACCACGCAGGTTTGCCTGGGAGTGTTAGCACTAAAAGTTCCATGTCTCTGGAACCCCGCAGTTCCAGGCAAACTAGATAGTTGGCCACCCTCCCAAAGATCCCGATACATAATAATAGTTCAATCAATAAATTTGTTTTCCTAGGCAAATTATCTTTGGTGACTCATTTTGCTTCATGGGTTTAAATTTCTCCAATTATAACTAAAAATTTTAAACAAAATAATATCTAAGCCCCTTTTTAAAATTTTTTTAAATTTTTTTTAAAGACTTTATTTCTTTATTTGACAGAGAGAGACACAGCAAGAGAGGGAACACAAGCAGGGGGAGTAGGAGAGGGAGAAGCAGGCTTCCCGCAGAGCAGGGAGCCCAATGCGGGGCTTGATCCCAGGACCCTGGGATCATGACCTGAGCTGAAGGCAGACGCTTAACGACTGAGCCACCCAGGTGCCCCTTAAGCCCCTTTTAAACTCTGATATTTTAGAATTGGATGTCACATTTATTCTGCCTACATTCATCATTTTACCTTATCTATACCAAGGGAATTTTAACTATATTAACACCCTAATTTTTTAAATTAAAACATTTTTAAAAAATTAATTTATTTTAGAGAGAAAGTGAAAACATGAGCAGGAGGGGCAGAGGGAAAGGAAGAGAGAATCTCAAGCAGACATTAAGCACAGATTCCTCACAAAGCTCAATTTCAGGACCCTGAGATCACAGCCTGAGCTGAAACCAAGAGTCAGAAGCTCAACAACTTGTGCCACCCAGGTGCCCCAAAAAGACTTTTTTAATTGATGTACAGTTGATACACAATGTTACACTAGTTTCAGGTGATCAACATGGTGATTTGACAACTCTATATGTTATTCTATGTTCTCCACAACATAGCTACCTTCTGTCACCATACAATGCTATTACAATACCATTGACTATATTCCCTACACTGCACCTTTCATCCCTCTGACTTATTCATTCCATAACTGAAAGTCCATATCTCCCACTCCCCTTCACCCCTTAAGTTTTTTTAAAAAGTACTGCTGAAAATACTCATGAGAAATCAAATAAAAAGTAGAATATAAATCTTGTATATACGGTATAATTCCAATTTTGTAAAATATGTATATTTTTATGTTTTATTGAAGAAAAGAGGATGGAATTATGATACATTTTTTATTAATAAATTCTCCCACTTTCTGAATTTTCAAAAATTTCTACAGTGATCAAATGATTTTATAGTCAGTTAACAATACCTACAAAACACCAATGTTTGTGGTAGTGGGTGTCCTTGAAATAATTATTTTTCAGGAAATTGTTCCCTTTGCATGAAGTTGTTAACAAAGGTTAGCTATCTGATTACGTGTTTCCTTTAACAGTGCTTCTCAAATATTAATGTAGGTCTGGGTTGGGACTGATTCTGCATTTCTAACAAACTTCCAGGTGATGCCAGTGCTTCTGGTCCCTGGACCACATTTCGGGTAGTGGGCTTTAGCGTATATGAATTCTAATCCATGTTTGACTATCAGTTACAACTTTTTCAACCATACTGTGCCTTTGGTAGTGCTTCCCCAATGACACACTGGGGAAATACAGGAAATGTCTCATAATTCACCTTTCTGAGGTGTAGTGGTTGGGAGTTCCTGCCTTTGAGTTAGTTGTCTTTTGTAAACAAGAAGTCAAATGCAACAATATATGTCTGACCAACCAAAATACCAGAATCCTATGTTAACAGATGCAACAGTTGTGTTTCATAAATAGCGTTTGAATGAAGAAGTGAGACTATATAATAATCCCTAACATTTGAATACTTTCTGTAGATTTAAAGCACTGGTTCTCAAATTTCAGTGTGTCTAAGACATACCTGGGAAAGTAGCTGAAATGAAGATTCTTGGACTCTGTCCTCAGAAATTCTGATTCTGGGCAGTGGAATTCAAGAATCTGTATTTTTAACAGGTATTCAGATGATTCTAATGTAGGTGTCTCTGGGCCATATGTTGAGCAACACTAGTTTTAAACATAAGAAAAAAAATTAACACATACCTATGGTAAGAAATACCTTTTACAACATGATTCAGTTCACACACATTCATATACACATATATCTAAAAGAAAACTTTCATAAAGTAATACTGATCCTTAGTATGTGTCCCACCTATGTGTCATATCATAGCCTGATATTTTTTATTTTATTTAATTTCATTACAAAAACATTGCCCACAACCAACCATTTTGATTTCACATCATTTATCTCTTTTAACCTTCACATCAGTGCTGCAATGTAAACACTCTTAACTGAATATTTCTTATTTGGAAACATAACCTTGGGGAAGATTAATGTGCTCAATGTAACACATTGAGTAAGTGGCAGAGGTGGAATTCAAACTCAGAATGCCTGGCCTTAAATGGCTCTTCTCTGCCCTCACCCTCATACAAACATCCTGAAAAAGACCAGCGAATCTCCAATTCTGGAGTACATTCAGACAACGCCTGGCTTCCCCAGTTGAATCCTATCACCTCTGAATACTGATTTGAAATTTCTTTTTTTTTTTTTAAGGGCAGCAGAAAAGTGTTTTATTTAAAGGAATCTCATTGGTGATCCTTTTTTGAATTACCTTTGTTTATTTCTTTTATTATTATGTTCAGTTAGCCAACATATAGTACATCATTAGAAATTCCTAAGAGAAAAAGAATTTAACTCAACTTGGACCAGGTGTGAACTGTGATCCATTCTACTGTAGTCAAAAGATGCTGAGGGTGGGGTCACCTAGTATAGTCATGGCCACCTAATCCCTACAGCAAGGGTTGAAGCTGGAGGACAATGATTTCAAACAAAGGGCAAAGGGCTCAGCAGTCACAGAGAAACACATTTACTATATCTGTATTCTTCCTCATTTGAGCAGGGGAGTTTTTTACCTCCCTTTCCAGGTCCTCATTGCAGCATCATACCAGGAGAAATTAGAACAGTATAATCCAAGTCTCCATCTCCCAACCCCTGCCAAACTTCTGCCCTCCTCACCTCCCCAAATGCACAACAGGGATAGTCCTGGAAGTTCTCAACTGAGGCAAAGGAGAATGCCAAAATGAAAGGGGCATCTCCTTCAGTCTTTGTGACTGAGGACAGTGACTGACTTAATGGGTCAATAAAGATCTTAGGAGATTCAACAGTAGCTGATTCTTCTCTGTGTTTGAGGTTGTCACTGTTGTCCCTTTCTTCCCTGGGTCCCAGCAGCAGGTTTTTGCATAAGATTCTGAAAACCTGATATTGTTACATAATTCAAACTTCTCCAGTTCCAAGACACTATTTTAACCTTCTGAAAAATGAAAAATTGCAAAATTTCTCTCAAAAGTTGTTGAATAAAGAAAAAAGGATTATTAGTGTTTTTGAAAAGTATTCAGAATAGAAAATGAAGGGGTGCTTGAGTGACTCAGTTGGTTAAGCATCTGACTCTTGGTTTTGACTCGCATCATGATCTGAGGGTTGTGGGATCAGGCCCCAAGTCGGGCTCTGCACTCAGTGGGGAGTCTGCTTGGGATTCTCTCTCTCTCCCTCTGCCCCTCCCTATGCTCATGCATTCTTTCTCTAAAAATAAATAAATAAATTGTTTTTTAAAAAGTAGAAAATTAATGTGACAGTTCTCTGACACATGTTCCTTCCTATAAAGACTAGCTATGGAACTTTCAATGAGCCAAGAAACATAAGACTAAATAAATCAAAAGGCTATAAAAGCATATGGAATTTTTAAATAGCTAAATGCTTTTTGGACAAATCAAAGAGTACTTTCATCTAAATCCCTTGTTTTCTTCCCACGCCTAAGGAAGACTGACAATTTCTTTGATTAAAATAACAGTTTGAAGTGTTTTTTTTAATTTTCTTATTTTTTAAATATTTTATTTATTGATTTGAGAGAGAGAGAGAGAGCACAAGCAGGAGGGAGGGGCAAAGGGAGAGGGAGAAGCAGACTCTCTGCTGAGCAGGGAGCCCAATGTGGGACTCGATCCCAGGACCCTGGCATCATGACCTAAGCTGAAGGCAGACGCTAAACCAACTGAGCCACCCAGGCACTCTGAAGTGTTTTTTAAAGAATATTTTTAAGGTTTTGGGTTTTTTTTTTAAGATCTTATTTATTTATTTGAGAGAGAGAGCAAGAAAGAAAGCACAAGCTGCAGGAAGGGAGAACCAGGCTCCCCGCTGAGCAGGAAGCCTGATGTGGGGCTGGATCCCGGGACTCTGGGATCATGACCTGAGCTGAAGGCAGATGCTTAATGAACTGAGCCACCCAAGTGCCCCAAGATTTTGTTTTCTGTTATTTTCAATATTCTTAAAAGTCTTAAAGTCTTCCTTTCTTTAATATGGCAAAATATTGATTTTTGACTTGTTTTATAAATAGAATTTAATAATGTTTACTTCTAATTAAACTCTAAAATGTTATTAAAATAAAAACAATCCCTAAACTCTAACTCAAAAAGTATTTTCCTTTTCTTCCTATTCCCTTTAAGGCTTTATACGCTGTGTTTGTATAAGGATAATCCTGGGGAATATAAAATGTTGTGCTGTACTTTTGCTCCTTAATGACAACAGCAAAAAAATAGTGCTTTCTTTTGCAGGAACTTATTTGCTTGTGCATGATCATTATAAATATTATTTCTATGTCTCCTACGTATTACAATCATGTCTCATACTCTTTCATCTGGAAGCATTTTGATGTGTATTATTTGATGTGTATTAATTAAAAAGACTATTATTTTAACATTCATTTGTTCATTATTATCATATTTACCTGAGCGAAGATAACATCTACATCCCACCAGAATCATGCCAAAAGTCAACCCAATGAGCATCTAAAAAATAATACACATTTCCAGTTCCAACTGGTGAGCACTTTAAACAATACTACTATTACTTTAATAAATGAATACTCTGATTTCTCTTTAGAAAATAATGTCTCAGGAAATAAATGTTTCACCAAAAAAATTTAACAAATTAAATGAAAACTTTTTAGGAAGGAAGAGGTAAAGATACAATTGAATTCTATTTTAATGGCAGATGGGGAGAGGGGATAATTGTATTTAAAGGTAGGCTTATCGTTGAATTTCTTAAATAATTTCACAGAAATGTGACAAAATATTTTAATTTCATTCAATAAATTACGGTTGCTTCACCTTCTTCAAAAATAAATAAATAACTGTAGGCTTAATGCCAAAAATTGATGGTATTCAAAACTACCCTTTAAAATGTCAAATCAGAGAGGAGGGGGCCAAGATGGCTGAATAAGAGGACCCTAAACTCACCCATCCCATGGATACAACTGGAGGACACTCACATCAGTGTAAATAACCCAGAAAATAACCTGAAGACTGACAGAACAAACTCCACAACTAAAGGCAGTGAAGAAGCCACATCAAAGAGGGTAAGAAGGGCAAAGACTCAGTAGGGAGTGAAATGGATGGAGAGCAAAATGGACCCATAGGTGGGAGGGAGCTGTAATGTGGAGAAGGAAGAGAAACAGATTATCACACTGAGAAGAGAGGAAGACAAATCCCCCAAACATTTGGCTTTGAAAATTAGAGGGGTGGGGGCACCTGGGTGGTTCAGCTGGTTAAGTGTCCAACTCTTGGTTTTGGCTCAGGTCATGATCTCATGGGTTGTGAGACTGAACCGTACATGGGGCTCTGCACTCAGTGGGGAGTCTGCTTGAGATTCTCTCTCTCTGTCCCTCCTGCTACTCTCGGTCTCTCTCCTTCTCTCAGAAGAATAAATAAATCTTTTAAAAAAATGAAAAAGAATATTAGAGGGGTCAAATTCCATGAATGCTTACAACAGGGAGATTTAAAGCCTGGAATTTTAAAAATCAGAGGGCTCAGCTCCAGGAGAGCCCAGAGGGTAATAGGAAGCTGAGTCCCTGCCCTTAAAGAAATAGTATGGCAAACAGCCCTCAGAGATACAGCATAGAAGTAGCAGTTTGAAAACCACCTGGGGCACATGGGATGTAGAGTTATTCACACACTTCAGAGCTCAGCCTGAAAGGCAGGGTTCCCAGAGGGACTTCCCCAGGAACAGGCACCATTTTCCCCCCTAACCCCCAGCATAAACACACAACCACCTGCAGGGACCAGCAAAGTGCCAACATTCACTACCTAACTTTCTTACAGGAAACTCCTCCCCTCCCCAACACCTCCCTTGATCCCATACTAGAGCAGATCTATCCCTTCCAGTCACATTTGCTTCAGTCCAGGTGCTGCAGTTCCCCTCCCTCAGAAGACCAGAGTAAACCTTGCCAAGGCTGCAGTTCCCAGGTCAGTCAGTCCTGTGGAAGACTGAGGCCCACCTTGTTATACCATGTTTCAAAATCTCCTGTTTGTTCAATTCAGTAAATTAAAAGGCCGCTTTTATTTTTGTTGGTCCAGCTTTTGTGTGTGTGTTTAAGAATAACACCAATGAAGAGAGAAGCATGTTGTTAAAATTCTAATTAAAAAAATAGTGCTGCCAAGACTCTTTTGTGGTTTCAAATAGAAGAGCTAAAATATAAGAATCTATAATTTAATAATTATCTACCCTCTGAATTAGAAACTCTAAGAATGAAACATAATTCTAAAAATTCAGAGTTATAAAAATTATCAGCCTTAACACTCAAAAAGACATCTTTAGTAGATTCAAAGAAGGATATAAAATATTTTAATATCTGATATTACTATTTGAGGAGATATAAACTAGCTGGCAAGTTTAGATCTCCTCAAGAATACTGGTTTCCTAAAATTTACTTTGCAACTTGGTTTGTTAAAGCACATGATATCATTTATGGCTTAAATAATCTCAACTTAGGAAAGGGGACAGGAAAACTGTGTTTATTCTTTAAAATTAAAGCTTTCTATATCTTGAATTTTAAAATTTTCAATTTTGGCCTTGGGTATAGAAAAAATTTTCAATACTCTTCTATTATTTTCTTTCCAAAACACCTTTCTCTATTTAAAAATATTCGATGGCACCTACTGCCTGTAGAATCAAGCCCAAATCTTAGCTTGGCATTCAAAGCCCTCCACAACCTGGTTGTCTATTTTTCTAGTCTTATCTTCCATCATTCTGTCCCTTGCCAGACTCCCACTCCTGCTACATGAGACTAGGATTTAATCCCAAAACAAGCTCCCTGTTGCACATGGATGTGTAATGCTGACCTCATTGCCAAGTAGCCCCTCTACTTCTCTGCCAAGCAAAATACTGGTCATAGATCAAGATCTAGTTCAGATTGCTTCTACCATACTACAACAAGTTCTTAAATGATTTCCCTGCAGTCCATCTGTGTATCACCTCTAAGCCAATCTTATGAAAATAATTGTTTTTATCCTTTTATTATCAGCCAATGACTGGGAGTTCTAGTTCAATATAGCAAACTAAACAATTTAGATGTGGGAAATTCTTCAGCATGTGACTCTTAAGAATGAGGACATTCTCCAACATTATAATAAAATAACCACATTCATGAAATTTAACATTGATATAATATTACTAATACATACTTCATAGTCAAATTTCCCCAATTATTCCAATAACGTTCTTTATAGTGAGAGAGAGAGAGAGAGAAAGAGGTCTAGTCTCCAATCAAGTATATCATGTTGCACTTAGTTGACATGTTTCTTTAGCCTCATTTAATAAAGAACAATTCCCTAGCTTTTTATTGGTTTTTCATGACATGGTTGTTTTTGAAGAATCCAGGACAGTTGCTTTGCAGAATATTCCTTAATTTGGGTTTATTTGATTGTTTTCTCATGATTAAATTTAGGTAATTTGGGGAACACCTGGGTGGCTAAGTTGATTAAGCATCTGCCTTTGGCTCAGGTCATGATCCCAAGGTCTTGGAATAAAGCCCTGCGTCAAGTTAGTGGGGAGCCTACTTCTCCCTCTCCCTCTCCCTCTGCCACTCCTCCTTCTTGTGCTCTCTCTCTCTCTTTCAAGTTAATACGTAAAATCTTTAAAAAAAAAACTTAGGTAAAATTGGAGGGGGAGGGCAGGAATACTGCATAGGAATTGTGTCCTTCTTGGTGCATCATAATGGGAGGCAAATAATGTCAATTGGTCCCATTTTTGGTGAAATAAAATCGATTATGGTTTTTAGAAGTTGGCTCTGGTGAGGGATGTCCCAGCCTGAAAGGCGCTCAGGTGGCTAAGTGGGGTAGAATCCTAGGTGGGACAGTATGGTCTCAGGACTCACAGGAAGAGCAGGGGTTCCTGAGTGCAGCAGAGTTCCTAGGCATCAGAGCACGGAAGCTGGCTGCAAGCAGTGAACCCAGGAGTGGGCTTTCAGTTTGGGGTTGCCATGAACCGTGAACTGGAATACAGTCAGGCGACTGCTCTCCATGCAGGGGTCCAACAAGCAGCAGAACTGACAAGACCCCAATTCCTCACCTGGGAGAAGTGGCACAGTAGCACACTGCAGGATTCTGCAAGGTTTGGAGACTAGAAAAGGGGTCGTGTGCCTGAGATAGAAATGCTGGGTGAGCACAGAGTGCAGACAGAGACCAAGGAAGCAGGAGTGATTGCTTTTCCCTGAGGGTGCACTGAGGAATGGGGCCCTGAGCTTTCAGCTCCAGGAGCCAGAGATTGCGAGGCTGCCATTTTCATTCTCATCCTCTAAAGCTGCGCAGAAAGCCTTCGGGAACAAAAGCCACATAGAGAAAACCAGAGCAGCTTACTTAGCCTGGCCGCCTGGCAAGGGCAGTGAAATTCTGCCCAGGGCAAAGACACTTGAGCATCAGGGAAACAGGCCCTGCCCCCAGAAGATCCACAAAAACATCCAACCAAGACCAAGTTTACTGATCAATGAGAACTGCAAAACTCCAGTGCTAGAGGAATTTAGCATAAAGAATTTGTGTCTTTTTTCCATGTTTTTTAGTCTTTCAATTTTAATTTTTTTCTCTTTCCTTTTTCAACCAATTTCTTATTTTATCAATTCGTTTTTAAATCTTTTTTAATTTTCATTTTTATAGTTACACTGTATCCCTTCATTGTATTTAATTTTATTTTTGTATATATATTTTCTTTCATTACAATTTTGAGATGCAGTTTCTTCTAACAGACCAAAATACACCCAGAATCTAGTGTATGGCTCTGTTCTCTTCACCTATCTGATATATTTCATGCTCTTTTTTCTTCTTCTTTTTTTTGTTAGTCTTTTTTAATTTTCATCTTTACAATTACATTCTATCCTTTCAATGTATTTAATTTTTTTGTATATATATATATATATATATATATATAAAAGTTTTTCTTTCTTTACAATTTTGGGATCGAGTTTTTTTTTTTAAAGATTTTTTATTTATTTATTCATGAGAGACAGAGGGAGAGGGAGAGAGAGAGAGAGAAGCAGAGGGAGAAGCAGGCTCCCAAGGAGCAGGGAGTCCGATGCGGGACTTGATCCCAGGACCCTGGGATCATGACCTGAGCCGAAGGCAGATGCTTAACCATCTGAGCCACCCAGGCGCCCTGGGATCGAGTTTTTAATAGACCAAAATACACACAGGATCCAGTGTACTGCTCTATTCTGTCTGCTTGTCTGATTATATTCTTTTTTTTCTTTTGTTTTTTTTTTTAATTTTTTTTCAGTTTTGGGTCTCTTCTGATTTGTTTAGTGTATATTTCCCTAGGGTTGTTGTTGCCATTTTAGTATTTTGTTCTCTTGTTCATCTGAGTGCATCTTGGCATTGGACAGGAGTCTGTAGGTTTTGGAGATTACAAAGGGGGTCATATGCCTGAGAAAGAAATGCTTGGATAGAATGACAAGACAGAAAAACTCACCTCAAAAAAGAGAATAAGAGGCAGTACTGACTGCCAGGGACCTAATCAGTATGGACATAAGTAAGATGTCAGAACTAGAATTCAGAATAACGATTATAAAGATACTAGCTGGGTTTAAAAAAAGCATAGAAGACACTAGAGAATCCCTTTCTAGAGAAATAAAAGAACTAAAATCTAATCAAGGTGAAATCAAAAAGGCTATTAATGAGATGCAATAAAAAATGGAGGCTCTAGGGATGCTTGGGTGGCTCAGTTGGTTAAGTGTCTGCCTTTGGCTCAGGTCATGACCCCAGGGTCCTAGGATCAAGTCCCACACTGGGCTCCTTGCTCAGCAGGGAGCCTGTTTCTCCCTCTGCCTGCTGCTCACCCTGCTTGTGCTCTCTCTCTCTGACAAATAAATAAATAAAATCTCTTAAAAAATGGAGGCTCTAACTGCTAGGATAAATGAGGAAGAAGAGAATTAGTAATATAGAAGACAAAATGAGAGAGAATAAAGAAGCTGAGAAAAAGAGAGATAAACAACTACTAGATCACGAGGGGAGAATCTGAGAGATAAGTGATACCATAAAGCAAAACATTAGAATAATTGGGATCCAGAAGAAGAGGAAAGAGAGAGAGGGGCAGAAGGTATATTGGAGCAAATTATACTGGAGAACTTCCTTAATCTGGGGAAGGAAACAGGTATGCAAGTCCAGGAGGCACAGAGAGCCTGCTCTCAAAATCAATAAAAATATGTCAACACCCCAACATATAATAGCAAAACTTGCAAATCTCAGAGACAAAGAGAAAATCCTGAAAGCAGCTGAGGACAAGAGGTCTATAACCTACAAGGGTAGAAACATTAGATTGGCAGCAGACTTATCCACAGAGATCTGGCAGGCCAAAAAAGGACTGGCATGATATATTCAGGGTGCTAAATGAGAAAAATATGCAGCCAAGAATACTTTATCCAGCTAGAATATCATTCAAAATAGAAGCAGTGAAAAAAGCTTCTGGGACAAACAGAAACTAAAAAAAACTGTGATCACCAAACCAGCCCTAAAAGAAATATTAAAAGGGATCCTTTAAGCAAAGAGAGAGCCCAAAAGTAACATACACCAGAAAGGAACAGAGACAATACACAGAAACAGTGACTTTACAGGTAATACGACAGCACTAAATTCATCTTTCAATAGTCACTCTGAATGTAAATGGGCTAAATGCCCCCATCAAAAGACACAGGGTTATCAAATTGGATAAAAAAGCAAGACCCATTGATAGGCTAACTGCAAGAGATTCATTTTTTGGCCCAAAGACACCTCCAGATTTAAAGTGAGGGGGTGGAAAACCATTTATCATGCTAATAGACATCAAAAGAAAGCTAGGGTGGCAATCCTTATATCAGACAAATTAGATTTTAAACCAAAGGCTGTAATAAGATATGAGGAAGGATACTATATCATAATTAAAGGGTCTATCCAACAAAAAGATCTAACAATTGTAAATATTTATGCCCCTAACATGGGAGAGCCAATTATATAAGCCAATTAATAACAAAATCAAAGAAACACATGGCCAACAATACAATAGCTCGCCATGAGGAGGAGGTGGAGGAGGAGGCGGCTCCGGGAGAGCGAGCAGCGAGCTGGACGGTGGAGCATGAGTGGGGGAGCCGAGCCGCCTGCCCGCCGCCGCCTCCCCTCAGTAAGCAGGAGCCCGGCCCGCGGCATGCCGCCCCAGCCCCTCCCTAGTCGTTGGGCCGCGAGGGCAGCGCGCATGAGCCAGGGGGAGGGAGAGTGAGCGAGTGAGCGCCAGGAGGAGGCGGCCAGACCAAGCGAGCGCTGGCGCGTGTGGCGTGAGGGGGAGCCACTGCCCGCCCCCTTCGCCCCCCCTCCGCACTCCCCGCCCTGCCCCGACCGGGGAGCAGCACCATGTCAGCGCCGGAGGTCAAAGTCAGTAAAAAGGAGCTCAACTCCAACCACGACGGGGCCGACGAGACCTCAGAAAAAGAACAGCAAGAAGCAATTGAACATATTGATGAAGTACAAAATGAAATAGACAGACTTAATGAACAAGCCAGTGAGGAGATTTTGAAAGTAGAACAGAAATATAACAAACTCCGCCAACCATTTTTTCAGAAGAGGTCGGAATTGATCGCCAAAATCCCCAATTTTTGGGTAACAACATTTGTTAACCATCCACAAGTGTCTGCACTGCTTGGGGAGGAGGATGAAGTGGCGCTGCATTATTTGACAAGAGTTGAAGTGACAGAATTTGAAGATATTAAATCAGGTTACAGAATAGATTTTTATTTTGATGAAAACCCTTACTTGGAAAATAAAGTTCTCTCCAAAGAATTTCATCTGAATGAGAGTGGTGATCCATCTTCAAAGTCCACCAAAATCAAATGGAAATCTGGAAAGGATTTGACGAAACGTTCAAGTCAAACACAGAATAAAGCCAGCAGGAAGAGACAGCATGAGGAACCAGAGAGCTTCTTCACCTGGTTTACTGACCACTCTGATGCAGGTGCAGATGAGTTAGGAGAGGTCATCAAAGATGATATTTGGCCAAATCCGTTACAGTACTACTTGGTTCCCGATATGGATGATGAAGAAGGGGAAGGAGAAGAAAATGATGATGAAGAAGAAGAAGGATTGGAAGATATCGATGAAGAAGGAGATGAGGATGAAGGTGAAGAAGATGAAGATGATGATGAGGGGGAGGAAGGAGAGGAGGATGAAGGAGATGACTAATGGAACACTGATGGATTCCAACCTTCCTTTTTTAATTTTCTTCAGTCCCTGGGAGCAAGTTGCCGTCTTTTTTTTTTTTTCCTCCTCTTGTGCTCATTCGCCCTGTTTTTTGAAGTCTCTTTTCTCTCCCTTTATACCATGGTTCTCAACTTATTTTGGGGGGAAATACCTTGAGCAGAATACAGTGGGAAAAGAATCTCTACCCCTTTCTGTTCCAAATTCATTTTTATCCCTTCCTGTCTCAACAAAAACTTTATGGAATCAACACCACCGTGCTCTGTGGGAAAAAAGAAAAACCTTCTGCTCCCTTAGCTCTGCTGGAAGCTGGAGGGTGCTAGGCCCCTGTGTAGTAGTGCATAGAATTCTAGCTTTTTTCCTCCTTTCTCTGTATATTGGGCTCAGAGATTATACTGTGTCTCGATGTGAATATGGACAGTTAGCATTTACCAACATGTACCTGTCTACTTTCTCTTGTTTAAAAAAAAGAAAAAAAAACTTTAAAAAATGGGGTTATAGAAGGACAAGAAAGGGCGGGGTTGAGATGTTTGGGTGGGTTAAGTGGGCATTTTGACAACATGGCTTCTCCTTTGGCATGTTTAATTGTGATGTTTAACTGACATCCTTGCAGTTTAAGATGACACTTTTAAAATAAAACTCTCTCCTAATGATGACTTGAGCCCTGCCACTCGATGGGAGAATCAGCAGAACCTGTAGGATCTTATTTGGAATTGACATTCTCTATTGTAATTTTGTTCCTATTTTTTTTTAAATTTTCTTTTTGTTTCACTGGAAAGGAAAGATGATGCTCAGTTTTAAACGTTAAAAGTGTACAAGTTGCTTTGTTACAATAAAACTAAATTTGTACACACACAAAAACAAAAACAAAAAAACAATACAATAATAGTAGGGGATGTTATCACCCCACTCACTGCAATGGACAGATCATCTAAGCAGAAGATCAACAAAGAAACAAGGGCTTTGAATGACATACTGGACCAGATGGACTTCATAGATATATTCAGAACATTCCATCCTAAAGCAAAAGAATACTCATTCATCTTGAGTGCACATGGAACATTCTCCAGAATAGATTACATATTGGGTCACAAATCAGGTCTCAACTGATACCAAAAGATTGGGATCATTCCCTGCATATTTTTGGACCACAAAGGTTTGAAACTAGAACTCAATCACAAGAGGAAATTTGGAAAGAACTCAAATACATGGAGGCTAAAGAGCATCGTCCTAAAGAATGAATGGGTCAACCAGGAAATTAAAGAAGAATTTTTTAAAAATTCATGGAAACAAATGAAAATGAAAACACAACTGTTCAAAACCTTTGGGATGCGGGCGCCTGGATGGCTCAGTTGGTTAAACGACTGCCTTCGGCTCGGGTCATGATCCTGGAGTCCTGGGATAAAGTCCTGCATCGGGCTTCCTGCTCAGTGGGGAGTCTGCTTCTCCCTCTGACCCTCTTTCCCTCTCGTGCTTTCTATCTCTCATTCTCTCTCTCTCAAATAAATAAATAAAATCTTAAAAAAAAAAAAAAACCTTTGGGATGTAGCAACAGTGGTCCTAAGAGGGAAGTATATGGCAATACAAGCCTTCCTCAAGAAACAAGAAAGGTCTCAAATATACAACCTAACATTAAACCTAAAGGAGCTGGAGAAAGAACAGCAAATAAAGCCTAAACCCAGCAGAAGAAGAGAAATAGTAAAGATCAGAGCAGAAATCAATGAAAGAGAAACCAAAAGAACAGTAGAACAGATCAACAAAACTAGGAGCTGGTTCTTTGAAAGAATTAATAAGACTGAGGGGCACCTGGGTGGCTCAGTTGTTAGGCATCTGCCTTCAGCTCAGGTCATGGTCCCAGGGTCCTGGGATCGAGCCCCAAATCAGGCTCCTTGTTCAGCGGGAAGCCTGCTTCTCCCTCCCCTGCTCCCCCTGCTTGTGTTCCCGCTCTTGCTGTGTCTCTCTCTGTCAAATAAATAAATAAATAAAATCTAAAAAGAATTGATAAGATTGATAAATCCCTAGCCCGACTTGTCAAAAAGAAAAGAGAAAGGACCCAAATAAATAAAATCATGAATGCAAGAGAAGAGATCACAACCAACATGGAAGAAATACAAACAATTATAAGAACATATTATGAGCAACTATATGTCAATAAATTAGGCAATCTGGAAGAAATGGATGCATTCCTAGAACATATAAGCTACCAAAACTGAAACAGGAAGAAATAGAAAACTTGAACAGACCCATAGCCTGCAAGGAAATTGAAGCAGTAATCAAAAATCTCCCAACAGGGGCGCCTTGGTGGCTCAGTCGTTAAGCATCTGCCTTCGGCTCAGGTCATGGTCCCAGGGTCCTGGGATCGAGCCCCACATCAGTCTTGGCTGCTTGGCAGGAAGCCCACTTCTCCCTCTTCCACTCCCCCTGCTTGTGTTCCCTGTCTCGCTGTGTCTCTCTTTGTCAAATAAATAAAATATTTAAAAAAAAAAAATCTCCCAACAAACAAGAGTCCAGGGCCAGATAGCTTCTCAGGGGGAATTCTTCCAAACATTTAAAGAAGAATTAATACCTATTCTTCTGGAGCTGAATCGAAATGGAAGGAAAACTTCCAAACTCTTTCTTTCTTTTTTTTTTTTTAAAGATTTTATTTATTTATTTGACAGAGAGACACAGCAAGAGAGGGAACACAAGCAGGGGGGTGTGGGAGAGGGAGAAGCAGGCTTCCCGTGGAGCAGGGAGCCTGATGCAGGGCTCGATCCCAGGACCCTGGGATCATGACCTGAGACGAAGGCAGATGCTTAATGACTGAGTCATCCAGGCACCCCCAAACTCTTTCTATGAGGCCAGCATTACCTTGATCCCAAAGCCAAAGACCCCACTAAAAAGGAGAATTACAGACCAATATCCCTGATGAACATGGATGAACATGAAAAAAATTCTCACCAAAATACTAGCCAAGGATCCAAGAGTACATTAAAAGGATTATTCACGGGCGCCTGGGTGGCTCAGTTGGTTAGGCGACTGCCTTCGGCTCAGGTCATGATCCTGGAGTCCCGGGATCGATTCCCGCATCGGGCTCCCTGCTCGGCAGGGAGTCTGCTTCTCTCTCTGACCCTCCCCCCTCTCATGTGCTCTCTCTCTCATTCTCTCTCTCTCAAATAAATAAATAAAATCTTAAAAAAAAAATAAAAGGATTATTCACCATGACCAAGTGGGATTTACTCCTGGGCACCAAGGTTGGTTCAACATCCGCAAATCAATCAATGTGATACACTACATAGATAAAAGAAAGGACAAGAACCACATGATCCTCTCAATAGATGCAGAAAAAGTATTTGACAAAGTACAGCATCCTTTCTTGATTAAAACTCTTCACAGTGTAGGGATAGAGGGAACATACCTCAATATCATAAAAGTTATATACATAAAGCCCACAGCAAATATTTTCAATGGGAAAAAACTGAGAGCTTTTCCCCTAAGGTCAGGAACATGGCAGGGATGTCCACTATCACCACTGCTATTCAACATAGTACTAGAAGTCCTAGCCTCAGCAATCAGAAAACAAAAAGAAATAAAAGGCATCTGAATTGGCAAAGAAGAAGACAAAACTCTCACTCTTTGCAGATGACATGATACTCTATGTGGAAAACCCAAAGACTCCAGCCAAAATTGCTAAACTCATACAAGAATTCAGCAACATGGCAGGATAAAATCAATGCACAGAAATCAGTTGCATGTCTATACACTAACAATGAGACGAAAGAGAAATTAAGGAGTAGATCCCATCTACAATTGCACCCAAAACCATAACATACCTAAGAATAAACCTAACCAAAGAGGCAAATGATCTGTCCTCAGAAAACCATAGAACACTCATGAAAGAAATTGGGAAAGACACAAAGAAATGGAAAAATGTTCCATGCTTGTGGATTGGAAAAACAAATATTGTGAAGATGTCTATGCTACCTAGAGCAGTCTACACATTCAGTGCAATCCCTATCAAAATACCAACAATTTTTTTCCACAGAGCTGGAACAAATAATCCTAAAATTTCTATGGAACCAGAAAAGATCCTGGATAGCCAGAGGAATGTTGAAAAAGAAAACCAAAGCTGGTGGCCTCACAATTCCAGACTTCAAGCTCTATTACAAAGCTGCCATCATCAAAACAGTATGGTACTGGCACAAAAACAGACACATAGATCAAGGGAACAGAATCGAGAGCCCAAAAATGGACCCTCAACTCTATGGCCAACTAATCTTTGACAAAGCAGGAAAGAATGCCCAATGGAAAAAAGACAGTCTCTTCAACGAGTGGTGTTGGGAAAACTGGACAGCCACATGTAGAAGAATGAAACTGAACCATTTCCTTACACCATACACAATAGACTCAAAATGGATGAAAGACCTAAATGTGAGACAGGAATCCATCAAAATCCTAGAGGAGAACACAGGCAGCAACCTCTGTAACCACAGCCACAGCAACTTCTTGCTAGACACGTCTCCAAAGGCAAGGGAAACAAAGGCAAAAATGAACTATTGGGACTTCATCAAGATAAAAAGCTTTTGCACAGCAAAGGAAACAGTCAACAAAACCAAAAGAAAACCGACAGAATGGGAGAAGATATTTGCAAATGACTTATCAGATAAAGGGCTAGCATCCAAAATCTATAAAAAATTTATCAAACTCAACACCCAAAGAACAAATAATCCAATAAAGAAATGGGGAGAAGACAGGAACAGACATTTCTCCAAAGAAGATATCCAAATGGCCAACAGACACATGAAAAAATGTTCAACATCCCTCAACATCAGGGAAATACAAATCAAAACCACAATGAGAAAACACCTCACACCAGTCAGAATGGCTAAAATTAACAAATAAGGAAAAGACAGATGTTGGCGAGTATGCATAGAAAGGGGAACCCTCTTAACATTGTTGCTGGGAATGCAAGCTGCTGCAGCCATTCTGGAAAACAGTATGCAGGTTCCCCAAAAAGTTAAAAATGGAGCTACTCTATGACCCGGCAATTGCACTACTGTGTATTTACCCCAAAGATACAAATGTAGTGATCCGAAGAGGCATGTGCACCCCAATGTTTATAGCAGCAATATCCACAATAGCCAAACTATGGAAAGAGCCCAGATGTCCATCAACAGATGAATGGATAAAGAAGAAGTGGTATAAATATATAAATATAAATATATATATATACATATACATATATATATATACACATACATACACACACACACACACACACAATGGAATCCTACTGAGCCATCAAAAAAATGAAATCTTATCATTCACAATGATGTGGATGGAACTAGAGGGTATTATGCTAAGCGAAATAAGTCAATCAGAGAAAGACTATTATATGATCTCACTGATATGTGGAATTTGAGAAACAAAACAGAGGATCATAGGGGAAGAGAGAAAAAATAAAACAAGATGAAATCAGAGAGGGAGACAAACCATAAGAGACTCTAAATCATAGGAAACAAAATGAGGGTTGCTGGAGGGGGAAGGAGGTGGGGGGATGGGGTAACTGAGTGATAGACATTAAGGGGGGCACGTGAGGTAATGAGCACTGGGTATTTTATAAGACTGATAAATCACTGACCTCTACCTCAGAAATCAATAAATACATTATATGTTAATTAATTGTATTTAAATTTAAAAAATATAAAAACAAATTTGATCACTTTGATCACTTTTAGTTTTCACTGGAAAAGTAGTTTCTTCTCTTTTTGTACATAATCTGTGAGTATGTACAGATACTTTGAGAATGTGAATATCATGTTCTCAACTATCTTAAACTTAGTGTTTTAGTACACATTGACTTCTTGCATACATCATTACTAAGGAGATTGCAAATAGTGATTTCCTAATTCTATCATTCTTTCTACATTTATCAGTTGGCTTTCTGTCCTTATCACTTTAATTTTTTAAAAAAGTTATCAGGATGGATTCATGGATCCTTTTTTACTCAATATGTTACAATTTATTATTACTCATTTTGTCCTCAAATTTTTCCTAATTTAACAAGTGGGAGCCTCTTTAAGCTAGTTTAGGTATTCTTCTGACATAGTCCCATCAATTTATGAGTACTTTCTTACTTTAGGTGCAAGAAAATGTTTCCGGTTTACTTCATACTTTCCTTTCCCCAGTCCTATAATTAATCATTTTTTTAAAGATTTTTTATTTATTTATTTGACAGAGACACAGCGAGAGAGGGAACACAAGCAGGAAGAGTTGAAGAGGGAGAAGCAGGCTTCCCTCTGAGCAGGGAGCCTGATGTGGGGCTCGATCCCAGGACCCCGGGACCATGACCCGAGCCGAAGGCAGATGCTTAACGACTGAGCCACCCAGGCGCCCCTAATTAATCATTTCTTCAAGGAATATTGTTTCTTTTAGTGGAGAATAGTTTTTAGAAACCAAGTCTGGGCATTAACTGTGTTGATACATGGGATGAGATATCAGTATTAGGAAATATAGTATGAACACATATAGTATAAAGATACTAATGCTAATAATAGTATTACAAGTATCAGTGTAAATAAATAAATACACGCACAAACACACAATGCATATACATACATACTAATACTCCTAATTCCAACCCAATACCACATCACAGGGTTTTTTTCTTTTCTTCCGCAGCCCTAGTCTGCATGAAGGTCAGATAAGGCTCCTCTAAGAAGTGATATTTGAGATGAAATCAGAATAATATTTAAGAGCCAGACATATAAACTCTAGAAGCAGATCTTTACAAGCAGACAGAACAAGTACAAAGGCCTAAGGCAGAAATAAGTGTGGTACATTGGAGAAATGGAATGGCCAGGGTGGATGGAATGTATTGAACAAGGAAGTGTTTCAAAACCAAGTCAATGAGGCAGGAAGCAGTTGCCTCACATAAAGCTGTATAGGGTATGTTAAGGAGTTTGGAATGTATTTTAGCACAGCAGGACATTGGAAGTTTTTGAGAAGGGGATTACAGTAATCTGATTTATATTTCAAAATATTACTCTGGATGTTGTATAGAGAATGAATTGTTCAAGGGCAAGAGAAAAAAAGCAGGGAGATAATTATGACACGTGGTAAGATAAAATGATGACTAAGATTAGAGTAGCAACAGATGAGATATAAGAGAATAAATCTGAGGGATATTTTGGAGGCAGAACTAACAGGAATAATCCTGAATTCTCAAATGGTTTTTATACATCTACTATGTGCTATGTATTGTGGTTAATCCTGGGGATAGAAACATTAAGAAGAGACAAACCCTATTTGTAAGGGGTTCATAATCTAGTGGTTGGGGGATAGATACACGAATAACTTTAATGTCGTGTGATGAACACATAACCATAGAGTTAACAATAACATCTATTGAATTTAGTACTAAAGTGTAAGTACAGAGGAAGAAGAAAATGTGCCTGAATCAGAAAGTGGTGATAGATTTCATAAAGGACATAGAGAACTGTCTTCTTTTCCAGTTTGCTGAGATATAATTGACACATAACATTGTGTAAGTTTAAGGTGTACAACATGCTAATTTGATACATATATATTGTAAAATGATTACCACCATAGTGTTAGGTAATACTTCTATCATGTCCCATGACATTTAAGATCTACTCTCTTAGCAACTTCTAAATATGTAATATTACAAGTATTATTAACTACAATCACCATGCTGTACATTACATCCCCAGAACTTATTATTCTTATAACTAGAAGTTTGTACCCTTTGACCACAGAGAACTATCTTTTAAAGATAAAGGAGTGCAGAATAAAATAGACATAGGTGGATGAAACAGCCTGGTGAATTTCAGAAATCCTTAGGATGACTAGAACGTAGAGTTTAAGAAAGGGATTCGAGTTAGGTGGAAGCAATTGAGGGGTTTTAAGTGAGGTGAGATAATATTAGATTTGCATTTATAAAGTATCATTCTGGTTTTATAAGAAAAAAGATTTGAGAAATAAGTTGATTTCCCCAACTTACTCCTTGAAAGAAGTTTCCACACTACAGAGGTGGGAAGGGAAATTCAGTTTGGTGATTTTTTTTTTTTTTAATTCCAGTACAATTAATTACAATATAGTGACTCGACAGTTCCATATATTACTCAGTGCTTATCAAGATAAGTGCACTCTTAATCCCCTTCACCTATTTCACCCATGCCCCCACTCACCTCCCCAGTGGTAACCATCTGTTTGTTCTCTATAGTTGAGTATGTTTTTTGGTTTATCTTTTCTTCCTCCTTTGTTTGCATTTTGTTAAATTCTACATATGAGTGAAATCATATGGTATTTGTCTTTCCCTGATTGGCTTATTTTGCTTAGCATTACGCTCTCTAGATCCATGCATGGTGTTGCAAATGGCAAGATTTAATTATTTTTGTGACTGAATAATATTCCATTGTGTGTGTGTGTCTACATATATGTATATGTACCCCAATAAACAGAGGGGGTGAATGTATCCTTCTGAATGCATGTTTTTGGATTATTTTGGGGTAAATACCCAGTAGGGTGATTACTGGATCAAAGGATAGCTCTATTTATAATTTCTTGAGGAACCTCCATACTATCTTCCAAAGTGGCTGCACCAGTTTGCATTCCCACCAACAGTGCAAGAGGGTTCCTTTTTCTCCACATTCTTGCCAACACCTGTTACTTCTTGTGTTTTTTATTTTAGCCATTCTAACAGGTGTGAGGTGATACCACATTGTGGTTTTGATTTGTATTTCCCTGATGATCAGTGGTGTTGAGCATCTTTTCATGCGTCTGTTGGCCTTTTGGATGTCTCCTTTGGAGAGAGGTCTGTTCATATCTTCTGCCCTTTTTTTTTAAGATTTTATTTATTTATTTATTTATTTATTTATTTATTTGAGAGAGAGAGAGAGAGAGAGAGAGAGAAAGACAGCACAAGCAGGGGGAAGCGGCAGAGGGAGAGGGAGAAGCAGACTCCCCACCAAGCAAGGAGCCCAATGCGGGACTCGATCCCAGGACTCCAGGATCATGACCCAAGCCGAAGGCAGATGCCCAACTGACTGAGCCACCCAGGCGCCCCCTTCTGCCCATTTTAAATTGGACTATTTGTTTTTTGGGTGTTGAGTTGTATCAGTTCTTTATATATTCTAGGTATTAACAACTTATCAGCTATGTCATTTGCTAATATCCTCTCCCATTCAGTAGGTTATCTTTAGTTTTATTGGTTGTTTATTTTGCTGTGCAGAAGCTTTTTATTTTGATGTAGTCCAATAGTTTATTTTTGCTTTTATTTCCCTTGCCCGAGGGGACATATCTAGAAAGATGTAGCTACAGCCAATGTCAGAGAAATTACTGTCTGTCCTCTCTTCTAGGATTTTTATGATTTCAGGATTCACATTTAGGTCTTTAATCCATTTTGAGATTATTTTGGTGTATGGTATAAGAAAGTGGTCCAGTTTCATTCTTTTGCATATAGCTGTCTAGTTTTCCCAACACCATTTGTTGAAGAGACTGTCTTCTTCCCACTGGATATCCTTTCCTGCTTTGTCAAAGATTAACTGACCCTATAATCATGGGTTTATTTCTGGGCTTTCTATTCTGTTCTATTGATCCATGTGTCTATTTTTGTGCCGATACTATACTGTTTTGATTACCCAAGCTTTGTAGTATATCTTCATATCTGGGATGGTGATGCTTTCAGTTTTTTCTTTTTCAAGCTTGCACTGGCTATTTGGGGTCTTCTATGGTTTCATACAATTTTAGGACCATTTGTTCTAGTTCTGTGAAAAATGCTGTTGGTATTTTGAAACGGATTGCATTAAATCTGTAGATTGCTTTGGGTAGTATGGACATTTTAACAATATTTCTTTTTTCCAATCCATGAGCATGGAATATCTTTCCATTTTCTTGTCATCTTCAATTTCTTTCATTAGTGTTTTATGGTTTTCAGAGTACAGGTCTTTCACCTCCTTGGTTAAGTTGATTCCCAATACTTTACTATTTTTGGTGCAATTGTAAATGGGATTGGTTTCTTAGTTTCTCTTTCTGCTATTTCATTATTAGTGTATAGAAATGCAACAGATTTCTGTATATTTGATTTTGTACTCTGTGACTTTACTGAAGATCCGTTTATTAGTTCTAGTATTTTTTTTTTTTTTTTGCTGGAGTCTTTAGGTTTTTTTTTTTAAAGATTTTATTTATTCATTCATGAGAGACAGAGGGAGAGAGAGAGAGAGAGAGAGAGAGAGAGAGAGAAGCAGGCCCTCAAGGAGCAGGGAGCCCAATGCGGGACTTGATCCCAGGACACTGGGATCATGACCTGAGCCGAAGGCGGACGCTTAACCATCTGAGCCACCCAGGCGCCCCAGGTTTTTTTATATATAGTATCATGTCATCTGCAAATAGTGAGAGTTTTACTTCTTTCTTACTAATTTGGATGCCTTTTATTTCTTTTTGTTGTCTGATTGTTTTGGCTAGGACTTCCAGTACTGTGTTGAATGAATGCAGTGAGAGTGGACATCCTTGTCTTGTTCCTGATCTTAGAGGACAAGTTCTCAGTTTTTTGTTTGTTTTTACCCATGAGGATGATGTTAGCTGTGGGTTTTTCACATATGGCCTTTATTACACTGAGGTATATTCCTTCTACTTTGTTGAGGGTTTTTAACATGAAGGGATATTGTACTTTGTCAAATGTTTTTTTCTGCATATATTGAAATGATCTATTGTTTTTATCCTTTCTTTTGTTGATATGATGTATTATGTTGATTGATTTGTGAATATTGAACGATCCCTGTATCCCAGGAATAAATCGCACTTGGTCATAATGAATGCTTGTTTTAATGTATTGTTGGATTTGATTTGCTAATATTTTGTTGAGGATTTTTGCATCTATGTTCATCAGAGATATTGGCCTGTAGCTCTTTTTTTTTTTTTTTTTTTAGTGACTTTATCCAGTTTTGGTATCAGGATAATGCTGATTTTTTTTTATTAATATCAGTATTTGTTTATTCTGGGAACTCACATCTGACTTTTTATATTTTTCATGGTACTTCTGTGGATTTTAAAATACAAAAGCAAGCAAAGCAGATATTTTCCCCAAAGAACACAAGTTTTACTGCTTTCCAGTTTTGTTTTGTTTTTTAATCTCTGGGCTGCTGCTGAAGGTATTATCATAATCTTCAAGAGCATCTGACCATTTCTTGAAGACACAATTTAATGCATCAGCTTTGACAGATGCTTTTATTTCCAACTTTATAGAGGTAAAACTGAAAAATAAAATTGTATATATTTAACATGTACAACATGATGATATACACACACATTGTAAAACATTTACCACAATTAAGTTAATTAACATTTGATCACCTTCCATAGTTACCTTTTTTTGAGTGTGTTTGGTGAGAAAGTTTAAGATCTACTCTCAGCAAATTCCAAGTATACAATACAGTACTGTTAACTATAGTCACTATGCTGTACATCAGATCCTCAGGACTTACTCATTTTATGCTTGAAAACTTGACTGTTGACTAATATCTCCCCATTTTCTCCAACCCCACCTCCTGGTAATGGTGATTTTACTCTCTGTTTCTATAAATGCAATTTTTTTTTTAGATTTCACATGTAAGTGATAGCACATAGTATTTGTCTTTCTCTGTTTGGCTTATCTCACTTAGCATAATGCCTTCCAACATTCCAGTGTGTGTGTGTGTGTGTGTGTGTGTGTGTGTGTGTGTGTGTGTGTTATTTTCTTTAGCCATTCATTCATTGATGAATATTTAGGTTGTTTCCAAATGTTGGCTATTGTAAATAATGCTGCAAGGAACACAGGGGTACAGAAACTTCTTCAAGATACTGATTTTGTCATTTAAAGAAGAATTAATACCTATTCTTCTGAAACTGTTCCAAAAAATAGAAATGGAAGGAAAACTTCCAAACTCATCTTATGAGGCCAGCATTACCTTGATACCAAAATCAGACAAAGACCCCATCAAAAAGGAGAATTACAAACCAATATCCCTGATGAATATGGATGCAAAAATTCTCACCAAAATACTAGCCAATAAGATCCAACAGTACATTAAAAGGATTACTCACCACGACAAAGTGGGATTCATTCCCGGGCTGCAAGGTTGGTTCAATAACCACAAATCAATCAATGTGATACAAAACATTAATAAAAGAAAGAACAAGAACCACATGATCCTCTCAATAGATGCAGAAAAAACATTTGCAAAGTACAGCATCCTTTCTTGATTAAAACTCTTCACAGTGTAGGGACAGAGGGTATATATCTCAATATCATAAAAGCCATCTATGAAAAACCCACAGCAAGTATCATTCTCAATGGGGAAAAACTGAGAGCTTTCCCCCTAAGGTCAGGAACACGGCAGGGATGTCCACTATCACCACTGCTATTCAACATAGTACTAGAAGTCCTAGCCACAGCAATCAGACAACAAAAAGAAATCAAAGGCATCCAAATCGGCAAAGAAGAAGTCAAACTCTCACTCTTTGCAGATGATATGATACTTTATGTGGAAAACACAAAAGACTCCACCCCAAAACTCCTAGAACTCATATAGGAATTCAATAAAGTGGCAGGATATAAAATCAATGCACAGAAATCAGTTGCCTTTATATATACCAACAACAAGACAGAAGAAAGAGAAATTAAGGAGTCAATCCCATTTACAATTGCACCCAAAACCGTAAGATACTTAGGAATAAATCTAACCAAAGAGGCAAAGAATCTGTACTCAGAAAACTATAAAACACTCATGAAAGAAATTGAGGAAGACACAAAGGAATGGAAATATGTTCCATGCTCATGGATTGGAAGAAAAAATATTGTGAAGATGTCTATGCTACCTAGAGCAATCTACACATTTAATGCAATCCCTATCAAAATACCATCCACTTTTTTCAAAGAAATGGAACAAATAATCCTAAAATTTGTATGGAACCAGAAAAGACCCCGAATAGCCAGAGGAATGTTGAAAAAGATAACCAAAGCTGGTGGCATCACAATTCCAGACCTCAAGCTTTATTACAAAGCTGCCATCATCAAGACAGTATGGTACTGGCACAAAAACAGACACATAGATCAAGGGAACAGAATCGAGAGCCCAAAAATGGACCCTCAACTCTATGGTCAACTCATCTTTGACAAAGCAGGAAAGAATGTCCATTGGAAAAAAGACAGTCTTTTCAACAAATGGTGTTGGGAAAATTGGACAGCCACATGCAGAAGAATGAAACTGGACCATTTCCTTACACCACACACAAAAATAGACTCAAAATGGATGAAAGACCTAAATGTGAGGCAGGAATCCATCAAAATCCTTGAGGAGAACACAGGCAGCAACCTCTTCAATCTCAGCCACAGCAACTTCTTCCTAGAAACATCACCAAAGGCAAGGGAAGCAAGGGCAAAAATGAACTATTGGGACTTCATCAAGATAAAAAGCTTTTGCACAGCAAAGGAAACAGTCAACAAAACCACAAGGCAACCAACAGAATGGGAGAAGATATTTGCAAATGACATACCAGATAAAGGGCTAGCATCCAAAATCTATAAAGAACTTATCAAACTCAACACCTAAAGAACAAATAATCTAATCAAGAAGTGGACAGAAGACATGAACAGACATTTTTCCAAAGAAGACATCCAAATGGCCAACAGACACATGAAAAAAGTGCTCAACATCGCTCGGCATCAGGGAAATCCAAATCAAAACCTCAATGAGATACCACCTCACACCAGTCAGAATGGCTAAAATTAACAAGTCAGGAAACGAAAGATGTTGGCGATGATGCAGAGAAAGGGGAACCCCCTACACCATTGGTGGGAATGCAAGCTGGTGCAGCCACTCTGGAAACCAGTATGGAGGTTCCTCAAAAAGTTGAAAATAGAGCTACCATATGACCCAGCAATTGCACTACTGGGCATTTACCCCAAAGATACAAAGGTAGTGATCCGAAGAGGTATGTTCACCCCAGTGTTTATAGCATCAATGTCCACAATAGCCAAACTATGGAAAGAGCCAAGATATCCATCGACAGATGAATGGATAAAGAAGATGTGGCATATATATACAATGGAATATTATGTAGTCATCAAAAAATGAAATCTTGACATTTGCAGTGACATGGATGGAACTAGAGGGTATTATGCTAAGCAAAATAAGTCAATCAGAGAAAGACATGTATCATATGACCTCACTGATATGAGGAATTCTTAATCTCAGGAAACAAACTGAGGGTTGCTGGAGTGGTGGGGGTGGGAGGGATGGGGTGGCTGGGTGATAGACATTGGGGAGGATATGTGCTATGGTTAGCGCTGTGAATTATGTAAGACTGATGAATCACAGACCCGTACCTCTGAAACAAATAATACATTATATGTTAAAAAAAAAAAAGAAGATAGTAGGAAGGGAAAAATGAAGAGGGGGAATCAGAGAGGGAGATGAACCACGAGAGACTATGGACTCTGAGAAACAAACTGAGGGTTCTAGAGGGGAGGGGGTGCGGGGATGGGTTAGCCTGGTGATGGGTATTAAAGAGGGTACGTTGAATGGAGCACTGGGTGTTATACGCAAAAAATGAATCATGGAACACTACATCAAACACTAATGATGTAATATATGGTGATTAACATAACATAAAATTAAATTTAAAAAAAGATACTGATTTTGTTTCTTTCAGATATATATCCAGAAGTAGAACTGCTGGACAATATGGTAGTTCTTTTATTTATTTATTTATTTTTTAAAGATGTATTTATTTATTTGAGAGAGAGAGAATGAGAGAGAGAGAGTACATGAGAGGGGGGAGGGTCAGAGGGAGAAGCAGGCTCCCTTACTGAGCAGGGAGCCCGATGTGGGACTCAATCCCGGGACTCCGGGATCATGACCTGAGCCGAAGGCAGTCGCTTAACCAACTGAGCCACCCAGGCGCCCATGGTAGTTCTTTTAATCTTTGGGGAACCTCCATACTATTTTCCATGATGGCAGTAATAATTTACATTCCCACCAAGGATTCCCTTTTCTCCACATCCTTGTTTTTTATTTTAGCCATTCTAACAGGTGTGAAGTGACATCTGTGACATCTTGTGGCTTTGATTTGCATTTCCCTGATGATTAGTGACTTTGAGCACCTGTTGGCTATTTGTATGTCTTCTTTGGAAAAATTTCTCTTCAGTTCTTCTGCCATGGCTCACTCTTGAACTACTACATGCATAGGTAAAAATCCAAGGTATCCAGGGGCAAAACAACAGCTGGAGAGCTGAAAGAGCCAAGCAGATACTTCAGTTATTGTCTACCACAGTGGAGACAGATTTAACCTATAAAAGCTTACTTGATTCAAGTAAGAGAAAAAGCTCTAAGACTGATAAATAGCTCTAACTTGAATCATCACTATATAGAGATGTGGTTCCTCAACCAGTTCCCAGATTTGATTTAGTTCTCAGGCTCAGAGCCTTTTAGATAAAAGATGGCCTTTGAGGAAGGGCCCAGCTGCTTTGCTAAAAATTTACATTGCAAATTTTATTACATAGTAAATCTTCCTCCTACACTTCCCCCCAAATATTTGCAGCCATTTGCCAGTGTGAGAGTGCATTGGGCTAAGGGAAATATCCAGATTTAAAAAAATAGATTACCAGGTACTGGCTGTGACTGACACTAATTCCTGGAGATCTGAAATGTCACAGTGGTCCCCTAGTCAAAACAGGGGCCTATGGAGGTGAGGTCATTAATGTAGTTTTAGATTGGTCCAACTCAGTGAGCCCAGTGGGTTCCAAACCAAACCTGTGGTTATTTCCTCCAGTCCTAGAAAGCATAATTGGAATAGGCATACTTGGCAAATGGCAAAATCTCCACATTGGTTCCCTAACCCATAGGATGAGGGCTAGTACGGTAGCAAAAACCAAGTGGAAGCCACTAGAACTGCTTCCCCCTCCCAAAATAATAAACCAAAAGCAATACACATAGAGAGATTAGAGACTAATGTCACTTGAAAGATTCAGGAGTGGTGATTCTTGTCATATCTCTTTTCAAGTTGCCTATTTGGCCTGTGCAGAAGACAGATAAATCTTAGAAAATGAAAATGGATTGTTCCAAACTACTTAATCAGGTAGCCCCTCTAATTATAGCTACTGTTCCTGGTGTTGCTTCATTGGTGGAGCAAATGATTTGCTCCACCAATGAAGCATCTTGTATATGCATCACCAATAGTATCTTGTATATGCTATTCACCTATTCACAATAGCATCTTGTATATGCTATTCACCTATTCCTCCATTAAATACTTTTTTTCTTTATTCCTGTTAGCATGGACCACAAGATGCAGTTTTATTTCATCTCTAAGGGTCAGCACTAACACCTTCACTGTTCTACTGCAGGGCTAGATTATCTCTCTAGCTCTCTGTCATAATCTAGTATAAATGGGCCTTAATCTTCATTCCATACAAATGGACACCACAGCACATTTGTGATATCATGCTTACCGGACATGGTGAACAAGCATCAGTAACTACCCTAGATAATTTGGTAAGATATATGCATGCCAGAGGGTGGACACCACACCACATTTGTGATATCATGCTTACTGGACATGGTGAACAAGCATCAGTAACTACCCTAGATAATTTGGTAAGATGTATGCATGCCAGAGGGTGGAAATAAATTCTACAAAATTCAAGGGCCTGTTGCTTCAGTAAAATTACTAAGCATCCAGTGGTCTGGAGCATGTCCAGATATCCCTTCTAAAGTGAAAGACTAGTTGCTGCATCGGATACCTCCAACCACTAAGAAAGAGGCACAATGCATAGTGGGCTCCTTTGGATATTGAAGGTAACATATACTTCATTTGGATGTGTGACTTGGACCCACTTACTAAGTAACCTGAAAGAGGCTCCAGTTCTGAATATGGCCTGGAAGAATAGAAAGCTCTGCAACAGATCCAGGCTGCTAAGTTAGTTGTTCTGCCACATAGCAGATCCATGCTATGTGAAGTGCTTGTAGCAAATAGATATACTCTATAGAGACTTTAGCAGGCAACTCCAGGTTAACAAGAGTCTACAGGATTCTAAACAAAGCTATGTTATCACCTGCCAATAATTAGTCTTTTGGAAACATCCTCTGGCTTACTATTAGACTAGTAGGGACTTAACATGTGACCATGGCCACCAACTTACCTTTGAGTTCAACTGTTCACCATGAACTGGTGTTGTCTGATTTCTAAGACATAAAGTTAGGCATGCAGATCTGCATTCAATTACAAATGGCATTAAGGATAGATAAAATTGCATTTGAGCAGATTCTTAAAAGCACAAAGAAACTGCATAAGAAAATGGTTAAATACCCATGGCTCTTACTCCAGCTACACGGTCTTCTCTCTCTCACCACATAACCTATGGCATCAAGTAGAGTTACTTACCATCATTTGACTGAGAAAAAAAATACTTGAGCCTGATTTTCAGACAGTTCTACATGATATGTCAGCATCATCTCAAAGTTCACAGATGGAGTACAAGAGCCTTGCTCATGTTTGGCCTTGATAGGCAGTGGTGAAAATTTCAGTAAGCATAACTTCGAGCAGTGACCTAGCTGTATAGCCTGGAAGGATAAATGTGCCGAGGTATAGAGTTTTACCAATTCACTGGCAGTGGGTAATGGTTTGGCAGAATGGCTGGGGACTTGTAAGGAATACAATTGGAAAATTAGTGACAAGGAGTCTAGGAATGATATATGTAGGTAAGTTTCTCTGAATGGGCATAGAATATGAATATAAGTGAGTCTTAAGTAAATGTTCCCCAAAGAGCAATATCAGAAGAAATGTTAATAATTAAGTGGACAAGATGATCCATTCCATGGATGTCAGCCTCTTTCAAAAGCTACCCTTGCTACTGCTATGAATAATAAACTGTCCTTTGTCACTGACCCAAGAGACACAAAACTATTGAAGGCTAACTTGTCAGAGGGCATACATGGTGAAATCTCAGATCCTTCACAGTTCTTGAAAATAAGATTATTTTAGACTGGTTTAATTTCATGTGTACTGCTCATTAGTCTTTTCAAAGAGAACAATTATATAGCTATGATATAGAATAACATTTTAATAACAAGTAAGTGTGTTAGGTTTTGAGAAATAAATCAATCTATTCTATGACAATATAACAATTACTTTATATGCATAGATCTCTTTATTTCTCATTTGTAATGACAAAAATTTGGTTAGGATGCTTTGGTCGTAGTAACAGCAGAAAGGATAATTTATTATAAAATTACAAGGGTACCTTACCAAAGCCCAGAACAACAGTTAAAAACAGGACACTAATAAATATCAAATTTTGCTAGCTTAATCAGACAGGGGAATTTATTATTAGGATACAAGAGTGCCATACCAAGCCAAGGGCAGGCTTCATGAAGGGCTGGAACAAGGAAATGGAAGACTATTAGAAAGCAGGAATCACATTCTCCTGATTTCTCATCTCTGCTTTTTACTTTGCAAGTGCTTCACTGCTATTTTTCCTTCCCAAACCACAAGGTGGGACATGGCAGCCCATAGCTCCCAAGTTTGTTTCCTCTATTCCAGAGACTAATCAGTTCAAAGCTAGACTCTCTTACCTTCAATCCCAAATTCCTAGGAAAGTTTTAAGATCTTACCAAATTAGAGATGACTTTTCTGGGATAGGAAGAGGGACTCTGGGACACCAAGACACAGAGAACAATTTCCATATATGCTGTTCCTTACAGACCCTGAGTTCAAATAGCTTATTTAGATGTAGGAGTGGATATTAGAGAGATGTTCTCACAACCAGTAACTAGTAAAACAATGAGGTGGTTCAGAAGAGAGCGGTGTTCTAATCTTTTTTAATATTTCCCATGGGACAGAATCAGTAGACATGGGTAATGCTACTATCTTAATTGAGACAATTTTTTTTCATTTATTGTAGTAGGTATGATTTATCTCTTGGGAAGATAAGCACAAGTGCTGGCATGAGTAACCTAAGCACAAAACTTAATATTATATTTAATCATTTTCCAAGAAAGAAAGAAAGAAAGAAAAGGAGAGACTGATTACATGTAGAGTATTTAGGAGAAAGGGAAAAAAATTTAATTTCATGGTGGATTTCAGAAATTCCTCAGGACCAAACATAGAAATCTGACCAAGGGTCTCTCAGATTATCTTCATTAAGAGGTTTTGGAAAACTCATCAAACTCAGTAAATTTTCTTCATAACCCATTTGGAATTATTCCTAATAAAATGATAAAAATATGTAAAAAAAAAAAGGATTTCTCAGATTAGAGAGGAACTCTGATTCATCCAGCTTGAATCAGCTGCTTAAGAACATAGCTGCCGACATTTCCATCATGTGGAGTAAGGATTGGGAAACCATTCTGAGAAGCAGACATAGGAAAGGGCAAAGAAAATTATTTTCTGGATTCTTCAGTGTTCCAGGCTCCCCTAGAAGAGCAAAATTATATTGTTTACCAAAATCATGACAAAATAAAATTTGAATGATAGGAAATTTATGTATTTAAAATTCAGAAAAGCTGATGGAAATATTCTGCCCAGCCCTACCCATATTGAAATAAAATTGAAAATGTCAGAAGTATAAGGAAATGCTGTGAGTGTTTTATTCAAAAGTCTATTTGTGCTGAAGATTTCTTAAAGTATTTCTCTTGTATGCTGAAATACATTCATATTATTTATTATGTCCTTTGATGAGATACAAGGAGTTGAGCTTAATGTTCATTATGTCACTCTACTGCTTCCTGTAATTTTGTTTCTAGAAATAAGAATTGGCAAGGGAAGTAGGACCACTCTATGGTAACGAACAAGTAATATTAGTATGGACATGTTAAGAGCCTCAGAAGCTGGTAATTCCTTTTTAACTTTCCATGACTTCAGTATATACAATGTTTCAAAAGAAAAAAAGTCATTCAATATTATGTTGAAGGTTTTGTATTTCAACCTCTGTATTTCTTCGTGAAAATATTTCCTTAATGCTGTCATCTTTCTGATCATCATAAAGTGTCATATTCAGTACATTTTCAGTACAATCTTCTAATGAAATTGTTGACAGGTATGAAAATACTTTTTCCATTAGAGGTTCCCTGAGAAAAGGAACTGGAGAGTTCTTTTTTGCTAGAGTATCATCAGAAAACCAGTCATCAGCTGCTTCTATACTTTGGCTGTAATAAGAATCAGATGGTAGTGTTGATAAGCTTAAGGTAACACTGCTGGGATGTGTTGCCGAGCTAGTCTCTGAGGGGTCACAAATGACCTTTTTTGTTGCAAGGCAGAATTCATCTTTAGAGTGATCTTTTATCACTGTAAAAGAAAATTAGATTTACTATGAATATTACATATAAATCAGCCAAATCTTACTTATAAGGACAATATTTCTTTTTCAAATTCAGAATCTTTTTAGGGTTAAAATGGACAGGAGGATGCAATAGTGAAAATTCTGAGTTGCTATCAACATCTGTGCAATGTTAAATATGTAACTGGGGATTAACAATTTCACAATAATGAAGAATAGAAAAGGCTATTCTAAATAAAATCAATCTGCTTTAATAGGAGAAGATTTTAAATAGGCTAGAAGGCTCAGTTCCGGAATGTCCCTTAATATCAGAAAACACAGTTTCTTAAATATTTATAGATAAGTATTGCCTGATTTTTAAAAAATAAATTAAAAAATACATGCCTCTGTAAGCAGGCAGATTACAAAATGTTTGGTCCACAGTGGGAAGGGCCTATGGGTTGGCTTTACACCAATTAAAGTAACAAATATTCCTAGAGTGTCTTACAATATGCAAAGCAGTTTGATATATTTCCATATCTCATTTTTCCTGTCAATAATTTTTCAAGGAAGTTATTATTAGAACCACTTCATAAAGGAGAAGACTGAGATTTAGAGATGGATGACTCACCACAAATCAGATACACAACAGACTTCACCTAGACTTCTAGTACTCTAAGATTCATGCTTCTCCAATTATTACATTATTTATGCTGCACAGTTGATATTTAAAAATGTTAAGTTTTAGAAAATATCACACTATATAGTATCCTAAGTACCTTTTATAATATTTTACATATTGACTTTTGAAATTAATGTACAATATTATTTTTAAAGCTGTTTTAAATACCTTATTACATTTTATATATCCAACATTTCTTATATTATGTAGGAGGGTAATGTTTTGAGGTACTAAGACATCATATGCAATATCTAAAGGATTATAAAATACCCATGTCTTTTGACTCTCTAGGATTACCATATGGCATTGACTATGATACTTCCTCTGTTTTTGTTTTTGTTTTTTTTTTAAGAGATGGGGAGAGAGAGAGGGAGGGGATGAGTGGAGGGAGAAAGAGAGAATTTAAACACGCTACATGCCCAGCGTGGAGCCCTACGCCAGGCTTGATCTCACAACCCTGAGATCATGACATGAGCTGAAATCAAGAATTGGATGCTTGACCCACTGAACTACCAAGGTGCCCCTGACTATGATACTTTTGGGTATAAATAAGGAACAAAAATGTAAATTTCACATTTTAACTTAAGATGCGACATTGCAAGTTTTGTTTTTTAAGAAATATATGCCCACGCACATACTAACACATTAATGTTTCCCTTGAATTTCCATCATATTAAAACAATATTTAGATAGCATTTAGGTAGGCCTCTTGGTTCTTTAAGATGCAAATTGCTTTAAGTTGATCATGATTTCTTCTAATAAATTGTTGAGAAAAATTACCTTTTATATGTGCTGTTTCCTTTTTTCTTTGCTCCTCCTACATAAAAAAAGTTATTTGTATTTAATAAACTGAATGGTTTCTATGTAATTTGTTTAATATATTTAACGTATATTTATATAAGAAATATATATTTTAACTACATAATAAGTTTTTGATGGAATTTTTTTCCCACGATGAGTTTATTTCACCAAAATATACTGACAGAAAAAAAAAGTGTTTAGGTATCATCTGGAAAGAATGTGAATTGGTTCAAGAAGGCAGTCTCAGGATAGGGAATGAAAGGGTGAAATAGAGTTCATCAGGATTATTTCTTCCCCTCCTCACTAACTCAGAGTCACTTGGTTAGAACTAGAGAGGCGTAAAAAAATAGAATTCCTAGACTTACTCATTTCATTAACCAACAACAACAAAAAAGTGAATTCTGGCTGAAGACTTTTATAAAAATGTGCTATTCTTTTGAAGCAAATAAAACAGTTGCTCAAACAATATATTCCATATGTGTTCTGGGAAGTGTCGTGGTGTAGTAGTTTTCAAACTCCAGGGCATCAGAATCACCTGATGTGCTTATTAAAATGCTGATACTTGGTAATATCAGACCCTACTAAAAGAGATTCTCTGGGAGGGGTTTGGGAATATCCATTGTAACACACTCTGCAAGTGGTTCTGATTCAGGTTTTCCTTAGACCACTAGATAAACAGTGGGCTACTGCATAGGGTGTTTTGGATGGAGTGGGCAAAGATGAAGTTGGAGAGAAAATAACATTGTCTTCTTTTGTTTTAGGAGAACAGTGTTAGTACTCCATGCTGATCTGCATTGTCCTATCCCCCCAAATAGTTTGCTTAAGACGTACATATATATAGGGTATGTATGTGTGTGTGCATGTGTGTGTGTGTATATATATTATGTATATAATATATATATTTCATATATGTCTTATATGTATATAGGATAACACATAAGTACTTTTTTCACAATCAACTTTACTTATTTGTCACTTTTACCTTTTATAATATAAATGCCAGGATAGGCTCCTGACTTACCTTGCCTGGACTTAGGACCAATTCAATTTGTGACGCCTATAGAAATTATATTAGAATGCTGCCCTCAGACTTTTATGTGCCTATATTTTACCTGGGGAATTTGTTCAAATGCAGATTATAACCCAGTAGGTCTGGAGTGGGGTCTGAGATTGTGCATTTCTAACAGATGCACCCAGGTAATGATGATATTGCTGGTCTGGGGACCAGGGAATAAGGCCCTAGACTGAAATTCCACCCAAATTTAAGGGATTAGCAAAATGAACATTCTTACATATTGCTACTTATAAATAGGTAGACTTTTTCTGGAGGGCCATATAACAAATCTACTTCTAGAAATGTATTATGCCAAGTTAATAATTTTGGGTTTATGTAAATATTCAGTTACCAGAATGTTCTTTACAACATTGTTAAGCATTTTTAAAGTCTGCAACTTAAAATTCTAAAAGAAATACTTAAATGTACTATGATACATAGATAGTAATACAATCAATATTCTTCCAACTATTAAAAATGATGCTATAATTTCAGAAGTAAGGGCTCAAAAAAATGACAGGGACATATAAAAAAGGACAGGGAAACATCCTTGAAGGGGTTCCTACTGGTTAAATTTGGGAAAATTTGAGCATCAAAATAAGTATAGTAATGGATTATTAACTGCTGAATAACACAGAAACCCATGAGTCTACACAAATAAAGACAGAGAGCTTTTTTCTTATAGTAGAAAGCCAAATGGAAGATGGAAGTAGTAGAATTAGAAAAACATTATTTTGCTACAGTTCTGTAAAGATTAGTTCAGGCAAGAATAAATTATATAGCTGGTAAGTAGAGTTTGATGAAGAAAGATATTTTCATAGTTACTTGGTTCAAAGTGTCATCACACAGATTATTTAATTGCTAGGGTAAAAACAGGAATAATACAATGGGTGAAGAATAGACATCATGTGTGATCAACTAAAATCATTAGTGAAAAGCAGATGAACATTGTATGTCTTCAGATGTGATAAAATGAATCTGATCACAAGGAAAGTCAAAATGAGTCTATGATCTATAAAGTAACTGTATTCTTCAAAAATATCAATATCATGGATGAGGACAAAAGGACATTTTAAAATATTTTGAACTGAAAAATGATGAAAACAAAACATAAAAATTTGTGGGATGCAGCAAAAGCAATGCTTAGAGGAAAATTTAAATATTAGATGTTTATATTATAAAAGGAAAAAGTCTAAGAATAATAAAATTGAATATTTCTAGCAAGACTGATTTAGGATATAATCAGGAATGAAATGAGGGCCATCACTAAAGATTCTACAGATATTAGAAGGATAATAAGTGGATACTATTAAAAACTTTATGCCAATAAACTTAACAACTTAAATTAAATGGACAAATTCATTGAAAAACATAAATTTCTAAAACATACAAAATAAAACATTTAAATAGCCCCATATCTATTAAAGGTCCTATATTTATAGTCAAAAACTTTCTCTGGAAGAAAACTCTAGACCTAGATGAACTCATTGCTGAATTCTAGGAAAACCTTTGAGAAAGCAGTATTGCCAATTACACACAAAAATTTTTCAAAAAGTAGAGGAGCAGGAAACATTTCATAGTTATTTTGTGACCAAAATAACTGTGATTTTAAAATCTAACAAAAAAGAGAGGCGTCTGGGTGGCTCAGTCTGTTAAGCGTTTGCCTTTAGCTCAGGTCATGGTCCCAGGGTCCTGGGATTGAGCCCAGCATCAGGCTCCCTGCTCAGCAGGGAGTCTGCTTCTCCCTCTGTTCCTCCCCCTGCTCCTGTTCTCTCTCTCTCAAATAAATAAATTCTTTAAAAAAATCTAACAAAGACATTATAAGATAAGAAAATTATAGAATAATGTCCCTCATGAACATAGATGCAAAAGTGACTTAAAATATATCAGTAAGTCAAATCCAATGGGGTTTATTCCAGGAATACAGGGTTCGTTTACCATTTGAAATTCAATGTAATTCACACTAACAAAAGAGAAAATCCATGTGAACAATGTCAAAAGATGCAGAAAAACCATTTGGCAAAATTCAGCAAACTTCATGACTAAAAAAACAGTAACAAGAAACTCTCATTAGACTAAGAATAGAAATGAATTTCCTTGACCTGACAATATGCATCTACAAAAATTCGATAGTTAACCTTCTACTTACTGGTGAAGAGTTGAATGTATTCTCTCTGAGATCAGGGATATAAAAAGGATAACTGTTCTCGACACTTCTATTCATCATTATACATGAGGCCTTACCCAGTAAAACAAGATGAAAAAATAAAAGCATAAAGATTAGAAAGTAAGTAAAATTGATGTTTTTCAAAGATGATATGATTGTGTTGAAGAAAACCCTATGGAGTCCACAAAAAAAAAAACTACTAAAAGTAATAAGTAAATTTATTTATAAAGGTCACAGAACACAGATCAATATAAATATCAATTGTAGTAAAGATGGCAATTCACTCCAATCTTATCTATAAACTAAATGTAATTCCCATCACAATCTCAAAAAGACTTTTTGTAGCTAGAGATTAATTTATCTTAAAACTTACATGAACAGGCAAAAAAACAATAAAAGCTAAAAAAATTGACAAAGAAATGAAATTGGAGGAACCATACTGCTCAATTTTATGACCTACTATGTAGCTAGAGTGTGGTATTGGTAGAAATAGACACACAGGTCAGCAGTACAGACAGAGGATCCAGAAATAGACCCACACATATTTTTCCAACAGATTTTTGACAAAAGTTGCAAAAGCAATTCAATGTAAAAAGGATAGCCTTTTCAATAAATAGTGTTGGAACAATTAGACATCAGGAGTCCCCAAAATGAATTTTGACTTACACCTCATACCTTATTAAAAAAATTAACTAAAGGTGGAGCAAAGATAGAAATATAAAATGTAAAACTTAATAGCAAAAACAATCATGAAAAAAAAAGTTGGAGAATTTCCTGAAATTAAAACTTACTTCAAAGCTACAATAGTTAAGAAGATGTGGTACTGATATAAGGATAGATATATAGATCAATGGAATAGAACTGACATTCCAGAAATAAAAGTTCACATTCATAGTCAATTGATTTTTGACAAGTGTTCCAAGACAATCATTGGGGAAAGGTCTCAACAAACGGTGTTGAGACAACCAGATATGTACATGCAAATGAATGAAGTTGGGCCCATACCTCACACCATATCAAAATCTAACTCAAAATAGATTAAACATTTAAATGTAAGAGCTAAAACTATTAAAACTCTTAGAAGAAAATATAGGCATAAATCTTTACACCTTAGATTAGAGAAAGGTTTTAGATATGACACTGAAGATTTTAATCTTGATGAAGTCCCAATAGTTCATTTTTGCTTTGGTTTCCCTTGCCTCCAAAGACATGTCTAGTAAGAAGTTGCTATGGCCAACGTGAAAGAGGTTGCTGCCTGTGATCTCCTTTAGGATTTTGATGGTTTCCTGTCTCACATTTAGGTCTTTCAACCATTTTGAATTTATTTTTGTGTATGGTGTAAGAAAGTGGTCCAGTTTCATTCTTTTGTGTGTTGCTGTCCAGTTTTCCCAACACCATTTGTTGAAGGGACTATCTTCTTTCCGTTGTATATTCTTTCCTGCTTTGTCAAAAATTAGTGGACCATATAGTTGTGGATCCATTCTGGGTTTTCTCTTCTGTTCCGTTGATCTACATGTCTGCTTTTGTGCCAGTACCATATTGTTTTGATTACTACAGCTTTGTAGAATATCTTGATATTTGGGATTGTGATACCTCCATTTTTGTTCTTCTTTATCAAGATTGCCTTGGCTATTTGAGGTCTTTTAATTTTAGGATTATTTGCAAAACATAAAATTTGATCTGTTCATACATTGGAATACTATAAAAAAGTCTATAATGAACTATGGGTATATGCACCAACCTGGATGAATCTCAGAAACATAATGTTGCACAAAAAGGTAAGAGTATATTAGACATGAAGTCTAAAAACATGTAAAATTTAATAATACATTGTTCAAGACCCTATAGTATTTGTGGTAAAACCATAAAGAAAAGCAAAGAAATGGTTAACTGCAATTACAGAATAATGGGTCCTTCAGTGAAGGGTGGGGGTACAGATTGTAAGAGATAAATGAAGACTCAGGACATCTCAAAGGTACTGGTAATATTCTATTTCTTATTCTGGGTGGTGGGTATAAATAATTATACTTATTATTATTTTTTTTTATTTAAGATTTTTTTTTATTTATTTATTTGACAGAGAGAGACACAGCGAGAGAGGGAACACAAGCAGGGGGAGTGGGAGAGGGAGAAGCAGGCTTCCCGCGGAGCAGGGAGCCCGATGCGGGGTTCGATCCCAGGACCTGGAATCATGACCTGAGCCGAAGGCAGACGCTTAACGACTGAGCCACCCAGGCGCCCCATAATTATACTTATTAGTCTTTAAATTGTTTGTGGGTACTCTTCTGTTTGTATGCTGTATTTCACAATAAACGCTTTTTTAGAAATGAAGCTGTAGTTCTAAATATTAAGCCATATCTTTTGTTATAATTTTCATCCTCCTGCCTGTCTGTCTCTGGGAGGTGAGGAAGGAGCTACTACACAGGCAGAAATTGAGATGAAAAAAAGAGGGGCAATATGAAAAAGAATCCTTTTGTACTGAAACTGACTGTGGCTGAAGTCGGCACTACCTTATTCTTTTCATACCATGTTTTCATACTATCTTTTTTCTGAATTAGGTTCCTATCACTATCAAGAATTCTGGCTAATATTTTATATTTACTTGTGTATTATTTATCTCTCCCATTAGACTATAAATCTCATGGGAATAGGGACTCTTGTCTTCCTTGTTCACTACCAAATTTCCAGTTGCCTAGAACAGTGCCTGGCATATAAGCCTTTATTAGGTATTTGCTGAATGAACAATAAACAGTTAAATAGTACTACTATATATGTACTTCTTCCATGATAGTACTCATGACATTTTTGTAATTATCTGTATCTATCATTAGGCATGAAGACATCATTATACTACAGTACCTAGCAAAATGCCTAGCATGTGTTGGATACTCAGTAAATTCAATTAATACTAAATGCATACATAGAAACATTTTTCTCCGCAATGCAATCTCAATTTCAAACAACCCTTCATTTGAAAGAACTATTAATCTTTAGAATTGATTTGATCATTAAACCCACCTGCTTAGAACCCCCAAGTAATCATAATGGTAAACTTGTATGGTGCTCACTACGTGGCCAGGCACGATTCTGAGTGTTTTTTACATACTAATTCATTTACTTCCCATAACAGTTCTATGGCAATAAAATCATCCTCATTTTGCAGATGAGGAAAAAGACACACAGAAGTTAAGTAATTTGCCTAAGATTATACAGCGAGTAGTGGTAGAGCCAGGATTCTAACTTGCATCAACGGGCTCCACAGTCTATGCTCTTGACCCTAATCCCATAATGCCTCCAGTGGATCTGTAAAGCCTATGGAGTAAAATCCAAAATCCTTAGGCTGTAAACGAGGTTTCTCACAACCTCATCTTCAGGATCTTTCCCCACCACTTCCCTCTATGAACCCTAGGCCCCAAACACTGTAACAATTTTACTGAATATGTTACTTACTTTCATAGCTGCAAGCCTTTGAACATAGAATGAATGTCCTTTGTTCTCTTTCCTCCTGGCACACTTACATTCCTTTCTCAAAATCCAGCTAAAACTTTCTTCTCTGTGAAGCCTTCCTCAATTTATGCTCCCTTGTCTGCACTTGTTCAATTTTGTGGCTCTTACCACATTATGCTGTAATTTTTAGCTTATCTGTTTTTCTTCTCTACTAACTTTGGGCTCATCTAGGTCTGAACTCATATCTTATTTGTTTATGTAGCCTCAGTGTCAAACCTAGTGTTGTCATATTTAAGGCACTTGAAAAATACTTGTTCAACAAATGAACACTGAGTTCAACTTGAGTTCAATTTTATTCAATATGTATAATGAAACTTTGATATCCTATCAATTTGTTGCTATTCATTTATTAATGCTATAATAATAATGATGCTATAAACCACTAATGTTTGTTTTGTTTAGTTATATCATAGTTTTACATTTCTACTGGTATCTCCCCATTGTTCTACTTTGTCCATATAACACTGTTTTGACACCACATAACAGAAAGTTAATTATGTTTCTTCTTTTCCCACTTGTACTACACTAGCATATTTTACCAACCTTAACTGGGGGTTCCCAGAGCTTAGAATATAATGAAGTCTTAATAAATCCTTGTTAAATTGTACTTAATTTCAATTAGTCGGTTTTGTTAGATTATTTGGTTATCTGAGTATCCTCTTATTTCCAAATCACTTTCCTCTGATGGGTCTGGCAATTTTGCTTTGTTTTTCTTATGTCATTTATCTTCATCCCTGTAATAATCCCAATCTGAGGAGCATAGGGGTTTTTTTTATAATTTTTATTGTTATGTTAATCATCATTAGTTTTTGATGTAGTGTTCCATGATTCATTGTTTGTGCATAACACCCAGTGCTCCACGCAGAATGTGCCCTCTTTAATACCCACCACCAGGCTAACCCATCCCCCCACCCCCTCCCCTCTAGAACCCTCAGTTTGTTTTTCAGAGTCCATCATCTCTAATGGTCCATCTCCCCCTCTGACTTACTCCCCTTCATTCTTCCCCTCCTGCTATCTTCTTCTTTTTTTTTCTTAACATATATTGCATTATTTGTTTCAGAAGTACAGATCCGTGATTCATCAGTCTTGTACAATTCACGGTGCTCACCATAGCACATACCCTCCCCAATGTCTATCACCCAGCCACCCCATCCCTCCCACCCCCCACCACTCCAGCAACCCTCAGTTTGTTTCCTGAGATTAAGAATTCCTCATATCAGTGAGGTCATATGATACAGGTCTTTCTCTGATTGACTTATTTCACTCAGCAAAACACCTTCCAGTTCCATCCACGTCGTTGCAAATGGCAAGATCTCATTCCTTTTGATGGCTGCATAATATTCCATTGTGTATATATACCATATCTTCTTTATCCATTCATCTGTCGATGGACATCTTGGCTCTTTCCACAGTTTGGCTATTGTGGACATTGGCTGCTATAAACATTGGGGTGCACGTACCCCTTCGGATCCCTACATTTGTATCTTTGTGGTAAATACCCAAGTGGTGCAATTGCTGGATCGTATGGTAGCTCTATTTTCAACTGTTTGAGGAACCTCCATACTGTTTTCAAGAGTGGTTGCACCAGCTTGCATTCCCACCAACAGTGTAGGAGGGTTCCCTTTTCTCCGCATCCCCACCAACATCTTTCGTTTCCTGACTTGTTAATTTTAGCCATTCTGACTGGTGTGAGGTGGTATCTCATTGAGGTTTTGATTTGGATTTCCCTGATGCCGAGCGATGTTGAGCACTTTTTCATGTGTCTGTTGGCCATTTGGATGTCTTCTTTGGAAAAATGTCTGTTCATGTCTTCTGCCCATTTCTTGATTGGATTATTTCTTCTTTGGGTGTTGAGTTTGATAAGTTCTTTATAGATTTTGGATGCTAGCCCTTTATCTGATATGTCATTTGCAAATATTTTCTCCCATTTTGTCGGTTGTCTTTTGGTTTTATTGACTGTTTCTTTTGCTGTGCAAAAGCTTTTTATCTCGATGAAATCCCAATAGTTCATTTTTGCCCTTGCTTCCCTTGCCTTTGGCGATGTTTCTAGGAAGAAGTTGCTTAAGCTAGAGATATAGAGAAGCAACTACAAAAGCAGACATTTTCTTTTAGTTTTTCAGTTTCCTATAATATAAAAACTAACTAGTTTAGGTAATTTAAATTTAGCTCCATGTTACTATCTCTCAAATTTAAAAATAACAGTGGATACTCTGTCTTTCAAATTTAAAGACAACAATGTTCATGACATGGTATCAAATAAATTATTTGAAAATATTTCTATAAAATATCATACACTACCTGTGATTGGAATCCTCCAGTATGAAAATTTCGAGAAATAAAGACACACTGAGAATGAGATTTAATCTTTCCCTTTAATGATCTTTGCCTGCATCTCTCATCAGTTGCTTTAAATTTGGAATTTTGAAATATTTCTCTGAAAAATATTTTATAGAGAATTATTATCAAACATGAGTTCCATTATAAATCACTTAAATTATTATTTCTAATAGTTGTACATAAAGGTTTAAAATCAGAATTACTATATATTTATTTTTAAAACACCAATCAACATATATATTCCCTTCTTATATGTTACTGATTTCACTACACCTATTTTATTCATAAAATGTAAATTAAGCTACTTCTTATGCAGTCATTCCAAACTTAACTATTTATTTAATTTTTTTCAAGGAATTATGGCCTTTCTTTTTTTTAATTTTATTTTATTATGTTAGTCACCATAAACACTGTTTAAAAAATAATGCTGATTGCCATTTCTTCTTACAGAAGTACTAGAAAATTTCTAAATTAATTCAAGAGACTGTATTGCATTACTTAACGAGGTACAATTAGGATTCACTCATTCACTGAATTCAGTTCACTTAACAGATATTTATTCGGTACTATGTGTCAGGCATTATGCTGCGTGTTGTATATATAATGGCAAGGGAAAAAAGCACAGCCACTACCCTCATAGAATTGTTATTGCTCTCGTGGAGGTTAAACACTATTAAGGAAGACAGACATTACTAAAATGCTGACAAGAAAATGAAAAATTACAACTTTGGAAAGTGTTATCAAGGAAAGGTACCTGGTGGACTATGGGAGTATGCAACAAAGGGAATTAATCTGGTTAGAGAGGTTAGGGAAGGCTTTTCTGAGGAAGGGATGATTGAATTGGGCATTTGAAAAAATAGTAAGTTATTAGGTAGAGTATTGTGGAGGAAGGGAGATGCAGAAGAAAGAATATTCCAGTCAGAAAGAATATCAAGTATAAAGACCTAGAGGCCAGATTAGGACAGTGTAGCAGAAGCAGTGAAAGCAAGAGAGAAGTGGGAGAAGAAATGGGCAGACCATGTAAGGCCTTAAAAGTCATGCCGCTTGTCTTTATCCTAAAAGCAATGGGAAGTCCTTTATAATATAGTGGTGAATGGGATGGAATGGTCCGGTAACTTGATTAGATGTGTATTTGGAAAATGGCTGAAGTGTGAAGAGATTTAATGAGGATGATAGTACAGGTAGAGTGTCAGTTATAACTTGTACTGCAGTAATCTATGTGAGGGATAATGATAACTTAAATAAGATGGTGGCAGTGGTAACTGAAAGAAAAGGATAGATTTGAGTGATTTATGAGGTAAATAAATAGAACTTGGTGATGGTTCAAATTTGGGGGAAGCGTGAAAGAGAGAGGAAGATATCAAGCATGTCTTCAATTTTTAGAGAGAAAAAAAACCCTTCCTTGACCTCACATTCTCCTCCAGCTACTTCCCCATTTGTCAACTCCCCTTCACCAAAAACAAAACAAAACAATACAAAACAAAAAACCCAACTTCCTTAAAGAGAGGTCTATACTTGATTCAATTCTCTTACCTCCTGTGTTTTATTCAAATGTGAGCTTCTGAACCCATCACTCCACCAAAACTGTTAAAGGTCATCAATAACTTCCATGTTGCCAAATCCAAAAATTATTTCTCCTTCCTCATCTTTCTCAATTTCTTAAGCACTTTCAATATCATCTCCTCCTTCTTGAAACATTTTCTAATTTTTTCCCTTCTATTTCTTTTTAAAATTTTAAATTCCAGTATAGTTAACATACAATGTCATCTTAGTTTCAGGTGTAAATATAGTGATTCAACAAGTCCATACATCACTCAGTGCTCATCATGACAAGTGCACTCCTTAATCCCCATCATCTATTTCACGCATCATCCCCTTCACCTCCCTTCTATAACCATCAGTTTGTTCTCTATAGTTAAGAGTCTGCTTCTTGGTTTCCCTCTCTCTCTCTTTGCTTTGCTCTTTGTTTTGTTCCTTAAAATCCACATATTAGTGAAATCATATGGTATTTATCTTTCTCAGACTTATTTTGCTTAACATTATACTCTCTAGCTCCATTTATGCAAATGGCAATATTTTATTATTTTTTATGGCCAAATAATATTCCATTGTCTATTATACCACATCTTCTTTATCCATTCATCATTCGATGGACACTTGGGCTGCTCCCATAGTTTGGCTACTGTAAATAATGCTGCAATAAACAGAGGGGTACATGTATCCCTCTGAATTCATGTTTTTGGATTATCTTTGGGTAAATACCCAGTAGTGCAGTTACTGGATCATAGGGTAGCTCTATTTATAATTTCTTGAGGAATCTCCATAGTGTCTTCCAAAGTGGCTGCACCAGTTTGCATTCCCACCAACAGTGCAAGACAGTTCCTTTTTCAGCACATCCTCTCCAACACTTGTTTCTTGTGTTTTTTATTTTAGTCATCCTGACAGGTGAGAGATAATATCACATTGTAGTTTTGATTTGTATTTCCCTGACGATCAGTGGTGCTGAGCATCTTTTCATGTGTCTATTGGCATCTGGATGTCTTCTTTGAAGAAATGTCTGTTCATGTCTTCTGCCCATTTTTAAACAGGACTATTTGTTTTGTGGGTGTTGAGTTGTATAAATTCTTTATATATTTTGGATACTACCCCCTTATCAGATGTCATTTGCAAATATCTTCTCCTGTTCCATAGGTTGCCATTTAGTTTTGTTGATTATTTCCTTTGCTATGCAGAAGCTTTTTATGTTGATGTAGTCCCAATAGCTTATTTTTTCTTTTATTTCCCTTGCCTCAGGAGACATATCTAGAAAACTGTTGCTAGAGCCAATGTCAGAGAAATTACTGCCTGTTCTCTCTTCAAGTGGTCCAGTTTCATTCTTTTGCATGTGCCTGTCCAGTTTTCCCAACATCATTCGTTGAAGAGACTTTTTCCCATTGGATATTCTTTCCTGTTTTGTTGAAGATTAATTGACCACAAAATTGTGGGTTTATTTCTGTGTTTCCTATTCTGTTCCATTAATCTATGTGTCTATTTTTGTGCCAGTACCATACTGTTTTGATTACTGCCACTTTGTAATATAATTTAAAGTCTGGAATTGTGATACCTCCAGTTTTATTTTTCTTTTTCAAAATTGCTTTGACTATTCAGGGTCTTTTGTGATTTTTTGTTCTAGTTCTGTGAAAAAATGTTGTTGTTTTGATAGGAATTGCATTAAATCTGTAAATTGCTTTGGGTAGTATGGACATTTTAACAATAATTGTTCTAAGGGGTGCCTGGGTGGCTCAGTTGGTTAAGCAACTGCCTTCAGCTTGGGTCATGATCCTGGAGTCCCAGGATTGAGTCCCGCATTGGGCTCCCTGCTCAGCAGGGAGTCTGCTTCTCCCTCTGACCCTGCCCCCTCTCATGCTCTCTCTAGCTCATTCTCTCTCTCAAATAAATAAATAAAATCTTAAAAAAAAACAATAATTGTTCTAAGCAATGAGCATGGAATGTTTTTCCATTTCTTTGTCTCTTTAATTTCTTCCGTCAATGTTTTATAGTTTTCAGAGTATGGGTTTTTCACCTCTTTGTTTATTCCTAGGTATCCTGTTGTTTTGGATGTGATTGTAAATGGGATTATTTTCTTAATTTCTCTTTCTGCTGCTTCATTATTAGTGTATTAAAATGCAACAGATTTCTACATATTGATTTTGTATCCTGTGACTTTACTAAATTCATTTATCAGTTCTAGTAGTTTTTTGGTAGAGTTTTCAGGGTTTTCTATATATAGTGTCATCATCTGCAAATAATGAGAGTTTTACTTCTTCCTTACCAATTTAGATGTCTTTTATTTCTTTTTGTTGTCTAATTGCCTTGGCTAGGACTTCTGGTACTATGTTGAATAAAAGTGGTAAGAGTGGACATCCTTGTCTTGTTCCTGACCTTAGGAGGAGAGCTCTGTTTTTCCCCATTGAGAATGATAACAGCTGTGGGTTTTTCATGTCTGGCTTTATTATGTTGAGGTATGTTCCCTCTAAACCTACTTTTTTAAGGGTTTTTATCATGAATGGATGTTGTACTTTGTCAAATGCTTTTTCTGCATCTGTTGAGATGATCAAAGTTTTTACTTTCTTTTATTGATGAGATGTATCACACTGATTATTTTGTGAATATTGAACCACCCTTGTATCCCAGGAATAAATCCCACTTGGTCATGGTGAATGACTTTTTTAATGTATTGGTGAATTCTATTTGCTAGTATTTTGTTGAGATTTTTGCATCTATATTCATCAGAGATATTGGCCTATAGTTCTCCTTTTTGTGGTATATTTATCTGGTTTTGATATCAGGATAATGCTGGCCTCATAGAATGAATTTGAAAGTTTTCCTTCTTCTATTTTTTAGAATACTTTGAGTAGAATAGGTATTAACTCTTCTTTAAATGTTTGGTAGCATTCACCCGTGAAGGCGTCCGGCCCTGGACTATTGTTTGTTTGGTGTTTTTTGGTTACAGATTCAATCACCTCGCTGGTAATAGATCTATTCAAATTTTCTGTTACTTCCTGTTTTAGTTTTGGTAGGTTATATTTCTCTGAATTTATCCATTTCTTCTAGGTTGTCTTAATTTGTTGGCATATAGTTTTTCATAATCTCTTAAAATTATTTGTATTCTGGGATGTTAGTTGTTATTTCTTCTCTTTCATTTTTTCATCGGTGATTTTGTTCATTTGAATCCCCCCTCCCCTTTCTGGAAGAGTCTGCCTAGAGGTTTATCAATTTTGTTGATCTTTTCAAAGAACCAGCTCCTGGTTTCATTGATTTGGTTTTTTTTTAAGTTTCTATATCATTTATTTCTGCTCTAATCTTTATTATTATTTCCTTTCTTCTGCTGGTTTTAGGTTTTGTTTGTTGTTCTGTTCCTTTAGGTTGTTTGAGGTTTTTCTTGTCTCATGAGGTAGGCCTGTATTGCTGTAAAATTCCCTCTAGAATTGCTTTTGCTGGGGGGTGGCCAGGTGGCTCAGTCTGTTAAGTATCTAACTCTTGGTTTCAGCTTAGGTCATGATCTCAAGGTCATGAGATTGAGCCCTCTGTCAGGCTCTGTGCTGGGGTTGGAGCCTGCTTAAGAGTCCCTTTCTCCCTCTCTATCTGCTCCTCCTTTCTTTCTCTCTCTCTTCCTCTAAAAAATAAAAATAAAAAATTTAAAAAATAATTGCTTTTGCTGTATCCCAAAGAATTTGGACCACAGTGTTTTTTTTTTTAAGATTTTATTTATTCATTTATTTGAGAGAGAGAGAGAGAAAGAGAAAGACTGAATTGCTGTATGAGATCTAGTAATTTGGGTGTGGAGTTTTTGGGTTTTCCACATAAAGCAGGGAGGAGGGGCAGAGGGAGAGGGAGAAGCAGACTCCCTGCCGAGCAGGGAACCCAACCCTGGGGCTCAATCCCAGGATCCAGACATCAGGACCTAAGCTGAAGGCAGACGCTTAACTGACTGAGCCACCCAGGTGCCCCTGGACTATTGTGTTTTCATTTTTGCTTGTTTCCATGTGCCCTTTTTTTTAAATTTAATTTTACTTTATTATGTTATGTTAGTCACCATACAATACATTATTAGTTTTTGATGTAGTGTTCCGTGATTCATTGTTTTCATATAACACCCAGTGCTCCATGTAGTACCTGCCCTCTTCAATACCCATCACCAGGCTAACCCATCCGCACACCCCCGTCCCCTCTAAAACCCTCAGTTTGTTTCTCAGAGTCCATAGTCTCTAATGGTTGATCTCTCCCTCCGATAACCCCCCTTCATTTTTCCCTTCCTTCTCCTAATGTCCTCCATGCTCTTCCTTATGTTCCACAAATAAGTGAAACCATATGATAATTGACTTTCTCTGCTTGACTTATTTCACTTAGCATACTCTCCTCCAGTCCCATCCATGTTGATGTAAAAGTTGGGTATTCATCCCTTCTGATGGCTGAGTAATATTCCATTGTATATATGGACCACATCTTCTTTATCCATTCATCTGCTGAAGGGCATCTTGGCTCTTTCCACAGTTTGGCTATTGCGGACATTGCTGCTATGAACATTGGGGTGCATATGGCCCTTCTTTTCACTACATCTGTGTCTTTGGGGTAAATACCCAGTAGTGCAATTGCTGGGTCATAGGGTAGCTCTATTTTTAATTTTTTGAGGCACCTCCACACTGTTTTCCAAAGTAGCTGTACCAACTTGCATTCCTACCAACAGTGTAAGAGGGTTCCCCTTTCTCCACAACCTCTCCAACATCTGTTGTTTCTTGCCTTGTCAATTTTTGCCATTCTAACTGGTGTAAGGTGGTATCTTAATGCAGTTTTGATTTGAATTTCCCTGATGGCTAATGATGATGAATATTTTTTCATGTGTCTTTAGCCCTTTGTATGTCTTCTTTGGAGAAGTGTCTGTTAATGTCTTCTGCCCATTTTTTGACTTGATTATTTGTTTTTTGAATGTTGAGTTTGAGAAGTTCTTTATAGATCTTGGAACCAGCCCTTTATCTGTAGTGTCATTTGCAAATATCTTCTCCCATTCTTTGGGTTGCCTCTTTGTTTTGCTGACTGTTTCCTTTGCTGTGCAGAAGCTTCTTATCTTGATGAAGTCCCAAAAGTTCATTTTTGCTTTTGTTTCACTAGCCTTTGGAGATGTATCTTGAAAGAAGTTGCTGTGGCCAGTGTCAAAGAGGTTACTGCCTATGTTCTCCTCTAGGATTTTGATGGATTCCTGTCTCACATTGAGGTCTTTCATCCATTTTGAGTTTATCTTTGTGTATGGTGTTAGAGAATGGTCGAGTTTCATTCTTCAGCATGTGGCTGTCCAATTTTCCCAGCACCATTTATAGAAAAGACTGTCTTTTTTCCATTGCATATTCTTTCCTGCTTTGTCGAAGATTATTTGACCATAGGGTTGAGGGTCCATATCTGGGCTCTCTATTCTGTTCCATTGGTCTATATGTCTGTTTTTGTGCAGGACCATGCTGTCTTGGTGATCACTGCTTTGTAATATACCTTGAAATCGGGCAACGTGATGCCCCCAGCTTTGTTTTTCATTTTCAACATTTCCTTGGCGATTCGGGGTCTTTTCTGATTCCATACAAATTTTAGGATTGTTTGTTCCAGCACTTTGAAAAATGTCATTGGAATTTTGATCGGATGGCATTGAAGGTATAGATTGCTCTGGGCAGCACAGACATTTTAACAATGTTTATTCTTCCGATCCATGAGCATGGAATGTTTTTCCATCCTTTTGTGTCTTCTTCAATTTCTTTCATGAGTGTTCTGTAGTTCCTAGAGTATAGATCCTTTACCTCTTTGCTTAGGTTTATTCCAAGGTATCGTATGGTTTTTGGTGCTATTGTAAATGGAATCATTTCACTAATTTCTCTTTCTACAGTTGCATTGTTAGTGTATAAGAAAGCAACTGATTTCTGTGCATTGATTGTGTATCCTGCCACATTACTGAATTGCTGTATGAGTTCTAGTAATTTGGGGGTGGAGTCTTTTGGGATTTCCACATAAAGTATCATGTCATCTGCGAAAAGAGAGAGTTTGACTTCTTCTTTGCCAATGTTAATACCTTTTATTTCTTTTTGTTGTCTGATTGCTGTTGCTAGGACTTCTAGTACTATGTTGAACAATAGTGGCGAGAGTGGGCATCCTTGACATGTTCCTGATCTTAAGGGATAGGCTCTCAGCTTTTCCCCATTGAGGATGATATTCGCTGTGGATTTTTCATAGATGGATTTTATGAACTTGAGGAATGTTCCCTCTATCCCTATACTCTGAAGAGTTTTAATCAGGAAAGGATGCTATATTTTGTCAAATGCTTTTTCTGCATCAACTGAGAGGACCATATGGTTCTTCTCTCTCTATTATTAATGTGTTCTATCACATTGATTGATTTGCGAATGTTGAACCACCCTTGCATCCTGGGGATAAATCCTACTTGGTCATGGTGGATGATCCTTTTAATGTATTGTTGGATCCTATTAGCTAGGATTTAGTTGAGGATTTTGGAATCCATATTCATCAGGGATATCAGTCTGAAATTCTCCTTTTTGATGGGGTCTTTGCCTGGTTTGGGGATTAAGCTAACGCTGGCCTCATAGAATGAGTCTGGAAGCTTTCCTTCTGTTTCTATTTTTTGAAACAGCTTCAGAAGAATAGGTATTACTTCTTCTTTGAATGTTTGGTAGAATTCCCCAGGGACTCCATCAGGCCCTGGACTCTTGTTTTTTGGGAGGTTTTTGATCACTGCTTCAATCTCGTTACTGGTTATTGGCCTATTCAGGTTGTCAATTTCTTCCTGTTTCAGTCTTGGGAGTTTATAGGTTTCCAGGAAGGCATCCATTTCATGCAGGTTACTCAATTTATTGGCATATAGTTCTTGATAATAATTTCTAATAATTGTTTCTATTTCCTTGGTGTTAGTTGTGATCTCTCCCCTTTCATTCATAATTTTATTAATTTGGGTCTTTTTTCTTTTGGATAAGTTTCACCAGTGGTTTATCCATCTTAGTAATTCTTTCAAAGAACGATCTTCTAGTTTCGTTGATCTGATCTGCTGTTTTTCTGGCTTCTAATTCATTGATCTCTACTCTAATCTTAATTATTTCTCTTCTAATGCATGGCTTGGGCATTGTTTGTTGCTTTTTCTCTAGTCCTTAAGATGTAAAGTTAGTTGGTGAATTTTGGATTTTCTATTTTTTTGAGTGAGGCTTGGATGGCTATGTATTTCCCCCTTAGGACTGCCTTTGCAGTATCTCATAGGTTTTGGACTGATGTGTTTTCATTTTTATTGGTTTCCATTAATTGTTTAAGTTCTTCTTTGATTTTCTGGTTGACCCAAACATTGTTGAGCAGAGTGGTCTTTAGCTTCCCAGTGTTTGAATTTCTTCCAAATGTTTTCTTGTGATTGAGTTCCAGTTTTAAAGCATTATGGTCTGAGAATATGCAGGGAATAATCTCAGTCTTTTGGTATCAGTTGAGCCCTGATCTGTGACCCAGTATGTGGTCTATTCTGGAGAAAGTTCCATGTGCACTTGAAAAGAATGTGTATTCTGTTGTTTTAGGGTGGAATGTTCTGTATTTATCTATGAGGTCCATCTGGTCCAGTGTGTCATTCAAAGCTCTTGTTTCTTTGTTGATTTTCTGCTTAAATGATCTGTCTATTGCTGAGAGTGGAGTATTGAGGTCTCCTACAATTAACGTATTGTTATCAATATGACTCTTTATTTTGGTTAACAGTTGGCTTATGTTGATGGCTGCTCCCATGTTGGGGGGCATAGATATTTACACTTATTAGATCTTCTTGTTGGATAGACACTTTAAGAATGATATAGTGTCCTTCTGTGTCTCTAACTACAGTCTTTAGTTTAAAATCTAATTTGTCTGATATAAGAACTGCCACCCCAGCTTTCTTTTGAGGTTCGTTGGCATGGAAAATTGATCTCCATCCCTTCACTTTCAGTCTGGATGTATCTTTAGGTTCAAAATGAGTCTCTTGTAGACAGCATATGGATGGGTCCTGTCTTTTTATCCAACCTGCAACCCTGTGCCATTTTATGGGAGCATTTAGGCCATTCACGTTGAGAGTGATTATTGAAAGATATGAATTTATTGTCATCATGTTGCCTGTGAAGACCTTGTTTTTATAGATTGTCCCTATAAATTTCTGTTCTATATCACTCTTGGGGTCTTTCTCCTTTTATAGAGCCCCTCTTAATATTTCTTGCAGGGCCAGCTTAGTGGTCACATATTCTTTCAGTTTCTGCTGGTCTTGGAAGTTCTGCATCTCTCCATCCATTCTGTTTTTTTTTTTTTTTTTTTTTAGATTTTATTTATTTATTTGACAGAGAGAGACACAGCAAGAGAGGGAACACGAGCAGGGGGAGTGGGAGAGGGAGAAGCAGGCTTCCCACTGAGCAGGGAGGCTGATGCAGGGCTCAATCCCAGGACCTCGGGATCATGACCTGAGCTGAAGGCAGAAACTTAACGACTGAGCCACCAAGGCACCCCTCTCCATCTATTCTAAATGACAGCCTTGCGGGATAAAGTATTCTTGGCTGCATGTTCTTCTCGTTTAGTACCCTGAATATGTCTTGCCAGGCCCTTCTGGCTTGCCAGGTCTCTGTGGATAGTTCTGATGTTATTCTGATGTTCCTCCCTCTGTACATATAGAATTTCTTCCCCCAACTGCCCTTAAGATGGTTTCCTTGGTTCTTAAGATTTGCGAGTTTTACTATTACATGCCGGGGTGTTGGCCTGTTTTCCTTGATCTTGGGAGGGGTCCTCTCTCCTTCTAGGACACGAATGTTTGTTTCATTCCCCATATTAGGTAAGTTCTTAGCTACGACTTGCTCAAATATATCCCCTAGTCCTCTCTCTCCAATCCCTCAGGGATCCCAATAATTCTGACATTGGAACGTTTCATGGTGTCACTTATTTCTCTAATTCTGTTTTCATGGATTCTGAGTTGTTTTTCCCTGGCCTCCTCTTTTTCCTTCTTGTCTATTAATTGGTCTTCTAGATCACTAATTCATTCTTCTGCCTTGCTTACCCTAGCTGTTAGATTATCTAGATTAGATTTGATCTCATTGATAGCATTTTTAAGTTCTGCCAATTCAGCTTTCATTTCTGCCCTTAGAGAGTCTATGTTGCCATTAATTGATTTCTCCATTCTAGCTATTGCCTTCACAATTGCTACCCTGAATTCCATCTCCGACATCTTGGTTATATCTGAATCCATTTGTAGATCTGTGGCCTAAATCATAGTCTCTGAGTTTTTCCTATTTTGGGGGTTTCTCCTCCTAGTCATTCTGTTGAGGGGTGGTTGAAGGAATGTATAGAGTCCAAATTATTGACCACAATCCAAGCAAGATGCACCTGTTTTATAGGGACCTTAGGGTTGCTGGCCTCTTGTTTTCCCAGCCTGTCCTCTCGGGGAGGGGCCTGCCTCGCTGTTACTCAGGCAACCCTGTTTGGGCAGAGTTGCCCTGACCCCTGTGGCAGGGGATGGACTCAGTGAAAACCGGTTTTGGGGGGCTTTTGTTCTCTGGCAGCTTTCCCTGGCGGCTTTCTGTGTCTCTTCCGAGAGTCAGGGCAGAAGAGATTGTTTCCAACCCTCTGCCTCAGAGCAGAGAGATTGCAGTCTGTTCTTCAGTGAACTCTCCAGGCCACATAGCTCCATTTCTGTCTGTGCTGCTATAAACTGCAGCATCCTGGGTTGTGCGCTCCTCAGCAGCACTCCCAGTCCTCGCCTCCAGGTTGGGGCACGCCTCTGCCCTTTGTGCTTCTAAAACTGCCAGCTGCCCCCCAGTTCGCACACGCAGCCCCCTGGCTCCGGGTTTCCTTCCAAGGAGCTACCCTAAAGTCCTTTCCCCATCGCTACCGGTCTGTGAGTCTGTGCCCCATCCCAGCACGGGAGGCTCTTGTTCACCAGTGGTGTAGGATCCCGACAGCTCAGCTCCCTCCCCCTGCCATTTATCCTCCGATATCTGCCCACGGAACCACGGCTCCCTGCTTCATACCTCGAAACCAATGGCCTGCAATATTCTGTTTGTAGAGATCCAGATCTATCTTCTTACATCTCAGGCTGATTTTATGGCTGTTCAGAGTGGTCTGGTAAATATCTAACTCAATTCCAGGGACTGGTTGGAATAGGGTCCCCTACTCCTCCACCATCTTTTCTCCATGTACTTTTTAATTTTTTCTTTTATTTCGTGGTTGACCCATTCATTGTTTAGTAGCATATTATTTAATCTCCATGTATTTGTGGTCTTTCCAGATTTTTTCTTGTGGTTGATTTCTAATTTCAAAGCATTGTGGTCAGAAAAGATGCATGGTACGACTTTGATCTTTTTGAATTTGTTGAGGCTTGTTTTGTGTCTTAACACGTGATCTCTTCTGGAGAATGTTGCATGTGCACTTGAAAAGAATGTGTATTCCGCTGCTTTAGGTTGGAATGTTTTGAACATATCCATTAAATCCATCTGGTCCAGTGTATCATTCAAAGTCACTGTTTCATTATTCATTTTCTGTTTGGATGATCTGTCCATTGATGTAAATGGAAGTTAAAGTCCCCTACTATTATTGTATTACTACTGAATATTTCCTTTATGTTTGTTATTATCTGTTTTATGTATTTGGGTACTTCCATGTTGGGTGCATAAATAATATTTACAATTGCTATATCTTCTTGTTGGGTTGTTCTATTTATTATTATATAGTGTCCTTCTTTGTTTCTCTTTATAGACTTTATTTTAGAGTCTATTTTGTCCAATATAAGTATTGCTACTCTGGCTTTCTTTTGACATCCATTTGCATGATGAATGTTTCTTCATCTCTGCACTTCCAATCTGCAGGTGTCTTTAGGTCTGTAGTGAATCTCTTGTAAGAAGCCTATAGTTGGGTCTTGTTTTTTATATACACTCTTTCACTCTATGTCTTTTGATTGGAGCAGTTAGTCCATTTACATTCAAAGTAATTATTGATAGATATGTATTGATTGCCATTTTGTTACTTGCTTTGTGGTTGTTTTTGTAATTTTTCTCTGATCCTTTCTTTGCTTTCTCTCCTTCACGGTTTGCTGGGGGGGGGGGTTAGGGACATATTTGGGTTCCTTACTGTTTATTTTTTGCATATCTATTACTGTTTTTTGATTTGTAATTACCATTTGGTTTATACATAACATCTTTTGCACTTAGCAGACTATATTAAGCTGACAGTCGCTTATTTTTAAACTCATTTTTTACTCTTCTCCCCTCTACATTTCAGATATTTGATATGATTTTTTACATCCTTTTATTTTGTGATTCTTATTTTTCTTATTCTTACTTAATGGTTTTTGTTTTCCATTCAGAGTCCCCCTTAACATTTCTTATAGGGCTGGTTTAGTGGCCATGAATTCTTTTAACTTTTGTTTGGGAAACTCTTTATCTCTTCTTATATTCTGAATGATAGCTTTGCTGGGTAAAGTATTCTTGGCTGCAGAATTTTCCCTTTCATCACTTGGAATACATTATGCCACCCTCTTTTGGCTCACAAAGTTTCTGCTAAAAAATCAGCTGATAGATTTTTGGAGTTTCCTTTGTATGTAGCTGTCTTCTCTTGCTACCTTTAAAATTCTTTATCACTATTTTTTGCCACTTTAATTACTAAATGTCTTGGTGTGGACCTTCTTGGGTTGAATTTGTTGGGGGAATCTCTGTGCCTCCTGTATCTGGATCTCTGTTTCCCTCCCCAGGTTTGGGAAGTTTTTAGCTATTATTTCTGCAAATACATTTTCTGCCTCCCTTTCTCTCTCTTTTCCTTCTGGGATCCCTCTAATATGAATGTTATTGTGCTTGAAGGAGCCACTGAGTTCTGTAAGTCTATTCTCATTATGTAGTATTTTATTTGTTTCTCGTTGTTCAGCTTGATTGCTTTCCATTATTCTCTCCTCCAGGTCACTGATACATTCCTCTGCTTCCTGTAGCCTACTACTTATTGCATCTATTGTATTTTTAATTTCATTTATTGCATTCTTCATCTTTGATATATTATTTTTTATCTTTTTGTCAAGGTTCTTACTGATGTCCTCCACCCTTTCCTGAAGTCCAGTGAGTATCTTTGTGATCATTACTTTAAATTCTGTATCAGGCATATTATTTTTCTTTCTCTTGGATATCCTGCTGATGGAACACTACATCAAAAACTAATGATGTAATGTATGGTGATTAACATAGCATAATAAAATTTAAAAACAAATAAACAAAAAAGATATCCTGCTGTGATTTTGTCTTGTTCTTTCATTTGCAACTCTGTCTCCTCATTTGTCTACCTGTGTCTGTTTCTGTGTGTTACAAAAGTCAATTGTGTGTTCTGTTCTTTAAAGTAGTGGCTTTATGAAGAAGAGGTCCTGTAGTGCCCTGCAGTGCAGTGTCCCCTATTCACCAGAACCTGGTTCTTCAGAGGAGTCTCCTATGTATGTTGTTTGCGTCCTGCTATGGTGTCTGAGTCACTTTTCATTTTCGTCTAGACATCTGCACTGGCTCTTTGCCTGTTGTGGGCTGTGCTTGCTCTCTACGATATTAGTGAGATCCAGGTAGGCCGGCTCTGAGGGGGTGTGACAGCAGAAGGGCTTGGGGGCAAATTTTGATGTTAGCACAATTTGCACTGAACCCCTAGTCCTAGGCCGGACCTCCAATGGCCAAATGGCTGTTGGGGGTATGGCACATGAAGATGGTGGTGGTGGCCACCAGTGGCACTTGGTGGTTGGGCAGGGCACATGCAGTGTTAGTTAAATTTGCATTGACCCACTAGTTCTAGGCTGGATCCCCCAAAGTGTGATGGCATGGGGGCACAGCATGTAGAGGCAGTGGGTAGGTGCAGCATGCACAGCATTAACAAAAATTGCAGTGAGCCTGGAGCCGAGACCAGCAGGCTTGGAGTTGGTGAGTTCTCAGAACTTGTGGACAGAGCGCAGTACCAATAGGTTAGGTAGCAAGTGCCTGGGCAGTGCCAGGAGAGGAAAATGGCACCTGCCAGCTCCTTTGTTCCCATAGAAATCCTCCAACACTCTCTGAAATCAGTATAAACAGATCTCCCTCCATTCTGCAAGCTGTCATTTCTATGTTGCCTTTCCTTGGGCTCTTGTCTCTTTAAGGGTGGGGACTCTTTGTGGGCTATCACTACCTCTGAATTTTAAAACTCCAGGTTCCAAGTTCTACTGGTTATACAGACTCACAGAATTCAGCCCCTTTGGTTTTCAAGGCCAGAGGTTATGGGGATTCATTTTCTCTGTGTGGGCTTCCTGGTGTTTTCCCCTCTCCACAACTGCAGCTCTTTCCCTCCTGTGGGGAGCTCCTGACCACAGTTTCTGCTCTTCCTAACCTCTCCCATGCAGCTTCTTCTCTACATTTAGTTGTGGAGTTTGTTCTGCCAGTCTTCGGATCACTCTCCGGTTTATTGACTTGGATGTGAATGATATCCAGTTGTAAACATGGGACAGGGTGAGCTTAGGGTCCCCTACTCTGCCATCTTCCCAGCACCCCCTGAAAATTTTCTAATTTTGACTTCCTTGACAGTGTACCTTTCTGTTTTTCCTTCTCAGATATTGATTCTTCCTATTCTTTTGCTAGATTTCTAAATGTTGGTGGGCTGAAGAGCACAGTCCTAGGTTCTTTTCTTCCAACAATCACTCCCTGGTTAGTCTCACCCAGTTCTATGACCTCAGATACCCTCTATACATTGATATCCTAAATCTTCAGCCTTAAACTCTCTTCTGAAAGTCCTACATGTATATCTGAGTATGGGACATTTCTAATGGATGTCCAAAAGACTTTCCAAATTGCAACTCCTAGTTTATCACTATTCCCTCAACTTGCTCCCCTCTCTAATCATATTCTCATCTCAGTAAATGGCATGATCAACTACTCAGTTGCTCATGGTAAAAACGTAGGTGTTAGCATTAATTCTCCCATTTCATTTATCTTCCCTTACCTTATCTAATCCATCAAACAAGCCCTGCTAACTTTACCTGCAAAACACACCCCAAATCCAACCTCTTCTTTTTATCTCCTCTACTTCCATATTAATCTAAGACATTATCATCTCTGACCTGGACTATGCAATAGCCTCCTAACATTCTCTGCTTTCACCCTTGCTCAATTAAAATTCAGGCTTCACAGAGAAGAAAAATCTTAAAAAAAAATGAATTAAAACTCTCATATATTGCTGGTAGGAGTATGTACCCACTTTGGAAAACTGTTCAGCAGTTTGCTACAAAGTTAATCACATATGATCCAGTAATTCTACTCTTAGGCATTTACCCAAGAGAAGTGAAAGCACATGTACAAAAAGATTTATACAAGAACGTTCATAGCAGCCTTACTCCTAAGAACTAAAAACTGGAAATGACCCAACTGTCCATTAAGAATAAAGTGAGGTATATTTATACAATTAATAAAAATCATCAATAAAAAGAATGAAATACAGATAAATACAATGACATGAATGAATCTCAAAAATATTATGTTAAGTCAAAAAAGCAAACATAAAAAAGTCCATATGATTCCATTTACATGTAACTCAAGACTAGACAAAATTAACCTCTGGTAATAAAAATCAGAATAATGACTGCCTCTGAGTGGGAGGTGGGGAGTGATGCCTGGAAAGGAACATAAGGGAACTTTCCAGGGTGATGGAAAGTTATATATCTTGACTGTGGTTGTGATTACATGGGAATATATTTGCTGAAATTCATCATCATATGTTTAAAATCTATGTATTATATTGTATGTGAATTATATCTCAAATTTTAAAAAGTTTTATAAAAATGTAAATCATCTATAGGTGACATTATAGTGTCCTTAAAAGAGAGATAATATTACTGCTACCTCATGGGGTGGTTAAATGAGATCACGTATAAAGCACAACAGTGCCTACCATGTAGTAAGCCCTCAATGTTAGCCATTATTATGCTGATAATGTCATTCTCTGGCTTAAAACCTTATTATGGCATAAATAATAAAATCCAAACTCCATATTTTGGCCTACAACATCCTATGTGATCTAGCCCCCATCTACATCTTCAGTCTCATCATTATTTCCCTCACTCACTACAGTCTATACACTAGCCTTCTTTCCCTTTATTGAACAATACCAAGAACATTCCCATATGGGGTCTTTGTACTTCCTAACCCTTCAGCCTAGAGAGCTCTTTGACAAAAGTCTTCACATGGTTGGCTCCTTCTTTTAACTCTGATCTCAGATTAAATACTGCCCACTTGAAGAGACATTCCCTGACCATTTTATTTTTCATTATCTGTCTCCTCCCAGTAGCACTGCTAGTCTATGGAACAGAAACTGTCAACTTGTTCACAGTTGTATCCTTGGTACCTAGAACAATGGCAGGCACCAATAAATATTTGTTAAAAGAATGAATAAGTGAATAATTTCCAGTTTTCTGACTTGTGCAAATGAATAGATAGTATGCATTCATTTGCTGAGATAGGGAATACTGGAAGAGTGTGTGTAAGAACGTATTACAATTTACATTTTTAAACATCAGACAAAGCAAATACTGAACAAAATAATCAAAACCACCAGATTTTAGGGTTTTCTGTCTCTGGCAAAAGACTACATTTAGACTATACCAAAGCATTCTGTCAGCTCTTCTCTTAAATATCTCCTAAAGAAAGAGTCTTTTTGTCTCAGTAATGTTTTTAACCTCTAAATTAGAAATCAAAAATTTTTTAAATTTCTAGCCTTATAATTTGAACACACATCTTCTAGAAAATAAAATATGTCTCATTATTCCTTAAAATTTTAATGCATGAAGATTGCTATTACAGCACTTAGACTATTATACTACTAGGACTTGTCTTTCTGGGCTATTTTAAACATGTAAAACTTTCCCTCCCCAATCAAAGTGTCTATAACCAAACCTCAAATTACAGAATCAGTGCTATTATACTTATTTAATACCATTTGAAAAAGTCTTTCATTGAGTTTTTAAGAGGAAAAAAAGTTAAGCATTCTAATAAACCTTACCTTCGTTTGCAAATCAGGAACCACAAAGCTGATGCCAAAGCAAAGAAACCAATTCCCAAAGTAACAGCACCAGCAGCCAGAAAATAAGTTAAGTGGTTAAAAAAACCTATACAAATAAATTATAAAAGATTATTTCATGCATGTATCTTCATTCTCTAGGTAAAATTAAATGACATAATAATATGTATGATATGACATACTGTAGTGTTAAAACATTAACCGGGAAGTTGGGAAACCTGAATTCTAGGGTCCTGTGCAATTCTAACAAATTTCAACACAAGGCCTCATGGTGATTAGGGTCCAGGGTACATTTCTCTGACCCTGCCTCAATTTGATACCTAGGTTTTGTTTGTTTTTGTACAGCTGTCACCTCCTTTTTTCTTATCTAGCTTTCTCCTTTCCCAGTCTAGCTGTAAATTTTTGTTATTTTTCCAGTATCATTCTTTGCAGTCCTCCAACATAAGACACTTTGCATTTTAAAATTTGTATTATCAATCACTACAAGAAGGCAGATGGAGGGTAATAAATAACAAATATGAGGAACTTTAAAATGTTTTAGAAATCTTTGTTTTATCTCTATTTATCCCAGGAACAATAAAAGATCATGGCCAAAACCTAAATAAAAGCAATATAAAATAATAGCATATCACAGGTTTAAAATTGGAAAAGCCTATAGGAATTATGTGGTATAACTCCTTCATTTTACAGGTGATAAAATTGAGGTCTAGGTAAGAGAGAGACCTGAACTGAGATTAGGCAGCAGATTAAAGCCAGTCCTCTGTTTTTTTCTATTATCTTATTCCTTCTATAAATCATCTTAATACTGGTATGTATTGAAAAGAATTAAGAATATAGAATGCACGAGGTATTTATAGTCAGGTTGGTCAAGTATTCCTTAAGATTCTGAAATCTGATACCTAACCATAAAGCAAGCTGTAGGAAGCTTTCATAAAAAGCTGTATAGAACATAAAGGGCCTTAAAACAATTTAAGAGTACAGCTGACCCTTAAACAATGTGAGGATTAGGGGCACCAACTCTGTGCACACTCACAAATCCACATATAACTTTTGACTCTCTGAAAACTTAACTACTTATGTATATACATGTATAAACAACAGCCTACTGCAGACTGGAAGCCTTACCAATAACATAAACAGTTGATTAACACATATTTTGTATGTTCTATGTATTATATACTGTAGTCTTACAATAAATAAGCTAGAGAAAAGAAAATGTTATTAAGAAAATTATAGGGAGGAGAAAATACATTAATAGTCCTATACTATATCGAAAATCATCCACATATAAGTGGACCCTCACAGTTCAAACCCATGTTGTTCAAAGGTCAACTGCATATTACCTGGAAAAAAAGGATTTAAAAGTATAAAACTATAGAGAACAAACTGATGATCACCAGAGGGGATGGGTTAAAAAGGTGATGGGGACTAAGGATGCACTTGTGATGAGTGCCAGGTGTTGCATAGAAATGTTGAATCACTAAATTGTACACCTGAAGTTAATATTATACTGTATGTTAATTAACCGGAATTTAAATAAAATCTTAAAAAAATAAAACTAATGGAAGATCTTTATGTGTGAACATATTATAAGTTCCACTAAAAATATGACATGATAAAGACTTTGTAGTTCCCATATTTTTGTTGTTTCCTAAGTAATTTCCAGCTTCCAAGATGATGCCTCTCAAATCTTCGTTTTGTTTGCGTTCAGAAAATGTCTACATTTGGGAATTAATTAATGGTACCAAAAAAATATAGAAGGCTATTTATCAAAGTGATACTTACAATACAAAAAAAAAAAAAAACACTTCTAAGTAAAACAACTTAGGAGGGCAATTAAATAAGTTATGATGATGTTACATATAAAAAATATCATATTCTTTAATTATTTAGTGCAGGATTTCTCAACATCAATACTATTGATCTTTTGGATCAGATAATTTGTTGTAGGGATTGTTCTATGCATTGTACCAAAGATGTCTCCAGGCAAATGTATTCTGGGGGGCAAAACTACCCCAGCTGAGAATCACTGGCAGAGTGGTATAACAGAATATCAGACAGTATTCATTGATAAAAGCAAGATTGGTAAAATGCATATTTTTAAAAAATTAAAAAGACATAATCATACTCAAATATAAAGATTTCTAGGGGCACCTGGCCAGCTCAGTCAGAAGAGCATGTGACTCTTGATGTTGGGGTCATGAGTTCGAGCCCTACACAGTGTGTAGAGATTATTTAAATAAATAAAACTTTGGGGAAAAAAAGATAAAGATTTCTAGGGACAAAGAAATAAAAGCAACACAGAAAAATAAGTAGAGCCTAAAACCACAGGCATATGAAGCACTGAGATCTGGAAGCAAGAATTAGCTAGAAGAAGCAGAGAAAATCACCAAGACAAGACCTAGACCAAATCATCCTTTGGCACTGTGAATGACTACATGAACAAAATCTCTGAGGGAAGGGGGTCCTGAACCACTAATAGAAGACCAAGAAGGAATCTTAGAAAATGAAAAATTCAAAAATTTTAAGATAAATTCTTCTTTGAACACAATGAATGAGATGAAATATAACACTGAGAAACTCACCTAATTACATAAAGAAATGAAAAATATAAGGAAATATGAGATTGGAAAAGATTAAGAATATATAATATAAAAGTAACAGGGTTCCTAAAAGAAAAAATAAGAGTAGTGGAAAAGCAATATTCAGGGAAATAACCTAAGAAGGATTTTAAAAAGTTTTTAATTTATATAGTAAAATTCATTTGTGTGTGTGTGCAGTTCTGTAAGTTTTGACAAATACAAAAAATATCTGTCACAGCACCATAACCAAGTTACGTGAGACTTCCATCACTTCCCCAAATTTCCTCATACTGCCTCTTAGTGGTCAAGCACTTTAATTGCTGGCAACCATTGTTTATTTTCCATCCCTATTCTCCATCCTTATACTTTTGCCTTATGTGAATTTCATATAAATGGAATCATACAGCACGTGGCCTTTTGAGTCTGGCCTTTTTCACTTAGCATAATGCATCTGACATTCACCTACATTGTGTTGCATGTATTAATAGTTTGTTTCTTTTTATTGCTGAGTAACATTCCATTTTACAAATGTACCACAGTTTGTTTATTCCCCAGCTGAGAGACATTTGTTTCCAGTTTGGGGTTGTTAGATTAAAGCTACTATACACTTGCATTAAGGTGTTTGAACATAAGTTTTTAGTTCAGTAGTGTCATGTAGTAAATATATATTTAAATGTGTAAGAAACTGCCACATTGCTTTCCAAAGTGTCTGTATCATCTATTTCCCACCAGCATTATATGATAGTTCCACTTGCTCTGCATCATTGCCACCACTTGATATCGTTAGCTTTATTTCAGTCATTCTAATAGATGTACAGATGTACATTCTAATAGATGTACAGATGTACAGTGGTATCTCACTGTGGTTTTAATTTGCATTTCCTTAATGAATAATGATGTTGAGCATCTTTGCATGTGCTTATTGCCATCCATATGTCTTGTTCAGTGAAGTATTTTTTTACATCTTTGCTGATTTTTTAGAATTCCTCAAGTCCTTGGTCAGATACATGATTTGGAAATATTTTCTCCAAGTCTATGGCTTGTCTTTTCAATTCTCTTAAGAGTGTCTTTCACAGAGCAAAACTTTTAAATTTTGGTGGTGTCTAATTTATTAAGTTTTTCCTTGAATGGATTGTGTTATGGTCCTATCTGAGAACTCTTTGCCTAACCCAGGCCACAGAGATTTTCTCCTATGTTTTCCTATAAAGGATTTATAGTTTTATGTTTTACATTTAATTTATGATTCATTTTGAATTAATTTTTACGTAAGGTGTAAGGCATGGGTCAAGTTCCTTTTTCCCCCCTTTGGATATGTATATCTAGTGCCTCCAACACCATTTGTTGAAAAGACTATCCTTTCTTCACTGAGTTGCTTTTGCACCCTTGTCAAAAATCAAGTAGCTATATTTGTGTCAGTCTCCTTCTGAAATCTCTATTCTGTCCCCTTGATATATATGGTCTATCATTTTGCCAATAACAACAACAACGATAATAACTGATATTCATATAGTAAATACTACATGCCAGGCACTGTTCAGTGTATTATATATTTAAACTCATTTAATTCTCACAACTCTGAGTTAAGTACTATTATTTCCTCATTTTCTAGATGCAGAAACAATTGAGGCAAAATAAAGTTAAGAAACTTGCTTGAAGGTACACAACCACTAAGTGAGGGAACAATAGTTATCTAAAAGTTGCTAAGGTCCTTCCTTACCTAGATCGGGTGGAGAATAGAGACCCTTAATATCTTTAGATTTGTTAGAAAAAAAATAATTAAGGATGCTAAATATTTAAGGATATCATAAAAAAGAATATCTAAATGGCCAATACACATATGAAAACTTCATTAACAATCAGGGAAGTACTAATTAAACCACAATGAGGTAATAACAACTACTCTATATGATGCCTAAAATGAAAATGACAGAAAATGTCAATTGTTGCCAAGGAGGCAGAGTAACCTGAATTCTCATTCACTATTGGTGTGATTGTAGTTTTGTACAATACTTTGGAAAATTGTTTGGCTCTATTATTAAAGCTGAACATAGGCATACCCATGACCCAACAATTTTTAGACATATACCAAAATGAAACATATACATATACATTCAGAAAAATATGTACTACGTTTATAGCATCACTATTTGAGACAGCCACAAATTAGAAACTGCACAAATGCCCATCAACAGTTGAATGGATAAATTTCAAAAACTGAATTGATTTAAGAAAACAAAATATTCTATAAATGGGAAAGAATAGACTATAACTATGCACAACAAAATAGATAAATTTCATAAATAATGTTGGGCAAAAGAAGGCCGACATAAAATTCAAACATAGGTATCTGGGGAGTTCAGGAATGCTGGTAATGTTCTGTTTCTTGAGCTGGGAGCTGGTCACATAGGTGTGTTCAATGAAAATTCATCAAGGTTAACACTTAAGACTTATGAATAAACTAGATATATACATATCAGCATGAATAGAACTGAAAAATATAACGTTCAGTGCAAAAAGCAATTCCCATAAATTCATGTTCAATTATTCCAATTATGTATTGATTCCATGTATGCACATTAAAAGAAAACACAAAATAATACTATTTCTAAAAAAATTAATGAAATAGAAGTATTAAAATACATTAAATTTGTTGTGTCTGGAGAGGGAATGAGGGGAATGGGACTAAAGATGGAACGTAAACTCAGACTTTATCTGTAATGTTTTATTTCTTTAAAAAATTAAAGATCTGAAGCTTATATGATCAAAAAACATGTATTTAGTAGATTACATGGGTGTTTGTTATCCTTTGTCCTTTTCCTTTTTCTTTTCACTTTTCTGGTTTTCTCAAATATTAAAAAAATATATAAAAATAATATAATTTCAATTTTGTGAAAAAGAAAGACAAAGAAAGAAAGAAAGAGAGAGAGAGAGAAAAATAAAGAAAGAGGAGAAACATTTGTATAAGGAAAATAATCAACAATGGTTATCCCTGGAGTAAGGGCTTGTAGTTACAATTTTCTACTCTAGACTTCGCGTGTGTGTGTATTATCTACCATGAGTATCCAGAAAATTCAGAAAAAAAATCTTTGAAGCTTCTTACATAATTCCTGACACCTTTACTTTGATACTACAAGTCTCCTTATAGAACATTATTGTTATGACTGTGATTATAGCGCACTTAACTGTCTCCCCTGAAGATCCCTGCCCTCCTCTATCTTTTCTTTTTTTTTCAAATTTCCATTAAGCAAGAAAATAGGTGTGATTAGTACACCATCATAGTCCCTGGTTTAAACAGGTCATTTACATCTCAGGGAAATCCCAAACAGGTATAAAGAATCATCACTTTACCAAGAGAAAGACAAATTACATATTTGTTAATACCTTCAACAAGTCACACAATCTCTCTAAATCAATCTGTAAAATGAAAAGGCTGGACTCTGTAAATCATTAAGATCCCCTTCTCACTTTAAAGTTTTAATCAATATATATACAAAGGTAGTATTTTTACTTTCTTGATTCTGCTCTTAAGTATCCTGTCTAAAGTAATGACTCTCCTGGGGTGCCTGGGTGACTCAGTTGGTTTTGAGTAGCAGGCCCTTGATTTCGGCTCTAGTCACGATCTCAGGGTCCCGGGACTGAGCCCTGCATTGGGCTCTGCGCTCAGCGGAGAGTCTACTTGAGGATTCTCTCTTTCCCTCTCCCTTTGCCCCCCACCCCCACTCATCGCGTGCACCTCTCTCTCTAAAAATAAATAAGTAAATAATAAATAAATAATGACTCCTCACTTTCAGCAGTTACTCTATCATTTCACTTTGTTTCTTTGTCTTTAATAATTACTATTGTAAATAATTTTCTTTACTTGTTTATTGTCTATTCTGTCTTCCTCTACCAGAAGATAAATCTTTTTCATTATGGTATTCTTGGAATTTAGAATAATGACTGGTTACTCGAGAAATGACTGAATATTCAATAAATGAATGATAGGCACTATGCTAAATGCTAGTATTACAAAAATGAATAATATAACTATGTTGTTTATAAATATGTAATAATATAAGTATGTATGTAAGAAGGTCATACATGTGAAAAGGAATAAATGCAATTAAAAAGTATATAGGTGTTATAAAGGAAGAAATAAGTCAAAATGTGGTCACAGGTAGATTTATAAAAAGGGTAAATTTTTAAAAGCTCCGTAGTTTAAACATGGCCTGAGAATTTTCTATTGCCAAACCTCTGTCAAGAATTGGTGATTGAAAGATAAATAACACATGATCACAGAGTTTATAATCTGCAGGAGACAAGATATTTAAATGGATATGTTCATTAAAATATTCTAAGTGCTATGATAAAGACCTTTTGATAGTGCTAAGACAACAGGAGTTTGATCAAGTACAGGTACAGTCCTAGAGATAACACCTGAGCTGAATCTTACAGACTGAGTAAGAGATAGCTAGGCAAGAACATTAAGTCCTTTTTTTAAAAGACTTTATTTATTTATTTGATAGAGTGAATGAGAAAGAAGCACAAGTAGGGGACACAGGCAGAGGGAGAAGCAGGCTCCCCACTGAGCAGAGAGCCCAATGCAGGGTTCGATCCCAGGACTCTGAGATCATGACCTTAGCTGAAGGTAGCCAGCTTACCCAGGCACCCCAAGAACATTGTCTTAAATCTTAAAATAAATAAAACTCTCTCTTGGCAGCACCCCCCAGCTTACAATTGATCCTTTTTTCTTTTTTTTTTGGTACCATTTGCAGTCTAAATGAGAATTCCTACTTCTTCACATCTATTTCCAAGGCCATTAATAACTTCATTAACACAAAAATCAAAGGGTCACTATTGGCCACTCTCTCTTTTGCCTTGGCATCAGTAAAATAAATTCACTTAGTTTTCCTTCCATTTATGTATCTATACCTTTATTGCCTTTGTAGGTCCCTCTTTGTTAGCCCATCTATCCTTTAACATATATATCTATAGCTATTCTTTATATTGATATAAAGGATATATCTTTATATAGTTATCAATGTATGTATGTATATATCTGTCCTTTAACATATCTGTCTAGATTTAGACAGATATATAGAGGTATTTGAAGGATATAGACAGATATAGATGTTATCTATATACACCTATATCTATAACTTTTCCCAGAATTATTAGGTACTTGTATCAGAGTGTTTTCAGATTATTTTTTGCAATAATTCCAGAACTACAAGTCCTGTTTTATTTTTTGAGTATTCACAGATTACCTGTTTATTATTTCTTTTAGAATTTTGCCAGATTTCAGTCTCAGGTTTACTCCAATTCAACAAAAATCCTTTTTTTTTTAAGATTTTATGTATTTATTTGAGAGAGAGTGAGCAAGCGGGGGAGGAACAGAGGGGGAAGGATAGGGAAGGGAAAGAATCTTAAGACAACTCTGTGCTGAGTGTGGAGCCCCTTATGAGCCTTGATCTCACAACCCTGAGATCATGACCCAAGCCAAAACCAAGAGCTGGTCACTTAACTGAATGAGCCACCCAGGTACCCAATCAACAAAAATCTTTTGAACACCAAATATGTGTAGAACACTGTTTCAGATATCAAGTGAGGGATAAAAAGCCATTTAAGTAAGAATGACTCCTTGCCCTAAAGGTTTAAAAATCTATAATGAGATATAAGCAAGGCCCATATGCAACCAGTATAAAAAGTTGACCATACTTTTTTAGTTAGTGTTTGTTCCAAGTGGTTATAAGACTAACTAGATCTGTCTGCGAATATAGAAAAGTTACTTATTGTGCTAGCTGGACTTTAATGTTCTTATTTGAAAAATGGGAGTCATACTATCTATCTTACACAATTAGAATTAGAAATAAATGAGATAATGTTGCAAGGAATTAATAACATAAAAAAAACAGGAAGACATCTCAAACTTAACATGCATATACCAGGCCATAAAACAAGAAAGACTCAACAAGTTTTACAGAATCATTTTACACATACTACATTCTCTGAAAATTTTGAAATTAATAACCTAATATATACCCTAAGAAAAGCTCCCATACTTGTGAAATTTAAAATCACACTGTAAATAACTCACACATTAAAGAAGAAATCAGTGGAAGTTTAAAAATACATAGATGTGATGAATAATGATATGTACAAAGACTTATAGCAACAAAGCTGGAGCCAAATTCAAGGGAAATGTATGGCCCTAAATGCATATACTAGAAAAGAAAGCTGAGGGGCGCCTGGGTGGCTCAGTCATTAAGCGTCTGCCTTCGGCTCAGGTCATGATCCCAAGGTCCTGGGATGGAGCCCCGCATTGGGCTCCCTGCTCAGCAGGAAGCCTGCTTCTCCCTCTCCCACTCCCCCTGCTTGTGTTCCCTCTCTCGCTGTGTCTCTCTCTGTCAAATAAATAAATAAATAATCTTAAAAAAAAGAAAAAGAAAAGAAAGTTGAAAACTAATGAGCTTATCATGCAAATTGCAAGTTGAAAAAAACCAGCAAAATAAGCCCAAATAATGTAGAGAAAAGAAATAATGAACAGAAATTAATGGGATACAAATTAAGATTTTTGGTAAAGACTAATAAGATCGACAAATCTCTAGTTAGATTAACAACCAAGTAAAAAAAGGTACAAGTAAGCAATATTTAAAATGAAGAAAGAACATAATTACAATTACAGCAGTTTAAAATAAGAAGATACTTTGAACAGATTTATGCTAATACATTTTAAAACTTATACAAAATTATATGTACCTAAAAAGTGACTCAAGAAGTAATAGAAAACCTAAGTGAACATGTATCCATTAAACTGAATCAGCAGTTACAAAATTTCCCCCAAAGAAAACAGCAGGCCCCAATAACTTTACAATTTCTACTGTATACCCATGATTCAAGTATTTCTTATCTTATACAAGCTCTTCCAGAAAATGAAAAGAAATTTCTGGTTGTTTGTCCAAATACATTTTCCTCTTCTTCCCAGGCAAAAAGCTAGACTACCATGTCCCAGCTTCCCATACCATTAGGTGAAGCCATACGACAGAGTTCTAAACAATGGAATCTGAATGGAAGTGATGTCATAAAAACCTCTCAAGCATCTTTCTCCTGTTCTTTCTCCTTTTAGGTTTGACTGGGAAGGAAATTATCCCCAGGGAACTTTGGAGCCTTGTGTCACCATGGATCTAATTAACATTTATAGAACACTCAGCCCAAATAAAATGAAAACACAACATTATCAGGATTTTTGGGATGCCATTAAAGCAGAACTTAGGGGAAAATTTACACCAAAATACTGCAATATTAGGAAAAAATGTGTGAAAAACCTTAAAAACTAAAGTGGAGCAGATTAAGCCCAAAGTAAACAGAAGAAAAAGAATATTAAAAACTAAAGTGAAAACCAATGAAATAGAAAACAAAACAATCCAGATGGTAAAAAACTAGCAATAGATATCCAAAAAATAAAGAAAAAGGAATCCAAGTATATCACTAAAGAAAGCCAACATATCATGGAAAAGAGCAGAAGAAAGGATCTAGGAAATCATAGAAACAACCATAAAACAATAACAAAATGGCAATAAAAACATATCTATCAATAATTACTTTGAATGTAAATGGACTAACTGCTCCAATCAAAAGACATAGGGTGAAAAAATTGATTAAAAAAAAAACAAACAAACAAGACCCATCTATATGCTGCCTACAAGAGACTTATTTCAGACCTAAAGACACCTGAAGATTGAGAGTGTGGAGATGGAGAAAGAGTCATGATGCAAATGGATGTCAAAAGAAAGCCAGATAGCAATACTTGTATTGGACAAAATAGACTTTAAAACAAAGACTATAACAAGAGACAAAGAAGGATACTATATAATAATAAACAGGACAATCCATCAAGAAGATATAACAATTGTAAATATTTATGCATCCAATATGGGAGCACCCAAATACATAAATCAGTTAATAGCAAAATAAAGAAAATAATTGATAGTGATACAATAATAGTAGGGGACTTTAACATGCCACTCACATTGATGGAGAGATTATAAACATTGATGGAGAGAAAATAAACAAGGAAAGAGTGGTTTTGAATGACACACTGGACCAAATGGAGTTAACAGATATATTCAGAACATCCTAAAGCAGCAGAATACACATTCTTTTCAAGTGCACATAGAACATTCTCCAGAAGAGATCACATATTAGGCCACAAGATAAGTGTCAAAACTGAAGAAAATCAAGGTCATACCATGCATCTTTTCTGACCACAATGCTATGAAACTAGAAATTAACCATGAAAAATTTGGAAAGATCACAAATACATGGTGGTTAAATAACATGCAACCAAACAATGAATGGGTCAACCACAAACTAAAAGAAGAAATAAAAATTACATGGAAACAAATGAAAATGAAAACACAATAATCTAAAATCTTTGGGATGCAGCAAAAGCAATTCTAAGAGGGAAGTTAATAGCAATACAGGCGTACCTCAAGAGGAAAGAAAAATCTCAAATAAACAACCTAACCTTATGTCTAAAGGAATTAGAAAAAGAACAAACAAAACCCAAACCCAGCAAAAGGAAAGACAGAATAATATTAGAGCAAAAATAAGTGATATAGAAACTAAAAAAACCCAATAACAGATCAATGAAAACAGGAACTGGTTCTTTGAAAAGATCAACAAAATTGATAAACCCTTAGCCAGACTTATCAAAAGGGGGGGAGGAAGGGAGAAAGAGAAAGGACCCAAATAAAATCACTACTGAAGAGGAGAAATAACAACCAACACCACAGAAATACAAACAATTGTAACAGAATATTATGAAAACCTATATGCCAACAAACTGAACAACTCAGACGAAATGGATAAATTCCTAGTAACATATAACCTACCAAAACTAAAGTAGGGAGAAACAGAAAATTTGAACAGATTACCAGCAATGAAATTGAATCAGTAATCAAAAAACTCCCAAAAAATAAAAGTCCAGGATCAGGCAGCTTCACAGGCAAATTCTACCAAACATTTAAAAAGAGCTAATACCTATCCTTCTCAAACTATTCCAAAAAATAGAAATGGAAGGAAAACTTCCAAATTCTTTCTATGAGGCCAGCATTATCCTGATACCAACACCAGATAAAGACACCACAAAAAAAAAGAGAACTACAGGTCAATATCTCTGACGAACATAGATGAAAAATCTCCGCAAAATATTAGCAAACCAAATCCAACAATACATTAAAAAAATCATTTATGATGATCAAGTGGTATTTACTCTGGGAATGCAAGGGTGGTTCAATATAGATAAAACAATCAATGTAATATGTCACATCAATAAGAGAAAGGATAAAAAACATAGGATAGTTTCTTTTTTTTAAGTTTTTGTTTATATTCCAGTTAGTTAACATACAGTATAATATTAGTTTCAGGTGTACAATATAGTGATTCAACACTTCCATACAACACCCAGTGCTCATCACAAGTGCCCTCCTTAATCTCCATCATCTATTTAACCCCCCACCCACCAACTTCCATTCTGGTAACCATCACATTGTTCTCTGTAGTTAACAGACTGTTTCTTGGTTTGTCTCTCTCTCTCTTTCCCTTTGCTCATTTGTTTTGTTTCTTAAATTCCACATATTTGTGAATTCATATGGTATTTATCTTTCTCTGACTTATTTCACTTGGTATAATACTCTCTAGTTCCATCCATGTCATTACAAATAACAAGATTTCATTCTTTTTTATGGCTAAATAATATTCCATTATATATTTATATGTGTGTGTGTGTGTGTGTGTATACATACATACATACATATATACATATATACTACCTCTTCTTTAACCATTCATCAGTCGATGGACACTTGTGCTGTTTCCATAATTTGGCTATTGTAGATAATGCTACTATAAATATCAGGGTGCATGTATCCCTTCGAACACATTTAATTCAATCCCTATCAAAATACCAACAGCATTTTTCACAGAGCTAGAACAAACAATCCTAAAATTTGTATGGAGCCACAAAAGACCCCGAATAGCAAAAGCAATATTGAAAAAAATAAAAAGCAAAATGAGGAATCACAATTCTGGACTTCCAGTTACATTACAAAGCTGTAGTGATTTAAACATTATGGTACTAGCATTAAAATAGACACATAGATCAATAGAACAGACTAGAAAACTCAGAAATAAACTCACAATTATATGATCAATTAATCTCCAACAAAGAAGGAATGAATATACAAGGAGAAAAAAACAATCTCTTCAACAAATGATGTTGGGAAAACTGGACAGCCACATGCAAAAGACTAAAGCTGGACCACTTTCTTTGGCTATCTACAAAAATAAATTCAAAATGGATTAAAGACCTATATGTGAGACCTGTAACCATAAAATTCTAGAAGAGAGCACAGGCAGTAATTTCTCTGACATTGGCTCTAGAAACATTTTTCTAGATATGTCTCCTGAGGCAAGGGAAATAAAAGAGAAAATAAGCTATTGGGACTACATCAAAAGAAAAAGCTTCTGCACAGCAAAGGAAATAATCAACAAAACTAAATGGCAACCTATGGAATAAGAGAAGATCATTTGCAAATGATATATCTAATAAAGGGTTAGTATCTAAAATAATAAAGAACTGATAACAACTCAACACTCTAAAACCAAATAATCCAATTAAAAATGGGCAGAAGACATGAACAGACATTTCTCCAAAGAAGACAGCCTAATGGCCAACAGACACATGAAAAGATGCTCAATACCACTGATCATCAGGGAAATGCAAATCAAAACCACAATGAGGTATCACCTCACACTTGTCAGAATGGTGAAACACAAAACACAAGAAACAAGTATTGGCAAGGATGTGGAGAGAAAGGAACCCTCTTGCACTGTTGGTGGGAATGCAAACTGGTGTAGTCACTGTGGAAAACAGTATGGAGATTCCTCAAAAAGTTAAAAATAGAGCTATACTTTGATCCAGTGTTTGCACTACTGGGTATTTACCCCCAAAATACAAAAACACTAATTAAGAGGGGTACATGAATCCCTATGTTTATTGCAACATTAGTTTCAGTAGCCAAACTATGGAAGAAGCCCAAGTGATCATCAATAGATGCATGGATGAAGATGTGGTATACCAACAGACACATGAAAAGATGCTCAACATCACTCATCATCAGGGAAATATATATCAAAACTACAATGAGATATCACCTCATACCTGTTAGAATTGCTAAAATCAAGAAGACAAGAAACAACAAACGTTGGCAAGGATGTGGAGAGAAAGGAACCCTGGTGCAGTTGGTAGGAATGTAAATTGGTAAAACCACTGTGGGAAACAGTATGGTGGTTCCTCAAAAAATTACAAATAGAATTACCATACATTCCCATAATTCCACTTTTGGGCATTTACCCAAGGAAAATGAAAACACTAATTCCAGAAGATATATGCACCCCCAGGTTTATTTCAGCATGACTTACAATAGCCAAGACACGAAAGCAACCTAAATGTCCATCAGTAGACAAACAAATAAGTAAAATGTGGTGTATATATACAATGGAATATTACACAGCCATAAAAAGGATGAGATCACGCCATTTGAGACAACATGGATGGACCTAAAGGGTACTATGCTAAATGAAATAAGTCAGACTGAGAAAGACAAATACCATGATTCTACACATAAATGGAATCTGAAAAAATGAATAAACAAAAAACAATCAGAACTACAATGAACAAACTGATTGCCAGAGGGGAGGGGGATGGGAAGTTGGGTAAAATGGATGAATGGGAAAGGTAGATACAGGCCTCCAGTTATGGAATGAGTAAGTCACAGGAATAAAAATCAGAGCACAAGGAATATACTCAACAATATTGTAATAGCTATGTAATGGGACAGATGGTAGCTATACTTGTGGTAAACACAGTATAACATATAAACTTGTCAAACTTACTGAAGCTGTACACCTGAAACTAAAGTAACATCGTCAATTATACTAAATTAAAAAAAAAAAGATGTAAGATACACACACACACACGCAAAATGGAATGTTACTCAGCCATAAAAAGGAATGAAATCTTGCCATTTGCATCACAGTGGATGGATCTAGAGGGTATAATGCTAAGTGAAATAAGTCAATCAGAAAAAGACAAATACTGGGGCGCCTAGGTGGCTCAGTCGTTAAACGTCTGCCTTCAGCTCAGGTCATGATCCCAGGGTCCTGGGATCGAGCCCCACATCGGGCTCCCTGCTCCACGGGAAGCCTGCTTCTCCCTCTCCCACTCCCCCTGCTTGTGTTCCCTCTCTCGCTGTGTCTCTCTCTGTCAAATAAATAAATAAATAAATCTTAAAAAAAAGAAAAAGAAAGCTGAAAAATAATGAGCTTATCATGCAAACTGCAAGTTGGAAAAAAAAAAAAGACCAATACCATATGATTTCATGTGGAATGTGGATGTGGAATTTAAGAGGCAAAACAATGAACAAAGAAGAGACAAACAGGCACACCCCGGTGGCTCAGTTGGTTAAGCATCTGACTCTTGGTTAAGCATCTGACTCAGCTCAGGTCTTGATCTCAGGGTTGTGGGTGTAGGCCCTGTGTTGGGCTCTGTGCTGGACAAACAAAAAACAACAACAAAAAAACAGCCTCTAAAATATACAGAACAAACTGCTAGTTATCAGAGGGGAGGTTGGTAGGGGATGGGTGAAATAGGTGAAGGGGATTAAGAGTATATTTATTGTGATGTGCACTGAGTGATGTATAGAGTTGCTGAGTCACTACATTTTATACCCAAAACTAAAATAACACCATATCTTAATTATACTAGCATTTTTAAAGTGAAAATTTTTTTTAAAATTAAAACTTTTGCTCTTCAAAAGATACTACTAAGGGGTCCTGGGATTGAGCCCTGCATCGGGCTCCCTGCTCTGCGGGAAGCCTGCTTCTCCCTCTCCCTCTGCCTGCTGCTCTGCCTACTTGTGCTATCTTTCTGTCACATAAATAAATAATATCTTAAAAAAAAAAAGATGTTACTAAGAGAATGAAAAGACAAGCCACAGACTGGAGAAAATCTTAGCAAAGCACATATCTGATTGAGGACTTATACCCAGAATAAGTACAGAGTTCTCAAAACTCAACAATAAGAAAACAAACAGCCCAATTAAAAGTGAGCAAATGATATGAACAGACCCTTCACCAAATGAGATATACATAATGGCAAATAAGCATATGAAAAGATTCTCCATATCATTAGGCATTAGAGAAAGACAAATTAAAATCATAATGAAGTATCAGTACACACCCATTAGGATAGCTAAAATTAGAAAGACTGACCATACCGAAGGTTGGCAAGGATGGGGAGGAATTGGAATTCTCATACATTGCTGGTGGGAATGTACAATGGTAGAATCACTTTGGAAATAGATAGTTTCATGAAAGGTTAAACATATACCTACCATGTGATTCAGCCATTCTATTCCTACATATTTATCCAATAAAAAAGTAAATATATGTTCATACAATTTTTATAGCAGCTTTATTTGTACTAGCCAAAAATTCTGTGGTAGGCAGAATTCTAAGATGGCCCCAGATTCCCAGCCCCTGGTATACATGCACCTTTTCCCAGTTTTTCAAGAAGCATTAGTCTATGTACTATACTACTATTAAAGGATTTTGCAAATGTTATCAAGGTCCCAAGTCAACTGAGTTTAAGATAAGGAGATGATCCATGCCTTAAACTTATGAGTAAGATAGATGATCTGAGAGGGCCTGGCCTAATCATATAAGCCCTTTAAATCCAGGCCTAGAGGTCCTTAAAAAGTTAAAAATAGAACTACCCTATGCCCCAGCAAATGCACTACTAGGTATTTACCCAAAGGATACAAAAATACTGATCCAGAAGGGCACATGCACCCTGATGCTTATAGCAGCATTGTCAACAATAGCCAAACTATGGAAAAAGCCCAAATGTCCACTGACCGATGAATAGATAAAGCACATGTGGGGTATATATAATAACCCCACATACATATATGAGTATTACTCAGCCATTAAAAAGAATGAAATGTTGCCATTTGCAATGATGTGGATAAAGCCAGAGTATATTATGCTAAGCAAAACAAGTCAGTCAGAGAAAGACAAATACCGTAAGATTTCACAACTATGTGGAATTTAAGAAACAAAACAGATGAACATAGGGGAAAGGAGAAAAAAAAGATAGGGAGGCAAACCAGGAAACAGACTCTTAATTATAGAGAACAATCTAACTGAGGGTTGCTGGATGGGAGATGGGGGGGAGGGGATAAATGAATGATGGGTATTAAGGAGGGCACTTGTTGTGATGAGCACTGGGTGTTATATATAAGTGATGAATCACTAAATTCTAATCCTGAAAACAATATGTTTTCTATATGTTAACTGACTAAAATTTAAATAAAAACATAAAAAAAAAGAATCTGGGCCTAGATTTCAGAGACTGGGAAAGTCAGAGATTTGAGGTTTCAGGGGAATTTGTATGTGGTAAATTCTCTAGAGGGAGCCATGCAGCAAGAAATGAGGGCAGCTGAGAGCAGCTGAAAGCAGCCCTTAACTGAAAGCCAGCAAGAAAATGAGCACCTCAGTCCTACAACTAGAAGGAATTGAATTCAATTAACAACCTGAACGAACTTTGCAGCAGATTTTTTTCACCAGAACCACCAAAAAGGAATGCAGCCCAACTGACATCTTAATTTCAGCCTTATAATACCATAAGTAGAGAAATCTGGCCACACTGTACCTAGACTTCTGCTCTACATAACTAAAAACTAACACATGGGTGTTGTTCTAAGCAGCTAAGATTGTAGTAATTTGTTAATCAGCAAGAGAAAACCACTACAAACTGGAAACAACTCAAGTGTCCATCAACAGATAAATAAACAAATTGTAGTATATTCATACAATGGAATCGTCTGAGCAATAAAGAGAAATAATCTATTGAAACACACAACAGGGATAAATTTTAAAATAATTCTGCTGAGTGAAAGAAGCCAAAAAGAGAGAGAGACTACATACTATATGATTCCATTTATAAAAAACTCTAGAAAATGCAAACTAATCTACAGTGACAGAAAGCAGATGAATGGTTGCTAAGAGATGGGGGACAGTGAAGGATGGGAAGGAGGGATTACAAAAGGGCATACAAAAACTTTTGGGGATAATGAATATGCTCATTATCTTGATTGTAGTGATCTACATGTATACATACTTTGTCTAAAGTGTCATAAATATGTATTTCAATTATTTCTCAAGAAAGCAGTTTTTAAAAGTAAAAACTTAAACTATATTTTAAAAGAAGAGATGGAAAGGAAAAATTTGAACACAATGAAAATGAAATTAAAGACTACATAGAGCCTCTGAGAGGTATTTTTGTTTTCAGAAGCAATTTAAATTCTGCAATGAGAGATGGATCTGAAACCTTACTAAAGGAATTATGGTTGATCCTCATTATTTGTGAATTCGTTTGCTCAATGAAATTTATTTGCAACCCCAAAATCAATACTCACAGTGCTTTTATAGTTATTTACAAGCACGTGAATGGGCAGAGTGGTGAAAAATTTTAGTCTATGTGCATGTTTTTAACTGAGGTCAAACAAAGCAACATTCTGCCTTTTTTTTCTTTCAGTAAGTTGTTTATTGTAAGATAATTTACAAACATCTTGCTGTCTTTAGTAGTTTAAACAATGGACCAACAATTTCTTCTGACAAGGTCAGCAGTAAGCTAAAAATAAAATCAGCCGGCTGAATTTTCCTTCTTTATCTCTTGTCTAAGGATGAAACTTGGTTTTCATTAATCCAGAGCTGCTGCACCGGAAATGATTTCAATCAACTCCTTCGTGATGACAGCCTGGCGGGTGCGGTTGAACGTCAAGGTCAGTTTGTCAATCATCTCGGAAGCGTTCTTGCTAGCGTTGTCCATGGCCGTCATCCTGGCACTTTGCTCACTCGTGGTGGATTCCTTTAGAGAATAGTAGATGATGTTGGCCAAATTGTATTCTTGGTAATTCTGCAGCACGTCAGCATCAATATCATCATAGATACTCATGCTCTCAGCACTTGCAACGGTTTCAAGGGAAAAGATGGGCTTTTCTTCTGTCTTGTAGGAGATGACAGACCTGAACCGATTAAAGATGATAGACCCTTCATCAAATTCATATCCGGAATTTAGTAGTTCAAGGGCAATGACGGACGCATCCCCAAAAGTAGGAGGTTTTCTTCCCACTTCTTTGAAGGACACCAGAAACTGGTCAGAGTGAGTCCTATGAAGTATATCCCTGATTTTATCACCAATTCCAACAAGCATGACTTCTTTCCCAGCTGCCGTGAGCGTGGCCACCTCACTTTTCATCTGTTTAGCAACCGAGGAATGAATAGTACCACAGAGCCCTCGATCTGAGGACACACCAATAAGAAGGTGTTTCTTCTTGTCTTCAGGCACCTTAATATCAGCTTTTTCATACAGAGCCAAAGATCCTCTCCCACATACTCGAACTGGTTTCAGCTCCCTCTCAGCTCGGGCATATTTTGCTGCCGCTACCATTTTCATAGACTTGGTGATTTTCTGGATGTTTTTGATTGACTTTAGTCACCTGGTAATATCTTTTAAAGTTGTCATATTTCGAACCTGGATCCATTGTGGCTGCACGGCGCAGGCCGAGAGCCCAGCGACGCCCGTCCGAGAGAACATGGTGGTATCGGCCCAGCTCAACATTCTGCCTTCTTACTGTAGATCTCATACTGTCGACAATTATCCTTTTTGTGATCTATGTAGTGCTATGGTTTTTGCATTTTTGTACTTTCTGTTGGTGATTTCACTGTTCAAAATGGCCCTGAAGCATAATGTAAAACACTGTCTAGTGTTCCTAAGTGCACGAAGGCTGTGACATGCCTTACAGAAAAAACGTGTGTGGTAGATAATTCTCATTCAGCTATGAGTTTTAGTGCTGCTGTTGGTTGAGTTCAACGTTAATGAATCAACTAACTATCCCTTATAAGGTGTCTTTAAATAAAAACACACATAAAACAAAACTATGTATTGACTGGTTGACAAAAATGTAATCAGAACATAACCTTGTATTTTTCCGAATGAGCAACAGTTCAGTATTCGTTAATTCAGTGTTCACAGCAACTTTATAGAACATAACTACCATGAGGAATGAGAACTTTTATTCTCAATAATAAATAAAAATGATTGAGGTTCTATAATCGAATGGCTTATATGGGTAGTCAGGGGTTTTAGAAACAATCATTTCTCTGATGATTTCTACTTTGCCTACTTGTTAATGAAGTAAATTAAATCCAATGGATTATGCAGATTTTTTAGTCCCTTATTCTCCACTGAAGATATTCTGATCTTTCTCCATTTTGCTCAAGTTTTCAACCCCATCCACCACTATCCTTAATTTCAGATGACCTCTGTCCATTTCATACTTTAAGTTTCACTTCCAATGAAAATGCCTCAATTCCAATGAGAATGCTAATTCTTCTTTAAAAAGAAAGATTTTATTTATTTATTTGAGATAGAGAGAGACCAAGAGCAAGCATGAGCAGGGGGAGGAGGAGGGGCAGAGGGAGAAAGAGAAGCAGACTCCTGAGCAGGAAGCCCAATGTGGGGCTGGATCCCAGGACCCTGAGATCATGACCTGAGCTGAAGGCAGACGCTTAACTGATTGAGCCACCCAGGCGCCCCAAGAATGCTAATTCTTAAACCCCTTTTCTTTAAGGAAATTCAGGAACTCCTGTTGCTGGGAAATTTTCTCTTCCACTAGATTGTAAACTCTTTTAGATCTAGGTGCCGAATGCCTTTATTGCACTCCCTATTTGCTGCACTCAAGGGAAAAAAAAACAACAAAAAACCTTCAAGAATCAGGAAGAAGCAATTGGGCATGGCACCTGCAAAGGCAAAGTTAACAGAAGAAGGCTTTGAAATATATTTCAATGTCAGTAGAGACAGATGCTCTTTTAGCATAAAAATATCTAAAAATTATGCTAGTAAGAAGAATATGAATATGATTCCTTTCCTCTGGTACACATGCCCTGTGTAATCCTCTTTCTTTGGATGCAGGAAAAAAAGATCTTCATGGGGTATTTTTCAAAGGTAGAAGGAGTGTCCAAGAGAAGCAATGCTGCTCCAGGCATATACTTTGTGCAAGGGAAGCTGGATTTAGGGGTACCATGCTCAACTTTTCATCTCCCACGTGTATATTCTGTGTGATTGGACTTTAACATTGTAAAACTGGAACACAGAACTAATTGAACCTTGTTTGGGCTTCCTTGTATGTTCATTCAGAAGAGAGGGGAGCATTTTCATTCCCTTTTCTAATCAGTGTAAGATAACTTAAGAGTAGGTGACGGGGAAAAAAGAAAATCTCTCCTGGAACTCATCTGGCCTACTAAACAGACCTACCTTAATCTTCCATGTTATCAAATGTACACTAAAGAGGTAAGGGGGGCATTGTCAGCTTATCTGTGGGGGAAACTGTATTATGCTTAAGTGTAATGAAAGAGAAAGGGTCATAAGCATTTCAAAATTATTTCAAATATTTTTTTCAAAAGAGAAATAATTTGTTGCTAGAAAGAAGACTTGTCATAATCTCACAATGAGATTACCTTACATTCTGCTTAACCTCTTATTTAAAGAGGTCCCTGTGATGTACAGTACCATTACACCTAAAACTGAAAGAAGTTTTGGGGAGTGGGGAAAACTGCTTTGATCCTTCATTTCTCACTCAAGATAAGTATGGTGGTCTCAGGTGTTGGTCTCAGGTGTTCATATTCCTGATGACAGTTCTTTTATATTACACACAGAGAAATATTGCCTTTGGAAACTTTTCTCTACAACCTGGGATATATTTCAATGCAATGCATAAACCTAAATAATAAAAATTATACAACTGCTTAACTGTCAAAAGTATAGCCTGTGAAACTGTTGGACAAATAGAGAGCCTATAGACTACTTGTTAAAACCTTAGAGTATTAATACAATAAAAGTACTAACAACATATACTCAATTAGAGGAAAAACATTGTGATCTAAAATTTACCAACAGTATGTGCTACGATGAGCGCTGTGAATTGTGTAAGACTGTTGAATCACAGATCTGTACTTCTGAAACAAATAACGCAACATATTTTAAGAAAAAAGAAAAAGAAGAAGATAGCAGGAGAGGAAGAATGAAGGGGAGTAAGTCAGAGGGGGAGACGAACCAGGAGAGATGATGGACTCTGAAAAACAAACTGAGGTTTCTAGAGGGGAGGAGGGTAGGGGGATGGGTTAGCCTGGTGATGGGTATTAAAGAGGGCACATTCTGCATGGAGCACTGGGTGTTATGAACAAACAATGAATCATGGAACACTACACCAAAACAAATGATGTAATATATGGTGATTAACATAACAATAAAAAATTTTTTAAAAAATTTACCAACAGTTATTATGACCGTTTCGTCATCTGTGGAGCACTTCTTTCTTTTACTTAAGGTACCTGAAGGCTTAAGAAAGTTCAGTTTTGATGATGAATATTCCATCTCATTAAAGAGCATGTAAAATGAAGTGCTAGTTTTCTCATCTTGTTTATCTGGCATAAGACTCTATGGTTTTCGATTTTAAATCCATCAGAAGAAAATTCTACATTTGTGAAAAATGTTCCTGTGTTTCCCTCTGATGCTTCATTTCTGTAGTTAAAAAAAAAAAACACCAAGATATTTATGAGAAAACTATAGTTTTCCTAGCTTTCAACTTGTTAGGAGACTGTCATGAATCTTCCAATAAATGTAGCGATTACCCTTTTTGATATATTTGCATCATTTGAATAGGATTTAATAACTCAAATGTGGTGATGACTATAGATCACATTTTAGACTTACATTTTGCTTCTTTTTCAGAATATTTTTTACTTTAGATAGCCCTTTTGTGATTCATTTTTGCCACTTATCAATTTAAATTCATCATATATGACTTTTGATTCTTTCCTGACATCTTCCATTTGGCCTTTGGGGAACTTGGGTGGCTCAGTTGGTTAAGCATCTGTCTTCAGCTCAGGTCATGATCCCGGGGTCCTGGGATCAAGTCCCTCACGGGGCTCCTTGCTCAGCAGGAAGCCTGCTTCACCCTCTCCCTCTGCCTGCTGCTCTACTTGTGATCTCTCTCTCTCTCAAAAATAAATAAAATCTTTAAAAAAAATTATTTTGTAGACTTGAGTAAAGGTCTTTCAAGATGTTCTGAAAGATCAGTTATTGCCAATTTAAACGAAAATAGGAATTTTAGCTTTTCTTGAATAAATTCTAAAGCTGCTCTACTTTTGTTTTTTTAGTTATATGTGCTGCCGAAGTGAGCACTCTACTTTTGTTTTTTTAATAAACACTATTCCAAATCTGTTATTTGCTATATTCCAACACTTTCTTGAGTTACCTTTTTATGCTTATTCTATTACAATCAAACCTACATTTTCTGTAACTTGGTGACTGTTTTGAACTCTGGTTGATTTTTGTTTCACAGAGGTTAAGAAGAATGAAGGACTTTTGCTTTCCAGTTTGGGCAAATTTTGGTATATGATATTTCTGAGAACACCTGCCAAGTGTTTCTACCATTTTTAAACTACTTAAAAATCATAATCCTTCATGATATGCTTTAAATAAAATACTGTGGGTGTTTTTCCTTTATTTTTCAGTTTAACACATAAAACATTTTTTAAAATGCAATGACTGAAACAAATCATATGGTTTCTATGTTCTGAAACTCAGATAAATTAACTTTAAGAGATGTTAGCAATGTACTAAAAACATAATTTCTGTTTCATTTTAGTTTGAAATGCTTGTTTTCATCATCCTGAAGAACATTGGTTAAATTTAATACTGAAATGCCAGAGCGCCTGGGTGGCTCAGTCGTTAGGCGTCTGCCTTCAGCTCAGGTCATGATCCCAGGGTCCTGGGATCAAGCCCACATAGGGCTCCCTGCTCGGTGAGGGGCCTGCTTCTCCCTCTCCCATTCCCCCTGCTTGTGTTTCCTCTCTTGCTGTGTCTCTGTTAAATAAATAAATAAATTTTTTAATTTTATTTTATTATGTTATTAGTCACCATACATTAGTTTTTGACACTACAAATAAATAAAATCTTTTTAAAAAATTTAATACTGAGATGCTTACTAAGTCTTTTTTATTCCCATGTGCTTTCCTCAATGCATATACCAATCATGTGTCAGATCCCATTGTTAAAATTAATTAAAGTATGTTGAATTAGTATTCTTTTCAATTGCCTTCTTAAAGTTATTTAAAATTCCGTTGTAATATGTAATCTATACCTCTGTGTTTCTTCAAACTTATAATTCCCAACAAAATCGCTTTTGCTGTTTAAGTAGAACTAAGTTTCTTTATTCTTGTTTATCTTTTTTTTAAAAGATTTTATTTATTTGAGAGAGAGAGAGAGAGAGACAGCTAAAGAGGGAACATAAGCAGGGGGAGTGGGAGAAGGAGAAACAAGCTCCCGGCTGAGCAAGGAGCCCGATGTGGGACTCAATCCCAGGACCCTGGGATCCTGACCTGAGCCAAAGGCAGATGCTCACTGACCGAGCCACCTAGGCACCCTATTGTTTTTCTTTTTAAAATAGATATTTTTATGTTTTCACTGATACTCTTTTTGTTTAATTTATAAAATGATTCTTAAAATATTTCCAGGTAAGAGTTTCTGTTGCCAATTCTTGCCTTTATTTCATATTTTTTCTTGAAACTCTGTTTTTCTAACATCCATAAAATCCTTTTTCTCCCCAGTACTTTAATAAATTAAATTCTTTGAAGTATGGCCTGCTCTGAATTTGAAGGTGGTAGTTGCCTAATATATGTAGTTTTATTCAGCACTGATATTGTTTCCCTCTTATTTGACCTGAAAAGCATAATAAAATACAATTACAACATAATAAAGCAGATGTTTGAAATCACTTTGTTATACAATATTAAATCATTAATTATTACAATTAAAATTATTTCATAAAATTCTATGAATTAGTCAGAAATGCCACTGGAAAAAATCTGCTAAAGAATGCAATAAGAGAAAAAACTGGAGGTGTCACAATTCCTGATTTCAAGTTATATTACAAAGCAGTAGTAATTAAGACAGTACCGTACTGGCATAAAAATAGATACAGAGAGACTGAAAGCGTGCTGTAGCTGAGGAGTATGTGAACAGCAGCCTGGCTCAAACCCTTACTTCACTGATCTATGGATTTCTGTGTGTTTTGAGCCCTGCCTACAGTGGACCATAGAAGCAAAAAGAGCATCATGGGCATATTTACTCACAGACTTGCAAAATGGCGGCCACACATCTGTCTGCTATATTAGACCCTGCTGGTGCCCATGAGAGGATCACAGAGGTGGAAAACATCCACTCTGCATTACAGAACTCAATAACCTTTGAGGATGTGGCCATGGACTTCACCCAGGAGGAATGGGCATTGTTGAATTCACATCAGAGAAAACTGTACAGAGATGTGATGTTGGAGAACTACAGAAACTTGGCATCTCTGGAAAAGCAGCTCAGCAAACCCACTCTGATCACCCAGATGGGACAAGAAGATGAAACTAAAACAGAGACAAGAAATCACCAAGATAACTGTTCAAATGGGATGGTTCTCCTTAAAACCAAACAATCACAACATAAACAAGATATTTTGGAGAAGGAAGCACTCAGTGGCAAGAAGGAGTAAACTCATGGAGGCAGATCCATTGAGCAGAATAAAATTGCCTTAAGCATGAAATCTAGCATTACTCAGAATCAGAGAATTTATCCTGGAAAGAAACCTCATCAACCCTTTCATCTTGGGAAAGCCCTCAGAGATTGTTCACACCTTAACCCACATGAGAGCATTCTTTCTGGGGAAAAATTCGATGACTGTAAAAATGATAAAAATACCTTCATTAGTCCTTTCTTAGATGTACACAAGAGACAACATACAAAAGAGAAATCCTATGACTGCACTGACTCTAGGAAAGATGTGCACAAGAAAATGCATGTTGGAGAGAAACCATGTACATGCAATGAATATGGGAAAGCCTTCAGGGATCACTCATGCCTTAAAGAACATGTGTGAATTCACACTGGAGAGAAACCTTTTGCATGTAATCAGTGTGGGAAAGCCTTCAGAGTGAAATCTTTCCTCACTTTATACAAGAAAATTCACATGAGAATGAAACAATATGAATGTAAGGAATGTGGGAAAGCCTTTGGTGGTCTCTTACCTCATAGGGGACATATGAAAAAGCACACCAGGGAAAAGAAATCCTTCAAGTATAGTGAGCATGAAAAAGTTTTTAGGAGGCATGTGTCCCTTACAATACACATAAGAACTCACACTGGAGAGAAACCCTATGAGTGTGATCAATGTGGGAAAACCTTCAGTGGAAGGTGTAATCTTACTGTGCAAAGAGAGTCCATATTGGCAAAAAGCCCTAACAATGCAATGTCTGTGGACACGCTTTCAGTAAGCTCTCATCCCTTCAGCGGCATCATGAGAGCACTCATCCTGGGTAAAACTCCTAGTATGTCCATATGCAATAATTTTTAGTGAACTGTCATTCTTTAAGGCATAAAAGCAAATGCCAACTGCAGAGAAAAACTGAATATAAAAAATGGGAGAAAGCATCTGAATAACAGACCTATGGGAGAAATATGTTATGCAATGACTGTGATAAATCCTTATTCATCACTTAGATATGTGACCACTTGATGCTGAAAGTAAAAACTTATAATGTCTTCAAGGCTTGTTACTTGAGAAAAATAAATGCCTAATGTTTTAAGCCAAAAAAAAAAAAAAAAGACATAGATCAATGGAATAGAATGGAAAACCCAGAAGTAAACCTACAATTATTTGGCCAATTAATCCTCAACAAAGGATGAATGAATATACAATGAGGAAAAGACAATTTCTTCAACAAATGATGTTGGGAAAACTGGACAGCCATGTGCAAAAGAATGAAGCTGGACCAGTTTCCTTCACCATACACAAAAATAAATTCAAAATGGATTAAAGACCTAAACGTGAGACCTGTAACCATAAAAATTCTGGAAGAAAGCACAGCCAGTAATTTCTCTGACATTGGCTGTAGCAACATTTTTCTAGGTATGTCTCCTGAGGCAAGAAAAATAAAAGCAAAAATAAGCTATTGGGACTACATCAAAATAAAAAGCACACAGAGAGAAAAATACCATATGACTTCCCTCATGTGTGGAATTTAAGAAACAAAATGGATGAACATTCAGGAGAGGGAAAGAAAAGAGAGGGGGGGAAACAAATCATGGGAGACTCTTATGTATAAAGAGCGAACTGAGGGTTGTTGGAGGGAGGGCAGTGGGGAATGGGATAGATGGGTGATGGGTATTAAGGAGGGCACTTGTTATGATCAGTGCTGGGTGTTATATTCAAATGATGAACCACTGAACTCTACTCCTGAATCCAATATTAAACTGTATGTCAACTAACTAGAATTTAAATTAAAAAATAAAATAAAAAGTTTCTGCATAGCAAAGGAAACAATCAACAAAACTAAAAGGCAACCTACAGATTGGGAGAAGATATTCGCAAATGACATCTGATAAAGGGTTAGTATCCAAAATATATAAAGAACTTATACAACTCATCACCCAAAAAACAAATAGTCCAATTAAAAAATGGGCAGGGGCACCTGGATGGCTCAGTCCCTTAAGCATCTGACTTTGGCTCACGTCATGATCTTGGGGTCCTGGGATTGAGCCCTGCATTGGACTCCCTGCTCAGCGGTGAGTCTTCTTCTCCCTCTCCCTTTGCCCCTACCCCCTACTCATGCACTCTCTCTCTCAAATAAATAAATAAATAAATAATGGGCAGAAGACATGAACAAACATTTGTCCAAAGAAGACATACAGATGGCAAACAGACACATGAAAATATGTTCAACACCACTGATCATCAGAGAAATGCAAATCAAAACCACAATAAGATATCACCTTACACCTGTCAAAATGGCTGAAATAAGAACTACAAGAAACAACAAGTGTTGGCGAGGATGTGGAGAGAAAGGACCCCTCTTGCACTGTTGGTGGGAATACAAACTGGTGCAGCCACTGTGGAAAACTATGGAAGTTCCTCAAAAAGTTAAAAATAGAACTACCCTGAAATGCAGTAGTCACACTACTGAGTATTTACTCCCAACATACAAAAACACTAATTCATGGGAATACATCCCCCTATGTTTATTGCAGCATTATTTATAGTAGCCAAACTATGGAAGCAGCCCAAGTGTCCACTGATCAATGAATGGATAAAGAAGAGGTGGAATATGATTCACCCATAAAAAAGAATGAAATCTTGCCATCTGCAACAACATGGAGAGAGCTAGAGTGTATAATGCTAAGTAAAATAAGTCAATCAGAGGAAGACAAATACCATATGACCTTACTCATATGTGGAATTTGAGAAACAAAACAAATGCACAAAGAAAAAAAAGAGAATATAGAGATTCTTTTAAGAATCTATAAGAATAAGAGTTCTCTTAACTATAGAGAATAAACCGATGATTCTCTCAGAGGGTGGGTGGGGGAATGGAGAGAATGGTGGGGGAGAAGGGGAAGGATGCAGTAAGAAAATTAACCATAAAAAAAAAAACATAAAATGTAGTAAGAAAATTAACCATAAAATTAACCATAAAAGCTGCCTGATGAAAATCTGATCCCATTAGTTTAATTTAGGAAAGTAACAGTCAAAACCACTTCATCTAGCAAATGCAAATAGTGATAGTATCTACCTTATTAAGGATTGAGGCTTAAATAAGATAATGCATATAAAGTGCTTAGTATAGTATCTGGTACTCTAAAAACTTAATAAATGCTAGCTATAATCACTCCCCCTACTCTCCATGCCCTCTCTCACCTTCACCTCACCTCAGTCCCAATCTGCCTCACCTCTGAAATTTTAACTCCTATGTTCTACTCTTTGACCATAATATGCTTTTCTCTGATCATTATTCCAGCTTTTACTACCTTATCCTACCATAATTTTAATTTTACCTCCTTGATATTCCTAAACCCTTGACCCTCCCATTTCCCCCCCCCCTAATTTATTATTACTCTCTGGCTTTACTTCTAGCTCTTCTTTTTTCCCCATCCATCACAAAATCTCATAGTCCACAAATTTAATTATACTGCCTTGGGTTTTGTTAAACCCTAGAGGTCTATCAGTCATAGGATCCAAAGCCAGAAAAACTGGGTTCAAATTCTAGCTCTGTCACTTACTAGCTGTGAGAAATGAGCAAGATGTTTATTCTTTTTTTGATATATATAGAATGACAATTGTTAGAATTAAATGCAATAATGTATATAAAACTTTCACCATACAGGCTACAAATATTAGATCTTCAATAAATCTTAGTTCCTTTCTCTTCTTCGCATTCCCTTCAGTAACTATTCCAAAATTTCATCTTTTTATTCAAACTTTCATTTAATCTCTTTCTCCCACTAGCTCAGCAGATGACTTAATTTCCTATTTCATAGAGAAATTTGGAGCCATTAAGTCAAGACTCCTTTAATTTCCTCTAAGTCACTTGTAATTTAATCTGCATTAGTATTTCTTTCCAGTCTTGGTTGAAGCATCTCCCTTCTGTCTATGGCTTAATGTTCCACCTCAGCTCAGAAACCATTAATCATCACTTCTCTCTTTCTTCTGTACTGTTTCTTCCTCTTCTATTCCTATTGACCTTTTCCCTTCACATATAAACATTCAAAAGCTTCTTCCTTCTTCAAGACAAACCCTTTATTATTCCTCATGGCCAAGCCTCTTGGAACAGTTGTTCACTCTCGCTATCTCTGCTTTCTCACCTCCTATTCACTCTCAACTCACTCCAATGTTACTTCTGTCCATACATTCTTCCAAAGCTTCTCTCAGTAAGGTCCACATTGATCTCCAGATTACCATGACCAATGGATACTTTCCTATATTAATGACAGTTTGTCAATCCCTCCCTCATTCTTGTAATTCTTTTCTTCCTCGCCTTCTATGCCTTAAGTTTCTTCAGCTTTCCATTTCTTGATTTAGTTTTATCAGGCTCATCTTTTAATGCCCATCTCCCAACTAGCATAGTTCTCTCAGACTCTATTTTAATATTCCGATTTTTTTCCTTCACGGTAGTTGGGTGATCCATCTGAAACTATGACTTTAATTACAACATCTATATGCTGATGACTATTAAACTTTATTTCCAGTCTGGATCTCTACTAAAACTAGAAATCTTTTTTTTTTCAGCAACAGTTTTTTATTTGTAAATCATGCACAAAGGCCTATGAAATAGGTTTTCTTAGAACAGACCTATCTTGGCTAACTCAGTGGCACAATTCAAAAGTGAAAAATTAAGATATATTCTTTGTACAGAAGAGTCTTCAACAAACCCAAGGAATGTTTTCCACCAAGATACAAACTAGACCCTAGTTTTGCACGCAAAGGTTGATGACTTTTATCACACACCAAGATTTGCTTTAATAGTTAAGGGACAGCAGAGTCAGGCTAGCAAAAAGTCACCAAGACAACAAAACATTTCCATTTGAGAGTAGTCATTTATTAACTGACCAGATTACAAAAATAATCATGGCAGATACCTTAGTTCATCCTTCTAATAAGCCTATTGATCTGGTCTTCCCTGTTACCAGCATCTCCACCTCCTACAAAACGGGTGGTCTTTTTCTTCATTCCCCCTCATGGAGAAGATAATTTGAAGGGCCATAAAAAGTTGTTTGCTTCTTTGAAACGTTTTCCAACAGTATAGATCTCGTGAATCAGATCCTCCATGCAGATGATGCCATATTTACCAAGAGATCGGGCAATCAACGTGTTATCTGTCAGGGCAATTCGCTTCTTGTTGATTTTGCCATAACCACGCTTGTAGATCAATTCATTCACCGACTTCAGGTTTGGGTACCCCCATGCTATATAAGGTTCCACAATCCTTAGCATGTTAACTGAAGCCTTGTTGAGCTTAACAAAGGTGCCATTGAAGATCTGGCGAAGGTAAAGAAGCTACAACACCTTCCGAACCTTTGGGCTCACACCATTGATACCTCTGATCCTGATGACAAATGCCAATTTGGGTTCTGCAGGTACGTAGGAGTTGCCAGCTTTTCTTGCCATCCTTGCCATTCGAATCTCAGTTCTGTACATCTACCTATATTCCTTGTGGTAATGCTTAGCTTTTTCATAGATAAGCTTCCTTTTTGCCTTTCAAATCATCTTCTGAGCAAACTTCTTCCTCAGACGCTTGATCTTCAACTCTGTGAAATTCCTTCACTTCTTCTTAAGGGTTTCTGGCACAGCAGGAACCTTCTTTTTCTTCTCTTCTGCACCCTCCATGGTTCCAGCCAGACAAGAGGACAAACTAGAAATCTTTTACTCATCTAGCTATCCCATCTCTCTTTCCAAATGTCCCATAAATACCTCAAATTCAATACACTGAAAACTAAACTCATATTTGCTTCTACACATATAGGACATATTTTAGAAAATAATAAAAAACAATCTTCCACACAATTACCAAGGCCTTTCTCAATCTAGGACCTTTATTTGAACACACAAAAAAATTATTTCTCAATTTTTCCAAGGATCAGTACATAATTAATACTATTCCAGATGCATAGGAAATTAATCCATTACATATAATAGAAGCCTTAGGGCACTAGGGTTTAATTCTCTTGCAGAACTCAGTTGAGACAGGGCTCATTTACCTTCCATATCTCTGAGCCAAGTTAGTAGATTTTACCTCTTATCTCTGGTATCCTCCATGCCTTCCTCCTTCACCTTTGCTGGCTAATGCTCTCATGCTTTTCTGTTTACCTACTCTAAGAGCCTACACAATTGGGTTGGCCCAAATCTAACTCTCTAATTTGATTTCCTGACATTTCCCTTTAGGCTCATTATAGGACAGCCATACAATGTGTACCGTACCTCCCTGAATATAATGCATTCTCCTGGGCTAAAGTCTCTGTACCTTTGCTATTATTTCCTCTCTCTGGTATCCCTTCAACCCCTTCATCGCATGAACTTTTTTTTATTTAATTGCACAAGCAAGTGATAAGTACACATTCTTTAAAAGGATTCACACAATACAACAGAGTAAAAAGTTAACTATTCCTTTATCTTGACTTCTCTCTTCCAAATACCACACATATACACACATACACTTTCTTCTCTACAGATAACTATTATTAACAGTCTGGTTTGTATCCTTCCAGACTAAATTCTGGAGTTAACTCCTCCTATTTGCTTCTGTAAAGCTTTGGGTTTACCTTTATCAGAGTATCATAATATATTTTAGTTGTTTAACTTTTGGTTTATACCCAGCCTTAACTGTAAAATCCTGAGAGTGGGGCTTTCTTTTTAATATTTATGATCCCCCATTTGTTACAGTGCTTCATACATTTTTGTTGAAGTATAAATTACAGTCTTTGTTCTCATTACAGTCTAGTGGGGAGACATAAATAATTCCAGGGGAAGGAACAGGGTATCTAAGAATCAAAGAGTTATGTAAAGAGTTTAGGAACTCTTCTAGGTAACATGACAGCTAAGCATCCAAATAAGTGTGAATATAAGTACACTAAAGGAAACAGAAATGTGTTCCACAAATAGAGTGGCACCACAATTAAATGTCAATGTGTGCTAAAAATTTTAAAAAGAGAACAAACTGATGGCTGGCAGGGAGGGGGGAATGAAATGAACAAAACGGGTAAAGGGGAGTGAGAGGTACAGGCTTCCAGTTATGGAATGAATAAGTCACGGGATGAAAAGTACAGCATAGGGAATATACTCAGTGGTATTGTAATAGCATTGTATAGTGACAAATGGTAGCTACACTTGTGAACACAGCATAATGTATAGAGTTATAGAATCACTGCATTGTACACCTGAAACTAATGTAACAGTATGTCAACTACAATAAAAAAAAATAAAACGAGGTGCTTGACTATTATTATATAACATTATTATATTAACATATACAAAGATTTTTTTCATTTTTTATGGGCTAGGAACTTAATATCACTCTAGTTATAATCTCTAATTATTATCTTGTTTGCAGAGAAACAAACTAAGGCTTAATGAATGTATCAGATATCATCAGTGGCCTGCCCATATGTGGCAATTACCATTAGTGTTATACCAATGGTTTCCTATCTCAACCATCTTTCTGCCTGAAGGTTTTCTTTACCAACAGGAGCAGGCTACTTGAGGGAAGTACCAGCGAGTTAAGACTCCCAAGAATAACCCTTAACCACTGAGGGAGGGGAATTGGTAGATAAAGATCCCAGTTTTCTTGTCCCTCAGTGAAACAATTCTAAGTTTATTCTATATAGCCTCTTAAAGGATCACCAGTAGAATTGAGTAACAATTGCCCTCAGTGGTAACCTGCTCATTAACACACTTTATTGGCTTTCCTTCCTTCCTTGTCTCACTTCCTCACTATGCTTCCCAAATTTCTTTGTATCCCTATCCTTGCCTCAGAGTCTTAGCTGTGGGGAAACCCAATTTAAGGTAAAGAAGTTGCTTAAAGTCATACATAGCTAATAAATAGTGAGCTTAGGTCCATCTGACTTTACATAACCCACATTCTATTATATTTATACCAACTTCTAATGTGTTTTGAATTTTCATTTTCCTATTCACTAAGCACTTTAGGAAGGCTCACAATTAAATTTATATGCGGCATAAACTCAGAGAAGAGTGGGAATATAGAGGTTCAAGAGTAGAATACTAACTTAGAATATATATTCTTGACAGTGAACAAAATGAATTGCTAAATGAACATTTAGAAAAACATGTTCTATGCTTTATTTGTTCATAAGGTTCAGCAAATCTTAATTCTGGAATAAGTTAGCCATAGATACTACTGTGTACACTGAAAGTGCTTACATTTTGTTACCATTAAAGTCCCTGCAAAAGTAAGCTCATATACGAAGGAGAGGCTCTTGGATTTTACCTTAATTTGCACGTGGTAGGAAGTTGGTTTCTTTGCGGAAAGTGTTCAGATGTAAGGAAGGGTAAACAGGATTGTCTTACTATTCCAAAGACTATTCTGGAAGGGCCAGAATAGGGCAACATTTTTAGATTTAGCACTTTCATCATCCTTTTAAGAGGCTCCTCATAGCAAGCCAGAGGAGTTAACTAAAGCCCAGAGTCTTCCAGGGACTCTAGGTCCGAAAACGGTCATCAACTACAAAATTCCAAAGCCCAGTGGGTGCCAAAAAGGGAACGAGAGAATATGAGGGCGAAAGTGGGTGCCACTTCTCAGACCTGCAGTAGGTGACTCCACTGAAGCCAATCTCCACAGGAGCGAGAAGAGCGAGGGCACTTTTTCAGAAGTTTCGAAGCTTGCTGGGGCGGCAAGAATGAAGAAAGAAACAAGATCCGGTTGGAGCAAGTGAGGAGCTGCATAACCAAGGTCAACTACGGCTTACTGCGGCCACGGCACTTGGGACAGCCTGGAGGTGAGGTGCCGGCTAGGCTCTCCGGGACTGGGCGGTGCCTTCCCCGGAAGTGGAGCCTCGCCGCCGGAAGCAGGAGCCTCATAGGCGAGAGTCAGGGCTAGAGGGCGGGAAACTCCTGGGAGGGGGCCTTCGGAAGTTGTAGCCTTATTCGGGATGGTTGTGCAAGTTGGTACCAGCTCCCGGGTTGATGTAATCTCAGTGAAGAGGACCAAGCCTTCCAGTATGCTTCCAGTGGGCCCCTTCGAGTCAATTTCTGTGGTTGCTGTTCTGTCCTCTGCTTCTTTTGAAGTAACCCGCTTCCACAGCCCACCAAACCCAGTGGGGTGTCCTGTCCTGGGTTGCTTCGCTTTGCCCCCGGCCCCCTCCTCTGGTGGTGAGAATTAAGAACCTTAAACTGGGTCTTCCCAGGACACACAGTATATTCTAGTTAGTTGCTATCAGCGTTGAATTCAGCAGTGTGTAGTGGATTTATTTATGCATCAAAGTCCTGAGAGAAATTAAGTTAAAAGTCTGATTTGGATTTTTACCAACTTTGGTATATTGATTTCAGTAATTTTTTCAACCAACACATGGCACTGAGCATTTGTGTGTCAAATCCTGTGGAAGTGAAATATTTTTTGCTCTCAGCATCCAAGATTGGTAAAAATACTCGATTGGAACATACCAATACTTCGTATATAATAAATTCAAAGAGAATTTATTAAACACCTATTCTGAATTAAGCTCTGCTAGGTATTGGTCATAGCAAGTGAATCAATATTTGGTCTAGAAATCTGAGCTCACCTTCTTGGTGGAAGGAAGAGACAGAGCACAAAACAATTATTTTTAAAATGTAAGATGAACTCTTGGTAAATACTACTACAAAAAATTCAGAACAATTGTGAATACAGGAGACAGAGAACTGAGTTATACATCTAGAGAGAATAGGAAAGTCTTGGTAGAGAAGCAAATGTGTAGTAAGCCCTGGAAGAAGAAAGGTTATGTTTACAAGTGGAGTTCTGGCTTAAGGTTTGTACTTTCCAACAGAGCTAACTTGAGGTTTTTGCTCCATTTTTCTTCAATTTTCTCTTGCTTTCCAGTCCACTTTGCCTTCCACCCACCTACAACCCAGTTCTGTTTTCTTGGAAGTAGCTTTGACCAGGGTATATCACTTACAAATGATAATTACCTCTTATTAAAATACTTATTTCTTCATAAACAGTACTTGTAAAGAAAGAATTTTCATTTTTTTTCTAGAATTTGTTTTAGTCAAGTCAATAAAGCACAGTTCCTGTGGCCCATCTGCTAGAACACAAAAATAGCCTCAGTATGCAGAAACAGATGTTTAAAATGGTATTCATTAAAATGAGATTCCACCTGTAATAGAAAACAGAAAGTGGATGCAAAAGGAATGTTGTAAGCTGGCAGTGCTTGCTTTCTGCCTTCCATTCCCTTCGAAATGTATATTTGTCGGTAAAATCTTGCTAATAGGAATATACTTCTGGCTTTAATTTCTAGTGATATGGGTTATTAGTAATATTGAAACACAATCATCCTAGACTCATTTGGAGGATAGCAATCATAAAAAAGAAAAAAACAACCCTCCAGGGTACATGTCTTCTTACTAGTGAACAAAATTATCTTGGGCAGAAAATTAATGACTACTCTATATTAGCAACAAAAATGAGCATTTACATTACACCTTCTGTGCCAGGTGCTTTATTGTATATTTTTACAAGAACCCTGTGAAGGAGACATTATCTTCACTTTACAGATGAGGAAATTGAGTTATATATTAAATAACTGTCCAAAACCACAACTACATTGGAATCCAAGACTCTCGGATTCTTAAGCCAATGTACGTTTTCCACTATTTCATACTGTCTTCGCAACAATGAAAGCACATGGAGGTTAGAAACCCCACTCTATCAGATAGAGTACCTGGCATGTCAATCTAGGTTTATCTGATTCCAAAGCCTATGCCGTGTACTTCTACATATTTTTGGCCTTTACCTCCAAGTTCATTTAGCCCCATCTCTAGTGTGGAGGAAAAGAAGAGAGCATCTAGTGAAATAGGCAGAGTTCTAAGTTACCATTAAGCAAGCCCAGGCCAGCATTTCCTGAACTGTGAATAGTTCAGGAAAACATTATACAGACTGGTGAAAATACATTAATCATTTTTAATGTATATAAAATGTAGATTAACTTTATTACTTCTTAAACCATATTCTTTCATTCATTAATCCAACAGATATTTGTTGATTTCTTATTTGTGTGAGACTTATAATTAATCAGCTACATTCTGATTGGAGTTACATTCTGATTGGAGATTCAGGCAGTAAACAAGATAAATATCAACAAAATATGTTGCACGTTTAGATGATAAATGTTAAACAGTAAAGTTTAAGTGTGGAAAGGAAAGGAAGTGTGTGGTAGCGATTGTTACAGTTTTAGGTAGGATAGCCAAGGAGGACTTTACCTGAAGGAAATAGGAAAAAAGAGCCAACTCAGTATCTATGGAGCTTGCATTCCAAAAGATGGAGATTAATTGCAGGGGCGCTGAGGCCAGTGTAGTAGGAACAGAATATGGGGGAGGTAGCTAGTAAGATGAAGTTGGAATGATAAAGAGAGGGGGTTCAGATCATGAAGGGCCTTTTGGGTAATAATAAACTTTGACTTTTATTCTGAATGAGATAGAAATTGTTGAAGGATAATGAACTGATGAATAACCTGATCTGCCTTTTTTTTTAATTGTGGTAAAACATACATGATATAAAATGTATCATAACCATTTTAAAGTGTACAGTTCAGTAGTGTTAAATATACTTACATTGTTGTGCAGCTATTACCACCATCCATCTCCATAATTCTTTTTAAAACTGAAACTTGTAAAACTGAAACTTTATGACTATTAAACACTGATTTGTCTTTCTCCCCTCCCCCTAGCCCCTGGCAACCACGATTATACTTTCTATCATTATGATCTTGATTAACTACCTCATATAAGTGGAATCATACATATTTTTCTCTTTGTGACTGGCTAATTTACTTAGCATAATGTCTCCAAGGTTCATCCATGTTGCAACATATTGCAGAATTTCCTTCCTTTTTAAGGCTGAATAATAGTCCATTTTATGTATATGCCACATTTTCTTTATTCATCTATTGATAGGCATTTAGGTTGTTTCTATATCTTGGCTATTGTGAAAAATGCTGCCATGAACAAGGGTGTACAGTTATCTCTTTTGGACCCCAATTTCATTTCATCTAGGTTATCCAAATTTTTGGCAATTATACATAGTACTCTTTTACAATCCTTTTCATTTCTGTAGAATCAGCATTAATGCCTTCACACTCATTTCAGATTTTAGTAATTTGAGTCTTCTCCTTTTTTTTCTTAGTCTATTTACCTAGAGGTTTGTCAATTTCATTGATCTTTTTGAAGAACCAACTTTTGGTTTCATTGATTTCTCTATTGTTTTTCTATCCTCTATGTTGTTTATCTCTGCTCTCATCTTTATTATTTCCTTCCTTCTGCTAGCTTTGGGTTTAGTTTGTTCTTATTCTAGTTTCTTAAGTTTTAAAATTAGGTTGTTGATTTCAGCTCTTTCTTGCTTTTTAATGTAACCATTCACAGCTATAAAATTCCTGCTTAGCACTGCTTTTTCTGGGTCCCATAAATTTTGGTGTATTGTGTTTTCATATTCATTCATTTCTAAGTATTTTCTAATTTCCCTTGTGATTTCTCTTTGATCCATTAGTTGTTTAAAAGTGTGTTGTTTAATTTCCATAATTTTGTGCATTTTTAGTTGGCTTTATGTTATTGACTTTTTTATGCTATTGGTCAGAGAAGATATTTTGTATGATATCTATCTTTTAAAATCTATTGAGACTTAATCTGTGGCCTAACATATGGTCTATGCTGGAAAATGTTCCATGTGCACAGAAGAAGAATGGGTATGCTGTTTTTGGCATATGGAGTGCTCTGTATATGTCTGTTAGATCTAGTTGGTTTATTGCATTGGTTATGTCTTCTATTTCCTTACTATCTTCCATCTGGTTGCTCTATCAACCAATTATTGTGAGAGAGGTATTGAAGTCTCCAGCTATTATGGTACACATGTATATTTCTCCCTTCAATTGTCAGTTTTTGCTTCATATCTGGTCTGTCATTAGGTGCATAAATGTTTATAATTATTGTATTTTTTTCTGTATTGAAGCTTTTATTAATACATAATGTTCTTTGTCTCTTATAAATGTTTTTGATTTAAAGTCTCTTTAGTCTGATATTAATACAGCCACTTCTGCTCTTTTGGCTAGTATTTTCATGGAATATCTTTTTCCATACTTTCCCTTTCAACCTGTTTGTGTCTTTGGATCTTAAGTGAGTCTCTTGTAAACAACATATAGTTAGGTCATGTGTTTTTAATCCATTCTTCTAATCTCTGTCTTTTGATTGGGAGTTGAATCCATTTACACTTAAAGTAATTACTGATAAGGAGGGATTTGCTTTTGTCATTGTGTTCTTTGTTTTCTACATGCCAGCTTTTTTGTCGCTTATTTCCTGCATTCCTGTCTTCTTTAGTGTGTAGTTGATTTTTTGTAATGAAATATTAAAACTCTTAATTTCTTTTTGTGTATAATCTATAGATATTTTTGGTTACCATGGGGATTACATTTAACATTCTAAAGTTATAACATTCTAAATGAATTTACAGCAGCTTAATAACATACAAAAACCCTGCTCCACTCCTTTTGGTTGTTGTGTCATAAAATTTCATCTTTATACATCGTGTGCCCCAAAACATAAACTAATAATTTTTTAAATGCATTGGTCTTCTGAATTATATAGAAAACAAGATTAGAGATATAAATCAAAGTTACAGTAATATTAGCTTTTACATGAATATTTTTCATCTTTAAATGTATTAGTCCATTAAATGTAGAAAACAAAAAGTTATATACCATTGTTACAGTAATATTAGATTTTATAATTACCCATGTGCTTACCTTTATTGAGATCTTTATTTCTCCTTATAGCTTCAAGTTACTATCTAGTGTCCTTTCATTTTACCTCGTAGGATTTCCTTGAGCATTTTTTGCAAGGCAGGTATAGTGGTTATGAACTCTCAGCTTTTGTTTATCTGAGAACATCTTGATTTCTCCCTCACTTTTGAAGGACAGTTTTGTCAGATATAGGATTATTGGTTGACACTCTTTTCTTTTTATTTTTTTTCAAGATTTTGTTTGTTTATTTGACAGAGAGAGAGCTAGAGTACAAGCAGGGGAGCAGGAGAGGGAGAGGGGGAAGCAGGGTCCCTGTTGAGCAAGGAGACCAATGCAGGGCTCGATCCCAGGACCTTGGGATAATGACCTGAGCCGAAGGCAGATGTTGAACCGACTGAGCCACCCAGGTACCCCTGACACTTTTTTCTTTTAGCACTTTGAATATATTAGCCCACTGCTTTCTGGTCTCCAAAGTTTCTGATGAGAAATTTGCTGATAATCTTATTAGCGATCCCTTGTGTGTGATAATTTGCTTATCTCTGGCTGCTTTCAAGATTCACCCTTTGGCTTTTGCAAGTTTGATTATAATGTGTTATGGGTTTCTTTGAGTTTATCATACTTGGAGTTTGTTGAGCTTCTTGAATGTTTATATTCATGTCTTTCCTCAAATTTGGGAAGTTTTCAGCCATGATTTATTCAAATATTCTCTCTGCCCCTTTCTCTTTCTCTTATCCTTCTGGGACTTTCACAATAAGTATTAGTGTCCCACAGATCCCTTAGGCTCTGTTCATTTATCTTCAATCTTTTTTTCTTTCTGTTCCTCAGTCTTGACAATTTCTATTATTCTATCTTCAAGTTCACCAATTCTTTCTTCTGCCTGCTCAATCAAATCTGCCTTTGAATTGAATCCCTCTAGTGAATTTTTCATTTCAATTACTGTCCTTTCAGCTTTGTAATTTCTTTTTAGTTTTTTAATCCATTGATATTTCCATTTTGTTCATATATCACTTTCTTGACTCTCTACATCTTCCTTTAGTTCTTTCACCACCTTTAAGATAAGAGTTTTCAAATCTTTGTCTAATATATTTCCTGTTAAGTCTTTTTCAGGGACAGATTCTGTTGATTTACCATTTTTCTTTTAATGGGCCACACTTTCCTGTTTCTACATATACATTGTGATTTTTTTTTGTTATTGTTATTGAACGTTGGACATTGAATCTAATAATGTGATAACTCTGGCAATCAGATTTTCTCCCTTCCCCAGGGTTTGCTGTTTTTCTGTTACTTTTAAAATTTTTTTTCTGCTGTTTTGATTGTTTTTTTCTGTGCTGTTTCCATGCCAAGGATCAGCCCAATGAGTACCTTAATGTCTTCTAAAGTCTTTTCTGGGCATGCACAGTCACTTTGTGATTTTCTCCATATATTCAGTTGTTTTTGAATGTACTAGTCTTTAATGTCTGGCTACTGAAAGGAGAAAAGCAAAAAATGAAGGGTATTAAAATAAAAAGGGACCAGCCCTTTGAATGTCCTGGAAGTCACTTCAGCTAGAGGGGGAGGGGCTTGCAACTCTTGGAGGAGGTGTAACAATGACTGCCAGACTCTTTGTCTGTACCTTTGTGATCAGTTGCAGCAATCAGTCGTCGGAGCACAAATCACCAATATTTGGAGGACAGGTACCCATCCTAGCTCCCATAAGCTGTGTGCAAGATGCTTTAAGAACACATGTGCAGCTGCCTGCCATGTGTCTGGGGGTTGGGGGAAGGTAGCTGCTACTGTGCTAAGAATTGAAATTGACTAAAATTAACCAAAATTTAACTGTCCAGGCCTTATCCTGGAAGTTGCAAGCCTTCAACAGACTCCAGAGTTTCAAAATTAGTTCTATCAGACAGATTCTGACAGTGCAATTGTTGTCTAGGTGGGGAGACAGATTCATGGTGCTTCCTACTCTGCCATCTTCCCCAAATCCTCTATTATGTTTTAACAGGATCATTTTGGCTACTGGGCTGAGAATGTACTGAGGGAAAACAAGGGAGGAAGCATGAACAAATTATGAAGTCATTGCAGTAAGTAAGATCCCCAACAGGAGATTGGAGGGAGGGATAAGGCTAAGGTCAGGGTAATTATTCCACTGCAAGGAGATTACTTCCTGCAAAGTCACATGGCCGTGTCTCTTACCTAACAGCTATTGTTCTTTTCAAGATACCTAATTAATTCTTTCCTTCCAAATTATAACTTCCCTTTTCTCTTTGGGGTAGTGACAGCTTGGCTACTATTAAACTCAGGGTTAATGAACTATCGCTTGTGGTTTCCCTGTACCTACATCTTACAAATATTCCTTTATAAATAAACCCTCATTGAATTATCCTTTTTCAAGTGTGCCATGTGTTTACTGTTGAGACCCTAACTGATACATGAATTCTTCAGTTCAAGATGCAATGTCTTAAGTATTCTCAGTAAATTAAGCTTGTGAATTATGTTCACATATTCTATATAACTGAATTTAAAAATCTATATGATGTATCAGTTATTGACAGAAATATGTTAAAATCTCTCATTACCATCATACCCTATGTCTTTGAGAACCAAGATTCTCAGTATGGAAGAGGGAAAATAGAGATGTAATACAGAAGATTGAAGAGGTCATATAAAAACACTGTAGTATTAAATTAGAATTGGAAGTGTTAGTATGAACATGTGAGGTGTCATAGAGATGTGTGTATGTATATGTACATATACATATATATGTATGTATTCGTTTTGTCCACTAAAAAGGAATAGAAAAATGAACAACCCAGTAATAATGAGCAACCCTAGCACCCACATTCCCAGATTGTAGTCTAGAATTAATATTTGCCACTTAAAGAAACTAGAGCTTCTTAGAAAAGAGGTTTAGTTCAGGAAATGTACAAGATGAGCCTACAACATCTTGTCACACTAGATAGCAAGGAAGCTATCAAAGACTGCTAGTATCAAATCTAAAGGACACAAGACTGAACTTGAAGAGGTTCCCACTGGCCAGATATTGGACAAATTGAGCTTTAATAAAGATCAAAATTACAATATATTGAAACTCATAGAATCCATGAGTTCATAGTGATAAAAAAAATTGATCACATTCAGAAAATGATAGGAAACAGATTTGATACTTTAAACTTGACAAAGGGAAAGATCAAGAACTTATCCTGTCTTTCCTACATGAACTATGTCATTTGGTACCCAAATAATAGACAAAGAGTAGCATCACTTTAATGAACTATTTCACCTAATAAAAAAAAAGGAATATTAGCATTAGAATATCAGCATTTTGGAAGTCTCAGTGAATTAATGGTTATAAGCATTTGGCAGCAATGGTTGTTAAATCACAACTACATATGGTGTGCCTCTTAACGAATGACCACAGCATTTCCCATGATCTTGAATGTGAATGAACCTGAGTCTATTGAAGCCAGTGGATCTAGCTATTAACTTGCAGGAAATAACAGGAGTCAGAGGAACACACTGAATTGTGTGTTCTTCTCACCTAGTTTCAAGGGTATTTGCCTTATAATAATTCATAGACTATACATTCATGTATTACTCTTTGTTTCATTTTATAATAAAAAAGAATAATAATCTTACATTATGTTGGTAGAATTGCTTATTTTTCCTTGTAGTTCTGTCAATTGTTGTCATGTGTATAGGTATGTCATATATATATATGGTAATGGTAAGAAATTATATATATGTATGACAAATTTTTAGGTACATATGGGAATTATTTAGAATTATTAAACTTTTGGTAAATTATGTTGTTATTCTCTGTTAATATTTTTCCATTGAAGCCTATTTTTGTATTAATATAATGATATTAATTTTCTTGTGGTTAATATTTTCCTGGTATATCTTTGTCCATCTATTTAGTTTTTAACCTTACTGTATTCTTTGGTTTTAGATATTTCTCTAGTAAACCAGATATTGCTAGATTTTCTTTTTTCATCCACTGTATCAGTCTTTGTTTTTTAACTGAGCTTTTATACACCTTTATGTATGGCAATTATTGATATATTTGGATTTATCTTATCTTATTTTGTGTTCTCTCTTATCTTGTTTCTTGTTTATTTTTTCTGTTTTCTTTGCAACTTCTGAATTTTGGTCATTTTATATTCTACCCACTACTATTTCAGAAAGTATCTAGTCTAGCTCTAATATATTTGTGCTTACTTTTTATATTTTTATTTTATACTTAACATATCAAAGATGAAAATTATTTAATATGTTTATCCTTTTCCCAAACAACACAGAGATTCTAGAATACTTTAATTAATTAATTAATTAATTTTTCTGTTCTCATTACTAATCTAAATATTTGAGTTGCAGACATTTGATTTTATTCCATAAGTACTGAAATATAAGCATAAAGACAAAATAAAAACAAGCATTCTTGGAATAAGTCAGTAGAATAATTTTTTTTAAAGATTTTATTTATTTATTTATTTGACAGAGGGAGACACAGCAAGAGAGGGATCACAAGCAGGGGGAGTGGGAGAGGGAGAAGCAGGCTTCGCGCAGAGCAGGGAGCCCGATGCGGGGCTCGATCCCAGGACCCTGGGATCACGACTGGAGCTGAAGCAGACACTTAACAACTGAGCCACCCAGGCGCCCCCAGTAGAATAATTTATATCAAACTTTCCTGACTTACATGTTATTTTTTCATGTACTTGACTTCTGCTTTTTTTAACCCTGATGATGTTGTTATTATTTTTAAAAATCAGTGTTTGCCAGCACCATCTGTTGAAGAGATTGTCTTTTTTCTATTGGATATTCATTCCTGCTTTGTCAAAGATTAATTGCCCATATATTTAAAAGTTCCTTTCTGGGTTTTCTATTCTGTTTCATTGATCTATGTGTCTGTTTTTATGCCAGTATCATACTGTCTTGATCACTACAGCTTTGTAATATAACTGAAAAGCAATATGCAAAAAGAAAAAATGAAACGACCACTTTCTTACAACATATACAAAAATAAATTCAAAATGGATGAAAGACCTAAATGTGAGACAGGGAACCATAAAAATCCTAGAGGGGAACATAGACAGTAACCTCTTCAGCTTTGGCCATAGCAACTTCTTACTAGACACGTCTCCGGGGCAAGGGAAACAAAAGGAAAAATAAACTATTGGGACTTCATCAAGATAAAAAGCTTCTGGATATTTGCAAATGACATATCAGATAAAGGGCTAGTATCCAAAATCTATAAAGAACTTATCAAACTCAACACCCAAAGAACAAATAATCCAATCCAGAAATGTGAGGAAGATATGAACAGACATTTCTGCAAAGAAGACATCCAAATGGCCAACAGATACATGAAAAAGTGTTCAACATCACTCGGCATCAGGGAAATCCAAATCAAAACCTCAATGAGATGCCACCTCACACCAGTCAGAATGGCTAAAATTAAGAAGTCAGGAAATGACAGATTTGGTGAGGATGCATAGAAAGGGGAACCCTCCTATACTGTGGGTGGGAATGCAAGCTGGTGCAACCACTCTGGAAAACAGTGTGGAGGTTCCTCGAAAACTTGAAAATAGAGCTACCCTATGACCCAGCAATTGCACTACTGGGTATTTACCTCAAAGATACAAATGTAGTGATCCAAAGGGGCACATGCACCCCAATATTTATAGCTGCAAAGTCCACAATAGCCAAACTATGTAAAGAGCCTAGATGTCCATCAATAGATGAATGGATAAAAAAGATGTCATATATATGTACAATGGAATACTATTCAGCCATCAAAAAAATAAAATCTTGCCATTTGCAATGACATGGATGGAACTAGAGGGTATTATGCTAAGCCAAATAAGTCAATCAGAGAAAGACAACTATCATATGATCTGACTGATATGAGGAATTTGAGAAACAAGACAGAGGATCATAAGGGAAGGGAGGGAAAAATGAAACAAAATGAAACCAGAGAGGGAGACAAACCATAAGAGACTCTTAATCTCAGGAAAAAAACTGAGGATTGTTGGAGTGGAGGGGGGTGGGAGGGATGGGGTGGCTGGGTGATGAACATTGGGGAAGGAATGTGCTATGGTGAGCACTGTGAATTATGTAAGACTGATGAACATGGACCTGTACCTCTGAAACAAATCCGAAGGGGCACATGCACCCCATGTTATATTTTAAATAAATAAATAAATAAATAAATAAATAAATAAATAAATAAATAAATACATCTTCTAAAAAAAGGACAAAAAGCTTCTGCCCAGCAAAGGAAACCATCAATAAAACTAAAACGCACCCCACAGAATGGGAGAAGATATTTGCAAATGACATATCTGCTTATGGATTAGTATACAAAATCTATAAAGAACATATCAAACTCAACATCCAAAAAACAAATAATTCAGTTAAAAAGTGAACAGAAAACATGAATAAACATTTCTCCAAAGAAGACGTATAGATGGCAAATAAACACGTGAAAAGATGCTCAACATTACTCACCATCAGGAAAATGGAATCAAAACTACAATGAGATATCACCTCACACTAGTCAGAATGGCTAAAATTAACACAGGAAATAACAGGTGTTGGCAAGGATGCTGAAAGGGGGAACCCTCTTACACTGTTGGTGGGAATGCAAACTGGTGCAGCCACTCTGGAAAACAGTATGGAGTTTCCTCAAAGAGTTAAAAATAGAACTACCCTATGATCCAGCAATTGCACTACTAGGTATTTACCTAAAGCATACAAAAATACTGATTCAAAGGGATACATGCACCCCAATGTTTATAGCAGTATTATTAACAATAGCTAAGTTATGGAAACAGCCCAAATAACCATCAACTGTTGAATGGGTAAAGAATATAATACAGTAGAATGTTACTCAGTTATAAAAAAGAATGAAATCTTGCCATTTGCAATGACATGGATGGAGCTAGAGAGTATTGTGCTAAGCGAAATAAGTCAGAGAAAGACAAATACCATATGATTTCACTCAGATGTGGAGTTTAAGAAAAAAAAATGAACATGGGGGGAAAAGAGAGCAAAACCAAGAAACAGACCCTTAACCATAGAGAATAAACTGAGGGTTACTGGAGAGGAGATGGGCAGGGGGATGGGTTAAATAGGTGTTGGGGATTAAGGAGGGCACTTGTGATGAGTACGGGGTGTCATATATAAGTGATGAATCACTAAATTCTACACCTAAAGCTAATATTACACTATATGTTAACTAACTGGAATTTAAATAAAAACTGGGAAAGAAAAAAATCTCCTTACCTTTTTGGATAAGAAATTATTCTTTTTAGGTTTAGAATTATTCATCCCATCTTGCATATTCATATCACATCTCACAGACCTTCTATCTGTGTTTACTTTCTTTCTACTTGAAGTTTCTCTTTTAAAATATTTTTTACTGAGGATCTGTTTGTAACAAATTCAATTCTTTTATGTTTAAAATTATTTTTAGTTTGAATTTGTTCTTAAGTGATATTTTCAACAATGGGAATTTTAGGTTGAAGCTTAATTTCTCTGTTCTCATTCAGTTTTTGTTGCTAGTGTTGATAAGTCAGCTATCAGTCTAATAGCATTCTTTTCATGGGCATGTTTTTTTCTCTCTGGCTAGTTTTTAGGATTTTCTTGGTCTTATATTCTAGTTTCACTATAAATAATTTAAGTAAAGATTTTCTGTTTATCATACTTCGTATTTGTTGGGATTCCTGAACTTATAGATTGGTGTCTTTTCTAAATTCTGAATGATTCTAAGGCATTATATTTTAAAATATTGCTGCTTCTCCATTCACTCTATCCTCTCCTTCTGAAAACTAATTAGACCTTAATCTATCCTCCATGTGTCTTTTTTATTGTTATGTTAATCACCATACATTACATCATTAGTTTTTGATGTAGTGTTCCATGATTCATTGTTTGCCTATAACACCCAGTGCTCCATGCAGAACGTGCCCTCTTTAATACCCATCACCAGGCTAACCCATCCTCCCACCCACCTCCCCTCTAGAACCCTCAGTTTGTTTTTCAGAGTCCATAGTCTCTCATGGTTCATCTCCCCCTCCGATTCCCCTGCTTCATTCTTCCCCTCCTGCTATCTTCTTTTTTTTTTTAACATATAATGTATTATTTGTTTCAGAGGTACAGATCTGTGATTCAACAGTCTTGCACAATTCACAGCGCTCACCATAGCACATACCCTCCCCAATGCCTATCACCCAGCCACCCCATCCCTCCCACCCCCCACCACTCCAGCAACCCTCAGTTTGTTTCCTGAGATTAAGAATTCCTCATATCAGTGAGGCCATATGATACATGCCTTTCTCTGATTGACTTATTTCACTCAGCATATTACCCTCCACTTCCATCCACGTTGTTGCAAATGGCAAGATTTCATTCTTTTTTTTTAAAGATTTTATTTATTTATTAATGAGAGACAGAGGGTGAGAGAGAGAGAGAGAGAAGCAGAGGGAGAAGCAGGCACCCAAGGAGCAGGGAGCCCAATGCAGGACTCGATCCCAGGACCCCAGGATCATGACCTGAGCCAAAGGCAGACGCTTAACCATCTGAGCCACCCAGGCGCCCAAGATTTCATTCTTTTTGATGGTTGTGTAATATTCCACTGTATATATATATACCACATCTTCTTTATTCATTCATCTGTCGATGGACATCTTGGCTCTTTCCACAGTTTGGCTATTGTGGACACTGATGCTATAAACATCAGGGTGCACGTACCCCTTCGGATCCCTACATTTGTATCTTTGGGGTAAATACCCAGTAGTGCAATTGCTGGATCATATGATAGCTCTATTTTCAACTTTTTGAAGAACTTCCATACTGTTTTCCAGAGTGGCTGCACCAGCTTGCATTCCCACCAACGGTGTAGGAGGGTTCCCATTTCTCTGCATCCCCGCCAACATCGTTCGTTTACTGACTTCTTAATTTTAGCCATTCTGACTGCTGTGAGGTGATATCTCACTGAGGTTTTGATTTGGATTTCCCTGATGCCGAGTGATGTTGAGCACTTTTTCATGTGTCTGTTGGCCATTTGGATGTCTTCTTTGGAAAAATGTCTGTTCATGTCTTCTGCCCATTTCTTGATTGGATCATTTGTTCTTTGGGTGTTGAGTTTAAGAAGTTCTTTATAGATTTTGGATACTAGCCCTTTATCTGATATGTCATTTCCAAATATCTTCTCCCATTCTGTCGGATGTCTTTTGGTTTTGTTGACTGTTTCTTTCGCTGTGCAAAAGCCTTTTATCTTGATGAGGTCCCAATAGTTCATTTTTGCCCTTTCTTCCCTTGCCTTTGGTGATGTTTCTAAGAAGAAGTTGCTGCAGCTGAGGTCGAAGAGGTTGCTGCCTGTGTTCTCCTTTAGCATGTTGATGGACTCCTGTCTCACATTTAGGTCGTTCAACCATTTTGAGTATATTTTTCTCTGTGGTGTAAGGAAATGGTCCAGTTTCATTCTTCTGCATGGGGCTGTCCAATTTTCCCAACAGCATTTGTTGAAGAGACTGTCTTTTTTCCATTGGACATTCTTTCCTGCTTTGTCGAAGATTAGTTGACCATACAGTTGAGGGTCCATTTCTGGGCTCCCTATTCTGTTCCATTGATCTACGTGTCTGTTTTTGTGCCAATACCATACTGCCTTGATGATGACAGCTTTGTAATAGAGCTGGAAGTCCGGAATTGTGATGCCGCCAGCTTTGGTTTTCTTTTTCAACGTTCCTCTGTCTATTCGGGGTCTTTTCTGGTTCCATACAAATTTTAGGATTATTTGTTCCATTTCTTTGAAAAAAGTGGATGGTATTTGGATGGGGATTGCATTGAATGTGTAGATTGCTCTAGGTAGTATTGACATCTTCACAATGTTTGTTCTTCCAATCTATGAGCATGGAACGTTTTTCCATTTCTTTGTGTCTTCCTCCATTTCTTTCATGAGTATTTTATAGTTTTCTGAGTACAAATCCTTTGCCTCTTTGGTTAAACTTATTCCTAGGTATCTTACGGCTTTGGGTGCAATTGTAAATGGGATCAACTCCTTAATTTCTCTTTCTTCTGTCTTGTTGTTGGTGTATAGGAATGCCACTGATTTCTGTGCATTGATTTTATATCCTGCTACTTTACTGAATTCCTGGATGAGTTCTAACAGTTTTGCGGTGGAGTCTTTTGGGTTTTCCACATAAAATATCATATCATCTGCAAAGAGTGACAGTTTGACTTCTTCTTTGCCGATTTGGATGCCTTTGATTTCTTTTTGTTGTCTGATTGCTGTGGCTAGGACTTCTAATGGTATGTTGAATAGCACTGGTGATAGTGGACATCCCTGCCATGTTCCTGACCTTAGGGGGAAAGCTCTCAGTTTTTCCCCATTGAGAATGATTTTTGCTGTGGGTTTTTCATAGATAGCTTTTATGATATTGAGGTATGTGCTCTATCCCAGTACTCTGAAGAGTTTTGATCAAGAAAGGATGCTGTACTTTGTCAAATGCTTTTTCTGCATCTATTGAGAGGATCATATGATTCTTGTTCTTTCTTTTGTTAATGTGTTGTATCACGTTGATTGATTTGTGGATGTTGAACCAGCCTTGCAGCCCAGGGATAAATCCCACTTGGTCATGGTGAGTAATCCTTTTAATGTACTGTTGGATCCTATTGGCTAGGATTTTGGTGAGAATTTTTGCATCCATGTTCATCAAGGATACTGGTCTGTAATTCTCCTTTTTGATGGGGTCTTTGTCTGGTTTGGGGATCAAGGTAATGCTGGCCTCATAAAACAAGTTTGGAAGTTTTCCTTCCATTTCTATTTTTTGGAACAGTTTCAGGAGAATAGGTATTAATTCTTCTTTAAATGTTTGATAGAATTCCCCTGCGAAGCCATCTGGCCCCGGGCTTTTGTTTGTTGGGAGATTTTTGATGACTGCTTCAATTTCCTTAGTGGTTATAGGTCTGTTCAGGTTTTCTATTTCTTCCTGGTTCAGTTTTGGTAGTTGATACATCTCTAGGAATGCCTCCATTTCTTCCAGATTATCTAATTTGCTGGCATACAGTTGCTCATAATATGTTCTTATAATTGTTGGTATCTCTTTGGTGTTGGTTGTGATCTCTCCTCTTTCATTCATGATTTTGCTGATTTGGGTCATTTCTCTTTTCTTTTTGGTAAGTCTGGCCAGGGGTTTATCAATCTTGTTAATTCTTTCAAAGAACCAACTCCTAGTTTCGTTGATCTGTTCTACTGTTCTTTTGGTTTCTATTTCATTGATTTCTGCTCTGATCTTTATTATTTCTCTTCTCCTGCTGGGTTTAGGCTTTATTTGCTGTTCTTTCTCCAGCTCCTTTAGGCGAAGGGTTAGGTTGTGCATTTGAGACCTTTCTTCTTTCTTGAGAAAGGCTTGTATTGCTATATACTTTCCTCTCAGGACCGCCTTTGCTGTATCCCAAAGATTTTGAACAGTTGTGTTTTCATTTTCATTTGTTTCCATGAATTTTTAAAATTCTTCTTTAATTTCCTGGTTGACCTAGTCATTCTTTAGTAGGATGCTATTTACCTCCATGTATTTGAGTTCTTTCCGACTTTCCTCTTGTGATTGAGTTCTAGTTTCAAAGCATTGTGGTCTGAAAATAGGCAGGGAATGATCCCAATCTTTTGGTACTGGTTGAGACCTGATTTGTGATCCTGGATGTGATCTATTCTGGAGAATGTTCCATGGGCACTAGAGAAGAATGTGTATTCTGTTGCTTTGGGATGGAATGTTCTGAATATATCTGTGAAGTCCATTCGGTCCAGTGTGTAATTTAAGGTCTTTATTTCCTTGTTGATCTTTTGCTTAGATGATCTGTCCACTTCAGTGATGGGGGTGTTAAAGTCCCCCACTATTATTGTACTGTTCTCTATGTGTTTCTTTGCTTTTGTTATTAATTGCCTTATATAATTGGCTGCTCCCACTTTCGGGGCATAGATACTTACAATTGTTAGATCTTCTTGTTGGATAGACCCTTTAAGTAGGATATAGTGTCCTTCCTCATCTCTTATTGCAATCTTTGGTTTAAAATCTAATTTTTCTGATATAAGGATTGCCACCCCAGGTTTCTTTTGGTGTCCATTAGCATGGTAAATGGTTTTCCACCCCCTCACTTTCAATCTTGGGGTGTCTTTGGGTCTAAAATGAGTCTCTTGCAGACAGCATATCATTGGGTCTTGTTTTTTTTTATCCAATCTGATAGCCTTTATCTTTTGATTGGGGCATTTAGCCCATTTACATTCAGGGTAACTTTTGAAAGATATGAATTTAGTGCCATTGTATTGCCTGTAAGGGAACTGTTACTGTATATTGTCTCTGTTCCTTTCTGGTCTATGTTGCTTTTAGGCTCTCTCTTTGCTTAGACGACCCCTTTCGCTATTTCTTGTAGGGCTGGTTTTTTGTTTACAAATTCCTTTAGTTTTTGTTTGTCCTGGAAGCTTTTTACCTCACCTTCTATTTTCAGTGACAGCCTAGCTGGATATAGTATTCTTGGCTGCATATTTTTCTCATTTAGTGCTCTGAAAATATCATGCCAGTCCTTTCTGGCCTGCCAGGTCTCTGTGGATAGGTCTGTTGCCAATCTAATGTTTCTACCATTGTAGGTTACAGATCTCTTCTCCTGAGCTGCTTTCAGGATTTTCTTTTTGTCTCTGAGACTTGTAAGTTTTACTATTAGATGTCAGGGTGTTGACCTATTTTTACTGATTTAGAGGGGGTTCTCTGTGCCTCCTGGATTTGGATGCCTGTTTCTTTCCCCACATTAGGGAAGTTCTCTGCTGTAATTTGCTCCAGTATACCTTCTGCCCTTGTCTCTCTTTCCTCTTCTTCTGGGATCCCAATTATTCTAATGTTGTTTTGTCTTATGGTATCACTTATCTCTCGAATTCTGCCCTTGTGATCCAGTAGTTGTTTATCTCTCTTTTTCTCAGCTTATTTATTTTCCATCATTTGGTCTTCTATATCACTAATTCTCTCTTCTGCCTCATTTATCCTAGGAGTTAGAGCCTCCATTTTTTATTGAACCTCATTAATAGCCTTTTTGATTTCGACTTGGTTAGATTTTAGTTCTTTTATTTCTCCAGAAAGGATTTCTCTAATAACTTTCACGCTTTTTTCAAGCCCAGCTAGTATCTTTAAAATCGTCATTCTGAACTCTACTTCCAACATCTTACTAATGTCCATTGATTAGGTCCCTGGCAGTTCGTACTGCCTCTTGTTCTTTTTGTTGAGGTGATTTTTTCATCTTATCATTTTATCCAGAGGAGAATAGATGAATGAGAGAACAAAATGCTGACAGGGTAACAATGCCCCTAGAAAATATACACTAAACAAATCAGAAAAGACCTGAAACTGGAGGGAAAGAAAGGGAAAGAAAGAAAAAAGAAAAAGAAAAAGATAAAAACAAACAAAAACAGAACAAAACAAAAAAACCCAATATAGTCAAATATGATCAGGCTGGTGCATAGATCAGTGCCACACACTAGATTTGGGGCATAATTTGGTCTGTTAGAAGAAAGTGCCTCCCAAAATTTTAAAGAAAGAAAAACTTATATATGTACAAAAATAAGGGTTAATATGATGAAGGGATGGAATATGACTGTAAAGATGAAAATTATAAAAGATTTTATAAAAGGAATTGATAAGAAGTTGGTTGAAAAAAGAAAGAAGAGGATTTAAAAAAAAAAGGAGAGAATGTGATCAGGCAGGAGACTCAAAGAAAGCCATACACCAGAGATTTAGGGTACATTTTGATCTGTTAGAAGAAACTGTATCTCAAAATTTTAAGAGAGAACAACTTATATATATATACCAAAAATAAGGGTAACTACTAGGAAGGGATAGAATATGACTCTAAAAATGAAAAATAAAAAAAATTTTAAAAAGGGATTGATAAGATGTTGGTTGAAAAAGGGAAAAAGAAAAATTCAAAAAAAAAAAGAGTTAAAAAAATTTAACTTTGAAAGACTAAAGAATCATGGTAAAAAAGCCATGAATTCTATGTGCATTATTCCCCTAGTGCTGGAGTTCTGCTGTTCTCATTGATCGGTAAACTTGGTCTTGGCTGGCTGTTCTTGAGGATCTTCTGGGCGAGGGGCCTGTTGCCGTGGTTCCCAAATGTCTTTGCCGGAGGTGGAATTGCCCCGCCCTTGCTGGGTCCGGGCTAAGTAATCTACTCGGGTTTGCTCTCAGGAGCTTTTTTCCCTGCAAGCTTTCCGTACAGCTTTGGAGGATGAGAGTGAAAATGGCGGCCTCCCAATCTCCCCCTCAGAGAAGCTGAGAACTTGGGGCCCCACTCCTCAGTGAGCCCCCAAAGAAAAGCAGTCACTCCTGTCTCCACGGTCTCCAGCCGCACTCTGTGCTCACCTGGCCTGTGGCAGAGTGTTTCTATCTCTGGCACACGACCCCATCTGGAGTCTCCAAACCCAGCAGATCCCTGCGGTGCACTCCCGTGCCACTCCTCCCCTGGGAGGAAGGGGAGTCTCCCTGGATCTGCCGCTTGTTGGGTTCCTGCTTCCAGAAAGTGGTCACTTTTCTCTTCAGAGAGTTGTTCCTATTCTTTCCTTTGATCTCCTGTTGAGTTCGTAGGTGTTCAGAATGGTTTGATCCCTATCCAGCTGAATTCCTGGGACCAGATGAAATCCAGGTCTCCTACTCCGCCGCCATCTTGCTCCGCCTCTCTATCCTCCATGTGTCTTAATCGCTTTCATTTTTTCCTGTGCTAAGTGTAAAATAATTCGTTCAAATTCATCTTCCTGATCTGCATTTTGAGTATAACATTCTCCATTTCTAGAAATTCAATTGTTTTCCATATTATGTTTATTTTTTAAAAAAATCTCTTGTCCTTTATCCATATTCTCAATTCCTTCTTTTTAAAAAATATAATAAACCTGAACATTTTATGTTATGTTTGTAATGATTCTGAAGTCTGTGGATATGATTCTGCTACCTGATTTTGTGCTGGCTTTCATATATGATATTTTGTTTCCTTGGGTGTTTTATGATTTTTTTTTTTTTTACTATGAGCTTATATATTTTTTAACTTTATCTGTGGGAATTCTTTGAAGGCATTCTAAGGAATTTGTATTTGCTTTGGTGAGACATGAAGCTGTATTAACAGATAGTACTCTCTTATTTATTTAACTTACTCTTTTATTTTGCTTTGAAATAATATTAACATACAGATAGACTGTAAGCACAGTACAGAGAACTCCTAGAAATCCCACTGAAGCTTCACTAATTGTCCCAATAATGTATTTTATAGCAAAAAGATTCTGTGGTCAGATTTCTTTTATTCTCCTTCAATATAGAAGAGTTCCTTAGTCTTTCTTGACTTTCAGGATCTCAACAGTTTTGAACATTGCAGGAGAGTTATTTTGTAGAATGTCTATTTGTTTTTTTCTGATGTTTCTTCATAATTAGATTCAGGTTATGCATCTTTGCAGGAACATAAAAAAATATCCTTGGATTTTTAAATTACATCCCATTAGGTAGCACACATGGTGGTTTCTTCCATCATTGGTGAGGTTAACCTCTGTTTTGAGTAAGGGACCAGGTTTCTCACCATTATGATTAATAAGCAGTTTGTTCAGAGATATTTTGAGTACCTTTCAGCTCCAGGTCCATACTTCATTGCCTGCTCTGTAAAATGGAACTTGAGCCTGTAAACATTTCTCTTTTGCCTGATGATACAATGTTAATTTTTGTCAGGACAGGGTACTGGAGAGACATTAAAGAAAAAAACTGGTTTCTCTTCCTGGTTTGAGTATGCTTTCCTCAGTGGGCTTCTGTAGTAAGTAGCTTCTGCAATGTGTGGCAGCCAACAGCATTTAGTGACGATCAGCATGTGGTATCCTACCATTAGTGGCTTCCTTTGGTTCCCTAAGAAGGCAACTTTCTGCACAGTGTGCAGCAGCCCCCGTGAGTTCTACCAGTGGGGCACCTTCCTAGATGACTTCCCCTGGTACCTCAGTGTGCCAGAGCTGCACCATGTCCAATGAGGGCTAGATCACAGTCTGGGTGGAGTGCTTTTTCAGATTTGTTACTTCCTTAAATTCTCTGCTCAGTCCTGGAGGTAGTGCTACTCCCTATATCTCCTATTCTACTGTACGTTAGAGTTCTCTTCTTGTTAAATAATTCCTTGTTACGGTTCATAATCCTTTACACTAAACTTTCCCTGTTTAAATTACCATGCAGTTTCTTTCTGCTAAGTGACCCTAACTAGTCCAGATTTGGTAATGGTAATGGTCCCAAGAGACAGACCAGAAAAAATGGAATTTGGGGACTTGTTTAGTCATGCCCTTGGGCTTAAATGTAGTGCTGAGATCCTTGCCAATAGGAAGTGGGATGCTAGTAGTTCATGTTATGCAATATCACCACAAATAATCATGCTATTACTTACAGATGATTGTCAACAAATAACAATGGAAACAACTCACCTATTAGGCCAAGTGACTGCTGCATTTGAACATTATGATAATGATGACTAAAAGAACTAGTGTGGAATATATCCTACTGACTGTATTGAATGTTTACAGAAAGAAAATGACAAGTTCAAATCTTTTATCTCTCAGCTGAAGTTGTGATCTAAGAACTAGAGAGCTGCCTTGATAGTCATAAAATAATCTCTTATGTCCAATAGCCACAGGGCTGATATTCCTAGAAAGAAAATGTAAAATTTAATCCCCACATATATTGCTAAATTACGGTGTCAGTAGAGTTCATAGTTCCACCAAGTTTCTGAGGAAAACTTAGAAAATTAATTAGTGTCTTAGTCTGTTCACACTGCTGTAACAAAGTGTCACAGACTGGATAGCTTGTAAACAACAGAAATTTATTCCTCACAGTTCTGGAGGCTGAAAATCTGAGATCAGGCTGCTAGCATGGTTGAGTAAGGGCCATTTAATGCATTGCAGCCTTCTCATATCTTCACATGGTGAGAGAGGCTAAGACATTCTTAGTGATTTATTTCATAAAAGCACTAATCCAATTCATGAGGCCTCCATACTCAGCACCTAATCACTTCTGGAGGCCTCACCTCTTGACACCATCACATTGGGTGTTAGGATTCCAATATGTGGATAGGGGGACTGGGGGACACAAACATTTAGACCATAGCAATTGGAAAGAATAGGATCTTAAAACTTGGAATGGGGACATTTGGTTGAACCCAGATGTAACTGACAGTTGAACTCTCAAGTCACTCTGGACCTCACTTGATATGAAAGTGGTTGCCCCTTTGTTTCTGAGCAGACTAGCCTTTCTTTTCTAGAAAACCCTGTGATAACCCCCTCATATGGCACAGATGCTTTGAAAGGGGATGCTCATTCTCTTCAAGATCCACCATAGCCCCTCCCTGTTACCATTAGACCCTAATTAAGGGTCAATTTTCAGCATGTTCCATAGGATCAAGTACACACTATTACCCAGGAAGAAATAGCTTACACACTACTAAAAGGATTGAAAGCCTTTGCTAGCATATATCAACAGAGATCTGGGAAATGTGGGATTAATTCTGAAGGAATTGGACCAAGGTAAGTGGAATATTACACTGGATTAAATGCATTAACTAGTGAGAGCTTAACAGCTTACTTGATTTGTTGATGGAACTTGGACTCAACAGTGGCTTATGTTTAATAAAGTTGAGATGCCAGAGCTTCCCTGGCATGATATGGATAAGCGCCACCATCAAAGACTTTAAAGAACTTGAACATGGAACATTTGCCAAGATAGACAACATTCTGGGTCATAAAACAAACTCAAGAGATACAAAATAATTGAAATAATACAAACGATATTTCTGAACACAATAGAATTAAACTAGGAATAAGTAACACAAAGATATCTGGAAAACACTACTAAATAACCCATGGTCAAGCAGAATGTCTCAAGGGAAATTAGAAATATTCTAAATTGACTGAAAATGAAAACATGGGTAACATTAGTGGAAACAATGAAGTAAGAACTCCAAAAATCCTCCCCTCTTTAAAAGCAAGGAAAACAAATGGCCAAAATTGTCAAAATCAACTTTTTCTAGAACTCTGGAAATTAACCTAATGTTTGCAACAATCCAGGGACCATTTGTTTAAGAAAAATGGTTGACTTTGTAAGCACAGCAAGCCTTGAAGTATGTTAATTTGCCTTATTTCCTTTTTTAAAAAAAGATTTTATTTATTTATTTATCAGAGAGAGCACACAAGCAGGAGAAGCATCAGGCAAAGGGAGCAGCAGGCTCCCCACCAAGCAAGGAGCCCAAGGTGGGACTCAATCCCAGGACCCTGGGATCATGACCTAAGCTGAAGGCAGACACTTAACTGACTGAGCCACCCAGGCGTCCCAATTTGCCTTATTTCCATCTTCCTCTCTCCAGCTCACTGATACGCTTGGAAACCAACAGATTCACAGTCGTGGTGAAAATCAGAAGACTTGCATCATGAGAAGGAGCTCCCACAAATCTCTATTGTCAGAGAATTGTCATTATTTTACCTACCCGACAATTCTCTGGGAAATCTCATTCAGGGGGTTTGCTTTATTTCACCTGATTCAGAGCTCACCCAGTTTGAACAGCCTATGCCTTGGAGTATTTGTCATAAAGAGTCACAGGCAACTGTTGAACATCAAGCCTGCCTAGGGTGGTAGTAACAGGGCAAACAAGAAGCTGACCAAAACCTTAAAGGAAAATCTGAGGAATGAGATGCTCATACAGGGTCTTAAAAACTCTGACATAGTCCTAGAAATTTATAAGACCATGCACATGCATAAGGCTGTGAGCACAACAGAGCTGTGTGTATGTGCAGAAAAGACCTGATAAAGCTTTAAGCTCTCACTTTTGACTGACCTTGAGTCTAAATAAGCAGGAACTGACAGCTAAAGTAGAGTTGTAAACCACCTGCCTGAGTGTTGAAAGTGTGCCCCAATGTATACACAGGGCTTCTTGGCAAAGACTAGGAGACTTGCTGATTCCAAGCATTTAAGAAAGTCTCTGTAACTGTTAGCTGACCACTAAGGTAACTGAGCAGAGCCTTCAGAGACCACACATGAAAAAGAATACATACTTTACAGAATGTTTTAAGGAAAGTCATTAAGCAAGTAAATAGCAACAATAAACAACAACAGTAAATAAACAACCATCAATAACAATAAACTCTGGGGGGGTGAGAATCTGATTTCCATTAGCTGTCACATTATATTATTTAAAATATCTGTTTTTGACAGACATTTTTAGATTCAAAGAAACAAAGTATTACTCATATACTGGAAGAAAGGAGCCAATAAAAACTGCCCCTGAGAAAGATCAGACACTAGACTTACCTAAAAAAAAAAAAAATTAGTTATTTTTAACATTTAAAGAACTAAAGGAAACTATTTCTTAAGACCTAAAGGAAGGTATGAGAATGATGCCCCACTAAATAAAGAATATTAATATAGAGATATAAATTATTTAAAAGAACCTAATAGAAATTCTAGAGTTGAAAATGACTGAAATGAAAAATTTGCTAGAGGAGTTCAACAGCAGATTTGAGATGGCAGAAGAAAGAATTAGTGAAGTTGAAGATAGGTCAATTGAAATTATCTAGACAGAGGAACAGAAAGAAAATAAGTATGAAAAAAATAAATAGATCGGGGCACCTGGGTGGCTCAGTTGTTAAGTGTCTGCCTTCGGCTCAGGTCATGATTCCAGGGTGCTGGGATCGAGCCCCGCATTGGGCTCCCTGCTCGGCAGGAAGCCTGCTTCTCCCTCTCCCACTCCCCCTACTTGTGTTCCCTCTCTCTCTGTCTCTGTCAAATAAATAAATAAAATCCTTGAAAAAAAAATAGGTCCTGAGATTTGTGGGACACCATCAAGTATACCAGTATATACATAATGGTATTTGTAGAAGGAGAGGAAAGGGAAGGAGAGAAGATGGGAGAGGAAGGGAGGGAAAGAGGAAATATACTGGAAGAAACAATGGCTGAAAACTTCCCAAATTTGATGAGAAACATTAATCTGTGTATCAGAGAAGCTTGAGATTCCACAGGATAAACTAAAAAAGATTCACACCTAGACACAACACAGCCAACTGTAGAAAGCCAAAAGCACAGAATCTTGCAAGGAGCAAGAGAGAAGCAGCTCATTATATGTGAGATATCCTATAAGATTAACAGCCTACTAATCTTCAACAAAGCAGGAAAGAATATCTAATGGGAAAAGACAGTATATTCAACAAATGGTGTTGGGAAAATTGGACAGCCACATGCAGAAGAATGAAACTGGACCACTTTCTAACACCATACACTAAAATAAACCCAAAATGGATGAAAAACTTAAATGTGAGACAGGAATCCATCAAAATCCTAGAGGAGAACACAGGCAGCAACCTCTTTGACCTCAGCCATAGCAACTTCTTGCTAGACACATCTTTAAAGGCAAGGGAAACAAAAGCAAAAATGAACTATTGGGACTTCAACAAGATAAAAAGCTTTGCACAGCAAAGGAAACAGTCAACAAAACTACAAGGCAATGTACAGAATGGGAGAAGATATTTGCAAATGTCCTATCAGATAAAGAACTAGTATCCAAAATCTGTAAAGAACTTATCAAACTTAACACCCCCCAAAAAACAAAAAATCCAATCAAGAAATGGGCAGAAGACATGAACAGACATTTTTTCAAAGAAAACATCCAGATGGTTAACAGACACATGGAAAGATGCTCAACATCATTGATCATCAGGGGAATACAAATCAAAACTACAATGAGATATCTCCTCACACCAGTCAGAATGGCTAAAATTAACAACACAGTTAACAACAGATGTTGGCAAGGATGCTGAGAAAGGGGAACCCTCTTGCACTGCTGGTGGGTGTGCAAGCTGTTACAGCCACTCTGGAAAACAGAATGGAGTTTCCTCAAAAAGTTAAAACTAGAACTACCCTACGATCCAGCAATTGAACTATTAGGCATTTACCCAAAGGATTAAAAAATAGTGATACAAAGGGACACATGAACCCCAATGTTTATAGAAGCATCATCAACAATAACCAAATTATGGAAAGAGCCCAAATATCCATCGACTGACGAATGGATAAATAAGATGTGGTATTTATATACAATAGAATATTACTCAGCCATCAAAAAGAATGAAATCTTGCCATTTGCAATGACTTGGGTGGAGCTAGAGTGTATTATACTAGGCAAAATTAAGTCAGTCAGAGAAAGACAAATACCATATGATTTCACTCATATGTGGAATTTAAGAAACAGCACAGGTGAACACAGGCAAAAAAGAGAGAGAGAGAGGCAAAACCATTGATTCTGGCTCAAGTCATGAGCTCCTGAACGTGAGATGGAGTCCTGCATCTACCTCCACACTCATCGCACAGTCGACTTAAGATTCTCTTTCCCTCTCCTTCTGTCCCTCCCCCCATGCTCTATCTCTCTCTAAAATACATTTAAAAGTCTTTAAAAAAAACAAATACTACATGATTCCATTTATATGAGGTATCTAAAATAGTCAAACTCATAGAAACAGAGTACAATAGTAGTTTCTAGGGACTGAGGGGAGGGGGAAAGGGAGAGTTGCTGTTTAATGGATATCAAGTTTCAGTTACTCCCTCATGAACAAATTCTAGAAATCTATTGAACAACATGTGACTATAGTTAACAATACTGTATTATACACTTAAAATTTTATTAAGCAAGTAGATCTTATGTTAAGTGTTCTTAGCACAATATTTTTTTTAATTTTTAAAAGACATAAAGAATTTTAAGCTATAGTACTTAATAAAAGAAAATAAGTATTAACAGGATATTGATGCTTGAGTTACCGTTAAGAAAATTTGGTCTTGGGGCACCTGGGTGACTCAATCGGTTGAGTGTCCAACTCTTGATTTCCACTCAGGTCATGATTTCCGGGTGGTGAGATCAAGACCCATGTGGGGTTTCATGCTAGGTGTGGAGTCTGCTTAAGATTCTCTCTCTCCCTCTGCCCCTTCTTCTCTCTAAAAAAAAAAAGAAAAAAGAAAATTTGCCATCTATTTATGTTTTATTCTTATTTATAGCTACCTGGAATGTTACAATAATATACCTAGCATTTCTGTACTTTCAAAGTATGGTATTACTGGAAGAGTTTTGTCTCAAAATGCAATAATATTAAGTTGAGTACATTTTATATTTTGCATGTGAAAAATTAAACAATTTTAATTTGGCATACATATAGGACTTTGAGTAAATATATCTTTAAATTCTATTTTAATTTCTGGGCTAAAATCTCTGATATCTGAATTTCTTGGAAGCAGGATTATGTTGTGACAAGAATTTGGACTTTGAAGACTTAAGTTAAAATTATGACCTCCTACTAGCTGTGTGATCTTGGTGAGTTATATAACTACCCAGAGCCTCAATTTTCTTCAACTGAAAAGTAGAAATAATTATACCCACTCAAAAGATTGTTGGGAGGAGTGTATTAGGTAATGTATCTAAATGCTTGGCATATAGTAGGGTTTACAAGAGATACTATTCCCCTTTCCTTTCTCTTTTGTGTAAATACAGTAATGAAAAGTTTTGTTTGCTTTTTTAGAGAGCATGCACGTGAGGTTGGGGGTTAGAGAGGGAGAGGGAGAGAAAGAGAGTCTTAAGCAGGCTCCATGCCCAGTGTGAAGCCCCACTTGGGGCTCAATCTCACAACCCTGATATCCTGACCTGAGCCAAAATCAAGAGTCAGATGCTTGACCAACTGAGCCACACATGCGCCCAGATTATGAAAGGTTTTATTTTATTTTATTTTATTTTATTTAAAAGATTTTATTTATTTATTTGACAGAGAGACAGAGAGAGAGGGAACACAAGCAGGGGGAGTGGGAGAAGGAGAAGCAGGGTTCCTGCTGAGCAGGGAGCCCGATGCGGGGCTCGATCCCAGGATCCTGGGATCATGACCCGAGCCAAAGGCAAACACTTAACGACTGAGCCACCCACGAGGCCCATTGAAAGGTTTTAAATGTGATTGTAAACTCTAAATTCTGAAACTTTACAATTCTGAAACTTAAAGTGTTACAGAAATCACTTTCAGTAATTTTTTTGAAAAATCACATCAATTACAACAGTGATTTTTCCTCATACTCTCTGAAGAAGTCATCAAAACATTGTGATTAATATTTTTCTAATTAAAATATATTTAGTATATTTTCCTATCAGTCAATAAATATTTAAATCCTTCATATTAAAATGATATATAGTTTTGATGTTGTCAGAACTCAGTGTGCTTTTGTGTATCTCCTTTAATATTTGACAATTGCAGTATGTTTCATTCTACCTCAGAAAAATTAGATTCAAAATAGGTTGTTCTTAGATAGTAAGTGATTAAACTTTAATTTCTTAAACATTATCCCTTTTTAACTTATTCTATCAATTCCCATCTTTTAACAGAGCCTGAAGTTAGATCAATAAAAAGTTACAGTAGCATACAGACACATTTATATGTATTTTTAAAAAGTTTATTCAAGTAATCTCTACATCCAACATAGGGCTTGGACTCACAACCCCGAGATCAAGAGTTGCATGCTCCTCTGACTGAGCCAGCCAGGCACCTCTATATTTATATATGTAAACAAACATATGTGTACACTATACACACTAAATACAATCTATTTAGTGTATTCAGAACCAACTGGCCAGTTTGAAACAATATAAGCAGTTAGTACAGAAAATGCCTTAAAAAGAAAAAATAATGATGCTGGAGCTGGTTCAAGAGTTCACTTATATAGTTAAAGCCCTTCGAAAGAGATTAAAGAAAATTACTTGCCAACATTTTATTTTAAGAACTTAAACTTTGTTTTAAAACTTTCTTTTTTTTAGATACATTCATTTTCATTGTTCCCATATAAATGTTTGCACAGCTCAGCTATTTGATAAAATATCCACAAGATGGTGCTATGGTTAACATGTTAACATGGGAGAAAAGTGTTTGACATGCCATTGTATATGACAAAATCACCACCAAATTTTCATTCGTTATAATAATACTAATTTTGCATTTCAAATATTCAAAGTATAACATTTTAGTATCAAGTTTTCTTATTGTTTGTAAACATAATTTTCAAAGAGAATGTTAAATAATGAAATGATATTCAAAACTGATAATAGGGATGTAAATTGGATCTTTTATACTTTAACAAATTAATGGATATGTTTTTAATGATCTCTTGCTCCATCTTTACTGCCAGAATTAGAGTAACATCCAAATGACATAAACTAGTGTAAGTTAAACTTATATAAAGGCCAGGTTTTTGCTATGGAATGTATTATGCCCCCCTCCAATTCATTTGTTAAAGGATTAATCCCCAGTGTGAAGGTATTTGGAGATGGGGCCTTTGGAGGGTAATTAAGTTTAGATGAGATCATGAGACGGAGCCCTCATGATGGGAATAGTGCCCTTATAAGAAAAGACATCAGAGAACTTGCTCTTTCTCTCTCCACCATATGAGGACACAGCAAGAAAGTGGTTGTCTGCACTCCAGGAAGAGTTCTCGCCAGAAACTGGTTATACTAATACGCTGATTTTGGACTTCCAGCCATTGGAATTTTGAGAAAATAAATGTCTGTTGTTTAACCCATTCAGTCTATGGTACTTTGTTAAAGCAGCCTGAGCAAACTATGACAGTCTTTAACAACAACAACAACAAAATTTGCTGGAAAACAGTTATTAAAAAAAAAGGCCTATTTGCACAGTAGATGGAAATTGGTGTAGTTAATAATAATTAACTATTATTTATAGTTAACTATATATAATTGTTAATATTTAAGGCTGTTACAATTTGAGTTCACCATAGCTGTAGTAATAATGGTTACACTGATGAAATATCTAATATAATCATCTTAAAGGAGTGTTCTGAAGGAAAAATTTAGAGGAAAATTTGATTAGTGGGTAGGGAGGATTTCCAAAAATAACCAAAGGTGTACAGCAGGAATGCTAAAGAAGGAAGCTAGAAATGGGTAAAAGTGAAGTGAAAAACTTACTGCAGAAAAGAGGAAGTGTGAAGCTGTCTCTAATTGGTTTTCCTAAAAACACCTTAAACTCATTTAAAAAATTTATCACTAAACTCTTATCTCTTTGCATTTTTCCATTATGCTGTGCAACTATTATTGTTAGCTATACTGGAAAACCTGAAGTCTTTGATTCCTCAGTTCTTTATTTGACATAACTTACCCTTCACAAGATTTTGCCAATTCTTCCTCTGTGCAATAGGTCTAATATATTTTTACCTTATTTTAAAATTACTTATTTAAAAAACCTGTGTTACTTATTTAAACTTATATATTCTCCCAGATTTTAATTTAGTGGCCTATTTCCAACATAATCTATTGATTAAGAGCTACCTTTCATAAATTCTGTTCTGGTGTTGTTATTGTTCAGAAATAGTTTTCTTTTGGACTTATTCTGAGCTTTGCAACCCTTCAAAATTACTGTCTCTTTTATCTTTCAATAGTGATTTCTCATTACTCATCATCACATCATAACACTTATAATAAAAACCAGTTGATGGTATGGGTAATTGGTATCTTTTATTTATTTTTTTAAAGATTTTATTTATTTATTCCTGAGAGACAGAGAGAGAGAGAGGCAGAGGGAGAAGCAGGCTCCCAAGGAGCAGGGAGCCCGATGTGGGACTCGATCCCAAGACCCTGGGATCATAACCTGAGCCGAAGGCAGACGCTTAACCATCTGAGCCACCCAGGTACCCTAATTGGTATCTTTTAAAAATTTTATTTTGAAATAATTTCAAACCTAAAAAACATAGTGAAAATAGTACAACATTTTGCAGGATGCTTGGGTGGTTCAGTGAGTTGAACATCTGACTTGATTCTGGCTCAGGTCATGATCTTTGGGGTCCTGAGATCAAACCCCATGTGGGGCTCCATGCTCAGCCAGGAGTCTGCTTAGGATTCTCTCTCCCTCTCCCTCTACCCCTCCCCACCTCAAATAAATAAACAAATCTTTAAAAAAAAAGAAAAATTAAAAAATAGTACATTTTGTATACCATTCACTCAAACTCACTAATTTTTAATGTTTTGCTAGTTTTTCATTATCACTCTTTCTTTCTACACACACAAACACACACATATATATTTTTTCAATTTTGTATTGTGGGAAAATACACTTAATATAAAATTTGCACATATTAACCATTTTTAAGTGTACAGTTCAGTGGTATTAAATACAGTTATAATATTGTGTAACCATCACATGATATGGAGATGGAGCTGTGGAGATGGATAGCTCTCAATCTTGTTTTCATCTTGTAAGACAGAAACTCTATTCCTATTAAATAACTCCCAGGGTACCTGACTGGCTCAGCTGGTAGAGCATACAACTCTTGATCTCGGAGTTGTGAGTGTGAGCTCAACATTGGGCATAGAGATTACTTAAAAAAAAATAAAATAAAATGAAACAAAAAAAAAAACCCAACTCCCCATTCTCCCTCCCTCCCAGCACCTGGAAACTACCATTCTACTTTCTGTCTCTATAATTTTGACTACTGTAAGTATCTTATATAAATATAATCATACCATGTTTGGCTTTTTGTGACTGATGTTCTACTTAGCATGATGTCCTCAATGTTCATCTATGTTGTAGCATATTTTGGATTTTTTTCCTTTATAATGATGAATAATACTCCATTGTATGTATGTACCACATTTTGTCTATCTATTATCTGTCATGGACACATGGGGTTGCTTCCACATTTTAACTATTGTGAATAATGCTGCTATGAGCATGGGTGTACAAATATCTCTTTGAGGCTCTGCTTCCAATTCTTTTGGGTATATACCCAAAATGGAATTGTGGAATTGCTAAATTATATATACATATATAAAATTTATATTTTTATATGTTTATATATGCTTAAGATATACATGTAATTTAATATGTAATATATTATATAGTATAATATATGTAATATATATAGTTTCCTGAATCATTACCAAATTTAGGAAATTTTACATTAGTATTATCTAATGTACAGTCCATATTCAATTTTTGGCAGTTGTCTCAGTGGTGTCCTTATGGCATTTTCCCCTGGATCCAAGATCTAATCCAGGTTTACGTTGCACTTTGTTGCCATGTCTCTTTAGTCTCCTTTATTCTGGCATGCACTTTTTTCTTTTTTTTTTTTAAAGATTTTATTTATTTATTTGACAGAGAGAGACACAGCGAGAGAGGGAACACAAGCAGGGGGAGTGGGAGAGGGAGAAGCAGGCTTCCTGCTAAGCAGGGAGCCAGATGCGGGGCTCGATCCCAGGACGCTGGGATCATGACCTGAGCGGAAGGCAGATGTTTAACGACTGAGCCACCCAGGCGCCCCCCCTTTTCTTTTTCTTTTTAAGGAGGCTCTTCACCCAGCATGGAGTCCAACATGGGGCTTGAACTCATAACCTTAAGGAGGCTCCTCGCCCAGCATGGAGCCCAACATGGGGCTTGAACTCATAACCCTGAGACTGAGGCCTGAGCTGAGATCAAGAGTCAGATGCTTAACCGACTGAACCACCCAGGTGCCCCTGGTATGGATTTTAACATTTTTTTTTTGTCTTTTATGATATTGATGCTTTTGAAGAGTATAAGACAGTTGTTTTGCAGAATAGCCCCTGATTTTTGTTTGTCTGAAGTTTCCTCAGGGTTAAATTCAGGTTATGTATTTTGGCCAAATCATAATGATTACATCAATTTGTCTCATTACATTTGCTACATTATAAATTCCATTAGTTAAGGTTTGTTTTTTCTATTCTACTTTTTAAAAAAATCAGCAGATATATGTATATTCTCTTATTTCCCTTTATTTCTTATATAAAAGATAGCATATTACATTTATTTTTACAGTTTGCTTTATTCACTTTGCATTATATCCTAGAAATCCCTTCATTTCAATTTATACAGATCTTCCTCATTATCTTTTACAACTGCATGCTCTATTGGGTGGATGTGCTATAATTTATTCATCCAATTTCCTATGTATGAGCATTTCTGGTTTTTTTTCAGTATTCTGTTATTACAAATAATGGGATAATGAATAACCTTGTGCATATGTATTTTCATATTGTTGGAGATGTGTCTTGAGAGTAAATTTCTAGACATGAGATTGCTAGTCAAAGGATAAATAAATATACATAAAACATAAAAATAAATAATAAACATATATCTATATATGTAATTTGTTAGATAATGCCACATTCACCTGAAGAGGGAAAGCACTATTTTTCATTCCCATCAGCAAATGTATGAGAGTGCTTATTTCCTGAAACTCTCACCAAAATAGTGTGTTGAAAAGCTTGTGAAGTTTGGCAAATCTGACAGGTGAGAAATGATATTGCAGTGTAGTTTTTAGCCTGAAAGGCTCCCTTTAGTATTTTATTTCTTGTAGTGCAGGTCTGCTAGTGAAGAATTCTCTTAGTTTTTGTTTATCTGAAAAGGTCTTATGTTTTCCTTCAATTTTGAAGGGTGGTTTTGCTGGATATAGAATACTTGTTTGACAGTCTTTTTTTTTTTTTTTCTCAGCACTCTGTGGATGTCACCCCACAACTCCTTGCCTCCCAGATTCCTGACTGGAAATCAGCTGTTAATCTTATTTAAGATCTTTTTCCTGATGAGTTGCATCTCCCTTGCTGCTTTCAAGATTCTCTCTTTGGCTTTCAACAGTTTCATTATAGAGTGTCTAGGTGCAGATTTCTTTGAGTTTATTTGACTTGTAGTCTGTTATGCTACTTGCATGTGTAGATTGTTTTGTTTTTTTAAATAAAATTTGGGAAGATTTTGGCTACTATTTCTTCAAATAGTCTTTCTGACCTTTCTCTCTCCTTTTCTTCTGGGATTCCCACTATACATATGTGAATATGTTTGATGGTGTTTCGCAGGTTTCTGAGGCCCTGTTTATTTTTGTTCATTCTTTTTTCTTTCTGTTCTCAGAATCATCTCAAATATGCATTCTCATATGCATAATGGTATGTATATATAATGCATAATGATAGTATAAGAAAGAGAGGAGAAAGAAAAAGGAGCAGAAAAAATACTTGAAGAAATTATGGTCAAAGACTTCCTGCATTTGATGAAAAACATTGATCTATACATCAGAAAAGCTCAACACACTCTAAGTATGATAAACTCAAAGATATTTATACCTAGACACAACCAAAGGCTTCTTTAAGCCAGGCTTATAGTTTCTTTGGCAACACAATTTCCTAAAATATTTAGTAGGTTTCTGATATACTTGCAGAGAGGTATAGGTGTTAATAATCACAGCCCAGGTTGTTTTCTTTTTTTTTTTTTTTTAGGATTTTATTTATTTATTTGACAGAGAGAGACACAGCAAGAGAGGGAACACAAGCAGGGGGAGTAGGAGAGGGAAGCAGGCTCCCCGCTGAGCAGGGAGCCCGATGCGGGGCTCGATCCCAGGATGCTGGGATCATGACCTGAGCCAAAGGCAGACGCCTAACGACTGAGCCACCCAGGCGCCCCTCTATATATTCTTGAAAATAAGGTGTATTCTGCTGTTGTTTCATGGACTATTCTAAAAAGTGCCTTAAGAAAATTTGGTTAATGGTCAAGTTTTCCCTTTCCTTGTTGAATTTTTGTCTGGTTATTATGTCAGTTATTGAGAATAATGTCTTGACATCTCTACCCCAAACTGTGGAATTGTCAATTTCTCTGTTAGTTTTTACTTCATGTATTTTTGTGCCTCTGTTGTTAAATGTGTGTAAGTTTTTACTTGTTTTCTGTTCCTGATGTATTGAGCTTGTTAACATTATCAAATATGCCTGTTTATTTTATTTTATTTTATTTTTTATTTTATTTTATTTTATTTTATTTTTTTAATTTAATTTTATTATGTTATGTTAATCACCATGCATTACATCATTAGTTTTTGATGTAGTGTTCCATGATTCATTGTTTGCGTATAACACCCAGTGCTCCATGCAATATGTGCCCTCCTTAATACCCATCACCAGGCTAACCCATCCCCCCACCCGCCTCCCCTCTAAAACCCTCAGTTTGTTTCTTGGAGTCCACAGTCTCTCATGGTTCGTCTCCCCCTCCAATTTCCCCCCCTTCATTTTTCCCTTCCTACTATCTTCTTCTTTTTTTTAACATGTAATGTATGATTTGTTTCAGAGGTACAGGTCTGTGATTCAACAGTCTTGCACAATTCACAGCGCTCACCATAGCACATACCCTCCCCAATGTCTATCACCCAGCCACCCCATCCCTCCCACCCCCCACTACTTCAGCAACACTCAGTTTGTTTCCTGAGATTAAGAATTCCTCATATCAGTGAGGTCATATGATACATGTCTTTCTCTGATTGACTTATTTTGCTCAGCATAATACCCTCCAGTTGCCTGTTTATTTTAAAATATATTTTATTTGTGGGGTGCCTGGGTGGCTCAGTCAGTTAAGCATCTACATTTGGCTCAGGTCATGATACCTGGGTCCAGGGATTGAGCCTCACATAGGGCTCCCTGTTCCATGGGGGGACTCCTTCTCCCTCTCCCCCTGCCTGCTGTTCCCCCTGATTGTGCTCTCTCTCTCTGTCAAATAAATAAATGAAATCTTTAAAATATATATGTATATAGATATATTTTATCTGATACTAACATAGTCATTCTGATTCTCTTATGGTTACTCTTTGAATGATACATCTTTTCCCATCATTTTACTTTAAATTTATTTGTGTCTTTAAATCTAAAGTGTGTCTCTTGTATGTGGCATATAGTTAAATCTTGCCTTTTATACGGCCTTAAATTATCTGTCTTTTAACTCTGGTGTTTAGCCCATTCACATTTAATTAATTATGATATGGTTAGATTTACATCCACTATTTTGCTATGTGTTTTCCAAATGTCTAATGTATATTTTTTCTCTATTGTGTTCTTGTTTCCAACAAATACATTTTAGTGTACCATTGCAATTCCTCTGATTATCTTTTTAACTGAATATTTTGTGCTTATTTCCATAATATTTGTTCTAGGGATTACAATATGCATCTTAATTCATGAGTATCTGCTTAAGGTTAATACTGACTCAATGCCAGTAAACTATTATAGCTACATCTTTGGTTCTACTACTGTCATACATATCTATATATGTTATAAATTCAACAATATAATGTTATGATTGTTGCTTCATACAATCTTGTCTCTTAAAGACATTAAGAAATGAAAAGAGAACTATAGATATTTATACAGGTTTTTATATTTACCCATTTATTTACCAGTTCTAGCATCCTTCATTTCTTCCTGTGGATTTAAGTTAATGTCCCATATCATTTCCTTCCAGCCTGAAGGACTTCCTTAGTATTTGTTATAGGGAATGTCTACTAGGAGTAAATTCTTTCAGTCTTGTTTAATCTGGGAATACCTTTATTTTTCCTGAATTTTTATTATATAATTCTTTGGTGATAGCATTTTTTTCTCCCAGCACTTCAAATATGTCATTCCACTGCCTACTGTCCTCCACCATTGTTGTTGAGAAGTCAGCTGTTAGTCATATTGTTGTGTCTCTATACTTGATGAATCTTTTTTCTCTTGCTACTTTCAAGATTTCTCTTAGTCCCTGTAGTTTTTGAGCTCCTTGAATATCTAAGTTAATGTTTTCTTTGTTTAATCATATTTACAAAGGTTTCAGCCATTATTCTTCAAATAACTTTTCTGCCCCCTTTTCCCTCTTCTCTTCTTCCAAGACTTCCACTACATGTATGTTGGTACACTTACTTTTGTTCCACAGGTCTCTGAGGCTCTGTTAATCTTTATTTAGTAATTTAACTCTGTGCTTTTAAATTTGGATTATTTCAATTGATCTAGCTTCAAGTTCACTAGTTCTTTTTTTTTTTTTTGGCTCTGAAGTTGCAGTTGAAGGGGGTGAATTTTTCGTTCTAATTATTTTACATTTCTAAAATAAAATCTACAGGGTGCCTGGGTGGCTCAGTTGGTTGGGCGACTGCCTTCGGCTTGGGTCATGATCCTGGAGTCCCGGGATCGAGTCCCACATGGGGCTTCCTACTCAGCGGGGAGTCTGCTTCTTCCTCTGACCCTCTTCCCTCTCATGCTCTCTATCTCTCATTCTCTCTCTCTCAAATAGATAAATAAAATCTTTAAATAAATAAATAAATAAATAAATAAAATCTACAAACTCTAAAATTTGCTTTTTAATCATTTCTATTTATATTGATGTTCTATATTTGTTCATTCATTATCATATTTTTTAACCTTTAAACATGGTTTCCTTTAATTCTTTGAACTTATTTATAATAACTGCTTTGAAGTCATTTTATGCTAAATCCAACATCATGACCCATCTAGATTCAGTTTCCATTGATTGCACTTTTCCTGAGTATGGATCATATTTTCCTGTCTGTGTGTGGATGCAAGTAGCCCCAGCAAGAACTCCACATACTGCTACTACTCAGTGGTTCTTCACAAACACTTTTCAATTTGTTGCTTCCCTCTGGTCTATTTCCAGAACTGTGAGAATTGTTTTTTTAGCAATTTTGTCCAGTTTTATAGCTGTTTTGAGGTGAAAGGATTGTCAAAGTTTTCATTCTGCCTCAGCTAGAAGTCCTTTCTCTTAATTCTGTATTTTTGTTGTTATTGTTGCTAATAGGCACTTTTTATTTAGATTTCTCTACTTGTTTATATATATTCACTATTTCTTTATGTATTGTAGACTATTCTGCCAGGATCATTTTCTTTATTCCTAAAATTAATCCATTAGAAGATTTTTAGTTTAGGTTTCTTGGTAGTAATCTCTCATATATTTTGTTACTCTAAAAGCATTTTTTAAAAAACATCATTATTGAAATATAATTTTGCTGTACAATTTTAGGTGGGTTTTTTCTAAGCACTTTGAAGATATTCCATTTTTTCTGCTTCCTTGATTGCTTCTAAGAGGCCTTCTCTTCTCTATGTATTATTCTTTTATAAGTGAGCTGTCCTTTTTTTGGCTACTGTTAAGTATATCTTTCTCATCTATGTTGTTTTTTAAATTTGTCAGCAGTATATCTAGGAGTGGATTTTTTTGGTTTTGGGTTTTTTTGTTGTTGTTGGTTATTATCCTGCATGGTACATGCTATGGTTGTTAGATCTGTATATTCATGTATTTTTTTCAATTCTGGAAAACTCCAAGCTATAATCTCTTGGAATACTACATCTCCTGTATTCTTTCTTGAAATTGTCTTAGACATATGCTAGCTCTTAAATTCTTTTTCCTATTTTCTTTTTTAATCTTTTTGTGCCTTATGATTGGAAATTGCCTTATATCCATCTTCTTTCCATTTTATATCTCTTATCCACAGTTTTCTGTAGCTAATCTGTTAACTCATAAACTGATTTTTTAAAATTTCTTTTATTTTACTTTTCATTTCTAGAAGCTTTATTTACTTTCAAATTTGCCTGATCATTTTGATAGTTTCTTGTTTATTGATAATTTTAAAATATCATGCTAATAATTTAATTTTTGTATTCTTTGTCTGATCTTCTAATATATGAAGTTTTTGGAGGTCTAAATTTGTTATTATTTTGCTGACTCTTACTCATGGTAACTTGTTTTCTTATGTGTTTGGTATTGTGAGTTCACATAATTTATTAAATTCGATATATAGAATCATGAAGGTCTAAATGTGATTGCTTTCCTTCAAAGAGGATTTATGCTTGCTTCTAATAATAAGGGTGGTATAAATATGGAACTATTTTGGTCCTGCTCATGAACTCCAGTTAATTATTTGAGTCTCAAATTCAGCTTTTTTTCTTCGAGGCAGGACCTACATTCTGCCTCCCAATATTAGTGTTGGTATTGGCATCTAACTCCAATGGAACCTCCACTTGAGAATTTACTAACCCCTCACAATTCAGGTTTCACATCACTGTGTCTTTATTTTGGCTCTTGGAAATTTCCCTCACTTTATTGAATGTCCAGCAAAGCTTTAAAAAAATATGCTTGTTGTATTTTATCCAGGATATCATTATACAGTAGTAGGAAAGCCCTTCAGAGTATGTAGTCCAACATTTTGCTGGAAGCAGACCTTTCGATATTAATTTTTTCAGAAGAATTTCTGAATGTATTATGTTCCAAAAAATGTTTATTTTGATTGTGAATGTATTAAGTATACAAATTGATAAAGGGAAAGAGAGCATTTTCTATACATATATATTTTTTCTATTTAATTTGTTTCCTTTATGTCCATCATGTTTATGCTTTTCAGTATAAGTCTTGCATGTTTCTTAGCAAGTTCATAACTAGACATCCTTCAGATTGGTTTTTTTGGTGATGGTTGTCAATGTAATGTTTTTGTCATATATAGTAAAGCTTTCAGTTTTTGCATATTATGTAACCAACTACTTAGTAAAGATTCTCACATTTCAAAAGTCTTCAGTTGATTCTCTTAGATTATCTACATATTCAATCATTTTATCTGCAAATAATAATATTTTTGCCTCTTTCAAAGTCAGTATTTTTGATTTTGTAATTTTGTCTTTTGCATTGGCTATGACTATCACAAACCTACATGTTCTTGCACTAAAACTTTCCAAAATACAAGATACCTATGTAGCATACACTGAAACTAGAAATTAAACAATTGACTAAAATTATCTATGTGCAGGTGTTTTAGTCCTTTAGCTATTATTAGAAAGGCATATTATGCCAACAATAAGTTGGTTTTAGATTTGCTTTATTTTTGGACTCAGCTTCCAAGTGATTAAATTAATTGCATCCTGAATTTGATCTCTAGAGAGATTCATGGGTTGGAGTCTCAAAAGGGGATCCTCAGCTCTCCACAAAAATGCACAGTATCAGATAATTTTTAATTATTTCAGTAATATCTGAATCTCTTTTAAGCACTGAAAGAGGTGCCTTAATCTTTAGGAGCACTGTTAAATAATCCTGTATATGTCTTTTCTCTAAAGTAATATAGTTTTCCTTAACCTTTACTATTAATTCCTATTTCCCAACCCTTTCATCATTTTCATAAGTATTCTGTAAGTCTTCTCTAAAAGCTCTGTCTTTCTGAGGTTATACAACTTATTGTTGGCTCACAATCAGTCTAATAAGTATCCACCCAGGATAAAGAGGGATAATTACAAATAGTTTGCTACATATTGCCCTTCCTTTCTGGATGCTAGGATTTTATTTGCATCTTTCATAGCTTTACTTAATTAGACTTATTTTCAGGTTGTGATGCTTCATTCTTTAAATCCTTTTCAGTCAGGGGCGCCTGGGTGGTTCACTTGGTTAACTATCTGCCTTCGGCTCAGGTCATGGTCCCTGGGTCCTGGGATGGAGCCCTGCATTGGGCTCCCTGCTCAGCAGGGAGTCTGCTTCTCCCTCTCCCTTTGCCCCCTCCCCAGTTCATGCTCTCTCTTTCTCTCTCAAATAAATAAAATCTTAAAAAAAAATCCTTTTTAGTCATACTTGCATATAGTCTGTGTTCAGTAAGAAGTCATATCAACTAAACCACTTCTCTTCTTTGGATAATGTCATTAGAAAGTGTTAATAGATCTTTATTAGAATAAGGAAACCATTATATTTTGTGTCTGGATTTCAGCTCACACACTCTCTGGACCCAATCGCTTTTGGCAACATTTAGTGGATAACATAGCCATGTTGACTTGATAATTAAGCAGTAAAATGAGTACTGAACTATATTAAAAACAATACTCAGGAAGTAAGAGTTATAGGTGTGTTTTAAACTTGAGGAAGTCTTTTGGTCATTAAAAAACTAATGATAAGCCTTAGAGAGATGGCTAATTCTATAACTGGGGCGAGAAGTACACAGTATGAGCCAGAGAAAGTAGTGCCAGAGGGGCACCTGGCTGGCTCAGTCAGTGGAGTGTGCAACTCTTGATCTCAGGGTCGAGAGTTTGAGCTCCATGTTGGGTATAGAGCCTACTTAAAAAAAAAAAAAAAGAGTACTGCCAGAAAATAAGAAAGTGCTCAAACACTCACCCATAATGAGGGGGATATGTTGAAGGGCTTATGTAGCCCTCTGAAAGAGCTCACAAAAGCCAAAGCTGGAGGGGCACCTGGGTGGGTCAGTCAGTTAAGCGTCTGCCTTTGGCTCAGGTCATGATCTCAGGGTCCTGGGATCAGTCTCGCATTGGGTTTCCTGCTCAGCGGGGAGCCTGGTTCTTGCTCTCCCTCTGCTGCTCCCCTTGCTGTGCTCTCTCTCTCTCTCTCTCTGTCAAGTAAATAAATAAAATCTTTTAAAAAAAGCCAAAGCTGGAACAAGTTGAACAACAAAATAAATGAATTAGCGTTGGATTATAACTCAAAGTCTAAAATAAACATCCTTAAACCCATACTGATATAAATAAATGATTAAATAAATGAACACATGGGAGAGAATAGACAAGTATTGTATGCAGGATTCCAAATAACTTACATAGATGATCTACTTTTAAAGGGATGAAGCTGGAAAGAGCCCAGATCGATAGATGAATGGATAAAGATGTGGTGTATGTATACAATGGAATATTACACAGCCATTAAAAAAATGAAATCTTGCCATTTGCAACGATGTGGATGGAACTAGAGGGTAATGCTAGGCAAAATAAGTCAATCAGAGAAAGACAATTGTCATATGATCTCACTGATATGTGGAATTTAAGAAACAAGGCAGAAGATCATAGGGGAAGAGAGGAAAAAATGAAACAAGATGAACCAGAGAGGGAGACAAACCATAAAAGACTCTTAATCTTAGGAAACAAACTGAAGGTTGCTGGAGGGGAGATGGACATTAGGAAGGGTATCTAGGGGCAGATGCCCCTAGATTTTTTTTTTTTTTTTAAAGAGGGAAGGTGAGGGACGCCTGGGTGGCTCACTCAGTTGAACATCTGCCTTTGGCTCTGGTCATGCTCTCAGGGTCCTGGGGATCAAGTCCTGCGTTGGGCTCCTTGTTCAGCGGGAAGCCTGCTTCTCCCTCTGCGTGCCACTCTCCCTGTTTGTGCTCTCTCTCTGACAAATAAATAAATAAAATCTTTAAAAAAGAGAGAGAGAGAGAATGTGTGATTTTATAGTGGAGAATACTGGCAAACACTAGCTCAAGCCAAGTGACTAAGGCTAACATCAACAATGAAAAGTCATATTGATAGTATTGATAGTAGTCATATTGATAAGGTTTGATGAGAATGGTATTTTACCTCTGTGGCCTTCCTCCCCAAAATCCACGACTTCAGTCTATTCATGCCAAAAACATCAGGTAAATTTCACAGAAATACCTGGCCAGTATTCTTCAAAACTGTCAAGGTCATTAAAAACAAAGTCTCGTTAAACACTACATCAAAAACTAATGATGGGCGCCTGGGTGGCTCAGTTGGTTAAGCAACTGCCTTTGGCTCAGGTCATGATCCTGGAGTCCCGGGATCGAGTCCCACATCGGGCTCCCTGCTCAGCAGGGAGTCTGCTTCTCCCTCTGACCCTCTTCCCTCTTGTGCTCTCTATCTCTCATTCTCTCTCTCTCAAATAAATAAATAAAATCTTTGGAAAAAAACCTAATGATGTATTATATGTTGGCTAATTGAACATAATAATAAAAAAGAAATTATATTAACAAAAACTAAACAAAGTCTGAGAAATTGTCACAGCTGAGAGTAGCCTAAAGATACATGAGTACTAAATATAATGTGGTATCCTGGTTGAGATCCTGGAACAGAAAAGGACATTAGGGGAAAATGGGGGAAATCTGAATAAACTATGGACTTTACTTAATAGTAATATATCAATATTATTTCATTAATTTTGACAATATATCATACTAACAATGTAAGATGTTAATAATAGGAAAACTGGATATGGGATATATGTCTCTGTACTATCTTTGTAATAATTTCACACATCTTAAACTGTTACAGTTCATTTAATAAATAATTTTATTTACTTTTTAATATTTTATTTATTTATTTGACAGAGAGAGACACAGCAAGAGAGGGAACACAAGCAGAGGGAGTGGGAGAGGGAGAAGCAGGCCTCCTACAGAGCAGTGAGTCTGACACAGGGCCCAATCCCAGGACCCTGGGATCACAACCCCAGACGAAGGCAGGTGCTTAATGACTGAGCCACCCAGGCACTCCAGGAAATAATTTTTTAAAAGTCAGTAGTAGGGCTTTGTTTCTTTTGTGTTTGGTATTTAAATGACTATCTTGGATAAATATTGATAGCGTCCCAATGAAGATCGATGGAGAAAAACGAGAAGTGATAGCTAATTTGTTAAATAAGACAATTGGGATTTTAAAAGATCTCAGTGGATTGGAATGATAGACTGATCTTCACTAAGATTCAATTTCATAAGGCTAAATTTAAATTTATGCCCAAAAATGAATTGCACAAGTAAATTATGTTTGCTAGATGTAGCATATATGTGAAAAAATCTTATAGGCTTTATTTTATGATAAACGATGCAAGTCTGTAAATTTTTTTTTTAGATCAGGAATTCCTTATTGTTTATTCTTTTCTTACAAAAAGACACTTGGAACAAATAAATATAAAATGGCATATGTCTTATTTAGCAATGGGCAAATACAGGTTTTCTGGGTATTCTCCACAGAAATAAACTAAAGGGGCTTCCAGAAGTACATTCATCCTATCAACTTCCCACCCTCTATAAAAAAGGTCAATTCTTTTAATTTCCCACAGTTTTTAGCAATAGATTCTGAAAATAAGTCATCTAAACCGACTCAGAGACTAAGACAACTGATTCAAGTTAAGAATATATATAATGATGTTGCCCAGAAACTTCAACTAATGAATATTCTTACAAGTTTTTCATTTCTTATATCTTGTATGAATAAAGAGTCTATTCTGTTCAAATCCACAAGGCAAATAAAATACAACAGAAGGCTGAGCACAATATATACACTTTTCTGTCCTAAGAGAAAACATTAAATACAGGTATATTTAATATACAGTGAACATGCCATGTATTTTCTTAAAGCCAACAAAATCCTGATTTCCTATACCTTGCAGGTGATGTAGCAGAAGGCAAATACCAAAATCACTTGTGACAAAATTTGGCTAATAAATTTAGCTAGACAATAATACAATTCAATATTCAACGGATTTATTCATTCCAAGGTTGCATGGAAAATGAAGTAAAAAACATCAGTACAAGTAGAACCACACATAAGAAAAAGCACCTAAAGATGGAGGAAGGACAGCTCTGACATCCTACCTGTGGCTGGCAAACCATGTTCAGGTGTGTCCACGGATAGAACACCTTCAGTTTCCCAAAACCCTAGGTTATTTAGTTCTGTGTCTGAAATTTTCTCAAAGGCTTCAAAAGCCAATTTAAATTTAGAGGGGAGATATTTTTTTCTTTAATTTGTGGGTAAAGATCATTAAAGTAGGACACCAATTTCCTAAAAGGCAACTCACGACTCTCCAGAAGTACGAATAAACATCAAAAAGCCCAAAGTAAAGAACAAGTACATTAACATGCACGATCAGGAATCCCGTGAAAGTCACAAGGTGCTATGATTCTGTGATTTACATTAACCTCCTCATGGTAGAAGATGGTGGTTCATGATGGATGCAGATTATGCCCACTGCTCATGAGACATACACACATCACTACTAGTGAGATCCCACTTTGTAACAATTTAGAAATCCAAATTTAACTCCAGAAAATATAAATATGGAATATGAATTTGAAGATAGTACAAAAGCAGCTGAGTGGAACCTGCCTGCAACAATCCTTTATTTTTTTTCCTTTAAGGCTACAGAAAATCTGCACATAAACAAGGCAATTAATTCTCATAATAAAAATACCCCCTCCAAATAGCTAAGGCCTCCAGTCAGATTCCATGGTGAGTATATGTTGTATTACATTCTATTCCACAGGTGTACTTTCTTGTGAGTCTGCAGGGTCAGGATCAATTCTTTCTGGAAATAGTAGCTTCTCGCAAACTGCCTCCTTTATCAGTAAATACTGTGATATTTCATTAGGTTCCGTGAAGAGGGAAGGTGAAACATGCATTAAATTAGCAATTTTGCTCTCTCGTGATGTATATTCTCATAACATGTAGGTCTTGTCGGCCTCGTGGTAAAGTCTTGTGTCATTCATTCTGATAAGCACCCCATCGATTCTCAAGAAAAATCGCAACAGCAGGGAAAAGCTAGAAGGCATTACTCTAATTTTCACACTCAGGCTTGAAACTCCATGATCATGAAGTTCATCCTCAAACAAGAGAACTTCTTCAAAAAATTTAATCTGTTCTCTGGCTTTCAATTTCTCTGTGTCTATATCATCTGTTGTAGGTACAATCTTTACCTTAAGTGATTCTCCAAGTAATGTTCCCTTATAATCTGTTGTATAGGTCCAATCGTATGGTTTAATAACTTCTTTGGAGTGTTCGCCCTCCATCCTGCTTTCCTGCCACTCTTCAGCACAGGCTACTTTAAGCATTCCTTGATAATTGTTAACACATCTTAATGCATCTGTAGCATTGAACTCAATCCCAAAACCAGAGCCATGCCGGATTCTTAAAACGTTGTCTCCAAACATCATTTCAGGGAGAGATGGCATATGTAATTCATCGGCTAACTTCTCCACATCCGCGGACTTCATGATGTGGGTCTTGGACGCTGTCAGCTTCCAGGGCCCGAAGGAGAAGTCCTGGTGGCTGCTCTGGAAGTCGTGGATCATCATGGCCGAGGCGGCGCCGGCGCAGGCCTCACGGAACACGCTGAGGAACACAGGGGCGGCGGCGGTAGCCTGATGCAAGTCTGTAAATTTTTGCTGTCTAAAAAAGTCAGGACTCCTGGCTGGCTCAGTCAGTAGATCATGTGACCCTTGTTCTCAGGGTCATGAGTTTGAGTCCCACATTGGGCATAGAGATTATGTAAATAAATAAAAATATGGGGCACCTGGGTGACTCAGTCAGTTAAGCAGCTGGTTCTTAATCTCAGCTGAGGTATTGATCTCAGGGTCGTAACTTCAAGCCCGCATTGAGCTCCATGCTAGGCATGGAACCTACTACTACTACTACTACTACTAAATAAATAAATAAATAAATAAATAAATAAATAAATAAATAAATAAATAAATAAAAAGTCAATATTCATCTATAGCAACAGGATTTAGAATGAATGGTAATGTTGCTACTCTGTTATAGTCAAGAAACTCGACTGTGGAATCAGTTTAGGAATGGTGTACTTTAAAAGATACAAGACAGATTGGAGCAGATCCGGAGGAGAAAAAGTACAAATGAAGAACACATTTTGGAACACAGTTTCTTCACATATTTGAAAAGTAACAGAGTGAAAAAACTGAGGTTAATTTCATGTGGCTTTAGAAAATAGGATAGAAATAGGATAAAAGCTCTAAGGAGGTAGATTTCAGGAAAAAATTAATTTCTGAAAATAAAATTGTCTAACTCAATATGAGTTCTCTCTCACTGAAGGTGTTCACATAAAATCTCTATTTTAATTTGTTGAAGATCTTGAGGAATTCAAATATTTATGGGAAGTTTTAGTAGAATGAAATGCCCTTAGCTTTTATATTCTTTGATATTTCATTCAATTAAAAAATTTCAAAATACATTATTATTTCCTGTGCAAAAGCCAAACTTTGCTACTGAATAAAACAAGGCATAAAGATGAATTCATTGCAAGGCTTTTGACCTGCAAGCCAGGAACTCAAGGATACAGAAGCAATGAAATCAAAGTTGCTAACAGACTAAGAGATTTTTATGAGATAAATGCAGAAATTATTTGACTTTTTCAGCCGATTGGTTGCCTAGTGGTTTTCTTTTTAAAATTTATTTATTATGTTCAATTAGCCAACATATAGTATATCATTAGTTTTTGATGTAGTGTTCAACGATTCATTAGCTAGTGGTTTTCTTATTTGGATCGGGTTAGGTGAGTCAGGGGAACAAGGAAGTCCAGAGGTGGTATAAACAGACTCGGAGTTTGGAGAGGCTAGGTAAATCAGCCTCTGCTGATTTCCAAGAAGAGCTGTAAATTCCTATAAGGTTAGGTTGTTTGTTTTATGCACCTGCATTGACCCTTCCCATTTTGTCCTTGACATAAACGACTCCATTTTAGTTTAGTTCTACACTTGATACTAGTTAATCTTCTGAAGGTTAAATATTAGGCATTGGGGAAGCAGCATAGCATATAGTGAATAAAATGATAGTCTTTGGAGCAATTGTCTGGGTTCAAGTCTGGTTCTGCCATTTACTATGTTGGTGAGCTGGGGCAAGTTACTTAACTTCAATATGTTGTAGATTTTACCCAGGCAAAAGCAATTTGTTTCCTTATTTGTAAAATGAGAATAATAGTACCTACTTCATGACTTTATTATAAGGATTTAATGACATCATATTTATAAAATGCTTAGAATAGTAACTGATACTTTGTAAGCATTATAAATGCTGAAAAATAATGAGGATTTTTAGTAAAAGTTTTAAGAGGCTCTAGGATTAAAGCTGAAATCTATTTCATATGGGGCATTTAATGTTAAAAAATATAATTTTTCTTCTAATTTACAACTTTTGGTGCTGTTTTGTTATATTTTTAAATAAAAGGGAATCTGTTCATGCCACAATTGTAAAATAATCTAGTAAGATCAGTAAATTAATGATCCTGGGCTATGTAGATATTTATACATTAAATTCTTAATTACTTTATTATTTCCCCCTACATTTGCTCTACATCAAGTGTAAATTCCAAAGTGTTTCTCCCCCAAATTATTTTAAGCTCTGTCTTTCATCATTTTTTTTGCTCACCCCAAATGCAACAATACCCTTGCTTAATCAACTTAACTTATGTATCTGGAATTGCAACATAAAAGTCCCAAAACAGCACTTGAGAAACTATGATTTATACCTAATGTGTTACAGGTGGCTTCTTAGGAGAAATGCTTATTTCTTGCATCATTAAAATGATAAATTTCTAAATTCTCAAGTTGCATTTCTGTTAAAAGTTTGCTGTAGTTCATTTACTTCCAAATTTGGTTTTGCATACACATTCCCAAATAATACTCTTGACCTTAAGTTTACAAGAGCAAAATTACTATTAAAATCCTAGTAGAAGTAAATGATATTAACAAATTCAGCAACAGGATTTCCTGCTATTAAAACATCATAAGCTATTTAGACTAAACTGTACCAGATTTTGTTCTCAGGATTGGTAAAAAATAAAAAACAAAGCAAAACAAAAAAACACATCAGATCACTATCAAAACCAATAGGATGACCTCACTGATTTGAGGAATTCTTAATCTCAGGAAACAAACTGAGGGTTGCGGGAGTGGTGGGGGGTGGTAGGGATGGGGTGGCTGGGTGATAGACACTGGGGAGGGTATGTGCTATGGTGAGCGCTGTGAATTGTGCAAGACTGTTGAAACATAGATCTGTACCTCTGAAACAAATAATACATTATATGTTTAAAAAAGAAGAAGAAGAAGAAGATAGCAATAGGGGAAGAATGAAGGGGGGAAATCGGAGGGGGAGATGAACCATGAGAGACGATGGACTCTGAAAAACAAACTGAGGGTTCTGGGTGGGGGGATGGATTAGCCTGGTGATAGGTATTAAAGAGGGCACGTTCTGCATGGAGCACTGGGTGTATATGCAAATAATGAATCATGGAACACTACATCAAAAACTAATGATGTAATGTATGGTGATTAACATAACATAATAATAAAAAACAAAAACAAAAAAACCAATAGGATGGTGAGAGGATGGGTTAAATAGGTGATGGGGATTAAGGGGTCCACTTGTGATTAGCACAGAATGACGTATGGAAGTGCTGAATCACTATATTGTACACCTGAAACTAATATAACATTGTATGTTAACTAACTGGAATTAAAATAAAAACTTAAAAAAAAAACCCAGTAAGAATGTAACGGATGAGGCAATCTCAAATATAAGTTACACCAAAGTAAGCAGCTGCTATAGATTTTAACATGTGATCTGTTACATTGATTTTTGAGAGGTTTTAGCTTCAAATTCCAATTTTAAAAAAGATTTATAATGAAATAAGTGCAATAATCATGTCTTGAAAACCCATTTGACTACACCTTTGCTAAGTTAATGTTTTACAATTTAAAAAGCTATTTTAAAAATGAATATAGAGACCAAACACATGGTTTCAGTAAGCTTTGGTGTGATACAGCAAACGTCTTTTGTTGATTTAAAGATAAAGAGTGTATTATACTACAGTAATACAGCTAGGCTGAATTTAAGGTACAACCGCACAAACTGTCAATCAAATGCCCATCATTTTGGTACAAGATAATTAATCCTATATACTCTGTATGTAATATTTTAGGAAAGTACTGTTTTAATGATGAAATGAAGATGGTTATTTAAAAATTTTTAATATGATAAATGAACTTTAAAGATGCTATGAAGACAATAATTTCTGTACCTTCTAATGTTTAATGACATTCTATTCATGATGAATGATCGTATGAACAAATTATATTAGCCTTATTTGCCCATTTTTATCTCTCCTGATTACTCTTAAGGAAAGATTGTATATCTACTGATTATTGAGCCTTCCTTAGGCAAAATCATCTATCCTCTATTTAAATCACTTGACAGTTAAAATTGTTTTGGGGAATGCAAGCAACTTTCTATATTTAAATATCTTCCTGAAGGAAGTAAATTTAATGCCATCCTTGTAGTATTCAAGTCAGGAATTATGGAGTTGTGTTTTTTGAGCTTCTGGGTAATAGAAAAGCCATAGACTCTACCTTAAACATATAGAAGAAACTCAATACAGTAGCCAACCAGGATTTTCCCTAATTGTTCTCTTGTTCAGTCACTTAAAAATTTTTTAAGTTGATTTATGTCAGACTATGCTATGTATTAATAGTATTTAAAAAAACATAACATTGGTGATCTCAAGGATTTTACAATTTAGTGAGTCATACAAGTAACAAAAACTTAAAATATGGTTTGAAAATGCTATGATAAGGTGTGCAAAAACATAGCAAAGAGGTATCCTAACTGTAACTATGATGGCTTGGGAAGGTTTTTTAGATGAGATACTAATTGAATCAAGACTTAAATTGTGTGTAAAGTACTCAGGAAAATTTGGTGTAGGATAAAGGAGTGAAAAGAATATTCTAGGCAGAGAACAGCATTTGCAAAGGCAAAGTTTCAAGAGTGTGTGGCATATTATTAAAAACACTAAATACTTAGGTATAACAAGTAATCAGAAGCCTGTTGGTAGAATGAATAAATATTTCTGGAAAGACAAAGTCCAAGTCAAGAAGTATCTTCAATGAAATCCTATAACTTAAGTATTTATTCTGAATATGATACATTGTCAGATGTTTAATTATAGCCATCCTACCATTTTTACTTAAGCTATAACATGCATGTAGCAAAATATATTAAGTGTATAACTATGAATTTTTTATTCCTCAGTTTTGTTATTTTTTATTCAAGTATAATTAACAGTGTTATATTAGTTTCAGGTATATAATATAACGATTCAACATTTCTATACATTACTCAGTGCTCATCATGATTAGTGTACTCTAAATCCCTTTTATCTGTTATCTATTTCACATATCCCCCCCACCTCCCCTCTGCCAACTACCAGTTGATTCCCTATATTTGAGTCTATTTATTTGTCTCTTTTTTCTTTGTTCATTTGTTTTATTTTTTAATTTCCACATGTAAGTGAAATCATATGGTATTTGTCTTTCTCTGTCTGACTAATTCCACTAAGCATTGTACCTTCTAGATCCATCCATGTTGTTGCAAATGGCAAGATCTCATTCGTTTTTACAGTTGAATAATATTCCATTATATATATGTGTGCCACATCTTTATCTACTCATCTACCAATGGACACTTGGGTTGCTTCCATATCTTGGCTATTGTAAATAATGCTGCAATAAACATAGGGGTTCATATTCTTTTGAATTAGCGTTTTTGTTTTCTTCAGGTAAATACCTAGTAGTGAAATTACTGGACCATATGGAAGTTCTATTTTATATTTTTTAAAAGAATCTCCATACTGTTTTTTCACAGTGGCTGCATCAATTTGCATTCCCACAAATAGTGAACCAGAGTTCTTTTTTCTCCACATCCTCACCAACACTTGTTATTTCTGTCTTTTGATTCTAGCCATTCTAACAGGTATGAGGTGGTATCTCGTTGTTTTGATTTGCACTTCCCTAATGATTAGTGGTGTTGAGAATCTTTTCATGTGTCTGTCGACCATTTGTATGTCTTCTTTGGAAAAATGCCTATTCAGATCCTTTGCCCATTTTAATAGGATTATTTATTTTTTTTGGTGTTGAGTTGTGTAAGTTCTTTTTATATTTTGGATTTTAACACTTTATCAGATATATCATTTGCAAATATATTCTCCCATTTGGAAGATTGCCTTGTCATTTTGTTGATGACTTCCTTCACTGTGCAAAAGTTTTTTGTTTTGATATAGTCCCTATAGTTTTATTTTTGTTTTTGTTTCCCTTGCCTGAGGAGACATATCTAGAAAAATGTTTCTATGGCTGATGTCAAAGAAATTACTGCTTATGTTTTCTTCTAGGAGTTTTACGGTTTCAGGTCTCACGTTCACATCTTTATTCCATTTTTAATTTATTTTTGTGTATAGTGTAAGAAAGTGGTCCAGTTTCATTCTTTTGCATGTAGCTGTCCAGTTTTCCCAGCATCATTTGTTGAAGAGACTGTCTTTTCCTCATTGTATATTCTTGACTCCTTTGTCATAGATCAATTGACCATGTAAGTGTGAGTTTACTTCTGGGCTCTCTATTCTGTTCTATTGATCTTTGTGTCTATTTTTTTGCCATTACCATACTGTTTTGATTACTACAGTTGTGAGGTAAATCTTGAAATCCGGGATTGTGATATCTCCAGTTTTGTTCTTTTCCAAGATTGCTTTGGCTATTCAGTCTTCTGTGGTTCCATACAAATTTTAGTATTATTTGTTCTAGTTCGGTTGAAAATGTTCTTGGTATTCTAATAGGGATTGCATCAAATCTGTAGGTTGCTTTGGGTAATATGGACATTTTAACAATATTGGTTCTTCCAATCCATGAGCATGGAATATTTTTCTATTTGTGTCATCTACAATTTATTTCTTTATTTCTTTTTTTTTCAGTGTGCATTTTCCCCCTGAACTCTATTTTTATTTATTTAATTTTTTATTTAAATTCAATTTAGGTAACATATATATAGTATATTATTAGTTTCAGGGGTAGAATTTAGTGATTTGTCTGTTGCATATAACACCCAGTGCTAATTACATCAAGTGCCCTCCTTAATGCCCATCCTCCAATTACCCCATCCCCCCACCCAATTTATTTCATTCAGTGATTTATAGTTTTCGGAGTACAGATCTTTCACCTCCTCATTTAAGTTTATTCCTAGGTATTATATTCTTTTGGTGCAATTGTAAATGGGATTATTTTCTTAATTTTTCTCCTACTTCATTATTAGTGTATAGAAGTGAAATGGGTTTCTGTATATTAATTTTATATGCTGTGAGTTTACTGAGTTCATTTATCAGTTCTAGTAGCTTTTTAGTGGAGTCCTTAGAGTTTTAAAAATAAACACCTTTTTAACTATTACCCATAGTAAGATGTGCAATATTTCCCACACTCTAGGTTTTCACATACCCCTTCCCTATCTATAACCACCCCTTACCCAGGTAACCACTATTCTAACATATTACCATGGATTAGTTTTGCCTGTTCTTGTGCTTTTTTAAGACTCTCTTCTTTCACTCAACACAAAATTTGTGAGAAGCACCCAGGTTAATGCATGTAATACTAGTGGTTTTTCTTATTGCTGTGTAGTCTCTTTTATGATTTTATCACAGTTGTGTATCCATTCTACTGTTCACTAACATTTACATTGTTCTCTAGTTTTTTGTTACAATAAAACTACTATAAAGATTTTTTTGGATGTGTTGATACTTTGTTTGCATTCTTTGTTAGATCCATTGGGTGGATTCTCCTGGAGTGAAATTGGATGTTTAGGTTTAATAGTTACTGCCAAAAAGTTTTCTGAAGTGGTTATGCCAGTTTACACACTAACCAGCAATGTATAAGATTTCTTTTTTTGTTTGTTTTTTTTTCCCTTCAATTTTTTTATTTAAAGTCTTGTTAGTTAACACACAGCACAGGGTGCCTGGGTGGCTCAGTTGGTTAGGCGACTGCCTTCGGCTCAGGTCATGATCCTGGAGTCCCGGGATCGAGTCCCACATCGGGCTCCCTGCTCAGCAGGGAGTCTGCTTCTCCCTCTGACCCTCTTCCCTCTCGTGCTCTCTTTCTATCTCATTCTCTCTCTCAAATAAATAAATAAAATCTATTAAAAAATTTAAAAAAAAAACACACAGCACAATACTAGTTTCAGGAGTAGAATTCAGTGATTCATCACTTATATACAACACCCAGTGCTCAACATGACAAATGCCCTCCTTAATACCCATCACCCAATCTAGCCCAACACCCACCGACCTCCCTCCATCAACCCTCAATTTGTTCTCTATCTTTAAGAGTCTTTTATGGTCTCTCTCTCTCTTTCTGTCTCTCTCTTTCTTTTTGAGCCCAAATGTCCATTGACTGATGAATAGATAAAGAAGATGTGGTATATATACACAATGGAATATTACTCAGCCATGGGAAAAAGGATGAAATCTTGCCATTCACAATGATATGAATGGAGCTAGAGTGTATTATGCTAAGTGAAATAAGTCAGTCAGAGAGAGACAAATACCATATGCTTTCATTCATATGTGGAATTTAAGAAACAATACAGATGAACATGTGGGAGGGGGAAAAAGATTTCTATTTGATCCATATCTTCATCAATACTTGCTAGCCTTTTACATTACTAGCTATTCTGGTGGATGCAAACTGGTATTTCATTGTAGTTTTGTTTTGGTTTTTATTTTAGATTTTATTTTTAAGTAATCTCTACACCCAACATGGGGCTCAAAGTCACAACCCTGAGATCAAGAATTGCATGCTCTACTGACTGAGCCAGCCAGGTGCCCCTCACTGTAGTTTTAAAGTGCATTTCCCTGGTAATAATGATGTTGATTTTTATTGGTCATTTGGATATCTTCTTTCAGAAGTACTTGTTCAATTCTTTTGTTATTTTTTAATTAATTTTTTTCCCTTTCATCTTCTTTGTAGAAGTTCTTTGTAAACTCAGGATACCAGTCCTTTGTTAGATGTATGTACTGTGAATATCTACTCTGGACTGTAGTCTTCCTTTGTACTGTCTTACTAGTGTTTTTGATGAACTGAATTTCTTAATTAAGTTTAATTTATTAATTTTTATTTTAGAGTTAGTGTTTGTGGCCTGTTTAAATCCTTGCCTACCATAAGATCATAAAGATAGTCTCCTATGTTTGCCTCTCTAAACTTAACTGTTTTAGCCTTCACATTTAGAATCATGGTTCATCTCAGCTAATTCTTATAGATGGTATGAATAGGGGTTAAGTTTCATTGTTTCTCAAACAGGTGTCCACTTTACCTAGCACTATTTTTTAAAAAATCCTTCTGCCACTTAATTGCAGTTATAGATTCATTGTAAATCAAATGACTATATATGTGTGAATCTATTTCTGAACTCTATTCTGTAACAGTGTTGGTCTATATGTCTATTGTCTTCGTTCAGACTGCTATAACAAATTACTATAGACTGGCTGGTGTGAACAAAAAACATTTGTTTCCCACAGTTCTGGAGGCTGGAAGGTCCAAGATCAAGATGCCCACAGAGCCAGTGTCTGGTGAGAGCCTGCTTCCTAGTCTGCAGATAGCTCTCTTTTAGTATCCTTACTTAGTGGAGAGCAAAGAAATAAGGAGCAAACTCTCCTGTCTCTTCTTATAGGGGCACTAATTCCAGTTATGATGGCTCCATTCAAGACCTAATTATATTCCAAAGGCCCTACATCCTAATATTACCATACTGGAGGTTAGAATTTTAACATATGAATGGGGGGAGGGACACAAATGTCTATTCTTTAGCCACTACCACAGTGTATTAACTAATGTACCTTTAAAGTAAATCTTCAAATCTTGTTGCTATTCAGGATTATGTTGGCTATCGTTAAGTCCTTTGCATTTCCATATAAATTTTAGAATCAGTTTGTCAAACCTTCACAAAACTCAAACTTTTTGGGGATTTTGATTAGGACTGTGTTTGACACATAGATAAAATTGTGAGGAATTGACATCTTAATGATATTGAAGTTTTTTTCTCTGTGAACATGAATTATCTGTCTTTATGAAGGTCTTTAATTTCTCTAAGAAATGTTTTATAGTTTTCAGTGTAGCGGCCTTTCACATCTTTGTTAGATTTATTCCTAGGTATTTACTTTGCTCATGTTATTGTCAATGGTGTAGCTTTATAAATTTTATTTTCCATTATTTATACCTAACATATAGAAATATAATTAATTGTTACATAATAACCTTGCATCTAGACATCCTGCCAAAATCAGTTATATTTTGTATATTTTCTTGGGTTTGCTATATATAATCATATTATCTTTAAATACAACTTTTATTTTCTATCCAATCTTCATACATTGCAGAATTTTTCTTATCACACTGCCTAAGACCTCTAGTATAATAATAGCTTATAGTGAACATTGATATCACCTTCTCAAATTTAGAAGAGACATAACCTAAGTGTAGGTTTTGTGTAGATAACTTTTATCAGATTTTAAAAGTTCCCTTTCTTCTTAGTTTTTATCATGAATTCATGTTGGACTTTATAAAATGCTTTTGCTGCTGCTGCTGCTGCTGCTAATAAAATGATTGTATTGTTTTCCTTTTTATTCTGTTATGTGGTAAATTAAATTAATTGATTTTTCAAATGTTAAACTATGCTTGCTTCCTGAATAAATCTAACTTGGTCATGATATGTTATCCTTTTTACATATCACAGGGTTTGATTTGTTAATACTTTTTTTTTTTAGAATTTTGGCATCTAGTTTCATGGGAGATATTGGCCAATAATTTTACTTTTTTACAATGTTTTTATCAGATTTTATAATTAGGGTTATGCTGGCTACATAAAACAAGTTGTAGAGTGTTCACTCTTTCACTATAGTCTGAAGGAGATTGTTAATATTGTTATTATTTCCTTCCTTAAATGTTAGCAATAATTTACCAGTGAAGCCATATGTGCCTGGAGTTTTTTTTGTGTGGAAAGGGTTTCAGTTTTGAATATAATTTCTTTAACAGGTATAAGACCATTCAGATTTTTTTTCTTTTTCTTTCTTCCTTGTTTTTCCTTTTGCTTTCTCTTCTTCTTCTTCTTTTTTTTTTTTTTTTTGCTTTATATATTTTGAAGCTATGTTATTAAGTGTATATAAACTTAGGCTTGTTGTGTATTGCTTTTGAATCAGTACTTTTAATCATTATCAAATGTCCCCTTTTATATCTAACAATACTTTTTGTCTTAGGTTCACTTTTTCCCATGTTAACATAGCTGTAAGTTTTCTTTGATTAGGGTTTATTTTCAACCTTTACCTGTTCTCGTCTTTATAGCATGTCTCCTGTAAACAATGTATTATCAGGTCTTGTTTTTTAGTCATTCTTACAATACTTTTCTTTTAATCAGTGTCCATGTACATTTAAGTACTGATATATTTAGATTTAAATCTATCATCTTGCTATGTTTTCTATTTGTTTCATCTATGTTTCCTTATTTCTCCTTTCCTATAGTCCTCATCTTCTTCTTTTAGACTAGTGAATTTTTAGTTACACACTTGATATTATTATATTAAGGATCACTTTAAAGCAGGATTTCCTCAGCCTCAGCACTATTGACATTTTGGAACAGATAATTCTTTGTTGTGGAGACTGTCCTGTGCATTACAGGATATTTACTAGCATCCAAGACCTGACCCAGTAGCAGCATCTTTCCACCCAAGGTTGTAACATCCCCAAATTTCCAAGACATTTCTAAATGTTCCCTGGGTTGGCCAAATTAATCCTGTTTGAGAACCACTGCTCTAAATTAGTGCAATCTAACAGAAATATAACACAAGTTATATATGTAATTTTAAAATTTCTGGTACCCACATTAATAAAGCAAAAAGAAAGAGGTGAAATTACTTTAAACAATTTATCTAACCAAATATATTTAAGATATTAGCATTTCAACATGTAATCAATATTAAAAATGTTAATGAGATATTTTACATTCTTTTTTTCATACCATGTCTTCTAAATCTGGTGAGTTTTACTTTTGCAGTGCATCTTAATTTGAACTAGCTACCACAGGGCACCTGGCTGGCTCAGGCAGTGGAGCATGCAACTTTTTAATCTCAGGGTCCTAAGTTCAAGCCCCACATTGAGTGCAAGCCTACTTAAAAAAAAGAAGGAGAAGGAGAAGAAGAACAACTAGCTACATCAAGTACTTAATAGCCACATGCAGCCTAGTAGCTACCAAATTGGACAAAACTCTAGAGATGTCGATATTTATTCTTGACTTACTATAATCGTCAGCACATAAGTCAGGAAATTCAGTCAAAGTAAATCAGTACGTCTATCACAATAGAAGAATCTTACAATAGTTTAGCTCCATTTTTTCCTGTCCTCCCTTTGTGACGTTGTTGTCACATGTTTTATTTCTACATATGTAATAAAACCTGCAAGACATCATTGTTGCTTTTTAAAAATCTGTATTCTTTTGTACTAACCCACATATTTACCCTTATCGTATTATTTATTCCTTTCTGTAGTTCTGTACTTCTGGGATCATTTCCTTTAACTTGAAAATATTTTAGAATTTATTATTGTGTGAGGCTATTGGCAACAAAGTCATTTAGCTTTCCTTTTGTCTTTCTGCTACCTTATTTTAAAGAATATTTTTTCTGGGTACAGAATTCTAGTTTGGGAGGGTGTTTGTTTGTTTAGCCATTTAATGATGCCATTACGTGGTCTTTTTGGTTTCAGCTGACAGTCAGTTTGAAATCTTACTGTTGCTCTTTTAAAGAGAATTCTTTCTTTTTCTGTGGATGCTTTAAAGATTTTAGTTCTTTTTTTGAGCAGCATATCTTCTTTATCCATCCATCAGTCAAGGGACATTTGGGCTCTTTCTATAATTTGGCTATTGTTGATAATGCTGCTATAAACATCAGGGTGCATGTATCCCTTTGTAGCAGTATTTTTTGGGTAAATACCTAGTAGTGCAATTGCTGGATTGTAGGGTTGTTCTGTTTTCAACTTTTTGAGGAGCCTCCATACTGTTTTACAGAGTGGCTGCACCAGTTGCTTTCCCACCAACAGTGTAAGAGGGTTCCCTTTCTCAGCATCCTCACCAACACCTGTTGTTTCCTGTGTTGTTAATTTTAGCCATTCTGACTGGTGTGAGGTGATATTTCATTGTAGGTTTGATTTGTATTTCCCTGATGATCAATGATGATCAATGATGCTCATGTGTCTGTTAACCATCTGTATGTTTTCTTTGGAAAAATGTCTATTCATGTCTTCTGCCTATTTTTAAATTGGATTATTCATTTTTTGGGTGTTGAGTTTGATAAAATCTTTATAGATTTGGATACTAACCCTTTATCAGATATGTCGTTTGCAAATATCTTCTCTCATTCCATGGGTTGCCTTTTAGTTTTGTTGATTGTTTCCTTCAGTGGGCAGAAGCTTTTTATTTTTATGAAGTCCCAATAATTTATTTTTACTTTTGTTTCCCTTGCATCAGGAGACATAACTAGTAAGAAGTTTCTATGGCCAATGTCAAAAAGGGTACTGCCTGTGTTCTCCTCTAGTATTTTGATGGTTTCCTGTCTCACATTTTGGTCTTTCATCCATTTTGAATTTATTTTTGTGTGTGGTGTAAGAAAGTAACCCAGTTTCATTGTTTTGCTTGTGGCTGTTCAGTTTTCCTCATACAATTTGTTGAAGAGACTATCTCTTTTCCATTGGATATTTTTTCTTGCTTTGTTGAAGATTATTTGACCATAGTGTCATGGGTTCATTTCTGGGTTTTCCACTGTGTTCCATTGATGTAAGAGTGTGTGACTCTTGATCTTGAGGTTTTAAGTTTGAACCCCGCATTGGATGTAGAGATTACCTAAAAATAAAATCTTCTAAAATAAAATAAAATAAAAATCTCTTCAAGTTTTTTTTAAAGATTTTATTTATTTGAGAGAGAGAGAGAGAGAGAGAGCACATGAGTGGGAGAGGGTCAGAGGGAGAAGCAGACTCCCTGCCAAGCAGGGAGCCCGATGCGGAACTCGATCCAGGGACTCCAGATCATGACCTGAGCCGAAGGCAGTCACTTAACCAACTGAGCCACTCGGGTGCCCTCTCTTCAAGTTTTAAAACCATATTTGTTAATAGTGATTTTAAAGTCCTTATCTACTATTTCCAACATATGTATCATCTGTGGTTCTGGCTTTGTTTGCTTTTTATCTTGATTATTGGTGTCATTTTTTCTCTTAATGTGTATTGTAATTTTTAATTATATGCAGACATTTTGTATAATGTGACCATAGAGAGTACTGGTGATGTTATTTTCTCCCAGGGATAGTTCACTCTTTTCTCTGCTAAATAAATGAATTAAGGTAAAGATCACTTCAGTACAATTTGGAAATGAACTAGGTGAAAGCTGAATTATACTTATAGTGAAACTCAGTACATCTCTGATTTATCCCTGATCCTTAGAAGGGGCCTCTAAGCTTTTAATTGGAATTTTAGTAAGTCTGCAGACTGACCTACTGTGGGAGAAGCCTAACACACTACTGGACATTCATTCAGAGGTTTGAACAACATGAAACCACAAGAGATTTCACTCTACCTTTTCAGCCCAGCCCCATCCTTCAGTGTGACCATTCCAGACTTTTGACTGAAAGACTGGTGAGTCTCTGTCTCCTCAGCTTGCAAAATTTCTTTGGAAATTTTTACATTTTAAAATTAATCTTTTCTTCTCTTTTCATACAAATATGAAATCTGGCCAATTTATTGGGAGGGAGAACTGCTGTGTGTTTGTTGCAGGCCTATTTACTTTAGCAAGACTCTTTGTCTTCCTGCCCCATGCAATTTCACTTTTGCTCCCTGGCCCAGGCCCTCCAGCTACCTGCTCTACTCAGTTAGAAAATGTCCCATATGATAAACTGGCTCCATATTTAGGGTACCTCTATTTTGTTTTCCAAATTTTTATTTAAATTCTAAGCATTAACATAGTGTAATATTGGTTTAAGGAGTAGAATTTAGTGATTCATCACTTACATATAACACCTAGTGCTCACCATAACAAGTGCCCTCCTTAATACTCATCACCCATTTAGCCCATCCCCCCATCAACCCTCAGTTTGTTCTCTTTCATTAAGACTCTCTTATGGTGGGACATCTGGGTGGCTCAGTTGGTTAAGCATCTACCTTTGGCTCAGGTCATGATCCCAAGGCCCTGGGATCAAGTCCCATATCCACCTCCTTGCTCAGAGGGTAGCCTGCTTCTCCCTCTGCCTGCCACTCCCCCTGCTGGTGCTTGCTCTCTCTCTCTCTCTGACAAATAAATAAACAAAATCTTAAAAAAAAAAAAGTTCTTATGGTTTATTTCCTTCTCTTTCTCTCTCTCTTTTTTTTCCTATTTGGTGTACCTTTAAATTCCAATCCATCATGCTAGCCAGTGTGGTTGTCAAATGCTTTTCTGCTTCTTTTTTCTTCCAGGGGAGTCCCTCTAACTAGGCCAAGCCCAATTTCTCAGTGTTTAGAATTAGCAAATATAATGAGGAAGAAAACTGTTGGCTGTTATCAACTTATCTGGAGAGGACTCTTCCCATTAAAAGTTTAATTCATCTAAATGAAAACTGATGTATTTAAAAATATTTTTGGAATTTATATATTTGTTACAGCGGAACATTGGTTTATCTTTCCCACTGTATCCTATCCACAAGTGGAATTATCATGATTTAAAGAGAATTTTCCAGGTTATGAATTAAGTCGAACTGTTTTCATGTATTTATGGACATTGGATTTTCCTTTTTGTGAAATATATGTTACATCTTTTGCCCCTTTTTTCTACTGAGTTATCTACTTTTCAAAAAGATTTATTCATTTATTTATTTATTTTAGAGAGAGATTGAGAGAGAGAGAGCAGGGAGATGGGGCAGAGGGAGGAGAGAGAGTCCCAAGCAGACTCTGCGCTAAGTGCAGAGACCAACGTGGGACTAGATCTCATGACCCTGAGATCACGACCTGAGCTGAAACCAAGAGTCAGTCACTTAACCAACTGACCACCCAGGCACTCCTACTTTTTAATGATTTAAAGGAGTTTTTTATATATTCTTCTAGAATGGGTCCTTTGTAAGTTTTATGTATTGCAAATATATTCTCTCCCTCTGTGGCTTTTTTTCCCCCAATTTTCTATGGATATGTAATATATCATAATAAAAAAGTTTTAAACCTATTTTAGACATGTTGAGATTAAAATGCCAGTAGACAATCCAAGTGGGAATATGTAGGCCACAGTTACAGATTCGGGAGTATATTTGGCACTTTCTATGCATTGCCTCGGATTTTCCACTAGACTTCCTGGCCCTCAGCTGCTTGGTCAGCCCTTGCTACTGCCTGTTTGGTCAATTATACAGACTGCAATGGATCCAAGTTGTTTCACAACTGAATCTTGAAGTTTGTTTCACAACTGAATCTTGAAGTCTCCTTCTCCATCCACAAATTCCAAACTCAAGTGAAGGATCATGCCATAGAGTATGAGATCTTGCTTACCTAGAAAGTATAGGAGAGGCCAAATGACTGGAAAGTATAGGGTAGTTAACTCTCTCGGGGGAAAACTTTGACAATGGGGACAGGACAAAGGAGTGTCCAGCCAGTAGGTTCTCTTTCCATTCTGCTCCAATAGACTTCACTGGGTCTGGTGTTTCTGTGTAACCTGTCTGGAGATACCGTTTGGATAAATTTCTGGCTGTCTAACTTTGAGAAGTAATGGCCAGCTTAGCAATGTAATACATTGTATTTGCTACCAACTTTTCCCTACCTCACTGCCCTTTTTCCTCAGTCTTTTTTTTTTTTTAAGATTTACTTATTTATTTTAGAGAGAGTGAGAGAGTGAGCATGCATGAGCAGGGGAGGGGCAGAGGAAGAGAGAGAATCCCAGCAGACTCCCCATTGAGCACAGAGCTGAAGTCAAGCATCAGATGCTTACCGGACTGAGCCACCCACGTGCCCCTCTTTTTTCTCAGTCTTAAATTAATAATTCAGCTTTGCCTCAGGATTTGTTTTCTAGGGAACACAGGTGAATATAACTTGTAAGTTAGTAGTCTTTCCTTCTCAGCTTTAAATTCTATCCACTTGGGACACCTGGTTAAGCGTCTGCCTTCAGCTCAGGTCATGATCCCAGGATCCTGGGATCAAGTCCTGCATCGGGCTCCTTGCTCAGCAAGGAGCCTGCTTCTCCCTCTGCCTGCCACTCCCCCAGCTTGTGCATGCTCTCTTTCTCTCTCTGACAAATCAATAAATAAAACCTTTAAATTCTATCCACTCTGAAGTATCCAATGTTATTTTCAAGTCCTGCTTAAATGCTGCCCCTCCATTTTACTTCCTAGGTTCTTTTTTTCACTCAACTCTCAAATAACTTTTCTTCTTTTCCTGTGTCACTTATCATATTCCACCTTATAATTGTAGCCTCTTTACTAACAACCTGGACCTGATATAGTGCTACCAGAAAGTAATTTTATTATTTCCCCCTGATTCCTTCAAGACTATTCTCAACTTTTTCTTTTCCATCCTTGGATGACATCTCAGGAAGTTCCATAGCTTTTCGGGTTACTCTCAGTAATTAAAAAAAAAAAAATCCACCTGGTCCAATAAATGAAGTCTTTTGTTTGAAACTAAAAATGTCCAGTCCAAACTCTCCTACTTCAAACTTGCACACAGCTTAGACTTCTCCTTTATCCAACTTGATCTGTGACAGATGTAAAACCCTGTGTTGGGGAGAGTAACGTAATTGACTTCTGTTCTACTTTACCACCTTGCTCTTTCACTCCTCCTTCCCTATTCACTAGGGTATATCTGGATTGGAACAAGGGAGAGGGAGGAGAGAGAAGAGGCAGAAAAATCTCACTTAACTGGGAAGTTATAATCTGCCTTCAGGGTCTTCTTTATGGCAGTTGCATAATTAGTGGCTCTCTCTTTCATAAAGTACATTTGTGGGCTTTTTCAAGACCCTTCCTTTCAATTCCTAGGGATCCTCTCAGCAATAGCCAATTACTCTCCCAGCTTATTAGTTACAACTCCCCTCAACCTTAGTTTCTTTTTTTTTTTAAAGATTTTATTTATTCATTTGACAGAGAGAGAAAGATAGCGAGAGCAGGAACACAAGCAGGGGGAGTGGGAGAATGAGAAGCAGGCTTCCCGCCAAGCAGGGAGCCCGATGCAGGGCTCGATCCCAGAACCCTGGGATCATGACCTGAGCCGAAGGCAGACACTTAACGACTGAGCCACCCAGGCACCCTCAACCTTAGTTTCTAACAGTTCACCTATCTAGTGAAGTCACCTCACCCTCCAATCAGTCCTGTATGGAGTCTCTCTCAAGAAAACCCAAGCAGGTTCACTGGCATTCTTCAGAGCAGTGGCAAGAATTGAAGTCAAACTTCAGTAAGTTGGGCACAAAATTTTCTTACATTTATTCTGAGTTCAGTGCCTTGACATTCAATAATTGTTAAATTTTGTTATTCAGGGACCCTCTGAATATTTTAATACCTCTGCCAGAATTTGAGGTGTGGCACAAAACTCTCAGCCTTTGGCAGGATTTCTTCCCTCTTGCAATATTCACTACTTTACCACAAACTTCTTCCTCGGGACCATGAGAAACAATCTTGTGATGCCATTTGTCCCTGTTTGTATCAATTGTTATAACAAGCCCAGGTCACATAGGTCATCCCTCTTACCTGAAACTGTATTTCCATTAGACTATGTATATTTCATTATCTGACTCCTTTTCCAACCTACCTCTACCACTCACTACCATAATAGTACTCTAGACCTTGTCTTACCTGTAACTATTAATCTTCCTATAATCTCAATTCCAAGCATCCTACTCTCCAACCATCATTTGTCTTTCCACTCACTCCCTCTAGGGTAGTAACTCTAATAAGTCTTAAAGCCTCCTGAGACTTATAATTTATTGTTTCTGTGACCTTTTAATTATCATTCATCCACTTATGATCTCACAATCTCACACTTTTCTTACCTAATTTAAATTCCATGGCCAATGATTACAATTCTTCCTTTCCACACATCTTCAACCCACTTGCTTCTCTCTCATTTTGTCATATTCCTGTGACAAAACTTGTTAAATTCAACTCTCTTTATACCTTTTTATTACACTCACCATGCTAAATGTGACTGGAGAAAAACCATACAACTATACTGATTATTCTTATTTTAAATTCATAATCAGGAATCAATAACCTTGATGGTGCTCAGAAATCATATTACCTGCAGTTTTTACTCTTCCATTCTCCTAGAAAACTATTTCTACCTGTTTCCTCAGATCTCCTATTCCTCCTCCCTCTTTAACATTTTCTTCTAATAATTTTACTTCCTATTTTACTTTAAAATTTGAAGCAATCAGGGACACTTGGGTGGCTCAGTCGGTTAAGCGTCTGCCTTCAGCTCAGGTCATGATCCCAGGGTCCTAGGATCAAGTCCCACTTCGGGCTTCCTGCTCAGCGGGGAGCCAGCTTCTCCCTTTGCCTGCCACTCCCTCTGCTTGTTCTGTTTCTGACAAATTAATAAATAAAATCTTTAAAAAAAGGAAGAAAGAGATCTTACTCAGCTTTGATCTCTTAAAAAATTTTAAAAAATAGAAATTGAAGCAATCATAAGAGAACCTCCATAGCTCCCTCCACACTCTCCTGGTTTCTGTGTGACAACATCTTTTCAGTTCCCATTGCTGGTTTCTCTTAATTTCTCTGACCTCTAAATATTTGGAAGTCCCATGGCTCAAACATTTTACTTCCTCTTTATTCCATCTAACCTTACACTTTCAGGTATTTCATCCAGTCTAATGGCTTTAATATCATCAATGTGTGGAAAATTTCCAAATTTATAACTCCAGCAAAGTCTTCTCTGAACTCCAAACTTCTGTATATTCAATTGCCTACTCATCATATCTATTTGGATATATAATAGGAGTCTCATATTTTACATCTCACTCACAAACTTATTTTTCTTACAGTTTTTCCGATCTCCGTTCTATTTGTTTAAACTTAAAACCTTTGAGGCAAATTGTACTGGCTCTTTCTTTAAAACATATTCAAAATTTTACTGTTTATCACTATCTCCACTGCTACCATTCTGGTTCAAGTTATCTCTCCTGCCTAGATTATTGCAACAGCATCCTAACTGGTCTCTCTGTTTCTATCCTTGTCTTTGTCCTACTTCTCAACATAGCAGCCACAGTCATAGTTTTAAAATAGAAGTCAGATCATTTTATTTCTCTGCTCAAATCTTTAATGGCTTCTTCTCATCTCACTCAGGGTAAAAGTAAGGGTCCTGACAGTAGTCTCCAAGATCATACATTATCTGCCTCACTATACCCCAGTACCTCTGATGTCATCTCTATTTTCCCCTCACTCGCTCTGCTAATTCTTCAATATTTGCTTCATTACTGTTCTCTGAATATGCCCATGACAGACATGCTCTTTCCTGAGGGCCTTTTCACTTATTTTCCCTCTGCCTGGGAAAGCTTAAGAACACTCTTAACCCAGATAGCAATATGGCTTATACCTTTTAGATGTTTTCTCAAATTTTACCTATTGATTCCCTCTATGATCACCCTATTTAAAATTGCAACTCCCTCAATACTTCCTTTTCCTTTGCTGTTTTCCTCAGAGCACTTATCATCTTCTAGCATACCACAGATTTTATTTGTATATTTTGGTTTTCGTCTTGGTTCTCCCTCATAGAACAAGGGTAGAATTTTTGTCTGGTTTCTTCTTTATTCCTAGAGTCTGGAAAAGTGCTCAACCAATGATAGGCACTAAGTACATATTTGTTGACTACTCACAGGATTCCAGACTTTTTACTAGATGCTGAGCCTACTACTATGAACAGACATCATCCCTGATCTCATGGAGCTTACAGCCTGACTCAGAAAACCAACTTTAAACATAAAATTATCCAAATAAATATTCAAGTACAGTTATAATAAGACTCACTAAAGAAAAGTACTGGTTGATAAAAGCATTAAACAAGGGGCCATCTAAGCTGCTTTATGGAGTCAGGAAAGGTTTCCTCATGAAGTGATATTTAAGTTGATACCTGACTGATGAGGTGGGAAAATTGCACAAAAAGTAGAAGGAATAGCATGTACAAAAACCCTGAGGCAAGAAAGAGCTTGCCCTTTTCACAGAACTGCAAAATCTGTAAGGTTATTGGAATATAGTGGTTGAATATATTTTCAATTTGTGTTTCTCTGAAAGCAGAGTCATAGACATGGTCTTGGATGCAGGCCGTTTATTTAGGAGGCAGGTAGTTTATTTAGGAGGTCATCCCAGGAACCAGCAGGGAGGGAACAAATAAAGTGAAATAGGAAAGGAGGAAATATAAGGGCATGTTGAGTTTTTGTAATCCACTTTAAAGAAGCTGGAGCATTTTATCCATGAACCCCACATCCTATCAATTACAAGTTGCCCCAGAAGAGGTTAAATCCCCCCACTCATCTGGGTTGTGCTTGTCAAATGGGCTAAGCAAGCTCTCATGATGTCTGGAGAGGGCCCTAGGGAAGAATATAGGAAAATATTTGAATAGGACAAGGGAAATGTGAAGTGATTTGGGATGACCTCGTAGATATGGCTAACGTCAGAGATGGGCTGTGGGTATGTGATATGGGTAGTACCAAAGACATCTGCTACAGAGGAGGAGAATGCCATTATTATATTTTTTTTCTAATTAAGAATGGTGTTACCTCAGAACATGAACATCTAAATTTGGAATAATTACATTTCAGTGCCTAACCTTTTTCCATTTCAAAATCAAACTCAGTTTTTAGTCTAGTTGGGATGCAGTGAGAATATTTTTTACACTTATATTTATTGATTGATTTCCTAGTACATGAACTGCCCTCATGGAATTTAGTCTATTTGGAGAGATAAGACAATTTGTAATTTTGTAAGATATACAAATTGGTGAATGATTCAGTAAAATATAAAAACTTAAGTGCCATATATAGAGATATGGAGTGTTCAAGAAAGGAGAACATTCTCAACCTCATTCTTTTTTTTTTAAGATTTTATTTATTTGAGAGAGAGAGATAGCGACAGAGATAGCGAGAGAGCACGAGTGGGTAGGAGAGGGAGAAAGAGGCTCTTCGCTGAGCAGGGAGCCCGATATGGGGCTCAGTCCCAGGACCTGAGCCAAAGGGAGATGCTTAACCGACTGAGCCACCCAGGTGCCCCTTAACCTCATTCTTAAAATATTAAATTGTTATTACTATAAGCAGTGGTGAATTAGTGTATTTGACACAAGAATTGGGTCATTTTATTAACATATTTCTCCTCTAGGTAACAAAATTGTTTTTAGTAAAAATCAGAAAATGAAATAAATAATCATAATGGCCAGAAAATAAATATGGACAGTGAATATCTTTTTTTTTTTAAGATTTAATTTATTTTCTGACACAGAGAGAGAGACAGTGAGAGAGGGAACACAAGCAGGGGGAGTGGGAGAGGAAGAAGCAGGCTTCCCACCGAGCAGGGAGGCTGATGCGGGGCTCGATCCCAGGACTGAGCCACACAGGCACCCCCGGACAGTGAAAATCTTTTATTTTTGAAATATAATACACATATAGCATTATATTAGTTTCATGTATACAACATAACGATTTGACATTTGTATATATTGTGAAATGATTACCACAATAAATATAATTAGCATCCATCACCACATAGTTACAATTTTTTTCCTGTGATAAGAACTTTTAAGATCTCTCTTAGCAACTTTCAAATATACAATACAGTATTGTTAACTATAGTCACCATGCTGTACATCACATCTCCAGGACTTATTTATCTTATAACTGAAAACTTTGTACCCTTTGACCACTTACACACATTTCACCCACCCCCACCTCTAGTAACCACCAATCTGTTCTCTGTATCTATGAGCTTGGTTTTTTTTGTTTTTTGTTTTTTGGGTTTTTTTTTTTTCCAGGAACATTTTATTTTTATTTATTAATCATACTTGGCTCTTATAAATCAAAATGCATTGGCTTTTTAAAAAAAATTATTATTATGTTCAATTAGCCGACATATAGTCATCATTAGTTTTTGAAGTAGTATTCAACAATTCACTAGTTGCATGTAACACTCAGTGCTCAACACCACATATGCCCTCCTTAATACTATGAGCTTAGTTTTTGTTTGTTCATTTGTTAATTTAGATTCCACATGTAAGTGAGATTAATGGTTTTGTCTTTCTCTGTCTGACTTACCTCAGTTACCATAATTTACTCAAGGTCCATCCATATCATTGCAAATGGGAAAATTTCCTTTTTATGGCTGAATAACATTCCATTGTGTGTATATATATATGTATATATATACATATATATATACACACACACATATATATATCCATTGGCTATCTATCTATCTATCTATCCATTCATCCATCAATGGACACTAGGTTTATTTCCGTATCTTGGCTATTTTAAATAATGCTGCAGTGAACATGGGGGTGCATATGTCTTTTCAAGTTAGTGTTTTCATTTCCTTTGGATAAATACCCAGAAGTGGAATTGCTGGATCATATGGTAATTCTTTTTAATTTTTTTGAAGAGCCTCTATATTGTTTTACATAATGACTGCACCAATTTTGCATTTCCACCAACAGTACACAAGGGTTCCCTTTTCTCTACATCCTCACCAGCACTTGTTATTTTTGTCTTTTTGATAATAGTCATTCTAACAGCTGTGAAGTGATATCTCATTGTGGTTTTGATTTGCATTTCCTTGAAGATTAGTCATGTTGAGCACATTTTCATGTATCTGTTGGCCATCCATGTCTTCTTTGTAAAAATGTCTACTCAGATCCTCTGCCCATTTTTTTAATACTTTGCCTATCCAGCACACATTTATTTTTTTATTTAGATTTAAATAGCTAACATATAGTACATCATTAGTTCAGATGTAGTGTTCAGTTATTCATCAGTTGCATGTAACACCCAGTGTTCATCACATCATGTGCCCTCCTTAATGCCCATCACCCAGTTATCCCATTCCCCCACCCAACTCCCCTCCAGCAACCCTCAGTTTGTTTCCTACAGTTAAGAGTCTCTCATGGTTTGTCTTCCTCTCTGATTTCTTCCCATTCAGATTTCCCTCCCTTCCCTTTTGACCCTCTGCACTGTTTCTTTTTTTTTCTTTCTAGAAAGTCTTTATTTGTCTGTTATGAATAATTGTTTTTTGTGGTTATCCCAAATGATTTTATAAATTTCATAATTTTTATATGCCTGACTGGTATCCATGAAATATCAAAAGTACAATCCCCATCCAAAGAAACAAATGGACGTACTGAAAGACTCTGATTAAATTGATTATTTTCAGGAATAAAAGTAACTATATCCTCTTTCATTAATTAGATGGTGGTTTGGTAAAATTTTTATACTTTTAATGGTTTTTGGTTTTCCATGATGTTTTCTTAGGCAACATTCCACCAGATTACAGCTTTACAAAAGTTGTAGTTTCATGTATAATTCCTTAGTATGATAATCATTTTCATTTTAAAACCAGAATCAGGCTGAATGTAGCTTTCTTTCTGAATCTAAAATTTATGCTAAATTTTAATCTAAAATTTAAGACACTGATACCCTAGTGTCCCATTACCTTTAATCAGAAGTCATAACACTCTTGTTGAAAAGTAAATTATCAAACAATGAAACTTAAGGTTGTAGTAAAAGTGAAAAAAAGGAAAGAAAAAAAAACCCTTGTCTTTTTTATTAAAGCTTTATGGAATAGAATTCATATTTAATCAGAATGACTAAAGACCCTTTTTTGGCAATGAAAGCAAAAGAAGCAAGTCAAATTGTTAGATCTCATTTTTTTGTCATCTACTTATACTGCAATCACAACTATGTATAGTGCATTAATATGAAATACTTTTGAAATACATAATTTTTTTAAATGGAACCTATACAAAAATCACATACTGTTGGATAGGATGTTGAAATGACTGGTGTGTAATATTTTTTAAAACCTTCATTTTTGGTCAGCACAAATTTAATTTTCATTTTCCTTTCCAGTAGGATTTCATTTTGAGGTTTAACGTGTATGAAGCCAGTATAAAGTTTTACAGTGTAGTAATTCTGGATTCCAAGTGATTTAAAATGAAAACTGAAAGGTGAAGGTTACTTAAGAAAATTAATTTTCTTCTTTGGTAACATCTAAGTCTTCATCCTCTTCATCATCATCTTCTGCCTGTTGATCCTTTCTTAGTCGACAGGTAGATACCTGTCCTGTTCCAGATATACACTTAACTGAGAGTGATCTTTGAAGAGGCGACTTTGAATTTGCTCTTACGATATCTAAACGGGATGCATAATCTGGTGGATACAGAGAATTTCGGAAAACCTCCAAATCTTCTTCATCAATCTTTTGTATGTTTTGGTAGGCAGCAGTGTAGACCTCTAAAGCTTTGCCATGAAATAACATTTCAATAGTGATAAATTCTGAAAATATAGTCTTTATATCCTTTATATTCTGCTTTTCAAAATTGTCAGTAGTTTCCTCCAGATGACGAGTTGTTCAGGTAGCATCCATTGTAGCTCTCTGCAATTCAGTTTCTGCCTGTGAAATAACATGTCGATCTGATGGGTTTCGCTGACGTGTTCTTTCTAACTGAGTTAACTGTTTAGCTTCTTGGTTCCTTGCTGTTAATGTTGTTTGAGGTCATCTTATTTCATTTTTACAATGGTTCCATAAGCTTTCAAAGTTTCAACTACTTTGGCTTCAAGTCTTTCAACCTCTGCTTGTCGATAATCCTCAAGTTTGGCAAACTCATCAGCAAAGTTTTTCAGGCCCTGCTTTAAATTTGGGGTCTCTGTAGGGGCATACACATTGATTTCATTCACCAGTAGGCCTGCTTTGTCTCGCAGTCTGGCAGTTTTCTGCAAAGAAAAGCAGCAAAGATTTGGCACAGCTCTCGGAAATGCTTCTCCACATTTGTGACAGCATCTTGCAGTTGTCTGGTTTGAGCGTCCCGGTTTTCCATGCTGCGCTTCAACATCTTGCCTTGAGCATGGACGGGGACCCTGATCCCGGCCAAACAACCTCCGCTTGGAGGCCGCCGAGCATGCGCCCCCTCTGCACTGTTTCTTATAGTCCACATATGAGTGAAACCATATAATTGATTTTCTCTGATTGACTTATTTCGCTCAATACCCTCCAGTTCCATTCATGTTGATGTAAATGGTAAGATTTCATCCTTTTTGATGGCTGAGTAGCATTTTATTATATATATAAAACACATCTTCTTTATCCATTCATCTGTCGACGGACATGTGGGCTCTTTCCACAGTATGGCTATTGTTGACATTGCTGTTATATACATTGGGGTGCAAGTGCCCCTTTGATCACTACATTTGTATCTTTGGGGTAAATACCTAGTAGTGCAATTGCTGGGTCATAGGGTAGCTCCATTTTCAACTTCTTGAGGAACCTCCGTACTGTTTATTAAACTCAACACCCAAAAGACAAATAATCCAGTCAAGAAATGGGCAGAAGATATGAACAGACATTTCTCCAAAGAAGACATATAAATGGCCAACAGACACATGAAAAAATGCTCAACATCAATTGGCATCAGGGAAATACAAATCAAAACCACAATGAGATACCACCTCATACCAGTCAGAAAGGCTAAAATTAACAAGTCAGGAAATGACAGATGTTGGTGAGAATGCAGAGAAAGGAGAACCCTCTTACAGTGTTGGTAAGAATGCAACCTGGTCCAGCCTCTGCCCATTTTTAAATCAGATCTGTTTTCTTCTCTTTCTGCTATTGAGCTGTATGACTTCTTCATATATTTTGGATATTAACACCTTATCAGATCTATTAATAGCAAATATTTTCTCACCTTTGGTAGGTTGCCTTTTAATTTTGTTGATGATTTCCTTCATTGTGCAGAAGCTTTTTAGTTTGATGTCATCCCACTTGTTTTTTTTTTCTTTTGTTGCCTTTGCCTTTTTAAAAAGATTTATTTGTATTTATTTATTTATTTACTTACTTACTTATTTACTTATTTACTTATGTGGAAAGTGTGAGCCAGGGGAGGGGCAAAGAGGGAAAATCTCAAGCAGACACTGAGGTTAGTATGGAACCCAATATGGGGCTTGATCTCATGACCCTAGTAGCATGACTTGAGTTGAAATCAAGTCAGACACTTAACCAACTGAGCCACCCAGGTGCCCCTGTCTTTGTTTTTGGTGCCAGATCCAAGAAAGCATTGCCAAGACCAAAATCATGGAATTTACTACCTATGTTATCTTCCAGGAGTTTTATGGTTTCAGTTCTTACATTCAAATCTTTAATCCATTTTGAGTTGATTTTTTGCACAGTGTAGTGGTCCAGTTTCATTATTTTGCATGTGGCTGTCCAGTTTTCTCAACATCATTTATTGAAGAGGTTCTCCTTTCCCCATTGTGTATTCTTGGCTCCTTTGTCATAAATTAATTGACCATATATGCATGGGTTGAAAATCTTATGTTGATAACAACAACAACAAAAATTTTTTAAAGATTTTATTTATTTATGTGTCAGAAAGAGAGAGAGAGCACAAGCAGGGGAACATTCTACATCAGAGAAATACAAACCAAAACCACAATGAGATATCACCTCATACCTGTCAGAATGGCTAAAATCAACAACACAAGAAACTACAGGTGTTGGCAAGGATGAGGAAGAAGGGGAACCCTCTTGCACTGTTGGTGGGAATGAAAACTGGTGTAGCCACTCTGGAAACAGTATGGAGGTTTCTCAAAAAGTTAAAAAATAGAACTACCCTACAGTCCAGCAATTGCACTATGAGGTATTTACCCAAAGAATACAAAAATACTACTTTAAAAGGATACACACACCCCAATGTTTATAGCAGCATTATTTACAATAGCCAATTTATGGAAACAGCCCAGTGTCCATCAATAGGATGAATGGATAAAGAAGATGTGGTATACATATATAAGAGAATATTACTCAACCATAAAAAGAATGAAATCTTGCCATTTGCAACAATATAGATGGAGCTGGAGAGTATTATGCTAAGCAAAATTAAGTTAGTCAGAGAAAGACAAATGCCATATGATTTCACTCATATGTGGAATTTAAGAAACAGAACACATGCACATAGGCAAAAAAGAGAGAGACATACAAAGAAACAGACTCTTAACTATAGAGAACAAACTGATGGTTACCAGAGGGCAGGGGGTGAAGGGGTAGGTCAAATAGGTGATGGGGATTAAGGAGTGCACTTGTGATGAGCATCAGGTATTGTATGGAAGTGTTGAATCACTATATTGTTCACCTGAAATTAATATTACACTATATGTTAACTAATTAGAATTTAAATTAAAACTTTATAAAAAATAAAAAAATTAAACCAATGTGTTGTATACCTAAAGCTTATGAAATATGTTATGTCAGGTATATCTCAATAAATATTAAAATAGCAAAAATAATTAAAAATTACAGTACAGAAAAATAAAAAATAAAGGATTAATACTTTTTAATTTTATTTATTTATTTTAAAGAGAGAGAGCATGAGCTTGGGGAGGAGGGGCAGAGGGAGATCACGAGAGAAGATCTCAAGCAGGCTCCACACCCAATATGGACACCAACATGGGGTTCCATCTCATGACCCTGAAATCATGACCTGAGCCAAAATCAAGAGTTGGACGCTTAACCGACTGAGCCACCCAGGTGCCCCGAAACTTTTAAATTATTTTTAAAGGGGAAAGAAACTTATACTTACAAGTTGTCTGTTGTAGTAATCAATACCATTTTATTTTGAGCTATACCTTCTGCTTTTTTGTCAATGACTTCATCAAAATTGGCCTTCTTTGTATATTCATATTCGATAGAGAATATAGTCAGATTTGTCAATCTATCTTTTTTTTGTCAATCTATCTTTACTCACTGTTTTTTTTTTAAGATTTTATTTTATTTATTTGACAGAGAGATAGAGAGAGAGCACTAGTAGGCAGAGCAGCAGGCAGAGGGAGAGGGAGAAGCAGGCTCCCTGCTGAGCAAGGAGCCTGATGCAGGACTCCACCCCAGGACCCTGGGATCATAACCTGAGCCGAAGGCAGCCATTTAACCAACTGAACCACCCAGGTGCCCCATATCTTTACTCACTGTTGATTGAAAAACTCTTTTTATTGACTTTAATTTTGAAAAGTTTCTTTCAAATGAAGCAACATATCTACAAATAGTAAAAGTCTTAAGCAGAAAGGATAGGCTTGGCAGAGATTCACAAAAATCCTATTTCACAATAAACTTTAGAAATTACATGTTTGTTTTTTCAGTATTAATTTTAGCAGTTTTCAAATGTCTCTGCTTTTTATTTTATTTTATTTTTAAAGATTTTAATTATTTGACAGAGAGAGAGAGACAGCGAGAGAGGGAACACAAGCAGGGGGAGTGGAAGAGGGAGAAGCAGGCTTCCCACTAAGCAGGGAGCCCGACGTGGGGCTTGATCCCAGGACCCTGGGATCATGACCTGAGCCGAAGGCAGATGCTTAATGGCTGAGCCACCCAGGCACCCCGTCTCTGTATTTTAATTTTTAAATTTTAAACACAAACAAGAACTCCATATTGTTATGTAAAATGACAGAATTCAGGGAACTGAAGTTTGTTTCTTCATCTTTACAATCTCTGTGTTATCATTTTTGTATCAAATTCACTGTTTTAAATCCAGAAGTATATAGTAACACAGGGGTTGAAGACAAAAACAGCATCTGTAGGGAACTCAAGCAATTCTGAACCATTATGAATTTACTCTAAAACAAATGTGTAGCTGTGTTTGAAGGTGTTGGATGCTGATTCCAAATTGACTTCCATATAGCATATGAAGTTTCAATGACAAAAATTAATGATAAATTATTTTTAAGATGATTAAAATGTGCTAATTGGAAGTTTACGTACATATTAATGTTTATTTGTTATCATTTATTATGTTAATTTTAGTTTCATGGCAAAATTGAGAGGAAAGTACAGATTTCCCATATACTCCTTGCGCCTCTCATGTATTGTTTCATTATCCCATTATCAACATCTCTCACCAGAGTGGTACATTTGTTACAATTGATGAACCTAAATTGACACATCATAATCACTCCCAAATCCATAGTTTGCCTTAGGATTAACCCTTGGTGTTATACTTTCTATGGATTTGGGTAAATATATAATGATATGTATCCATCATTATAGTGTCATACAGAGTATTTTCACCACCCTAAAAATTTTCTGTGCTCTTCCTATTCATCCCTCCAAACACTCAACCTCTGGCAACCACTGATTGTTTTACTCTTTACATAGTTTTGCCTTTTCCACAATGTCATATAGTTGGAATCATACAATATATAGCCTTTTCAGATTCGCTTCTTTCACTTAGTTACATACATTTAAGATTCCTCCATGTCTTTTCATGACTTGATAGCTCAATTGTTTTAGCACTGACTAATATTCCCTTGTCTGGATGTACCACAGTTTATCCATTCACCTACTGATGGCTATCTTGGTTGCTTCCAAGCTTCAACAATTATGAATAAATGTGCTATAAATATCCAGGTGCAGGTTTCTGTGAATATTACTTCTCAACTCCTTTGGGTATATACCAAGGGATGCAATTATTGGATCAAATGAGAAGAGCATGTTTAGTTTTGTAAGAAACTACCAAATTTCCAAGGTGGCTGTACCATTTTGCATTTACACCAGCAATGAATGAGAGTCCCAGTTGATCTACATTCTTGCCCAAATTTGGTGTTGTCAGTGACCTGGAGTTTAGCCTTTCTAAGATGTGTGTAATGGTATGAGTTATTGGTTTTTTGGAGGAAGATTATAAATGTAAAGTACCATTTTCATCATAGGATATCAAGGTTACATACCACTGACATGACATAGGACTGTTGATGTGCTGACTTTGATCTGCTGACCATTGTGTTTGTTAGGCTTTCCTACTATAAAGATATTCCTACTCCCCAATTTTCCATATTGTACTTTTAGGAAGAAAGTCACTATGTGCAACCAACATTTAAGGAGTAGGAACTTAAGCTTCCCTTCTTTTAGGTTTGAGTATCTATATATTTGGAATTCTTCTGCATGGGAAATTTGCCTATTCTTCCCCATTAATTAATTATTTTAGTCATGTATTTATATCATTATGGACTCATGGATATTTATTTTATACTTTGGGTTATAATCTGATGCTACTTTTATTTTGTTGCTCAAATTATTCTATTTTTGGCCATTTAAGAGTTCTTTCAGTGGGCTCCTATGTCCCTTTGACATATCCCACTAGTGTGTATATGAGTGTGTTTGTATGTGTATTAAACAATCCCTTACTTTCTGACACCACAAGCTGATCTAGATTCATCTTGTATACTGTGTGCCCTGGTCATAGACTAAGGCATTTTCCAAGGAACCCTGGTTCCTTTTCATGAAAATGGTACTAGATGCCAAGATCTAGGCCCTAAGTGTGTTTATTGTATTTGGGGTATCATTTATTCTAAGCTCTCTCAGTGGACAGAACAAAGAAGTATGTGTGCACATACTACCCCATGTGTGTACACATATCTACAAACATTTCTATATTTAACCATCTGTACCTATAGCAATTAAACATGCATTCTTACTAATGTCTCCAACTTCAATACATTACCACATTCATGATTCTGTGTATCCTGTTCCCCTGGCTTGTCTGTAACTTCCCATTCATGAAAGGAATTTTATATATATATATATATATACAAAATATATATATATGAGATTATTTAATCTTGTGATATAGGTGTTAGTATGTCATTTTATAGTTGAGGAAACTGAGGCTTAGAGATGATAAATTTTTTCTAAGACACAGCAATTAAGAGGTGGAAGTAAAATTCCTTCTGGGAGAAAAAAACCCCTTAAGGCACAAAATTAAAATGTGTGGGGGTGCCTGGGTGGCTCAGTTGTTAAAGTGTCTGCCTTCATCTCAGGTCATGATCTCGGGACCCTGGGATCGAGCCCCGCATCGGACTCTCTGCTCAGATGGAAGCCTGCTTCTCCCTCTCCCACTCCCCCTGCTTGTGTTCCCTTTCTCACTGTGTCTTTCTCTGTCAAATAAATAAATAAAATCTTTAAAAAAATTAAAACGTGTGGTTTGTGCAGTAGGCCATCTTGGTAAATTGGCAAAATGCATTAAAGCTATGTTGGTATGATCCAGAATTAAACACAGATAAATATGAAATTATGCCAGTTCTTTCAATGTTGTGTGCACATCTTTGAGGGCCAAACTATTATATTGAAGATCTGTTCTTAATTGTACATCACCTCATGAGTCAACTGTAAAACTTTTTAAATTTGTTTTTTATCTTCCAAAAAAAAAGCATGACTTGCTCTTAAATCATAAAGATAATTTTGTATTGTATACTTTAAGTCAATTGATTAAAGAATAATAAATAGGAAATGGATTAGATAGGGAAATTGCATAGTCATATTTTTCCTGACCCATTTAAATAATCCAAAACAACAACCATGTCCCCCAATTATGGTCTATTTTGAAATATTAATTTTGACTGTCACTGAAAATGGGGCTCTGTGAACAAAGAGCTTGGGAAACATTGCATAGCTATCAATCCCCTCTTGTAAATTCCCATTTGCTTAGTAAGGTAGTTGAGAAAACCTGCAACAAACAGTTCAACTTTTGAATAACTGCTTCCAAATTTATTTGTCCATAGAATGCTGTTTTCATGTAAAGGCTATTAACATCTCATATAGCTATACTTGGAACACAATTAGTTTTTCATTTTACAAGAGAAGGAGCACGGTTTATTTTTTCTATTTTCAGACTCTGAAACAGGGCCTGGCATATAGTAGGTCCTTAATATTTGTCAAATAAATGAATGAACAAATATTTATTGAGCTCTACTATATACCAGTCACAAGGAATACAATGCTGAAAATATAAACATGGTCTCTGCCCTATGCAACTTACAGTCTAATGGAGAAGATTATAAATAAGCAAATAAAAAATAAAATTTTAGCTAAGAGTTGTGGAAACAAACATAATGTTGAGATGCAGCATAAAGGAGGTGATGGGGATGGTAGATCTTTAAAGCATTTACACAAACAAGTCAATAGTTAACCAGAATTTGGATATTTCTAACATCAACTTTCATTCAGAATGCATGTTGAAATAGGTTGTGTTAATTAAGTTCTTGCATTAAATGGATGGCATGCTCAAAAGAACTTAGATTAAAGACTATTTACAGAGATGTGGACAAGTTTAAAAGCAGAAACAAGGGAAGAAGAGGGTCTCAAGAACCAAAGACAGCCCGGAGTCATTAGCACTCTTAGACCTGAAAAAAAGGAAGTCATGGAGCAAAGCATTGGGGTTGACTGAAAAAAAAATTATATTAAGCATTAGGTAATATGCAGGCAGTACAAACACCATCTATATAAATAAGCCAAAACTGTGATTTCATTTAGACAAAAAGCAGATTTGTCTTCTTGATTGTCTCAGCACTTATCACAATCCTCACATATAGTGGCACTCTATGTGCATTGAATATAAATTGCATCTAGGTCAGTCTTTCACACATGGTTTCCTATAAACCCTCAAATAATCATACAGACTAGTAGCTATCAGCAACAGGGATGCACTGAAAAAAGTACTTACCATCTGCCCAAATACTTAAGGTACCAAGAAAGACTGGGCTGGGGAAGGCAAAGCCAACAGTTGAGAATACTGGTAAGAAATGTCCACTTTTGGGGTATCTGGGTTGCTCAGTCGGTTAAGTGTCTGCCTTCAGCCCAGGTCATGATCCTAGGGTCCTGGGACTGAGCCCCGTGTCAGGCTCCCTGCTCAGCAAGGAGTCTGCTTCTGCCTTTCTCTCTGCCCCCCCTCCCACTCGTGCTCTCTCTCTCTCCCTTGCTTTCTCCCTCTCAAATAAATAAAATCTTAAAAAAAAAAAGAAATGTCCACTTTTACTAGCTCTCTTACTGTTATTAGCCCTGGGATACTGAATCATCCCTTGTTGGTTTCCTTAAACTCTGCTCATGCCTTTGTAAATATAATCCCTTTATTAAATTCTTCCCAAACAAAAAAAAATTACATCTAACAGATGTAACTTTCTTGAACAGCAGTAATTATACAAGTTATAATTTTTCTGAAATTTTGCAGTTAAAAAGTCAGGATAACTTTTATAAGAGTCAGAACATTTCAAATTTAGAACTATGTTCTATTTGGCAATTATATATTTCAAATTAAGAAAACTATTCTCTTGTGGGTCTAGTGAAGAAACCAGAGAAATCAGCAATAAACAGAACAGAAGTTTAAAAGGATACTGGCACAAAGGTGTAAAACAGGTCTTCTTTTGTTTATTTTTAAGCATACGAACAGTGAAACAAAAAGCACCTTAGAAAAAAGTACGTTTGCCATAAAGAGGAATTTGCCATGAATTTTCACATATAATCACTTTGTTCTATTCCATGTGAAAAAAAGATAGATTAAGCATTAATGACCTTTTTAAAAGAACAAACTGGCTCTAGGTAACTTAAAATATCTGTTTAAAAAGGGATTTGTTCAGGTCATGTGAAGTAATTTACATTTTAAAACATGCTACAAATGAAAATGGAGAGCATTATAAGCACTAAATTCTAGGTTTATTTTTCTTTTCTTTTTTCCTACTTAATCTACTAAAATGTATAGATTTATGTGATGTTTGTAACACAGAACATGAGCAATTAAATGACCACGCTGCAACATTAGAGCCAAAATTGTCTTTTTGCCAGAATCCACTTATGCAAGTGCTTAGGTGGGATTGACTCAATATTCCCCGAGATGGGTAAACTCAGGTTTAGCCAGACAAAGCCACAGTGATTACTTCAGAGATTGGTTACTTAAAATCAATGAGGCTCAATGACGAAGAAGGAAGGAAGTCATAGGATTCATAATATATTTTGGTGATGCAGTCGGTAGGATTTGCTAATAGTTCAGATGGTTAAGAGAAAGAGAAGAGTCAAGACTGATGAACCTGAGCATTTGGGTGATGGTAGCCATGTACTGAGATGGGAAACACAGAAGAAACAGGTTTTATAGAATAAAAATTAAGGGTTTAGTTCTGGACATTATAAATTTGAGATGCCTATTAGACACACATGGGTATAAGACATGTCCAGTTAACAGTTGCACAGATGAATTTAAGATAAATTTAGAATTTCTTAGTGTAGATTCCTAGCAGTAGAGTTGCTGGATCAAAGGTTATGTGCATTTTTAGAGTTGTGCCAGAGCCAGCTTCTACTGGCTCATAAGAGTTGATTGTTAAATTTTCAAGACTTTTATGAGCCAATTATTAGAAATAGTCATTTAAAAAACTAAATTACATAAGCTTACAATTAAATACATTACTTTTTTTTAAAAAAGGATAATAGGGGGTGGTGTCAGAGGAGATCTAGTAGAGAGCCAGGATGTTCACCACTGCCCAACAATAAGGAAGTTACTTTGTTCTCCCCCATAGTGTCCATGGGAGGTCCTATTGGGAACAGAAATGAAGCACACCTATCTTTCCTAGGCAGATTGGTATTGGTTGGAGCACTAGTGGAGAACCAGAACTTCTATGCTTGCCCAGCAGTAATGAATAGCCCCCATCCTGCATGTAAACAGAGTCCAAATTGGAAACCTGGACTTGTACCCTGACTTCTTCCCCACCTTGCAATAATGAGGTGGTGGGCACATCCCTTCCCCTGCCATAGAAATGTCAGAGAAAGCTGGCTAAAACAGGATATTTAAATAATATTCACGGCTCAATCCAAAACCTAAATAAAGGGACAGAGAAGCATGGTAAGTTAAATTCAACGGTGAAGCAATTGGCAAAATCCAGACAGTATAAATACCCAGTTTCTGCAATAACAATAAAACAACAACAAAAATTTTGTAAGAAAATTTTTAAAGGAGGGGAGAGAGTCCTTACAGACTAAAAAAGACTTGAGATTTATTGGTGAAACACAGTGTGGACATTATTAGGATTCTGATTGAAATAGTCTGTCAAAAGAAATGAGACAAGAAAAATTGTAAAATGATGTTTGATGGTAATAAAGAATTACAGCTAAAAATTACTGCTGGTTTTTTCATACTTAAAAAAATATTCAGGGGCACCTGGGTGGCTCAATCGTTAAGTGTCTGCCTTTGGCTCAGGTCATGATCCCAGGGTCATGGGATCGAGCCCCGCATCGGGCTCCCTACTCTGCAGGAAGCCTGCTTCTCCCTCTCCCACTCCCCCTGCTTGTGTTCCTTCTCTCACTGTCTCTCTCACTCTGTCAAATAATAAATAAATAAATAAAAATCTTTATTAAAAATTTTTTAAATAAATAAGTAACATCCAGAGTCTCAAAACCCCAAGATGTCAAAGTTTCAATCAAAAACCACACATCACACCTGGAACTAGGAAAACCTCAAACTAAATTACAAATAAACAAACAAAAAAGATAATCAATAGCTACCATTCTGAGATGACAGAGATTTTAGGTCTATATGACAAAGATTAAAGTAGCCATCATAAAAATACTTCAAGAAACAAATGTAAAAACATGCTTGAAACATGGAAAAATAAAAATTCTTGGTAAAGAAATCAGAAATGTACCACATCTTCTTTATCCATTCATCCGCTGAAGGGCATCTTGGCTCTTTCCACAGTTGGGCTATTGTGGACATTGCCGCTATGAACATTGGGGTGCACATGGCCCTTCTTTTCACTACATCTGTGTCTTTGGGGTAAATACCCAGTAGTGCAATTGCTGGGTCATAGGGTAGCTCTATTTTTAATTTTTTGAGGCACCTCCACACTGTTTTCCAAAGTGGCTGTACCAACTTGCTTTCCCACCAACAGTGTAAGAGGGTTCCCCTTTCTCCACAACCTCTCCAACATCTGTTGTTTCTTGCCTTGTCAATTTTTGCCATTCTAACTGGTATAAGGTGGAATCTCAGTGTGGTTTTGATTTGAATTTCCCTGATGACTAATAACGATGAACATTTTTTCATGTATCTGTTAGCCCTTTGTATGTCTTCTTTGGAGAAGTGTCTGTTCATGTCTTCTGCTCATTTTTTGACTTGATTGTTTTTTGAATGTTGAGTTTGAGAAGTTCTTTATAGATCTTGGATATCAACCCTTTATCTGTAGTGTCATTTGCAAATATCTTCTCCCATTCTGTGGTTTGCCTCTTTGTTTTGTTGACTGTTTCCCTTGCTGTGTCCATATATACAGTGGAATATTATTCAGCCATCAGAAAGGATGAATACCCAACTTTTACAACAACATGGATGCAACTGGAGGAGATTATGCTAAGTGAAATATATCACGCAGAAAAAGTCAATTATCATATGGTTTCACTTATTTGTGGAACATAAGGAATAGCATGGAGGATATTAGGAGAAGGAAGGGAAAAATGAAGGGGGGGAAATCGGAGGGAGAGATGAACCGTGAGAGACTATGGACTCTGAGAAACAAACTGAGGGTTTTAGAGGGGAAGGGGTTGGGGGGATGGGTTAGCCCAGTAATGGGTATTAAGGAGGGCAGGTACTGCATGGAGCACTGGCTGTTATACAAAAACAATGAATCGTGGATCACTACATCAAAAACTAATGATGTATTGTATGGTGACTAACATAACATAAAAAAATAAAATAAAAAAAAAGTCAAAGGAAAAAAAAGAAATAGGAAATATAAGGATGGACCAAATGGAAACTTTAGAATTGAAAAATGTGATAACCAAAATAAAAACTCAGTGGATGGACTCAACAGCAGAATAGAGGGATCAGAGAGAAGAACTAATGAACTACAAGATATAAAAATAGAAATTACTCTATCTGAACAACAAAGAGAAAATAGACCAAAAAGAACAACAACAACAACAAAAGAACAGAGCCTCAGGAACCTGTGGGACCATAACAAAAGATCTAATGTTTATGCCATCAGAGTCCTAGAAGAAGAGAAAGGGGGCATGGTTAAAAAAGTACTTGAGGAAATAATGGCTGAAAATTTCCCAAATATAGGAAAAGACACACACCTACATATTCAATAATCTGACTAAATTCCAGAAAGGCTAAACCCAAGAAATCTAAACAAAATCCATCATAGTTAAACTTTTGAAAACTAAAGACATTAAAAATCTTGCAAGCAGGGAGAGAGAAACAACACCTTACCTATCAGAGAGAAAAGTAGTTCAAATGACAATGGATTTCCTCATCAAAAACCATGGAAGTCAGGGGCGCCTGGGTGGCTCAGTCGGTTAAGTGTCTGACTCTTGATTTTGACTCAAGTCATGATCTCAGGGTCGTGGGATTGAGCCCTACATCAGGCTCTGTGCTCAGTGGGGAGTCTGCTTCTCTCCTTCCTCCCATGCTCCTGCTCTCTCTCTCTCTCCCTCTCTAAAATAAATAAATAAATAAATTTTTTTTTTAAGCCACCAAAGTCAGAAAGAAGTGACACAAGACTTTTAAAATACTAAAAGAAAACAACTGTGAACCCAGAATTCTATATCCAGCAAAAATATCCTTTAGGAATGAAGGGAAAACCAAGACATTCTCAGATAAAGGAAAACTAAGAAGTTGTCATCAACAAACACACACAGAAAGAATGGTTAAAAGTTCTCTAAACAGGAAGGAAGGGACTAGGGGCTCCTCCTGGGTGGCTCCATCAGTTAAGCATCTGCTTTAGGCTCAGGTCATGATCCCAGGGTCCCAGGATGGAGCCCCCAGGCAGCGTCAGGCTCCCTGCTCACTGGGGAGTTTGCTTCTCCCTCTCCCTCTGCCCCTTCCTCCTGCTCGTGCTTTCTCTCATTTTTGCTCTTGCTTGCTCTCTCTCAAATAAATAAAATCTTTATTAAAAAAAAGAAAGAAAGAAAGAAAAAAGAGACAAAGAAAAGCTAACTTGGAGCATCAGAAAGGATGAAATAATACAGTAAGGAAAAACATAATTAAATATATTAGATTTTCCTTCTTTTTTTTGAGGTTTCTAAAATATATTTGACAACTGAAGCAAAAATTTTGACACTGATGTGGTTGTACGTGTGTGTAGAGGAAATATTTAAGACTATTTTATTATAAAGTGGGGAAGTATAAAGGAAAATGAAGGAGAGTATGTTTTCTATACTCCCCTCAAACTAATAAAATGACATCACTAGACTGAAAGGTTATGTATGTATGATATAATACTTAAAGCAATCCCTAAAAAGGCTACACAAAGAGATCCACTCAAAAACACTATAAAAAAATAAAAATGGAATTCTAAGAATATTCAACCAACCCACAGGAAGGCAGGAAAGAAAATAGAAAAATGAAAAACAGGACAAACAGAAAGTTAAAAATAAAATGACAACTTAAGCTCTAAAATGTTAATAATTTCCTTAAATGTAAATGATCTAAATACAAATTAATAGAGATGGTCAGAGTGAATTAAAAAACACAATCCAACTATATTATGTCTATAAGAAACTCACTTCAAATATATTGATACAGTCAGTTTGACAGTAAAAGAATGGAGAAAGTAACATCATACAAACATTAATTAAAAGTAAGTGGTAGTGTTCCCAGCCACTGCCATGCCATGGTTGCTTGCTCACACCAGGGACACCTGTAGCTCCCTGAGCTCCAGCTGAAGGAGAAGAGGGGAAAGTAAGGAGGTCTTTATACCATGGCTCCTACAAAGTGGACTGCAAGGTTGCAGCTTTTGGTGCTTTGTAGGAGGCAAGTGAGGCCTAGCTGGTGGGCCTTTTTGAAGACACCAACATGTATGGTATCCATGCCAAACACATAACAATTATACCAAAAGACACCCAGCTAGCATGGCACATAGGTGGAGAACATGCTTAAGAATCCACTATGGGGCGCCTGGGTGGCTCAGTTGGTTAAGCGACTGCCTTCGGCTCAGGTCATGATCCTGGAGTCCCGGGATCGAGTCCCACATCGGGCTCCCTGCTCAGCGGGGAATCTGTTTCTCCCTCTGACCCTCTTCCCTCTCGTGCTCTCTATCTCTCATTCTCTCTCTCAAATAAATAAATAAAATCTTAAAAAAAAAAAAAAAGAATCCACTATGATGGAAAACATTTCATTCTTAAAAAAAAAAAATCTCTTCTTGGTAGTTCTGAATGTTAGATTTTTTTTTTTCCATAGAGTCAAAAGGTACCTAAAGTATATGATTGCAAGTGGAAAAATAGAAGACAGAAATCAGTTAGTGGCAGTTTTTCCATTTTCATTTGTGTGTGAATTTTTAATATAAATGTGGGAACATAAAACCTTAATGCAAGTCAAAGTGTTTCAGTGAACAAATTTCAGCAGTTCAACTTTATAACAATTATAAATAAACCTGTTAAATTTTTAAAAAGTAATAAATATATAAATAAATAAGTAGTCATGGCTATATTAATATCAGATAAGGTACAGTTCAGAGCAAAGAACATAACCAGGAACAGAGAAATACATTACATAATGATTAACCCACCAAGAAGACATAGCAATCCTAAATATATATGCACCAAACAACAGGTCTGCAAAACATGTAAAGTAAAAACTGGTAGAACTGAAAGGATAAATCAACAAATCCACAACTAGAGTTGGAGACTTAAACACCCATCTGTCAACAACTGTTAGGCTGGATAACAGATCTAAATATAAAAGCTAAAGCTATTAGAAGAAGAAAAAAGTAAGAGAATATCTTCATGGTCATGAATTAGGCAAAGTTTATGCAGACGGGACCCAGAAAACCATAACAGAAAAGATTGATAAAAATGGACTTCATCAAAATTTAAACATTAATTAATTAACAAAAATTAAAACATCTGTTTATTGTAAGGATATGCACATTTTATTTATTCATTTATCAGTTAATAGACATTTGAGTTGTATCCACTTTGTTGGCTATTATGAATAATGCTGCTATGAACATTTGTGTGCAAGTTTTATGGAATATGTTTTTATTTTCTTTGATATACACACTGAGTAGAATGGTAATTCTTTGTTTAACAATTTGAGGAATTGTCACATTGTTTTCTGAAGTGGCTCTACTATTTAACATTCTTACTGGCAGTAAATGAGGATTTCAATTTCTCCACATCCTTGTCAACACTTATCATAGTCTTTTAACTTTTTAATTTTTTTGTAAGACTTTATTTGAGAGAGGGAGGGAAAGAGAGAGAGTGGGGGGAAGAGGAAGAGGGAGAGAGAATCTCAAGCAGACCCTACTGAATGCAGAGCCCTATGTGGGGCTCAATCTCATGACCCTGAGATCATTACCTGAGCCTAAATCAAGAGTCAGATGCTTAACCAAATGAGCTACCCAGGTGCCTCTATTATAGTCTCTTAGATTACAGCCATCCTACTGGATGTGAAGTGGTATCTCCTTTGGGCTTGATTTGCAAATGATATTGATCACCTTTTATATGCTCATTAACCACTAGTATATCTCCTTTAGAGAAGTATCTAAATTGGTATGTCCATTTTTAAATTGCATCATTTGTCTTTTAAAATTTTTTAGTGATGATTTTTTTAATTCCAGTATAATTGACATACAGTGTTATATTCATTTCAGGTGTACAATATAGTGATTCAACAATTCTATAAATTACTCATTGCTCATCATGATAAGTGTACTCTTAATCCACTTCACCTATTTCACCCATCCTCTCACCCACCTCCCCCCCAGTAATGAGCTGTTTGTTCCCTATATTTGAGTCTGTTTTTTTAGTTTCTCTCTTTTTTCCTTTGTTCATTTATTGTGTTTCTTAATTTCCACATAGGAGTGAAATCATATGGTGTTTGTCTTTCTCTGTCTGACTCATTTCACTTAGCATGCCCTCTAGTTCCATCCATGTTGTTGTAATTGCAAGATTTCATTCTTTTTTATGGCTGAGTAAAAGTCCATTGTATACATATGCCACATCTTCTTTATCCATTCATCTATCAATAGACACTGGGGCTGCTTCCATATCTTGGCTATTGTAAATAATGCTGCAATAAACATAGGGGTACATATATCCTTTCAAATCAGTGTTTTGTGTTTTTGGGAGGTAAATACCCAGTACTGGAATTACCAGGTCATATGGCAATTCAATTTTTAATTTTTTGAGGACCTTTGTACTGATTTCTTCAGTGGCCGCGTCAATTTGTATTCCCACCCACAGTACATGAGGGTTCCAAAAGCTGTAGTAATCAAAACAGCATGGTACTGGAACAAAAACAGACAGATTAATGGAACAGAATAGAGTCCAGAAATAAACTCATGCTTTTATGGTCATTTAATCTATGACAAAGGAAGCAAGGATATACAATGGGAAAAAGATCGTCTCTTCAGTAAATGGTATTGGGAAAACAGGACAGCTACATACAAAAGAATGAAACTGGGCCACTTTCTTACACCATTCACAAAAATAAACTCAAATGAATTAAAGACCTAAATGTGAAACCTGAAACAATAAAATTCCTAGAAGAAAACACAAGCAATAATTTCTTTGATGTCGGCTATAGAAACATTTTTCTAGATATGTCTCCTCTGGCAAGGGAAACAAAAACAAAATGAAGCTATTGTATTTATTAAAATAAAACTATTGGGACTACATCAAAATAAAAAGCTTCCACATAGTGAAGGAAACTACCAACAAAACAAAAAGGCAACCTACTGAATGGGAGGAGATATTTACAAATGCTATATCTGATAAGGGGTTAATATCCAAAATATATAAAGAACTTATATAGCTCAACACCAAAAAACAAATAATCTGATTAAAAATGGGCAGACAACCTGAATAGATATTTTTCCAAAGAAGACATCCAGATGGCCAAAAAACACATGAAAAGATGCTCAACATCACTAATCATCAGGGAAATGAAAATTAAAACCGCAATGAGATATCACTTTGCTTTTTTTTCCTTAGATAAAATTGATATTTTTGAACAGTCAAGCCAATTATCTCATAAAGATCTCAAAATCTTTATCTGATTGCCTCTTCAAAATTAGATTCAGGTTAAACATTGTTGGCAAGAAATTTCCTATATAGTATTGTGTACTCTGTATCACATCAGGAAGTACCTAATGTCAATTAATTCCTTCACGGTCATGCTAAGTTTGATCACATGATTAAAGTGGTGTCCAAAAGATCTCTCCATTGTAATAATACCTTTCTCCTTCATGATTAAGTAATCTTAGGGGTGATCCTTTGGGATCATGTAAATATCCTGTTACCCATCAAACTTTCACACAATAATTCTAAGTATTGCTTGGGTAATTACAAGATAGGATTTCTTAACTCTGTTATTCATTCTTCTTCCTTTTTTTTTAAATTCAATTAGCCAAGGTATAGTACATCATTAGTTTTTGACATAATGTTCAATGATTCATTAGTTGAATCATATCACGTGCCCTCTTTAATTCCCCTCATGGTTCATTCTATTTTTCTTTTTCATTCAACACTTACTTACTGGGTGTCTACCATGTGCTAGGCACCATGCTAAGAATTGAAGATAGTTAGGTGACCAAAATAAACACATTTCCTCATTCTCATGGAGGGAAATAAATAAGGAAATAATCTCTTCTCAGCACTCCAAGAAAGAGTTACATAAAATATCTAAAGAATAAGTTCTACTTTTATAGATCATCATCTTTGTTCCGAGTAAAGGGCAATAGACACATGCCTGGGTTCCTTTGTTGTTTTTGCCTCTCTCTTCCTTTTTAAAAAACTGGCAGTTCATACACCATAGAATTTACTTTTTCAATAAAGTGTACATTTCAGTGATTTTTTAGTATCTTTACAAAATTGTGCAGTGATCACCACTTTCTAGTTCAAGCATTTTTATCACCCCTAACAGGAACTTTGTGCCCATTAGCGTTATTCCCTGTTTTTTTCCTCCAGTAGCCCCTTACAACACTTAATCTACTTTCTGTCTCTGCAGCTTATTCTGCACTTTTTATTTAAATGGAATCATACGGGGGCACCTCGGTGGCTCAGTCGTTAAGTGTCTGCCTTTGGCTCAGGTCATGATCCCAGGGTCCTGAAATCAGGCCCCTAGTCGGGCTCCCTGTTCCAAGGGAAGCCTGCTTCTCCCTCTCCCACTCCCCGATTGTGTTCCCTTTCTCACTATCTCTCTGTCAAATAAATAAATAAAAATCTTTAAAAATCTTTAAAAATAAAAAAATAAGTGGAATCGTACAGTAGGTAGTCTTTTGTGTCAGTCTTCTTTTACTTAGCATAATTTTCATCCATGTTGTACCATTTATTAGTACTTCATTCCTTTTTGACTAAAAATATTCCATTGTATGGATTTATCATATTTTGTTTATCCATTCCTCACTTTATCTCAGATTACACAGCTCTTCCTAAGTTTTTAAATGGCTGCATAGTTTTCCATTGTGTAAATGTGTCACAGTTTATTCTAATCAGTCCCTGCGGCTGGATATTTAGGATATTTACAATATTTTGCTACTACAAATAATGTTTATTTATAATGCTATTACAAATACACATAATAAAATATTTGTGCATGTCTTTTTCCTATCCTCTTTTTAAAATTTTATTTATTTATTTGACAGAGAGAGCACAAGCAGAGGGAACAGCAGAGGGAGAGGGAGAAGCAGGCTCCCTGCCAAGCAGAGAACCCAATGCGGGACTCAGTCCCAGGACCCTGGGATCCTGACCTGAGCTGAAGGGAGATGCTTAACTGATTGAGTCTATCTTGAAAGTGTATTTCCAGGTTAAATTCCTAGAATTAAAATTATAGGGTTAAAACATGAAAGCATATGTAGTTTTGTTATGTGTTGCCAAATTCACTTCATAGAGGATGTACCATTATTTTATTCCTGTCGGTAATGAATAGAGTGCTTGTTTCCCCATAGCCTAACCAACTGAGTACACAGTACATTTTTTACCAAATTTTATTTTTTTACCCAACTTTTCAGTGAGAATTATATTTTTACTTTGCATTTATCTAATTTTGAGTGAAGTTGAACATTTTTTGAAATGTTTAAAGATCATCGTAGAGTATCCAACATCATCTGACCTGCCCCAGATGAGAACCGTATTAAACCATATTAAACCATATTAAACAATAAATCTTGTTTTAAGCCACTAAGTTTTGAGGTGGTTTGTTACACAGCTGACTCGAATAGTCCCATTGGCCAACACAAATCATATGACTGAGCCTAACTACAAGGGGCTGGGAAGTACAGTCTGCCTCCTGTAGGAATAATCGCTAGTTAACCTGGCAAAGAAAATAGATAAAAGAGAACAGTGAGTAATTGGTCCTATAGTTCAATCTAGCACAGTGTTCTTTTTTCCTTATCTTTATCAAATTTAGCATTTGACAGTTTTCCTTCTTTTTGGTGCTCTGCAATAATTTAGGTAGCACTGGAATCATTCGCATGTGAGAGGTTGTGTAATTCCCTTGTCAAAACATCTGACCTGGTGCTTTTTTGAGAGATATCTCTTCGATGACTTTCTGTTTCTTCTATGCAAATTGGTCTATTTAAGCTTTCTATCTACATTGGAGTTAATGTGAGTAAATTTTATTTTACTAGAAACTCTGCATTTTAAATTATATTTAAATGTGTTTGCATAGAGTTGTGCAAAGTAGTCTCTCGTCATTTGTTTTGATATTCTCTATATCAGTGTTTATTTCCCATTTGTCATTTCTTATTTTGTGTATGTGTGCTTTCTCCCACTTTATCAGGTAAGCTAGTGGTTTTCTATTTTATTGACTTTCTCCAAAGAAACAGAAATTTTTATTTCTTGTTATTAGTTATGTAATTTCTCTGTGTTCTACCTCAATAGCAACTGCTTTTATATTTATTGTGCCTTTCCTCTGCTTTCATTTGATTTATTTTCCTTTCCTAGCTACTTGAGTTGAAAATTAATTCATACTTTTATTGATGAAAGTATTTAAGGCTGTAGGCTTTCCTCTGATCACTACTTTGTGTCCTTAGATTCTGATATCTAGACATTATTATTTTTTTAGAATTCTAGAATTTTCATTTGTTTTTCCCTTTTAGCCAAGAGTTATTTGCTAGAGAGTTTTTAAATTTGTAGTTGGAAGAAACTTTTTAAAAAATTTTCACTCTTGGGCGCCTGGGTGGCTCAGCCATTTAGCGTCTGCCTTCGGCTCAGGTCATGATCCCAGGGTTCTGGGATCGAGCCCCACATCGGGCTCCTTGCTCAGCAGGGAAGCCTGTTTCACCCTCTTCCACTCCCCCTGCTTGTGTTCCCTCTCTTGCTGTCTCTCTCTGTCAGAAAATAAATAAAAATCTTTAAAAAAACCATTTTTTTCACTCTTGGGAGCACCTGGGTGGCTCAGTCAGTTAAGTGTCTGACTCCTGATTTCAGCTCAGGTCTTGATCTCAGGGTCATGAGTTCAAGTCCCATGTGAAGCTTAAACACTGAGTGTAGAGCCTACCTAAATAAATAAATAAATAAATAAATAAATAAATAAATAAATAAAAATTTTTACTCAAAAATAAAATAAAAAGTAAAGGGGGTGCCTGGCTGGTTCAGTTGGTAGAGCATGTGACTCTTGCAACTCTTGATCTCAGGATTGTGAGTTCGAGCCCCATGTTGGGCATGGAGATTACTTAAAAATAAATAAATAAATAAATAAATATTTTTACTCTTGATTTCTAGTTTTCTTAGATTGTAATAAGAGAATGTTGTTTGTAATATATCTACTTCATGGTATTTGTTGAGTTTTTTTTTAACTCACTATGTGACTTATTTCATAAATGCTTCATGTGCACTAGAGAAGTAGGTATATTTCCTATTACCAGAGTGTAAAGTTTGATATATATGTTAAAGTTACCATATCTGTTACATTGTTTAGAACTTCTTTATTTTTACATCTTTTGTTAAAATTGACATGTTAGATTTAGAATCACATATTATAAATTCATATAATTAGTGTGTTTCTATTTCTCCTATACCTCTTTTTTTTTTTAAGGAAGCTTGTTTGTATTTACCTGGTATATCTTTGCCTATCCTTTTTTTTTAAGCTTTATGGTTCACTTAATTTGAGGTATGTCTCTTAAGTAAAGCATAGATTGACTTTTGTCCTGAAATATGAATATCTTTTTCTTTTTTTAATATCTTTTTCTTTAATAGGTGAAACAAGTCCAATTTATTTATTTGTTTATTTATTTATAAATATTTTATTTTTCTTAAGCAATCTCTATACTCAACGTGGGGCTCAAATTCACAACACTGAGATCGAGTTACATGCTTTACCAACTAAGCCAGCCAGGTGCCCCAGAACAAGCCCATTTATTTACATTTGTTGGTATGATCTATGTATTTGATCTCAACTGAAATAATACAAAGTATATTTTGTAACCACAGATAGTGGAAATAGCCCATGGATCAAAAAGGAAGTCATAAGGGAAGTTAGAAATATTTTTAATTGACTGAAAATGAAAATGTAACTTATCAGAATTTGTAGGATGCAGGGACATTTGAGAAACTGTTTCTTTTTTTTAAAGATTTTATTTACTTATTTATGAGAGAGAGAGAGAGAGAGAGAAACAGCATGAGAGGGGAGAGGGTCAGAGGGAGAAGCAGGCTCTCCACTGAGCCGGGAGCCTGATGTGGGACTCAATCCCAGGACTCTGGGATCATGATCTGAGCCGAAGGCAGTCGCTTAACAAACTGAGCCACCCAGGCGCCCCAGAAACTATTTCTTTTAGAAAACAAGAAGTGTCCCAAATCATTAAGCTCTAAGCTTTCACTTTTAAGAAGAAAAGAGCAAGTTAAACTGAAAGCAAGGAGCCAGAAGGAAATAATAAAGGTAAGAACAGATATCACTGAAATTGAGAACCGAGAAACAATAAAGAAAATCAGTGAAGCCAAAAGATGGTTCTTTGAAAAGTTCAATACAATTGATATATTCAATTGATCAAAATAAATAAATAAAAGAGAGAGAAGATATTAATTGCCAATATTAAGAATGTAAGAGGGAACATAACTTCATATACTACATATATTTAAAAAATAAGGCAATATTATGACAAACTTATTTTCAAAAATTTGACAACAAAAATAAGATGGACAAATTCCTTGAAAGTGACAAACTACCAAAGTTTACTAAATGAAATAGATTGCCTGAACAGCCCCATATCTATTTTAAAATTTGAATTTATACATAAAAACTTTGCCACGAAGAAACTCCAGTTCCAGAGGGCTTCAATGATTAATTCCACCAAATATTTAAGGAAGTTATAATACCATTCTATTTAAACTCTTTCTGAAAATAGAAGAAGAGAGAGCACTCTTCTTCTCCTAACTCATTACTCTAGTATCAAAGCCAGAAAAAGATGTGTCTTAGTCCATTTGAGCTGCTATAACAAAATATCATAGACTGGGTGACTTATAAACAACAGAAATTTATTTCTCATAGTTCCAGAGGCTGAGAAGTCCAAGATCAAGGCTCTGGCAGAATCAGTGTCTGATGGAGGCCTGCTTTCTGATTCATAGGTGGAAGGGACTAGGGAGCTCTGTGGGGTCTCTTTTATAAGAGCACTAATCCCATTCATGAAGTTTCCACCCTCATGACCTAAGTAGTTCTCACAATCTCCTGATAGCATCACATTGAGCATTATGTCTCAACATATGAATTTTGAGGGGACACACATCCATCTATAGCAAGATGTTAATAGGAAAGAAAGCTATAAATCAATACCACTAATGAACATACTCATAAAAATTTTTAACAAAATATTAGCATATCAAATCCAGTAATATGTAGGAAGTATGATCAAAACCAAGTGGGGTTTGTGGGGTTCCTCCTAGAAATGCAAGGATAATTCAGTATTTGAAAATCGATATAACTCACCCTTCTTAACAGGTTAAAAAACAACAACAACAACAAATAATCACCTCAATAAAAGCAGAAAAAAGTTATCAAATTCCACATCCATTTATGATTTTAAAATAAAAAGTGTAAACGTACTAGGAAGAGAAGGAAACTTCCCTAACCTAATAAAGAGCATCTATGAAAAATCTAGAGCTAATATCATGGTGAAAGATTGTTTTCTTCCTAAAATCAGAACTAAGGCAAGGATGTCTACTCTCATCACTTCCATTAAACATTGTATTGGAGGTGACAGCCAGTGCAGTAAGGCAAGAAAAAGAAATAAAAGGCATACAAATTGGAAAGGAAAAAAATAAAACTCTTTACTTATAGACAATATGGTTATCCATGAAAACCTACCAAAAAAAAAAAAAAAAAAAAACCCGAAAACCTAGAATGATTAGTAAGTTTAGCAAGGTTGGAGGATATAAGGTCAGTATAAAAAAGTCACTGTATTTCTCCCTATGATCCAGTAATTGCACCCCTGGGTATTTAGGCAAAGAATACAAAAGCACTAGTTAAAAGGGTTACATGCATCCCTATGTTTAGAGCAGCTTTATTCACAATAGCCAAATTATAGAAGCATCCCAAGTATCCATCAATAGATGAGTGGATAAAGAAGATGTAGTATAATAGACAATGGAATATATTCAGCCATGAAAAAGAATGAGATCTTGCCATTTGCAACAACATGAATGGAGCTAGAGAGTATAATGCTAAGTGAAATAAGTCAGTCAGAGAATACCATAAGATTTCACTCATATATGGAATTTAAGAAATAAAACAAAGGAGCAAAGGAAAAAAGAAGGGAGAGAGACAAACCAAGAAACAGACTTAACTATAGAGAACAAACTCATGGTTACCACAGAGGAGGGAGGTGGGGTATGGGTGAAATAGGTGATGTGGATTCAGGAGTGCACTTGTCATCATGAGCACTGAATGATGTATGGAATTGTTGAATAACTATATTATACACCTGAAATTAATAATAACACTGTATGTTAACTATACTGAAATTTAAAAAGTCACTATATTTCTGTATGCTGGAATAAACAATTGCAAATTGAAATGAAAACAACTTAAAAATGTGAAATGTTTAGGATCAAGTTTGACAAATTTTATGCAATATCTATATAGAAAGTGGCAAAATATTAATGAAAAAAAAATTTAAACCTGAATAGGTAGAGAGATATTCATGGTTAGAAGACTCAAAATTATTGACGTGTCAGTTCTCCCCAAATTGATTTATAGATCTGACATAACTCCAATCATTTTTTGAGAATTTGACACACTAATTCTAAAATTTGAAAATGTATACAGAAATCAAAGGATCTGGAATATCAAAATTAAATTTGAACAAATACAGTTGCATTGGTTTCAAAACTACTTGATTTCAAGACTTATTATAAAGCTATGATAATCAAGACAGTGTTATATTTGCATAATGATAAACATATAGATCAATGGTACAGAACAGAAAGCCATAATTAGACCTACATATATATGGTCAATTGATTTTTCCAAAAAAAATGTCAAGATAATTCAATGGTTAAGGATCGTGTTTACAATAAATGATCCTAGAATAACTGGATATACATATACAAGGAAAAAAAGCCTTCAACCCTTACCTCAAACCATATATAAAAATTTATTTGAAATGGATCACATACCTAAATGTAAATTATAAAGCTTTGAAGCTTCTAGGAGAAAAACTTTTTTCCCCTGGTTTAAGCAGATTTCTTGGAACACACAAAGCATGAACAGGAAAATTTAAAAATTGATAAATTGCATTTCAATAAATTAAAAACTTCTCTTCAAAAGACAAGATTAAATGAAAAGACAACCCACAGACTGAGAGACAATATTTACAAACACATACTGATAAAGGTCTTGTATCCAGAATATACAAAGGACTTTCAAAACTCAATAAGGAAATAAACAAATGAAAAACAATAAAAATGGGCCAAATATTTGTACAGACACTTAGTTTAACTTTTCCTTGAGCATACTACTATTTGGGGGGGTGGTTCTAGCTTTATAAAGGGGCTTTTGGTCAGTCTTCCTACTTCATGATTCCCCTAACCATTGTCTTTTAGCCTTTCTTTAAAACCAAAACTTTAGGTTACCAGGTGTTATGGGCTGAATTGTGTCTCCCCCAAAAGACACTGACGTCCTAACCTCCAGTACTTGTGAGTATTACCTTATTTGGAAATAGCCTTAGCAGATAATTAATGTAAGATGAGGTTTTTAGGGTGGGCCCTAATTCATTATGACTGGTGTTCTTATAAATAGGGGAAAACTGGACATACATAGAGGAAAGACAATGCCAAGACCTAGGAAGAACACCATCTACAAGCCAAGAAATGTCTGAGGCTATCAGAAGCTAGGAGAAAGGAATGGAATAGATTCTTCCTCAGCCCTCAGAAGGAACCAACATGATTTCAGACTTCTACCCCTTAGAAATGTGAGAGGATACATTTCTGTTGTTTTAGCCACCCAGTTTGTGGTACATGTTATGGTAGCCCAGGAAACTAACACATTAGAGACCAGTGGATGCCCCTAGAGCACCCGGCATCAGGACTCACTTTCCCTCATTTTTTGTCTCTGTAGATTTCCCTTACTTTCTTACCAGCGCACTTTGCATACCAAAACATGTTTTAAAAAATATTTTATCCAACAAGTTATTTACTTATTTGGGGATTTTTTTTTCTTTTCTTTTCTTTCTTTTTTTTTTTTTAGAAAATCTAGTCTTCATTTTGTCGGAAATGAAAGTCTACCTGACTCTTCTAGAGTAACTTTTTGAAAATGGAGTTTGGTTTCTCTCAGGCACTTCTTACTTTCCAAGTCCAATTTATTATTTCTTTTGTGCTTTCATTATACCTAACATCCTATTATATTCTGTATATGGTATTTTGTTTCCCTTACTAAATTGCCAGTTACTCACCTTTGTATACTAGTACATAGAAAAATACCTCACATATAATAGGTATATAATAAGTGGTTATTAAATGGAATGTACTTGTATATTGGTCACATGTACATATGTGTATATAGCTGCTTGGAGCAATGACTTTAAGTCTTAACTCAAAGTTTTTATTCTTAATCCACAAATATCTGTGTTACTCAAGATTATGTTTACCTAAGAGGAATTTTCTTTTCTTTCTGATTAATATAACTAAATATAAGTCTCAGGAAACCTGTTGGTTTATGTCAAAACAAGTTTCCTATATTAGATCATAAAATGACTTATTAATAAATATTATTCTTAATTGTTATAATGCTGTAATGTAAATATAATTATACCCATTTTACAAATGTAGAAATGAAGATCAGAAAGGTTAAGTACCCGTTCCACGGTGAGATACATATAATGTACCAGAGTTGGAAATAAAGTTTATTTGGCTCTAAAACCATTCACTCACTAGCCTACACTGACTACTTATTATGGATCCCATTATGTTATGATTATGAAACTCCTAGGTATTTTTCTATTCCCATTTGAAACAGAGTATCATAGTGACTATGATACCTTTCAAAATACCTACTTATTTCTGCTTTTAATAATATAATTCATGTCCTTGCAGTTACTCTCTATTGTTCACCTGATGTATTTGCTAGATCTAGACACCCTCAGAGAGTACAGGCTGGAAAAATAGTCAATTATTTTGAGGTGGCTTTTCCTTTTTCTTCTCAATAAGGGAAGTTTTGCACTATAGGATATTTAAATCCATATCTTAAGTCTTCTAATAAGATTTTCCCTAATAAAACTGCTTTTTTGTGTGTGCGATCTGCACCACAAATTACCATGCACTCAGACCTTGCTTTCCAGTTGTTATGTTATACCATATGTAAACTTTATTTACCCAAATAGTTTTTAAGTTCCTTAAGGTCAAGAATGGATGTTCTGTTATTCTGTATTCCTCATAATGATAATTGCCACTTATTAAAGGTTTACTGAATACCAGGAGATTTACACACATTTCATTTATTATTTGCAATAACATGGGAAATTAGGTATTATTACCCCCATTTTACAGATGTGGGAAGCCTCTGATATAATTAATCCCAAGGTCATAAATCTATTAAGTGACTATAATGATGAGTACTTAATATGTGGTTGTTGAATTGACTGATATGTAGTAATTCTCCTGAAAGATCTTTCCATCTGGCCATAATGAAGTTAAAGAAGACATGGGTTTGTATCATTATGCTATAAATTACTAGCCTGTGATTATGGGCAAGTTACTCAGCATCATTAAATCTGGGTTTCCTGATTTGTAAAATGCAAGAATAAAGCCCAATCCATGAGAGGGGTTATGAATATTAAATTAGGTAACACAGATACAAAATAATATTGATTTATTAACATGCTTGATTTTATTCCTTTTCTCTCTCCTTTTACTGAAATGTAAACTGAATTAGTATGTGTATAAATTAAGAAGTTCCAAAAAGAAAAGACACTTACTAAAGTGTCCCCTATTTTCTTTATATATATATATATATATATATACAATTTAATAGCCTACTAAATGATGATAAAATTCAATTCAGCACTTTTTATATGCCAACATATTCATAACTACATAAAATGTCTTCAGAGAACCATCTCAGATCAATTATTATTGCACATCCTAAGCAGGTAGCTATTTTTTAGGATGTTCATATCTCTTTTATAAATATTTAGGATTTTATTCCCTACAATATTGGATAAGAAGGCAGCAGTCTTTTAATCTAATGAAAAGGGATTTAAATATTTTTTCTTACATTCTTTTCCTCAAATAAACAGGATTATGATGTGAGAAAATTTTTTCTTGGTTGATTTAATATGACTGTTTTTCTATAATTTGAATTCTATGTCTGAATTTTATGTTTTGATCTAATTTCTCTTCAGTCTATTCTGTTGCTGAATAAAGAGAAACCTCATAACGGCCATACAGAGTTCTTTTGTTTAAATTCTACATATTTAAACTTAAAACGATATAAAATATTACTTTACGTTAGAAATATCAAATTAATTTTACATTGATCCTAAATATAATCTGGGTTTTTTTTTGTAGAAGACAAAATGTGCTACTAAAAATTTCCATATCCTCATCCTAATAATTCAAGAAGGACATTTTCCTTAGAAAGCACTGATCTTTAAAATTCCTTTAGGTTGATAAGCCACAGCATTTACTTGCTGATCTTAGGATATGGTGCATGATATTTCAATAGGATCTGATGAACTAAAAGGCATCTTGGAGTACTTTTTTGTGGAAATTTTAAAAATTAGAATATTAATAAATTTGTGTCGTGTATTTTATAGATGCAAGTCAGAACTGTGCATTTTAAATCTTTAAAACATAAGACTTAAGAAATTGAAGCCAATCATTGATCTTCAGCTGATGTTATTGTATGCAGTTCTCTTTTATGTTGCTACATTAATATTTTCCCTGTGACATCTGTGATGTCCTTCTGGATGCAAAAAAATATATATCTCTTCCTTTAAGTGTCTTTGAATAAAGTTATTTGCTTTTCTAGTAGGTACATTGTGTATTTAAACAACTATAGACAACATATACTAGGCTCAGAGCCCTTTTGATTACTCTTAAACAAATTAGCCAGCATTCAGTCAATTCAGTGCTCTCTCCCATGTGGCCCTACTTGGGTTTCACATTAAACAGCCCCTCAGTCTAGTCCAGATGTCCAACTGTATCACTCTCCCTTTCAGAATCGTGCTGAACTTGCTCTTTTGGGACAGAATATGTGTCTGTTGTATTTAAGTAAAACATAATATATACGTAAGTTTAAAATATGACTGTAAATAGTAAGTGGTTATTTTCTAGCTATATGTTTTAAGAGTATTAAGCAAGTGAAAGAGTAGAAAACTTCACTGGAAACTGTAAACTTATCCATATCAAGAAAATTAACTTGTTTATATTTCCCATGGTGGTACAATGAAAAAAAATTTTTGATCTTGTTTGCCCTGCTTTTGAATTCTTGGGCAGATATCTTTTTACTGGTCTTGTTTTGTCCTTGCTTTTGGATTAGTTAGCAAATTGCCTATCATGTAATTGAAATTAAATTAACTTACAGTCATGGCTACCTATATTTTAAGTATCTATTCTTCCTCTTGTCACTATCACAATTCTATTTCCATTATTTCAAATTTGATTATATTAATTGTGGATGTTAAGTCGCTTTCATATACATTTGCCTCATGACAGGAATTTGAAACAATAACCTAGGAAGAACTAGGACTTGCATCAGTATTTTAAGTTCTCAGATTTTAATTTATATCCTTCCCTGGATCATTAATGAAAATGATTTCACCTAGATCTAAAAAATTATCAGCTAACATTTCTATAGCAGATCATGATTTTACATCTTAAAATTGTAATATAAAGTGAATTGATAGTATTTGTTCAAAATATCTATTTGCTCAGTAGAGAACTTCAGTACGAAATATCTAAACATGCACACATCTACATAAAAATACTCATCTAGGACAGGACCACAAAGTATTACTTTGAATACCTGCATGATAACAACCATATGCTTTTAGATGAACATAGAAAACTCTGGTCTGTGTGCCAAGTGCAAAATTTAACTGTAAAATAGTGACCACTATAATTAAAATATACAATTTACCAGTAAGAATAATTTATTTTAAAAAGCCATTGCATTAGATTTGATATCACGGTGGTACAATGATATTTTGTACCTTCATATTTTTCTCTATCAACATTTTAGCTTTTTATTAATTAAAACAACTGGTCTTATCTTAATATGGCAAATTAAAATATATTATTTTCTGAAGACCAGAAATTTAAGATTTTCTAGATCTTGATCCTGCCCTAAAAGTCTTAGCATATGTCAAAATATTAAATAGGTTTTAAGATTCCAGGAAATTTATATTCAAAACATAAATACACACTTGCTACAACCTAATGTCCACACTTTTTTCACTTAACTTTATTTTAAATAAAGTACAGATTGAGTGCTTTTTCACTTATAGGCCTATGATAAATTTAAATTAATGAGAATAACAATTACTTTTTAACATCACAATATATGATTTTTAAAGTTGAAGTAATGTTTATGAATAGAGAAATAGATGGCTGAGGAACCAGGAATAAAGGAGAATTGGGAACCTCCTTCTACATGCTATTTTTGTCCATCACCTAAAATGTGGAGGCAAAAAAATACAAAAAGTAAAAAAAAAAAAAAAGGGCCAGCCCAAAATATAAGTGATTATGTAGTGAAGTGTTTTTTAAAAAGAGCTACTGTGTTTTAATTACATTTTACTTAGCAGTGGAAAAGAGACTCTGGAACAATTACTCCTATATCTAATGATGATTATTATATATTATTATCTTGACAGTTAAAAATCATACCAGAATACACACTGTTGCTTATTTGAGTATTGAGATAGGAAATACTATACTATTAATCATCATCAAATGTTTCTTACTTTAATAATTTGATTCCACTTATTCTTCTAAAATATGAAGTTTTAAAAATTTCATCTTGAATCATCACTACACTATAATAACTGATTTGCAAATTAGTTATTCTAGCACTTTCAAATGTTAACATTCAATCATATCTTTCCTAAGCTTTGACATAGAAGAAATGCATGTTCCTTTTAAGATGGCCTTATAGGTTTGGTCTGAAGTTTCTGGATTAGCAGAATGGACATCAGAACGCTGTTGCATCATTGACAGTCACTTTTTAGTAAAAATATCTGAAGGAGAAAACTATGGAACAAGAACTATTTGGGCCCAAATGGCTTTTACAATAGTTCCAAAATGTAAGACAAGGAGAAACTGTTATATTAGCTATACACAGAATAGCCAAATTATAGAATAATTATTCTTAAAGATCAGTGAGTTATTTTTTAATTTAGGAAATTATGTTTCCAAAGCATAAATTTTAAATTCAGGGCAGACTTCTTTATCAGCAAGTTGTGCACATTGTACATTTAGAAGAAGCAGGGGAGTAGACTGTATTTTAATACAGTTGTGATAATTTGGTTGCATTTCCAAATTAAAATTTTAACATAAGATGTTGTCAGTTTTGCTTTATAGTGAACTATCACTATATATAACTAATCTGAAAAACTAAGGCATATAACTAAAATAAAATTAGCATGATATTGCTTTATATGGTCAAGATAAAGGACCTATTTTTTTCCTAAGTAACTACTGTACTGATTAAATATAAAGAAGAGCAGAAGCTACGTCTCCAAACATGTCGGTGATTTTTTTAGCTTTTCACCTATCAATTCCAGAAACTGTCCCATTATTTTCATGTTAAAAGATAATTAATATCACTTTAATTATACCAATTAAATGTGTTTGAGGTCCAGGTAAATCATTTCTTCTTTCATAGTATTGGTTATATGTAGGATTCCTTCTTAGTACACAAAAGAAATGACGGGTAGTTTGGATAAGGATTGGTGGTTTTTTTACTTCCTCCGCAAAAGAGCTGATATTTTTGGCCGACTGTTTTTTTGGGGGGAGGAGGGGGTGAGAAAGAGATAAAGGCTGTACATAGAATTATAGAATAGGCCTACACTAAAATTCTTCCTTGACTAATGAGGATGGGGGCTGGGAGAAAGAGGTGAGGTGGATTAACTGAAGTGTAATAATGGCAGTGTAGTTTGTTGTTGTTGTTGTTGTTTTAATGTACAAACTCTTTTCCCGTCTCCTGTCCCCCTCCTTGTCTGTGCTGGTACCTCTGGACCGTTCAGAAGCCATTTTAGAACTCAGGAAGCAAAATATGTGAGTTCCACTTGTGCTTTTGCAGGTGCTGTGGTGGCAAGGATAACCTTTGCTCAATGGCCGGGTGTGTTACCATGCTGTTATTTCATGTCTTTGGGAATTAAAGACACTACAGAAAATTCCAAACCCACATCCTAACACCTGAAGCTTGCACAATGTTTCTGTAGCAGATGGCAAAACATTTCACTGGAACCTTAATTTACCAAGTCAATATCCAAATCTGGAGAGTTTTTATTCTTTGAGACACCGCTTGAAGATCCATACTCGATATTCGGATCTATTCCGGGTAAAAACAAAACAAGAAGACCCCTTCTAGGTGTTTTGCACGCCCGGGCCCCACCCAAAGTGCCGGCGGGCCTGCAATCTCTATTTCGTGCCGAGGGTCTTTCCGAAAGAACGTGCATTTTCAGTCCTGGACTACTAGTAGTTTATGGGGGAGGTGGGGGGGAAGGCAACACCACAGGGCAAATTCCCGAATTGTCTAAGGGGCTGAGAAGCCTGAGGTACATTTGCCTCCTCGCTGTTGGACGCAAGGCTCGGAGCCCGGCTGTCCTCAGCTGTCACGGGGGGAGGAGGAGGGAGTGCTGGCATTGGCATTGGGCGTGGAGTTGCTCCAGCCGCCGCGCCGTGTCCCGCCGCCAGCTCACCTCCACGGAGAGCTAGGCACTCACCGGCCCGCTTGCCCCTGCTCCCACGTCGCCCTCCGGCCCCAGTCCTCAGGCACAGGTCGCCGGGACCATCCAGTGGGATGGCCGCCGCCTCCTCAGGGACCGCTGCCTGAAGGCCAGGGCCGAGGGACCCTGGCCGCCCCGGTAGCCCGCAGCTCCCGGGGCGTTGTGGCAGCTGCCGGTAGACGCCGGGGCCCGCTCCCCCTCCCCGCCCCCAGCTCCCGCCTCCTGCCCGCTGAGCTGTGCACCCGCTCGCCCTAGCCGGCTGGCGCAGCAACGCACACACTCACTCCGAGGGCGCCTCCAAGGTTACCCGCGGGGTGGGGGCTGGGGCAGGCTCCGGCCACTGGCCTTCTCCGCTGCTTTCCTATTGCCGCGGCCCTTTCGCCGCTCCAGGGCGACCGGGATCCAAACCCCGAAGCAGAAAAGGCTCCAAAGTCCGGAGAGGGAAGTCGAGCTGGGAGGCAGACAGGCGTCCGGGCGGGGGGCGGCCTTAGCTGGCTCTGGGCGCCCGGAGAGCCGGGTCAGGCGAGGTCGCGGCAAGAGGGGGCTGTGGCTCCGGCTGGCGCGCTCTGAGCCACGCAGCCTGGGCCGGGGGCAGCGCGCAGGGGCTGCAGGCAGCACCGAGGCGCCCGAGACGCCCCGGGCCCGATGGGGGGCAGAGACAAGCGGGCGGCCAAACCTGCCGAGGAAACTAACTAAATAAAAGGAGACTGTTATTTAAGGCGCGGAAATTTGAAATATTTGGACAGGAAGAGAAAAGAAAAGAAACCTTAGCGAGGGAGGGAAAAGAAAAAAAAAAAAAAACGCGAGCTAACGGTTTTGAAACTCCCCCACCCCCACGCCGGGCTTTTCTGCGCGCCCTGAGGGAGCTCTGGGCTCAGCTTCCTCACTGGGGAGCCGGAGCTGCCGTTGGCATCTGGAGAGTTTCGAAGGGACAGAAAGGGTGTCTTCGCAGCCCCTGCATAGACGGCTTGGCTTAGGTTGGCAATGGGCAGAGCTTTATTCCGGGTCTCAGGCTTGAAGATTGTCTCCTGCCTCTCTGAGTAGGTCCCTCCGTGGATCTGCTTTTTTTTTTTTTTTTTGGAACTTCAGTGTAAAATCAAAACAGTCTCGAGATAGCAAGACCGGGACTCCCCCCCTTCCCCCCACCCCCCACGCCGGAGTCTTTCGATGAAGGTAGTTTAGGGCAGTCAGGAAAGCTGACGGAACGACCCTTTCTCGCTCCAGCACTGTGATCTTCCAGCGCTTCTGGACTATTACTTCTACCCGCCCCCCCGCCCGGCAAAAGCCGAAAGCACCTTTTTGGGAACTGAGATTTCGAAACCAGTCCCGGGCTACGGATTCCACAACGTTCGTTTCATGATCAGGAAAATTTATAATATTACCAATTGAATTGCTTTTAGATTTTATCTATTTATTACTCACCCAGGGTGGTGTGTGTATAGGAGCTCATCACCCCATTGTGAGATGCGTAATGTTTATCAGAAAACTATTGATTCACTACCGAAAGATGGTAAAATGAGGTTTGCTCAGTGGCTCAAGGACCAGAATGTGGCCTGAGGTGCGATTAGCGTCCCCCACGTATAAGCTTGAATTCAATTTACTGGGCAAAAGCTGAGCCCGAGTTTCCAGAAGTGGATGCGAATACAGTGAAGAACTGAATTTGAGAGCGCATCCCTGCTTAAGTATCCTCCATCCTTTATATAGTGTTGTCTCCTGGGATTCTGATCATTCTGTCCATTTGCGCTTGCCGCTACTCTCTGCATCTGAATTAAGACCCTTCTCTACCTTAGCTCGTTACAAATTAGATCCCATTAAACTCAACAGCACCTTCTCTTCCATCGTATACATCGTATACATTCAAAGTCTTGCTGAATATTGTCGAGGTTTTTGAGAGATTGAATAATGGCTTTTCATATTTCCTAGAGGGGGACCACATAACTCATTTCTAAAATACTTAGATTAGTAAAGCTATTTCCTGCAAAGAGCCAAAGAAATGTGCCGATGTTTTAATGCTTAGCAAATTTTAGGCTAATGAAGAGAGCGAGAGAGAGCTCCCACTCCCCTTACTGTGCTCCAACCACTTAAGAACAAAGCAACTGTAGAAGTGCTTCTCAGCTTTATAGACACCCTATGCCTTTAGATTTGAAATCTCTAAAGAGTAATTTTAATGCTGAAACTTGGATACTGAAAAGTTAATTAAACCCCACTTTAAATTCAGAAATGTCCGTCTTTACAGTTGCAACTTGTAAAAAGGGTTGTTTTTATTTTTTAGTAATAGGCTTGTGTTTAGAAAGTATTCAGTTTTCCTAAGCAGTGTATTTTGTATACTGATTCTGGTTTTAAAATTCAAAACACAACACTTTTTCCTTCAAAACATCCCAATTTCTACTTTTTTCTAAACTTTAAAATTGAATATTTTAAATTTAATTTCATGTTGCTGTCAAAAATTAATTTATTCAGTAATTTGTGGTAGGGGTGGCAGAAGTTGAAGTCTTACTGCACTTAAGGAAGGTGAACTTTAGTGATAAGTGAAAAGGATAAAACTTTTTCTCCTATATTCTTTTATACTATCATGGAAAATAAATTATTGAAAACCACTTGCCTGTGACCATTCCAATCCTTGTTAGGGCAAGCATCAGAACCATGTCCTTCAATAAACCTTAAAGTATTTTGTTCTTTTTGGAGCCAGGGCAGGGAGCTTATACAGCAGAAGGAGGGAGCTTTCACATAAAACATCTTTGTTCATGTCGGAGATGATGAATAAAGTATTTATAAATTTATAAATGGTAACTGCATTGAAATCCTTTGGTGAAAATCTTTGATTAAAATTAAAGTAAGTAGTAGATGCTGGACAATTCTCTTGGAAATTTGATATTTCTATTTCAATTTTTTTTATTTTTAGCTAAATGTATTCTTAACAAGATTTTATAAGCCTCTACTAAAAAAGTTTTGTGGAAATCAAGTACCATATATAAGTGGCTTATTTACTTATTGTAAAAGTTTCTATATTTATTATACTGCAGTTAAGACACTTACATGTATATATAATTAAATAATTAAAACCCTTACATGTAATTTATATATTTTTTTCTTGCTGCACTTTTTATCCCCTAAAAATTTGTATTTGCATTATGTTTTAAGACTTAACATTTTGTGATGTTACATTTCTGACATGCAGGGAGAAAAAATGTGATAGTATACTTATGGTATAATTTTGGGAAATGTATTATTTAACCAATTGTTTCACTTTGTGATCTAAAAAAAACAACTAGTGGGAAGCACTTTTAAGGTGGTATTTTAAAAGTGACTTTTAGAGCTAATATATATTTGTTTTCAGATCGCTACTTCTGAAACCCGTTTTTCAACTATTTAACTTAACTTTGAGAAAAGGGGAAGATTGAACATTAGGAAAAATTCACATTGCAATAATTTCAGCTCTTCAAAAAATGTTGTCCTTATTTTGTTGTAAAGAGAAATATGAGGCGCCAAGTAAAATCTTTGGAGGGAGGCATGAGGAAAGAAAGAATAAATGAACCATCAGTAGTTTTTTACTTGGTCTACTTTTCTAATGTTGAGATTTACAACATTGTGATCTTTTAAGTACACTTCTTAGCAAGTGGCAAACTATGTGGGGGTAATAGAGTGGAAATCACAGAAAAACATTGTCCTGTTTTGAAAAAGTATTTTAATTAGGCAAAAGAAGCATCAGGACAAACCATTTTTAAAACAAAAATCTCTTAAGCTGGGTTTTGAGACTGGCAAAGGGAGAAGCAAGGAAAAAGTCAAGGCAAGATAACATATTCAGGAGAAAGCCAAAGCTATTTGCAATTACATGTTAGAACTCAGGATTTTGCAGATGAAAAGGATGTTGCTTAAATATCTTCATAAACCTGTAATAAGATTTCCACTTCGCAGTCTGAGAAGATTTAACTAACTGCTTAAAATATGACAAAACTGAATTTTAACAAGTGATAGTAAAATAGGACAGCCAACCAATTAACTGACAAAACAGAAGGCAGTGTGGGAGAGCCCTCCCCACATTCATTGCAAATTTGAAGCTCCCTCCGCCTGGTTTCCCTCCATCAGGCTAACGACCTCGTTCCTCCGGTAGAGTCTGGCCAAGTCGCAGGCGGTGTCCCCCTTATGGTTCCGATGCCCCACTTTGCTGGCCGTGTGCTTCATGAGGAACTCCACCACAGGGAGGTGGCCTTCTTTGGCAGCCAAGTGCAAGGGCAGGTTCCCTTCATTATCCTCGATGTTAACATCAGCTTGGAACTCCAGTAAAGTCTGTAAAGTGTCCAGGAAACCTGCTCTGGCTGCATCGTGAATGACAGCGAAACCAGTTCGGTCTTTCAAATCGGGATTAGCACCTCTAAGTAGTAGTCTCCTGGCAATCTCGGGATTTCCAAGTTTCATAACCTAGGAAAGAAGAGAAAACGGGAGAATCCTTCAAGTGCTCTTACAAGAATATTTTAAAATATCCATGTCTCCTCTTTATATAACTTTATTTTTGGTGAAAGAGTGCTTGGGGAAGACCCACCTGGTGGGGTCTGAAGGGCTCAATTGCAGGAAAGAAAGTCCTAGTAGGTAAAAGTAGAAGAAGACCTCTAAAAATTGAGCTTCTATGATGGAATATCTTAAACGGGCCCAAAAGTAGGATAAATTGATCAATAAAATATAACCAGTAAAACTTGTAGAAAATTCACCCCACAACTAAGTTTCCCATCTTCCATGAAGAGTTGTGTAATTTCATGAATTTATGAAAATAAAAGAAATGGAGTTTGAGAATCTCTTGTTTGCTTGCTTATGCTCATAAATCATAAAACCTGGGTTATTAATTCTGAAATATCAAATGTAGATAAAATTTATTTTCTAAATAGCTACTGAAAAGAAATAAGGAGAGTGAGTTCCGTTAAACACCCCAAGAAGTGTTTCCACACCTCAGGCGCCATCACCTAGTATAAAAATGATCTATTAAAACACCGGACCTGATATTTTCTTAAATTATTAATTTTCACAAGTTCTCTCCAAAAAGATATAGCTCAAATTTCCAAGTGTTTTTTAAAAATATTTTTTCTTTGCAAGTTACTTCATGTTGGCTACCGGGTGTGTTTGGTGCTTAGAATCCTTCACCTGAAATTTTAAAATGTTACTGATTGTTCAAGTGTTAAATAGTCAATGGTATTCTACATCGCTTATGATACTGATTTGTCTAAAGCTGAGTTCATGATATGCTATGTATTAGACAGGAGATGATTGCATAGCAACCGTTCTTGAAAAGCATGAAACAGTGATCCTACTATATCACTTACTGTTTCTTAAAGTTCTAACTAGCTTACTGATTTTTAAGTGAGCAAACGAAGAGAAAATAAGATATTTAATGTGTATTTTGAGACAGACAACTTTGTCTTCTGGTTTGAGCGCATTTAATAATCAACTGGTGATGCCATCTTATTTCCTTTTGCAGTTATTATCGGGCATTTAGGAATAGCTATTTGTAAACTGCCACCATTTTAAAAGTCAGAATGTGGTATTAAAATTTGCTATCAACATACAAATAATTCACATGACAAAGACTTAACCTACTGTTGTTTGAATACATTTCACTTTAATAGGGGCCTCTGTTAGGCTCTCCTAATTATAAAATGTCTTGTAGAGCAGCATGCAATTATATAATACATATAATTTAGTTGTGAAAAAAATGTAGTCTCATTAACATGCCAGAAAATAGTTCAGCATTTTAACTGGTTTCATTTATATTTAGGTATATTCATAACAACCTAAATTTATAATAAATAGATTACATACTAGATACTCAAATGTTTGTGAAATTAAATATCCATTGAAAAATCCATACAAAGTTGATCTATCACTTAAACTGTTTACTTATAAAATAATCACAAATTAAGTAATAAAATATATTTAGAATAAATAATATTTTATAAATGCAAACTATATAGATGGCCAAGATATTACGCTTCCCGGTTGATAAAACCCTGCTGACTTAGCCCTTCCTTTGGGGCAGTGGTAAAAATGATACATAATTTATTTTTTGAGAATTTCAATAAAATATACTTTTTGGTTAAAAATGAACACATTCTAATTTTTGCCACATCTACCTCTAGAGATTTAGTCACATTTAAGGACCTGGACTGGGAAAAATAAGGGACAGACACCTTGGATCTTTGTAAAGCAAATGTGCGATTAAGGCCTTTGATATTATCCTGATTGAAAAGCTTATACTAGGAAGGGGAGAAAAGCTTTTGCAACGGAGTTAAATGAACATAATTATAGAAGAAAATTTGTCATCTTCCACAGAAATAATGGTAATAATGGAAATTGTTTTGAAGAAAGTTCTTTCTTGAATTATGACACAACTTCAGAGTCAGGATTATACATACTGAATATAAGCCTTGAGACTCCTGTTTGTCTATGTTTCATTATATGTGCTAGGGTTAAGCCACAATAAGTGGGTGTTAGTATATTGATAAGTGTGGTTAATATAAACAAGATTGCAAAGTTGTATTAAAAATGCCAAAACTTTTTTTGTCAGTATTAATCTCCCAGTCTTCCTGTTCGTCAAAAGTCCTGTAAGATCTTATTCTGAACATGGGTTAAGTTGCTCATTCTTTGTGAGATTTATATAATCTTTTGGGTTTTCAATAGGAAACTTTTCAATGTGTTAAATCTGTAGCACTGTTATCGCCATCAAACCTATTAAAAACTACTAGCTGGACAAAGAAAAAAATTCCTTATTCCACAGAACCTACCCGAAATAACAAGATTAAATAATTTGGTATCTATGCATAAGCTTCCTTAATACTGAAATTTTTGCAAGGTCAGTATATTGTTTTAAAATGCACAGACTGAACTTCGTCTGTTAATAGTGTATCTCCTGCCACTTAAATTTCTAATTCTTGTAAAACAAAGCATTCTAAAACCTTCTCCCCAATGGATTTTCCAAAAACAGCTTCAAGTGTTGAATTTCCGAATAAGAATAGTTCATAAGAATACCATCAGAACTGTGATAAAGCAACTATTTGAGACTACTTTGCCATTTTTCTGTTTCTAAGCCTTTCAACTAAGTTACTTGATAACTAACATTCAGAGGAGGAAAAAAAATATCAGGTACAATACTTGGCAGCTGAACATGTTTCATTTCTTGCTTGTAAATCTAATTACTGAAAATTAGAACATACCACCACATGACCGCAGAGATAAAAATACTACAAACTGAGCTCTGATTAGAAAATTCAACTTTTTATTCCTCCTCAATCCTGAATGGGTGGATGGTATTACATTAACTGTGAAATGTACATCCTGTCCCCGTGCCCAGGCCACCCATTCCAAATGAGGAAAGGTCGTTTGTCAAAACTTGAAGCATTTGAAGGAAAAACACCCTCGCCAGTAGTCAGGAAAATTAACGTTAAAGTCAATTATTGGAGCAAAGCACGGAAACCACTAATAGCAGTGTATTTACTTCAAATAATAATCATAATAATGTGTTTACAGAGCTGTCTTAAAAAAAACACACACACCTCGGCGCTGCTACGACTACTTTTAAATCCGAACCGTCACAAAAACATTCCAAAAATTAAGACCAAACCTGGAACCCATTTGATATCGAGGAGGTTATTGAATTTGACGAGTTTGTTCAAAGTACGTCATTTTGGGGAGTTGGATCCACTTAAAGATATAAAATATGGCAACCAACTAGGCTTTAAAAAGTGAAATTTTGTACCCCTGAAAACTTAAAAGCCGTTATTCCAGAAACCCGGGTCACGTAGGCAACATTGTTGACCTGTTTTCCCCACCTCTCTGGATACCAACCTGCAGCGCAGTCCTTCCAAATCCATTTTGTGCATTGACGTTTACATTATTTTGCAACAAACTAGTAAGTTGCTCTAGGTCCCCCCTGGCAGCTGCAGACGCCAACTCGTTCCCCCAAGGCTCGGCCATTCTTTAGGGTCCTGACGATCGGGAAAAGATGAATTAGTTGTTTTTCTTTTTCCCCTTTCCTTTGCTCCTAACCAGGCTGCATGATGGCATCGGAGACTGACAGAAGGACTGGGATGGTTAATCTGGAGTAGAGCTTGGTAGTAAATACTAGTAAGATCAGCCTGCCAAAAGCCCGCCCCTCGATTCACACGTGATTATTCAGCAAAACTGAGCCATTGGAGAGGGGCTCCGCTCCTCGCTTTTTAGCTTAACCCCTGTGAAGAATTCTGGTGACTCAACAGAAAGACACACAGACATATATATATTCCTGGCAAATTACTCTGGACGTAAAATGTAGGCAGAGATGTCACGTATCTACACTACAGATCTCTGTGAGGAATGTGTGCGGAGACTTAAGGGACTAGATCAGGGCACAAAATACCGCGGAAGAAAAGACATTTCGGGGGGGAAAGAAAAGGCATTAACCCACCCTTGTTCACGGTGGTGACTTGAGCCGCGCGAGCCAGAACCGCTGGGGCAGGTCCTCGGAGGGGCTCGGTCTCCATCCGTCTCGCCGAAGGGGTAGTGCTGAGTCCTCCGCTGCAGGGAGAGCGCCGCGGTGGCTGGATGCTGACGTGCTCGGGAGGGTTAAAGATGATCGCCAAAGGCAAACAGGAGTAGCAGTTCCGTGGCCCTCAAGTTACAGGTCTTCACGACTCTTCAGTTGCCTCCGCTTCTCAGGAGGAGCCTTTTTTCGCGTCCGGGCCGAACTGCTGGCTAACGCCGCATGGGAAGACTGCGTAGCCCGCCCGCTGGGCTGCCGCAGCCCTGCGGAGTCTCAGAGGCCGTGGGAGCCAGGCTCGGAGCGCGTCTCCGGAGACTGCCGGGCGCGCGGCAGGCTCCGGGCAAGTCGGTCATGCCGGCCCCACCAGGTCCCGGGACTCCCAGCAGCGTGAGGAAGGCAGCGAGTGATGCGGGAAGCGTCTATGGGGCCCGGGCTGCTGGGGCAGCGCGCGGCAGCATCGCGGCTGCACAGGGCAGCCCACCGGTAACTTCCCGCCTACGACCGAGCCAGTTCAGCCTTCCCACTGTAGACGCTCATGGAGCAGCAGCCGCCGTCTTTTCCTTCCTTTCCCAGTTTTCTGGGGGCCTCCGGAGATCGAGAGCGACCAGAGAAGCGCAGGCCAAGGTCTGAGTATGGGGAGTCGCCACAATGCCAGAGCGCAGCCAGTCCCACCGCCCTCTCGGCGAGAGCCCAGCGACTCCGACACCCGGTGCCACTTCGCCAACCTCTCGCCGTCCCCGGGCCTGTGCCCCCAGCCTGTGCCGCCGACAGGGCAGCGGCCGCCAGCTAACTGTGCCCGGGAGCCGAGCCGGGCAGCACTTCTTCCTCCAGAGCCGCAGCGCTCCCAGTGACAGTTTCTTTTGTAGCTGGTCCCCCCAAATCGCCGGTCCCTGCTCTCTTCACCCCTACAGACACTTGCGCGTTGTCCTCCTTTGAGCTCTTTTCCTTCCCTCCCTCCCTGGCTTCTTTTTTCGCTCAAACAATTGCTGCTTCTGTTGCCGCTGCAGAGACGGTGCCGGTTTCTTCTCTCTTTTTTCCGACCTCATCAGCTTTTTTTGAAAAGAAAAAAATTGAGCGCTTTTTGAGTTGAAAAACCCGCCCCCATTTTAACGGCAGAGTTTTAAGGAGGCTCGGCTGAGTTGCAGAGCCGCGGGAGCGGGAAGGCCGGGCACCGCCCACGCCCCGCCCACTGCCCAGGAGGTGCTCGCGCTCGCAAACTCGCTCGCTCCGCCCCCCGCCCGCGCCCTTTCTCCCGCCCCCTCACTCCCCACAGCCCTCCCTGATCTCAGGCGCTGGTTCCCACCCTCCCGCCCCGCGGCCAGTCCCCAGCTGAATCGGCGTTCTGCCCCGCGAAGCCGGTTTTGGCCTCCTCAGGCAGGCTGGCTGGCGGGATGGAGTCTGCGACACGAAACCTCGGACTCCTGGAGCCCGGCGGGGGCGGGTGAGGGGGAAGAGGCTTGTTAATTAAGACGGCTGCGGAAAGCCGCAGGGCCTTAGAGGCTCGGCGGCGGTGGCTGCTGGAAGGCGGAGAGCGAGCTGGCGCGAACCAAGTTTTCCCCGGCCCTGGCGGGGCAGGCCGGCTCGCCTCCGTGCTCCCCCCTAGGCTCTCGAAGTTCGGGCGGCCAGGCCTACCGCTGCCGCCGCCTCTTCTGGGGCACACACCGTGTAAACTCCACAGCCTTTTTTCAGTCCCGGGCCTCGGCCTCGCACCTGCCAGATCAACGCCCGGGGTCGTGGTGGGCAGAGGTGGCCGTGGGGCTGGAGGAGGAGACCCGGACTGACAGCGAGAACAGTGCTTAGAAAAAGCAAACGTCTTTAATAGACTGATTTTTACGAAAACTAAAGACAGTATAGGGAAGAAATAATGACGAACTCTGAACTCAATGTTTCAGGGACGAGAAACTGAAATATTCCATTTCTTCGGGAAAAGGGAGAAAAGCAATCAACTTTAAGGCTAAATTTACAATAAGTCTTGGGAAACTTGTCTAACAAGGCCATTTCTTTATTGCCAAAGTTCTCTTTTCCTACTTAGATGGGGGCTTGTTTTTGGGGGGGAGGGGAGGGTGTCCAACTGTAAATGAGCAAATAGTCTGTTTCCCAATCATTTATTTAAGTCGACCGAGACACCAGTTGTCTGTACTTTTAACCTCCTCTTTTAGCTATGTAAGATCAATTAACTACTGGTTTCTATATTTTTTGCTCTTAAAAATACCCAGCACGGTTACATGATGCACCCAGTGGTCAAAATGAAACCAAGCAAAAAATGACAAGTGGTCTATAGAGCCGGCCTCTACTAAGCATATTCCCTCAGCAACATCTGTACCCAGCCCCTTGAAGTATAATGGGAGTATTAGCAACAAAACACACCAGAAACATCTGGATAATCATCTAGGAACAGATTGGCTAGTAGGTAGAGGGAGAGTTGAAACTGAGAAGAATCTGAAAGTGTTTTCTTTAACAGAAGCGCTGAGGAAAAAAATAACTAGTGTTCTTGTCTTAGGTAACTAAACTTGAATTGTGCATCAAGTATGAACTACAACACCAGAGATTAACTCCTCTCATTTCTTACATGTATTTAGAGATTTCAAATTTATGAAGAGTTGCTTTCTGGCATTTATTATGGTTTCTTGCTAAGAGAAGATACTGTAATTGGGAAGAATCTTAAATTATGCTCATTATGTATAAATACATATGTGTTATAATTTTCGTGAAATATTTTGGCTGAATAACTGAGTAAATAAAATTAGGGTAATTTAAGATGCATACAGAGCTAGATTAAGATTTTTGGAGGTCCTAAACTAACTGAAAAGATTTTGATGGCCCATCACCCCACCTCATATGTAAAGAAAAACAAAGCCAAAAAATAAGAGTAAAGAAGTCCAAAAAAATTGTGATTTTCCCCATGATGACTACTTCAGTGCTTTTGCTGAAATATTAAATTTAAATTCTTTAAGGAAGGCTTTTTGGTTTTTTATTCTGGCTTTGCTGGTGCTCTAAAGCATGTGCTTAGTCTGCTTACTGTATAAACCACAACTGGCAGCACAGAGATTCCAGTCTTAGTTCAGAGAGCATAAGTAACCACTATAAAGTACCTCCAATGAAAATCTAATATTTATTATTAGTTCACTGAAGTATATTCAAAGGTGAGTATCTCTGCCTTTAATAAGTTTACATTCTAATATGATATATGAGAAAGATCCACAGTTAGGCATCTATTATATTGAAAGTAGTGGTTTCTCTTTTAGCATAATAATGACATGTCTTTCAAACACCAAAAAAGAGGCTTTATATTAAATACTAACAGTTATAGAAATCTTTTTCCCCCAGCAGTTCATAGTCATTTTTAAGTGCTTATAGAAATATAATTTATCAGATTATTTTGTGCTTTTCCTCATTGACTCAATTATGCAGTTCCTCAGTGATTAACTTATGGAAATGTGTATGTGGTATCTATAATTTCTTTACCTAGTATCAAAGTCTTCCTTCTTGTTGTACTTATAGATCCAACAGAGGTGGAAAACAGACCTCAGGGACCTTTTTACCATTTCATAATTGTGACTTAGACATTTTATTTCTGAATTTCAGGTTTTTTTATATGGGTAGTCCCACCACTTATGAAAGTCATTTTGTAAAGTAAGTAAATAAATGCTCAGTAAGCAACTCAAAAGCTTAAATATAATAGCAACAACTAACATTTGTATATTGTTTCATAATTATAACATCTGATGATATGCACACATTATTTAATGTTCACAACTCCAAGTTAAATATGGTAATTATCTCCATTTTTTAGCTGAAGGAATTAAGGCTTGCAGAGATTATGACTTAAAGCCAGTAAGTAGTGGATATAGGATTTGGACTCAGATCTTGGGACCCCAAATCTTATGCCTTTCCCATTAGTTAAGAGTCCAGGATCAGACACTAGACTCCTAAAGAAATTAAATCATTAGATGAAATATATTTTTGATTACTCAAGTGTGGATCTAATTCTGTAGTAGCATTAATCTTCTCATGAATTATATTAGAAGTGAGTAGTGTTAAAAAGCTTAATTAAGTTAACCAAAGGATTAAGGTTAACACCACCATAAGTTATGTTGATATCATGTGCCCTGGTAATATGTGATGACGGCTCATCACTTCTGTGGTATTCTTCCTCCCAAATCCATAAACAGTATAATTCTGACAAAACTTAAACAAACCCAAATTGAGGGATGGTCTATAAAGTTCCTGACCACTACGCTTCAAAAGTCAAGATAAAAAAACTGTCACAGATTGGAAGAGGCTAAGGAAACATGACAACTATATATACTGTGGTATTCTGGATTGGACCCTGAAATAGAAAAAAGACATTGATGTAAAAATGCAAATAGAGTCAGGGCACCTGGGTGGTGTAGTCCATTAAGCATCCAACTCTTGGTTTTGGCTCAGGTCATGATCTCAGGGTCCTGGAATCGTGCCCTGCATCAGACTCCATGCTTAGCATGGAGTCTGCTTGAGATTCTCTTCTCCCTCTGCCACCCCCCACCCTGTCTTTCTAAAATAAATTTTAAAAATGCAAATAGAGTCTCTAGAATTTGATTAATAGTATTATGCCAATGTTAATGTCTTAGTTTTGATAGCTGTACCATGGTTATGTAAGATGGTAACATTAGAAGAAGCTAGATAAAAAACAAATAAATATAAATCTAAAATCATGTCAAATGAAAATTCAGCAAAATAACTTTATCACATATATTTGAAAGAAAGATGAAATAAAAGTTCTTTTTCAAACAGTAATGGTACGATCAAAGAACATGGAGATTCTCGAGAAAGATCTATTTTTGAATTAGGCTGCTCCATAATATAGTAAATTAACTATGAGAATGAATTAAAATTATTTTCCTTTGCTCATGCTCATGTACAGAGAAACTCTATATATTTTTATTCTCAGTTTGTGACAGTGAAATGAAATTGTTTCTAAGAAAATTCTGGGGAAATGAAAAGTCAACTATTTTTTAATTCAATATTTATTTTTCTTTCATTTCATTCTCTGCAGTGGACAATCACTTTGGATGCTGGGTACCCAACCATGAATAGCTAGGTCATAGGGAAGAATCAGTCTCTTCAGGAAATGTACAAACTTTGCAACATGGAGGGTGAATTGCAGGGATGCAACAGGTTAAGTGGAAAGAGCACTGGTTTTGACCTAGCCTTGAATACTAGGTCTGTCGCTTTGTAGCATGACTTTGGACAAATCCTTAACCTCTCAGAGCAGTTTTTTATTCTGTAAAATCACTGTAAGAATGAGATAAGGTATGTAAAATACCTGTACATACTAGACATCCAATAAAAGTTAATAAACTCAAAAATATTGGTTGTTATTATATACCCAATACTGTGCTATATATGAACTATGGTGAATATAAAAACATACTGAATGAAATGGCTTATAATCTCAAGGAACTTTCAACCTTTGGGGAGAGATTAAAACATGAATAGATGAAACTGTTAGAGAAAAAAAAATTACAGAATTCCCCACAGCATTAAATTGCGTTGTAAAGACAGTAAAAGCAGTGATTAGAAAGGAGAAGAATCCTTGTTTGCTTGTTTTATGAAAGCAGTAGCCTTGAGAAAAGCATTTAGGAGTTGGTATACAGAGTAGTAGTAACTAATATGTTTGGAGAGCTTTAAGGTTTCTGAAGAGTTTTCACAAGCATTATATCACTCAATGTTCACAATTACTCTGAGATAAGTTTTATAAGCCCTATTTTAGAGATAAAGAAATTGAGACTCAGAATTTTTTTTGTCAAGGGGCAGAATTAGAACTGAAACCTAGTAATGCTGACCATGAAATTTCTATGCTTGTTTTGTAAAAATATTTTATTTTCCACGCATTTTCATATTTGTTTTTTTAACACCTGAAACAGTCATATCAGAAGATGAAGTCAGAGATACTAAGTGACCCATCCAATTTCCCCTAGCTAATTAGTTGGAAAAGCAGTACTGGAACCTATATACCTGAATGTGTAGGGTATGCTTCCCATCTTTGCACATTACCACATTATTTTAATTTCCAGATGGAGAGAAGGGAGGGGGAAAGGGACCAGCACTAGATTTGAATGGGTTCTGTAGTATACACATGTCATCACAGAGAAAACCCTCAACTTTTCAGGGCTGCATTAATCCTGGCCATGTAACTAGAGACAATTATTCACCCACCTTGTTCTGAGAATGACATATACGAATGGGGCAACTGAATTACCACACTTAAATTGCTGGTACTGTGTTTCACCTCATGATTCACATTTGTGCTATATTTTGGAATTCCAATGGGATGGCAATTAAAAAAGACATTCAATTCATGTGACTATGGAGAGTTCTATTCCTTATCTAGCTAATTCTGGTCTAAATACAGATTATTGCATGAGAGTTGTAGGTCAGACTATTTTCATTTAAGAAAACACAGGATGAACCTAGATCTTTACAACACCAGAGTGCTCTTCTTCAGGGAATACACAGATCTAGGCCTTGGTTTATATGGTGATTTCCCTAGCACCTACTTTACAGCACAAAATCAGCAATCTTACTTCACACTTTCAGGGCTTAATGTACTTTCCAAGGCAAGTAAATGCTCTATTACAGTCCAGACAATGATATTTTCCCAAGTCAAAGTTAAATATATCCCACCGTCACTTTTCCTCCCGTGAGGATGACAGTTATAAATTGCCACACTTCATTACATAGTCTTTGACTATTCTTGTCTCAAAGCCGTTCAATTTCTGACCATAAATTGAAACTTTTAGTAATTGGTATTTTAATATAATTTCTTCATTTATGGAAGTATTTTAAATTGACTATATTCAAAGCTGGACTCAAGTTTTCCCCATTTGTAAGATGTTGCCTTAGGTCTAAAAAATAGATGCTATGCTGCAGGAATAGAAAATTTTTGTCATAACAAAAAATGCTCATCTTTTTCTTGGGATCGATAGTCTCACTTTTCTCAGCTTGCGTGTTCCCCCACGTCGATCTTGGGAGCCTGGTTATCTCTGTGTTATCGAGAGTTTAAGGATGCATGAGACAGGGGACTTGGGATTGAGGGTGACAGTGTGTAAGCAGGTTTTGGTAGTGAGGTTAAGCCTAAAAGACGGTATATGAAGTTGTATTTTGGTGAAACTTTGTTAGAGGAAATGTACATTTATGAAATGCTGTTTGTAAAACGGGTTGTGAGTGTTGAATTGGTTTGTGGGGCTTGATGCGTACTTATGTGACTATGTAACTTCGTAAGGTTTAGAAGCTGATCCCCGCCCCAGCCAGAAGGAGGCTGTACCCTGAGGCCTTTGCTTAATTCCAAACCGGAATAACCTGTTGCGGGACTACTAGCTCCCGCAGTTGCTAGTTGTGGGGGGGGGGGGGGTCCCTGCCGGCGGCGCGCGGATCCCCGCCCGGTAGTCGCGCGCCCAGCGCTTGACAGGAAGGCAGTCACGTGGCAGCCGCAAAGCAGCGCTTTGCGACCTCGATGACAGGCAAAATGTGCGACAGCCTTGGCGCCGGCCAACCAGGGGCGGAGGCGGCGGCCAGGGAGGAAGCGGAGGAGGCGGAGGCGGCCGTGGGGTTCGCCCGCCTGCTCGTTCGCCTGGTTTCCCCGCCCCCGCCGGTCTCGCCGCTGCTGAAGGGAGCCGGTTGCGCGCTGTCGTAACCTGCCCTCATCCTGGCCAGCAACAGCAAGACCGGACCCCCATCCAGACCAACCTCCCCGTCAGGGCGGCTGCGGCGCGGGATCCGCGGGGCTCAGGCGGGCGGCCCGGGCGCCTGAAGGTTACCGAGTGCATGAGCGCCTAGCCTCCCGCGCTGCCCCGCCCGCCGGCCCGCCGGTCCGCCCGCCGGCTCGCCCGCCAGCCCCTCGGCGCCCGGCGGCGGCGGCGGCGGCGGCGACGGCCGCAGGAGGCGCGGTTTCCCTCCCAGGTGCGCGCTTCGCTCCCGGAGCCGCGGAACTCGGCGGCCGCCATGGCGTCCAACATGGACCGGGAGATGATCCTGGCGGATTTTCAGGTGAAGTATATGGCCTTGTACCTCTTCCACCTCCAACCTCGTGGGTTCCCGGTGCCAGAAGGGTTGCTTCTTCTCAGGGTTTGTTAGAGCATTGCGGTGGTGTGTGGTTTGGGCTTTTATACGGTACGTGGAGCGCGGGTACGCGCGCGGGCGCGCGCGCGTGTGTCTGTTTGGGCTTTTATACGGTACGTGGCGTGCGTGTGTGTGTGTGTGTTGAGCCGTCCGGGAACGTGCAATTCATATGCTGGGTTGGGTGTGTGTAGAATTTGTTATGTACGGATTTGCAGGGTGAGGTGGTGTTATGATAGTTGGTTTACTGTTATGTGTGTGGACTGTGTAGTGTTTCCTGTATTATGTGGAGAATGGGTAGAATTTGGGGATATTAAGCGGGGCTTTTAAGTATGGGCTTTTTGGGAGTTTTGGGTTGTTACTTGGGAGAGTGCTGTATGGAGTGTGGGTATGGAGACTGTGGTGTTGTGGGTGTGGTGTATTAAGGGGTGAGTAAAAAAGAATGAGGAGGAGGAGGCGGTGGTGAAGGTAGTGGTGAGGGTATGGTCTTTTTCAAGGAGAAATAAACATTCGAGACTTTGCCTTATTGGAATCTTTGGAGTGTGTGAAGGTAAGGAGGAGGCAAATAGACTGTATATATCAAAGTATCCTCGGTGAATTCATAAGCTTAATAAATTACTATTTGCGAATTCCCTTCCCCTACAGATTGAATTGCGTGGTGTGTGTCCTAACTCCAGCAATAATTTAAAGGATAAGCAAAGGTTATTCCTTTACTTAGCCCAACTGTAGTCACACTAATATATGAGTATCTTAAGGAGGCCCTTTGAAAGTAGAGTTGCACACCATTCATGAAAAACTTGGAGTTAGAACTAAATACCCTGTGCACACCATCTTTGCCTTTTGATGTTTGAAGAAGATATTGTAGTGAGATTTTTTTTTTTTAAGATTTTATTTATTTGTTTGACAGAGAGAGACACAGAGAGGGAACACAAGCAGGGGGAGTGGAGAGGGAGAAGCAGGCTTCCCACTGAGCAGAGAGCCCAATACGGGGCTCGATCCCAGGACCCTGGGATTCTGACCTGAGCCGAAGGCAGACGCTTAACGACTGAGCCACCTAGGCGCCCTGTAGTGAGATATTTTTAACCATTCATTTTGGCATTAACTTAGAAGATACTGTTACATACGTATAGGCAGACTTTTCTCTCTGTAACAGAGTCATCATTGCACATGGTCTAACACTAGCATAGAGGTGATAGTTTTTCTTACTGAGATTTTGTTTGGCTTCTCTTCTCTGATTATCCTTATTTCATAACTTAATATTGTGATGGTCATTTCCAGTGTTTGCTCTTTATCTTACCCAGTAAGGGTATCTGATTTATTGGGAATGTGGATATATCTGCATTTGATTATACTATAACTTCCAAACTCAGAAAGAAGTGTTGTGAAAATAAAAGCTGACTGCAAGATTTTGGTGTTTTGTAGGATTAGGACTGGCCTGAGATTTTTTTTTTTTTGCCTGTCTCATTCTTTCTTTTTTTCATTCTCCAGTCTTTTATCTAATGTGAAATATGGTCATATGAAAAAGGACTCTATTTCCAGGAGTATTTTATCCTGTTATAAAACTGCTTTATGGAAGTGTCTTTAGACAACAATGTCATAGTTTACCTCACTAAAAGCTTTAAGGTAATTATAACTTTATTTTGATTTCACCAATTTTTTTTACTTACTCTAACAACTTGTAGCTGCTTGTTTTCTTTTTCTTTTAGTTATTATGTTTACTGTGAACTTTATGTTGGCCAAGGACAGGAAATTTAGGATTCTTGTACTCAGAGACAAAGTAAGATTTTCTGACAAGCATTTGGGATTTTATTTTGATCACATTAATACATTCTGTTTTTCTCTTCGAACCAGTGGCACTGATGTGAACAGTTCTTTACAGAATGGGAAAAAGCTATGGCATTCTCAATGTTTGCCAGATGGTGAAAGTTTACTTCATATTGTCAAGTAGGTAAGAACGTTATTGGTAGAATAAAAAGTACACATAAATAAAATATTTATGAATAAAAAGAATATACATACAGAATAATACACATACAGAATAGAAAGTATACACATACTAAGTACATTAGCTTTTGTGTTTTTAGGAACCTTGTATTCCTCTCACAAATGATTCCAGATCAGTTTGCTCTTGTGGATTTACTTTTTAAAATCAGTTATTCTTCCTATTTTTTAATATTATGTAAACTTTTTATAGGATTAACTTTTAAAAATTAGCATTTATCCCTTATCAGAAACTAGGTAATTTTAAACATTGAAGTTCAAGTCTTGTAATGTAGATACTTGGATGATGCTGGTTTCGCCTGTAACTGTGTAAATCAGTTTCTCCCCAAAAGTGAACACATGACTGTGAAATTAATAATTTTGAGAGTTCAGTGCTGCCTTTGTAGAAAGGCACATGATTTTTTTTAAAGTTTCTTTAAAAAATTCTAATTACTTAACATACAGTGTCATATTAGTTTCAGGTGTACAATATAGTGATTCAGCACTTCCGTGCAATGCTCAGTACTCATCACAAGTGTACTCCTTAATCCCCATTACCCATTTAACCCATCCCCCCCATCTACCTCCTCCCGGCAGTCATCAGTCTGGTTCTCTATAGTTCAGTGTCCACTTCATGGTTTGCCCCCCTCTCGCTCCTTTTTTGAGAAAGGGACATGATTTTTAAATATCAGATTTTAAAAAATAAGTTTCAGATTTTGATTATTGTTAGGTAATAGGTTCTTATAAATACAGTGCCTAAATATGGAAAAACTTTTTTTTTTAAGATTTATTTATTTATTTGATAGCCTGGGGGAGTGCTCTTGTGTGCTCAGGTGGCGGGGGAGGGGTTGAGGGAGAGAAGCCGACTCCCTGCTGAGCACCGAGTGGACTGGAGCTGGGGCTTGATGTGGCCACCTTGATATCATGACCTGAGCTGAAATACAGTTCCATGCTCAACTCACTGAGCCACCCAGGAGCCCTGGAAAAACTTTTGGGAAAGATTTTTGTATATTAACTATTTCAACTCATTGGAGAAAGGACTTCTGTTGAAACTGATCAGTGAAGGAGTGGTTAACAATCGTAATTTTAAAAATAAATTACCTGGTTTCTTATAACTGGATAAGTAGTGGATGGAAGATTGTACCTCAGACTTAATGAGACAGGTTTGGAATTTTGTAGATCAGTGAACTCATTACAAAGGAAGTGTATTACAAATTGTCCTCTAAAAGATTCCTCCCCCTGAAATAAGAACAGCTTTCAATTAAAAAAAATTTTTTTAAAGATTTTATTTGAGAGTGAGTGAGAGAGAGAGTGAGCACGCATGACCGGGGGGGGGGGGTAGGGGCAGAGGGACAGGGAGAAGCAGATTCCCCTCCTGAGCAGAGTCTGAGGTGGGGCTGGATCCCAGGACCATGACCTGAGCCGAAGGCAGACGGTTAAACTGACTGAGCCACCCACGCATCCCTCGATTAAAATTTTTAAAAAATTGTGGTGAAATACATATAACATAAAATTTGCCGTCTTAACTTTAGTTGCCATTTTTAAGTGTCCAGTTCAGTGGCATCAAGTACATTCACATTGTTGTGAAACCATCACCACCCACCGTCTATCTCCAGAACTCTTTTTATCTTGCAAAACTGTAACTTTAACCATTAAACAGTAACTTCCCATTTTTCCCTGTTCTCCAGTCCCTGGCAACCACCATTCTATTTTCTGTCTATGAATGTGAATATTCTAGGTACCTTATATAAGGGTAATCATGCAGTATTTATCCTTTTGCGACTGGCCTTTTTTACTTAACATGATGTCTCCAACGTTCATCCGTGTTGTAGTATGTGTCAGAATTCCCTTCCTTTTTAAAAGGCTAAATACCGTCTATGGCCATACCATCCTGAATGCGCCCGATCTCGCCTAGAAGGCTGAATACTATTACACTATTAAACAGTATGTGTATACAGTAATCCCCCATTATCTTTGGTTTTGCTTTTATGGTTGCAGTTACCCTTGGTCAACTGTGGTCTAAAGGTAGATGAGCTTCCTGATGTATGATCAGAAGGTCAGTAGTAGCCTAGTGCTCCATCACAGTGCCTAGGTCATCCACCTCACTTTATCTCAACATGTAGGCATTTTATCATCTCACATCACCAAAGAAGGGTGAGTACAGTACAATAAGAGGTTTTGAGAGAGCACATTCATATAACTTTTGTTACAATATACAGTATTGTTAAAATTCTGTTTTATTATAGTTATTGTTAATCTCTTACTATGATGATTTATAAATTAAATTTTATTATAGGTGTATAGGAAAAAACATAACATACATAGGGTTCAGTACTGTCCTTGGTTTCATGCATCTGTTGGGGGCCTTGGGACATAACTTGCAGATGATGGGGCACTGCTGAACCACATTTTGTTTACCCATTCATCTGTCAATGGACACTTTCTTCCATGTTTTGAATATTGTGAATCATTAATGCTGTTATGAACATGGGTGTACAATTATTTGTTTGAATCCCTGCTTTTAATTCTTTTAGGTATATATCCAGAGGTTGAATTATTGGATCATATGGTATTTCTATTTTTAATTTTTTTGAGGAACTGCCATCCATACTGTTAATCCATAGTGGCTTACCACCAAAAGTTTGAATGGCGACAATGACAGCATCATGTTTAATGAATTATTTGTAAATTCAACTCTGGGCAATGAGTTTATAATTTGGAATAGTCTAACAAAAATCAGTTTTTTTTTTTTTTATATTTTATTTATTTGTCAGCGAGAGCACAAGCAGGGGGAGCAGAGCCGCAGTCAGAGGGAGAAGCAGGCTCCCTGCTGAGCAAGGATTTCCCAGAACCCTGGGATCATGACGTGAGCCCAAGGCAGATGCTTAACCAACTGAGCCACCCAGGTGTCCCAAAAATCAGTTTTAAATGTAAATAGTGTTAGCATAGTATGCTTCTGGTAAAGGAATGAATAGAGTAGTACACCTACAGTTCTGGCTGGCCAGAGCCAGGAGAGTGTGTAAAGGAATTTCCTGGGTTTAAAAAACAGGCAGGCATTGATGAATCAGGACCCTTTTTTTTTTCTTAATTTCTTTTTATAACAGAGATGCATTCAGGTGACAGTTCCAAATCTTGTTCTTTTTGTAATTGTAGAATTCTTTGCCTTTTTTTTTTTTAAAGGTTGAGGTGTAGAGCAAAAATCATTTGATCACACAAACTTTTGAGATATATTTGGTTTGCTTACAGATGTGAAAATAGCTATCCAAATGGAATTGCAGTTGCTACCAGTAATTACCAATAATTACCAATACCAATAATTTCAGTAATGTTAGTTATTTTGGACCCATATGAACCAAAAATGAGTATTCCCATTTCCCCCTTAACCTTTTAGTTACTGTAATGCTAATTTCTTTTTCCTCTCAGATACATTTTTATAATATAATTTTTTTGAAAACAAAAATGGTGCTATAGCTACTTAGGTTAGTCTCACATATTTTTCTATTTATATTTCTCTGTTATTGTATAATATAGAGATATAGATCATAGCTTTACTCAAGTCAAGGAAAAAAAAGGAACAACTTTTACTAGTAGTAATCTTTTTTTTTAAGCAACAAAACCTTATCTGCCTTGCTAAAAAAATATTTTTTCTGAACCTAGTTCTAGTGGTCACAGAGTGAGTCTATTTCTTTTCTAATTTGGCTTTGATTTTGATGTTACTTTCAGTTATGTTTCCTGGATGACACAGTTGTGCCTTTGTTTTCCTCTCCTGGTCTTTCAAGCCAGTAATACCTTTGTTGCCTAAATTGCTCTATGCATTTTCATATATTGGACTATCATTATGGGACTTTTAAGTTTTCTTTTGTCTATCAGCTTCTCTTGGAAGCATGGACTCTTCCCATGACACTACCAGTAAGTCACTTGAAATTTGTTTCTGCCCCTTCATAACATTTCTTCCTTCTAAATGAAGCTGTGAATCTTCTTTCTTTTTTAGTTTGACAGACTGTACAAGTAGAAATGATATTGATCCACGTGGATAGGTATCCTTTGTGATGTTGTGGTTTAGGGACCATATTAGGTATCCATGGAACATCATATTTATTTCCTGGAAGGTTACCTTAGGCAAGAGATTGAGTACTATGGCTGAAAATAGTCTTGTTACTGTCCTTCCTTTCCTTTTTCCACTATCCTCTTTATTCATTAGAGGGACAAGGCATTTTGTGTTTGTGTTTGGATTGTTGGTCATTGGGATAATAAGGTTTGGCATGTAGAATAAAGTTTAGTAGTTAGTGGTTAAGAGCATGGACTCTGAGGTCACATTGTTTGGATTGAAATCAGGTACTGCCACTTGGACATCTTGTGATCGTTGACTAATTTTACAACTCTGCCTCAGTTTCCTCATATGAAAAATGACAATGCATGTAAAGTGATTAGAACAGGTGTCTGGCATGGAAAGAGTTCGATAAGTTTTAGTTATTTTCATTTTTGATAATTGTAAGGTATATACTTGTTCTCTGCAAGGAACATCTATTTCCAGTTTCTCGTTTTTCCTTTTGTGGAAATTGAGGCCAGAAGAAGGAAGTGATTTGTCCAAGTTCATGGGTTGATTTGAAACAAAGATTTTATCCAGGTACATGTAAGAGTGTTTATTTTCTAGCTGAATGTGTCAGATGGCTTCGATTTTTAGAGGAAAACAAGACCTACCATTCAGAAATTTTTCCAAATGATAAAATTTACGTATAAAATGAATTAACAGTACCTGGCGTATAGCAGACATGCCAGAAGGGAGGGAGGGAGGGCCTGGAACTTTGATTGTTCCTAGACTAGCATTCATTCCAGTCTAGTGCCATGCTTCTAAGTTTATAGGTGGTTGGAAGCCATGGAATGAAGAGTCTTTAGATTTGTTGAGCATGGTTGGGTTGATGCCTGTGTTTGCCAGACTGGGTTTATGGACTCTGTAGATGAGGGGTCAGGAAACTATAGCCTATAAGCTGGCTTCCTGTTTTTATACATATAGATTTATTGGAATACAGCGATAGCTATTCTTTTACCTATTGTTTGTGACTGCTTTCTTGCTGCAGTGACAGAAGTGAGTAGTTGAGACAGGGACTTTATAGTGCACAGGCTTAAAGTACTATCTGGGCCTTAAGATAAAGTTATTTCAACACCCCCCCCCCCCCCGCAACAAATACTTCTCTTTCTAAGTTTTAGTAACTGCAAAGTGCCAGAACGTTTGAATGCTTCACAAGTAACATTATATGGTTATACACCTCTATAGGAGGCAGTTGTTAGAACATTGCACTTAGGCAGACTAGAGCTCTAGTTTTTTGTTTTGTTTTGGTTCTGGTTCTCTGAGCTAGTCATTTATCCTTTCTGGCTTTGAGTTTATTCAGTCTATGAAATGGAGATTTGTCTAGAGTTATATGTACCTGAAAACAGGACTGGACTAGATCAGGTATTCATATAGAGCCTGGATAATCACTTGGCAGTAGGGGTGTTTGAGGACATTCAGTTATAATTTAGGTAATTCATCTGGATTAGGGATCAGCAAACTACATCCTGAGGGCTAACCTACCACCTGTTTTTGTCAGTAAAGTCTTATTAGAAGACAGTCATGCATATTTGTTTACATATTGTCCTGCCGCTTTTGCCCTCAATAGCAAAAGTTGAGTAGTTAGTTGATTGCATGGCCTGCAAAGCCTAAAATATTTACTCTGCCCCTTACGGGATAGCTTGCTGATCCTTGATCTGTATTAGTGGTATTCAACTGTGGGTGATTTCTGTTCCCCAGGGGACATTAGGCAATGTCTAGAGAGATTTTTGGCTGTTATAACTGGGGGGTGCTGCTGGTATTTAGTGGGAAGATGCCAGGAATGTTGCTAAACATTCTGCACAAGACATCCCTTCACAATGAAGAATTATCCACTCTAAAAATGTCCAGAGTGCTGAAAAACCCTGATCTAAATTACTAGTTCTCAAACTTAAATTTGTATAAGAATAACCTGGAAAGCTTGCTAAACCATAGGTTGCTGGGCCCCACCCCAGGTTTCTGAATGAGTAGATTCTAGGTGGGGCCTGAAAATTTGCATTTCTATCAGATTCCTAGGTTATGCTGCTGATCCAAGATCTACACTTGGGAACAACTGATCTAGATGACTTTAGAAGTTATATCCATTCCTGTGATTTTTTTGATTTTGTGGTCTTAAGTACTGTTCCATTTTTATGACTTAGGAAAATTGAGTATTTTATTATATGCCCTATGCCAAGTGTGGGGCTTGAACTCATGACCCCGAGATCAAGAATTGCATGCTCCACCACCTGAGCCAGCCAGGCCCCCAGGCTCTGTGTTTTTATACCCTTATTTTTTGTGGCCCTTTAGAAAAACTATTTACCTTTCAAAACCTATCAGCTGCCTTTTGCTGATAACATCAGTACCATGTGCCCAGTTTTAGGGTTAATAATTTTGTCTTATGTGTCTTTGGTATGTTTCTCTTGAGTCTTTTAAAAATTTTTAAAAAAATATTTATTTATTTATTTATTTTTAGAGAGAGAGAGCACATGAGCCTGAGGGGCAGAGGGAGAGGGAGAGAGAATCTCAAGCAGACTCTGTGCTAAGCACAGAGCCTGATGCAGGGCTCGACCCCAGGACCCTGAGATAATGACCTGAGCCAAAACCTAGAGTCAGACACTTAACCAGCTATACCACCAGGTGCCCCTCTTCTTTTGAGTCATATGCCAGATTGTCAGTAATCACTTTACATATTTCTTTTCCCTAATGTCAGCTCTTTGAGTGAACAACTGCCTGGGTCTTAACCATCTTTTCCTACAATATCTATAAGACGTTCTCAGTGAATATTTTTTGAAGGAATATTATGAATATTAGCTCTTATGGTACGAATAGAGTAGAATTGTAAGTTTGCATGTATAGTTGACCCTTGAACAGTACAGGGCTTAAGGGCACCAATCTGGGCCGCACATTTGAAAATCCACACATAATTTTTACTCCCCCCAAATTTAACCAGTAATGGCTTATTGTTGACTGGAAGCCTTACGAATAATATAAACAGTCAATTAACACATATTTTATATGTTATATGTTTTATATATCGTATTTTTACAATAAAGCAAGCTAGAGAAAATGTTAAGAACATCATAAAGAAGAGAAAATACAGGGACAGTACTGTACTGAAAAAAAAATCCAGGTGTAAGTGGACCCACGCAATTAAAATGTGTAGTTTTCAAGGTCAGCTGTATTTTTAAGCATCTACCATTTGTTGACATATGATTTTGAATAATAAAATCTGCCATTGAGAGAATAAAAATTGGGCTCTTTTATTGAACTGAGGATTATGACTTTAAAGTGACCGATTTATAGAGAAGTACAAAACACCTCCCTTCTCGTTTAGCTTTTATAGAGGGCTCAGTAACGTAATGTGGCAAAATATAGGGCTCGAGGTCAATAACTTTGGGAAATTTGAATTGCTCTGTGTCAGTCACTTTTCACTTTCAACTTTTTTAAGGCAAATTTAAATTTCAAATCAAAATTGTTTACCATGTTAAATCATTAGTCATTGGCTTTAAGGTGAGTTGGAGATATTTTTAAGAAGCAGTTTGGCAGGGGTGCCTGGGTGGGTCAGTCAGTTAAGTGTCTGCCTTCTGCTCAGGTCATGATCCCAGCTTCCTGAGATCAAGCCCCATGTGGGGCTTTCTGCTCAGCGGGGAGTCTGCTTCTCCTTTTCCCTCTGCCCCTTCCCCCACTCTCTCTCTCTTTCTCAAATGAATAAATAAAATCTTAAAAAAAAAGCAGTTTGGCAACATTAACAGAATAATTGTACTTGTCTTTATACTTATTGTGGTTATAGAGGAATAATTAAGGTAGAAAGGAGATGTCAAGTTGTGGTAAGAAAAGCAGAAATGTTTGCAGGTTATGTGTACCTTAATGGCTTTAGAGTTAGGTTCCAGGCACCTTTTTTTTTTCTTCTCCATTTACCTTGGTTCCCTGGACTCTTTAATGATTGAGCTATAATAGTATAATGTTAGAGGAAAGCTTTGTCTTTTGTGCCCTCTTGAGTACCCACCTTTTTTCTCACAAGGGAAAAGTAGTGGTTGAACTTGTTTTTTAAAATATAATTTTATTAGGTGGAGACACAATTGAGCATTCTTGTTTTAGGTTTAATGGGGGAGGAATAATAAAATTAGCATCTAGCTTTTGATTGTTTTGTATGTGTCAGGTACTGTGCTAGTCTCTTAACAGCTAAATTCTACAGTGACCCTATTGGGATCCAGTGATACAGTTCTCCATGGTTTCTGTATGTCTTGTGATCAGAGACACTGCTTTTGTTTTCTGCTCTCTTTTCAAGGATATTTGTATAGTGAGCTACCTTGGAAGATAGAGGTAGTGTCTCCCTTTGGAGGAAAGGGTAGGCATGCATATCCTTTGAATTTTGAGAGATTTGGGTTCTGTAGGCTCTGGGTTCCTCTTCTAATGCAGTCCATTGCATGTGTAGGTATCACTTGGCCTATTATGTGTTGCACTGTGGGCAGTGGGACTGGGGAACTACATAAGAAAATGCTGATATTCTGACTATGAATATTGTCATGAGTCATAAAGTTCATTGTCTCTAACCCAGAATTCTACGTCTTCATCCATGAAACTGGCAGGCTAACTTGTTAGTTTACAAGTAGGGTAAAAAAGATCAGATCTTTCACTGCTTTAACAGTTTTGGCAACAAGGATAGTATGTTGATAGACGCATGGTTTTTTGGAAGAGGAAGGGGGAGGTCCATGGGAATTGATACTGAACATGCTGACCAAATTGTCAGGTAGTTCTCTACTTTATTGCCTGTTAATGAGGAAGAATTAGGAAGGTGGTTGCAGACTGAATACCAGGAAGTAGGTTCAGAGACAGCCTGGACATTCCTCTAGTTGTTGCTAACTCTTAACAACCCTCAAATATCGTCTCTGGTAGATGGAATTTTTTTCACCAATCTGTCAGTCAGATTCAGAGTCAGACTCCCCCCCCAGTGTAAAACCAGTACTAAGGTTTGTCTTGGCTGGGCAGAAGGTTCTGCCTCTTTTAGACAACATTTACAGACCTGTGTATACCTACACTTGAGTGTGAAAGAAGGCAAATTTGCAACCTCCTTGGGCACAAAGCAAAGTTGTTAGAACTTTCACTGGTTTGTCTAAGAGATGAGAGGATGGGGGTTCATAATGTCTTATGGCTCAGTCCTTCCGTTGGAGGAATCTTTATTCCCTACTTCAAAGCCACTGACTCAGTGGGGTCCTCAATTCATAGAGGTTTCCCTAAACCCAGGCCTGGTTCACCAGTGGTTCAGCCAAGCCAAAACTGATTGTGTCTGCTTTCTTCTGGGGCTGTTCAGCCTCTGTGCCAGCTATGCAGACTGATAGTGGATGTGATTGCTTTGTTCAGTGGGTAGAACTCAAGGCTGTTCTTAGAGCTCTGGCCAGTACTGTCCTTCATGAAACTTGTATTTCTTTCTTTCTTTTTTTTTTTTTAAGATTTTATTTATTTATTTGACAGAGAGAGACACAGCGAGAGAGGGAACACATGCGGGGCTTGATCGTAGGACCCTGGGATCATGACCTGAGCCAAAGGCAGATGCTTAATGACTGAGCCACCCAGGTGCCCGAAACTTGTATTTCTACTGCCCTTTGGCCTGTTGCCAGTGGCCTAGCTATTTGGTCTGCCACTTGGAAAGTATAGACTGGCAGATTAAAGACAGCTCTCTTTGAAGCTGTGAACTATGGAAACAAATTACAGCTGCTAATCAAACTGTCTGGATCACTCATGTAGATGCCCACAATAAGGGCCTGTTCTCTAATGAAGCCCACTGGAATCAAGCTTCTGATTGAGTCTGCACTGCCCAGAGCCATCATTGTTGTCTGGGTCCATCCATCATATCAGATGTGATAACACATCAGCTATCATAAACTGGGTGTAAACTTAAGGACTCCATTTCTGATGCAGAGGGTAGCCTTGCTATACTTGTGATTTCTGCCAAAAATTGACCTGCTTGTCACATAATGAGAGAAGCCACATTTAACGGGATGTGGTCCCTGCTTGCTTTTAGCAAATTTAATACATTGGATCTTTGACCTCCCATTCATAAGTATCAGTGCTGCCTCACTGCTGTTGATACTTTTTCTGGTTATGGTATTGCTGTTCTAGTCCAGTTAGCTAACTGACCACACCATTTTGGCCTGTGAAACTAATCTGTGTTATGCTTTTGGGCTTTCTGGACCATTTGCAGTCTGACAGTGGTACACTTTTTGTCTCAAAAGCCACTCAACAGTGAGCTTGATAATCAAGATACTTGAAGGACTTTTCATGCTCCCTACCATCCACAGGCATCTGATATGTGGATAAATGTTGAACGTTGAAACATCTTTTTCCTTAGTAAGTCAGGCCACTGAATGCAGCTATGCCAGAAAGGGATCATCTCATCTTGGTCACTTCATGACCCAGTGATAGGGATGGAAAGGGTGGGAGGTTATATAGCCCTGTTTTGAAAATTCAGATTATTATTATTATTATTTTTTAAGATTTATTTATTTATTTGAGGGAGAGAGAGAGAGAGAGAGGGCGGAGGGGCAGAGGGAGAGAAAACCCCAAGCAGACTCTGTGTGGAGTGCAGAGCCCAACTCGGGGCTCAATCTCAGGACCCTGAGATCACACCCTGAGCCGAAACCAAGAGCTGGATGCTTAATTGACTGTGCCACCCCAGGCATCCCTTGAAAATTCAGATTCTATCCTGACTATTTCTGGGCATGAAGCTTCTTTTTTTCTCCTAGCTGCAGCACAGGGCCAGCCTGTTGGTACACCTTTTTAAAAAAGATTTTATTTATTTGAGAGAGAGTGAGAGAGAGAGAGAGAGAGTGCACAAGCCAGGGGAGGGGCAGAGGGAGAGGGAGGAGTAGAACGCCTGATGAGCAGGGAGCCCCATGTGGGACACGATCCCAGGACCCTAGGATCATGACCTGAGCTGAAGGCAGATGCCTAACTGACTGAGCCACCCAGGTGCCCCTGTTGGTACACCTTTTATGTGGCAGTTTGACAAAAGGTGGCATAGGGATTCAAACTGAATTCTCGTTCAGCCACCTGGATTCTCACATTGGTTTGACATGGTCTAGACCTTAAGGATAATAACCACTGGTTGAGTACACTGCTTGCTGAGTTCCCCTACAGTGGCCCATGTGGGTCAGTGGGGACCATAAATGGGTTTCTGTAGGTTTAATAACAATTCTTGCTTGTCTTGCTTGTCTCACACCTGACATTTCTAGGGGAAAGGCCTAAGTATGAGGAGGGGAAGATTGGAAAAAAGATGAAATTATAGCTATTGGAATGGAACATACTGATTTTGTGGCAGTGGGGGGAAGACCAACAATCTTGACATCTAAGAAGGAACATCTTAGACCCCAGAAGCAGCTTTGGGGAGGGGAGAGACATTCAGAACCACACTTGAAGCTTTCCTTATGAAGGAAAATGTCCTGGTGCTGCTGTTCCAAACTGTTACAGGCACATTAAATTTAATTGACTGCCGGGTCTGCCATCCTCCCATTAGACTGCTCAGCTCTAATCACCATTTGATTGTCATTCCCTTTAATTTTACTGGGAAATCTATTGGAAACAGCAGGGGTTGCCCCTGCTCCTATACCTTCCATGCAAAACACCTGTCATTACGTCCTCATGTCTACCCACATGTCTTCCATAGCCTTCACTCAGATATTCTGTGGGGCAGATTACTAGTGGCCTGGACAGTTGGGACAGTTTGGACTGACTGCCTTCATTCAGTCCTTTGAAAAACAAGAACTAGACTCAATTATTCAAACTGAATTTGGGAACTCTAGGGCTGCCATCTGGCTGGGAGGCCATGTTAGGACACAGGTTGACTATGTCTTTCAGGCTGATGTAGGTCCTCCTAAAAAATATGGACTCTTGCACCTTTGAGTGTTTAACAGAACACCACTAGTAGATCTTAGAGCCTTTGGTGGACTGTGGAGATCTCTCCAAAATGAGACTATCCTTGATTTTTTGGGGGAAGCTTCCCAGAGTCATAACTGATTTGTTATTTATGTGCATCCATAGACAGTTACCTTCATGAGGGAAGTTATTGAATTAGAATAGGTGGTTCAGAATTTGTTCCTGACCTTTAGTTGACATGATCAGTGACACACGTTCACCCTGGAAAGCATTCTTATTAGCCTCAACTCACTGACCAACATTGTTATAGATGATAAAATTGCCCTTGTAGGCCAAAGCAGAGGCTGTGTAATTGTTAATACATCCTGGTGTTCCTGGATTAATGCCTTGGGCCAAGTGGAAAGGTTAATACAGAACCTCAGGGATAAAGCCACCAGACTTTCTGAGGTAGACCCTGATGTCTTATGGGATTTCTTCAACTTATTTCGGGGTGGGGCTCTGAGGAACATGGTTGAAATCAATTCTGAAGGTTGGCCTCATCCTACTGCCTGTTGATAGTTGATTTAATTAAATGCTATATGAAACAAATTGAATGGATTTAGTCCCAATCCCTTGTCAGTCAGATTAATCAGAGTGGCCATTGGAATCGTATACTCATGAGAAACTTTGTCAGCAGCCAAGATGGTTTAGAAGTGAGAGAGACAATTCTTTTTGTCTCATATTTCAGCACATCTTTTGAATAGAGACAGTGACTGTTCCAGCCTGTCTTTTCAAGGGTGTTTTATTGTGACCAGCCTAGATAATGTCTACTTCCAGACCAAAGGACAGAGATAAGGATACTTTCTCCCTAAAGCAAAAAGATGGGCATGTTTACTGTCCATTAAAAGAGATTCAGAGTTCCTCTTCCGTAGTGCAGTCCTGTAGTGCATGTGCAGGTGTCACCTGGCCCACTCTGTATGACCCTGTGGGCTAATGGGACTTGGGAACCCATGCAAGAAAATGCTGATACTCTGGCTACTGCTACTGTTGTGAGTAATAAAATACTTTATTTTTGACCTAGGAGTCTTGTGTCTTCCTCTAGCATCCATGAAATTGTAACATGCTAAATTGTTAACTTGCATTCTTCTATATGCTTAACTTGCAAGTCCACCGAATGCTGGTGCAAGAGTCCATATTTTTTAGGAGGACCTACCTCAGCCTGCCAGTAAAATATTAGATCCCTCACAGTTCTTACCACCCTGTAAACTAGGCAATCCTTTATTATACAGATTGATTTTTGAAGATGGCAATTATAATTACTACTAACGTTTACTTAGCATTACTCTGGCCTATATGATTAATGTCTTATGTGCCTTGTCCAATCTAATTGGTATATACCATTTAATTTGTGATAGCCATTATTACTATTCCCATTTTAAAGATGAGTAAGTGGAGGCGTGTCGGGAGGTTAAGTAATTACCTAATGACAGGTAGTCATAACAAGGCTGCATTTAGAACTCAGGTCTGCTCTACTCCAAAGTCAAGTCTGTGATCTTATATATGTACATTTCTCAAATGGGTATGCTAGGGAGTACTCAAAGTTATAGAATAAATATCAACATCTTGTAGCACCAATTTACTAGAATAACTTAAAAAGAAATAAGTGGTTTTTTAAAATTAAAAATAATTATGAAGTAAATATAGAATTTGCATCAATTGTAAAGAGTAAATGAAATTTCAAAGAAATTATAAGGATGTGGCTTCTTTTCTTTGGGTCATTTCCTCCCCTCTTCCCATTGGGGAACATGTTTCCCTTCCTCTATCATTATGACTACAGTAGTGGAAAAAATTAGTAAGTACTGTACTTTATAAGGTTACCTTTTAAAAAAATCAAAGCTGCATCCAGTTATTTTTTGATTCCTTCATCCTGTTGTAGCTTTGTGAAACACAAAAAGAAAGAAAATAAAGTTTTCCTGGTGTCCCTGGATTTACTGAGGCTATTAGAGGGATCAAAAGATGAAAAACTGGGATTAATTGACTTCTATTTTTTTTAAGATTTTATTTATTTGAGAGAGAGAGGGCACGTGCTGCGTGTGATCACAAGTGGGGGGCAGAGGCAGAGGAGGGGGAGAAGCAGACTTCCTGCTGAGCAGAGAGCCTGATGTGGGGCTTGATCCCAGGACCCTGAGATCATGACCTGAGCCGAAGGCAGATGCTTAACCGATGAGCCACCCAGGTGCCCTTGACTTCTGTTTTGAAGTTTCATGTGGCAGTGATTGTTATTAGGATTATTTAGGTGCTATTAGGATCACCATTAGGTTGCTATTAGGATTACTTTAGTAAGAGATTATCCTGTCGCTCTTTTTTTTTTTAACTTCACTTTTACATTTACCAGTATCTGTATTGTGTTGGTATAAGTATATATTTATGTTAAGTATTTTTGTCCCATTTTTCTGGGAGTACTGTCAGTTTTGGGTATATTCCTAAGTTCTGGTACTGAGTCTTGAAACAAAAGTAATGATGTTGTGACAAAAATAATAGGATTGGGGCTCCTGGGTGGCTCAGTCAGTTAAGCATCTGACTTTGGCTCAGGTCATGATCTCAGGGTTCTGAGATTGACCCCCTGTTGGGCTCCTTGCTTGGTGGGGAGTCTGCTTGGAATTCTCCCTCTGCTCTGCCCCTACCTCTGCTGGTACTCTCTCATAAATAAATAAATAAATAAATGAATAAGTGAGTGAATAAATAAATAAATAAAAATAAATAAAATCTTTAAAAAAAATAGGATTGATTCCAGCTAAGGCAAGCTGGCTCCCAGTTGAAACACAAGAACTTTGTTTTATTTATCATTTTATTTTATTATTAAAAATTTTTTTTTAAAGATTTAAAAAAATTATTTATTTGAGTGAGAGAGTAAGAGCAAGGAGGAGAGGCAGAGGGAGAGGGAGAAGCAGACTCCTCACTGAGCAGGGAGCCTGAAGCGGGGCTTGATCCTAGGACTCCAGGATCATGACTTGAGCTGAAGGCAGACAACCTTAATGGAACCACTCAGGCGCCCCCATTTTATTTTATTTTATTATTTTATTTTATTTTATTTTATTTTATTTTATTTTATTTTATTATTTTATTTATTTTATTTTATTTTATTATTTTATTATTTTATTATTTTATTTATTTATTTATTTTATTTTATTTTATTTTATTTATTTTTTTAGGAGGGTAGGGGCAGAGGGAGAGAGAATCTTAAGCATGCTCCATGCCCAGCACAGAGCCTGACATGGGGCTCAATTGCGCACAGCACTGACATCATGATCTGAGCTGAAATCAAGAGTTGGATGCTTAACTGACTCCCAGGCACGCCTTATTTTATTTTAAATTCCAGTATACGAAATCAAGAACTTTGTTTTAAACTACATTGTATTTTAGAAAAGGAAAGCATTATTTAGTGATTACTTTGGAATAATTTAGTAAATATTTTGCCAAAACTGAGTGGCTGTTTGATGGAATTAAATAATTACATTTATTAAGTGTGATAATGTATTGGGTTATGCTTTAAAAAAAGGAGTCCTTAGCCTTTAGAGATATATACTGGAATATAATGGATGAAGTGATATGATATCTGAATTTACTGTGGAACAGTCTGGGAGGGGTTTTAGGGGTAGAGTTGATGGGGAGTGAAATATTGACTTGGTAGTTGTTGAAGAGGATATTGTGTTCATGGCTGTTCATTTTACTATTATCTCTATTCTTGTATATGCTTAGAATTTTCCATAATAAGTAAAAAAGATGTTCTGTCAAAATAAAAATTACTTTGAGGGAACTGTAAGCTTTAGTATAATATTTTCGTGTTCTAATGGGCTACAGGATTAGAGGAGTGGCTATAAGATTATTACAAGGAAGTAATAACATAGCAATCATAGTAATGTTATATAATCATAATATCTTGCCAAAATGGTTGGTAAATATTTGTCTATATTTGTTGTCACTGAAAAATTTAAAGTAGTTAAATTTTATTTGTAAAAAGTCTTCGCCTTTGTCTTGGCATAAACATTTCCTAAAACTAATCAATTTTCTAACCAAGATAAAAGGTATAAACTTAAAAGAAATTAACTTTCTGTGCTAAATTTGATTAACTGAAGGCAAGTGTTACTTTGGCAAAGAGGTGCTAGGAACTTTTTTTCTTTTTTTAACCAATATTTTGACAAAATAAGAAACCTAAAAAGGTGCAAAAGATCTATTAAGCAGAAAGAAAAGGTCAAATTAGATGATGTGTCATTTTCTGTGTGTGTGTTTAGATTTTATTTTTATTATTTTATTATTTATTTGAGAGAGAGTGCGTGAACACAAATGGGGGAGAGAGAATGAGTACGTGAGTGTGAGCTGGGGGAGGGGCAAAGGGAGAGGGAGAGGGACAAGCAGACTCCCTACTGAGCAGGGAGCCTGATTGTGGGGCTTGGTCCCAGGACCCTGAGATCATGACCTGAGCCAAAGTCAGATGCTTAACTGACTGAGCCACCCAGGCGCCCCTAAATATGGCTTTAAGAACTGAGAAATACTTGGGGTGCTTGGGTAGTCAGCTTGTCTGACTCTTGGTCTCAGCTCAGGTCTTGATCTCAGGGTGGTGAGTTCAAGCCCCTCATTGGGACCCACGCTGGGTGTGGAGCCTACTTTAAAAAAAAAAAAGCACAGAGAAATACTTCATGTTATAACACATGCATGGAGAATATGTAAAATTACAGCATGGATTATGCGAAAATAAAGTATGTTTTTATTGTTTAGATTAAAGATTTTATTAGATCATAAATCCTACCTATAATCCAGGATTGATTTAATTTGCTAAGATAAAAATATTGATATGCCAGGAAACAAACCACATGGTTTCTACTAGAGGATTTCTATTTCTTTCCTTTTTCTTTTTTTTAATCTGTGCAGAGTGTGTGTGTGTGTGTGTGTGTGTGTGTGTGTGTGTGTGTGTGTGTGATTGTAGCGAGCCTTGGCATTTCCAGAGGATGGATTCTGAAGGTATGTTGACTTAACATGGATGCAGAATCATTCTTTGATGAAAGGGCAGTAGTGACATGCATAGTTGGCCCTGGGACTCAGTTCCACATGCATTTCTCCTGAGTTTTTAGGAAACCTTAATGAAGGGGGCATCTGTGTGGCTCAGTTGTTAAGCATCTGCCTTAGGCTCAGGTCATGATCCCAGGGTCCTGGGATTGGCCCTGCATTGGGCTCCCTGCTCAGTGGGAGGCCTGCTTCTCCCTCTCCCACTCCCCCTGCTTGTGTTCCCTCTCTTGCTGTGTCTCTCTCTGTCAAATAAATAAAATCTTTAAAAAAAAAAACCTTAATGACGATAGCTGCAAGGAATTCCCTGCTGGCCATGACACATCTCACAGTTGCAGCTGCTGTATTTTACCCATGGGGCAAGTATGAAATTGTGGAGTCATGGATCTTGGTTGGTTTTCTACCGTTGTTTTAATAATCCCAGATAGGATGCTCTGGGCTTTCCCAACAAGGCATTTACTCAGAAATACCTCTGTTCTGGTTGCTGTTATAGTCAGATTAAGTAAAATAAAAGAGATGGGAATAGCATGAGTTTTGGTGGTGTTAGTGATAGTTCTTCATAAATGAACAGCATCCTTAATTCTTAGTACTTTAAATCTGTAAGTATGTTACTGAGGGTATACCAGACATTCATTTGTTCAGCAGATACTTTAATGACTTCACATGTGTTGTGATGTGAGGATGTTAGGAATACAGAGAAATATGAATTACCTGACACTGTCTTGATTCATATTTTCTCTCGACAAAAATTTATTGAATACCTGCTTTGTGCCAGACATTATACTAGGTAATTGGGAGATCTCTACTTCATAAGGCAGTTAAAAAAGCTAATAAAAGTTTACCTCTGTATAGCTTATTTATTCACTGTAGACCTGTAGAGAAGTTCTTTTCCTGTCACATGAAGGCAGCTATGTTCCCATTAACTCTTATTATCTGAGTCCTAATTTTCCAGTGCTTTCTACTACTCCTTATCACTTGTTTGCTTTCCTCTGGATGCTTTTACTTATTAATGGCACACTTCAAAGGAGAAGCTTGGGAGTGAACACAATATTCAAAAAGAGGCTTGGAGTAGAGCAGAATGGCCACTCCCCTAATTTTGTACATTATATTACTATTAATGCAGTCACCTTACAGTTTTGACACATTTTTAATGGGTAGTAACTTAAAACTCTACATGAATAGGTAAGGCATATCTCCCTCATCCTAAATTCAATCATTTGCATTTCTCAAGCTAAGTGGAGAACTTTATATTTATCTTTCTTAACTTCTATCCCTCTGCCTGCTCTTAATCATCTGTATAGAAATTTGCTCCACATCAGTTTTTTTTTGTACATTTCCTTTGGCTTCTGCATCTTCCTTTCTTCCAACTGGCTCCCTCTTTTCAACTAATTTCCAGTTTAAAAACTTGCCAAACTTCAATCAGTTTAAAAATATTCATCGATTTTACGTCCTATTCTGAATGTTTTCATATTTCTCTCTCCTTCCCCCATGTATTTCTCTTAAGAGTTAATGTACCTTAAGGGTCTGTCCTTTGTTCTCTTTTCCTTTCTACCCTATTCTGTCACATATGGTTTCTTTGCATTATCATCTTTTCTTTAAACTATCCAGTATATATATATGCTATTTTCTTCATTATATATATGCTATTGATTCCTAATGCAGCAGCCTCACTCCTAACTTCTCTTGAACTCTATATTCATTTGCTTCTGTAAGATATAAAGGTCAGGTTCATTGGCGTGCTAACAAAGCTCTTTGTGATTTGGCCTTTTGTATAGGCTATACGTTTCCCATGACTTTGTTCTGCAGTATGCTTGTAATTTTCTTGAACTTATTTCTGTCTCTTTGCCTTCTCCCGTTGCCTACCTTCCAGTCTTCTATTTATCCCTTAGAGTTTGCATAGGCATTATTTCCTGTGAAGGCTTTTCTGACAGTTACTTACTCCCTCTATATTTCTCATTCTTCTACATGCATCTGTTGTTTTAGCTATCACATTACTTTGTAAATATTTGTTTACTTGTCTTTCTTACTAATTTGTGAGTTCCTTACACCTAGGAATTAGATCTTACTCATTTTAGTATTCCTAATGCCTAGCACACTTTCTGGCACCTAGTGTGTTCTCACTGAATAGTAAATTGAACTGAAATAGTTAGTTTTGAGCCTGTTTAAATAAGATGAAGATGAAAAGGATATGATTGAGTTTTTGGATCCTGATTTTGTCATCAGAATACTAGCCATTTTAGCTTTGTGTTATTTGCATATGTAAGTGAGTGTCCTGAGATTTGGAATTGTGTCATTTCATCTCTGTATTGTTAGTATCTAATGCTTGCCTGCCAAATATCAAGTTTCTAGTGTTTATTGAACTGAAGCAAATTAAAATTAGATGAAAGCATTCATGCTACAAAGATAGTATATGACTAGTAGCATTCATCTTTATTTCTGTATGTTATCTTTAAGAATAAATGAGAAAAAAATTTTCAGTTGCCTTATTGAAATTCAGATTTAGGGGATATATGTTATATTCCTGATCTTTAAGTCAAATTATTAAAAAAACTTGGTGTTATTTATTATGATGATCACACTTTCCCTTCTAAGCATTTATAGGGCAACATTTCTTTAAGATTTGTTTTAAAATGTGGCGTGAATTGATGACAAAGTAATAGTGGTAATTGTTTTAATTTTTCTATTTTTTCCCTCTTTTGAAGTGCTCCTAGCATTCCTTCTGTTAAGAAAAAAAAATGTTCCCAAAGATGTCCTCTTGGTTGTGTGGATATTATTGGCAAGATTTTTCAGTACCTTTGCATGTAGTTGTTACGAGACATAACTTTACAGATTCAAGAAGCTCTGTGGACACCAAGTAGGATTAATGCTAAGAAAGTCACACATAGGCACATGGTAGTCACATTGCTGAAAAACAAACATAAAAAGAAAAGTTTTAAACACATTCTATGAAGAGAACAATGACAAGAATGGTAATTAACTTCTCATCAGAAACGATGTGATAAATACAGGGGACAATGGAATGATATCCTTAAGTGCTAAAAGAAAAAAATTATCAAACTGGAATTTTAAATGTAGCAAAATTATCTTTCAAAAGTGAAAGTGAAGACATTTTCAAAGAATAAAATGAGAGAGTTTGTTGCCAACAGAGCTGTACATTATCAGAAATGCTAATGGAAGTTCTTGAGGCTGAAGAGGTGATACCAGATGGAAATGCAGATCTATGGAAGAAGTGAAGATCACTGAAAATAATATATATGTGGGTAAATATAAACAATTACACTTCTCTTTTCATAGTTTCTTTTTTTTTTTTTAAGATTTATTTATTTAACCTGGGGGGGAGAGAGAGCATGCACACGCACATAGGGGGAGGGGTAAAGGGAGGGGGAGAGAGAATCTCAAGCAGACTCTGCACTGAGCGCAGAGCCCTACTCGGGGTTTCATCTCACAACCCTGAGATTATGACCAGAGCCAAAATCAAGAGTTGGACACTCAACTGACTGCACCACCCAGGTGCCCCTCTTTTCATAAGTTCTTAAAGAACAGTTGACTAGCACAAAAATAACAATACACTGTGGAGTTTTATATTTTATGTAGAAGTAAACTACATGATAACAGTAGCTGAAAGAAAATACATAATTGGACTTTCTTATAAGGTTCTTACATTATATGGGATGTAGTAATAATATTAACTCAAGGTACACTGATAAATTATGGGTGCATATTATAATCTGTAGAACAACCACTGATAAATAGAAAAACTGGTGAAAAAGCCAATAGAGGATTTAAAAATAGAATACTAAAAAATAGGCTCAACCTTAAAGCATGTAGATAAGGAAGAATAATGGAACAAAAACAATTGGGACAGATTATAAACAAACAAATGATAGACAAACTCAGTCATATTAGTAATTACATTAAATGTAAATAGACTAAACAGTAATCAAAAGGTAGGGACTGCCATCAGCAAAGGTCCCTGAACTCACCCCCACATCACCCACTGATATTTCCAAGAGTGTGACTTGGACTCAGCCACCACTTTCTAGGAACCAGCCTGTACTCTCTTTACCTGCTTCCCTCACCCCTCCCACTCCCTATTTGTAATTAAAATTGTTTAAGGAAAGGCAAAAGGAAAAAAATAGAGACTGTCAGATTGGATAAAAATAAAAACTGATCTATATTGTTTACAGGAGGGACATTTGAAATATAAAGACCCAGTTAGGTTGGAAATGTAAGGATGAGAAAAGCTATACCATGTAGACACTGATCATAACAAAGCTGGTGTGATTAATTAATATCAGACCAAGTAGACCTAAAGGTAAAGGAGTATTTTATGATTTTTGGTGCTATTGTAAATGGAATCGTTCCTCTAATTTCTCTTTCTACAGTTGCATTGTTAGTGTATAAGAAAGCAACTGATTTCTGTGCACTTTGGAAAACAATGTGGAGGTGCCTCAAAAAATTAAAAATAGGGGCGCCTGGGTGGCTCAGTTGGTTAAGCGACTGCCTTCGGCTCAGGTCATGATCCTGGAGTCCCGGGATCGAGTCCCGCATCGGGCTCCCTGCTCAGCAGGGGGTCTGCTTCTCCCTCTGACCTTCCTCTCTCTCATGCTCTCTACCATTCTCTCTCTCTCTCTCAATAAATAAATAAAATCTTTAAAAAAAAATTAAAAATAGAGTTACCTAGTGACCCAGCAATTGCATTCCTAGGTATTTACCCCAAAGACACAGATGTAGTGAAAAGAAAGGCCATATGCACCCCAATGTTCATAGCAGCAATGTCCGTAATAGCCCAACTGTGGAAAGAGCCGAGATGCCCTTCAACAGATGAATGGATAAAGAAGATGTGGTCCATATATACAATGGAATATTACTCATTCATCAGAAAGGATGAATACCCAACTTTTACATCAACATGGATGGGACTGGGGGAGATTATGCTAAGTGAAATAAGTCAAGCAGAGAAAGTCAATTATCATATGGTTTCACTTATTTGTGGAACATAAGGAATAGCATGGAGGACATTAGGAGAAGGAAGGGAAGAATGAAGGGGGGGAATTGGAGGGAGAGATGAACCATGAGAGACCATGGACTCTGAGAAACAAACAGGGTTTTAGAGGGGAAGGGGTGGGGGCTGGGGAGGGGGGTGGGGGGAATGGGTATTAAGGAGGGCATGTACTGCATGGAGCACTGGGTGTTATATGAAAACAATGGATCATGGATCGCCACATCAAAAACTAATGTATAGTGATATAATAAAAAAAAAGATAAGGAGTTATTAAGTAGAAATAAAGAAGTTCTGGTTTGCTACTTTTCCACTTTCTAATCCTGGGCAAAACATGTAGCCTTCTTTTATTTTCTCATCTATAAATTGCAGTTAACATATGAGCTCTTATGTTAGGCATTTACCTGCATTATTATCAATCCTTGTAATAGCCTTGCAAGATGATTATTATTTTTCCTAAAGTCACAGCATTATTAATAGGCTTTGATTGTAAATTTTCGGTGTTGGCATTAAGATTTTATTGTTCATCACTATATTTTATTTTTTAAAATATTTTATTTTTAAGTAATCTCTACTATACTCGACATGGAGCTTGAGCCTACAACCCCGAGATCAAGAGTTGCCCACTGAGCCAGCCAGGTGCCCCCATCAGTACATTTTAAAGATGCCCCTCTCCTGAAATACTTTGTAAACTACAGCCCCAAATTCCCTAAGTCATTGTTAATTTACTTACATTTTGATTAAGGTAAATGAAAAAAGGCAAAATAGCTTAGATTATTTGAGTCCATTCAGAAAAAGATACTGGCATTGTAGAGCCTACAGTGAATTCTTTATATAATAAACAGCATAATGTGTGTTATTTGCCTCTTAGAGTTGTAGACTATAAATTACTGATATTTGTTTAGTCTTTTCCATCATATTTGTGGTTTCTGGTCAGACTTACACTTTACAATTGACAGTAATGCTATAAAAAAGCCAAGTATGATTTGTTCATGTTTTTAAAGAATTTTACAAAACTGTAGATGTACTTTGTTGTGTGAAGTACTATGATGCCTGGGAGCAGGAGCTATGTGTTTTACCCATAGTATTTCCAGACACTGCTTAGCACATGGCAAATACTCAAATACTTTTGGTAGGTTTTTTTTTTCCCCGTTTTTTGTCCCCTAAAAGTCTTGTGTAAAAATTAGTATGTAATGAAATTCCCATGAAGATGTGTTAAATGTTTGCTCCCTCTTGTGGTTATAAAGGAGAAAGAACATAAGCTCTTAAAATGAAATCTGTTCTCTAGTTTTTGTTGTTAAAAGATGTGTGTAAAATTTACCAAATAGTGTGTAAAATTTACCAGAATTTTTTCTCTTTTTGGAGGGATATTGATCCATATACCTTTATCAACTCAATAAATTTTTTTATTTCACATACACTCATAAGACATGCAGAATTCATGCTCCAGTATAATTTTTTAATGTCCAGGATAGTTTATATACTGTTAACTCAAGTCAGAACTTAATAGCACTTTTGGGCACACATTTTCTGCTTTCCTGCATATAAATTATATGAACAGTGAAATAACTTTTTTGTGTTTTGAGAACTATATTAGTTTTAGATATATATGAGGATATTATTGAGAGTATTGTTTCCTAATGGTGTTAAACGTTCCTTGTTTTGATCAAAGTAAAAATAAAAGCCTAATTTTTTTTGCCTTCACAGCTTTTAAATTGAGAACACCTGACCAGTTTTTTTAAATGCATAATATTTTTATTCTAAATAATTAATGCAACTGAGACTATAAGCAACTGGGCCTTGGGAATGCTTTGAGGTGTAGAAAAATCTTTTTAACACATCTATATATATCCTTGACATTCTTTTCTTTATATACTTAACAGACTTCCAAATTACTTTGTTGGACCTCTTCATTTTGTTTACTTCTGTCATTAACAAGTTGACTTTCCTTTTGAGACTATTTTTGGAATAGAAACAGTATTTTTTTTTTTTTTAAAGTCAGAAAACCAATGTTTTATTCCTAGAGCTCTGCCATATTTCTAGCGGATGCCAATGGTCACCTGCCACACATGCACCAGGTTGTCTGTGTAGCTGGCAAACAGAGTCTGGCCATCAGCAGACCAGGCCTGAGAGGTACACTGGGGTGGCTCTGCCTTGCGGCTGGTACTGATAACTTCTTGCTTTAGTTCATCTACAGTGATCTTGCCTTCTAGGTCCCAGATCTTGATGCTGGGGCCCGTGGCAGCACAGAGCCAGTATCGGTTAGGACTGAAGCACAGGGCATTGATGATGTCCCCACCATCAAGTGTATAAAGGTGCTTGCCTTCGTTGAGATCCCACAGCATGGCTTGGCCATCCTTCCCTCCAGAAGCGCAGAGGGATCCATCTGGAGAGACATTTACAGTGTTCAGGTAGCCCGTGTGGCCGATGTGATTGGTCTTCAGCTTGCAGTTTGCCAAGTTCCATACCTTGACCAGCTTGTCCCAGCCACAGGACACAATAATGGGATTGCTGCTATTGGGTGAAAATCGGACACAAGATACCCACTCCGAATGGCTCTCATCCTGGACAGCATATTTGCATACACCCAGAGTATTCCACAACTTGATAGTTTTATCTTGGGAGCCAGAAACAATTTGCCAGTTGTCGGAGGAGAAGGCCATACGCAGCACATCCTTGGTATGTCCTACAAATCTGCGTGTGGTGGTACCCGTTGTGAGATCCCAAAGACGAAGAGTTCCATCCCAGGAGCCCGAGAGGGCAAATTGGCCATCTGAAGAGATGACCACGTCACTGACAAAGTGGGAATGACTCCGAAGAGCACGCTGCGGGATGCCATAGTTAGTCTCATCCCTTGTCAGCTTCCACATGATGATGGTCTTATCTTGAGAGGCGGACAGTATCATGTCCGGGAACTGGGGAGTGGTTGTGATCTGAGTCACCCAGCCATTGTGGTCCTTGAGGGTGCCACGAAGTGTCATCTGCCCAGTCATGGCAGCGGCGAGTGCGGGTGTTGCCACGGCAACAAGGATGGACTTGGATGGTTCAGAGAGACCAGCAACGCAGCTGCTACCTAGAAACAGTATTTTTATCATTTCAGAAAAATTGTACTGTATGTGCCAAAGACAAATAGCATGCAATAAATGTGCACTGTAAAGTGATGTTGTACTCTCAGCAGGGCTCACTTACTAGACAGGTGACTTGCTCCTGAAACCAGTCTAGCTGTGATCATGATCTAGATCCTCACCTCAGCAATATCACAACTATCTGTCATTAATTGAAGCAAACAAAAAACAAACAAAATGTTGTGGTATATACTCACATAGCAAAGAATACAAATCATAAAAGATTCATGAACTTGCACAAAATGAATACACCCATGAAACCAACGCTCAGGTTAAGAAAACAATATAAGTACAACTTCAGAAGGCTGCTTCTAGTCATTATCCCCTCATGCTCTAGGATAACCCCAGTACTTTGAATCTAACATATATATTAGTTTTGCCTGCTTTTAAACATTACATGCAGGAAACCATACAATAGGCTTTTTAAAAAAATTTGTGGTTAAATATACATAATTTTTTAAAACCATTTGTAAGTGTAGAATTCAGTGGCATTAAGTACAATCACATTGTGCACCATCACCACCATCTTTCTAGAATTTTTACATTTTTTAAAAATATTTATTAGAGAGCAAGCACGTGTGGGGGGGGAGAGGGAGAGAGAGAGAGAATCAGAATCCCTGCTGAGCAGGGACCCCGACATGGGGCTTGATCCCAGGACCCTGAGCTGAAGGCAGATGCTTAACTGGCTGAGCTACCCAGGTGCCCCAAATTTTTCCATTTTCTTGAATTAAAATTCTATACCAGTTAAACATTAACTCTTCATACCCCTCTTCTTCTAGTCCCTGGCAACCACCATTCTACTTTCTATTTCTAATGGATCTGACTGTTCTAGGTACCTCATATAAGTGGAATCATATAATATTTGTCCTTTTGTGTCTGGCTTATATTACTTAGTATAATGACCTCAAGGTTTATCCATGTTACAAGCATATGTCAGAATTTCCTGCCTTCTTAAGACTGAATAATCTGTTGTTTGCATATACCACATTTTGTTTATCCATTCATCTGTCAGTGGACATTTGGGTGATTTCCACCTTTTGACTATTGTGAACAGTGCATCTGTGAACATGAATGTACAAATAACTATTCAAGTTTTGCTTTCAGTTCTTTTGGGTATACCCAAAAGTGGAATTGTTGGATCAAATGACAGTATTATGTTTAATTTTTTGAGGATGTGGTAGACTTTTTCATGTGCTTATTTTTTATTTTGTGACCTTATTAATTTATCAATGTAAGAGGTTTTTCTTTTTAAAGAATGCAGAGGATGTTCTATATACAGTCATTTATCTGTGATAAAAGATATCTTCTTTAGCACTTACAGCCTTTTTTTTTGCTTTATCACATCGGTTAGGTAGGATCTCCCATATATGCTGAATAGAAGTAGTGATAGCAAACATCCTTACCTTTGTTCCCAATCTTAGGAAGAAAGTTTTGGTCTTTCACTATTAAGTATAGTGTTAGTGTAGGTTTTTTATAGATTTCTTTCATCAAGTTGAGGAATTTTCTTTTGTTCCTAGTTTGCTAAAATTTTTTTGTTACAAGTGAGCGTTAAATATTGTCAGATAATATATTTTTTAAGTTTATTTATTTATTTTTAGTAATCTCTGCAACCAGCGTAGGGCTTGAACTCATGACCCTGAGATCAAGAGTCACATGCTTTGGGCGCCTGGGTGGCTCAGATGGTTAAGCGTCTGCCTTCGGCTCAGGTCACGATCCCAGGGTCCTGGGATCAAGTCCCGCATCGGGCTCCCTGCTCCTTGGGAGCTTGCTTCTCCCTCTGCCTCTCTCTCTCTCTCTGCCTCTCATGAATAAAAAAAAAAAAGAGTCACATGCTTTTCCAACTTAGTCGTATAGATTCTTTCCATTATTTTGTTATTATGGTCAGTTACACTGATTTCCTGATGTTAAATCATTTGCATTGCTGGAAGAAACCCCACTTGGTCATTGGTCATGATGTGTTTATCCTTTTTATAATACATATATATTATAAACATGTATTATTATATACATACACATATATACATATATTCTTGGACTTTTGCATTTATATTTGTGAGGAAAATTAGTCCAGATCTGGAGAAATTATGAACCTATCTCCTGCTCCGTATCAGTGAGGTAAGTCAGTAGATCAGTGATACCCTGAATGAGCTACAATAGCACCGTGTGCCCTGTCTAGACTTTTTGAGGGTGGTTAAGCCTGCTGCTTCTCATCTGCCTTCTAAATCTTGCACAGATTTTTTTAAAATTATGGCCACTCCTGACCTGAAACCACTCAGGGAAGAAATTTTTAGAAATGTAGTTTTAGCTTAGATAAATCTGAGATCATCTTGGCCATACCTTTTTCCTTTTTTTTCCTTGTTTTTCTAGAGATTAAAATATAAATGGCTTACTTTACCACAGTGTGTCTTGAATTATATACCACTTTATGTATAATAGTGTAAGAACTTTATAAGGGTATACTTCTATTTATTCTGTCCCAGTCTTTGTTTTATTCTTGTCATGTATTCTACTTGTTTAAACCTCATAATTTATTGCCATTATTTTTGCTTTAAAGAGTTAATTGTCTTTTAAAGAATCTAAGAAACAAGAAGTGTCATGTATTTACCCACATATTTGCCATTTTTGGCAATCTGTGTACATTAAAGTTTCCATCTGATATCACTTCCCTTCAGCATGAAAAACTTTTTACTATTTCTTGTATGCAAGAAAGGTCCATTGGTGAGAAGTTTTCTCAGCTTTTGTTTATCTGAATATTTCTTTATTTTGCCTTTTCACTGTATATTTTTTATTGAGGAATTAGATGCAGTGGTAAACCATGTTGGGTATATAAGTACATTTTGGCAAAGTATGAAAATCATTAGGGAAATCAAGTCTCTCTTATCTCATAATTTTATTACTCTGCTTTTTTAGTAAGTAAAAGTCCATTTCTTTGGATGTTTATAACTTAAAAATGTTAATTTATGTGAAATTCACATTCAGTGGCATGCACTTATCTTAAGCAATTTGGTGTTTTTATAGCTGTATATACCCCTTTAACCATCACCCTAACAAAGATAGAGAATATTCCGATTGCTCCAGAAAGATTCCCTCATGTTTCCTCCAGTCAGTCCCCATGCCTCATAGGGAATCACTGTCCTGATTTCTACCATTGTAAATTAGTTTTGCCTTTTATCGGATTTCTTTCCCTCAACATAATTCTTTTGTGTTTCATCCATATTTTCATAGATATGTAGTTTAAAAAATTGCTGAGTAGTATTCCATTCCCCCAATAAAGATAGAGTACATTTTTATTGCTCCAGAAAGGTTCCCTCAAGTTGTTGTCTTTTTTTCCTTTTTTTAAGATTTATTTATTTTGAGAGAGAGTGGGTGCACGAGCAGGGGGAGTGGCAGAGGGAGAGGAAGAGAGAGAATCTTAAGCAGACTTCCCACTGAGCATGGAGCCTGATGTGGTGCTTGATCTCAGGACCCTGAGATCATGACTTGAGTCGAAATCAAGAGTTGGACGCTTAACTGAGCCACCCAGGTGCCCCCCTCAAGGTGTCTTCTAATCAATCCCCATGCTTCCTGGAAAATCACAGGTCTGATTTCTGTCACTATTATTGGCTTGCTTGTTACTGGACCTCATATAAAAGATCATATAGCATACAGTCTTAATCTGACTTCTTTCACTCAACTGAATGCTTTTGAAGGTCATCTGATAATATGTATTATGAATATTTTCTTTCAGTCTGTGTCTTGCCATTTTATTTTATCTTAGGGCTTGTTGTGTTTTCTGAGGTCTTGTGCCCTGGCTGATCCTGAAGTGTAATTTTTATATTGTAAGACTGCCAAAAATTATGCTGTTTTATTTTTTACTAATGTGTTTAGCTTTCTAACCTGTAGAAGCCTAGAATTTACTAAATGTTATTTTGTAGAAAACTGGCATTATGTTTGAGGGCCCTCCAGATTTTCATAAATAGCACAATGAGGCACATGATAGTATAAGGCAGAGTAGAATTAAATGCAAAATGATTGTTATAGACAGAATCATAAAAGAAGAGAAAAGGAAGAATTGTGTTTTTACAGGACTTCATATATGAGGGACTTTAAGCCTTAAAGGCTTAAAATCCAAGTTACCTTTTGGCTTTTTCTCTCACATATCAAAATGGAATGTGATTAAATCCTAAGTAAATCTCTCAGACTTTTTTGTTTTGAAGCCCTAATTTTAGTAATTTTGGAAAAGCAGTTTGTGGGCTAAGTGTGAAAAATTGATAGTGGACAGTTCGAGACTAGCAGTAATTGACTCTGCTTATTATCATTTGCTTATTTAGGGGGAAATTTTGCTTATATCAAAAAGTGCTTTTTATTGGCCTGTATAATTTTGTATACTTATTTTTATGCCTGTGGTATCATAAGCAAAATTCCGTTTGGCATACTTGAAAGTGAATGGAGAAGAAGATCTAACTTTAAGATTTTGCTAAAATTGAATCATAGTTGTAAATGCAAGGTTTGGGTATTTTTGTGAAATGTGACTCAAGTAATGAGAGAGATTGGCCAATTTATCCCAATTCTGTGGTTTGGTTCTTTGCCCTGCAGACTTAAATATTATTTGTTCTTTATCTGTTACCCATCAGTGATAATGTTCTGGGGAATTGGTTCGAAATAACAGCTTCACAGGAGGCAGATTTGTTAACTGGAATATTAATTTACAACAGGATAGACACTTTTACATTGACCACAGTACTTGTAATCGTTATTCATACATTCTCTTCCTGGTATTAGGATATCTGAGAAACCAGTTTGGTTATCAGAATATGGATTGGTAAGTAAGGAAGCAGAGCAGAACAAAGTACCTCGAGTGGTTTAGAGGATGGCTTACCCAGGCTATGCTAAGTCTAGGGAATTATTCTTGCTTTATTTCTAGTGTTGAGATATTCATGCAATTAGTTCCATCAATACTATCTTTTAGTATCTTTAAGATATCTTTATAGTAACTTTTTTGGTCAGTAATGGACAAATTCTTACTTTCTGAATCTTCTTTCCTTATATTTGGTGTACCCTTTTGTTAGAACTTAAGTTATATTAATGTGATTAGTTTGATTGATACTTTTGCTGCTGACAGTTTATTCTTCTTGATGAAACTCGGGAACAACCCAAGCCTTCCTAAGACTGTGGTACAAGTACTCTTCCTTTTTTATGTTAACATCTTGACGAAATTTGCAGGGTTGTAGTGGAAAGATTGATCACTTTGATGTTCTGGCTCTAGATTCAAATTCTGGTTCTGCTACTGAGTAGCTTAGCAATTTGGTAAAGCTGTTTGATCTCTTTGAGCTTGTTTCCTCAGTAGTACTTAATTTTGTGAGGATGTTGAGAGGGTTATGAATTAATGTGTCTAAAATACTTGAACAGTGAGTGCATAAGAAGTGTATTTCTATGAAATTCGTCCATCCATTTATCCTTTCAACAACTATTAATTGACTGATTTAGTATGTGCTGGGCAATTTGCTATGCATAGGGGTTACAACACTGACCATGATGGTCAGTGATCTGTGCATTTTTGGCATTTACAGTTTAGTGGGGGGTAGAGGCACATAAACCAGCAATTGTAATACTATGATAAGTGCTATACTAGGCGGTAGAAGCATATTTATAAGTATTTTTAGAAATACCTTAAAAATGCAGTGTCATAATAATAAAGGATTTTCAAGACTTGAGTTCCCCAACTTAATAATAGTGCCTGGTTCATTTTTGTGAATTGAATGCATGTACAACTTATATGAAGGAGATGTTTGTGTGAAAGATAGATATTGAATTGATACAATTCAATTTTGGTGGAGCTTCTACATTTTGAGATTTTTTTTAAAGAAAAATTTAAAGTTTTAAGAAAAACTTTCAAAGAAAAGTCATTTAAGAAACTGAAACTGGGTCAGTGATTGTTAGTATTTCCTAATATCAAACTGCTGTGTGATAAAATGTGTGTGCATCTGCACTGTGGTACTGTTTGGCATTTATTTGCATTGACCAATTTGTGAGTAGATTACATTAGTACAGAATCATATGGCAGCTTATTTTGGGAAATAGTAGAGACATGCTTTATTTTTCTTAGTACACATACATTGTCAATAAAAGCATCTATGTAGGTTCTACTCAGACTAATGATGTTAAAAAGAATAATAACAGAAAAGCAATGCTTGATAAAATTTAAAATAGTATAATTCAGTAGCCTTGATTTTCATTTTTACTTTTTTAGGTATGTATGTGTGTATGTATGTATATAGGTAAGTAAGCAAGCCTCTATGCCCAACGTGGGCTTGAACTCATGACCCTGAGATCAAGAGTTGCATGCTTTATGACTGAGCCAGCCAGGTACCCCAGTAGTTCTTTTTAACAACAGGAAAACTTTTGCACTGAGTTTAAGTGGCTTACCTGAAAATAGCCAGCTGGGGATTAGGAGGTAGGCAATGCTCTGTTTTCATTGTACTGGTGGTTCTCAAACTTTAATTGGTATAAGAATCACCTGAGGTGGTTAGTAAACTAGAGCCCTACTTCCAGAAAGTCTGATTCAGTAGTGCAAGGCAGAGTCTAAAAACCAGTATTTTAATAAGCATCCCAGGTAAACCTGATGTAGGAGTGATAATACTTTTGTCTACTATGCTGCCCCCATGCTGTGATAGAGACTTGTCATGTTGCTGCTCAAGGCCTCTCTCCTCTTTCTGAAGTTGATGACCTTCTTGAAATCAAATTGTCCTTACCATTGTAGCACTGACAGTAATAGTCTGCTCTGTGTTGTGCTCCAGTCCTCTAAGTGCTCTGCTTTTGAGTATCCCTTGGATATATCTGATTTTTCTCATAATGTGAAGACAACTCATCTATTACTCTTCTTTCATTTCCCACAATTCTTAATTAAAAATCTGTGTTTTAATAAAAGTGAATTAATTTTAGTTTCCTAGCATGACTGCTCTTTCCCTGTTTTATCTCTTCTTCTCTACCTCTTCCTTCCTCCCATCACTCCTGTTATGTTTCTCTGACCAAACTATGAGCTTCTTAAGCCTGGAATAGAATCGGTGCTTAATAAATATAATGAATAAGTGAATAATAAGTCTTGTATTTTCTAAATATTATTAGTTCATATATAAGTTTCATGGTTGTTTTACCCATTCATGGGAAGAGATTTTTCTTAAGAAAAGCAAGATAATAAGGTAAAATTCAGGGTAATAGTTAACTTAGTGGAAAAAGGAAAGTGATTAGGAAGTAGCACTCTGAAGGCTTCAAGGCTACTAATGATGATGTAATTTTTTAGTTGTTTGGTGGGTGCATTAGTATCAGTAGGTATTTGGAAACTGGCTATTCATCTTTGCTTGAATAGGGAAAAGTGAAATATAAACTATTATATTAGAACCATTTGTAGTGTAAGTGGGACGGTCTGTGTACTTGGGGTGGTAGACTCTAAAATGAAATCCACTGGGAGATTTGAAAAGTTGGCTTCAGTGAGATTGGTAGGAAACTCTCAGCACAACTAAGCAATACCAAAGGCTTAAATAAATGGCTTTTTTTGTTTGTTTGTTTTTGTTTTTTTTGTTGGGGGCGGAAGAGCAGAGGGAGAGGGAGAAGGAAAATTCCTTTTTTTTTTTTTTAAAGATTTTATGTATTTGAGAGAGTGAGAAAGAGAGAGAGAGAGCACATGAGAGGGGGGAGGGTCAGAGGGAGAAGCAGACTCCCCGCTGAGCAGGGAGCCCGATGCGGGACTCGATTCCGGGACTCCAGGATCATGACCTGAGCTGAAGGCAGTCGCCCAACCAACTGAGCCACCCAGGCGCCTGGGAGAAGGAAAATTCTTAAGCAGGCTCCATACCCAGAGTCACTGTTGCTAGCCACTGTTACTCTATCTTTGAGAATCCTTTAAACATCTTTTGTTGTTAAATACTTACATGGTTACAAAGTGAAATCTACGAATCGTAGTCAAAGAATTCTAACTTCTTTTCCCTTTTCCTCCTTATTTTAACATTAAAAAGTCCTTTATTTTCCCATTGAAAAAAGTAAAAGTGAGTATGTTTATATTTTTATATTCCTATCAGTCTTAAATAAATGATAGTATCGTACACCACCTTTTCTACAGCTTTTTTTTTTTTTTCATTCAAGGGTATATTCTGGAAGTCTCTTCATTGTAATGTATAGAACAGTTGCTCATTCCTTTTTATAATTGTATAGTACTGCTTCAGTCATTTTTTATTTTTATTTTATTTTTTTTAAAGTTTATTTACGTAAGTAGATCTAGCCTCAGCATGGGGCTTGAATTCATGACCCTGAGATCAAGAGCTGTATTAAAGAGGGGACGTACTGAATGGAGCACTGGGTGTTATACTCAAACAATGAATCATGGAACACTACATCAAAAACTAATGATGTAATGTATGGTGATTAACATAACAAAAAAGAGTTGTAAGCTCTTCCGACTGAGCCAGCCAGGTGGCCTACTAGAGTATTTTTTTAAAATGTAAATCCTAAATAGTATTTCATTCCAAACTGATGCTGTCGTTGAACAGCAAACCACCCTAAATTCAGTGGCTTAAAACAATTATTTACTTTTATTCAGGCATTTGCTGTGAGTTGTCTGATCTAGGCTGTTTGTGTGGGTGGCTCTGCTTCATGTTTGAGGTCTTATTGGACTATCTCCTGAGCAGGTTGGAGCTTAGAAATGTTACATGCATATTCATTCTGTCATCCTCTTAAGGGACTACAGATAACCCAGTGATTATCTGGGTTCACATCTGTGATGAATACAGATATAAGAGGGCAAGCAGAAACTCATAAAGGCCTAGGTTCAGAATTGTCATAATGCCACATTCAGTCATATTCCAGAATCAAGTCATAGATACAAGCCCCAAAGTTACCTTTTTTTTTTTTTTTAAAGATTATTTATTTGAGAGAGAGAGAGAGCATAGGGGAGGCAGAGGGAGAGGGACAAGCAGGCTCCCCACTGAGGGGGCCCGACATGGCGCTCGATCCAGGACGCTGGGATCATGACCTGAACTGAAGGCAGACGCTTAACCGACTGAGCCACCCAGGCGTCCCTCAAAGTTATCTTCTTAATGTTGGTCTTACTTGGGCACTCATCAGAAATTTCAATCCCTTCCCAATGTTTCATATCCCCCTTCCTTGCTGTAATCCTTAATTTATCATTATCTTAAATGTGTGTATTTAAAATACTTAAACCTTGTTTATTGTCTGTATCGCCCCCTTACAATGCATGTGTAATGAGAGCAACATTTTCAATATTTTTATTCACTGTATCTCCTGAACCTAGAACACAGTTGATGCTCAGTAAATATTTTTGAATGATTAAATGAAGGCATGAAGTGAAATAAGGTTGGGGAGACCTGTCTTTCATTAGTTTTTTTTTCTTATACTACCCTTTCTTGTTGTTGTTGAGGTATACTCCATAAGATAAAATGCACAGATCTTAATAGTACAGTTTTATAAATGTCAATAAAAGTATATTCATGAAATAATAACTCCAGTTAAGATATAGAACATTCCTCTCACTTTAAAAGGCTTCCTCATGTCCTTTCCTGTCATTTCTCCAGTCTCTAGAAGCACTTGCTATTCTCATTTCTGTTACCATAGATAAGATTTTCCTACTTTAGAATATCATGTATATGGAATCATATAGCATACATGTTTTTCTTATTTCCTGTTCTCGCTCAACATAATATTTTTGAGATTTATCCATGTTGAGGCATGAATCAAAAATGCATTCCTTTTTACTACTGAGTAGTAGTCTATTGTACAAATACATCACAATTTGTTCATTTGTTTATGGATAAAGCTGATATTAACATTCTTATATAAATCTTTTTGTGGATATTCATTTTATGAAGGTTTTTATTTCTCTTGAATAAATACTTAGAAGTGGAATTGCTGGGTCATAAGGTAATGTATTAACTGTTTAAGAAAGTGCCTAATGGTTATTCGAAGTGGTTTACCATTTAAAATTCCCCCAACAATGTATGAAACATACCAGTTAAAGTTTTTTGTTTTATTTTACTTTGTTTGAAAGTTTGTTGATTTATAAGTATTCTTCCTAAAAGGCAGTGTGTTAGGGAGAAAGAATAAAGACTCTAGAATTAGTCTATGGAAAAATGTTTTAAGTATTAAAGCAGTCTTGCTGTCTGAGAACCATTCTCTATATACATACATATATGGAGAATATATATACAAATATGCATTTGTGCGTGTGTGCGTGTGTATGTGTGTATGCCTCAATATCTCAGACAGAACTATATATGCAGTTTTTCCTCTGTGCAGTATTTACCTAATTTATGAGGATTAGAATTGGCATGTAGTTTACCGGTTTGAGATGGTGACATAGGGGGCTCAACTCAGCTATTCTCATGGACACACCAAGTCTACAGCCACATATGGAAACATTCCCTTTGAAAGAAATACGGAAACAAGCTGAGTGACTCCTACTCATTGGTAAATGAGATAAAATTCATCAAAAAAGATTAGGAGAGGCTGAGAAACAGTCTTACCATAAAAACTAACTCCTGGTTAGCAACATACCTGGGAGGGAAGGAACAACTCCCAGCTTCTTCCTGAAAAGAAAAGGTTTTGGATCCCACATCTGGTGCCCCAACTTCTAAGACTTCCATTTGAGGGATGTGCCCCCAAAACATCCTGCTTTAAAAGAAAATAGGGCTTGTGTTCATGAGACCCACAAGGCTATAGTGAACTCAGAGGCAGCTCTTGAAGGGCTTTTGTTGACTCACTGTAGCTAATCCCCCAGGACCAAGCACACAGGTAGCAGACTGAAATGTACCCAGTCTTTCCATGAAAGAGTCCCTCTTAAAAGCTTCAGTCTGGGGGGCAGGCTTCTAATTTAAGACCTATCTAGGGGCCAACTGCAGTAGTCTCCAGAGACCACAGAGGCTAGCAGGCACTATCTTCCTGCTCATCCTCTGCCCTGCACCAGGTCTTCACTATCTCAGAAGGGAGCTCACGCACACATCTGGCACCAAGGTTTTTGCAGCAACTGACCAGGGATGCCCCTTGATTGCCTGGCTCTTGTGGCCAGCATGGCTTGCATTCATGAGTACACAGGACTGTAACAAACAGAAACAGTTTTTAACCAGTAATCCTCCAGGGCATGGACAGAGGCAGCAGACAGCAATGCCTAGACTTTTTGTGAAAGAGGCCTGTTTGCATATTATAGTACTGCAGTCTGAGGGGCAGGCTTTTTTTTTTTTTTTAACACAAATCAAGGAGCAAACTGCATTACTCTCCAGAGAATGGGGAGGCTGATGGGTGCCATCTTCACACTTACTCTCTGCATTGTGCCATATCACTGGTGGATCCATGAAAGGAGCTTGTGCACACATCTGGCAGCCCAGCTTTTGTGGCTGTTGTACAGGGACATGTATGATGATAGCCTGGCTCTGGTGGCCAGCAGGGCTTGTGTTCATGGGTTCAGTGGGAAGGTAGCAAAGAAACAGTTCTTAAGTGGCTGTCACCCCAGTGCGGACAGATATACCAATCCCCAATCTTTTCGTGAAAGAGATATATTTACTCACTTCGATAGCTGCTGCCTGAAGATCCAGCTCTTTTTTAAAAATTTTTTATTGTTATGTTAATCACCATACATTACATCATTAGTTCTTGATGTAGTGTTCCATGATTCATTGTTTGTGCATAACACCCAGTGCTCCACGCAGAATGTGCCCTCTTTAATACCCATCACCAGGATAACCCATCCCCCCACCCCCCTCCCCTCTAGAACCCTCAGTTTGTTTTTGAGAGTCCATCGTCTCTCGTAGTTCATCTCCCCCTCCAACTTACTCCCCTTCATTCTTCCCCTCCTGCTATCTTCTTCTTTTTCTTTTTTTTTTAAATATGTTGCATTATTTGTTTTGGAAGTACAGATCTGTGATTCAACAGTCTTGCACAATTCACAGCGCTCACCATAGCACATACCCTCCCCAATGTTTATCACCCAGCCACCCCATCCCTCCCAACTCCATCACTCCAGCAACCCTCAGTTTGTTTCTTGAGATTAAGAATTCCTCATATCAGTGAGGTCATATGATACATGTCTTTCTCTGATTGACTTATTTCACTCAGCATAACACCCTCCAGTTCCATCCACATCGTTGCAAATGGCAAGATCTCATTCCTTTTGATGGCTGCATAATATTCCATTATACCACATCTTCTTTATCCATTCATCTGTCGATGGACATCTTGGCTCTTTCCACAGTTTGGATATTGTGGACATTACTGCTATAAACATTGGGGTGCACGTACCCCTTCAGATCCCTACATTTGTATCTTTGTGGTAAATACCCAGTAGCGCAATTGCTGGATCGTATGCTAGCTCTATTTTCAACTGTTTGAGGAATCTCCATACTGTTTTCCAGAGTGGTTGCACCAGCTTGCATTCCCACCAACAGTGTAGGAGGGTTCCCCTTTCTCCGCATCCCCGCCAGCATCTATCGTTTCCTGACTTGTTCATTTTAGCCATTCTGACTGGTGTGAGGTGGTATCTCATTGAGGTTTTGATTTGGATTTCCCTGATGCCGAGTGATGTTGAGCACTTTTTCATGTGTCTGTTGGCCATTTGGATGTCTTCTTTGGAAAAATGTCTGTTCATGTCTTCTGCCCATTTCTTGATTGGATTATTTGTTCTTTGGGTGTTGAGTTTGATAAGTTCTTTATAGATTTTGGATACTAGCCCTTTGTCTGATATGTCATTGGCAATTATTTTCTCCCATTCTGTCGGCTGTCTTTTGGTTTTGTGGACTGTTTCTTTTGCTGTGCAAAAGCTTTTTATCTTGATGAAATCCCAATAGTTCATTTTTGCCCTTGCTTCCCTTGCCTGTGGCGATGTTTCTAGGAAGAAGTTGCTGCGGCTGAGGTCGAAGAGGTTGCTACCTGTGTTCTCCTTTAGGATGTTGATGGATTCCTGTCTCACACTTAGGTCTTTGAACCATTTGGAGTCTATTTTTCTGTGTGGTGCAAGGATATGGTCCAGTTTCATTCTGCATGGGGCTGTCCAATTCTCCCAACACCATTTGTTGAAGAGACTGTCTTTTTTCCATTGGACATTCTTTCCTGCTTTGTCAAAGATGAGTTGACCATAGAGTTGAGGGTCCATTTCTGGGCTCTCGATTCTGTTCCATTGATCTATGTGTCTGTTTTTGTGCCAGTACCATACTGTCTTGATGATGACAGCTTTGTAATAGAGCTGGAAGTATGGAATTGTGATGCCGCCTGCTTTGCTTTTCTTTTTCAATATTCCTCTGGCTATTCGGGGTCTCTTCTGGTTCCATACAAATTTTAGGATTATTTGTTCCATTTCTTTGAAAAAAGTGGATGGTATTTGGATGGGGATTGCATTGAATGTGTAGATTGCTCTAGGTAGCATCGACATCTTCACAATGTTTGTTCTTCCAATCCATGAGCATGGAACGTTTTTCCATTTCTTTGTGTCTTCTTCCATTTCTTTCATGAGTACTTTATAGTTTTCTGAGTACAGATCCTTTGCCTCTTTGGTTAGATTTATTCCTAGGTATCTTATGGTTTTGGGTGCAGTTGTAAATGGGATCAACTCCTTGATTTGTCTCTCTTCTGTCTTGTTGTTGGTGTATAGGAATGCCACTGATTTCTGTGCATTGATTTTATATCCTGCTACTTTACTTAATTCCTGGATGAGTTCTAGCAGTTTTGGGGTGGAGTCTTTTGGGTTTTCCACATACAGTATCATATCATCTGCAAAGAGTGAGAGTTTGACTTCCTCTTTGCCGATTTGGATGCCTTTGATTTCTTTTTGTTGTCTGATTGCTGTAACTAGGACTTCTAATACTATGTTGAATAGCAGTGGTGATAGTGGACATCCCTGCCGCGTTCCTGACCTTAGGGGAAAGGCTCTCAGCTTTTCCCCATTGAGAATGATATTGGCTGTAGGTTTTTCATAGATGACTTTTATGATATTGAGGTAGGTACCCTCTATCCCTATACTCTGAAGAGTTTTGATCAAGAAAGGATGCTGTACTTTGTCAAATGCTTTTCCTACATCTATTGAGAGGATCATATGAGTCTTGTTCTTTCTTTTGTTAATGTATTGTATCACGTTGATTGATTTGCGGATGTTGAACCAGCCTTGCAGCCCAGGGATAAATCCCACTTGGTCATGGTGAATAATCCTTTTAATGTATTGTTGGATCCTATTGGCTAGTATTTTGGTGAGAATTTTTGCATCCATGTTCATCAAGGATATTGGTCTGTAATTCTCCTTTTTGATGGGGTCTTTGGTTTGGGGATCAAGGTAATGCTGGCCTCATAAAACAAGTTTGGAAGTTTTCCTTCCATTTCTATTTTTTGGAACAGTTTCAGGACAATAGGTATTAATTCTTCTTTAAATGTCTGATAGAATTCCCCTGGGAAGCCATCTGGCCTGGGGCTTTTGTTTGTTGGGAGATTTTTGATGACTGCTTGAATTTCCTTAGTGGTTATAGGTCTGTTCAGGTTTTGTATTTCTTCCTGGTTCAATTTTGGTAGTTGATACATCTCTAGGAATGCACCCATTTCTTCCAGGTTATCTAATTTGCTGGCATAGAGTTGCTCATAATATGTTCTTATAATTGTTGGTATCACTTTGGTGTTGGTTGTGATCTCTCCTCTTTCATTCATGATTTTTTTGATTTGGGTCATTTCTCTTTTCTTTTTGATAAGTCTGGCCAGGGGTTTATCAATCTTGTTAATTCTTTCAAAGAACCAGCTCCTAGTTTTGTTGATCTGTTCTACTGTTCTTTTGGTTTCTATTTCATTGATTTCTGCTCTGATCTTTATTATTTCTCTTCTCCTGCTGGGTTTAGGCTTACTTGCTGTTCTTTCTCCAGCTCCTTTAGGGGTAGGGTTAGGTTGTGTATTTGAGACCTTTCTTGTTTCTTGAGAAAGGCTTGTATTGCTATATACTTTCTTCTCAGGACTGCCTTTGCTGTATCCCAAAGATTTTGAACAGTTGTGTTTTCTTTTTCATTGGTTTCCATGAATTTTTTAAATTCTTCTTTAATTTCCTGGTTGACCCATTCATTCTTTAGTAGGATGTGCTCTTTAGCCTCCATGTATTTGAGTTCTTTCCGACTTTCCTCTTGTGATTGAGTTCTAGTTTCAAAGCATTGTGGTCTGAAAATAGGCAGGGAATCATCCCAGTCTTTTGGTACCGGTTGAGACCTGATTTGTGACCTAGGATGTGATCAATTCTGGAGAATGTTCCATGGGCACTAGAGAAGAATGTGTATTCTGTTGCTTTGGGATGGAATGTTCTGAATATGTCTGTGAAGTCCATTTGGTCCAGTGTTTCATTTAAAGTCTTTATTTCCTTGTTGATCTTTTGCTTAGATGGTCTGTCCATTTCAGTCAAGGGGGTGTTAAAGTCCCCTACTGTTATTGTATTGCTGTCAATGTGTTCCTTCGCTTTTGTTATTAATTGCCTTATATAATTGGCTGCTCCCATGTTCGGGGCATAGATATTTACAATTGCTAGATTTTTTTGTTGGATAGACCCTTTAAGTAGGATATAGTGTCCTTCCTCATCTCTTATTACAGTCTTTGTTTTAAAATCTAAGTTTTCTGATATAAGGATTGCCACCCCAGTTTTCTTTTGGTGTCCGTTAGCATGGTAAATGGTTTTCCACCCCCTCACTTTCAGTCTGAGGGTGTCTTTGGGTCTAAAATGAGTTTCTTGCAGACAGCATATCGATGGGTCTTGTTTTTTAATCCTATCTGATAGCCTGTGTCTTTTGATTGGGGCATTTAGCCCATTTACATTCAGGGTAATTATTGAAAGGTATGAATTTAGTGCCATTGTATTGCCTGTAAGGTGACTGTTACTGTATATTGTCTCTGTTCCTTTTTGATCTGTGCTGCTTTTAGGCTCTCTTTGCTTAGAGGACCCCTTTCAATATTTCTTGGAGGGCTGGTTTCGTGTTTGCAAATTCCTTTAGTTTTGTTTGTCCCGGAAGCTTTTTATCTCTCCTTCAATTTTCAGTGAGAGCCTAGCTGGATATAGTATTCTTGGCTGCATATTTTTCTCGTTTAGTGCTCTGAAGACATCATGCCAGTTCTTTCTGGCCTGCCAGGTCTCTGTGGATAGGTCTGTTGCCAATCTAATATTTCTACCATTGTAGGTTACATATCTCTTCTCCCGAGCTGCTTTCAGGAGTTGTAAGTTTTACTATTAGATGTCGGGGTGTTGACTTATTTTTAATGATTTTGAGAGGGGTTCTCTGTGCCTCCTGGATTTTGATGCCTGTTTCCTTCCTCACATTAGGGAAGTTCTCTCTATAATTTGCTCCAGTATACCTTCTGCCCCTCTCTCTCTTTCTTCTTCTTCTGGGATCCCAATTATTCTAATGTTGTTTCATCTTATCGTATCGCTTATCTCTCGAATTCTGCCCTTGTGATCCTGTAGTTGTTTCTCTCTCTTTTTCTCAGCCTCTTTATTTTCCATCATTTGGTCTTTTATATCGCTGATTCTCTCTTCTGCCTCATTTATCCTAGGAGTTAGTGCCCCCAGTTTTGATTGCACCTCATTAATAGCCTTTTTGATTTCGACTTGGTTAGATCTTAGTTCTTTTATTTCTCCAGAAAGGGTTTCTCTAATAACTTCCACGCTTTTTTCAAGCCCAGCTAGTATCTTTAAAGTCATGATTCTGAACTCTAGGTCTGACATCGTACTAATGTCCGTATTGAGTAGGTCCCTGGCTGACGGTACTATCTCTTGTTCTTTTTGCTGAGGTGATTTTTTTCGTCTTGTCATTTTGTCCAGAGGAGAAGAGATGAATGAGAGAACAAAATGCTAACAGGTTAACAACGTCCCCAGCAAATATACTCTAAACAAATCAGAAAAGACCTGTAACCAGGGGAAAAGAAAGGGAAAGAAAGAAAAAAGAAAGAGAAAGAAAAAAAAACAAAAAGAAAAAGATAAAAACAAAAACAGAACAATACAAAAAAAACAATATGATCAGGTAATGCATAGATCAGTGCCACACACTAGATTTTGGGCGTATTTTGGTGTGTTAGAAAAAAGTGCCTCCTAAAATTTTAAAGGAAGAAAGACTTATATATGTACAAAATAAGAGTTGATACAATGAAGGGATGGAATATGACTGTAAAGATGAAAATTATAAAAGATTTTATAAAAGGGATTGATAAGATAAGAAATTGTTTGAAAAAAGAAAAGATTAAAAAAAAAGAAACGAAAAAGAAAAACGAAAGAGAAAAAAGGTAGAGAATGTGATGAGGCAGGAGACTAGAACAAAGCCATACACTAGTGATTTAGGGTATATTTTGATCTGTTAGAAGAAACTGTATCTCAAAGTTTTAAAGAGAGAACAATTTATATATATATGCCAAAATAAGGGTAACTACTATGAAGGGATAAAATATGACTCTAAAAATGAAAAATAAAAAATGTTTTTTTAAAAAAAGGGATTGATAAGATGGTTGAAAAAGGGAAAAAAATTAAAAAAAGTTAAAAAAATTAACTTTGAAAAACTAATGAATCATGGTAAAAAAAGCCATGAATTCTATGTGCAGTATTTCCCTAGCGCTGGAGTTCTCCTGCTCTCCTTGATGGGTAAACTTGGTCCTGGCTTGCTGGCTGTTTGTGCTGATCTTCTGGGGGACGGGCCTGTTGCCGTGGTTCCCAAATGTCTTTGCTGGAGGCGGAATTGCCCCTCCCTTGTCGGTCCGGGTTAAGCAAGCTGCTAGGGTTTGCTCTCAGGAGCTTTTGTTCCCTCCAAGCTCTGGTACAGCTTTGGAGGACCAGGGTGAAAATGGTGGCCTCCCAATCTCCACTTGGAGGAGCTGAGAACTCGGGACCCTGCTTCTCTGTTTGCCTCCAGAGAAAAGCAATCACTCCGGTCTCCCTGGTCTCCGGTCGCACTGCGTGCTCACCTGGCCTGTGACCGAGCGTTTCTATCTGTGGCACTCGACCCTGTGTGGAGTCTCCAAACCCAGAAGATCGCTGCGATGCGCTTCTGCGCCGCTCCTCCCGGGGGATGGAGGGGAGTCTCCCCGGCTCTGCCGCTTGTTGGGTCCCTGCTGGAGGAGCAGTGGCCCGACTGGGCTGCAGATCACAGTTTATGGCCACCCGGAGCTGAGAGCCCGCGCCTCGGCTCCGTCTCTGCAGCCGGCTTCCCCGCTCTAATACCTGGGAGCTCTGCTGCACTCAGGCACCCCCGGTCTTTCTGTGACCCTCGAGGGTCCTGAGACCACACTGTCCTGCGAGTGTTCCACACTGTCCCGCGAGTGTTCCACCCCCCGCTTAGCCACTGGAGCGATGTCCCTCCACGGTGCCGGCTTCTAAAAGTTCCGATTTTGTGCTTTGCGGCTCTGTCGCTTGCCAGAAGCGGCCGACGGAGGCCCCCTCCCCCGCCGTCTATCCTCCCGAATATTGCCTCGGATTTACTTCTCCGCATGTTCTACCTTCCAGTAAGTGGTCGCTTCTCCATTCAGAGAGTTGTTGCTACTCTCTTCTTAGGTCTCCTGTTGAGTTTGTAGGTATTCAGAATGGTTTGATCCCTATTCAGCTGAATTCCTGAGACCAGACGAAATCCAGGTCTCCTACTCCTCCGCCATCTTGCTCCGCCCCCTCCTCTCCCTGAAGATCCAGCTCTTAATCAGCCTACATCTGGCTGCTGAGATCCTCCCCTTTGGGTTACTGACAGTTTTTGGCACACCTTGAACTACTGGGAGCCACTAGGGCCAAAGAAGTGTGCTTGGATGATCATAAAAGTTTGAGAGACAACCAAGAGCTAGGGCAGGATTGAAAGATAAAGTTCATCTTCTACATAAGACCACTACATCAAGACTGGAAGGGGTAGCTGTTTCATCTAATGCCTAGCGACCAGCCCAGAGAGTCAAGGAAAATGAACAGAGTATATTCCAAGTGAAGGAAAATGATACAACCCCAGGAAGAGATCTTAATGAAACAGAGATAAGTGATTTATCTGATAAAGAGTTCAAAATAGGGGTGCCTGGGTGGGTGGCTCAGTTGATTAAGCATCTGCGTTCAGCTCAGGTCATGATCTCAGGGTCTTGGGATTGAGCCCTGTGTTGTCGGGTTCACTGCTCAGTGGGGAGTCTGTTTCTCCCTCTCCGTTTGCCCCTCCCCCCCACTCATGTCCACGCATGCACACGATCTCTCAAATAAAATCTTTAAAAAATATTTTTGTTAAAGTTCAAAATAATGGTCATAGAGATGCTCACTGAGGTCAGGACAGCAATGCATGGCAAAGTGAGGATTTCAGCAAAGAGATAGAAAATATAATAAAGTACCAAAGAGATATCAGAAGAGCCAAAGAATACAACAATTGAACTGAAAAATTCAATAGAGGTGTTCAGAAATGGACTAGATGAAGTAGAAGATAGAGAGCAGCAAACTTGATGACAGGGCAGTGGATTCATTGAGTTAGAGGGTCAAAAAGGACAAAGAATGAAAAAGTGAAGATAAGGAACTTATGGGACAACATCAAATCAATATTTACATTTTGAAGTTTCTCAGAGAAGAGAGAAAGGGGCAGAAAAGTTATTTGAAGAAATAGTGGCTAAAAGGGTCACCTAGGTGGCTCAGTTGATTAGGCGTCTGCCTTCAGCTTGGGTCATGATAATGAGGTCCTGGGATTGAGTCCTACATCAGGCTCCTTGCTCAGTGGGGAGTCTGCTTCTCCCTCTCCGTCTGTTCCTCTCCCCTGCTTGTGCTCTCTTTCTCTCTCATTCTCTCTCCCCCCCAAATAAATAAATAAATGAAAAATGTTAACAAAAAATACATAGTGGCTATAAACTTCCCAGACTTGGGGTGGGAAACAGACATCCAGACCGAGAGAGTTTTAAATAAGATAATCCAAAGAGACCCACACCAAGATACATAATAATCAGATTGCCAAAGTTAAAGATAAGGAGAGAATCTTAAAAGTAAAAAGAGAAAAACAACTTGTTATATACAAAGGACACCCCTCCCCCCATAGGACTGTAAGCAGATTTTTCAGCAGGTACTTTGTAGGCCAGAAGTGAGTGGCATGGTATATTCAAAGTGGTGAAAGAAAAACTGCCAACTAGTAATACTCTGCCTGGCACAACTGTTCTTCAGAATTGAAGAAGAGATAAAGAGTTTCTCAGACAACAAAAGATGAAGGATTTCATCACCAATAGATTGGCCTTACAAGAAATGTTAAAGGAACTTATTTTTTTGTCCCCCCAGCATTGCCATTTACTTTTTTGGGGAGAGGATAGGAGGAGGAGGGAGAGAAACAGTCCCAGGGAGTCTCTGGAGTGTATGAGACTGGTAATACAATGATGGGATGAGATGGAAGGTCCCCAGGATCCTTTTTGCTATTGGTTTCTAGACTCTGATGAAAATGATACGACATGTGTAATTCGCTAGCGTGTGGTGTTCAATAAACGTCAGTTGCCTTTTCTCGCTGGGCTCTCCACAGGCTATACCTAGGTATCTCCATCTTTCCCATTTCAGGGAATGAAGCTCACCTACAGAACGAGGGAACAAGAAGTGCAGTACAGTTTTGGTAATGCATTTGGCTAGCTGGCTTGGTGGCAGGGCCTCACTGTGTCCCCATCCTCCCCATGCAGCTCTGCTAGGGTGGGGCCGAGAGTTGAGGTTCCCAAGAGGCTTCCCTGAGGCCTAACCAGCTTGTCCTAGAAGATGCCATGTGGAGGGCTATGGGCTGCAGCTCTTTAGTGTACAGTCCTCTCTTCTTGACGATGATAATTGTAGGGAAAGAAGTGGACACACATGCTGATTTCGCAGGCAGTCTTCAGGATCTCAATAGCCTTGCTGTGCTCAGTGTCTTGGAAATCCACATCATTCACAGCTAGGACTTGGTCCCCTTCCTGAAGTCCGATGTGCATCCGAGTCAGGAATCACCTTGGAGATAAAGATGCCTAGCTGGGAGGGCTTTCCTCCTCGGATATTAAATCCCAACTGAGCTCCAGGGGGCTTCTTCAGTGTGACAATTCGGGGCAGAAACTGGGTCAACTCTTTGTAGTCTGGGTGATACACCCTCTCAAGAGGCAGAATCTATGCTGGGGGATTCTCATAGGCAGGCAGGAAGACCCAGGGGTAGTCATCAAAAGGAATCTGGCTGTCCATCTCGTAGGCCTCAGGAACCTCAGGCTCCACTCCTAAAGGAACTTCTTTAAGCTGAAATGATAGTTAATTAGTATAGGAAAACAAATGAAAGCATAAAACTCATCAGTAAAGGTAAATATATGATTAAATTCAGGATAATCTAATGTGTAATGGTGGTGGATTAATCATTTATAAATCTAATATGAAAATTAAAAAGACAAAAACAGTAAAAATAACTAGCAGCAGTTTTTTTTAATGGAAACACAAGGTTAAAAGATATAAATTATGACATTAAAAACAAAATGTAGGAGGGGAAGAGTAAAAATGTAGAACTTTAGAATGCATTCAAACTTAAGTTGTTATCAACTTAAAATAGACTGTTACAAATATGTTTTATGTATGCCTCATGGTAACCATAAAGCACAAATTTATAGTAGATACACAAAAAATAGAAAGGAATCTAAGTACACCACTAGAGAAGATCATCAAATCAGGAAGGAAGAGAGCAAGAGAAGAAGAAATGAACAAAAGGATTACAAAATAGCCAGAAGACAATTAACAAAATGGCAATAAGTGTATACCTGAATAATTACTTTAAATGTAAATGGACTAAATTCTCCAGTCAAAAGACAGAGTTGCTGAGTGGATACAAAAACAAGACCCAACTATATGCTGCCTACAAGAGACTCACTTCAGCTTTAGGGACACACACAGACTGAAAGTGAAGGGATAGAAAAAGATATTCCATGCAATGGAAGCAGAAAGCTGGGGTATAGAATCCACGACAAAGACTTTAAGAAGACACAAAGAAGGTCATTATATAATAATAAAGGCATGAATCTGACAAGAGAATATAATATTTGTAGGTACTTATCACCTAACATAGGGGCACCTAAATATATAACGCAAATATTAACAGGCCTAAAGGGAGAAATAGACAACAATGCAATAATAGTAGGGGACTTTAATACCCTGCTTCGTCAATGGATAGACTATTTAGACAAACATTGGCCTTTAAAGTTAACATATTAGAAGATGGACCTAACAGTACAGAACAGTCCATCCAAAAAGCAACAAAATATATATTCTTCTCAAGTGGACATGGGACATTTTCCAGGATAAATTACTTGGTTACAAATGTGTAGTAATTTTTTTGCCTTCTGACACACTCATCAGAGGAGTAGGGGAAAACTGAAAGAGCTCCATTCACAAGTGGCAGGCACCATTATCTCCTAATTCTAAATCACTAGGTGAATAAAAACTAACTGTATAGGCTCCTCACCTTGTCAGATTCTTTGCACAACATACCATGTGGCAAGTATGATAGCCTCATTTCTGTATGACTGAGAAATACTAAGTTTCTTTTGATAATCATTGGTTTAGTGTAATTACTGATACCTCCAACAACAATACCAGTAACAGAAAAAACAATATATGAAAGAGAAAGAATAGCCAAAATATGATTACACTTGTATAAGCCCTTCCATCATCATGTCAAAATCAAATTAACTCACCAGGTGCTCCCTCTTTTTGGTGTCATAGGCCCTAAGATGTGCCCTACTTTCTTCTTTGAGTAATAGCTATGATTGTAGTCTCATCCCTTGAGATTTTTCTCAGAAGTAGGACAGGTCCTCAGTTACTGTATATATTATACAGGTCTTTTTATAGCCCAGGTCCCATTACCAGCATTATATCCTGAAGCATCTTGAAGCTAGAATACTCCTGTTCAGTTGGGCAGTCCTCTAGGAAAGAGGTTTCAGTATGGTGGCTGAAGCCCCAGCTATCCACAGAGATGGTCATGCAACATATATGAAAATCACATTTTCTTGCCTGTCAAAGAATGTAGATTCAGACTACCTCATACTCTTTTTGAGATTTGCCATCCTTTTTTCTGCTTCTTTCTCCATTTTTAGCTGCATTACCTCGGATTACCGCTCGGGGGTAAAACAAGATCTCTATCTGTTGAGTAGCTTAGTAATAGTCAAACAAGATAATCTCAGTTGGCAATTGAAAGGGGAAAGAGAACTGGTTGGGAAAATTTAATTTGAGAAAACAGCATCTGAAACCACCGTGCTGTATACATAGAAAAAAGTTTATAATGTTGCATATACTAATTGTCAGGTGTCATGTATATTCTAAATACTGTAGAAGTTAGGAAGAGAGCTACACAGTGATGGACAAATGATAGCTCAGTCTTAAAGATAAGGTTAAGGAAGGAAGGAATAGACAAGAATACAGATAGGAAAATCAAAATGGGAATCATAGGGTTCATATGTATGTCATATGTTGGGAGACAAAATTAACTGTATAGTCAAGTGGATTAGGTTTGCAGAGGCCAGACTATAGATAGGCTTTGAATACTATGGAAGATTTTTCTTTTTTTCTTCCTTTTTTTTTTTTTTAAGATTTTTAAAAAAAAGATTTTATTTATTTATTTGAGAGAGAGAGAGCCAGAGAGGGAGTACAATCAGAGGGGAGGCTCAGAGGAAGAAGCAGACTCCCTGCTGAGCAGGGAGCCTAATGCAGTGCTCGATCCCAGGACCCTGGGATTATGACCTGAGCTGAAGGCTTAACCAACTGAGCCACCCAGGCACCCCCATGGAAGATTTTTCAATAGAAGTGAAATGGTTAAAACAGTCTTTTACAAAGATTAATCTGATATTGGTGGGTAGAATGGATCAAAAGAGGAAAATACAAAACACACAGAGAGTACTATAACACTATTATAATATTTCAGATATTTGGTACTGAGAATCTAAATGAGTCTAGTGACATGGAATGGAATAGATATGAATTAAAAAAAAAATCCCTAAGGTACAGTGATCAAAATTAGGTGACTGAATAGGAAAGGGATTAGAAGTTATGAAGGAGTGACTGAAAGATGATTAAAGTTTATGTCTGAATGAGTGGGAGAATGGTAGTTCTGTTACAGTAAACAAGGAAGCCTTTAAAATGTCTTTCATCTTAAATTTTCCTCTGGGTTCTTGTGATAGGAAGAATAATGGCTCCCTAATGATGTTCATATCCCAATCTCAAGAATTTATCAATATGTTTCCTTACATGACAAAAGCTACTTTGAAGATGATTAAGTTAAGGATGTTTAGATGGAGAAATTATGCTGCATTATCCAGATGGCCCCAATATAATCACAAGGGTCCTTATATGGGTTTGGCAAGAGGGTCAAATTTAGAGAGAAGGTGACTTGACAACAAAATCAGAGATGAAAGGGTTTGTAATGCAAGACCAGGCTCCGAAGATTGAGGACAGCCTCCAGAAGCCTGTAGCTTCCAGAAGCCAGTAAACATTTTTTCTCAAAGCCTCCATAAGTGAAGCAGCCCTGTTGACACCTTTTTTAGGACATCTGACCTCCAGTATTATAAGGTAATAAATTTGTGTTGCCTTAAGCTACTAAGTTTTGTGGTAATTTGTTATGGGAGTAATAGGAAACTAATACCATTCTCTCAGCCCTCCCACTTGGGTAATATCATCCATGCCAGTGGCTTCACTTACGACCCATATGATGACTATCAAAAATAAAATTCTAGACCCATGTTTCTAACCAATGGACAGCACATCCTGAAAATCTTACATTTGCCTCAAAAGTATTGGGTTCAATTTGTGTAAACTGTGAATAGAAATGTCTCTTAAATCTGACGTGTACCATTGCCACTATTCCCCCTGGAATTTAAAAAATTGTGGTAAAGAATACAGAACATAACATTTACTATCTTAACCTCCTTGAAACATGTTTCTCATTGTTAAGATGGATATAACGGTATCCACTTTTTAGGGTTGTTGAGAAGATTTAATGAGATAATGTAAGTTGCTTGGCTTACAATAAATAACTTGTTTGCTCTGAATGGGTAAGAGTTTTATGCTGGGAGTTCCAAATGATTTTGAGTGTTCTCCATTGGCCTCATTTCCCTAGTTTGAGAATTATGTCAGTTGAGTTTGTTGATAGTTAACTTTTGTATCTTATCTCTAGGTCTTAGGGTGAAAGAGAAGAAACCACCTGGAACAGACACCTCTATATCTGACTCAAAAGGCTGTGAATAATTTGACTAGAATCCTAGCCTTTTATTGGTTTCTTGGGCTTTTGAATGATAATTTAGTTCCTTGTGTAACACTTAGGGAGGCAGATAACTTTGATTATTAATTTACAGCATTTATAATTCACCAAAGCAACTTTTATACTTGATTTATTAAGTTAATTTTGTCCACAGAGCATAGCCATTTTTGTTAGTCATCAATAAACTGAAGGGGGAAAACAGCTAATTGGAATGAGGAAGCATTCCTTCCAGGCCTGGAAGGTGCTTTCAAAACCAAACTGTTAAATTCAATATAAAGTCGATATAAATGTAACTAGTAGAACATTTAGAACCTAGATATTACATAATGTATAATATTTTTACTTGATATTCTTTTCTGTTCAGGATTTTATAAAGGATACTGCATTACATGTAGTTGTCTGCTTAGGTTCCTCTTGGTGTGATAGTTTCTCAAGCATTCCTTGTTTTTGATGATTTTGACGATTTTCAAGAGTATTGTCAGGTTGTCCTTCAGTTAGGATTTGTCTGATGTTTTTCTCATGATTAGACTGGAATAATGGTTTTTTGGGAGGAAAACCACAGAGATAGATTACCATTTTCTTCACATGACAGCATTGTTGACACTGATCTTGACCACCTGGCTGGGATAAAGTTTAAGTTTTTCCATTGTAAAGTTACTCCCTCCCTCCCATTTATATACTGTACTCTTTGGAAGGGAGTCGTTATGTGCATCCCACACTTAGGGAGTAAGGAGTAACACTCCGTCTTTGTGAAGGCTGAGTATCTACATAAATTATTTGGAATTGTACATGGCGGGTTTGTCTCTTATTTGTGCATGTGTGTGTGTATCAGAACTCATGGATATTTATTTTATACTTCGGGTTATAATCCAGTAACTATTTATTTTGTTGCTTGAATGTCCCAGTTTTGACTATGGTCTTTCAGTGAACGACTGCATCCTTCTTACATATCCTTATCATTGTGTGTGTGTTTTGTATTTGAACACTTACATGCTCTCTGGCACTGCAAGGTGTTCCAGGCTAATCTTCAATATTGCCTGCCCCAATCCTAGAATCAGACATTACTCCAAGGAACCCTGGGGGAATAGTATTAGTAATAGTATTAGAAACTAAGATGTAGATGCATTGTTCTTGATTTTGATCTACTTCCCCCAAAACATACCATAATTTCACGCATCCATGATGCTTTCTCTGTACAGAGTATTCTCTACCTTTTTTCTGCCTGGAAACTCCCATTTCATCTTTCAAAAGCCTATTCAAGGACTACTTTAGTTCTTTGATTCTCTCTGAGTCATTTACTCTCTTTTAAAAATTCTTTTACACATTTTGCATACTGTTAAAGTTTTTTTTTGAAGTTTTTATGTGTAATATTAATTTCAGGTGTACGATATAGTGATTCAGCACTTCCATATATCTGGTGCCCATCACAATAAGGGCACTCCTTGATCCCCATCACCTATTTAACCCATTTCCCAATCACCTCCCTTCTGATAACCATCAGTTTTCTATAGTTAAGAGTTTGTTTCTTGGTTTGCCTTTCTTTTTTCCCCTTTGTTTATTTGTTTCTTAAATTCCACACATGGGTGAAATCATATGGTATTTGACTATCTCTGACTTATTTGCTTAGCATAATACTCTCTAGCTCCATCCATGTCTTTGCAAACGGTAAGATTTCATTCTTTTTGATGGCCGAGTAGTGTTCCATTGTATATATACCACATCTTCTTTATCCATTCATCAGTCAGTGGACACTTGGGCTGTTTCCATAATTTAGCTATTTTTTTTTTTAAGATTTTTTATTTTTTATTTGACAGAGAGAGTACAAGCAGGGGGAGCGGCAGGCAGAGGGAGAGGGAGAAGCAGGCTCCCTGCTTAGCAGGGTGCTTGATGTGGGGCTCGAGCCCAGGACATGACCTGAGCCGAAGGCAGACGCTTAACCATTTGAGCCACCCAGGCACCCCCATAATTTAGCTATTGTTGATAATGCTGCTATAAACATCGGTGTGTATGTATCCCTTTGAATTAGTATTTTTGTATTCTTTGGGTGAATACCTAGTAGTGTGACTGTTGGATCGGATATCCTCTTATAGTTTTGTTTGTTTACATGTGTATTTGCCCTGCTAGACAGTGAGCTTTTTCACGACAGTGGTTGGGTCATTTTCATTGTTTAAAAAAAACCTACAAAACAAAAAAACCCATTTGTTCTTTTTTTTTTTAAAAGATTTTATTTTTTTTATTTATTTGAGAGAGAGAATGAGATAGAGAGAGCATGAGAGGGGGAGGGTCAGAGGGAGAAGCAGACTCCCTGCTGAGCAGGGAGCCCGATGTGGGACTCGATCCCGGGACTCCAGGATCATGACCTGAGCCGAAGGCAGTCGCTTAACCAACTGAGCCACTCAGGCTCCCCAACCCATTTGTTCTTGAGAGGAAAAGAAGTAGTGGTGGTGATAATTAAAGGGGGACTTGGGTGAATGGTTTTTTCAAAATTAGAATTTAAAAGACAGGATACTGCTTACTATACTTAAGCTCTTTTGCTTTTCATACAACTGTCACTCAATGTCATTTGAAAAGGAAGACCCATTTTGTTGTCTTAATCAGAATATGGTAAAAAAGATAACAAATAGACCTCTAGGCATTTTAAGCAGGAAGGGGTTTGATACAGAGAATTAGATGCTAATGAAATCTTTGGCTGGGTTAGAGAAGAAAGGTCTTTGCTTTCAGGAAATAAGTGATTATAGGAATAGCTATAACTTCTGCCTGTGATCTTAACTATTTGCAGTTCTGAAGCCAGTGATTTGTAAGAGCTCACTTGGAGGCCATGGCAAACTTCATGTCTTCAGTCTGCTCAAGGTTTTATCTTTTGCTGTAAGGAAGGATTGATTTTTTTTTAAAAAGATTTTATTTATTTATTTGACAGATAGAGACACAGTGAGAGAGGGAACACAAGCAGGGGAAGTGGGAGAGGGAGAAGCAGGCTTCTCGCTGAGCAAGGAGTCCGATGTGGGGCTCAACCCCAGGACCCTGGGATCATGACCCGAGCCAAAGGCAGCTGCTTAACTGACTGAGCCATCCAGGTGCCCTGTTTTTATCATTTTTTGTTTAAAGCTGTGGTTAATGCTAATCAGGGATGGGTGCTATTGTTAAAGAATTTGTTTGAGTGTTTGAGTGGGAGATATGAACTAGATAGCAATATATGTATTTGTCAGTATGTATTTGTGTGTGTTTGAAGAAATTCTGTTTGTTTTCAAGGAAAGCCATACATGTTGTTCATTTTGATATCTTTAATTAAACTTTTGCTTTTTTGGTCACTTCTAGTGTGCTTCTGAAAGATTGCACGTAGTGATGATCTTGTGCTTGAGAATGGGTACCCACTGCTTTGTAAACAGTACTTACATAAGGCTCCAAGTCTTGAAGGACTTAAAATAGCTGTCACACACTCACTGGCTGCTTTCAGGGCCACGTTGGTGACTTTGTTAGCATCAGCTGTCTTTCTTTTTCTCCATGGCCTTGATGACCCCAGTGGCCGTTGTTTGCCTCATGTCATACACAGCAAAGTGACTAAGGGGCAGGCACTATGAGAAGCTTTCCAGCTGGGTCCTCATACTTAAGAGCTTTTTTTTTTTTTTAAAGATTTTATTTATTTATTTGAGAGAGAGAGAATGAGAGATAGAGAGCATGAGAGGGAGGAGGGTCAGAGGGAGAAGCAGACTCCCTGCCGAGCAGGAAGCCCGATGTGGGACTCGATCCCGGTACTCCAGGATCATGACCTGAGCCGAAGGCAGTCGCTTAACCGACTGAGCCACCCAGGCGCCCCCTCATACTTAAGAGCTTTGAGTTGTCTTCAGGCTTCTTGCCTGAGCTGCAGTTAGTCATCTTCTACAACTCAGCAAACTTGCAGGTGATATGGGCCATGTGGCAGTACTGTGATGTGACAGGAGTGGTTGTGATACGACAGGAGTGGTTGAGAATGGTTACCTGAGAGACAAAGGTACCCAAGGCAGGCTGTTTCTTGCAGCCTGTTGTCCCACCTGATGTTCTTCACTGAAGTGCTTTTCATGTTGATGCCCATGCTGTAGTTGGGCAGGGCCTGTGGTGCATGCATCTCTAGAGACTTGACCTCTGTGAGTGATGTTGCAGGGGGCAAAGGTCACTACCAATCTATACTTGACAAAGGCTGATTCCACTCAGCCCATGGGCTTGGTGTTGATGCCCCCAGTCTTGTAGATGACCTGCAAGGGCATGTTGGTAGGTCAGGCTTGGGGGGTGGGGGGAAGAGATAATGGAGTCCAGCACATCTAGCAGTGTCATGCTTGCCACATTCCCGTTTTTCCTTGTGGTCCTCCAATCTTTGAACCTGTGTGTCTTGTTGCTGGTAGTCAGCGTGTTGTCCCTGTGCCAGCCTGAGATGGTCACAAAGGCCATAACCTCAGAGTTACAATCAGTCTTGTCAACGTAGGCATTACCTCCTTGATGATATTCTCAAAGCACTCATACAAATAAGATAATTATAAAATTATAATTTTAATATAATATGCATTAAGATGAGAGAAAAATAATATAGGGAGAGAGTTGTTTTAATAATTAAACAAAGTCTATTTCAATATGTTGTGTTAGGAATTTGTTTATCTGGTTGCTAAGGAAACTTTTGACCTTTGTTTGACATTATTTCTTTTTTTTTTAAGATTTTATTCATTTGAGAGAGAGAGAGAGCGTGCGTGCACAGGTGGGTGGGGGGCAGAGGGATGGGGAGAAGCAGACTCCCCACTGAGCAGGGAGCCCAGTGTGCGGCTGTATCCCAGGATTCTGGCACCATGACCTGAGCAGAAGGCAGACGCTTAACTGACTGAGCCACCCAGGTGCCCTGACATTATTTCTTTAAAAGAAAAATTGACCCTTGAGTTTAAATAGAAAATCACTTTAGTAATGTTTAAAATCTCTCCATACCACTTACCTTTTTTAAAAAAGTGACAAATTTTTCAAAAACTTAGTGCTGTATAAAATTTGAATATTTTCCTCTTACCCAGTCACTTAATGGAGAGAGGAAAGCAATTGAAAGGCAGTATGAGTACATTTGCAAACTTAGAATTTTTTAAAAATCAAAAAACTAAAATTTGAAAATTTAAAATAAAAGTGTATACTCATACATGTATCATCTGAAATAGACCCCACTGTGTCAAATCAGACCTAATGCAATGGTATAGATATGATGACAATATAGTACATGCACTGAAAAAAATACATGAAACCAAAAAGGTGACATTACATGCAGCCATAAGATAGTCAATTTTTTTCTCTTCATTAATTTATTCATTTATTTAACATCTATGTGCTAGGCACCATGCTGAGTAGTTGGGGATACATTTTTCATTAAAATCTGCTGGTCATACAAACTAATATGAAGATTTGGAGGAAAAATCTGATAAACCAGGAGAAATTGAAGGTGTGAATGTCTTACAACCCATTAAGTTTACATATTTAAAATATATCTATACCAGAAAACATACTGTTGTTTTTTATAAAATGTACTGAAGTATAGATTCAGATTGGTAAGATTTATCTAGACTTTAAAAACACAAAATGATATTCTATTGTATCTGAATTCATATATATAATGTAAAAATATAAAACATGGTGGTGTAACTCTCAGACTGTTGGGGAAGGAAGAAGGAAAGGCTATAAAATAGAGAAAGATTAGGGACTTAAAGCATCTAAATTTTTCTCACTTAAAAAATGGATTTGAAATATTTATGACAAATAATAAAATTGTTAAATGTGGGTGGAGGGGTATACCAGAGTATGGAATGTTTTTCTTTTTATGTTCAAGAAATTTTATTATAAAAAGGAAAGAAAAATGGTGAATGATAGACTTGTAAATAGTGTGAAAGACTGAGCTAAAGACCCTCTCTGTTAATGCTTAATGAAACCAACAAAATAAAACAGCAATAACAACAAAAAATTAAACATGTTCAAACTAGAGAGCAAGAAAGCAGAGTTCTCAGATACTAGAACTCAAAAGGGAAATCACTGCCTTTGGAGTGGCCAGTTGCTGAACTCAAATGGGCTTTTGAACTTCATATAGATAACATTATTGCTGGATGCTGATCTCATGCCTGTAGTTGAAGGCTAAGACCTTAGACCTGTATAAGCAAGAAGTTGTAAAAGCCTGGTGTCTGTCTCTGAAATAATATCTGGTAAAATTCTACCCATAGATTCAGGGATGTGGTAAAGAAAGGGAGTTTGACTTAGGAACATGGGTGGAAAAGGCATCATCCTCAAAAAACTGGAACTACAAGATTGTATCAAAAGGTGTCTCTGAATTTAAATAAGAAATAAGAATAAGACAAATAAGAACTGGTCCAGAACTAATGAAATGCTTAAAGTTTCAGCCAAGGTAAATGCAAGAGACACTTTGTAAGGACACCACAAAAACCCAAAGCATGAAAATGAATCCTGCTGAAGATGAACTTAATGTCAGAAATTACATGCCACAGAGAAGCCACAATCACAGTCAGCAGATGCAAAAACTGAAGAACTAAGAACTTGAGAATTGATAACAATCTCAAAGAGACTTTGAAATGGATGTTTAAAATATGTGAAGCAACAGAGAATAGAATTCATAAGATAGAAACAGTATAGTGACAAATATAGAATGGATTTTTAAAAAGAATCCGTGGGTGCCTGACTGGCTTAGTTGGTAGAGCATACAACTCTTGATCTAAGGGTCATGAGTTCAAGCCCCACATTGCGTGTGGAGCCTACTTAAAAAATAAATAAATAAAATATTTAAATAAAAAAATAAAGAGAATCTGAAAGAAAGTCCTGAAAGAAAAAAAAACTGAATAGATGAGTAAATTAGAAAGCTACATAGTTAAAAAAAAAATGAAATAGGAGGTAGATTAGAGCAAATCATCACAGTAAAATATAGAGAGCATTTAAAAGATGACATAGAAGCTAGAATGAGATGCAGCTACATGACAAGTAGGAGATATGACAAGGGCGAATAGATTATGTGGGAGAGATAACACCCAAGTAAATAAAAGTGGAGGATGTCCCAGGTTTATAAAAATACCCTTAAACAGTCAAACACTATGCGAGAATAGCAAAATCAAGAATAACTGCTAAATTCTTTATAAATTTTGGATACTAGCCCTTTATCTGATAAGTCATTTGAAATGTCTTTGCCCGTTCTCTAGGTTGCCTTTTAGTTTTGTTGATTGTTTCCTTTTGCTGTGCAAAAGCTTTTTATTTGATTAAGTCACAATAGTTCATTTTTGCTTTTGTTTCCTTTGCCTTTGGAGACGTGTCTAGCCAGAATTTGCTATGGCCAATGTCAAAGAGGTTGTTGCCTGTGTTCTTCTCTAGGATTTTGATGGTTTCCTGTCGCACATTTAGGTCTTTCATCCATTTTGAATTTATTTTTGTGTATGGTGTAAGACAGTGGTCCAGTTTCTTTATTCTGCGTGTGGCTGTCCAATTTTCCAGCACCATTTATTGAAGAGACTATGTTTTTTCCGTTGGATATTCTTTCCTGCTTTGTTGAAGATTAGTTGACCATAGAGTTGAGAGTCCATTTCTGTGTTACCTACTCTGTTCCATTGATCTATGTGTCTTTGTGCCAGTACCATACTGTCTTGATGATTACAGCTTTGTAATACAGCTTGAAGTCTGGAATTGTGATGCCTCCAGCTTTGGTTTTCTTTTCAGCATTCCTTTGGCCATTTGGGGTCTTTTCTGGTTCCATACAAATTTTAGGATTATTTGTTCCAACTCTGTGAAAAATGCTGGTTGTATTTTGAGAGGGATTGCATTGAATGTGTAGATTGCTTTGGGTAGCATAGACATTTTAGCAATGTTTATTCTTCTAACCATGAGCATGGAATGTTTTTCCATTTCTTTGTGTCTTCTTTAATTTCTTTCACAAGTGTTTTATAGTTTTCATAGTACAAACTCAACACCCCCCCAAAAAAAATCCAGTCAAGAAATGGGCAGAAGACATGAACAGACATTTCTCCAAAGAAGACATTCAGATGACCAACTGACACATGAGAAAATGCTCAACATCACTCGGTATTAGGGAAATACAAATCAAAGCTACAGTGAGATACCACCTTAGGCCTGTCAGAATGGCCAAAATGAACAGCTCAGGAAACAACAGATGTTGGTGAGGATGCAGAGAAAGGGGAACCCTCTTACACTGTTGGCGGGAATGGAAATGGTGTAGCCACGCTGGAGAACGGTATGGAGGTTTCTCAAAAAGTTAAAAATAGAACTACCCTATCATCCAGCACTTGCACTACTAAGTATTTATCCAAAGGATACAAACAGCGATTCGAAGGGGCACATGTGCCCCAGTGTTTGTCACAGCAGTGTCCACAATAGCCAAGCTATGGAAAGAGCCCAGATGTTCATCGACAGATGAATGAATAAAGAAGAGATGGGATATATATATATATATATATATATATATATATATATATATATATATACACACACACACACACGCACACACACACACACAGGAATATTACTCTGCCATCAGAAAGAATGAAATCTTGCCATTTGCAGTGACATTGATGGAACTAGAGGGTATTATGCTAAGTGAAATAAGTCAGAGAAAGACAAATACCATATGCATTCACTCATATGTGAAATTTAAGAAACAAAGCAGATGAACATAGGGAAGGGAAGGCAAAATAAAATAAGATGAAAACAGAGAGGGAGGCAAACCATAAGAGACTCTTAACTATAGGAGACAAACGGAGGGTTGCTGGAGGGGAGGTGTATGGGCAGATGGGGTAATTGGGTGATGGGCATTAAGGAGGGTACTTGATGTAATGAGCACTGGGTGTTATATGTAGCTGATGAATCACTAAATTCTACCTCTGAAACTAATAGTACAGTATATGTTAACTAGATTGAATTAAAAAAAAAAAAAAAAAATAACTGCTAAAGGCTACCAGACTGAAATAGTTCGAAAACAAATAGGAAGATTGTAAACGCAGTCATATTTCATTAAATGTGAATGTTTTAAATACACCATTTAAAAGGCCAGAGATTGTCGGAATGGATAAAAAAGACCTGACTAGGCTGTCTAGGAGATGTGCACTGTATAAATAAAGCAACGGTTATGTTAAAAGTATGCAAAAAACTATATTATGAAATTATTGAAAAGCTTAAAAGTGGTTGTTTGAATATCAGACAAAACAGACATTAGGATAAGGGATATTACTGAAGGTAAAAGGAACATAACGGTAAGAGAATCAATTCTTCCAGGAGATAATATCCCGTGTTTGTGTATATTCATTATATCAAGCAAAAATGAGCAGAACTGAGGGTAGAAATAGACAAATTCAAAATTATTACTGGAGATTTCTGTAGTCTTCTCTTAGTGATTAATAGAAAGGATCAATGAAAATATAAAAGATTTGAAGAAAACTATCAATAACTAGACTTAATTGGTTTAATTGAACTATAATAATATTACTGTTATAAATTTATAAAGTACTTCACAACAGTGGAAGAATACAGATTTTATTTTAGTGCATATGAAATATTTAGCAGTGCAAACCATTGGCTGGGCAAAAAAGTCTTGATAAATTATAATGTATTGATATCATACAGAAGTGATCAATGATGGGTGCCTCTTGGTTGGGTTTGTGGAATATGCCACTCTTGATCTCGGGGTTGTAGGTTCGAGTCCTGTGTTGGATGTAGAGATTACTTAAAAATAAAATCTTTAAAAAAGTGATCAATGATGGGGTAATTCTTAATCTTCATGAGATGATTCTTTTATTTTTTATCAAGAATGAAGAAGCCATTACTAAAGATCCTCCAGATTTAAAAGTATAATGGGAGAATGTGTTCTCTGACTCTGATGGAATTAACTTAGAAATCAATAACAAAAAGATGTGTGGGAAACCCCTAAATATTTGGAAATTAAGTAACATCATTTTAAATATAATGCATGGTCCAAAGAAGAAATGATGAGGAAATCTAGAAACTATTTTGAGTTGAATGATAATGAAAGCACATATATCAAGATTTGTGACATAGGAAAAGCAGTGATTAAAGGTAAATATGGAGCTATAAATGCTTACTTTTAGAAGAGAAAGGATTTAAAACCATTGATCTAAACTTCCACCTTAAACAACTTAAATGCAAACTAAGCGGAAGGAAGCAAATAAAGATAAATGCAGAAATGAGTGAAATAAAAAACAATAAAACTAATGAAAGCAAAAATACTGGTATTTTTTTCTAGGTTATCCATTTACATTTTTAATTCACCAGATATTTTTATCACAATTATTTTATGTTAATGTCTTGTTTTGTTTATCACCTTTTTATTGAAGTTTAACATACTGAAAAGGGCACAAATCATTAAGTGTATACTTCAATGAATTTTCTTAAAAAAATTTTTTTTGAGCATAGTTGATGCACAGTATTGCATTAGTTTCAGGTGTGCAGTATAGTGATTCATCTTCTTTATACATTATGTATGCTCACCACAAGTGTAGCTACTATCACCGTACAACGCTATTACATCACTGACTATATTCCCTATGTTGTACTTTTAGTTCCATGATTTACTCATTCCATAACTGGAAGCTTGTATCTCCCACTCCTCCTTACCCATTTCACCCATCCCCCCATCCAGCTTCCTTCTGGTAACCATCAGTTTGTTCTCCATATTTAATAGAAATCTGACTAGGCTGATCTAAGAGTACCTCCCTCCCCCCCCCCACACACATTACCAATGATAGGATAATTCTTCATCTTCATAAGGTAATTCTTTTACACTTCATTAGGAATGAAGGTGGGGGCATTACTGTAGATCCTCCAGACCTAAAAGCACATTAGTAGAGAGTTACGAATGGCTTTTGCCAGTTCTTTCAACAATGAGAAGATACATATTACTAATATTAAGAAATACATTTGAATATATTTATAACATTTTAAAAAAGTAAATTGATCATTAAAAACCTTCCTTAAGAAAACTCTAGGCACAGATCACTGGTGGATTTTGTCAAACAGTTTAAGGATGAAAATAATACCAGTCTATGTAGACTATTTCAGAAAATAGATGAGGACATTACCCTTGTACCCAAATCAGGCAAAGACACAGGAGAAGAAAACTATAGACCAAAATCCTCGTTAACATAGATGTGAAATCCATAAAATATTAGCCGTTGAATCCAGGGACATGGAATTTAATATATCTTGACTGAATGGGGTTTATCTGAAAGATGTGAGATTGATGTATCATTTTAAAGTCAGCCAATGGAATTCACTATATTCATAGGTTTAAGGAGAAAACTCATATGATCACCTCAATAAATACAGGAAGTTTTTGGCAAAAGTCAGCACCAAGTTATGGTAGAAATTCTTAGGAAACTGAATAGAAGGAAAGATCAGCCTGATCAAGAGTATGTGAAAAACCTACAGCTAATATCATAGTTACACTTTCCCCCAAGACAAGATAAAGGAAAGAATGTTTGCTCTCATCACTTTTATTCAGCATTTTTTTTACATTTCATTTATTTATTTATTTTTATTATTATGTTACGTTCATCACCATACATTACATCATTAGTTTTTGATGTAGTGTTCCATGATTCACTGTTTGCGTATAACATCCAGTGCTCCATGCAGTACGTGCCCTCTTTAATACCCATCACCAGGCTAACCCACCCTCCAACCCCTCCCCTCTAGAACCTTCGGTTTGTTTCTCGGAGTCCATAGTCTCTCATGGTTCGTCTCCCTCTCCTATTTCCCCCCTTCATTCTTCCCTTCCTATCTTCTTCTTTTTTTTTTTTAACATAAAATGTATTAATGTTTCAGAGGTACAGGTCTGTGATTCAACAGTCTTGCACAATTCACAGCGCTCACCATAGCACATACCCTCCCTGAAGTCTATCACCCAGCCACCCCACCCCTCCCACCCCCCACCATTCCAGCAACCCTCAGTTTGTTTCCTGAGATTAAGAATTCCTGATATCAGTGAGATCATATGATACATGTCTTTCTCTGATTGACTTATTTCGCTCAGCATAATACCCTCCATTTCCGTCCACGTCGTTGCAAATGGTAAGATTTCATTCCTTTTGATGGCTGCATAATATTCCATTGTATATATATACCACCTCTTCTTTATCCATTCATCTGTCGGTGGACATCTTGGCTCTTTCCACAGTTTGGCTATTGTGGGCATTGTTGCTATAAACAGCGGGGTGCACGTACCCCTTCGGATCCCTACATTTGTATCTTTGGGGTAAATATCCAGTAGTGCAATTGCCGGATTGTATGGTAGCTCTATTTTCAACTTTTTGAGGAACCTCCATACTGTTTTCCAGAGTGGCTGCACCAGCTTGCATTCCCACCAAGAGTGGAGGAGGGTTCCCCTTTCTCTGCATCCCTGCCAACATCTTTTGTTTCCTGACTTGTTCATTTTAGCCATTCTGACTGGTGTGAGGTGGTATCTCATTGAGGTTTCGATGTGAATTTCCCTGATGCCGAGTGATGTTGAGTACTTTTTCATGTGTCTGTTGGCCATTTGGATATCTTCTTTGGAAAAAAGTCTGTTCATGTCTTCTGCCCATTTCTTGATTGGGTTATTTGTTCTTTGGGTGTTGAGTTTGATAAGTTCTTTATAGATTTTGGATACTAGCTGTTTATCTGATATGTCATTGGCAAATATCTTCTCCCATTTTATCGGTTGTCTTTTGGTTTTGTTGACTCTTTCTTTTGCTGTGCAAAAGCTTTTTTTGGTTCATTTTTGCCCTTGCTTCCCTTGCCTTTGACGATGTTTCTAGGAAGAAGTTGCTGTGGCTGAGGTCGAAGAGTTTGCTGCCTGTGTTCTCCGTTAGGATGTTGATCGACTCCTGTCTCACACTTAGATCTTTCAATGAACATTTTGAGTCTATTTTTGTGTGTGGTGTAAGGAAATGGTCCAGTTTCATTCTTCTGCATGGGGCTGTCCAATTTTCCCAGCACCATTTGTTGAAGAGACTGTCTTTTTTCCACTGGACATTCTTTCCCACTTTGTCAAAGATCAGTTGACCATAGAGTTGAGGGTTCATTTCTGGGCTCTCGATTCTGTTCCATTGATCTATGTGTCTGTTTTTGTGCCAGTACCATACTGTCTTGATGATGACAGCTTTGTAATAGAGCTGGAAGTACGGAATTGTGATGCCGCCTGCTTTGCTTTTCTTTTTCAATATTCCTCTGGCTATTCGGGGTCTCTTCTGGTTCCATACAAATTTTGGGATTATTTGTTCCATTTCTTTGAAAAAAGGGGATGGTATTTGGATGGGGATTGCATTGAATGTGTAGATTGCTCTAGGTAGCATTGACATCTTCACAATGTTTGTTCTTCCAATCCATGAGCATGGAACGTTTTTCCATTTCTTTGTGTCTTCTTCCATTTCTTTCATGAGTACTTTATAGTTTTCTGAGTACAGATCCTTTGCCTCTTTGGTTAGATTTATTCCTAGGTATCTTATGGTTTTGGGTGCAATTGTAAATGGGATCAACTCCTTAATTTCTCTTCTGTCTTGTTGTTGGTGTATAGGAATGCCACTGATTTCTGTGCATTGGTTTTATATCATGCCACTATACTTAATTCCTGTATGAGTTCTATCAGTTTTGGGGTGGAGTCTTTTGGGTTTTCCACATAAAGTATCATATCATCTGCAAAGAGTGAGAGTTTGACTTCTTCTTTGCCATTTTGGATGCCTTTTATTTCTTTTTGTTGTCTGATTGCTGTGGCTAGGACTTCTAATGCTATGTTGAATAGCAGTGTTGATAGTGGACATCCCTGCCGTGTTCCTGACCTTAGGGGGAAAGCTCTCAGTTTTTCCCCACTGAGAATGATATTCGTTGTGGGTTTTTCATAGATGACTTTTATGATATTGAGGTATGTACCCTCTATCCCTATACTCTGAAGAGTTTTGATCAAGAAAGGATGCTGTACTTTGTCAAATGCTTTTTCTGCATCTATTGAGAGGATCATGTGGTTCTTGTTCTTTCTTTCATTAATGTATCACATTGATTGATTTACGGATGTTGAACCAACCTTGCAGCCCAGGGATAAATCCCACTTGTTCATGGTGAATAATCCTTTTAATATACTGTTTGGATCCTATTGGCTAGTATTTTGGTGAGAGTTTTTGCATCCATGTTCATCAAGGATACGGGTCTGTAATTCTCCTTTTTGATGGGTTCTTTGTCTGGTTTGGGGATCAAGGTAATGGTGGCCTAAAAATGAGATTGGAAGTCTTGCTTCCATTTCTATTTTTGGAACAGTTTCAGAAGAATAGGTGTTAATTCTTTAAATGTTTGGTAGAATTCCCCTAGGAAGCCATCTGGCCCTGGGCTCTTGTTTGTTGGGAGATTTTTAACGACTGCTTCAATTTCCTTAGTCGTTATAGGTCTGTTCAGCTTTTCTATTTCTTTCTGGTTCAGTTTTGGAAGTTGATATATCTCTAGGAATGCCTCCATTTTTTCCAGATTATCTAATTTGCTGGCATATAGTTGCTTATAGTATGTTCTTATAATTGTTTGATCTCTCCTCTTTCATTCATGATTTTATTTATTTGGGTCATTTCTCTTTTCCTTTTGATAAGTCTGGCCAGGGGTTTATCAATCACGTTAATTTTTTCAGCAAACCAACTCCTAGTTTTGTTGATCTGTTCTACTGTTTTTTTTTTTTTTTTTTTTGGTTTGTATTTTATTGATTTCTGCTCTGATATTTATTATTTCTCTTCTGGGTTTAGGCTTACTTGCTGTTCTTTCTCCAGCTCCTTTAGGTGTAGGGTTAGGTTGTATATTTGAGACCTTTCTTGTTTCTTGAGAAAGGCTTGTATTGCTATATACTTTCCTCTCAGGACTGCCTTTGCTGTATCCCAAAGATTTTGAACAGTTGTGTTTTCATTTTCATTGGTTTCCATGAATTTTTTTTAATTCTTCTTTAATTTCCTGGTTGACCCATTCATTCTTTAGTAGGGTGCTCTTTAGCCTCCATGTATTTGAGTTCTTTCCGACTTTCCTCTTGTGATTGAGTTCTAGTTTCAAAGCATTGTGGTCTGGAAATAGGCAGGGAATGATCCCAGTCTTTTGGTACTGGGTGAGACCTGATTTGTGACCTAGGATGTGATCAATTCTGGAGAATGTTCCATGGGCAGTAGAGAAGAATGTGTCTTCTGTTGCTTTGGGATGGAATGTTCTGAATATATCTGTGAAGTCCATTTGGTCCAGTGTGTAATTTAAAGTCTTTATTTCCTTGTTGATCTTTTGCTTAGATGATCTTTCCATTTCAGTGAGGGGGGTGTTAAAATCGCCCACTATTACCGTATTGTTGTTGATGTGTTTCATTGCTTTTGTTATTAATTGGCTTACATAATTGGCTGTTCCCATGTTAGGGGCATAGATATTTACAATTGTTAGATCTTGTTGGATAGACCCTTTAAGTATGATATAGTGTCCTTCCAAATCTCTTATTACAGTCTTTGTTTTAAAATCTAATTTCTCTGATATAAGGATTGCTGCTCCAGGTTTCTTTTGGTGTCTGTTAGCGTGGTAAATGGTTTTCCACCCCCTCACTTTCAATCTGGGGGAGCCTTTGGATCTAAAATGAGTCTCTTGCAGACAGCATATCGATGGGTCTTGTTTTTTTATCCAATCTGATAGACTTTGTCTTTTGATTGGGGCATTTAGCCCATTTATATTCAGGGTAACTATTGAAAGATGAATTTAGTGCCATTGTATTGCCTGTAAGGTTACTGTTACTGTATATTGTTTGTGTTCCTTTGTGGTCTATGTTACTTTTAGGCTCTTTCTTTGCTTAGAGGACCCCTTTCAATATTTCTTGGAGGGCTGGTTTCGTGTTTGCAAATTCCTTTAGTTTTGTTTGCCCCAGAAGCTTTTTATCTCTCCTTCTATTTTCACTGACAGCCTAGCTGGATATAGTATTCTTGGCTGCATATTTTTCTCATTTAGTGCTCTGAATATATCCTGCCAGTCCTTTTCTGGCCTGGCAGGTCTCTGTGGATAGGTCTGTTGCCAATCTAATGTTTCTACCATTGTAGGTTACAGATCTGTTCTCCTGAGCTGCTTTCACGATTTTCTCTCTGTCTCTGAGACTCGTAAGTTTTACTATTAGATGTCGGCGTGTTGACCAATTTTAATGATTTTGAGGGGGGTTCTCTGTGCCTCCTGGATTTTGATGCCTGTTTCCTTCCCCACATTAGGGAAGTTCTCTGCTATAATTTGCTGCAATATAGCTTCTGACCCTCTCTCTCTTTCTTTTTCTTCTGGGATCCCAATTATTCTAATATTGTTTCATCTTATGGTATCACTTATCTCTCGAATTGTGCCCTCGTGATCCAGTAGTTGTTTCTCTTCTTCTCAGCTTCCTTATTTCCCATCATTTGGTCTTCTATATCAGTAATTCTCTTCTGCCTCATTTATCCTGGCAGTTAGAGCCTCTATTTTTGATTGCATCTTATTAATAGCCTTTTGGATTTGAACTTGGTTAGATTTTAGTTCTTTTATTTCTCCAGAAAGGGTTTCTCTCATGTCTTCCATGCTTTTTTTAAGCCCAGCTAGTATCTTTAAAATCATCATTCTGAATTCTAGTTCTGACATCTCACTCATGTCAGTATTGATTAGGTCCCTGGCAGTCGGTACTGCTTTTTTTTTTCGTGTGATTTTTTTCTGTCTTGTCATTTTGTCCAGAAGACAATAGATGAATGAGAGAACAAAATGATAACAGGGTAACAGTGCTCCCAGAAAATATACACTGAACAAATCAGAAAAGACCTGAAACCGGGGGAAAAGAAAGGGATAAAAGAAAAAAAAAAAAGGAAAAAGGTAAAAACAAACAAACAGAAAGAAAATTAAAAAAAGAATATCAAATATGATCATGCTGGTGCATAGATCAGTGCCACACACATTATTTGGGTGTATTTTGGTGTTTTAGAAGAAAGTGCCTCCCAAAATTTTAAAGAAGGAAAAACTTATACATGTACAAAAATAAAGGTAAATAGGGTGAAGGGATGGAACATGATTGTAAAGATGAAAATTGTAAAAGATTTTATAAAAGGAATTGGTAAGAAGTTGAAAAAAGAAAGTGATAAAGAAAAAGGGAGAGAATATGATCAGGTAGGAGACTAAAACAAAGCCATACACTAGAGATTTAGGGTATATTTTGGTCTGTTAGAAGAAACTGTATCCCAAAATTTTAAAGAGCAAACAACTTTATATATATATATATAAACATACATGCACACACACCAAAAATAAGGTTAACTACTATGCAGGGATAGAATAGGAGTTTAAAAGTTAAAAAAAAAAATGATTTTTAGAAGAAGGATTGGTAAGGTGTTGGTTGAGAAAGGGAAAAAGAAAAATTCAAAAAAAAATTAACTTTGAAAGACTAAAGAATCCTGGGAGAAAAGCCATGAATTCTATGTGCATTGTTCTCCTTGTGCTGAAGTTCTCCCGTTCTCATTGATCGGTAAACTTGGTCTTGGCTGGCTGTTCTTGCTGATATTTGGGGTGGGGGGGTGCTTTTTCAGTGGTTCTCAAATGTCTTTGCTGTCCTTGCTGAGGGCCGGGCTATGTAATCTGGTCGGGTTTGCTCTTGGGAGCTTTTGTTCCCTGCAAGCTTTCCGTACAGCTTTGGAGAAGGAGAGAGAAAATGGCAGCCTCCCAGTCTCCGCCCCAGAGGTGCCGAGAACTCGGGGCCCCACTCCTCAGTGAGCCCCCAGAGAAAAGCAATCACTCCTGTCTCCCTGGTCTCCGGCCACACTCCTGCTCACCCGGTCTGTGACCAAGCATTTCTGTCTCTGCCACAGGATCCCGTTTGGAGTCTCCAAATCCAGTAGATTCCTGCGGTGCCATCCAGTGCCGCTCCTCCTCGGGGAGGAAGGGGAGTCTCCCCGGATCTGCCTCTTCTTGGGTCCCCGCTGGAAGAGCAGTGGCCCGACTTTGCTGTGGATCATGGTTTATGGCAACCCTTAGCTGAGAGCCCACTCCTCTGCTCTGTCTCTGCAGCCGGCTTCCCCGCTTGGATATCTGGGAGCTCTGCCGCACTCAGGCACCCCCGGTATTTCTTTGACCCCGAGGGTCCTGAGACCACACTGTCCCAGCGAGGGTTCCAGTCCCCGCTTAGCCACTGGAGCGACGTCCCTCAGCAGAGCCGACTTCTAGAAGTTCCGATTTTGTGCTCTGCTGCTCTGTCACTTGCCAGTAGCGGCTGACAGAGGCCCCCTCCCCCTGCGTCTGTTTTCCGAATATCACCTCGGATTCACGTCTCTGCACGTCCTACCTTGCAGAAAGTGGTCGCTTTTCTGTTCAGAGAGTTGCTGCTCTTCTTTTCTTTGATCTCCTGTGAGTTTTAGGTGTTCAGAATGGTTTGATCCCTATCTAGTTGAATTCCTGGGAACAGATGAAATTTAGGTCTCCTACTCCTCCGCCATCTTGTTCCTTCCCCCCTTCTTCAGCATTTTACTGGAAGTTCTATTTAGTGTAATAAGTCAAAAAAAGGAAGTGAAAGACTTCAGTTTGTAAATTGAAAATGAAGAAGAAAAAAGTATTGTTGTTGTATGACATGGTTTTGTGCAGTTAAAATCATAAGGAATCTACAGGAAAAACTACTTCAAGTAAATCAGTATATAATTTTAAAAATGTAAAAAATAATTTTAAAAGAAATTAAAAATATCCCTTACAATAGCATTCAGAAAACACTTAGGGATAAATTAAAACATATATAGGATAAATATTACTGAGAAAATAAAGAAAACCTAAATTAAGTGGACAGATTTTTATTCATCAGATGTCTCAGTATTGTTAAGATATTAGTTCTCCCCAAATTGATTATAGTCACTGCAATCCCCGTAAGAATCCTAGCTGGCTTTTTGGATAGAAATTGACAAACTGATCATACATTTATATGGAGAATAAAAGAACTGCGATAGCTAAAATTTTTTGAGAAGCAGCAAAGTTGCTTATCTCTTTCCAAGATTTAATACAAGTACAGTATCCTTACTGGCAGGAGATTAGACATATATATAGATGAATACAACACAATAGAGTTCATAAATGGATTCACAGGTGTAACTAATTGACTTGTGACAGTTACCAAAGTAATTCAATAGGGAAAGGGCTTTTTTCTTTTTTTAAAAATTGTGGCCAATTTTACATAACAAAATTTATTATTGGTAGTTGGACCCCTATACACTGCTAATGGAAAGGTAAAATGATTCATGCTGTGGAAAACCTTTTGGTGGCTCCTCAAGAAGTTAAGCCTAGTTACCATATGACCCAGCAGTTCTACTCATTGATATATATCCAAGAAAATTAAAAACATCTATCCAAAAAAAAATGTACATAAATGCCCATAGCAGTATTTGTCCTTTTTTTTTTTTAAAGATTTTATTTATTTATTATAGAGAGAATGAGAGATAGCATGAGAGGGAAGAGGGTCAGAGGGAGAAGCAGACTCCCTGCTAAGCAGGGAGCCCGATGTGGGACTCGATCCCAGGACTCCAGGATCATGACCTGAGCCGAAGGCAGTCGCTTAACCAACTGAGCCACCCAGGTGCCCAGCAGTATTTATTCTTAATAGTCAAAATACAGAGACAACCCAACTGTCCATCAATGGATAAATGGATAAAAAATATGCTATAGACATACATAAAAGGAATGAAGTATTCATACATGCTACAATGTGGATGATCTCAAAAACATACTAAGTCAAAAAACCAGACACAAAAGGTCAGATATTGTATGATTCCGTGGATATGAAACCTCCAGGAGGGTTAAATCAGTAGAAACAGAAAGCAAAGTGGTCATTGCAAGGAACTGGGAGGAAGAAAGAATGGGGAGTGACTGTGTAACAGGCATGAGGTTTTCTTTCAGAGTAATGAAAATGTTTCAGAACTTGATAAAGGTGGTGGTTGTATGACCCTAAATGTACTAAGTACTACTGAATTGTATACTTTAAATTGGTTAATTTTATGTTACGTGAATTTCAGTTCAATTTTGAAAAATGTATTTCTTCATGGTAAGGGGTTCAGTTGTAGTACAAAATAATATTCCCTGTTTTAAAAAACCAGTATTCTATGTAGGAAAACAAGGGTAGAACCAGATAGTTGTGCAAGGAGAGGTGTAGGCAAGAAATGGGAAATGAAGAGACCAGGAGAGTCAGGTATTAAAAAATGTGAGCCAAAAAACATTAATGTACTTTCTAATTATTAATGACTAATTCTGAATGAGGGAATATGCACAGTTAACAGCAGTCTAGAACTATAAAAGGAATCATACAAAGGAAATACATTTACAGATTTGGCTTATCTGTTGTGGCACAGAAAGAAACTAGTTGGTGGTATCTGAAGGAATATTCTGGGTCTTTCTCACTATAGGAATCTCCTGGGGAAAAAAAACTGATCCAGAAAAATCTAACATGCAGTAATAAATAATGAAGAAGGGAAGGGCACTGCATCAATATCCAGTTGTCTCTGCACTGTTTGATGAATAAACTGTTCTTTACCTATTGAATTATTTTGGCACCTTTTTCAAAAATCATTTGCCTATAGATGTATGGTTTATTTCTGGACTCTCAGTTCTGTTAGTGTATATATGTCTGTATATATATGTATACATGTCTGTTGTACATATGTCTCTTCTATATCAGTATCACACTGGATACTGTAGCATTGTAGAAAGCTTTGAAATCAGGAGTTGTGAGTCTTTTGACTTTGATTTTTTTTTCTTTTTTCTTTTCCCTCAAGATTGTTTTCACTCTTCTGGGCCCCTTGAATTTCTTTGAACTTGAGGATCAGCTTTTCCATTTTACAAAAAAGACTCTTGGAATTTTGATAAGGATTGTATTGAATATGTACGTTTCTTTGGGTAGTAAGTATTATCCTCTTAATGGTATTAAGTCTCCCAAGCCATGAAGACTGGATGCCTTTTCAGTTATTTAGGTATTTTTAAATTCTCTGAGCAGTGTTTTATAGTTTTCAGTATAAACGTCTTTTACTTCTTTGGTTAAATTTATTTCTGTATATTTTATTCATTTAGACCATATCATAAATGGAATTATTTTCTTATTATTCTTTCCAGATTATTCATTGCTAGTGTATGGAGATACATCTAAATTTTGTGTGTTGATCTTTTATCCTGCAACTTTGCTGAATTTATTAGCTCTAACAGGTTTGTGTGTGTGTGTGTGTGTGTGTGTGTATGTGTGTATGTGTGTAGTCCTTAGAATTTTCTGTTTAAGATCATATCTGGGAATAAGGGTATTTCTACTTCTTCTGCTCTGATTTTGATGTGTTTTATTATTTTTTTTCTTGCCTTATTGATCCAGCTAGAATTTCCAATATAATGTTGCATAGAAGTGGCAAGGGTGGGCTTTCTTACCTTGTTCTTAATCTTAGGGTAAAGGTTTTTAGTCTTTCATCATTGAGTATGCTGTTAGTTGTAGGTTCTTCATAAATATCTTTTATGTCAAAGAAGTTCCCTTTATTCATAATTTATGTGTTTTTATCATGAAAGATTGGATTTTTCAAATACTTTTCCTGCATTGTTTGAACTGATTTTATTTTGTTTTGTTTTGTCTTTCCTTCAGTCTTTATGTGGGTGTAATGATTGCTCTGTGTTGAACCACTTTTGCAATCCTGGAATAAATCCCCTTTTAATATATTCTGGTTTGTTAGTATTTTGTTGAGGATTTTTGCATCTATATCTACAATGGATTTTGGTCTGTAGTTTTCTTTTTTTGTGCTCTCTTTGTCTGACTTTGTTGTTAGGATGCTTCTGACCTCATAGAATGACTTATGAAGTTTTCCCTCTTTAGTCTTTTGGGGAAGATTTATAAGATTAGTGTTAATTCTTTATATGGTAGAATTAAGCAGTGAAGCCATCTGGTCCTTGGCTTTTCTTTAATGGGATGCTTTTGATTACTGATATAATCTCTTTGTTATAAGTCAATTTGGATTTTCTGTTTTTTCTTGAGTCAGTTTTGGTAGATAGTATGTTTCTAGGAATTTTTTTCATTTCGTATAGGTTATCTAATTTGTTGACATGTAATTATTCATAGTATTATTTTCATATTTGTATTTCTGTGAGGTCAGTAGTAATATTACTGCTTTCGGTTCTGGTTTTCGTAATTTGAGTCTTCTCTCTCTCTCTCTCTCTCTTTTTAAAGATTTTATTTATTTATTTGGCAGAGAGAGAGAGAGCGAGAGAGGGAACACAAGCAGGGGGACTGGGAGAGGGAGAAGCAGGCTTCTTGTGGAGCAGTGAGCCCGATGTGGGGCTCAGTCCCAGGACCCCAGGATCATCACCTGAGCTGAAGGCAGACGCTTAATGACTGAGCCACCCAGGCGCCCACTTTTTTTCTTATTCAGTCTAGCTAAAGGTTTGTCCATTTTGTTAATCTTTTTGAAGAATCAGTCTTTGGTTTTGTTGATTTTTCTCTTATTTTTTTCTATTCTTTATTAGTCTCTAATTTTTATTACTTTCTTCCTTTTGCTGGCTTTGAGTTTAGTTTTTTTTTCTGTTCCTTAAGGTACAAAGTTAGATTATTGATTTTAAATCTTTTTTTATTTAAGATTTTATTTATTTGAGAGAAAGTGTGCAAGTGGGGGGGAGTAACAGAGGGAGGTAGACAAGCAGACTCTGCACTGCGTGCAGAGCCCACATGTTAGCTCGATCCCATGGCCCTAAGATCATGACCTGAACTGAAACAAAGTGTTGGACGCTCAACTGACTGAGCCACCCAGGTGCCCCTTAATTCTTTTTAAGAAGATATTTACAGGTATAAGTTCCCTTTTGGTCATAATAGATTTTGTATGATTTCAGTCTTTTAAAATTCATTGAAACTTGTTTTCATATGTTCTAGCTTAGAGAATGTTCCATCCCCACTTAAGAAAAATATGTATTTATGTTTTTTTCGGGTAGGGTGTTCTATAAATATTATATCTATTCAGTTTATACTATTTTTCAAGTCCTCTATTTCCTTATTGATGTTTATTGAAGGTAGGATATTGATATCTCTAGCTGTTATTGTAAAACTGTCTATTTCTTCTTTCAATTCTGTCAATTTATTTATTCTGGAGGCTCTGTAATTAGGTATGTATATATTTCTTATTTTTATATCTTCTTGATGAATTTTTTATCAGTATATAATGTCCTTTTTATTCTCTTATAAAATTTTTTTAGTTAAAGTCTACTTTATCTAATATTAGGATAGCCAGCCATCCTTTCTTTTGGTTATTAACTGCACATATATTTTTCCATTCTTTCACTTTTCACCTCTTTGTATCTTTGAATCTGAAGTGAGTCTTCTGTAGACAGCATATAGTTGGATCATGTCTTTTTATCAATTCTGCTAATCTCTGCCTTCTTATTGGAGAGTTTAATCCATTTATACCTAAAATAATTACTGATAAGGATGCCTTTAGTTCTGCTATTTTGCTATTTGTTTTTGGCCTATCATTCTTTTTTCCTCAATTTCCTCAATTCTTTACTCTCTCTCCTTTTTGTTTATTTGACTTTTTTGTATTGTACTGTTTTGATTCCTCTTTCATGTATTTCTGTATATTTTTTAGTTATTTTCTTAGTGGTTACTCTAGGGGTTATAAATAGCCTGTTCAATTTATAACAATCTATTTTGAATTAATACCAGCTTAGCTTCTGTAGTATATAAAAACTGTTCTTGTACAGCTCCATCTCTCTTTATGTTCATTTTTCTTCTTTGATTTTTCTTTGTGCTCCCCAGACTAGACAATTGCATTTGATCTTCAAGTTCTCTGATCTTTCTTCTGCTTTCTCAGAGTTGCTATTGAAAGCTTGTAGTTAGTTTTTCATTTCAGTTATTGTACTTTTCAACCCCAGAATTTTTTTCTTTGGTTCCTTTTGAAGTAATTTGTATCTCTTTATTGATAGTCTCTATTTGTTGACACACTGTCTTTCTGGTTCCCATTAGCTCTTTGTTCATGGATTCTTTGAACTCTCAGAATATTTAAGATGATGATTGAAAAGTCTTTGCCCAGTAAGTCTACTGTCTCTTCTTCCGCACAGTTTCTGTCAGTTTCTCGTTTGAATGGGTCATACTTTCTTATTTCTTAGCATACATCACTATTTCCTTTTTAAAAAGTGATTATTTTAAATATTATAATGTAATATCTTTGGAAATTAGATTCTTCCTCCTCCACCTTATGGTTTGTTTTTTGTTGCTTTCTGTGGGTTGTTACCTGTTTATGAACTTTTCTAAACTATTTTTGTAATTATTTTGGTGGTGTGCTGTCTCTGTCTTAGTCTGCTTGGGCTACCATGACAACATATCATAGAGCAGATTTATTTTCTCATAATTCTGAAGGCTGAAAGTCTGAGATCATGTTGCCAGCATGATTGGTTTCTGGTGAGAACTCTCTTCCTGACTTGCAGATGGCCACCTTCTCCCTTGGCTCTCACATGGCAGGGAGAAAGAGAGACAGAGACAGAGACAGAGAGACAGAGAGAGAAAGGAAACACCCGCTGGTGTCTCTTCTGATACGAGGCACTAATCCCATTATAAGGGGGCACTAATCCCGGTATGAGGGCCCCACCTTCATCACCTCATTTAAACCTGATTATCTCCCAAAGGCCCCCCGCCATCTCTCAGTACCATCACAGTGGGGATTAGGGGTTCAACATATGAATTTTGGTGTGTATATGGGGGTGGGGCACAGACAATGGGTACATAATGGTCTCTGAAATCTTTTCTTCTTTAGCTGTGGTCTGCTAGTAGTATAAGAGAGATTTCCTTGACTATCTGAAGTAAAAAAAAAAAAAAAAAAGAGAAGAAAGAAAATCCTTTCTTAGTCTTTGCAGACTGGGTCTGTGTTGGAGCGCTCTGACACTTAGGCTATTTACACGTCTGTCTTTACTTCCTGTTTATGCTGAGCCTAGAGATGAGCCAGTAGTTTTCTCAGGTCTTCTCTGAGTAGGTTTCTTGCCTTGCACATATGCATGGCTTTCTAAATTCCCAGTGTTTTTTAATGTCCTAATTTCCCAAAGAAACTCTCTTGCCGTTTTTTCTTGCAGGTTTTTGGTATGTCTTGTTGTTTGCCTCAACTGGAATATTTTGTCCCAGGTGGCAGTGAGGTTTTCATTTGCCTTAAAAATTTCTCTGAAGAGGGGCGCCTGGGTGGCTCAGTCGTTAAATGCCTACCTTAGGCTCAGGTCATGATCCCAGGGTCCTGGGATCAAGCCCCGCATGGGGCTCCCTGCTCAGTGGGAAGCCTGCTTCTCCCTCTCCCACTCCCCCTGCTTGTGTTCCCTCTCTCGCTGTGTCTCTGTCAAATAAATAAATAAAATCTTAAAATTTTTTTTTTTTCCTGAAGAATGCCCTCTGCATAGCTGCTTTTCTGTACTAAGAGATTTTCAAGTTGATAAAATAAAGGAGAGAGCCTTGAGTCAGTTCTTCAGGTAGCCCTGCACAGGTCACAGCAGACAAAAAAATTTTTTTAGAACAGAGTCTGCTTTGCTCCCTCTAGAACCAGAGACCAGGGTTTAACTGTTGGAATGTGGGCTGGTATATTCAAGACTGCCACAGAGCCAAGAGAGGGAAAGGGAAATGAAAACATCACAAAGCTTTCACATTGTTTTGAAGTACTTTTTTCATGTTTTATCATTTGTTTGATTGATGTAAACCTTTGATTGATTTCCAGAATTTTGAGAAATTTGGTTCTGACAGTTTTTGCTCCATTTTTAGCTGTTTCTATGGAGGGGACAGGCCCTTGGAACTACCTCCTATATGTTTTTCTGAGGGGTAAGAAGGGTGATGTCATTGAGGAAGTGTATTTTGCTGGTGTTTTCTGATATTTGTTGCTGTTAGGCTCACAGTTACCCCCCTATAGTTTTTCTCTCCTGTTCCTCCTGTGCAGCTTCTGCCCTATCTTAACTCCTTCTTAGCTGCTTTTATGAGTATTTTAGAACCTTTGGGTTATTCCTGTTTTTTCATTCGGCTTAAAATAAGGATTGCATTTTTTTTCTCTTTAAATTTATTGTTATGTTAACCACCATACATTACAACATTAGTTTTTGATGTAAGGATTGCATTTTTTAATGTCTTGTTTGCTTTGTTGCATTTTTATGGTATCCAGGAATCAAATTTTGTTCCCTTTACTCCCCAAATTTCCCTCTTAATGCTTGTTATCAACCCTTACTCCTACCCCAAGCCTCTGGTAATAATTAATATGTTTTCTGTTTTTATAATTTTGTCTTTTCTAAAATGTCATATAAATGGAATTATACAGTATGTATCCTTTTGAGCCTGGCTTTCACTTAGCATAATGCATTTGAGAATTTCTCCACATCATTTTGAGTTCAAATCAATAATTTGTTCATTTTTTGTTGCTGAGTAGTTTTCTGTTGTATGAATGTATAGTTGAAGGACATTTGGGGTGTCTTCTGTTTTCAGTGATTATGAATAATGCTGTGGTAAACTTTCATTTTATAATTTCATGTGAACATAGTTTTAATTTCTTTTGGATAAGTAAATACCTAGGAAGTGGGATTACTGTGTTATAACTTTCTTAGATATTGCTAACCTGTTTTGTAAAGTGGCCACATAATTTTGATATACATGTGTACATCACACATATGTCAGTGTACGAGAGTTCTGATTTTTCTGCATCCTTACCATCACTTGATATTGTTAGTGTTTTGGATTTTAGCACTCTAATGTATGGAAGTGGAATCTCTCTATGTTTGTTTTATATTTTCCTATTGAGTAATGCTTTTGAGCATTTTTTCATGTATATTTGTGTATCTTCTTTAGGGAAGTTTCTGTTGAAATCTTTAGCTATTTATTATTTATTTTAATTGAGTTTTGAGAATTCTTATATTGTGGTTATTAGTCCTTTGTTAGATGTGTTGTGCAGTTATTTTCTCCCAGTCTTTGGCTTGCTGTTTCATTTCTTAACAGTGTTTTTCAAAGAGCAGTTCTTAATTTTAAAGAAGTCCATTTTATCGGTTTTTTGGGTTTTGCTTTTGCTGTTGAATATAAAGCTCATGAAGATTTCTTCCTATGTTTTCAGTACTAAAAATAGAATGAAAGTCATAAATAATTAAAAAGTTTTTAGTATTCATGTTAAAATAAAAAGAAGCAGGTGAAATTAATTTAAACGTTGTTTTAATTAAGCCAACATTTTCAAAATTGTCATCTCAATACACATTGAATAGAAAATTATTACTATATTTAAAGATTTTATTTTTATGTAATCTCTCTATCCAACGTGGGGTTCAAACTTATAACCCTAAAATCAAGCATTGCATGCTCTACTGATTGAGCCAGCCAGATGCCATGAAAAATTAATAATAAGTATTTACAGTTTTATTTTTGTACTAAGTCCTACTCGCATGTGTATTTAACACAGCACATACTAAGTCAGTTGAGGTGCATTTCAAGGGTTCACTAGCCATGTATGTCTAGTGGTTACCATAGCAGACAGCACAGATCTGCAAGTCTTAGAGTTTTAGGTTTTACTTTATTTTATTTATTTATTTTTTTAGGTTTTACTTTAAATCTGTTATTTATTTTAAGTTAAATTTTGTATAAAGTATAAGGTATAAGGTATGGATTGCAGTTCTTCTTTTTATATGGTTGTCTGTCAGAAACTTTTTTTTTTTTTAAAGTAGGCTCCATGCCCAGCATGGAGCCCCATTAGAAACTTTTTAAAAAAAGTTGTTCTGGGCAATTAGAAATCTCGAGATCATTCTGGGCTCCAAAGCTCAACATTTAAACAGACTTTCTTTTATTGCTTTAATTTATTGTTTTTTGTTTCAGTGCAATGTAAATTTATTTTGTAATTAACAATTTTCAAACCATATTTATAAATTGCTCAGAAGTGTTAGGCATTTAGTGGCTTTATTCATATACCTTTCTAAAACTGAAATAACACATTATGCTTTTTTATCTTTTTAAGATTAACCTCCCCATTCCCAAACTTGTATCTAAAATTTTCACTTTGCTTCCAGGCGTGTACTGGCATTGAAAACATTGATGAAGCTATTACATTGCTTGAACAAAATAATTGGGACTTAGTGGTAAGTACTTTTATCTTTTCTCTTTTTTCCAGCTTTATTGAGATATAACTAATGTATAACATTGTGTAAATTTAAGGTGTATAATGTGATGATTTGATGTACATACATATCGTGAAATGATCATCACAATAAGGTGAGTTAACACATCCATCACCTCATGTGGTTACTTTTTTTGTGTGTGGTAAGAACTTTGAAGATTTACTCTTTTATCTATTTTCAAGTATACAGTGTAGTATCGTTAACTATAGTTACCTTGCTATACATTAGATCACCAGAACTTACTCATTTATACTTGGAAGTTTGTATTCTTTGATCACCTTCACTCACTCTCCCTAGCAACCACCAATCTAATCTGTTTCTGTGAATTCCATTTTCTTTTAAATTCCACATATAAGTGAGATCATACAATATTTGTTTTTCTCTCTCTGAGTTATTTCAAGAAATTTTTTCTTTTTTTGGACCAGTAATCAAATTTTATTAATTTTTCAATATCTTTAATGTTCCTTATAGATGATTTAGCATACCATAACCCATTTATAACTCTAATCTAAATGAATAAAATCTAAATGTCTTTAATATGAAGTTTGTAATTAGTTCAGTATTAAATTACTAAATTATTATGAATTCTTAGATAATTTAAATAATTGTTAAAGTTGTTCTCTTATGTTACTGTGTATTAAGGTTCCTCTTCCCCTGTAATATTTTGGTGGAGATGCTTGTTAGGAGAGAAAATGCAGACTTGTCTAAATGTCAGAATAAGTCTATTTGATGTTTTCCCTTCACTTCCTGGGGCCCACACTGATGATCACTCCTTTCTAAAGCTATTAAAGAAGTGACATTTTGTTGGGTGTTTTTAAAAAAAAATTTTTTTAAATGAACTTCAGAGAGTTTATTATAGAAGTCTTTTAGTTTTTTGCGTGGTGGGGAGGCAGTAACTCAAAATCAAATCCTGGCACAGCATTACACATTCACAGAATTGTAATTTACTTACAATTGCAAGGCACACTAAACATGAATTGTTTAACAGTATAGGAACAGCACTAGTTGTGTTGGGATGACACAGGTGTCCCTCAGTGCCTTTGAAGTCCTAAAAAAGTCTAAGTTACAATTTTGAAGAAGTGTTAATTTTCAAAGGTCAAAACTTGAAATGTGTGCTTAGAACTGAGATTAAATATGTAGATAGTTTCGAGTCCATGCATGCATGGACTTATATAATCAACTATCAATTGTCTGTGTTTTGTGTAGATTTACTATTAACTTTTTTTACTCAAAATGTAAAAGCCTCTATTTTCTACTTGTACAAGTAATTAACATTTTCTAGTATATTATTCAAGGGTATTTTCTCTTAATTGTGTGATTAAAATTACTTTTTATATAAATGAGGTAATTCTCCTACTATTTTGAAATCTGCACTTTTCAATTAATAATCCGTCATGGATGTCTAAGTAAATGTGATTGCTCATTCTTTATAATGTTCATTTAATGTTTGCATGGTATTCCAAGGGGTGGTTATAGCATAATAATTTTACCAGTCAGTGCTATGCTGTTAGACATTTGGGGTTTTGCAGTATTTTGCTATATACACATTACTTTAGAGAATATTCTTGGACATTCATCCTTGCATACTTAACCCATTATTTTCCTAGAAGATATTGAATAAATTCAATTCATAAGTGTATTTCTGTGTCAAATTGTCTGTGTGTATATATATACACACACACTTTATATATATATATGATTTAATTTATTTAGGTTTTTGGTATTTATACTTAAATTGCTTTCCAGGATGGTTGCACTAATTTAAATCTCTGTCAAATATATACATTTTTGAGATTGCTTATTTCATTAAACCAGAGCTTCCTTATTTTTCATTTAGGGCATGTTTGGGCACTTGTCAAAATTTATAAATGTTTGTATGGCCTGACTCCAAATCCATGCTTTTACCATGCTGTAATCTTTTAAAAAGATATTTTTATATTTTTTAAAAAAGTTTTTAAGTTAATCACTTGCTACTCATCATGACAAGGATACTCTGTAATCCCCTATCACATATTTCACCCATCCCTCTGCCCACCTCCCCTTTGAGGTGACCATTAGTTTGTTCTCTATAGTTAAAAGTCTGTTTCTTGGTTTGTGTGTGTTTCTCCTTTTTTTCCCCTTTACTCCTTTGCTTTGTTTAAGTTACACATATGAGTGAAATCATATGGTATTTGTCTTTTTCTGACTGACTTATTTCACTTAGCATTATATACTCTAGGTCCATTCACGTAGTTGTAAATGGCGAGATTTCATTCTTTTTTATGGCTGAATAATGTTCCACACACATATGTGTGTGTGTATATATATATATATACACACCACATCTTCCTTATCCATTTATCTGTTGATGGACATCTTGGCTCTTTCCACAGTTTGGCTATTGTGGACATTGCTGCTATAAACATCAGGGTGCACGTACCCTTTCAGATCCCTACATTTGTATCTTTGGGGTAAATACCCAGTAGTGTAATTGCTGGGTCGTATGGTAGCTCTATTTTCAACTGTTTGAGGAACCTCCATACTGTTTTCCAGAGAGGCTGCACCAGCTTGCATTCCCACCAACAGTGTAGGAAGGTTCCCCTTTCTCCGCATCCCCGCCAACATCTGTCGTTTCCTGACTTGTTAATTTTAGCCATTCTGACTGGTGTGAGGTGGTATCTCATTGAAGTTTTGATTTGGATTTCCCTGGTACTGAGTGATGTTGAGCACATTTTCATGTGTCTGTCGGCTATTTGGATGTCTTCTTTGGAAAAATGTCTGTTTATGTCTTCTGCCCATTTCTTGATTGGATCATTTGTTCTTTGGGTGTTGAGTTCGATAAGTTCTTTATAGATTTTGGATACTAGCTGTTTATCTGATATGTCATTTGCAAATATCTTCTCCCATTTTGTCGGTTGTCTTCTGTTTGTTGACCTTTTTTTTTTTGCTGTGCAAAAGCTTTTTACCTTGAAGAAGTCCCAATAGTTCATTTTTGCCCTTGCTTCCCTTGCCTTTTGGCGATGTTTCTAGGAAGTTGCTGCGGCTGAGGTCGAAGAGGTTGCTGCCTGTGTTCTCCTTTAGGATGTTGATGGACTCCTGTCTCACATTTAGGTCTTTCAACCATTTTGAGTCTATTTTTGTGTGTGGTGTAAGGAAATGGTCCAGTTTCATTCTTCTGCGTGTGGATGTCCAATTTTCCCAACACCATTTGTTGAAGAGACTTTTTTCCACTGGACATTCTTTCCCGCTTTGTCGAAGATTAGTTGACCATAGAGTTGAGGGTCCATTTCTGGGCTCTCGATTCTGTTCCATTGATCTATGTGTCTATTTTTGTGCCAGTACCATACTGTCTTGATAATGACAGCTTTGTAATAGAGCTGGAGGTCTGGAATTGTGATGCCACCAGCTTTCCTTTTCTTTTTTAACATTCTTCTGGCTATTCGCGGTCTTTTCTGGTTCCATACAAATTTTAGGATTATTTGTGCCATATTTTTTGAAGAAAGTTGATGGTATTTTGATGGGGATTGCATTAAATGTGTTTGATTGCTCTAGGTAGCATAGACATCTTCACAATATTTGTTCTTCCAATCCATGGGCATAGAATGTTTCTCCATTTTTTGTGTATTCCTCAATTTCTTTCATGAGTATTTTATAGTTTTCTGAGTACAGATCCTTTGCCTCTTTGGTTAGATTTATTCCTAGGTATCTTATGGTTTTGGGTGCAATTGTAAATGGGATCGACTCCTTAATTTCTCTTTCTTCTGTCTTGTTGTTGGTTTATAGGAATGCCACTGATTTCTGTGCATTGATTTTATATCCTGCCACTTTACTGAATTCCTGTATGAGTTCTGGCAGTTTTGGGGTGGAGTCTTTTGGGTTTTCCACATAAAGTATCATATCATCTGCAAACAGTGAGAGTTTGACTTCTTCTTTGCCATTTTGGATGCCTTTGATTTCTTTTTGTTGTCTGATTGCTGTGGTTAGGACTCTAATGCTATGTTGAATAACAGTGTTGATAGTGAACATCCCTGCCGTGTTCCTGACCTTAGGGGGAAAGCTCTCATTTTTCCCCATTGAGAATGATATTTGTTGTGGGTTTTTCATAGATGGCTTTTGATATTGAGGTATGTACCCTCTATTCCTATACTCTGAAGAGTTTTGATCAAGAAAGGATGCTGTACTTTATCAAATGCTTTTTCTGCATCTATTGAGAGGATCATGTGGTTCCTGTTCTTTCTTTTATTAATATATTGTATCACACTGATTGATTTGCGGATGTTGACTCAACCTTGCGGCCCAGGGATAAATCCCACTTGTTCGTGGTGAATAATCCTTTTAATGTACTGTTTGGATCCTTTTGGCTAGTATTTTGGTGAGAATTTTTGCATCCATGTTCATCAAGGATACGGGTCTGTAATTCTCCTTTTTGATGGTGTCTTTGGTTTGGGGATCAAGGTAATGCTGGCCTCATAAAACGAGTTTGGAAGTCTTGCTTCCATTTCTATTTTTTGGAACAGTTTCAGAAGAATAGGTGTTAATTCTTCTTTAAACATTTGGTAGAATTCCCCTAGGAAGCCATCTGGCCCTGGGCTTTTGTTTGTTGGGAGATTTTTGATGACTGCTTCAATTTTCTTAGTGGTTATAGGTCTGTTCAGCTTTTCTCTTTCTTCCTGGTTCAGTTTTGGTAGTTGTTACATCTCTAGGAATGCCTCCATTTTTTTCCAGGTTATCTAATTTGCTGGCATATAGTTGCTCATAATATGTTCTTATACTTGTTTGTATTTCTTTGGTGTTGGTTGTGATCTCTCCTCTTTCATTCATGATTTTGTTGATTTGGGTCATTTTTCTTTTTGATAAGTCTGGCCAGGGGTTTATCAATCGTGTTAATTCTTTCAATGAACCAACTCCTAGTTTGTTGATCTGTTCTACTGTTCTTTTGGTTTCTATTTCATTGATTTCTCCTCTGATCTTTAATATTTCTCTTCTCCTGCTGGGTTTAGGGTTTACTTGCTGTTCTTTCTCCAGCTCCTTTAGGTGTAGGGTTAAGTTGTGTATTAGAGACCTTTCTTGTTTCTTGAGAAAGGCTTGTATGGCTATATACTTTCCTCTCAGGACTGCCTCTGCTGTATCCCAAAGATTTTGAACAGTTGTGTTTTCATTTTCATTTGTTTCCATGAATTTTTTTAAATTCTTCTTTAATTTCCTGGTTGACCCATTCATTCTTTAGTAGGATGCTCTTTAGCCTCCATGTATTTGAGTTCTTTCTGATTTTCCTCTTGTGATTGAGTTCTAGTTTCAAAGCACTGTGGTCTGAAAATAGGCAGGGAATCATCCCAATCTTTTGGTACCAGTTGAGACCTGATTTGTGACCTAGGATGTGATCTATTCTGGAGAATGTTCCATGGGCAGTAGAGAAGAATGTGTATTCTGTTGCTTTGGGATGGAATGTTCTGAATATGTCTGTGAAGTCCATTTGGTCCAGTGTGTTATTTAAAGTCTTTATTTCCTTGTTGATATTTTGTTTAGATGATCTGTCTATTTCAGTGATGGGGGCGTTAAAGTCCCCTACTATTATTGTATTGTTGTTGATGTGTTTCATTGCTTTTGTTATTAATTGGCTTACATAAGTGGCTGCTCCCATGTTAGGGGCATAGATATTTACAATTGTTAGTTCTTGTTGGATAGATCCTTTAAGTATGATACAGTGTCCTTCCTCATCTATTACAGTCCTTGGTTTAAAATCTAATTTTTCTGATATAAGGATTGGCACCCCAGCTTTCTTTTGGTGTCCATTAGCATGGTAAATAGTTTTCCACCCCCTCACTTTCAGTCTGGGGGAGCGCTGGGTGTAAAATGAGTCTCTTGCAGACAGCGTATCGATGGGTCTTGTTTTTTAATCCAATCTGATAGCTTGTTTCTTTTGATTGGGGCATTTAGCCCATTTACATTCAGGGTAACTATTGAAAGATATGAATTTAGTGCCATTGTATTGTCTGTAAGGTGACTGTTACTGTATATTGTCTGTGTTCCTTTCTGGTCTCTGTTACCTTTAGGTTCTCTCTTTGCTTAGAGGACCCCTTTTAATACTTCTTGTAGGGCTGGTTTCGTGTTTGCAAATTCCTTTAGTTTTGTTTGTCCTGGAAGCTTTTTATCTCTCCTTCTATTTTCAGTGACAGCCTAGCTGGATATAGTATTCTATATACTGGCTGCATATTTTTCTCATTTAGTGCTCTGAATATATCCTGCCAGTCCTTTTCTGGCCTGGCAGGTCTCTGTGGATAGGTCTGTTGCCAGTCTAATGTTTCTACCATTGTAGGTTACAGATCTGTTCTCCTGAGCTGCTTTCACGATTTTCTCTTTGTCTCTGAGACTCGTAAGTTTTACTATTAGATGTCGGGATGTTGACCTAATTTGATTTTGAGGGGCGTTCTCTGTGCCTCCTGGATTTTGATGCCTGTTTCCTTCCCCACATTAGGGAAGTTCTCTGGTATAATTCGCTCCAATATACCTTTTGTCTCTCTCTCTCTCTCTCTTTCTTTTTCTTCTGGTATCCCAATTATTATTGTTTTATCTTATGGTATCGTTCATCTCTCGAATTGTGCCCTCGTGATCCAGTAGTTGTTTCTCTTCTTCTCAGCTTCCTTATTTTCCATCATTTGGTCTTCTGTATCAGTAGTTCTCTCTTCTGCCTCATGTATCCTGGCAGTTAGAGCCTCCATTTTTGATTGCACCTCATTAATAGCCTTTTTGATTTCAACTTGGTTAGATATTAGTTCTTTTATTTCTCCATAAAGGGTTTCTCTAATATTTTCCATGCTTTTTTTGAGCCCAGCTGGTATCTTTAAAATTGTCATTCTGAACTCTAGTTCCAACATCTCACTAATGCCTATATTGATTAGGACTCTGTCAGTCTGTACTGCCTCTTGTTCTTTTTTTTTTTTTTGAGGTGATTTTTTTCCATCTTGTTATTTTGTCCAGAGGAGAATAGATGAATGAGAGAACAAAATGCTTAGAGGGTAACAATGACCCCAGAAAAATACACACTAAGCAAATCAGAAGAGCCCTGAAACCGGGGGAAGAAAGGGAAAGAAAGAAAAAAGAAAAAGAAAAAAAATAAAAGAAAAATTAAAAGATAAAAACAAAAAGAAAAGAAAACCAAAAAAACAGAATATGATCAAATATGATCAGGCTGGTGCATAGATCAGTGCCACACACTAGATTTTGGGCGTATTTTCGTCTGTTAGAAGAAAGTGCCTCTCAAAATTTTAAAGAAAGAAAAACATATATGTACAAAAATAAAGGTAAATATGATGAAGGGATGGAATATGACTGTAAAGATGAAAAGTATAAAAGATTTTATAAAAGGAATTGATAAGTTTGTTGTAAAAAGAAAGAGGATTCAAAAAAAAAGGGAGAGAATGTGGTCAGGTAGGAGACTAAAACAAAGCCATACGCTAGAGATTTAGGGTATATTTTGGTCTGTTAGAAGAAACCGTATCCCAAAATTTTAAAGAGAGAACAACTTATATATATGTATACATATATATACATATGTGTATATATATATATATATACACACACATATATATACATACATATGTACACATATGCCAAAAATAAGGTTAACTACTATGAAGGGATAGAATAGGACTTTAAAAATTAAAAAAAAAAAAGATTTTTTTTTAAAGGATTGATAAGATGTTGGTTGAGAAAGGGAAAAAGAAAAATTCAAAAAAAAAAAAAAAGAAAAAAATTAACTTTGAAAGACTAAAGAATCATGGGAAAAAAAGCCATGAATTCTGTGTGCATTGTTCTCCTTGTGCTGAAGTTCTCCTGTTCTCATTGATCAGTAAACTTGGTCTTGGCTGGCTGTTGCTGATCCTCGGGGCCAGGGGGCGCGGGGGCCCTGTTGCAGTGGTTCTCAAATGTCTTTGACAGAGGCGGAATTGCCCTGCCCTTGCTGAGGGCCGGGCTAAGTAATTTATTCGGGTTTGCTCTCGGGAGCTTTTGTTTCCTGCAAGCTTTCCGTACAGCTTTGGAGAACGAGAGTGAAAATGGCAGCCTCCCAGTCTCCGCCCCAGAGGTGCCGAGAACTCGGGGCCCCACTCCTCAGTGAGCCCCCGGAGAAAAGCAGTCAATCACTCCCGTCTCCCTGGTCTCTGGCCGGCCTCACTCCTGCTCACCCGGTCTGTGACCAAGCATTTCTATCTCTGGCACAGGATCCCGTTTGGAGTCTCCAAATCCAGTAGATTCCTGCGGTGCCATCCAGTGCCACTCCTCCTCGGGGAGGAAGGGGAGTCTCCCCGGATCTGCCTCTTCTTGGGTCCCCGCTGGAAGAGCAGTGGCCCGACTTTGCTGTGGATCATGGTTTATGGCAACCCTTAGCTGAGAGCCCACTCCTCTGCTCTGTCTCTGCAGCCGGCTTCCCCGCTTGGATATCTGGGAGCTCTGCCGCACTCAGGCACCCCCGGTATTTCTTTGACCCCGAGGGTCCTGAGACCACACTGTCCCAGCGAGGGTTCCAGTCCCCGCTTAGCCACTGGAGCGACGTCCCTCAGCAGAGCCGACTCCTAAAAGTTCCGATTTTGTGCTCTGCTGCTCTGTCACTTGCCAGTAGCGGCTGACAGAGGCCCCCTCCCCCTGCATCTATTTTCCGAATATCACCTCGGATTCACGTCTGCACGTCCTACCTTGCAGAAAGTGGTCGCTTTTCTGTTCAGAGAGTTGCTGCTATTCTTTTCGTGATCTCCTGTTGAGTTTGTATGCGTTCAGAATGGTTTGATCCCTATCTAGCTGAATTCCTGGCACCAGATGAAATTTAGGTCTCCTACTCCTCCGCCATCTTGCTCCTCCTCCTATTTTTTCTTCAAATAAATTCTCTGCCCCCTTTTTTCTCTCTTCTTCTGGGAATCCTTTAATCTGAACATTATTACGTTTGATGGGGTCACTGAATTCCCTCAGTGTAGTCTTGATTTGCATAATTCTCTTTTTTCTTTTGTTCAGCTTGATTACTTTCCATTAGTCTGTCTTCTAGGTCATTAAGTAGTTCCTCTACTTCTTTCGGCCTCTTGTTCATTCCATCAATTGTGTTTCTCATTTCATTTATTGAGCCCTTTATCTCTACTATGCTATTCCTTATCTTTGTGTTAATTGTCTCACTGATGTGTACCACTTTTTTCTCAAGTCCAGTGAGTATCGTTATGATCTTTGCTTTAAATTCTTCATCAGTCATGTTACTTATATCTCTTTCGCTTAGACCTGCAGCTATGGCCTTGTCCTGTTCTTTCATTTAGGACAGATTCCTCTGTCTTTTCATTTTGTCTAAGTTTCTGTGCCTGTTTCTGTGTGTTAGTAAAGTCATCGATATCTCTTGTCCTTGAGGGTAATGGCTTCATGGAGAAGCCCTCTAGTGCCCTACAGTGTAATCTCTCCTGTTGCCCAGGTCCTGGTGCCTCTGGGAGTGGCTGCATGTGTGTTGTGTGTGCTGTGCTGTTTTGTCCTGACCACTTTGTCCTTCAGGCCAGTTGTCTGTAGAGGCTCTCTTTGCCTTCCGTGAGCAGTGTTTCGTCCTTGGTCTGAATGTGGCATATTTTAACTAGGTGTGCTCTGGTCTGCTTGTGAAATGAGACCTGGGTGGGTCTTCTTGGGGAGGGGCCTGTGCCCTTGGGACTGAGGCAAGTGTGATTGGGAAGGATGGCTCTTCTGGAATGTGGGAGGCAGGGCTTGGTTTAAACAAGTTAGGTAGTGACTGCCAGCATTGTGCTGTTTCCCACAGGTGGCCCTGTGTTCATGCTGAGGGGTGGGGAAGGGAAATGCCACCTCTTAGTACGTTTCTGGAGGGGGTCTCTTTGTGAATGCTGCCTCTCTGGGACATGCTCTGGAATGAGCACATAGCTGGTTTACCATGTGTCTCAAGTGCTCTTCAGAACACTGTCTCCACACTGTATGTCCATGGGCTGTTTGTCCTGCTTTCTATTCAGGAGCAGCCACAATGCCTTTTGAGCTCTCCCAGATCAAAGTATGTTGACCTTTAAAACTCCAGCCTCTAAGTTCTGCTGGTTGTAAGAACTCCCGAAATTTGGGCCATGTTGCTTTCCAAGCCAATTGCTGTGGCCTTTTCATTTTCCCATGCACTCTCCTGTGTGCAAGTATGATCTTTCACCCTTCTCTGCACTGCAGTGGCCATGATCTGTTTGTTTCCTGTCCATGTCTCTGAACTTCGTACCTTCTTTAATGTGGCCTCTTTTCTTCCTTTAGTTGTGGAGTTTGTTCTGCCAGTCTTCAGGTCGATTTCTGGTGTATTTTAGGAGATTTCATAGTTCCTTCGTTGTATTTGTGGTAGGAGGTGAACCTAGGGTCCTCCTACTCTGCTGCCATCCTCCTAATCCATTGTGCTCTATTTTTATTAAAGCACTGTATAGATGATATGTCCATGATTTCTTTGTGGAGGTAGGAAGTGTCAGGAACTTATTCAGAATAATGTCCCAGATTTTTTGTCTTGAAGTTTTTGTTTTGTTTTGTTTTTTGTTTCTTTTGTTGTTGCTTTTTGCACTAGCAAGTGCATTACTTTATTTAGTTTGTGTATTTTTAGGGTATCCTTTGGGGAGGGTGATGCAAATTGTTGCTTTAGATTAAAAATCCCATCAAGCCACTCTTGCATGGCATTGATGAGAGGAATATGGGATGGAGTTAAGTGAGGTCATGGGCTTTGAATAATTTTCTATAAGTCTTTCATCTGAAAATTACCATTTGGGGGTAATGTAAATTCTTTCCTAACGTCCTTTCTGTTGGTCCATGTTTATTAGCTTTGAAGGGTAAAACATCAGTTGACTCTGCATATTTTCTCAATCCAGTGTATCTAGAATATTGCAAAGGACAATTTTTCCAGATAGTGTTAAATAATTGAATGATAGAAGGATTCTTCAACTATGAGTTAACTTAATTTTTGAAAATATTGTAATAGCACTTGGGTTAAAAACACTGGTGTTAAATTTCTGCAGAAAAGTAATTTCACACTTTAATGGGCCCAAGCAAAAGTAGGCTATCTCTCACAACCTTAAACTTTGGGTTTCTTTTGAAATAAATGTCCTAGCTGGCTTTTTTTCTGCAAATAATCCATTTGTATCGACAGTAAAAATTTGCTGTGTTCTGTAACTATCTTTCTCTATACATTTTCTCATTTTCCTGTTTTTCTACAACACTTTATCTTGTTATTTTTAAAAAATGAAACTTGAACATATTGAATAACTCATTATTCAAACTTTTCATTAGGTTCATGGAACTTTTACGGTGTTTTATATATTTTGCCTGTGTATTGTATTTTGTCTTTCTAAATTATGATTTTCACTGCTCTATATTTTATGGACCTTATGGAACAGTTTGCATAATTTGAGTTTTAAACCTCGGACATGTCTATATTTTAAATTTCCTGTACGTATCAGTTCGACCTCTCCTCCTCTGTTTTTGTGCCTATTTTGCTAGAGAAGTGTAGAGGAATTTGAGTTAGGTACCACAATCTTGGATTGTGATGATTTTAAGAAAACCCAAGAACAAAAAACTCATTATGTCAGTACTGAGTACTTATAGTGTATCCAGATTTATGTTAAATACAGTGGGAGCTTAAAAAAAATTAACAGTATATGGTATCTGACTTCGAGAAGTGTACTGAAAAATTAATAAGACATATGGTCTCTTAGACATGTGTTTTATACTCAGAAATGGTAATAAACTCCCTGAAAAATGATGGTTGTGCGTATTTTAGCTATTTTACAGATTTAGACAGACAAGTAAAAATATCTATATGGAGATATAGCTTGAGTCCCAAGAATTTGTCATTAGTCACTTACCCTGATCCTGCCCCTTATTTGCATTATATAGCTGTTGAGAAACTAGTGCTTCCAAACCCTGTTTTAAATACTCTCCAGTTGACTGTATTTATTTTGGGGATAACTGTAGGTTGGGTTATATATGCTAAAGTTCTGAAAGCAAAATGACATGAACTTTAATTCTGTTGGGAAGTATCTCAGCTACTGTTTTACTTGAAATGAGGACTAGTTGTACTCTCTTCCTCCATCCACCTCAGTCTTTGAGTTTTCACCTTGTCCTGCACTTACATTTAAGAGAGGATTAATGTTGTTATAGTTGATTCCTTCCTATACCGAAAGATGAATATGTAAGAAAAAGTTATTGCAAATGAAGTAGAATCTTTTACCAGGGGATTGCCTTCTTACGTGGAAGCATGCTATGTGATCACTATAAATTCTAATACAGGCTCCAGAATTGACCCACTGTTCCATTTTTTTGCTTTTAGTATAGAAGAATTTGTGCCAGTGGAGAATAGAAATCTATACAATTTGTGTTAATTTTGAGTAATCAAAATGTGAGGCAGGTAACTATAGTGAAAATCCATTGCTTTCATCTTGAATCAGGATCCCTGGCTTTTCAAATCTCTTGTCATTTTATTGAGTATAGCCTGAGTTACTTCTTTCTGAACTTCTCTATATAAAATAATATGTTTGGACTAAATCATAGCTAAGGTCTTTAGATACATGAAATATTTATGAAGAATCAATTTATGTCCTAATTCTTATTGAGATTCTTTAAAAATCAGTCAACTGTGAATAGTAATATAAGCAAACACTTTAGTAGAATTTCATAAGTGTTTGAAATGCTTGTACACATACCATTTTGTTTAATCTTTTTAACAACTTTATGATGTACATAATGGCAAGACAAGATTCATGCCAGTTGCTTCACAGGTCTGTATATATGAAACTCCTTTAATAAAATAAAATTTTCGGTAAGTTCTAGGAGATCCAGGGAAAGATATTTGACATATACTTGATAACCCAGTGCTAAGTGAAATAAAATAAATGTTAACCTAGTCATACTGCATTTTAAGTACTCTATGCTCTTAGGAAATGATTTTTGAACTTTGCACTCTAGTTCTGCCCTAGTTTTCTGCCTGTGCTGACATAGCTGTTTTGCTGAAGAAAGGCTCTATTCAGTGTGCTTGTATTTATCTTTATGTGTTTCAACGTAAGGCAAAAATGAAACAAATCAGCCTATCTATTTTTGGATCATTACTGAATTAGTAGTCCTCAGTGATAGATTTATACTAATATAAGTTTATAGTAAATTGATAAACAGTGAAGAGTCAAACCCAAGGAAAATTACTATGCACATAATTTGTCACATTTTAAGGTTCACTGAGGTGCCTTGAGATATTTCCATTCTACCAATTTTCACTTTTGAAGAAATATATCTTAGTGATTATCCTAAAATTCCTTAGAAAAATTTCTTCTACTACCCTACTCAGGATGTGGTTAGAGTTCCTTGAGTATGCACTGCTTTTCTATTTTATACAGTGTTATGAACACCTGCAGTTTTATGAATGAACTAGTTTAGCCAGTGATATAATGCGTCTCTGTTGTCATCAGAAAGCAGCCAAGCATTGAGTGCTGCCCTTCATCAAAGGCCATTAGACACTGGCTTATATTTGCACACATCCTTGCTATGACAAAAGAGAAGTTATTATGAAGGAATATCTCATTTTATCAATTACTCCTCCTTTGCTATAACTTTCTTTGTTTTTCTTCTTTTTAAGGGACTGTAAGGCCACTGTTCTACAGAAGTTTTCAATTTTTTCAGTTTGTAATTCGCCTACCATCCCATGTCTACTGTCAGTCCTTTTATTGAGGGTGTACTTTGTGCTAGGTATCATGTCAAGTGGTTTGCCTACATTATTTCATTTAATCCTCACAGCTGTTCTAAAAGGTGGATAGCTAGGTGGGTATTAGCTTTATTTTATAGATGAGAAACTGAGGCCCTATAAAGTTAACTTTCCATGCTTGTGCATCTATCTGATAAGGAGTAACGCTGTGATTTTGAACCCTTGACTTTTGGTCTATAAAAATGTTCATACCTTTAAAGTCATGTTTCATGATTATTAGATTTTCTATACCCAGTCTATTTATCTTCTCTTTACTCCTATATTTTTCTTTCTACCACTCACAACTAATTTCATATTGTCAAGTGAAAGACCTTTGCTGTAGTTGTCTCTACTGGTACTTTGAATATGTTTATGTGTTGTTTTCAAGTGGATTCCAAGATTTTTTTTTTTTTAAGATTTTATTTATTTATTTGACAGAGAGAGACACAGCGAGAGAGGAAACACAAGCAGGGGGGATTTGGAGAGGGAGAAGCAGGCCTCCCATGGAGCAGGGAGCCCGATGCAGGGCTTGATACCAGGACCCTGGGATCACGACCCGAGCCTAAGGCAGACGCTTAAGGACTGAGCCACCCAGGCGCCCCTAGATTCCAAGATTCTAGAAGAAAGGGATTGTGTTTCTTATTATCTTGGCACCTGATACTTGTTTAATAAATGCTTATTTGAATGATTACTTTTATTATTAGTACACGTAAATTTTTTAGTCTATTTTTTACATCTCTGTCATTTGCATATTTGAAAAGTCCTTGCTGTTAAGTCTTCTGACTCTTACTGCTATTACTCTTCCTTATCTGGCATAATGCACTTTGAGGAGAGGGAGGCAAACCCAGATACCCAAGGAATATGATTGGGCTGATTTCATTATCTCACTAATAACATTTAGATGGTCTTCTCCTCTTGTAGCTTTTTAATTAATATGTTTCACAAACAAATTGTTTCCGTTTTTTTTCCCCTTCTGTTTATTTCTGGTTGTGCTAATCTGGTTGAAGTATCATAAAGAAAGCTCCTCACATGACCTAATCTGTTTGAAGTTTGAAGTTGAAACTCTGCATCTCAATAAAGAACTTAAGTGCAGTGAAAGACTACTGCTATTTCAGGGTGCCTGGGCGGCTCAGTCGGTTAAACATCTGTCTTTGGCTCAGGTCATGATTTCAGGGTCCTGGCATCAAGCCTGGCATCCGGCATCTGGCTCCCTACTCAGCAGGGGGTCGGCTTCTCCCTCTCCCCATGCCCCTCCCCCTGCTCGTGTGTGTGTGTGTGTGTGTGTGTGTGTGTGTGTGCGCGCGCGCGCGCGCGCTCTCTCTCTCTCAAATAAATAAATAAAGTTAAAAAAGACTACTATTTAAAGTGTGATTAAGTGGATATGAAAGAATTGTTTTCTAGGGACGCCTGGGTGGCTCAGTTGGTTAAGCATCTGCTTTTGTTCAGCTCAGGTCATGATCCTGGGGTCCTGGGATCAAGCCCCATGTCGGGCTCTTTGCTCAGTGGGGAGCCAGTTTCTTCCTCTGCCTGCCACTCCCCCTGCTTTTGCTCTCTCTCTCTGACAAGTAAATAAATAAAATCGTAAAAAAAAAAAAAAGAATTGTTTTCTACCTTTCAGAGGAAACACGGTTTTACAAACATGAAATTCTCCATTTACTCACCTCACGGTGGTTCACATTACCAAAACAAAACTGTTTGAGGTCTACATTTTTACCCCTGACTGCAACTTGACTGTTTATTTTTTCATTGGAATTTTCTCCATGTTGTGTTACTTTTCCTTTAAATATAGTCTAGTTCTAGAGTTACTTCCTTGCATGAACCAAATACCTCTTTTATAAAACCTATGGTAGGTAAAAGTTAAGAGACTTTAAGACTTAGTAAAAAGTGGTGTGCTAATGTGATGGTTAATTGATAATGTGCCCATTATTAAATGAAATTTGGAACTGTGGCTAATATTTATTGTTTTTTGATTTCTAGTATACTTGTCTAACCTATGTTTCAGAACACAGTTAAAACTAACTGAAATCATGAGGAGTCAGCTCACTGAGGTGAAACTAAGCTAAAAGCTTCATGCTAATTCTGAAAGAGGTGGTATATGCTACTTAAAGCTTGGATATTTAAAAGAAAATTAAAATTTAAATGGTTTTGTTTTTTAAAATTATTCAGTTCAACTGGATGCACTTTGATCTTGATATTTTATAAAGCTTGCTAACCTACAGGTTAGCTTGATTTTAAAAATGGGTTTATTTTTCCCAAGTTGCCTTGCTATATGATAATTAATTTATTTCTGTTACTGGAATTGGTTTAAACAAAATATCATTGCAGCAAAGTCAGTGGTTAGCACACCTGTAAATGTGATGACTTGCAGTTCCTCTTGCTGGTTTCAAGGATCAGCGGACATAAATCAGTGTGTGCTTAGAGAAAAAAAGTATTATGGCAGTTAAAATTCCTGTTATCATAATTCTTTATACTGACAGTTTTTAAAAGTTGCTACTTAATGATAATAAAATTTCTTAACAATTTTAGTTACATTTCTCTATTTAAGTAAGGTAGTTAAAATGTTCACATAAAAATTTATGTTTTCTAATATCTCCCTAGGTTATCATTTTCTTCATTCTCTTGTTAATTTTTTTAATTAAAAAGATTTTTTTTTTTGCAGTAAGAATGTTTAACATCTACTCTCAGCAACTTCATTTTCTTTTAATAATCTATTTTTGAATTTTGTTGTTTGGTTTGTATTTTGTTTAACTTGGTGTTTTAGTAATTTTTTATATTTTTGGTGTACTCATCTAATACTTCTTCCTTTCTTGTGCATGGATTTCTTTCCAACATATACTTGTTCTATGTCCTAAAAACATAGTTCCATAGTTCTGTAGATACCAAGGTACTCTAAGATAAACTATGTTTTATCTGTATCCAGTTTAGTTACAGGAAACTGAGCAGTGGAGTTGTTCTTTGAGTACCTGTTATAGAATTTGGGCCGTCTTTCATAGCTTAATGTTGAAAGTCCTGTACCATTTAACTCTGCCTATTCATTATGAATGAGCTTCCATAACTCTAGAGCATATATGACTTCATACAGCCAAATTAGTCTATAATCTCAAACATGCCATAAGTATTCTTATTGCCAAGGTTGTGCTTTTCCTTTTCCTTGATCATTCAGATTTTATCCTTCCTTTAAGGCTCACTTGAACTCTAATCTTTTCTATTTCCTAGCAGCCTCTTCCCTCAGTGGGAATGCTTGTCTCTGAAGCTTTGTATCCATTATTGTGGTACTACTACTCTACTGATATTTAGCCTTTGCTCCATTTTTCCTCTTCCCTTCACCCCAACATGTGGTCATACACACGCACACATTTAAAGAGAATGTGTAATATTGTTAAAAGAATTAAAATGACTTTCATCTAGGGGCACCTGGGTGGCTGAGTTGGTTTAAACGTCTGCTTTCGGCTTAGGTCATGATCCCAGGGTCCTGGGATCGAGCCCCACATTGGGCTCTCTGCTCAGCGGGGAGCCTGCTTCTCCCTCTGCCTGCCGCTCCCCCTGCTTGTGCTCTCTCTCTGTCAAATAAATAAATAAAATCTTAAAAAAAAATGACTTTCAATTAGAGTGTATAAGGAAGGACTTTATGGGTAAGTGTACATGTTGATTCATAGATATACTTAGAAGAAAAATGCATTATGTTATACCTGTAATAAATCTGTGGCTAGCAGCTATGTAGAAGATATCTTTGAAGATAATTGAGTAGTCCTAATGTTTTGCTACATTATTGCTAACATGTTGGCATTTTTTCTTTTTAAACCAGTAAGTTTATTACCTTTTTCTGAATGTCAGAATTGAGGTATAGTTCTAGAGGCCAGTAGTCTCTAATAGTCAGCCATCTGTATTTTAGGGATATGGCAAGTCTAATAGCACTCTCATAAATTCTAGGCTTGAATTTGGGATTTACTTTTTTTATTAACTGATTTAATACATAGAGGATGAATATTTTTAAGACATAATGACTGATAATAGCATGTTTAGAACATGAGGTTATTTAAAAATGTTAAGGAATCATAGAACAGTTGCAAAATAGTTCAAGGTTCTTGATACCCTTTATCAAACTTCTGTTAACATTGACATCTTACATAACCACAGTGCAGTTGGTAACAGTTGGTACAACTGGCACAGTACTATTGGTGACTTTAGTACAATACTATTACAATAGTACTATTATACTATTGGTACAATATTATTAACTAATTTATGGACCTTATTTGAATATCACTAGATATTTTACTAATGTACTTTTTTTGATTCAAGATCCAATCTAAGACCCACAATGCATTTACTTTTTGTGTTTCTGTAGCCTTCTGCAATCTTTGACAATTCCTGGGTTGTTCTTTGTTTCATGACCATGACACTTTTGGAGAGTACTGATCAGGTATTTTGTAGCGTATTCCTGAGTTTGGATTTCTCTGATGTTTTCTCATAATACACTGAACATATATGTATTCTTGGAAAGAATATCACAGATACGATTTTGTGCCTTTCTCACTGTACCAGGAGGTATACGATGTCAATATATCTTACTGCTGGTGGTGTTAACTTTGATACTTGGTTCAGATGATGTCTTCCAGGTTTCTTCACTGTAGTTACTATTTTCCTCTTTGTAATTAGTAAATATCTTACATGGAGATATGCTGAGACTATAGAAATATTTTATTAAAGTTTTGCATGCTAATTTTATCTCTTTTGATTTGTCATTATACTTCTTATGAAATTATTTTTAGTAGTTGTCCTAGGTTTTACAAAATAATCTTTAAACAATCAGAATCTACATTTAAATAATAATATACTGCTTCATGTGTAGTGTGATGGCCCTACAGCATTGTATTTCCAATTCTCTCCTATTTTTTGTATTGGTATTGTCATGTTATTTTAGTTTTGCAAATGGTATAAACACAATATGTTGTGACAGGTTTTGTTTCAGGTAGTCAGTTTTCTTTTAGAGCAGTAAAATGTAAGGAGAAAATACTTTTATTTTACTTAATATTTGTTTCCTTTCTTTGTGTAGATTGAAGTTTTTGTTTGGTATCATATTCCTTCTGCCTGAACTACTTCATTTAGTATTTCTTGTAGGGTAGGTTTGGTGGCAATAAATTCTCACAGTTTTTTGTTTTTCTGAGAAAGTTTTTATTTCTTCATTTTTGAAAGATGATTTCAGTGGGTATGGAATTCTGGGTTGACAGTTTTTTCCCCCTTCAGCACTTTAAGTTGTATTTTACTCTCTTATTTTCTAGCTTGCATGGTTTCTGGAGAGAAGTCTGTTTATTTTCTTATATTTGTTCCTCTGTTTGTAATGTCTTTTTCCTCCCCTCTGGCTGCGTTCAAGAATTTCTCTTAGTTTTTCAGCAATTTGAATATGATCTGCCTAAGGTGTGTGTGTGTGTGTGTGTGTGTGTGTGTGTGTGTGTGTGTGTGTGTGTGTGTAGCTTTTGTAGTTCTGCTTGGTATTCTTGGATCTGGTTTTAAAGATTCTATTTTTTAATTGAGATTAATATTGCATACAGTTAACCATATTAACATGTACAGTAGTATTTAGTGTATTCACAATGTTATGCAACTGCAAGCTCTCTTTAGTTGGTTTTGAAAATTCATTTTTTTCTCCTCTTTTTTCTTCCATATTTTTGACTATATGTATTAAATACAGTAGAGTCTTAATACAAGCTTGAACTGTGTGAGTCTGCTTATACATGGATTTTTTTTTTAATATAGTACAGTACTGTAAATGTATTTTCTCTTCCTTATGACTTTCTTAGTAACATTTTCTTTTCTCTAGTTCACTTTATTGTAAGGATATAGTATATAGTACATAGAACACACAAAATATGTGTTAATCAACTGTTTATGTTATTAGTAAGTCAACAGTAGTCTATTAATAGTTAAGTTTTTGTTTTTTTTTTAGATTTTATTTATTTATTTGACAGAGAGAGAGACAGCGAGAGAGGAAACACAGGCAGGGAGAGTGGGAGAGGAAGAAGCAGGCTTCCTGCTGAGCAGGGAGCCCGACATGGGGCTCGATCCCAGGACTCTGGGATCATGACCTGAGCTGAAGGCAGACGCTTAACGACTGAGCCACCCAGGCGCCCCAGTGGTTAAGTTTTTGTGGAGTCAAAAGTTGTGTGGATTTTTGACTGTGTAGGGGGTTTGGCACCCTTAACTTCCCTGAATTATTCAAGGGTAACTTTAGTTTGATTTTGTCCTACAGCTCTTGGATTCTCTTTTATGTTTTTTCTCCTTCTCTTTTTCTATGTGTTTCAGTTTGGGTAATTTCTTAATACCTATCCGCAAGTTCACTGATTCTTTCCTTGACTGTGTTAATTCTACTGATAAGCCTGTTGAAGATAATTCTTCATCACTGTTACAGGTTTTTTTGTTTTTTGTTTTTTCTCCCTCCAGCATAGTTTCCAACTCTGCTGAAATTACTCATCTGGTCTTACATGTTATCTATTATTTTGTTTAGAGCCTTTAATATATTAATTGTTATTTAAACATAATTAACTATTTAACATATTCAATAGTCATTTAAAATTCCCTGTCAGTTTTAACATCTGTATCCTACCTGAGTCTGTTTCTAATGACTGCTTGTACTTGCCAGTGTGCTTTTCTGGCCTTTTGATATGCTTTACAATTTTTTTCTGAAAGTTGGACATTTTATGTAGGATAGTAGAGACTAAGATCTAGAAATGGGCATGCCATTCTTTATGCTAAGACTTTGTGCAGGTGTTTGACTTGATCTAATTTTGAGTTCGGTTGGATTTGAAATTTATTTCTCCTTTAGCTTTACTCAGTGAGGGAGATGGAAGGGTCCTGACAGAGTTTTGTGCCCCTCCCACAGTGTCTGCTGCTCTTCTCCCTTTGTTCTCTACCCTAGTAGAGACTTTCTCAAGACTGCCAAATTCTTCTTGTGATACCTTGTGTTTAGGGTGTTTACTGGTTTGTGGGAGTTTTTTGTTTGTTTTTGTTTGTTTGTTTGTTTTAATTTTCACTGCTCCCTCAGCTTTTGGTTTTTCCTTTGAGCTGTGCTTTGGAGAGGGTGTCTCTTGCAAGTTACTTGTTACTCTGTGAGCTAGATTGGTCATGGGGACTGGCGGGCATTCTCCGTTGTTTTGGTAATACTTCAGTCTTCTGTGGGCATTGAGTCCCAGGGTCCTGGGTTTATGGCCTTCTCCAAGCTCCTGTCTCTCTCCACCTTTAATTCTGAGCCCAGCATGTTTTCCTGCCCCTCTTCGTGGGTAGAGGATTTTCCCTCTTTCTACTTTTCAGGTCACTCTGGATATCACCAGTGTCGTAAGGTGACAATGTTTGTTGCCCTTCTCTAAGACCAAGGCTTTTGTTTTGTGAGGGAGATGGAAGCGTCCTGACAGAGTTTTGTGCCCCTCCCACAGTGTCTGCCATTCTCCCTTTGTTCTCTACCTTGGTAGAGACTTTCTCAAGACTGCCAGTTTTTTTTCTGTGAGCACTTGGTGGTATTCACAGAGCAAAAACCTTTAAGAACTTTCAGATCTCCTAAATTTGCCTTAACTCTCTCTCACCAGTACACTTTCAGTCTTTACCAATCTGTCAATCATCCTAGTGTAACTCTTATCCTAGCAAGCCAGTGCTCACATTTTGTCTTTCTCTGCATGCTCCTATCTTAGATTTTATGCCAGTTGTTCACCCTGTGAATGGGGTCCAGAAAAGTTATGAACTTGGGTGCTCCCTCTTTCCATTGTAAGGTTGGAAGTAATACTCTAGTTCTCTAGTGATCCAGTGTCATTATTTTGAAAAACTGCTGTCATTTCAGTTTTTTTTCTTTCTCCAGTAAATGTTTAGTAGGTCCTTTTAAAATTTCCAGATGTAAGGTCCTTTCTATTTTCTTATTTTTGTTAGTAACTTCTAATTCCATTGTATTAGATTTAGAGAGTATTATTTATAACATTTCTGCTTGGTGGAGATTATGTTTCTTTGTAACCTAACATATGATTGATTTTTGTGTTTGTGTCATTGGCTCTTGAGAGAAGGTGTGTTCTTTATTATCAAAATGTAGATTCTAATATATATCTGTAAGGTCTTCTACCTCCTTTCTTATGTTTTGTCCACTTGATCTGTCTTGTATTGAGAGTGCTATATTTAATTAGCCTACTATTAGTGTATTTCTGTGTCTTTTTAAATATCCTATAGTTTTTTTCATGAAGTTGGTTGCTGTTTTATTCCATGCATGCATATTCATTTTTTAAAAAGATTTTATTTATTTATTTATTTGATAGAGAATGTGAGAGAGAGCGTGCATGCACAGGAGGGGGGAGGGGCAGAGGGAGAGCAAGAAGCAGACTCACTGCTGAGTGTGGAGCCTGATGCGGGCCTCAGACCCAGGACCATGACAGCATGACCGGAGCCAAAGTCAGGCACTTAACCAACTGAGCCACCTGGGTGCCCCATGCATGCATGCATATTCATAAGAGCAATATTTTCATTGTGATTTGTGGCTTTTAGGATTAAAAAGTGACCTTTGTAAATAAAAGTGACCTTTGTTACATTTAATATTAGATGTCTACTCCTACTCCTTTTTGTGTCCATTAGCTTGATTTTTTAAAAACGATTTTATTTATTTGACAGAGAGAGAGAGAAAGAGCAGAAGCAGGGGGAATGGCAGGCAGAAGGAGAGGGAGAAGCAGGTTCCCTGCTGAGTGGAGAGCCCAGCACAGGACTCCATCCTAGGACCTCAGGATCATGACCTGAGCTGAAGGCAGACAGACACTTAACCGACTGAACACCCCATTGCTTGATTTTTAAAAAATTTTCTTTTTAGTCATTTTGTTACTTTGTCTTAGGTGAATCTCTTGTATATAACATATAGTCGAGTCTTGTTTCATGAGGAAAACTAAAAATGTTTAACAGTTATGTCCATTCATATTCACTAATGCGATTGATGTGTTTGGTCTCAGTGCTGTCATGATATTTTGTAATCATTTGTTATGCTTTCTGTCAGGTGTATTTTCTTTCCTTTTATTTACAGTTATTTTTCTTAAATTATTGGTATTTAAGAAGACTTATATGTTCTTGTGGTTACTTTTATACTTGAACTTTTTTTAATGCTCTTAGTTTCATGTTTTCTTTTTAGCTGTTTACTGTGTGATTTATCAATTTTGAAGTATTATTTAAGCCTACCTTTTGCCTGTGTAACAATCGGTGTTCTTATTCTATTTTCCTTCTTACATTAATATTTTATACTTTTTCAGAACATTTAAATTTGTCCGTTTGTCTTTCTCCTTGCATCTCACATCTGTTTTAGTGGTGTATATTTATATATTCTTAAAATACTTATTTTTGGTCCTTTCACTGAAGTTTTCTTAGTCATCAGTTGGTTGGATGAAGTTCTTTCTCTAGGAGATTTCTCAAGGGCTGATTACTGCAGAATTCCCTAAGTTCTTACATGTTGAAAATTTTTTTGTTCCCCTGATATTTGAGGTTTGGCTGCATATAAACTCTGGTTCATATGTTCTTTATATTTGCTTTTATTATTAATTAGAAATAGACTTTTTAAAAGATTTTATTTATTTGAGAGAGAGAGAATGAGCAGGGGGCGGGAGGGGGTGGGGCAGAGGGAGAGGGAGAAGCAGACTCTCCGCTGAGCAGGGAACCCCATGTAGGCCTCGATTCCAGGACTCTGGGATCATGACCTGAGCCAAAGGCACCTGCCCAACCTACTGAGCCACCCAGGTGTCCCTAATTGTGTTTTTAAAACCTGCTGCTTCATTGTCTTGCTTTATATATTGGTTTGGAAACTGATGGCAGTCTTAATCTTTTGCCTTTGTAAGTTAATGATCTCCACCTGGAGGCTATGAGGATTTTATCTTTATATTTGAAATTTAGTAGTTTTAGTAAACTATGTCTCAGAGTTGGTTATTCTGGATTAATTTCCCCAGGCCTCCAGTGAGCTTATTCAGTATATAGATTCATGTCTTTTTGTATTTCTAGAAAGCTTACTTATAGTTTTTTAAAATTTATTTTTATTTTTAAATTTTTATTATTTTTTTAAGGCATGGAGCCCAATGTAGGGCTCAAACTCATGACCCTGAGATCAAGACCCAAGCTAAAAAAAAAAAAAAAAAAGGCCCAAGCTAAGATCAAGAGTTGGATGCTCAACCGACTGAGCCACCCAGACGCCCCTCTTAGATTATAGTTTTAAATTTTAGTTCTGTTCAATTGTTCTCTGTTTTAGGAACTTGACAATATGAGTATTATTACTTTGTCTCTCTTCCACTTTAAGTTCTTTCTTTCTGGTTCTTTTTTTTTTCATTATGTTATTTTCATTCTCATGGTTGTTTTCTTGCCTTTCTTCAATGCCCCTCGTGAAATTTTGGCTGGCATATTTTTCCATGGGTAGCTTGTGACTTAGTCTTCATTTCTGAGGATATCTTATTTTTTCCTTTTTCCTGAGTACCATCAGCTTTCTTTCCTTTCTCTCTGCCTTTTTGGTTATTGTTCATAGTTTTAAAATTTTCTGATTCAAGGTGGTTTTTCCTCAAATGCTTATTTAACAATATTTAAATATATTGTTTGGAGTATTGATTTACAGCTTTTCTTTGCTTCACGGTAGTTTTTTGGAAGGGAATTTTCCTCAGTAGATACATATGAAATTTCATTTCCTGATTTTTTTTTTGCAATAGCTCTTATATATTGGTTGATTTGTGTGTGTTTATGTTCATTTTTATGGTGTTATGAATGACAATATTTTTACTTAATGGCGCCCTCTTCTGTCAATTTAGCAAAGCTCAGATACTTCAGTGTTTTGGTTGGTTGGTTTTGGTGTTTGGGGGGAGTTGAAGGGTGGTAAAGAGTAATGAGTGCTTTGATTTTATGGTTCTCTTTTTGTCTTGTAAGACACTAAACTTTACCATTTTGCTTCTTTTCCCCTTTACCACTTGACTATCAAAGGGAGCCTTTCACTTTCTGCTTTTTTTTCTCTTTGCAATAGCTTTGTGTTTCTTAGACTGCCCCTTTAAGTCATTCCTGCCCTTTTAAATTGTGCCTTTATAAATCCTTTTCTTGTAATCTTTGCTCTGATCTGTTTTACCTTTTTATATTTTATTTTTACTTTTTTTTTTAATTTTATTTATTTGAGAAAGAGAGCAGAGCAAGCGAGGACATGAGTTTGGGGGGAGTGGCAGGGTGAAGGAGAAGCAGACTTCCCGCTGAGCAGGGGAGTCTATCCCAGGCCCTGGGATCATGACCTGAGCCGAATGTAGACACTTTGCCAGCTGAGCCACGCAGGCGCCCCTGTTTATCTTTTTAATGATTTCAGACAGACAGAACTTATGCTCTCAGGCAGTAGTTTTAGCGCAGTTGTAAACTCCTTCTCTAGCTTCCCTCTTCTGCATTCTCCTCAGTTTTGGAGGCCTTTCTTGTGGGGTAGGGGTAGGATGAGGAACATGAGAGACCATGCACTAGGAATTGGTAATTTTCCTCTTTTTATTCACAGTTACTTTGAAGTTTCAATATTCTCTTTCTGCAAGTCATGTTGAAGGCATCCTTTTTGTTTACCTTTATTTCTCCTTTGTTGTTTAGTATTGTTTTGGATGATGTAACAGTCTGGCTCTAATCAGGATATAGAAAACCACACAGTAGGTTAAACAAGTGAAATTTAATTTAACTATGATAAAGGAATAAGTATAAGATTTGAGAACACTCTATACTGTACTCTAGAGCTAAGAGAGAGTACCTAAGGAAGGACAAACTTAGAAGGGATTCAGACCTTTTTGGAGAGTTCGGCCCATTGAACAGGAGAGAAGTTCACTCTTTGGCCAGACCTGAACTGGTTTGTAGTCATTGGGTAAGTAATTGTCACCCTCTGATGGAAGATGGTGGGGGGAGCAAATCAACCATCAGTAATGTGGGTATGCAGCAGGCTTGCTTGGAGTTGGGAATCCTCTGATCACAGGTAGGCTGAGTGCAGAAGATGGGGGACTTGAAGAAGGAGCAGCAACATGGTGTGATCCCTCTGGCCACAGGCAGCTGTGCACAGGGACTTGCTGGGGAAGTCAGGGGGGTGGTCAGTGGGCAGAAAACTTCTGGGCAGTTTTCCAGTTGAGAAGGCTGTGGAAAGATTATCACTCAGCCAAGACTGCATGGTTGTAGACAGACTATGTTCTGGGCTCATGACTGGGGTAGAACTCTCTTGGGTGTCCTCATGTCCCACCCATATTGCCAAAACCTGTGCTGCAGCTGGAAACTATAGGAGAGAGCCTTTTTTTCTCGGCAGTGTCCTTCTAGTATTCTCTACTGACAAGACGTTATGCTCACTTTAAAAGAGATGTCAAGGAATTCTTTCTTTCTTTCTTTTTTTTTTTTAATCACCGAACATAGTTAAAGTATATGTTTGGACCTAAGAGTCAAATAAATGACACAGATGGAAATACTGGATGGCAGATAGTTAAGCAGCCACTGTTGACTTCAGTTACTTGGAAGTCCCACTAAATTCTATGTATCTGTACCTTTTTTCTTTTCTTTTCTTTCTTTTTCCTTTTTTTTTTTTTTTTAAGATTTGATTTATTTGACACAGAGAGAGAGCAAGAGAGGGAACACAAGCAGGGGGAATGGGAGAGGGAGAAGCAGGCCTCCCGCTGAGTAGGGAACCCGATTCCGGACTCCATCCCAGGACCCTTGGGATTATGACCTGAGCCGAAGGCAGACGCCTAACGACTGAGCCACCCAGGTACCCCTCTGTACCTTTCCTTAAGTTCGTCATTTGGAATGCCATCCTTTGGTACTTCAAAGCTTTCCTTCCTCCCAGCGTGTCAAAAATTTATCCTGCCTCAGGGACCCTCTGTTATAATCTTGACTTTAGCTTTTTCATTACTAATCACTGCTACCTCTTCTGTAATCTTAATTTCAGGTATCCCTCTTTCTTATCCCCATCTCCTACCCTTTAATAACTTGACTTAGAAAATCCTTCAAGCACACTAGGATCTATTAATTCATGGGTCCTGTCACCTTTACACTGTCTTTCAGATCCTGTGTATCCACTTTCCTGATTTTTTTTGTTTTTTAGTCCCATCATTATATTGATACTGCAGGGCCAAAACTTGAAGTCCAGGTCTTCTGATTTTAGATTCATATTCCCATATTCCACTATACTAGGGATGGCAAACAGTTTTAATATGTAAGCCAACTCTGTTCAGTTTTTTTTCACTATGTGCAAAGACAGTTGATAATGTCTGCCTCAAGAAGTACATTATGGTTTATGGGATCATGTCCAGATTTAGCAGGAAAAGCGATATAATTGCTTCTGAAAAGCTGCAATGAACATATATATTTCATTGTAACCACATTTATTTGAACAGGTCTTAAAAATCAGTAGTGATCACTAGTATGTTTAAGTAGCAAATTTAGATTTTGGTTTTAGACAAAGATAACTGGCATTGGTAACATCTCTCTTCCTTCCACTTGCCATGTTCTATAAAGCTGATATATAATTCCAAAATGATTATATCTTCCTCACTTATTAATTGGAATGAGAAGCCAACCTCTGAAGGAAAAGCACTGTAGAAGCAGAAGAAAGAACAAATGCAAAGGCCCTGAGGTGAGGGCCAACATGTTTTTGAGGAAGAGATAGAAGTCTGATGTGGCCAGAATGCAGTGAGCAAAGGAGAGAGAATGCTAAAAGTCAGAACAAGAGATAGGGACCTGATTTTGTAGGACCCTGTGGAAGAATATTTTGGGTGTATCAGTAACATTTCAATTTGATAACTCATAATCCAAAAATGATTTTCTCATTAATGCATGAAACATTTAAATACATGCTTAAGAACGATATAAAATTATATTGGTTTGGGTTACAAAGTAGTGTTCTCTTACAGTAGACCTCAAATGACAGGCCATGTAATACATACAGGAAGAAACAATGGAAAAGCTCCTACTGTTCTGAAGAAATCATTACCCAGACTGCCAGTTCTTTTTGTGTCTGTCTTTGACCATTTGGACTGTGTTGATTAGGGGCTCAAAATCTAGAGTTTTACATTAGAATGGAAGTATTGGTTCTGGCAGTCAGTATGAAAGAGTTACAAGTACTCTGAATGAGTATATGAGGTTCAATGCAGTTAGTGTTATCTGGACCCAGTACTCCTATTTAGGGTGACAAGACTTGATATACTTACATAAAGTATAACAGGATCTTTTGGTCAGTAAATAAAATGAAGTCCAGAATTCCAAGTAAGTTAGAAAGTGTAATGAGGCCTTTGCATTCCTAGTCAGTCAGGAAATATAACAGAGTCCAAATCTCTTACTTAGTCTGGAAATGTAATGATCCAGCATTCCTAGTTAGTCAGGAAGTATAATAGTCCAGCACTTAGCCAGATATTGCTTAGCAGCTGGTATAAAGGTTTGATGGAAGAAAGGAAACAGAAACTAATGGTCAAAATGGAGTTTTGGAATCATTAATTTATTCAAGCCATACTTTTGATTGATCTCCTTAAAATTTTATGCTTCATAGCTGGATTTTTCTTTTGACCTTAACTTTTTAAAAATCTTTAATATCTGACTTTTCATTCTCTCCAAGTATTTGTCTCTTATATTAATTGATGACTAATTCAAAATGTTGCTTTTCAATTAACTTCATATCTTTTTCTCTTTGTTTTTGTTTTGTTTTGTTTAAAGACCTAGAGTTCTTACCGTATCTTCCTTTTTACTAAAACCTTAAAGACAGAAACAAATGAAACCTTACAGACAAAGAAACAAATGAACAGGCTCGATTTAGCCTGTTTCTTCTGATTAATTTGAACCGAAGGCAGACACTTAACCAATTGAGCCAACGAGGCACCCCCATTTAGGTCTTTCTTAATTTTTCTTTGTTATAAACAAAATAGTGGAGCAGTAAATACTCTTACATTTACTGTGTGACAGTTTCCTTGCAATATATTCCTAGAAGTAAAATTGCTCAAATCTGTATGAATTGCCTGGTTGCACTTGAGAAATGGACCAATTTATAGATAACTTAACAGTAGGCATTAGGGAACATTTTCATTAGTTATAATTTTTATAGAGTGAAATGGATAGATCTTAAATATACAGTTAGATGAGGGTGCCTGGGTGGCACAGTTGGGTAAACCTCTGACTCTTGGTTTTGGCTCCGTCATGATCTCAGGGTCCTGAGATGGAGCCCTGTGTTGCACTCTGGGCTCAGCACAGAGTCTACTTGAGATTCTCCCTCTCTCCCTCTTCCCCTCCCCTCATGCTCGTTCGCTCGCTCTCTAAAGTAAATAAATCTTTAAAAATATATATACAGTTAGATAAATTTTGATAATTCTATACACCTACATAACTAATATCTCCATCAAAATATAGAACATTTTCATTATCACAGAAAGATTCCTTGTTAATCTTCTTCATGTGTTTGTAGGCCATTTATATTCTTCAGTGATTTATCTATTCAGGTCTTTTGTGTATTAAATTTGGATTGCTTATTTTCTTATTCCACTGAATTATGAGTTCTTTATATATTCTTTATATATAAAAATATTCTAGTCCTTTGTCAAATATATTTATTATAGATATTTTCTTCCAGTATATGGCTCACCATTTCATTTTTTTAAAAATTTTTTAGTTAACATATAATGTATTATTTGTTTCAGGGGTATAGGTCTGTGATTCATCAGTCTTACACAATTCACAGAGCTCACCATAGCACGTACCCTCCCCAATGTCTATCACCCAGCCACCCCATCCTTACAGCCCCCAACCACTCCAGCAACCCTCAGTTTGTTTCCTGAGATTAAGAGTCTCTTATGGTTTGTCTTGTTTCTCTCTGGTTTTGTCTTGTTTCATTTTTACCCCCCTTCCCCCATTGTCCTCTGTCTTGTTTCTCAAATTCCACATATCAGTGAGATCATACGATAATTGTGTTTCTCTGATTGACTTATTTCGCTTAGCATAATACCCTCTGGTTCCATCCACATCGTTGCAAATGGCAAGATTTCATTTTTTGATGGCTGCATAATATTCTACTGTATATATATATATATATATATATATATATATATATATACACACACATCACATCTTCTTTATTCATTCATCTGTTGATGGACATCTAGGCTCTTTCTATAGTTCGGGTATTGTGGACATTGCTGTTACAAACATTGGGGTGCATGTGCCCCTTTGGATCACCACATTTGTATCTTTGAGGTAAATACCCAGGAGTGCAATTGCTGTGACATAGGGTAACTCTATTTTCAACTTTTTGAGGAACCTCCGTACTGTCTTCCAGAGTGGCTGCACCAGCTTGCATTCCCACCAACAGTGTAGGAAGGTTCCCCTTTCTCTACCTCTTCGCCAACATCTGTCATTTCCTGACTTGTTAGTTTTAGCCATTCTGACTTCACCATTTCATTTTCTTAATGGTGTCTTTTGAAAAATAGAGGATTTTAATTTTGATGTTCAATTTATGAACTATTTTATTGTTCCTGCCCTTATGTCAAGTGGATATCCAGTTGTTCCAGTACCATTTTTGAAAGGATTATTCCTTCCTCATTAAATTCCTTTATCACCCTTGTTGAAAAATCAGTTAAACTTACAGAATTGTTCTATTATATCTTTGAGGAATGGGTTTGTTCATAGTGTTGAAGTATAGGGAATCAGGATCCAGGTTGATTAATTTTGATAAGCCTTCATTTAAAAAATTTTTTTTTGCCTTTTTTCTGTATCTTGGGATGGCTGTCATAGAATCTGATTTGTAATGTGCTCATTTTCAGCAGAACATGTTCAGATTTTTTCCCTCTCTTTTAAAAATTACTAGTATAGCCAAATTATCTACTGGTATTGAGGGATTAAACAGGCTAATAGCCATCTGGAAATAGTTGTTAGAAGGACCTGACAGGTAATGAACATCCTTAGGACACCCTACCCTTCCTTTCTGTGAAAGCATAAGCTGCTGTGCAATTACCAAAATCTGATCAACAATACTTAGGCCATTTCTCCATTGCTAATGCGTATTTGCTGACATGTTTTGTGTTGTCATGCCAGCAGTGATCAAGACCTTATGAAATTCTGGTTGAATAAAACACCTGGAGATAGAATAATTTATAGAAATATGAAAAAAGACTCACGTCTATAAATATCAGACTTCCTGCATACCAGAAAGTTTTGTATATTTTGAGTGCTTGGGAGTATGTGAACTTGGAGTATGTGGTTGGCTACCCTGTAGTGGCCTTTTGCTTGGTGTTGGTGTCACTAATATAAACTAATGTAAGCAGACATGTTTTGTGAATATGTCGCAACTTGATTTTTGTTGTTTTTGTTTATAAAAATAATAGTAGAAATTTAGTTACTACAGATATGAACTCCCTTCTTGTTTTTCTTGCATAGTGCCAACAAAAAATGTGCAGTCATTGAGCAAAGGGCAGGCTAATAGATGTATATTCCTTTTTATGCAAGTGAAACAAAACAAACCAAACTTTTCAATTCCTTGCTGTAGAGAGGTCTTTGTGCTTTGAACACATCAAAAAAGAATAGCTTAGGACTAGCTCATACTATAGCTAAGTTAGTTGAATATATTCCCCCTAGTATTTTAATAATGAACATTTATTTCAGTTGTTTATACCTTGGTAATGAGTATTGAAAACTTATCTTTAGCTTTTAACTTTACTATCTGAAAATTTGTCTGTGTTACAAATTTGAATTTGATTTAGGTACTTTTATTGTTATAACTTTAAAAAGAATTATGAGTAATAGTAATAGTGATGTACTATTTGTAGTTGTCACATTTTAGGAATTTTCAAAATAGAATGAAATCCTGTGTATATATCACTCTGAGCGAAGATTATGATTTTCAAAATTTTACATTTGCACAGCCAGTAGCATTTATGGTAACGATTGTCACAGATATTTTCCAGGAGATTCCAAAATAATTTATGTTACCATCCTATACATGCCAATGTATGCATTTATACTATAGCTGTGGTTACACGGACTTACCAGGATAAAATTTTCTTAACAATTGAGAGCTTTGAAAGATATCAGTTGTTGAATATTAGTTATAAATTTTTCACTTTTTTTTTTTTGAAAAAAAAAAGAAACATCTACCATCTTATGGTATTTACACACTTCAGCCCAGTGGTTCAGTCTGTAAAACCATTCTGTTTTAATACACCAAAGAAATGTTTGCGCGGGGGGGAAAAAAGAATGTTTGCAGAGTTGAGCATGCCTTTATGATTGATTTTTTTTGGCGGGTGGTGGTGGTGGGAGGCACTTTATGGTTTTAAAGGGCACATAGTATAAAGGAGTTTTCCTTTTCCCAAGAGTATTTTCTACTATTTTCATAAAGCTGATGGCTGAATTGAGTTTACGGATTGGGTATGTATTTGGCACAAATTGTTCTGGGTGTCAGATCACAGAATTATGCTTCAGTTGTTGTCTTTGAATTTACATAATGAAAGTTACTTGACTAGCCTTTTAGAACATGTAGATTCCAATATAAAATCAATACATGTAATATAAATTTCATAAAGAAGAGCATCACCTATGTAGTATTCTTGCCAAAATGTTTAAATGATATCTAATCATGAGGAAGTAATCAAATATAGTTGGCAGATTATTGTATAAAATTTTTAATGGCATGTAAAACACACACACACACAGAAGAAAAGGAAAAAAGTTGGGGAAACTGTTTTAGATTAAAGGAGACCAAGCAACAAGATAGCTAAATGCAGTGCATGACCCTTAACTGGATCTTGATCCAAAACAAAACAACAAGAACAACAGAAACAGTGCACACTTATAAAGGGACAATTGGGACAGTTGGAGAAATTCAGATATGCACTATATCCTACATGCAATATAATGCAATATTAAAATTTTTTTTAAAGATTTTATTTATTTATTTGAAAGAGAGAGAGAATGAGAGAGAGCACATGAGAGGGGGGAGGGTCAGAGGGAGAAGCTGACTCCCTGCCAAGCAGGAGCCTGATGTGGGACTTGATCCCGGGACTCCAGGATCATGACCTGAGCTGGAGGCAGTCGCTTAACCAAATTTTTGAACTTCATAATCGTATGGTTGTTATGTAGGACAATGTCCTTTTTCTTCAGATTAAATGCTGGGGTAGTTTCATAGTATCTACAGTTTACTTTTGAATGTTTCAAAAAGAAAAGGTGAGTGCATAAGGCCAGAGAGAATGAAAGTAAATTTGGCAAGTGTTAACAGTTACTGAACTGTGTGAAAGGTGTATCGGTATTCATTGTGTTATTCTTTCAGCTTTTCTTTAGCTTGAAAATTTTCAAAACAAAAATGCTGGGGACAAAATCTCCACACAGAGTAAACTTAAACGTTAGGATGGTGCAACTTACTTTATTTTGTCTGATTTTTATCTGTAATCATATCTTTTGCAAGAGATTTTTAAATATGTTATATGCTCAATAATTACTAATTGGGATTCTGCATTTTAATAATGTGATTTCATGATTTTAGAACATCTCATAGTTTAAAGAACATATACAGTGGGTTATATACATTCTGTTTCCATTTTGTAAAATAGATGAGATAGGTGGTGTTTTCTTCATTTTAGAAACAAACAATTTGGGGTTTCAAGAAAGGTATGCAAGGACATAGCCAGCTACCCTCATGCCCAGACTTCTCTCCTAAGCCTTGAATCCGCTGTCTATCTTATCATTCATTACACACTTCTACCTGGATGTTCCACAGGTGTCTTTTCTTTTTTTAAGATTTATTTATTTATTTATTTATTTATTTGAAAGAGAGAAAGAGAGAGAGAGAGAGCAGGAACAAGAGGGTGGGGGCAGAGGGAGAAGCAGACTCCCCGCTGAGCTGGAGCCCGACTTGGGGCTTGATCCCAGGACCTGGAGACCATGACCTGAGCCAAAGGCAGAGGCTTAGCCACACAGGCTGTCCACTTCATTTCCTTTAGAGCCTCCATGCTGTTGACAGAATGAACTTTCTAAAAAAGCAAATATAGTCATATTGCTTCGTTTCATTGATAGGATGAAAACAGCAAACAAAGCACTTCATATAATCTAGACCCTACCTACTTCTCTTTCCTCATCCTTACATGCCTCCTCACATTTACCTTACTTTTCAGTCACACTGAAAACTGAATTGCAGCTGCAGTAGTCTTTCATGGCTGCATGCCCTCATATTTATTACTCTAGCTCTTTCACTCTTTGCCACATAATGTGTTACACTTAGTATTCAAGATTTGAAAGTATAAGTTCCCATTGTAAGTCTTCATAACACCTTCACTGGCTGAATTAGGTGCTTTTTCTTTGCCCTGTGCATATTTCTGCTATAAAACTCCATTTAACTGTTTCCATTGCCTTTTACTATAAAATTGTGAACTCCTTGAGGGTCATAGCCCACACATATTAAGTGTTCAGTACATGTTAATGGACCTTCATTTAATCCTAACACTATGAAAATACTTTTCCTTAGAAAATATATACTAGCATATATCAGTTTTTCATAGAGTTGTTGTGACTTTTATATTTATGTGTTTAATTCATCCCCAGTATTGGAATGGTAATTGGAGAACCTGATTTCTAGTTTTGGCTCTGCCCCTTATTTGGTATACTCTCTCAGGCAAGTTAGTGTAACTTTCTAGGCCTCAGTTTCCAGTTAATGACAGGATGAATTAAATGTTTTCTCACACCTACCCATTTTTCCCAGTGACTCTGATTTTATGCTTTCATCTGGGAGGTTTTTGAGCAGAGATGTGACACATTGATGGCAGTGTTACAGGAGTTTCACTTTGACAGAATGTAAATTGGAAGGGTATAGAATGGATAGATGCAGAGAAACCAGTTAAGAGCATAATGTGGTTTAATGAACATTTCATATAGGATCAGTATTTGGGAAAGGAGAAATGATTATGAGAGAAACTTTACAGTTTGAAATGGTGAGGGCAGAATGGGTTGTCTTCTGCCTAGTCCTTCCCCTCAAATGGATTCCATGATTCAAAGCCTGTATTGACAGAGAACTAGATTTTCTATTTTGAGAGAAATGAAACTAGGGGAGTAAATGGCTTAAATTTTCTCTAATTTCTACCTTAGCTTCAAAACAGAATAAAAGATAGGAACTTTATAACCAGAGCATAGCTATTTCCAGATTCACATAGAAAATGTTATTTTTCACTTGAAGAAACCACTCCCTAAAAACACAGAAAGAAGGTTATCACTCAAAAGAAGCATAAAGACAGAAAAAAGAGGTTTGAAAATCCTAGTTTGAAAAAAACAAAAACAAAAAACCTCAACTATCTAAACATGCTGCTCATCAAGTTCATAGGTTTTAGTTTTGAAATTTTCCTCACTGGGGCATATGCTGTGGAGAAGGTGTCTCCAGGTTAGTGTTATTGCAGTTGCACACTTAAATTTAACAGTTGTTGAGCTTTCAAACTTGTTCAGCTGGGAACTTTAGAAAATATCTCTCCTGTAGTATAAGGATGCTGTTGGTGCTTATTACCCCAGACAATCAAGAAATCCAGAAAACTTTGGTAACAGAATTGATACTAAATCTGAGAAGTGCCATGGATGATCACTTTTGTTCCTGTCACGACAACTGTTATTTTCTGCCAGTAGAGGACAATAGAAACAACTGTTGAGGCAGCTGTTGCTAATGTCACTACCACTCTAAAAGTTTTACATAGTGCTTCCACCGGATTTACAAATTCATTGAGAGGAAATGTGTTGGTTTTCCCCATTTCGCCCTTTGTATTTTCCCTGCCACACTGCACATTGATATTTCTAATAGCAAGTCTATTAGTTTCCTGGGGCTGTTTTAACAATTTACCACAAACTTAGTGTGTTAAAACAAGAGAAATTTATTCTTTTACAGTTCTAGAGGCCAGAAATCCAAAATCAAGTTGTTGGCAGGGCCACACTCTTTCTGAAGGATCTAGGGAGAATCCTTTCTTTCTTCCCTATCTCAGCTTCTTATATCTTCTTGTGGTCTTTGGTTGTGGCAGCGTAACTTCAGTGTCTGCCTCCAGTTTCACATGGCCTTCTTCTCTGTGTATACTTTTTGTCTCTGATAAGGATGCACTCATTGAATTGAGGACTCACCTTTTTCCAGTACTATCTCAGTCCTTACCTTGTATCTGTGCAGACCCTATTTCCAAATAAGGTCACATTTTGAAGTTATAGGTTGACATGAATTTTGTTGGCATGCCATTCAGTCCACTGCAGGAGAGTGCTGACAATTTGAGATAACTCTTACTGGTGGAGACCTTGTTTTCTTATGATCATATTCACTCATTTGTTCAACATCATTTAATAAACCCCAACATTATACCAGGGGTAGGTTTAAAGGAAGATGGATCAGATTATTTACTCTTAAGGAGCTCTCACTATAGTTGGAAGGCAGATATAGACCTTGGTATCTATGATAACAATGGGACAAGCAGGGTAATAGAGGCTTATATTCAGTGCTGAATACACCTATGTATTCATCCTGTATTTGTTGTGGAGGGACCCAGGAGGGATAAGAAAAGAGTCAGGAAAGAGGGAGAGGGAGAAACAGAGTCCTGGCTGAGCAGAGAGCCAGAGGTGGGGCTTGATTCCAGGGCCCTGAGATCATGACCTGAGCCGAAGGCAGACGCTTAACTGACTGAGACACCCAGGCGTCTGTTCTGATTTTTTATAATACAAACACCACAGAGAATATCCTTGTAGAAAAATCACGTAAAAAAGATTCCTTATTATTATTTCCTTAAATCAAATGCCTGAGAATAGAGTTGTTAGTTTAAAGGGATCTCTTTCCTTGAGAGAGATACTCCTTTGATTTTTGAAATCTGTTCTTGAACTAGCTTGAAGTGGTTTTCCTTAAGGTAACTTTATAATACATACTTGCTGCATCTGAGAGACAAATGTTTTTTCATTACACTTCTTCTACAAAAATGTTTTGCCTTTTTCAACTGTTTTTTTTTTTTTTCTTCCAGATGGGTTTTAGAATCATTTTGTTTAGGTTACAAAAAATATTGGTATTACTCTTGTTATTTCTTTGTTCTTATAAGGTAATTTGGGAGGAATTGGCATAATTTCAGTAGTCTTTCCATTCAGGGATAGCTTCCCATTTCTTCATATTTCCTTTAATTTTCTTTAGTAAAATTTTAGATATTTTTATTTTAAATGAGATGAGAAGCTATTGGAGTTGATAAATAAGACTTTGAGCCCAGGAGGAAGGTACAGTACAGAACAGTTTATCTATGTGATAAACTAGTAACAAATTTTGTTCAGATTATAAAATGTAGGTTGGTGAAACTTGGAAATGCTTTATAAAAGATGTACTGACTGCTGAAGTGGTGAATCTGAATTCATCTAGTTAGTGGTCAGTCTGATTTAATGATTGTCACAAAATTTATAAGAACAATCTTTTTTAAATATATCTGTGTCTTAAATGACACCCTTGGGATCATGAGGAGAAGGTTAAACAGACTGTGTTTAATCTAAATTTCTATGATGTTGATGCAGACACCTTCCGTCAGCCTGCCTGACCCTAAAAGGGACATAGTAAGGTGCCAAGGTTTGGGTAGTGCATGTGTGCTAGATTCTAATGACCAAACTATTATTACTTTTGTTACCTTGCAGCTCTTTTCAAACTACTAATAATGTTTTTTTTTTATTTAAAATGATATATTTTTAAATTTTACTCATTTGCAAGAGCTGTTTGGCTTCTAAGGTTTAAACAACTGAAATGCTAGCCCTTGGTTTGTGAATTGGCAACTCAGTTACAAGATGCATTATAGCTGCCCAGATTTAGAAGAAACAAGTGGAATAGGAAAAAAGAGAAGGGTGTGTGTTGGGTAGTTTTTTGGTTTCCTGATATTTCCACTCAATGGTACAAAATGCTCTGAAAGAGGAAGGGACTTTTGGGAAGGGGTGTTGCCTTTAACTGCCTTTAATCCTGAGCAGCAGTCTCAATTTCCTACTTACCCTGGCACACATGCCCGTTTTTCTCTTGTGGAATGTGTTGGGGAACACAGCAAATGGGTGTCAGCACTGTTGAGGTTAGGCTGTAATGAGAGGTCGCTTATTTGAGGGTGAATCAGTTTATGGTTTATAGCACACAATGTTAGTATTTCACAGTAGGTATCACTGTGAAAGCCAAACTGTGAGACTTTACTGAATAAGTAGTTAAAGGATAGTGCCTTTTTTGTGTATTCTGCCCCACTAGAACAGATCTTTCTGACTGGTCTGGTTCCACTTTTCACCTTCATGTTAGAGTAGGGCTCCTTGCAGTAATGCTCCTCCCTTCTTTGCTCCCTTCCACATTGTGACTGTATCACACTACCTCTTTCACAGAAGTGGTTACACGACTTATATTACTGTGGGCAGAGTATGAGAGTTCCAGTTGCTCTGTATCCTTGCCAGTACTTGGTATTGTCACGTTTTTATTTTTATACTTTTTCTTCAACGTGTAGAGGCATTTGATCAGGGTTTTAATTTGTACTTCCCTGATTACTAATGGTCATTTGGGTATGCTCCTTTCTGAGTACCCATTTAAATCTCTTACTTTTCTATTGGAGTATGTGTCTTTTTCCTGTTGATTTGCAGGAGATCTTTATGTTTTCTGGTTAGGAGCTCTTTGCTGTATGTGTTGTAAAGATCTTCCATTCTGAGGCTTGCCTTTTGCACCTTTAATGGGGTCCTTAACGAGGAGGAAAGACTAATTTTAATGTAGCTGCATTTATTAAACTTTTCCATTTATTGAATTTGCTTTTTAGGTCCTATGTTTTAAAGAAATCTCTGCCTAGTCCAAGCTCATGAAGATGTTCTTCTAGATGTTTTCTTTAGAAGCTTTACTGTCTTTGTCTTGTAATTTATCTGGAGTTGATATTTGCGGTTGTATGAGATAGGCCCAAATTTTTTTATTTTTTTGTGTTTTTGGTCATGGATATCCACTTGACTTACTATTATTTACTGAAAAGACTATTCTTTCCCTGCTTCTCTGCAGTGCCGTATTTATCATAAATCAAGTATTCCCTACATGTGTGGATTTGTTTCTCAAGTATTACAGCTCCATTGCTCTATTTGTCTTTACTTGCTTCAGTACTACCGTGTTTTACTGACTGTAAATTTAAAACAGAATATTGATAATCTGGTGGGGGTGTAGATTTTTAAGCTTTGTCCTTTCCGAGATTGTCTTGGCTGTTCTTGATCTTTGCCTGTTTATATATATTTATAATCAGGTTATCAATTCATACAAAATAATCTGCAAGAATTGTAATTGAAATTATATTGAATTTGAGGATGAATTTGATAAGATGAATCTGAAAGAGAATTAACATCTTTACAGCATAACATCTTCAAATCCACAAACACAGGGTATCGCTCCCATTTTTTGAACTTGTGTTTATTTTTTATTTTTTAATTTTTAATGTTGTATTAGTCACCATACAGTACATCATTAGTTTTTGATGTATTGTTCCTTGATTCATTGTTTGCATTATAACACCCAGTGCTCATTGCAATACATGCCCTCCTTAATAGCCATCACCAGGTTAACGGCCCCCCCCCTCCAAAATCCTGTTTCCCGGAGTCCGTAGTCTCTCATGGTTCGTCTTCCCCTCTGATTCCCCCCCTTCATTTCTCCCTTCCTTCTCCTAATGTCCTCCATGCTATTCCTTATGTTCCACAAGTAAGTGAGACCATATGATAATTGACTTTCTCTGCTTAACTTATTTCACTTAGCCTAATCCCCTCCAGTTCCATCCATGTCGATGCAAATGGTGGATATTCATCCTTTCTGATGGCTGAGTAATATTCCATTGTATATATGGACCACATCTTCTTTATCCATTCATCTGTTGAAGGGCATCTTGGCTCCTTCCACAGTTTGGCTATTGTGGACATTGTTGCTATGGACATTGGGGCGCATGTGCCCCTTCGGATCACTACATCTGTATCTTTGGGGTAAATACCCAGTAATGCAATTGCTGGGTCATAGGGTAGCTCTATTTTTAACTTTTTGAGGAACCTCCATACTGTTTTCCAAAGTGGCTGTACCAATCTGCATTCCCACCAACAGTGTAAGAGGGTTCCCCTTTCTCCACAACCTCTCCAACATTTGTTGTTTCTTGCCTTGTCAATTTTTGCCATCCTAACTGGTATAAGGTGGTATCTCAATGTGGTTTTGATTTGAATTTCCCTGATGGCTAATGATGTTGAACATATTTTCATGTATCTGTTAGCCATTCGTATGTCTTCTTTGGAGAAGTGTCTGTTCATGTCTTCTGCCCATTTTTTGACTTGATTATTTGTTTTTTGGGTGTTCAGTTTGAGAAGTGAACTTGTGTTTAGTGAAAGGAGTGGTACTAGAGGGCCTCTCTGAATTATTCCCATTCTTACAGAGATTTCAGTGTTTAAACTAGAAGTGATGTTACTTGTAGGTTTTCTGTAGCAACACTTTATAAAGTTAAGGAAATTGCTGCCTATGCTTTTTTTAAAAAAGAATATCTCTTAGCACTTATAATTGAATTGAGGTTTATTAAGTGCTTGCCCTGCATAGATTGAAATCGCCATAGAAAATTTCTTCTTTATTCTGTTAATGTTGTGAATTACACTGGTTGATATTTGAATGTTATATATTATTTTTCATTTAATTCTGGATGCACTTTACTGATGTTTTATTTAGGAATTTTGCATCTGTGTTTGTGAGAGAAACTGGCATATGATTTTCTTTTCTTGTAATGTTAACATATTTTAGTAGCAAGCTTATCTGGCTTCGTAAAGGGTTGCTAGATTTAGCAAATAAAAATCCCATGTATACTTATACTAAAAAATACTTATTGCTTTTCTGAAATTCACATTTAATTTGGCATCCTGTATTTTATCTGGCAACATCACTCATAGGTCAAGTTCAGAAATGTTGCATCTCGGGGTGCATGGGGGGCTCAGTTGTTAAGCGGCTGCCTTTGGCTGAGGTCATGATCCTAGGGTCCTGGGATCAAGCCCTGCATTGGGCTCCCTGCTCTGCGGGAGGCCTGCTTCTCCCTCTCCTACTCCCCCCTGCTTGTGTTCCCTCTCTCTTTGTGTCTCTCTCTGTCAAATAAATAAAATCTTAAGAAAAGTTGCATCTCTCTTTTTCTAGAAGAGTTTATATAAGATTGGTGTTTTCATCCTTAAATGTTCAGTAGAATTCATCAGGGAAGCTGTCTGTGCCTGGAATTTTGTTAGATTTAGACCTAAATATTTCATTTTTGGGGTGCTCATGTAAATGATACTGTTTTTAATTTCAAATTAGAATTCTTCATTGCTAATATATAGGGAAGTGAGTAGATTTTATATCATAACCTTGTATCCTGCAAGGATATACAATCTTTATTATATATATATATATATTTTTTTTTTTTTAACATTTTATCCATTTATTTTGACAGAGAGACCACAAGAGAGGGAACACAAGTAGGGGGCAGAGGGAGAGGGAGAAGCGGACTCCCTGCTGAGCAGGGAGCCTGATGTGGGGCTCCATCCCAGGACCCTGGGAGCATGAGACCTGAGCTGAAGGTAGATGCTTCGCGACTGAGCCACCCAGGCACCCCTTTTCTTAATGTGGTTATGATAGAAGTTAAACATGTACCCCTGACTTTTTAAAACCGAATATAAATGAAGAGTTTTACTACTTTTCAGACAAAGCAAGGACATTAGAACAATACTTAATATCCATTTATTGTTTTTTTAAGTTTTATGTATTTTGTTGTTTTAATTCTGTATACATTTTAAGTTTTATAAGACATCATTATTGTTTTATACTGTCAATATGCATTTAGATTTACTTTCTCTTTACTCTTTTTGTTGCTTTTTATTCCCTTCTGCATTTTCTTCCATCTCATGCCATTTTTCTTCTGTTTGAAGAACATCTTTTAGTTTTTCCTTTATTGTGGGTGTATTAACAAAAAAATTCTCTTTTTAAATATGTTTTCAAAATGTCTTTATCTCACCTTTTTTTTCCTTAACTTCATTTTTGAAGAGTATTATTTTTTTAAACTGGAAATAGCATTATAGGTTAAAATTTGTTCTTTTCATTACTTTGAAGACATTTTATTTTCTTCTGGCTTCCATTGTTTCTGGGAAGAAAGGAGCTGTTGTATTTATTTTTGTTCCTAGATGGTAAACCTTTTCCTCTTTGCTTTTAGGATTTTCTCTTTCTTTGTTTTTCAGAGATTTAACTAATATGTGCCTAGGTGTGGGTTTCTTTTTATTTATCTTGCCTGGAGTTCTTAGGGTTTATTTAGTATGTCTCTTAATGCCCATCAATTTTTGGAAATATTAGTAATGTCCCTTTTATAAAGGTTGTGAGTTATTCTCTCTCTCTTCTAAGTCTGGAATCTAATTACATATGTGTAATATCTTTCATTCTGCCCCATATGTCTTTTAGTCATTATTCCATTCTTTTGTCTTTCCATGCTTCATTTGGATAATTTTCTTCTGATTTACTTCATATTCACTAATTATCTCTTTAGTTAAGTTTAATCTGATGTTAAATCCTGATGTTAAATCCGTCTACAAAGTTCTTAATTTCAGCTTTATTATTCATTTTTTATTTCCATAATTTCACAGGGTTAGGGGTGAGAGGGATGAGAGAGAGTATAGGTCAGGTCCTATCAAAGAACTCTAGTGAACACCCCAGACAGTTTCATTTGGGACCTTGAAACGATACACCTAAGGAATAAGGGTAAACTGAAAGTAGAACAGCACTCAGAAGAAATGAGGCCCAATTTTGAATCATCTCCATCTTTGACTACAGTAAGATGATCCATATTTTTGCCTAGACGTCTTCCAGGAGTAAAAACCAGTTGAACCTCAAACAGATCTTTCAGTGTTTTGTTTCCACTGATCTACTCAGTGAAAAATAATAAGGTATGCCATAAGTAAAAATTTTCCTGAAAACCTAGAGAAACAGACAATAGAAAGAGATCCATAGGAGATCCAGATATTTCAATTACCAATTTTTTAGAGATATATTATTACAGGACATAGTGGAGAGTTTAATCAGAGGAATGGCAACTATCAAATATTTATTTAGAATTCACATGGAAATAAGTATATGTAAAAAATTTCAAACATTATTTTTTTACAAGTAATCTTTGTTAATGTTTGTGCCATAATTACAGCAGTATGAATAATTAATTCAGTACAGGTAACATACAGTGTTATATTAGTTTGGAATAGTACACTTTGTATGATTTCAGTCCTTTGCAATTTATTGATACTTTCTGTGACAGGCTGAGTCTAAAATGGCTCCCCGTGATTCCTACCTCTGCATATTCATGCACTTCTTTAATACCCTTCCCTTACTTTGAGTTGGATCTGTGATAGATCTTCCTTGACTTATGATGGGGTTATGTTCCAATAAATCCATAATAAGTTGAAAATATTCTAAGTTGAAAGTACCGTAAGTTGAAAATGCATTTAATACACCTATCTTAACACTCTCAGAAACTTACATTAGCTTTCAGTTGGGCAAAATCATCTAACACAAAGCCTATTTTATAATAAAATGTTGAATATCTCATGTAATTTTATTGAATACCATGCTGAAAGTGAAAAACAGAATGGTTGTAAGGGTAATCACAACCTTGTGATTATATAGCTGAGTGGGAGCTGTGGTTTGCTGCTACTGCCTGGCTTCACAAGAGAGTATTGTACTGCATATCACTAGCTCAGAAAAAGATCAAAATTCAAAATTTGAAGTACACTTTCTACTGAATGTGTTTTGCTTTTGCACCATCATAAAATCAAAAAATTGTAAGCTGAATCATCATAAGTTGGGAACTGTCTGTACAACAAAGTGATGAGATATCATTTCTTTAATTAAATTACATAGGATTTAACTTCTGTCTTGCTAGAGACTTTTCTTGTTGGCTTTGATGAAGCAAGTGACTGTATTGGTGAGGAATAGTGGCAAAGAACTCCAACAGCCCATAAGTAATGGAATTATCCCCAAAACCATATAAATGAGCCTGGAAATGGGGACATCACCTGGGGAGGTGAGCCTCCAGATGAGATCCCAACTATGGTAGACACATCAGTTGCAGCCTTGTGAGAGACTCTGAAGCAGAGATCCCAGCTAAGCCATGCCTAGGTTCTGACCAACAGAAACTATGAGATAATCAGTATTTATTGTTTTAAACTGCTTAGTTTGTGGTAATTTGTTACACCATAGATAACTAATACACTGCTTAATGACCTAATTTGTGATCCAATTTATTTATTGTTTTTTGTGTTTTTAGAAATATGTTCACTTAGCAGTTGTTGGGTATAGTATTTTATATATGTCCATTGGATCAAGTATTTTAAATTGTTCAAATCTTCTAAATCTTTATTTTTGTTTGATTGTTCTATCAATTACTGAACATGATATATTGAAATCTCCTGCAGTGATTGTGGTTTTGTTAATTTTTGTGGGTGATGCTGTTCATTTCTGCATTCTAGGCTGTATTTTTAGATATATGCAAATACAGAATTATTATAACTTCCTAGCAGACTGAACCTTTTCCCTTATTATTTTCTTTTTCTCTAGGAATGTTTTTGGCTTTATATTCTGTTTTGTTTAATTTTAATACAGGTACACCAGTTTTGGGTAGTGTTTTTTTTTTTTTTTTGTATATCTCTTTTTACCCTTTATTGTTAACCTTTTTACCCTTTATTGTTAACCTTTCTGTGTTATTATATTTTAATGTGTTGCTTCATGATAACATACAGCTGTTTGATGAGTCATCTTTAACCCATATAATCTTTGCATTTCAAGCTTATCATTTTCAACAGCCAGATTTAATGTAATTACTCATATATTTAGGGTGAAATATATGATGTTATGTGCTTTGTAGAAATGTTCTGTTTTCCCTCTTCTGTTACATTGGTTATTTTGGTTACTCCTTCATATCCCTTTCCTCTTTCCACTTGGTAATTATATAGTCTTTAAAAATCTTGTCGCAAATTGCTTTGGAAATCAGACAATGGATACCCAACTCATCAAATTCTAAAATTAATACATTGTAAGGATCTTACAACTGTTTATTTTCCATTTACATTCCTCTCAACTTATATATATATATACACTGTTTATTTTGTTAGGTACTTTAGTTTTGTAGAAAAATTTTAAACACCAGAAATTACTGATATTATTGTTCTATGCCGTCAATTTTCATTTAGATTTGCCTACATTTCCCATTTTCTTTGTTCTTTTTTTCATCTTTGCCTTCAATTTGGTATCCTTTTCCTTCTGCTGTAGTATATACGGTAGAGTTTGCATTAGCAGATCTGATGGGGGCAAACTCTTCTAGGTTTAGTTTGTCTGAAACACATATTTTTCCATTTCCTTTATTTTTGAAAAATATCTCCCCTGGGTATGGAGTAATAGATTGATTATAATTTTCCTTTAGAACATCAGTTGAAGGTATCATTCCATTATCTTCTGGCCTTTTTTGTTTCTGATGGGAAGTTAGTGGCCATTCTCACTGCCATTTCTTTGATTGTAATCTGCCATTTTTCTCTGGCTTTTTTTTTTTTTAAGAGACAGAGAGAAGGCATGGAAGTGCTGGGGGGAGGGGCAGAGGGAGAGGGAGAGACAGAGAATCTTCAGCAGGTCCACACCCAGCACAGAGCCCTACGTGGCACTTGATGTCACGACCCTGAGATCATGACCTGAGGCGAAATCAAGAGTCAGATGCTTAACCAACTGAACCACCCAGCTGCCCCTTGCTGGTTTTATAATTAAAAAAAATTTTTAATTGGGGCATAATTTACATAATATACATAATTTATATACAGTGATACTATAATAATTCAGTTCAACTAAGTGATGCATGGATATCATGTTTTATTGATGACTTTTTCTGAATGGGAGGCATTTTGATGGTGAGGTCTAGATGTTTGACTCAGACTAATCTTAAAAGGATGTTGGCCCAGTATGTGTAAGGATTTGCAGTAACTCAAACACTGGTCATAAATCTAATATCTTTAGATCTTGGCTATTTCACTTGTAACTTTGGTTGGCAGGAATTTTTCTCCTCTGCCAATTCTCTCTTTAGTTTCTCGAATGCACTAAGTTTTTTTCTACCTTTACAACATTTGCACATGCAGTTTTCTCTACCTCAAATATTCCTTCCCTAGTTTTTAAAATAACTGACATCTGCGTGACTGTTAGGTCTTAACAAATATTTAGCCTCTTCAGAGAGTTTTTCTTGGTCACAGATATTTCTGTCATAGCACTGTGTTCTTTTCCTCTGTATTGCTTAGTTTAGTATATGGTTGTGTTCATCATTTGCCAGTTTTCCAAATGTCTCCTGCTCTGTTCTGAGTTATAGCGCTGACCCACATAAGCTACATTCCCCCAAGCTCACTCTCTCTCTTTATTTAAAGATTTTATTTATTTGACAGAGAGAGAGCACAAGTAGGCAGAGTGGCAGGCAGAGGGAGAGGGAGAAGCAGGCTCTCTGCTGAGCAGGGAGCCGGATGTGGGGCTCGATCCCAGGACCCCAGGATCATGACCTGAGCCGAAGGCAGCCGCTTAACTGACTGAGCCACCCAGGCGCCCCTCCCCAGCCTCTCTTGACATCTAGCTGTTAGCCATCCTCTTATGACAGGCAGTGTGAAGAGATTGGAGAGTGAGATACAAGGCTATTTCTACTCTTCTGTTTCTGTGGAGTCTCTTGTAGTGATTCCATTTCTTGTGTGTCTCTGGCTCCTTCAAGAGTTCCATCTCTTGCTGGGCAGCCTCTCTTCCATGGCCCCCTTCCTACTGGGTGGCCTTGGCTTATAGACTCTATTAATATACTTTGTTTCTTGGTATCTTCACCCTTTTGGGGGTAGTAGGGACTTCTTGTTGTTGCTTATTACTAGGTTGCCTGACATAGACTTTTTTTTAAAAAATTGAAGTAGAATTCACATATGATTAACCATGTAAAAGTATACAATTCAGTGGTTTTTATTGTACTCCCAGTGCATTGCATCTACCAGCTCACTCTGATTTCAGAACTTTTTCATTACCCATAAAAACACCCAGACCCATTAAGTAATTCTTCCCTTTCCCCCCTCTTCCACCTCCTGGTAAACTTTAATCTACTTTCTGTCTCTGTGGATTTTCCTATTGTGGATATATTATCTAAAAGGAATTATACAATATGTAACCTTTTGTGTCAGCCTTCTTGCACTTAGCATACGTTTTCAACCTTTTTAGTTCTTCCAATATTCTTAAAAGTAGTTTTCCTTATTGAAGTCCCTCTATTGATTTGTCTGGTATTGGTTACTTTTCCTTGTTGGAAACTGATGAGATGTTTATATATATGTTTACTGCTTATTTATTATCTGTAACATTTCATATATTCTAAGTTCCATAAGGGCAGAAACCAGGTCTGATATTTGTTTGTTTGTTAAGTATGAGAGAATTTTTTTTTTCAAAGATTTTATTTATTTATTTGAGAGAGAGTGAGCAAGAGCAAGACTGTGGGGGCAGGGGCAGAGGAAGAGGTGATAAGCAGACTCCCTGGTGAGCAGGGAGCCTGACGTGGGGCTGAGATCATGACCTGAGCTGAAGGCAGACACTTAACTGACTGAGCCACCCAGTTGCTTGGTATGAGAGAAATTTTAATAGAGTGCTGAGGAATATTAGAGATACAGAAGGATTATTAGAGATCTTATTCAAAATGAGGAGCAATTAATCTTTATAGTTAAGTGGTCGGTTATATATACATTACGAGTTGTTTTTTACCTGCTTTTGACAAGAACCCTGTATTAAAAAATGTTGACTGCCAATTAACCAATATGAGAATCTGCTAATTAAGTATTTTTGAAGTTTATATATTATTGACATTTTAGGAAGGAAACTACTTTCAGAGAATATTTATTTTAATCCTCCTTCCCTTCTTTTTTTATTTCTTGGCAGAAATCTTTTTTTAATGCATTGTTTTATTGTGATAAAACATATGTAACATAAAATTTATCATCTTAACCATTTTTAAGTGTATAGTTTGACAGTGTTAAAAGTATTCACATTGTTGTGAAACACATCTCCAGAAATTTTTCATCCTGCTGCAAAACTGAAACTTTATACTGATTAAACAACGACTATCTATCTTCCCTTCCACCACCCCACCCGCCCTGACTATGCCTGGTAACCACCATTCTACTTTCTGTTTCTATGAATTTGACTACTTTAGATACCTCAGATAAGTGGAATCATACATTGTTTTTTTGTGACTTGTTTATTTCACTTAGCATAATGTTCTCCAGGTTTATCCATGTTGCAGCCTGTGACAGTATTTCTTTCCTTTCTGAGGCTGAATAATGTTCCATTTTATGTATATAACACATTTTCCTTATCTATTCATTCATCAGTGGTGATTGGATTGCCTCCACCTCTTGGCTGTTGTGAATAATGCTGCTGTAGAAACATGGTATGCAAATATCTTTTTGAGACCCTGCTTTAAATTCTTTTGGATGTATACCCAGAATTGGAATTACTGGATCATATGTTAGTTCTGTTTTTAATATTTGAAGACTATCCTTATTGTTTCCCATAGTAGTTACACGATTTTACAATCCCATCAACAGTGCATAAAAGGCCCAAGGGCTCCAATATTTCCATATCCTTGCCAAAACTTTTAAAAATGTAATTTATTAATTAATTTTTGTGGTAGCCATCCTAATGGGTGTGAGGTGATATCTCATTGCAGTTTTGATTTGCATTTCTCTGATGATTAGTGATGTTGATAGTGATGTTGAGGGTTTTTTCATATGCTCATTGGCCATTACTATATCATCTTTGAAGAAATGTCTGTTCAAGTCCTTTGCCAATTTTTTAAATTGAATTATTTGATCTTTTGTTATTGAGTTGTAGGATCAGAAGTGTTATTTGCAAATATTTTCTCCCATCTTATAGGTTGTTTTTCACTCTGTTGATTGTGTCCTTTGATGCACAGAAATTTTAGTTTCATGTATCCTTCCCCTTTGCCCCCCCTTTTTGGCTTTTGTTGCTCATGTTTTTGGTGTGATAGTTAGGAAATCATTGCCAGATCCAGTCTCACAAAGCTTTTCCTCTATGTTTTTCCCTAGGAATTTTATGGTTTTGGTGACTATGTCTCTTTTTGTTCATTGTTTTATATCCAGCACCTTGACCCCTTTCCTGATACAGGTAAACTTTGAGTAAAGCAAATTGCCCTTCATAATGTGGGTAGGCCTCATCTAAACAGTTGAAGGCCTAGTAGAACAAAAGATTGGCCTTTCCTTTTTTTTTTTTTTTACATGAAGGTTTATTGCAGCATTATTCACAATACTCAAAATTGGAAAAAACCCAAGTGTTAGTGAATGGATAAACAAACAGTGGTGTATCCACACTATGGGATACTACTCAGCACTAAAAGAAACAAATATTAATACAAGTCAATGATGGAGATAAATTACAAAAACATCCTAAGTGAAAAAAAGTTAAACACAAAGAACTATATACTATGATTCCATTTATATGAAATTCTAAAAAAAGGCAAAACTATAGTGACAGTAAATCAGCAATTGCCTTCCAGCCAGGAGTTGGGAGAGTGGAGTGACAAGGAGGCACAAGGGAACTTTTTGGGGTAACGGAAATGTTCCATCTTGATTATGAAAATGGTTATACAACTGCATACAATTACCAACATTTATTAAACCATACACTTGGAATTTTATCTTATATAAAGTATACCTCAATAAAACTGAGGTGAAATGAATTTGTTTAAATTACGAGGGTGCCTGGGGCACCAGGGGACCTGCAGGGACACCAGGAAATTCTTTAGTAGATGGCCTTCATACTTGAACTGCAACAACATTGGCTCTTCCCTAGGTTTTCAGCCTGCTGGCCCACCCTATAGATTTTGGACTTACCAGCCTCCATAACTGGATACGCCAATTCCTTAAAATAAATCCTTTCTTCTTCTCCCTCTCCCTCTTCATACACATACACATATATGCACATACCATGTTAATCCTGTTTCTCTGGCGAATGCTAATACAAGATTATTTAGCCCAGCCCCTCTATTTTTACAGATATGGTAACTTAAAGGCCCATGGAGATGAAGAAATTGGCCAAGGTCAAAGAACAAGTTATTGAGAAAACCAGGTCATGAACCCAAGTTTCCTGACTTCCAATCTAACACTCTTATTACCTGAAATTGCTTGGCCCAGATCATCAAAACCAAATGGAAGAGCTCAGCCTCTCCTACTTCAAATAAAAAATAAGCATATTGGCTACTTTCTGTACATTAGGTCTTATCCTAAGTAGTTTGTATCCATTTTTCTCATCAATTCTCACAACCACCCTAGGAAATAAGTGTTATTATCACCTTCCATTTTGCATACTGACTTGCCTAAAGTGACGCATTTTGTCAATGACAGACCTCTTATCTGAACTTAGATCTCTAACTCTAGAACTGGAATTATTAATTACTGTATTGCATTCTCTCTATATATTTATTTTATTCCTCTCCCAGAAGATATTAAACAGTGAATAAAGATTTGGGTTTACTCAAGTTTTGATTCTCATCAGCCTGGAGCCTTTTCCCTTCGTTGGTTTGGCAGGATGATAAATAATTCATACTGCTTACGTTTAGGCCTTATTGTGATCCCTTATCTTCTGTTAATTTTGATTCTTCTCTGAGTGGAAATGTCTATGCTATTATCTAATTATTAGTACCTAAGACATTTCCAAAGTGGACACAGATTAATTTACCATGAAATTGTGTGCCCTGGGCATGTATATTCTTTGCTGCCAGTAACTATTACTATCTTTCCTTCGCCATCTTCCTCTCCTCCACTTTTCATACCTTCTGGTGGTGGCAATGGAAGGAGTGGAGGAGGGTAAGGGTAATGGTGTCGGGAAGGTGTTAGAGTTTTTAAACAGTGTGTCAATCAGATGGTAGGTAGTCAGTCAGTAAAGAATCAACAGTTCAGAATTGGAAAGAACCTGAATTTTAGTAGTGCTGACCTTGTACAAATTGCTCAAATTTATTGAGGTTGAGGAATTGTCCTGCAAATCTATTGTATAGTAGATTGAGAAAAATTTTGTTTGTCATTCCTTAGATATTTGGAGCACTAGATCCATAGCTTTCCTTCTGTCTTCTAGAAATCACTCAGCTCTAAGTGCTATGGTGAATGCAAAGAAGTAATTCATGGCTCTTGCCTATGTGAGCTTAGACTCTATTTGAGGACAAAAATCACATAGATGGGGAAAAAAGCATAAATATTATAAGACAAAATATATGTGTAAACTAAGTGTCTTCAAGTAGGTTGAGGCAATAAAAATTGAGAGTGTGAGAATGACTGAGAATGCAGGGGGATTGAAGAGAGACTTCAGTTGGGCCTTGTGACTATTGGCTAGAGTGGATGAATCTAGCTGCTTTTAAAATAAAAATAAGAATTTATTGTACATGTCTAAATATAAGATGATTCTCATTTTCTCAGTGACAATATAATGAAAATATTTTGATCAGCCTGAATATGTAAACTTTTTTTAAGGCTGTATAAGAAATAGACATTAAGTTTAGCTTATTAAGTTAAGTTACATACAGATTCAAAGGAAACAGTCAACAAAAAAAAAGAGGCTACCCATGGAATAGGAGAAGATATTTACAAATGATACTACAGAGAAAGGGCTGGTATCCAAGATCTATAAAGAACTTCTCAAACTGAACACCCAAAAAACAAATAATCAAGTCAAAAAATGGGCAGAAGACATGAACAGACACTTCTCCAAAGAAGACATACGAATGGCTAACAGATACATGATAATATGTTCAACATCATTAGCCATCAGGGAAATTCAAATCAAAACCACATTGAGATACCACCTTATACCAGTTAGGATGGCAAAAATTGACAAGGCAAGAAACAACAAATGTTGGAGAGGTTGTGGAGAAAGGGGAACCCTCTTACACTGTTGGTGGGAATGCAGATTGGTACAGCCACTTTGGAAAACAGTATGGAGGTTCCTCAAAAAGTTAAAAATAGAGCTACCCTATGACCCAGCAATTGCATTACTGGGTATTTACCCCAAAGATACAGATGTAGTGATCCGAAGGGGCACATGCGCCCCAATGTCCATAGCAACAATGTCCACAATAGCCAAACTGTGGAAGGAGCCAAGATGCCCTTCAACAGATGAATGGATAAAGAAGATGTGGTCCATATATACAATGGAATATTACTCAGCCATCAGAAAGGATAAATATCCACCATTTGTATCGACATGGATGGAACTGGAGGGGATTAGGCTAAGTGAAATAAGTCAAGCAGAGAAAGTCAATTATCATATGGTTTCACCTATATGTGGAACATAAGGAATAGCATGGAGGACATTAGGAGAAGGAAGGGAGAAATGAAGGGGGGGAATCAGAGGGGGAGACGAACCATGAGAGACTATGGACTCCGGGAAACAGGATTTTGGGGGGGGCCGTTAACCTGGTGATGGCTATTAAGGAGGGCACGTATTGCAATGAGCACTGGGTGTTATATGCAAACAATGAATCATGGAACACTACATCAAAAACTAATGAAGTACTGTATGGTGACTAACACAATAAAATAAAATTTAAAGAAAGAAGCAAAATAATAAAATTATATAATATAAAATGTTGCCTTAAAGTATTATCTTTTTTACGCTTGCTTCATGAAACATTATTTAGACCTTTCACATGCATTTTAAACATTAGCGTCTTCTTCACTAACCAGAGTTAGTCTCCCAATTTTTCAAAGCACATGATCTTAATTTTTGTTTAAGTGGTTTGAGATAGGAGCATTTCAAAAATCTGGATATGGTACTTTTCCTGGGAATTTTAATCTCAAGTCACAAGAACTCATTTGCCACTCATGAGCTCTACCATGAAAGCTTTTCAAACCCAGTCTTTAACAGGCTTATTTATAATGGCATCTAAAGTTTTAATTGTAAAATTATTATCTCCCCCCCATTAGAAAATCTGTGCTGAAGTTCTTTGCCATCTTTTTAAGCTGATCACATCAGGGAACCTGTTTTCAGTATCCAAAACTAGTATTGCCTGAAGTTTTAGACTCTGTGTCTTTTTTAAACATTTTTTTCTTCTTCCTAAATAAAATAGTTTTAAGGACTCAACTATAGGGTAATTTCCTTTTTCCTTTGGGACAGTTTTGGGAAAAGAACTTTGCCATATATGCACTGTCATCATTTAAAGTGGATCAAAGTATTACAAGTGAGCAAGTGAGTGAGGTGAGGGATATGGCTGAAGTGGAATGGAGAGTCTAGAACAGTGTATATAGACACATCTAATATAGATGTTACTATCCTTATGTGGGTATTTCAATTTAAATTAAATGGATAATTTAATAATTATCTTAATCATTATATTATAATTCAGTTCCTTGGTCACACTGGCTATACTTTCAAGGGATCTATAGCCACATCGGGCTGGTGGCTAGTGTATTATATAGTGTAGAGGTAAATTATTTCTATCATTGCAGGAAGTTCTTTTGGGTAGCTGTAGTCTGGAAGGTGTTCTGTAACCTCAGTAATTTTTTTTTTTTTTTAATTTGTCAGAGAGCACGCACAAGCAGGGGCAGTGGCAGGCAGAGGGAGAGGGAGAAGCAGGCTCCCCGCCGAGCAGGGGGCCTGATGTGGGACTCGATCCCAGGACCCTGGGATCATGGCCCAAGCTGAAGGCAGCCGCTTAACCAACTGAGCCACCCAGGTGTCCCTGTAACCTCAGTAATTTAATGTAGTTCATTTTTAGGAATGATCATATTGATGGTAGTAGTCAAACTTCTCCCCTTACCCATAATTCATCACCCCAGCCAACACCTTCCCTTCACCCACAACAGACACATATCAAAGATGCATTAATATCTCAGTTTCTAAAATAGAGTTAGTGATCCAAGGTTATTAGTATTGTTAGTAAATATTAGTACTGTTAGTATAGTACAGAGATTTATACCGTGTTCATCTGAAACACAAGGTATACCCTTTCCTCTATGTTGTTGTCAAGGAATAAAAACCCCAAATTGCTTTGTGGTGAAAAGATCGGTACTTCTGGGAGTGAGAGAGGCCTGAATTTGAATGTTATGCTGTATAATCTTGGATAAACCACTGATTCTCTGAGAATCTTCATATGCTTGCTTCATGGAGTGAGGATTGAATGAGACATGTAATGATGTGTAATTTATTTTACATAGCTCCTTGCACATTACAGATGCTTCCTTCCCTCTTTATTCCTCTAAGTCTAAAAAGACATCTAATGAATATTAATTCACTAATACTTCCATTCATAAATTCACCAGAAGATAGTTACTGAGCATTTACTATATGCAAAGATTTCTTCTCTGTAGTAGGAATCTACCAGTGAACCAAAACAGGAAAGAATCTCTGTCTTCATGGTGCTTACATTTTCACAGGAGGACTATAGACTATAAATGATATAAATAAGTAACATAGTGTATCAGAAAGTGATCATTTCTTTTTTCTTAAGTTTTATTTATTTGAGAGAGAGAGAGAATGAGTCAGAGAGAGAGAGAGCACGAGCAGGGTGAGGGGCAGAGGGAGAAGCAGACTCTCTGCTGGATATGGTAGTCTGCTTCTCCCTCTGCCCCTCACCCTGAGCTGAAGGCAGACGCTTAACCAACTGAGCCACCCAGGTGCCCCAGAAGTGATCATATCTAAGCGAAGGAAAAAAAAAAAACAAGGAGGATAAAAGTATGTTGAGTGGGGTCTGTAGTTTTCTTTTTCTTTTTCTTTTTTAAGTTTTATTTATTTATTCATGAGAGTCAGAGAGAGAGAGAGAGAGAGGCAGAGGCAGGCTCCCCACCTAGCAGGGAGCCCAATGCAGGACTCGAACCCAGGGCCCTGGGATCATGACCTGAGCCGAAGGCAGATGCTTAACCATCTGAGCCACCCAGGTGTCCCAGGGTCTGTAGTTTTCTAGAAAAAGTGGGCAGGTGACAATTGAATAAAGACCTGGAGGAAGGGAGTTAGTAAATGTACTCTGTATCTGTATCTGGGGGCAAGACCATTTCAGGCAGGCGGAATAGTAACCACAAATATCCTGAAGTGGGAAATCAGGCTTCCAATTTTCCAGGAACATCAAGAAGACAAGTGTGGCTCAGGAAAGGAGAAGGAGGTGAAGTAAGAGATTATAGGAGAGAGGAATAAGGCATATTAAGGATGTTGTCTTTTTATCTCAGAGTAAAAAGTGGAAGATTTTGAGTAGAGGATTGACGTCGTCTGACTTATATTTTAATATTTTAATAGCTTCATGATGGCCACTCTGATGAGAGAATACACTAAAGATGAGCAAGGGCAATGCAAGGAAATCAGGAGGCTGATGCAATAATAGAGGAAAGAAGATGGAGGCTTCACATTGCACATAACAGTACAATGTGATCAAATTCTAAATGTGTTTTAACATTTCACCTCAGAACTTGTGAATAAATGGGAAGGAGGAAATCAAGGATAGCACCAAGGTTTTCGACTTGGTCAGTTGGAAGAATGGTGTCATTTATTGAGATGGAAACACTTTGTATATTCTACTTAATGTATTCTTATCTTACTTTTCCTCCTCACTTCCCAAGATTTGGGGCTGTCTTGTCCATGTGTTATCCACAATACCTAGTACATTGCTTCTTTTTTTAATTAGTACAGAGTAATTGCAACCTACTTTCATGAATTAAATTGATTTTAGATGTTCCATCAACCCCAAAATGGAGACAGCTATAAGAACAAGGAAGAGTGTTTTCCGTATATTGCTGCTTGTAACATAAAGCAGCTTTGGCTTGTTGGCTTCCCTTTAATACTGCGGGATGTCTGCCTCCATAAATCCTTCATACTGCTAACCTTCAACATTTCTGTCTTCTTTAGGTTTTTAGCTTATAATCTGAATCTAGCAAAGGCAGATTAGTTGACATTTTTTCCTTTCTCCTTTTACATTTTACATGAATAAAGCAGAAGGCAATAATTTTACACCAAGTAGAAGAGAGAGGGGTGAGTAGGTCTTTATGTGATACTAACCAAAATCCAAGTACTAGCACATTTCCTCAGGAGGGGCAAAGAACCTGGGGAAGGGAAGTAAGTGACTATCACAGAAACCACCTTTCCTAATTTTTGCTTTTAGTAAATGAGATCTTGGTTGCCAATTCCTTTTGATCCTAGCTATATGGTTTTCCCAGTTTGCTATTTGGTTTTTCATCCATAGATATTTACTTGATTAGGGTAAATCTCTCAAGTACCATTATTAATATTTGGATCTGCCCTGTATTTCTTTGTCCTTCATTTGATCTGCACCAGTCCTGATGCTGCATGTTGAGCTATTTTGATAGTGATATCTATTTGGAAGGACTCAGTGAACATTTTTTGCATTTGACTAAAAACAGATTGTGGGTGGCTATCTTTCTTAAATTGTTCTGGTGTTTTCTTTCCCTGAAGGAAAAAAAAATCAGTTTAGAACTTATTAAAACTAAATATTTGGCTGTTAGGAGCTCTTTTAGGGTTGCCAATTATAATTCTTTTCTACTAAAAAAATAAACAACAATGGGTGGATTTAAAAGAACAGGTTAAAAAATTTAAGTTTGGGATTGTAGGGCTGTTAAACTACTCACTTTTCTTGTACGTCTGTTTCATCATTTTATCTGTAAGTGATAGAGTATTTTGATAATGTAGACCATTATTTAAGTAGTGAAGAGAGAAAACATCTCCAGAAATAAGTTGTCTGCAAAAGGTAAGTGTTGTGAGTGGAAAAATTTCTGTTTTTTCCTAGTGTCCATTCCTTGCTTTCACAATTTTGTGATTAAAAACTATTTGTGATTTCATTTTTTTTTGCCGAATCAACAGTGATTTATTATTTATTTATTGTCGCTCATAGTAACATCTTTTATTAAAAGTTATTATTTTTATTATTTTTAAAATTTTTTAAATTTTAATACACATTTATTTGCTATATCCTTTCTTATTATTAGTATATAATGTATTATTTGTTTCATGTGATTCATCAGTTGTACACAATTCACAGCGCTCACCATAGCACATACCCTCCCCAATGTCCATCACCCAGCCACCCTATTCCTCCCACCCCCCTCCGGCCCCTGGGTGGCTCAGTCACTAAGTGTCTGCCTTTGGCTCAGGTCATGACCCCAGGGTTCTGGGATCCAGCCTTGCTCAGCACAGAGCATGCTTCTCCCTCTCCCACTCCCCCTGCTTGTGTTCACTTTCTCGCTGTATCTCTCTCTGTCAAATAAATATTTGTGATTTTAGACAAGAATAAATCTTGGCATGACAAATTTGGGTGGATCTAGAGGATATAATGCTAAATGAAATAAGTCAGTCAGAGAAAGACAAATACCGTATGATTTCACTTATTATGGAATTTAAGAAACAAAACCAAGAAAAAAAAAAGCAGACTCTTAAATATAGAGAAGAAACTGGTATTTATCAGAGGGAAGGTGGGGGGGATTAAGAGTATCCTTACTGCTTCCGGGCAAGATGGCGGAGGAGTAGGAGACCTGGATTTCGTCTGGTCTCAGGAATTCAGCTGAAGAGGGATCAAACCATTCTGAACACCTACAAACTCAACAGGAGATCGAAGAGGAGAGTAGCAACAACTCTCTGAACAGAGAAGCGACCACTTACTGGAAGGTAGGACATGTGGAGAAGTGAATCTGAGGCGAAATTCAGGAGCATAGACGGCGGGGGAGGGGGCCTCCGTCGGCCGCTTCTGGCAAGTGATAGAGCCGTGGAGCACAAAATCGGAACTTTTAGAAGTCGGCTCCGCGGAGGGACGTCGCTCCAGTGGCTAAGCGGGGATGGAACCCTCGCGGGACAGTGTGGTCTCAGGACCCTCGGGGTCACAGAAAGACCGGGGGTGCCTGAGTGCGGCAGAGCTCCTGGGTATCGGAGCGGGGGAGCCGGCTGCAGAGACGGAGCCGAGGCGCAGGCTCTCAGCTCGGGGTTGCCATAGACTGTGACCCACGGCCCAGTCGGGCCACTGCTCCTCCAGCAGGGACCCAACAAGCAGCAGAGCCAGGGAGACTCCCCTTCCTCCCCCCCGGAGGAGCAGCGCGGGAGTGCACCGCAGGTATCTGCTGGGTTTGGAGACTCCACGCGGGGTCGGGTGCCAGAGATAGAAACGCTTGGTCACAGGCCGGGTGAGCAGGGAGTGCGGCCGGAGACCGGGGACACGGGAGTGACTGGCTGCTTTTCTCTGAGGGCGCACTGAGGAGCGGAGCCCCGAGTTCTTGCCTCCTCTGGGGTGGAGATTGGGAGGCCACCATTTTCACTGTCGTCCTCCAAAGCCGGCCGGAAAGCTTGCAGGGAACAAAAGCTCCTAAGAGCAAACCCGAGCAGCTTGCTTAGCTGGGACCCACAAGGGCGGGGCAAGTCCACCTCTGGCAAAGACATTTGGGAACCCCGGCAACAGGCCCCTCCCCCAGAAGATCAGCACGAACAGCCAGCAAGCCAAGACCAAGTTTACCAATCAAGGAGAATGGGAGAACTGCAGCGCTAGGGGAATACTGCACATAGAATTCATGGCTTTTTTTTTACCGTGATTCATTAGTTTTTCAAAGTTAATTTTTTAACTGTTTTTTTAATTTCTCTTTTTCCCTTTTTCAACCAACATCTTATCAATCCCTTTTTTAAAAAAAACATTCTTTATTTTTCATTTTTAGAGTCATATTTTATCCCTTCATAGTAGTTACCCTTATTTTTGGCATGTATATATAAGTTGTTCTCTCTTTAAAATTTTGAGATACAGTTTCTTCTAACAGATCAAAATATACCCTAAATCACTAGTGTATGGCTTTGTTCTAGTCTCCTGCCTGATCACATTCTCTCCCTTTTTTTTTTTAATCTTCTTTCTTTTTTCAAACAACTTCTTATCGTATCAATTCCTTTTATAAAATCTTTTATAATTTTCATCTTTACAGTCATCTTCCATCCCTTCATTGTATCAACCCTTATTTTGTACATATATGTCTTTCTTCCTTTAAAATTTTAGGAGGCACTTTCTTCTAACAGACCAAAATACGCCCAGAATCTAGTGTGTGGCACTGATCTATGCACTAGCCTGATCATATTTGATCATATTTGTTTTTTTTTTTTGTATTCTGTTTTTGTTTTTAATCTTTTTCTTTTTGTTTTTTTTTTCTTTCTTTTTTTTCTCTTTCTTCTTTCTTTCTTTGCCTTTCTTTCCCCCTGGTTTCAGGTCTTTTCTGATTTGTATAGAGTATATTTGCTGGGGACATTGTTAACCTGTTAGCATTTTGTTCTCTCATTCATCTCTTCTCCTCTGGACAAAATGACAAGACGAAAAAAATCACCTCAGCAAAAAGAACAAGAGATAGTACCGTCAGCCAGGGACCTACTCAATACGGATATTACTACGATGTCGGACCTAGAATTCAGAATCATGACTTTAAAGATACTAGCTGGGCTTGAAAAAAGCGTGGAAGTTATTAGAGAAACCCTTTCTGGAGAAATAAAAGAACTAAGATCTAACCAAGTCGAAATCAAAAAGGCTATTAATGAGGTGCAATCAAAACTGGGGGCACTAACTGCTAGGATAAATGAGGCAGAAGAGAGAATCAGTGATATAGAAGACCAAATGATGGAAAATAAAGAGGCTGAGAAAAAGAGAGAGAGACAACTACAGGATCATGAGGGTAGAATTCGAGAGATAAGCGATACGATAAGATGAAACAACATTAGAATAATTGGGATCCCAGAAGAAGAAGAAAGAGAGAGAGGGGCAGAAGGTATATTGGAGCAAATTATAGCAGAGAACTTCCCTAATGTGAGGAAGGAAACAGGCATCAAAATCCAGGAGGCACAGAGAACCCCTCTCAAAATCAATAAAAATAGGTCAACACCCCGACATCTAATAGTAAAACTTACAAGTCTCAGAGACAGAGAAAATCCTGAAAGCAGCTCGGGAGAAGAGATATGTAACCTACAATGGTAGAAATATTAGATTGGCAACAGACCTATCCACAGAGACCTGGCAGGCCAGAAAGGACTGGCATGATATCTTCAGAGCACTAAACGAGATGCAGCCAAGAATACTATATCCAGCTAGGCTCTCACTGAAAATTGAAGGAGAGATAAAAAGCTTCCAGGACAAACAAAACTAAAGGAATTTGCAAACATGAAACCAGCCCTCCAAGAAATATTGAAAGGGGTCCTCTAAGCAAAGAGAGAGCCTAAAAGTAGCACAGATCAGAAAGGAACAGAGACAATATACAGTGACAGTCACCTTACAGGCAATACAATGGCACTAAATTCATACCTTTCAGTAGTGACCCTGAATGTAAATGGGCTAAATGCCCCAATCAAAAGACACAGGCTATCAGATTGGATTAAAAAACAAGACCCATCAATATGCTGTCTGCAAGAGACTCATTTTAGACCCAAAGACACCCCCAGATTAAAAGTGAGGGGGTGGAAAACCATTTACCATGCTAACGGACACCAAAAGAAAGCTGGGGTGGCAATCCTTATATCACACAAATTAGATTTTAAACCAAAGACTGTAATAAGAGATGAGGAAGGACACTATATCCTACTTAAAGGGTCTATCCAACAAGAAGATCTAGCAATTGTAAATATCTATGCCCTGAACATGGGAGCAGCCAATTATATAAGGCAATTAATAACAAAAGCGGAGAAACACATTGACAGCAATACAATAATAGTGCGGGACTTTAACACCCCCCTGACTGAAATGGACAGATCATCTAAGCAAAAGATCAACAAGGAAATAAAGACCTTAAATTACACACTGGACCAAATGGACTTCACAGACATATTCAGAGCATTCCATCCCAAACCAACGGAATACACATTCTTCTCTAGTGCCCATGGAACATTCTCCAGAATTGATCACATCCTAGGTCACAAATCAGGTCTCACCTGGTACCAAAAGATTGGGATTATTCCCTGCATATTTTCAGACCACAGTGCTTTGAAACTAGAACTCAATCACAAGAGGAAAGTCGGAAAGAACTCAAATACATGGAGGCTAAAGAGCATCCTACTAAGGAATGAATGGGTCAACCAGGAAATTAAAGAAGAATTAAAAAAAATTCATGGAAACCAATGAAAATGAAAACACAACTGTTCAAAATCTTTGGGATACAGCAAAGGCAGTCCTGAGAGGAAAGTATATAGCAACACAAGCCTTTCTCAAGAAACAAGAAAGGTCTCAAATACACAACCTAACCCTACCCCTAAAGGAGCTGGAGAAAGAACAGCAAATAAAGCCTAAACCCAGCAGGAGAAGAGAAATAATAAAGATCAGAGCAGAAATCAATGAAATAGAAACCAAAAGAACAGTAGAACAGATCAACGAAACTAGGAGCTGGTTCTTTGAAAGAATTAATAAGATTGATAAACCCCTGGCCAGACCTATCAAAAAGAAAAGAGAAATGACCCAAATCAACAAAATCATGAATGAAAGAGGAGAGATCACAACCAACACCAAAGTGATACAAACAATTATAAGAACATATTATGAGCAACTCTATGCCAGCAAATTAGATAACCTGGAAGAAATGGGTGCATTCCTAGAGATGTATCAACTACCAAAATTGAACCAGGAAGAAATAGAAAACCTGAACAGACCTATAACCACTAAGGAAATTGAAGCAGTCATCAAAAATCTCCCAACAAAGAAAAGCCCGGGGCCAGATGGCTTCCCAGGGGAATTCTATCAGACATTTAAAGAATAATTAATACCTGTTCTTCTGAAACTGTTCCAAAAAATAGAAATGGAAGGAAAACTTCCAAACTCATTTTATGAGGCCAGCATTACCTTGATTCCCAAACCAGACAAAGACCCCATCAAAAAGGAGAATTACAGACCAATATCCTTGATGAACATGGATGCAAAAATTCTCACCAAAATACTAGCCAATAGGGTCCAACAGCACGTTAACAGGATTATTCACCATGACCAAGTGGGATTTATCCCTGGGCTGCAAGGCTGGTTCAACATCCACAAATCAATCAATGTGATACAATACATTAACAAAGGAAAGAACAAGAATCATATGATCCTCTCAATAGATGCAGAAAAAGCATTTGATAAAGTACAGCATCCTTTCTTGATCAAAACTCTTCAGAGTACAGGGATAGAGGGTACCTACCTCAATATCATAAAAGCCATCTATGAAAAACCTACAGTGAATATCATTCTCAATGGGGAAAAGCTGAGAGCTTTCCCCCTAAGGTCAGGAACACGGCAGGGATGTCCAGTATCACCACTGCTATTCAACATAGTATTAGAAGTCCTAGCCACAGCAATCAGACAACAAAAAGAAATCAAAGGCATCCAAATCGGCAATGAGGAAGTCAAACTCTCACTCTTTGCAGATGATATGATACTGTATGTGGAAAACCCAAAAGACTCCACCCCAAAACTGCTAGAACTCATCCAGGAATTAAGTAAAGTAGCAGGATATAAAATCAATGCACAGAAATCAGTGGCATTCCTATACACCAACAACAAGAGAGAGGAGAGAGAAATTAAGGAGTCGATCCCATTTACAATTGCACCCAAAACCATAAGATACTTAGGAATAAATTTAACCAAAGAGGCAAAGGATCTGTACTCAGAAATTATAAAATAGTCATGAAAGAAATTGAAGAAGACACAAAGAAATGGAAAAACGTTCCATGCTCATGGATTGGAAGAACAAACATTGTGAAGATGTCAATGCTACCTAGAGCAATCTACACATTCAATGCAATCCCCATCCAAATACCATCCCCTTTTTTCAAAGAAATGGAACAAATTATCCTAAAATTTGTATGGAACCAGAAGAGACCCCGAATAGCCAGAGGAATATTGAAAAAGAAAAGCAAAGCTGGTGGCATCACAATTCCATACTTCCAGCTCTATTACAAAGCTGTCATCATCAAGACAGTATGGTACTGGCACAAAAACAGACACAGATCAATGGAACAGAATCGAGAGCCCAGAAATGGACCCTCAACCCTATGGTCACCTCCTCTTTGACAAAGCAGGAAGGAATGTCCAATGGAAAAAAGACAGTCTCTTCAACAAATGGTGTTGGGAAAATTGGACAGCCACATGCAGAAGAATGAAACTGGACCGTTTCCTTACACCACACACAAAAATAGACTCCAAATGGTTGAAAGACCTAAATGTGAGACAGGAGTCCATCCAAATCCTAAAGGAGAACACAGGTAGCAACCTCTTTGACCTCAGCCGCAGCAACTTCTTCCTAGAAACATCGCCAAAAGCAAGGGAAGCAAGGGCAAAAATGAACTATAGGGATTTCATCAAGATAAAAAGCTTTTGCACAGCGAAAGAAACAGTCCACAAAACCAAAAGACATCCGACAGAATGGGAGAAAATATTTACAAATGACATATCAGATAAAGGGTAGTATCCAAAGTCTATAAAGAACTTATCAAACTCAACACCCAAAGAACAAATAATCCAATCGAGAAATGGGCAGAAGACATGAACAGACATTTTTCCAAAGAAGACATCCAAATGGCCAACAGACACATGAAAAAGTGCTCAATGTCGCTTGGCATCAGGGAAATCCAAATCAAAACCTCAATGAGATACCACCTGCACACCAGTCAGAATGGCTAAAATTAACAAGTCAGGAAACGACAGATGGTGGAGGGGATGTGGAGAAAGGGGAACCCTCCTACACTGTTGGTGGGAATGCAAGCTGGTGCAGCCACTCTGGAAAACAGTATGGAGGTTCCTCAAACAGTTGAAAATAGAGCTACCATACGATCCAGCAATTGCACTATTGGGTATTTACCACAAAGACACAAATGTAGGGATCCGAAGGGGCACGTGCACCCCAATGTTTATGGAAGCAATGTCCATAATAGCCAAACTGTGGAAAGAGCCAAGATGTCCATCGACAGATGAATGGATAAAGATGTGGTATATATACACAATGGGATATTGTGCAGCCATCAAAAGGAATGAGATCTTGCCATTTGCAACGACGTGGATGGAACTGGAGGGTGTTATGCTGAGTGAAGTAAGCCAATCAGAGAAAGACATGTATCATATGACCTCACTGATATGAGGAATTCTTAATCTCAGGAAACAAACTGAGTGTTACTGAGTGGTGGGGGGTGGGAGGGATGGGGTGGCTGGGTGATCGACATTGGGGAGGGTATGTACTATGGTGAGCGCTGTGAATTGTGCAATATTGTTGAATATCAGATCTGTACTTCTGAAACAAATAATGCAAGATATGTGAAGAAAAAAGAAAAAGAAGAAGATAGCAGGAGGAGAAGAATGAAGGGGAGTAAGTCGGAGGGAGAGACGAACCATGAGAGACGATGGAGTCTGAAAAATAAACTGAGGGTTCTAGAGGGGAGGGGGTTGGGGGGATGGGTTAACCTGGTGATGGGCACGTTCTGCGTGGAGCACTGGGTGTTATGCACAAACAATGAATCATGGAACACTACATCAAGAACTAATGATGTAATGTATGGTGATTAACATAACAATTAAAAATTTTTAAAAAGTATACTTACTGTGGTGAGCACTGAGTAATGTATAGCATGTTGAATGAACCATATTGTACACCTGAAATTAATATAACACTGTACTTTAATTATACTGGAATTTAAAAAAAACAAAGTGAAAAGAGATCTTGGTATGACAAATATTAGAATAAAGGCAGTTCACCTTTGCTTTTCTTTTTCAGTATTCCTCTGGCTATTCGGGGTCTCTTTTGGTTCCATACAAATTTAATTTAGGATTTGGATGGACTCCTGTCTCACAAATATTAGAATAAAGGCAGTTCACCTTTATTGAGTATTTTACGATGTATCAAATACCATTTAAGCACTTAGTATGTTTTAACAAGTTTCATAAAATCCCAATGAACCAGTAGGGTTATCACTTCCCTTTTACTGATGAGAGAACTGAGAGAGAACTTTCTCAAGATTATACAGGTATAAATGATGGAGCTAGAAATCAGTGGCTTTTTGGCTTAATAGCCTTCACTCCTCACTTTGAGCTTATTTAGTAACGTGAGTTTCTGAAGGATTATGCCTTTAGATAACTTCTATGCCTATATCTATGCCTTTAAGTACTTCTAAAATAATAAATGGTTTAGTGGGAATTAATAGATTGTATATAATGTCAGAATAAAGGATTTTGTGTAGATCTCTAAAATATTTAAAGTTGTTCCCAAAGCTCGCTGTGCATAAGAATCACTTGAAGAGTTTGTGAGAAAAAAAAAAAAATCCAGACTCCTTCCAGACTACATGAATTTGAATCACTGGGAGCAGGACTTAAGTATATCTGTCTTTCTAGCCCAGCATGAGGCAGACATTTATGCACCAGTGGTATATAGTATGTAATAAAATAGACTAAAAGAAAAACAATAGGTGATGAGGATGAGTAATTATGGTGGCTAACATTTGTAGAGTACTGTTGTATTATTTAATCCTTATAACAAATAACCTTGTAAATTAAGTTGGTATTATTATCTCCAGTTTGTAGATGGGGAAACTAAATCTTAAAGTAGTCCAGTTAACATGGCCAAAGTCACACAGGTAATAAACACATGATAGACCTAGAATTTGAAAACAGATCTGCCAGACTACAGGACCTAGAACATCCCATAGTTAACCTATTAAATTATAGTAGATTATAGATCAGAGAGAACTAAATCCTCAATATGAATTGTTATTATAGGTTTTTTTTTTTGCTTAAAAAAGAAGGTATAAAAAGAATTTATAAAATTTAGTGTTTGTATGCCATCTCCTTTTTATCCATTTTCTGTTAATGATAGTAGATCATCATAGTTGGTGAATTCCCTAAGAGCCAGTTTCACTTTTAAAAATTTGGTTAGTGCATATATGTAACTGTAACTGAGATTTGTATTGAGGCTCAGATGTTTATATCTCCTCCTACTTCTCTGATACTTCTGTTTAATATTTTCTCTGATTCTATTTTTCCTACATACTCCTTAAATATTGACATTCCAGAGTTTCCATCATGAGGCTTTTCTTTGTTCACATTATCCCTCATTTCAGATAAACTTAATCCACTCTTAAGACTCTTGCAAAGACTTTAAAAAATATGGTTTTATAACACATAACATGAAATCTATCATCTTAATCATTTTTAAGTATATAGTTCAGTAAAGTATATACACATTGTTGTGAAACATCTCCAGAATGTTTTCATCTTGCCAAACTGAAACTCTATACCCATTAATCTACAACTTTCCCATTTTCCCTCCTCCCCACTCCTGATAACTACCATTCTACTGTTTCTATGAATTTCACTATTCTAGGGACTTCCTATGAGTAGAATCATAGGGTATTTTTCATTTTTTGACATTTGACATTTTTTGGCTTATTTCACTTATAATGTCCTCAAGATTTATCCATGTTATAGCCTGTGATGGTATTTCCTTCTTTTTTAAAGCTGAATACTATTCCATTGTATGTATATACTACATTTTCTTTATCCATTGCTGTTGATGGGCATTTGGGTTGCTTCTACTTCTCTGCTATTGTGAATTGTGGTGCTGTGAATATTGGTATACAAACATCTCTTAGAGACCCTGCTTTCAATGATTTTGGATACATACCCAGAAGTGAGACTGTTGGATCCTTTGGTAGTTCTGTTTTTTCCAAATACCTTTTTTTTTTCCTAAGAAAGAACAACATGGGGGTAGAGAGGGGCAGAGGGAGAGGGAGAGAGAGAATCTTAAGCAGGCTCCACACCCAGTGCGGAGCCTGACATCGCACTCGATCTCATGACCCTGAGATCATGAACTGAACCAAAATCAAATCAGACGTTTAACTGACTGAGCCACCAGGCACCCCTTTCCAAATACTTTTAAAGTAGATGACTCATGGCTCCAAACTCGGTATCTTGAACTCACACATTTTCGATTCTTAACAGTCTGTTGGACATCTCTGTATGAATGTCCCATACTTCAAAATCATCAACATGCCTAAAACTGAAGGCCTCAGATCCTGTCTTCACCAGCCTGTCCCTTTGCTCATGTTTTTGGGTTCATGGCATACATTCATTTATTCATTCATGTGTTCAGTATATGTTAACTCACACAGCCTAGGGATGAGGCACTGTTGGTGTTGAGGACACATCAGTGAACAAACTAAAGTCATTTGGGTCTCACATTCTAGTGAGGGAAGACAGATAACAAACAGGGAGACAAATAAATAGGTAGAGTGTCATGCATAGCTAGAGGAGTTCACTTTTTAGATAGGATGGCTAGGGAAGGTCTCTCTGAAATGACCTTTGAGTAGAAACCTTACTGAAGTGCGGGAGTGAGATATGTGGATATCTGAAAGAAGAGCATTGCAGGCAGAAGGAAGAATAAGTATAAGGGGTTTAATGTGGGAGCATATTTCACTTGTTCAAGAAATTGTAAGGAAATCAGCGACTAGAGTTAGTGAACCTCAGGGATAGTGGAAGAAGATGATGTCAGAGAAGGAGCTGGAGCCAACTAACGTAGTCTTTAAGGTCAGAATGAGGTCTTTGACCTTTACTCTGATGTTATGGGAAGGCATTAGAGTAGGGAAAGGGTTTTGACTTGACATTTGTAAGTATCATGCTGGCTTCTGTGTGAACAGGCAGTAAGCAAGTGGGGCAAAGATAGAAGCAGGGAGACCAGTTTGGAGACTATTGAAATACCAATCCAGAGGAGAGATGATGGTTTAGGCTAGGGTGGTAATAGAAAAGATTAGTCAGATTCTACATTTTGGAGGTAGAATAAAGAATTTCTCATAGGTCAGATGTGGAATGTAAGAGAAAGGAATTGAGGATGAGTATATGATTTTTGACTTGAGCTATGGAGTCTATAGAATTGCTTGCCAGTTGTGATGATTGGGAGGACTGGAGCAGGAACTGCCTATACAGTCATCCAAGCAGAAGCCTGGGCATCATTCTCAACAATTTTCTTTTCAATTCGTATTTCACAGTGCTGACCAAATGATGTTCCTTCCTGAAGGGCAAATTTCAGTTGCAGCAGTTGCCTGCCCATTATCTTCAGGTTAAGTAAAACTTTTAATGACTGTATTTATACTGCTTCTCATAATCTAACTCTTGCTTACCTTTCCAACTAGCTCCTCATTGCTTCCTGACCCAAACCTTTGCTGAAGCCACACAGAACTACTTTCCACTTCCTGAACAGACTTACCACCCCCCCCAATTTTTTTTTTCCCTTCTCCCTGACTGCTCTTACTCAGCTTTTTACCCCAGAAGAGCCTTGCTTTAACACTTGGTTCAAATATCACCCCTTCTTCCCAGCTTTTTTTCCTGGCATTCAAATTACTTCTTCTCTTTTGCCTTCATATAGTATCTTATATATTCCTCTCTTGAAGGTTATAATAAATGGAAGGAAGAGTCATCAGCTTTTCAGTCATACAATAGAGTACTTGAAGAGGGCTTAGAAAAGGGTCATCATAGTGATTAACGTATTTGGAAAGTAAGAATTTGAAAGAACATTTAGAATAATTTAAATATAGTAGATTATTGGAAACAGTCTGTTACAGATACTTACAGAAAATCAAATAATTATTTATGAAAAAGAAAAAAAAGATTTTCCTTTCTGGCCCAGAAAGAAAGAAATCTATCAACTAATAATATATATGATTTTATATATATATAAAATGGTGTTAAGCATCTTTTTGAGGCCTCATTGGCTTTCCACCATAATTTCATTGTCTTTCTTTAGAACTCTACAATTTAGTGTGGACACTTAAATCTACTACTTTTTTTCTCTGGCCTTTTACTTGCATAGCTGAGAACGTTCCATTCCAAAATGGAATGTCCCCCAGTTCCTGGCACAGAGCTTCTAAAATCCTTATAATTTCTTAAGTGATAAGAATCTAGTGGTATCTTTTGTTCTAATATTTGGTTTTTGACCTTGGTTCCTGTTGTAGAACTCCTAAATCCCTTGGAATATCCTGGGTGATAGGAGTGTTTTTTGTTCTATTGAGGAGACTTTTGGCTCCTGGATAGCTTCAGGATGGGGGCTGATCACCAGAAAGACCAAACCATGATTAGAAGCTTGGAGCTATCATTCCTACCCCCATCCTCCAGGAGGGGGAGAAGGACTAGAGATTGAATTAGTGATTGTTCATGCCTATGTACTGAAGCCTCCATAAAAATCCCAATAATATAGGTTGGGAAGCTTCCAGGTTGGTGAATACATGAAGATGTGGGGAGGGAGAGTGTGCCCAGAGAGAGCATGGAAGCTCAGCATGCCTTCCCACGTGCCTTTCTCCAGGTGTCTCTTCTATGTGGCTCTTCCTGAGTTATATCCTTTTATAATAAGCCAGTAATCTAATAAGTAAAATGTTTTCCTGAGTTCTTTGAGCCACTCTAGCAAATTAATTGAATTGAAGAGAGGGTTGTGGGAACCCCTGATTTATAGCCAGTAGGTCAGAAGCACAGGTAACAGCCTGGATTTGTACTTAGCATCTGAAGGGGGAGTAAGCTTGTGGGACTGAGTCCTTAACTTGTGGGATCTAATGCTGTCTCTAGGTAGATCGTGTCAGAATTGAGTTAAATTGTAGGACACCTAGCTGGTGTTGCAGAATTGCTTGATGCATAGAAAACCCACACATCTGGTGTCAGTTGAAATAGTGTTGTTTGTAGTAGAGTATTGAGAGTAGAGTAGACACACAGGATAGTGTTTCATCCTCATATAAGGTAAAAGGTGAAAAATCCACAAATGATGGCTGTAGAATGATGGGCTCTTCCAGAACTTCTCATTGGCTCTACTCAGGGTAAAAACATGAGGAGGGGATGATTTTGTGAATTTAGCATGGACACTTAAATCTGCTACTTTTGTTGTTTCCTCAGTACCCAGAATAGTTCCAGGTGAGTAACTAAATATTTGTTGGGTGGGTTAATGTTGGAATGAATGAGTGAAATATTTGGATGAATGAATGAGATGTATGAGTGCTATGTAAGTACAACAAAATGGGAAATCATTGAGACTTTTAAAGCAAACCAAGAAACAGACTCTTACCTATAGAGAAAAAACTGCTGGTTACCAGAGGGGAGGTAGGTGGGGGATGGCTTAAATAGGTGATGGGGATTAAGGAGGGCACTTGTGATGAGCACTGGGTGATGTAAGTGTTAAATCACTAAATTGTACACTGAAGCTGATACTACACTGTATATTAACTAACTGGAATTAAATAAAAATTTGAAAAAAAGAAAAATCATTGAGAAAAAGGTGGTGTGAGTCAAATTTTCTTGAAGAAAATGATTCACATCTGGGTCTTCATTTCCATTAGGCAACAGTAGACATTCCTTCCTTCATGATCCATTTGTCTTTCACATTACAATTAGTTGTTTCTGTAACTGCCTGTCCTGGGAGGAACATGTCTTGTCATTTTTGTTTTCCCTCTGGTCCTAAAACACTGTGTTCAGTGAATAAAAGAATGAATGAATTTGAAATGCTGGAAAAGAGAATGTTCTGTATAAAGGATGAGAGTATGATTGGATGAGAGAAAGTCTGGGTTTGTTGGAAGAATTCACTTGATGGCAAGATCAGAGCTGTGAATGCTAAAATACTAGTACTTTGTGGGTCCGAAGTTTATTTTTTAGGCATTTTGAAATTATTTGACTCTGGCATGCCATAGAGTAATAATTTCAAATTGAATAAGAGTATACTAATTTAGAAAGTATTTTTCTATATTTTAAGTATTTTTAGGAGATGGAAAAAGTGGTTAATAGACACAACAAAGCAAGTATTACTGGGGCATCTGGGTGGCTCATTTAAGTGTCTAACTCTTGATTTTGGCTGGGGTCATGATCTCAGGGTCTTGAGATCAAGCTGTGCATCAGGCTCTGTGCAGGGGGTGGAGCCTGCTTAAGATTTTCTGTCTCCCTCTCCCTCTCCCCCTCCGGAAAAAAAAAACCCAGTATTACAATAATTATTATTTTCCTAGTTTCACAGGCTTCCCAAACATGTGGGATATGTAGAGTTGCCTATATTTTTAATTCTATCAACTAATAATATATATGATTTTATATATATATATATATATATATATAATGAAAGTGTGTTTATCATTTCTATTTTCATAAAATTCTAAATACTGTCTTTTTCTATTTGTTTATAAATTCTTATAACTTAAATGTATTAAGTATTTAGTTTTACTGATCTGTAATCAGTAATTTGGAAATTGGCCAGGTGAGGAGACTGCTAATAAGAATAAAGCTGATGATATGGGGCACCTAGGTGGCTCAGTTGGTTAAGTATCTGCCTTCAGCTCAGGTCATGATCCTGGAGTTCTGGGATTGAGTCCCACTTTGGGCTCTCTGCTCAGTGGGGAGTCTACTCTCTCTCCCTCTCCCTCCCCCTGCCCCCACTTATGCTCTCTTTCTCACTCACTCTCTCAAATAAATAAAAATCTAAAAAGAATAAAGCTAATCATAATGCTTTGATATAATCATTGAAGCATCACTGAAGAAATGTCTGGAAAAATGGTCTGTTATTAACTAATCTGTATTATACTGAGAGTAATGAGTATTATACTGCTATTCCTATTTTTATACTTTCACACTATTTCAAGAGTTAGTGTACTTTATTTCCCATGTATTTCTTAGCCTTTTATAATTTAATTTTTAGTAAAACTTAAAAAAATATGTCTAATAATCTCTTAGGCCTCATATTATTAGACTATTCTCACATTTTTCAGTTTTGTCTAATCCTTCCTTGTAATACCTTCTTTGCCCCTTCTATGACATATTCCTGGTCTTTCCCTCATATATAATCCTTCTACTTTTATTGTTTTGTTTTTGTCTTTAGCTTTCTCTCCTCTAATTCTTAAATGTATGAATTCCCCAAGACTCTATCTCTGTCTCAACTTCTCTTCACCAAAGAAGAAGGCTTATTAGGGGGGAGGGAATTAAAATATTTTTAGGGCTGCTTTTATTTGCCTTTAAACATGTATTGTTTTACTTAACCTGGCTCTGAATTTTTAAATTACTTTTTGTCTCCATTTGGATATTACCTGAACTGCTTATAGTAAAATTAATTGTTTAATATATTTTTGTCCTTGCTAGAAGGCAAGCTGTGTTACATCCATTAGTATATCTTCATTGCCTAGCCCAGAGCTTGGTATATAGGTGGCAATTAATTCATACTTGTTAAGTAAACAAATGATATCCTACTGTCACTTTGAAGTTAACATGTTCAAAATTGAACTCATCTGAAATTTTCCTTTGCTTCTATACCTACTCATTGTTCAGTGTTCAGATCAAATGCCATCTTTTCTGAAACTTTCCTTAATCTTCACAAAAATCTCTCTCCCTATTCTATATTCCTTTAGCAAATTATACTTTTATTGTACTTTCATTCTGGATTACATTTTACATATTTATGTACAAAATAGGTTGAGGTCAGGGACTTTCTACCCCAAAACAAATACATTATTTAACATGATCTAAGGTCTTAGAAAAGGAAAGTGGAGGTGTGTCACTGTTCCTTCCGCATAGCATTGCCTTCTACCCCATCTTGCTACTTTTCCCTTATCCTTCAGTCTTTTTTTTTTTTTTAAGATTTATTTATTTATTTGAGAGCGATAGCGAGGGAGAGAGAGAATATGTGTGCACGTGCACGAGCAGGGGGAGGGGCTGACGGAGAGGATCTTTAAGCAGACTCCTGCTGAGCATGGAGCCCTTCATGGGGCTTGACCTCACAACCCTGAGATCATGACCTGAGCCAAAACCGAGAGTCGGATGGTAACCGACTGAGCCACCCAGGTAACCCCGCTTATCCTTCAGTCTTAATTGAGACCTTATTTCATCTAGGAAGCTTTCTGAGCCTTGGTCAGGTGTTGACTGTGTGGCTTTTGTTTTTGTATTTGTTTTTTAAAGATTTATTTATTTTTTCTTTAGAGAGAGAGAGTGTGGGGAGGGGCAGAGGGAGATGGGCAGAGAGAATCCTCAAGCCGACTCCCTGCTGAGCACAGAGTCCAACCTGGGGCTCGATCCCAGGACCCAAGATCATGACCTGAGCTAAAATCAAGAGTTGGTTGCTCAACCGACTCAGCCACCTAGGCACCTCTGTTTTTGTATTTTTTTGTACTCCTCTAGCATCATTAATTTAACAAATAAGTATTGAGTGCTGTTTAGTGCCTGTGTTGTGCTAGGCAACTGGGATAAAGTAAAGAACAAAATTGTTATTATCTTGTCTGTCACATAGCCTACACCCTACAGAGAAAAGCAGACATAAAACAAATAATCACCAAATAAGTAATTAACAATTACTATGAAGGAAAAGCACAGAGTTCTATGTGAGAGTAAGCCTATGTAGATGGGGGGGGTTGATTAAGAATTCTTTGAAAAAGTATATCTAACAAATTTCAGTTATGATGATTAAGATTTAGCCAGACAAGAAATGGGGAAAAGGCATTTCAAACAAACATAGTATCTTCAAAAGACCTAAGAAATAGAAGAACTTGATGCCTTTGAGGAACAAAAAGACAGGCCCATTTTGGCTGAGGAGATAGTATTATCTCATTATACAGATGAGGAAACTGAGGCTCAAAGAGGTTCAGTGAGTATAGAACATACTAAGGTCATAAAATTAATAAGTGGGAAAGTCTGGATTCAAATCTTGGACTTTGTAAATCCTTAGTATTCTTTCCATTATACCTTGGCATTCCCGAGTGAAAATTTGAACAAAGTCCCTCCAAACTCTGGTATTTTGTTTCTTTTCCAACACCATAGAAAATTCTTTCACTATTTTCTATTTTTTAGCAAAGGAGATATTTGTATGTGGAGCTGTTGATGTCAAAACAAAAGGGATAATTGATCTGGCAGTAGGCAGAGATACTTCCATTGAATATGTGGCTTTGAAAACCCATTTTAGCATTTGTTTGACTCAAAGGATTTATGAGCCCCCAGAGTTGTTAGGGTTCTGTGGAATCCACTGCCTATATTAATCTGTGGATATCTTTGGTTTTTGCCAGTGGAGCATTACAACTCTCAAAATTCATAGCAAGCATCTTACATTCTGCTTTATTTCCATTTAACAGAATAACATTGTAAACTTGGCCCACTTCTGGCAAATATTTAAGTTAATGTTTCACAAAATACACAAACTCCTTTTGGGAATTGATTTCTAGGCAGCTGATAAAGCATTGAAGTGGTACCTTTCTTTTTTTTTTCTTTTTCATTTTGATGTGGACTTGGCTGGGCAAGGGGAGGGAAGAAGTTGTTATAGTGCAGAGGCAAATTTGGAAAGGCAAAGTTTTTTCCTCCAGAGAATCTTTGTTACCCTGCAGTGAACTGCCTACAATCCAGGATGTTGCAGCCTGCTTGTTTAGTAGCCTGCAAAAATGTCCATATCATGTCAGGTCTGTGCTATGTTCTAAGTAACTGGTGACTTGTTAGCTTAGAGACCAACTTGAGGATTGTTTTATATAAGGAAACTTCCCCCGTGATACTGCTGCCTCCTTTTGTAACCTGGTACAATCGTGGTATTGTGTTTATCAAAGAATTCTTGCCTCTATGTTTTTTCCTTCTAAATGTTCTTTTTACTAAGAATAATAATTATAACATGAAAGGATGAATTTATTTCCTGAGCTCATTTTTAAATTCTTATTGGAATTTTTCATTTGTGATTTTATATCTCGCTCCTCTCAATCTGAAGAAGGAAATAAGTTAAAACTATTATTTTAAGGTACTGCTTTTACTTGTTCTGACATTCTTAAACATTGGTTTTTGTGGGTGTTTTGCTTGAATGAAGACTGTGGAATTAAGCCCTTTATGACTCAAGATTTGGGGGTATTAAAAGCCAAATGCATGTTTTTTTGTTTGTTTTGCTTTTTTTTTTTAGTTTCCCAAAATACGGTTTTATTATAGTAAATAGAGAAACATTTTAGAGAATATTTTGTGTTATTAAGGAAACATTTAATATTTTGTTTAAATTTTATATTATTTTAAAAGCTTTTATTTATCTGACAGAGAGACCAAGAGAGCACAAGCAGGGGGAGCAGTAGAAGGAGAGGCAGAAGCAGGCTTACCGCGAAGCAGGGTGGGGCTTGATCCCAGAACCCTGGGATCATGACCTGAGCCGAAGGCAGACACTTAACCATATGAGCCACCCAGGCGCCCCCTAAATTTTATTTTTCAAAGTATACTTATTTCCCTGTACAGTGTTCTCCACCCCACACCTCCCTGAGCATTTTTCTGTTTTGTTTTTTTTTTTTAAATGGTCTTCTCTGTTTTTTGTTTGCAGGCAGCTATCAATGGTGTAATACCCCAGGAAAATGGCATTCTACAAAGGTATGTTATAAAGTGCCTGATGGTAGGATGAGAATTTAGCCAAGCAAAAAAAAGACAATTGTTAATTTTTTTGTTTAACTTTTTGATAGAGCATTTGCTCTTTGGTGTAGAAGCTCTATTAGTTACTGTTCTTTCAGACAATTTTATTATATCAGTTTCCTAAAGTTTCCAGCTTTTAACTGTATAAGATTATTTCAAAATGAGTGATACTATTTTTAATGGTGGTTTTATTTTATTTTTAAAAAAGCTTTTCAAGGGCATCTTCTAATTCATAAAATGGAAGGAACTGAATCCCTGTAGCTCTAGAGCATGGTTATTATCTACCTATCCAGGCTTTATCTTTAGCCTTACTACATTGTTTTTTTATTCACTTTTGGTTTCTAAATTAAGTATATGATAATTTGGAACAATTTGAATAAGTCCTTAATTGATGAAACTTCCCAAAGCACTGAACTGTTTCACCTGAAGAATGCATTGTTAACATGTGGAATGGTCTTCATGGTTTTGTGTCATTGCCGGAGGGTAAAATTGGAAGATGATACCAAGAGAACTATAAATTACAAAATAATTCCTTAAATTAGAAATAACTTTTCATAAGTTTTCTTTCCTTAAAATTGGAGACTGGTTTGGATTAAAAGAGGACACTATAGAGGTAAAACCATTCCCACTTCCAAGTGTAATTACTTGATTTTTCCCCCCTCTCAGTTCAAACTTTGGCTTGAATTTTGGTGGCTAGGATTTCTAAGTCACTGAAGAATGATCTGCTAAGTGCAGATGAGGCAAACAGAAAGAGCAGAACTAGGACTGAGGTTGTTTTGGAGAGGAAGAAAAGTGCTATTGCAAAACCATCAAAAAATTCACCATGAACTGCAAAATGTGCTATACCTTATAGGAAACTGTGTATATTTAGAAAGGAAGCAAATTCTGTTTGGTACTTGTACTACCCTTAGTAATTAATAGACCTGTTCCCCACCTTTTTTAAAAAACTGTCAGAAAAAATTTCATCCAGAGTAAATGTGACTGATTTCCAGGGTCTGTACCAATTTTTTTTTGTTGTTGTTGTTGTTGTTCAAAAGCATTCAGTTTTATTGAAACCCTTGTCTAGAAAGCAAACCAGGTGATTATAGGAACTTCCTTTATGATCATTTTTTTTCTTGGTTTAGAAAGTTTTAGACTTCTAAATATGGTTCCAGTTTTATTCTTGAGTAAATGTTATTCCACTTTCTGTTCCAAAATTTTTGCTTGTTAAACCCTTGTGGATTCAGCTTCTGGGTTCTGAGTACATATTGGATACATCTTAAAATTAACAGTATTTTGCTGTGGGTGAACTCTAGAAATTTCCTCATCCCTGGAAACATCCCATCTCTCCTGTCACTAATGATACTTTTTGCTTAATATTTTATAAGTAGAGATTCAGCACTAAATTGATTTCTAAAACTATAAAATTTGGAGTTTAACATTCATCAGAGTAGGTTTTTGTTTTGTTTGCTTGTTTAATTAAAGGAATGAATCATATGTGCATAGAAGAAAATCGGTTGTATCTAGCAATAGTCTTCAATTCTCTCCCTTCCTAACTTGTTATTTAGGTTTGAAATCACTGTGGACTTGACATAACTGAAAATTCCTCTTGTGTGTCTCCTAACCAGAGGAAAATGAAAGAGGGCTCTTTGTTGCTTTCTCATTGGCTTAACACTGAAAGTGGAAGACTTAATAGTACGAATGGTATATGTAGGTAGTTAAAAGGATTTTTGTTTTGTATGTTTGACTTTTGTAGTGTAGTCTGTGAATGCAGCTGACTCTTAATTTGTCATTTCATACTTCGACAGAGGAAAGCACTACCAAAAAGATTTTTTAATATGAATTATTTTTGGACGGAGAAGAGCCCAACCCATGTACTTTATAGCTTTTCTTGAAATCAGATTTTTGTGTGAATTCAAAAGTGGGAATATGGTTTTTAATGTTCCCATAAAGTTCAAAGCAAAGAAACTAACAGTTTTTAAATGCTTAAGGCACTGTGCTAGGTAATTGATATATTTTTCATCATTTATTACTTACTATAACCCTTAAGAGATTCATATTTCATAGTGAGGAAACTTAAGGTTAGAGAGTTTACATAGATTTGTCCAAGCTCACAAGTGTAGTACGTGGTGAAATCTGTATTGTCTCATTTTAAAAGCCATGCATTTTTTGATACCACTCTGCCCTATTCAAGGTCAGCAAACTAGTCATGTCATACCTTTTTTTAAAAGATTTTTTTCCTTTGGGTAAAAAAGTTGGAATTTAATACATGTGTATAAGATCTTTCTCCCATAGCTTTATTTTACAGTTACTATTTTAGTTGTAAGCAAGTAAAGGCAGATATTATTATCCCTCATTTTACAGGTAGAGAGAATAAGGCATGAAGTGACTTGGCCCAGATGATACAGCATGATGTTGATGGAGTCAGGATGTAAGCAAGTCTTCTGCCTCATCCTCCAAGGCTTATTTCACTAGACATACTGCTAATACAACATTTTATATACTGTGTGACTTATGCTGTCATAAATGTAAGCCATTCAGTCATAGAACGTCAAATGTGTGCATGTTTATTTACTACATCTTGGTATAATATTTTATTTATTTAGCATATTGTCCAGAGCCTTTTTAAACATTATTTCTGGAGACAGTTATTGTTAGAAGGAAGTGCTAATGAATTACTTGTGTTAGTAGAAAGCACGTGCTATATTTTCTAAAAATTTTATGAATCAGTAGTATAATTTTCTTCATTGACTAAGTGGATAGTGTTTGTCAACTCATATTTATTTTTTTGACCCAGACAGTCTGTATGTTTCTTTGTCCAATTGTTTAATTCATTGAGGGAACCTAGAGAAGACTAGGCATTTTTTTTCTAGTTATTCGCTATTAGGTTTTCAGAATATATAAATGCTGAGGTTTTTGATACAGATAATATCCATTTTGGTCAATTAGTTTCTATTTATTGTCTTTTCTGATGCTCATTTAAGATCTGATTTTTTTCTAAAGACAAATTTATCTTTAAAACACATAAGTGTTTTTGTTTTGTTTTTGTACCTAGAAATTTTACCTTGGGATGGATTTTTAAAAATTGAAATAAACATGTACAGAGTTTCTGTTTGCTTTGTTCATTGCCTTCCAATGACGTGTGGTTTGTAGAGCAAAGTTGACTGAGGATAAATACACTCCTTTAGTTGATGTTTAAATCTAAAATAGATTTCTCCATAGAGTTTCCCTTGCCAGTGTCTATTTTTTTTTAATTATTGATTAATTAGAAAAGAATAGTGAATAGATCAGATTATAGAATGATATCTTCATAGATGAAAAGTCTTAAAAATACTTTTTTTTTTAGTCAACAATTTTGGATGTGTTTGTACTCTATGGATACCATTGAACATTAGTCAAAATTGATAGGATCATTAACTGGTAGTCTCTTTTTTTTTTGGATTGTAAATTCATTATTTTTTATTGATCTTGAAATAAAATAATTATAGCCAATAAGAAAATTCTCAAGTGAAAACTTTCTAAAAGATTCTCTTGGGTTGACAACACCAAATAGCCTGCTATGATTAGAAATGTTAAACTGTCTCCTAGAGTTAGGGTTTGGTAAAGAAAAAAAAGGCACACTAGGGTGTTTCAAACACAGGGAATTTCATATAGGGAATCAGTTCCAGAGATGTGGAGCAGGTTGAAAGAGCAAAAAGGGAATACTGAGACAATTCAGATATAATGATGTCAGGAAACAGCTGGGCCAGCAGGCCCAGCTGTGGGTGGGGTGGTCTGCTGTGCTTGAGGAAAGGTGCATAGGGCAAGAGCAGATTTACAGCTGCAGCATCCTCTGAGTAGGGTGGGCACAACCCAGACTGTGTGGACTGGGTCCAGGGTATTGCAGGAAGCCTGCTCTAGAACAGGTCTGTCTGGGAGAGCCCCCCTGCTAACCACTAAAGGGCACAAAGTCACTTCTAGTATTAGAAGAAAAAAGGAAAGTTATTGGGAGAGATTGAGGTTAACAGGACTTTGAAGCCCACAGGAAGGGCCCTAGCAACTTGACCCTAGACATAAGAGAAAGAAGTCCTGCTCAGCTGATACTAGTACCTCTGCAGGCTGCAGAGGCTTGTTTTGAAGTATTGAAAGATGCTAGAAGCTAACACCAGTGGCTGATGCTAAAACAAAGTGGGTGTCATTGTTACAGTAATGTCACTGCTAGGTCACTGGTGTTAAGATCAAGGTGCAAAATTGTAAGAAGAAAATTTTGTGTGTGTCTGTGCACACACTTCTGTGCTGCTACATTTTTGTTACTGTTACTGGTCATGAGGCCATGATTAATATTTACCAGTTTCTTCTTCCGCTCTTTATATTCCCTCTGCCAGCAACTCAGATAGTCAAGTTTCTTTAGTTGGTGGGACATCTCAAACATTCATTCTTAAACAGTCAGAATCCTCAGTGAACCAGCCTTTTTTAAATTGGTTGTAGTTTTCCACTAACTCATAATTGGACATGCCCCAGAAAATAGTCCATTGTATAACAGCAACCCAGTTTTTTCTTGGTAATCAGGACCTCCCACCTCACTTCGTATTCCCTTATTTTGCTAGTTGATTAAGTAATGTGAAGAGTAGAAAATGGCCAAGTGGCATTCTCAGGTTCTAATTCTAAGAAAAGTATTGTGGAAACATTACATACTTGGGAACCATGACCTCTGAACCACCAGAGCCCAAAGTAGCAGGAAGCAAAAATTCTGTTAAGTTATTAGGAGTAATAAAAGGAACCACTACTGACACTTAATTCTCATACCCATGTTTTCTGGCAGTATGAGAAATATCACTGTGTTTTGGTCACTGATATAAAGCATATACTACATCCTTTAAGGTGGAGACGCAAGTTTTGAGTATGTTGTCTCCTAACAGTCTTCAGCAGGACAATTCACTGTTCTGACAACTAGGTGCTTCTGGCTAACAGTATATACGAATGATACTAGCACTACACTTCTTTTGCTGTGAAATTAGTTCCTTGATTAGAACCAGTGTTGTGTTTGAAGCCTTAGATCAATAAGGCGTTCCCTCAGTACATGAATGGTGGTGCTGGCAGAAGTATTGCTTTCAGGGAAGTCAATTTTATATCCAGAAAAGTATCTTTTTAAGGGAGAACATATTGTTCCCTCCTCCATGATAGAAATGATCCATTACCAGATCCCCAAGGAATGATGCCATATTGGGGACTCAGTATTAGTCTCTGTTGCTTGCAGTTTAGACACTTGGTAGTTTCCCTAGCCAGATTCAGACTTGGTAAGGGGGAATTGATGTTGTATCTGTGTCTAACCTCCACTCCTATTGGCATGGCCACATTATATATTAATGCAATTAATATATAATTAATATAAGCTGACTTACATCAATAGAACAATGTCGTCTTATGCACATTGAGAGCCTCTTTTTCCAGTGGATAGCCTGTAGGCAACATCCCCTGCAGAAACATATATTCACATTTTGTGTCCTTTCTGAAAGTTCCGTTTTCATATCTTTTCCCCAGATTCCCTTGTCACCTAATTTTTCTTTTATTTTTTCCAAGTCCTGATCGGCTGGCCAACCTATTGTCTGTTGTCCATGGTTCAAATAGATTTGTACCTCAGGCAATCTCTTTCTAAATGAAAGTCAACCTGTGGTACAATCCCAAGTTCTCCCCACTAGGGGGCTTTTCTTTCACTACTGTCTTCCTGGGATATCTTTGGGGGCTGTAATGCTTTAGCAGTTTGTTTTTGGTTGGTATGAGCATGTATATTATATAAACATCTTTTCCTTTCCCAGTCCAAATCTTTTCTTCCTCATTTAACTTAGTTATCTCTTATTATCGATGGGAAGTGCAAGGTATAGCAACTGGCCTTTTACCCTGATTGCTTCTGATCACTGGACCCCAGAAACCTCACCAAGGTGGCAGGCCCCTGCATTTTTGTGGCACGTATCTTCTACTCTCTATCATACTTATGTCTTATCAAAGCACCCAAGTACTTACTACTCTTCTCTTCAGGATCGATTCACATTGTTATCAATGTAATGTTGTTTTATGGAATGTCTAAGTCATCAAGATCTCTCCAGACTAGATTGTTATGCTCAAGAACAGGAGAGTTGACATAATCCTCTGAAAAAGACAGTGAAGGTATATTGTTTACCTTGCTGGGTAAAAGTAATATGCTTGTCTTGCTGTTTGCAAATTAATATAGAGAAAAAAGTATATGCAAGATCAGTTACTTCCTGTTACTAACCCTTCCTACATAGTAACCCTAACTCCACGGATCAGGAAGTCAATATAGAATGTCTGCTGGTTACTGAGTATGTCTCTTTCGGTTATGCATTCAGAATCTGGAGAAGAAATTGCAGGGTAGGTTGACAGATTGTTTGAACATGGTATGTGTGGATTTGGGCCCAAACTTCATTTACCACCATAGTCTTCCACTCTTATATCCCCAGGAATTAATATCAGTTTAGAGTTAGCATCTAGTAATCCCCTAAAATTTTAAGATACTTTCCTTTTATCAGTACACAAACAACCTAGTAAATGGCTGCAGGCCTCTTAGGAAAAGTCTTAAAGGAAAATTCCCAATGCATATGTGTGGCTCTGTTGCATTGTCTTTGTGGGGATCAGGGACTTTATGTCTCTGAAACAACTTGTGTTTGGAAACTGAGAGTGACTATGACTGTCCATTGTGTTATGGACATTAGGTTTTAGGCTATCAGGTCTAGGGTTTCTAATGTTTTTAGATCAAGTAATATTTTAGTCAGTTGACTTTTAATTTGGTTCCTTAGAAATAATCATGTTCTGGGGTGCCTGGGTAGCTCAGTTGGTTAAGCATCCAACTCTTAATTTCAGCTCAGATTGTGATCTCAGAATCATGAGATTGAGCCCTTTGTGGGGCTGGGCATGGAGACTGCTTAGGATTCTCTCTCTCCCTCTCTCTCTGTCCCTCTCCCCCACCATGCTTGCTTTCTGTCTCAAAGAAGAAAAATAATAATTATGTTCAGTTAAACACTTCTAAAGATCTCTGCAGGTTGAAATCTTCTGATTGCCACTTCTTATCTATGCTGTCCATTAACATAATTGCTCCTACCTTTTTCTTACTAAATTCTGCCATTTGACCTGAGCACTTTGGGATCTCATGCCCATTAAGGAAACTTACTCAGTGGTGTCATCTCATCATGTCATTCCCAACCCATGGAAGACAGCCACTACAGTTTTTCAAGAATGCAGACCTCCCCCAACTCTTACTAATGTATTTCTTAATACTTTAGTGCAATGTCCTCTGGGACCTCATGGATGATGTAGTAGGAGGATGTATGTATGTTCAGATTGTTCATGGTAAATCCCCTCGAGCATTCTTATTTTTCTAAGCATCTGGATTTCTTCTACATTTTGCCAGGAAAGTTTGGGCATTTCATCCTCATTAAATGTAGACTCCTTTGGGACTTAAGTTTCATTCAGTCAACAAGCAAACTATTAGAGGACTTAGAGCTGCTTAAGCAAACATGTTATATTTGGCTCTATCCAAACTCTTTTGGTCAAATTCACTTCAAATTCATTTCCTTACCTATTCCCTAGGTTTTTGCTTTATCAAAATCTTACAATTATTTTGGATATAAGCCCTCTCTCAGTTAAGACATTGTACTTATTCTCTTGGAGCATGCCTAGATCTTATTTTAGAGGCAGTAAGGAATGGTGGGGGTAGGTTTTGACAATAGGCATCCCTTTTCAAGGCAATGGTCCAAGTAAGAGCATTACCAGTTTTTTTTTTTTTTTTAAGATTTTATTTATTTACCAGAGAGAGAGAGAGCACAAGCAGGGGGAGTGGGAGAGGGAGAAGCAGGCTCCCTGCTGAGCAAGGAGCCCGATGTGGGACTCAATCCCAGGACCCTGGGATCATGACCTGAGCTGAAGGCAGACATTTAACGACTGAGCCACCCAGGCGCCCGAGCATTACCAGTTTTCAAGCAAGAGGAGGCTAACTTCAGTCATGGGAAGAGGAGTTGTTTCTGTTTACAAAAGAGGTTCAGAGGGACTCTGTGGGTTCAAGATTATAACTTCATCTGAATCCACTTGGGAGTCCCTATTCTACATTTTAGGGTCCCACTCCTTCTAAAACAGTGCTGTAATTTTCACAACAGAAGCTTAGAAAGAATATGTACTCAGCTTTCACTGTAGTTATTTAAGCTGCAAAATTACATTTTATGTATGATTCTCAGTAGGATCATACCTGGAGGACGGGAAATAAGAAAGTGCTACTTCAAAAGCTCTAGCTTTCTTACCATGGCTTGAACTGAAAGTTAATAACCCAAAGTGTTTCATTTTCTTCTCTTAAGCTTTCCAGAAGCAGCCAGCTCATTTATTGTCATTATTACTACCGTAATGGCCAAGTCAAATAGTCATTTGTCCCCTTAGGCACTTGTTTTAATAGGTATGTGATCATAATGAACTATAAGTGGTAATTCAATTAATCATTATGCCAGTGCATGATCACTAGTATCTCATTTTCCATTGGCAAGGAGCTCATCAGTGTATTGAAGGTCAAGGACATAATCAAACCAATTCCTGAATCCTGTTTCTGGGACACCTCCATTACCAAAAAAAGTTTGGGTATTTCAAGTTTAATGTAGGATTGGTTACACAGGTGTGGAAGACTAAAAGAGCAAAAAAGTAAAACTGAAGTAACCTATGTATAATAACTGCTTCAGGAAGTTACCACTCTTTGGTCTAGGTCAAAGGGATTAACAGAACTTTGACGCTCTGAGGAGTCCCTTGGACCTGAGTGAGGATCAGGCTGCTGTGGAATGCACACTCTCTAGCTGCTATTGGTGTCTGAGGGGATGTCAAGAAACTGGTTATATGAATACTGAAAAAAGCCAGGAGACTGAAAGCTACAGGATGATACTGATAGAAGTATATGCAAATAGGAAGAAGGAACGCTTTCCTCCTCTCTGGTAACAAATGATCTCTATCTAATAGTATCCCCTATTTGCAGAATCTATTGGGGAAACATGCCAGAGGACAAATAGAATTTTGCAGAATGCTAGCCCCAGCATCACACAATAGACTACAGAAGGATGAATTTGTAGTTAAGAAAACAGTAAGTCAGGGACCAGCCTATTAACTTTAGCTGTTTTTCCGAGGTTCTGAGAAGTTGTGACAAAATTTAGAGATACGAAATATCATTGCACACATTCTCTTCATAGATACTTTGGATTCCAATAGTGATAGTCTTTCCTGCTCTGGACATTTTCTTTTCCATGTCCTACTTCTAAGATTACTTTTCTTGAATCTAACAACTGGGAGAAAGTATAGGTTTTTGTCTTTGGATCAGTGATTACTAGAGTATCTGAACTCTTGTCATTTTCACACTTTCTTGGCTATGACCTACAAAGAGAAATACCTGGAATCCAAAGCACACATATGCAAATATGTATCAGAATCAAAAGTTTTGGGAAACAGTACTTGGTCCTAATTATTAAGTGCCATGTACTGATCATTTGTATCCTATCCTATCCTATTCTTTAAAAGACGATCACAACTCAAAAAATCAATGTTGTAATCTAAATTTGGTAAACACTAATCAGAGCAATAATGTGAAGTAAATGTAAATATTTCTTTCCTGGCTTGTTGGTATCAATAGTGCTTATTTGTGTGTTTTTGGTCGTTCTTGTTTTTGTTCTTGTTCAGGTTCCCAATCTGTTGTTTTCCCTTAAATTTAGGGTGAGAAAAAAGATGTTTTAGAAATGAGCTTATAGTTTTGGTGGTGGTGGAACATATATACAAAATGATGTTTCAGTGGAAGCATTCCTTATGTTCTCTTCTTCCTTACTCCTCCCAGTGAGGGGGAAAAAAGTGACTATATATGTAAATTAAGTGAGAGAAAAACCAAATTCTTTAATAATTATTCCTTTACTCGTTAGTTAAATATTTAAGTACTTTCTCTGTAAAATCTTGAGCTCCAGGCAGAGGATAAAGCCATTAAAAACACAGATGTGAACTTTGCCCTTGTGGAACTTATATTCTCTGGGGGGTCCTAAATGTCAAATGATTAATACCAATTATAATTGGTAGTGGTGAGGAATTAGAACCAGTCTGAGGTAGTAAAACATGCTCTGAGTTGAAAAACATTCAATCTGAGATATGAAGGGTGGATATAATTAGCTAGAAGAAAAATGGAATATTGGTATGAGATGGGAAAGAAAGAATATTCTTTGAAGGAATAGTCTGTGTTCCCCTAGGAAATGGGAAGGATCAAGGTGAGATGGAGGAAATGAAAGGCTGTTATGGCTGTTAACAGAGAGATTGGAGATAGCCTAGCACAAGCTAAGGATGGGGAGGTAGATAGGATTTGGATCATATAGGGGCTTATACGCCTCTTTAGCTCTGTATGAAGAGCAGAGGGGAATATTGAAGAAAATGACATGAAGACATTTCTATAATTTCGTTTTTGTGGTGGTAAGGAATGACATGCAGGGGAACAAAGGAACATTCAGAGATTAGTTAGGAGGCTATTGCATCAGTCCACGTAAGAGGTGCTCGTGGCTTGTGCTAGGGTGTCAGCTTCAAAGGGGAAAGGTGGATGTCTTAACTAAAAGATATTTAGGAGGTAAAATTGAAAGGACTGACTAGATATGGGAGTTGTGAGAGAAGAAGGTATCAAGGATAATGCCAGAAGTTTCTGGCTTGGGTAGCTAATATGAGGAACAATGGAGGGAGGATCAGGCTTGGGGAAACATTAATGAGTTAAACTTTGGATATACTGAGTTTGATGTTTGAGATCTTATAGGTACCAGGCAGTGTGCTAAGCTTTTCATGTAAATACCTGATTTAATCCCTAGAAATGAGATAACTATTAAGTGAGCAGAACAAAGATTTTATTTTTATTTTTTAAGACTTAAACATGTTTAAATGTTATTAAGAAGAATCCAGAAGAGAAGGAGATGTTGCAGATACTGGAAAGGAAAAGCATACCATAATGTAAAGCTAATTAGAAGATGGTTTTAGAATGATGTTGCCTCTGTTTTATAGAAAGAGAAAAAGGGAGTACATGTGTGGGTTAGTTTGTGGATTTGATGTCAAAAAAGTAAGGGAATTTCATCTTGATGGCATCTGTTTTCTATGCAAAGCAGGAAAAAAATTATCTTTTAAGACTGAGTGGCTCAGACGGTTAAGCGTCTGCCTTCGGCTCAGGTCATGATCCCAGGGTTCTGGGATCGAGCCTCGCATCGGGCTCCCTGCTCTGCGGGAAGCCTGCTTCTCTCTCTCCCTCTGCCTGCTGCTTCCCCTACTTGTACACACTCTCTTTCTCCCTGTCAAAAATAAATAAAATCTTAAAAAAAAAAAAAAGGACTGAGGAGTACGATAGAGTGGAGATTTAAGGATGGTAAATTTCTGAGTTTTTTGGAAAGTAGAGTTAATCAAATAATGTTTCAGTAAGCAAATGAAAGTGAATGAAGAAGACACTGTTCTTAATTCAAAATTAATGTTTTATTAACATCATAACAACATATGGCAAAAATCTCATTAAATGCTAAATGATATGTATGATACTGCTAATAGACATAGAAAGGCAGGGATGGGAGGGAGAGTAATGTGGCTTTCAGTCACCAGGAAAGATTTTATGGAGGAAGTAAAACTTTAGTTAGGGCTTGATGCACAGGTAGGTAAATTTGATTGGAAGACCAACATAAGCCAAATATGGAATGGGTCCTTAGTGGTAATCTCTAATGATTTGGTTGATGATAATCTTTCTTTCTATGTCAATATTTCAGTGACTATGGAGGTGAGACTATACCAGGACCTGCATTTGATCCAAGTCACCCAGCTTCAGTTCCTGCTCCCTCTTCCTCTTCAGCATTTCGACCTGTAATGCCATCTAGGCAAATTGTAGAACGGCAACCTCGGATGCTGGACTTCAGGGTTGAGTACAGAGACAGAAATGTTGATGTGGTACTTGAAGACAGCTGTACTGTTGGTAAGGTTTTCCCTAGCATTAAAGCCTTCATAAACAATTTATTAGGTAAACCTTTAGTTTATATTCTTTTATTTTGAGTTGACTGCCAATAAGAAGGGAAAAAAGGCAAATTGAAACTGATATTTTCCATACAGATAATTATGCTGCGTTTTAAAATACTGCGTTGATACTGAGGCAAGTTTGAAAATAATTATTTTGTTCCACTTATATGGAATGGTAGAAAATGCTGTTTTAGGGCAGACGCAAATCAAACTTTTAAGTATATTGTGTATTATACCTTATCGCTGAAATTCATTCTGTTTTCATGCTATGGTTAATGAGAGATCAGAGAAAAGTTGGATAAGTGCTTCAATACTATCCTTTCAAAGGAAACTTAAGTGTATGACTGCCATTATTGGACAGATTTTACCTGATTTCTTTCTTTTCTTTGCTTTTTCTTTTTTTTTTTTTAAAGATTTTATTTATTTATATGATAGAGAGATAGCGAGAGAGGGAACACAAGCAGGGGGAGTGGGAGAGGGAGAATTAGGCTTTCCGCTGAGCAGGGAGCCCCTGTGGGGCTCCATCCCAGGACCCTGGGACCATGACCTGAGCCGAAGGCAGATGCTTAGCGACTAAGCCACCCAGGCGCCCCAACCTTTCCTTTCCTTTTCCTTTATCTTTCCCTTTCCCTTTCCTTTCCTTCCCCTCCCCCTTCCCCCTTCCCCTCCCCTTGCTCCTCCCCTTCACCTTCCCCTTCCCCATCCCTTTCCCCTTCCCCCTTTCCTTTCCAGATTTTACTATTTATTTGACAGAGAGAAAGAGAGCACAAGCAGGCAGGCAGAGCAGCAGGCAGAGGGAGGGGGAGAAGCAGGCTGCTGAGCAAGGAGCCTGATGTGGGGCTGGATCCCAGGACCTGGGAATCATGACATGAGCCGAAAGCAGACGCTTAACTGACTGAGCCACCCAGGTGCCCCTTTTTTCTATAGAGAAACTATGTTGAATTCATATTTGATTCAGATTACTTGACCCATTAATGGAATTTTGCCTTAAATCTAAATTCCAGATATTTCTGAAATCTTGCCTTTGTTTTTTTAAGGAAGATTCTTGCCTAATTTTATTTAATTTTTTAACTGAGGGCACTTGGGTGCTTAGTAGGTTAAGCATTCAACTCTTGATCTCAGCCCAGGTCTTGATCTCAGGACTGTGAGTACAAGCCCTGTGCTGGGCTCCAGCTGGGTGTGGAGCCTATTTAAAAAAAAAAAGAAGAAGAGGTATATTGCAGAGAAAAGCAAAACTGTTAAAAGATTGATCATTCTCAAACACTAATCAGATTGTTATTTCCTTACTTAGAAACTTTCCATTGGTTTAAGATAAAATTAAAATCTTTCACCATGGCCTGTAAGTCCCTGCTTGATCAGGCTCCTGCTACATCTCTGGTTTTCATCTGTTACCACTTTCATCCTTGCTCACCATGCCTGAAGTGTTTTGGACTTGTTTCAGTTCCTTGAATAGGTTATTAGCCCACTCAAGGCCTTTGTACATGTACCTTCTTCTGCCCAGATTTCTTTAGTCCATTCATTTTTTTCCATGGCTCATTCCCATGCCCCCTGTATACTTCTTTTTTTCCCCCTAAAACTGTGGTAAAAAAGTACATAATGTATCTATCCTTTTAACACATTTTTAAATGTACAATTTTTAAATGTACAATTGTTAACTATATGCACATTGTTGTACAGATCTTTAGAACTTGTTCATCTTATGTAATTGAAACTTTGAAATTTGAAAATTTGAAACATCAAATAGCAACTCCCCATTTTTCCCTTCCACCAACCCCTGACATCCATCATTCTACTTTCTGCTTAGATGAGTTTGACTACTTTAAATATATCATATAAGTGGAATCATACAATGTTTGTCCTTCTCTGTCTGGCTTATTTCACTTAGTATGATATCCTCAAGTTTCATCCATGTTGTAGAATATTACAGGATTTTCTTATTTTTTTTAATGTTGAATAATAATCCGTTATATGTATATACTACCTTTTCTTTATCCATTCACCCATCTGTGGACATTTAGGTTGTTTTCACCTCTTGGATATTGTGAATGCTACAGTGAACATGGGATTGCAAGTATCTCAAGATTCTGCTTTCAGTTTTTTTTGGATAAATACCCAAAAGTGGAATTGTTGGATCATATGTGGTTCTCTTTTTAATTTTTTGAGGAATGTCCATACTCTTTTCCATAATGGGTGCACCATTTTAACATTCTCACCAATATAAAATGCATAAGGGTTCCAGTTTCTCTACATCCTTGCCAACACTTGCTATTTTCTGTTTTGTTTTTGATTTTAATGGTCTTCTTAACAGGTATGCGGTGATATCTCATTGTGGATTTGATTTGGATTTCCGTGATGATTAGTGATGTTGAGCATCTTCTCATATACTTATTTGTATGTCTTCTTTAGAGAAATGCTTATTCAGGGCCTTTGCCCGTCTTTACATCAGGTTATTTACTTTTTTGCTTTTGAATTGTAGGATTTTTTTTATATATTTTGAATATCAACTCCTTATCAAATATATACTTTGCAAATATTTTCTCCTTTACAGTCTCATTGATTGTTTCCTTTGCTGCACAAAAGCTTTTTAGTTTAATCTAGTTCCACTTGTCTATTTTACTTTTGTTGTCTTTGCTTCTGGTATCATATCCATGAAATCATTGCCAAGACCCATGTATGAAGCTTTTGCTTTATATTTTCTTCTATGAGTTTTAGAGTTGCAGATCTTATGTTTAAGTCTTTAAACAATTTTGAATTAATCATTGTATATGGAATAAGATAAAGGTCCAATTTCACTCTTTTGCATGTAGATATCCAGTTTTCTCCACACCATTTGTTAAAAAGACTATCCTTTCTCCATTGTGTAGAATTGGCACTCTTGTCAAATCATTTGACCCATATGCATGGATTAATTTCTGGGCTCACTATTCTGTTCCATTGGTCTATATGTTTTTCTTTATGCCAGTACCTACTGTCTTGATTACTTCGTAAAATGTTCTGAATTCAGGAGGTATGAGGCCCCCAGCTTCATTTCTCTTTCTCGAGACTGTTTTGACTATATAGGGTCCTTTGTGGTTCCTTATGAATTTTAACATTGTTTTCTACAAAAATGTCTGCAAAGGTGCCATTGGGATTTTGATAGGGATCACATTGAATCTGTAGGTTGGTTGGATGATAAGGATTTTTAACAATATTAAGTCTTTTAATCCATTGAACATGTGATGTCTTTTCATTTGTTTCTTCTGTACTTTTCTTTCAACATTGTTTTATTGTTTTCATTGTACAAATCTTTTGCTTCCTTGGTTAAGTTTATTCCTGTGTGTTTTATTCTTTTTGATGGTATTGTAAATGAGATTGTTTTATTAATTTCCGTTTTAGATTATTTGTTGTTAGTGTTAGAGAAATATAACTACTTTTTGTATGTTAATTTTGTATCTTGTAACTTTGCTAAATTTATTAGTTCTAGCAGGGTTTTTTCTTAATGGAAACTTTAGGGTTTTCTATGTATAATATCATCTAGAAACATAGATAATTTTATTTCTTGCTTTCTGATTTGGAGGCCTTTTATTTCTTTTTATTGCCCAATTGCTCTGGCTAGGACTTCAGATACTCTGATGAATAGAAGTGGCAACAATGGGCGTTCTTGCATTGTTCATGATCTTTAGAGGAAAAGATTTTAGTTTTCACCACTGAGTATGATATTAGCTGTAGACATTTCATATATAGCCTTTATTATGTTGCAGTAATTTTCTTCTGTTTCTAGCTTGCATATTTTTTTATCATGAAATGGTGTTGAATTTTGTCAGATGCTTTTTCTGCATCTGTTGAGATGATCATGTAACATTTTTCCCTTCATTTTGTTAATATGGTGTATCACATTGATTTCCATATGTTGAACCATCTTTTCATCACATGCATAAATGTCATTTGGTTATGGTGTATGATCCTTCTAATGTGCTGTTGAATTTGTTTTTCTAGTATTTTGTTGAGGATATTTGCATCTATATTCATCGGGTTGTTGGCTTATAGTTTTTATTCTTGTCTTGTAGTGTCTTTGCCTGGCTTTGGCATCAGGGTAATGTTGACTTCATAAAATGAATTTGGAAGTGTTCCCTCCTCTCTGATTTTGGGGATGAGTTTGAGAAAGAGTGACATTGATTTTTCTTTAGATGTTTGGTAGAATTCTCCGTTGAAACCATCTGGTGCTAAATTTTTCTTTGTTGGGAAGTTTTTGATTACTGATTCAGTCTCTTTACTAGTTATAGATTTGTTTAGATTTTCTGTTTCTTTGGATTCAGTCTTTGTAGGTAATATGTTTCTATGAATTTACCCATTTCTACTAGGTTATCCCATTTGTTGGCATATAATTGTATATAGTAGTGTCTATATTCATATCTATTTCTGTGACATCAGTTGTAATGTCTCCTTTTTCCTTTCTGCTTTTACTGAGTCTTCTTTTTTTTCTTAGTTTAGGCTAAAAGTTTATCAATTTTCTTGATCTTTTCTAATATCAACTCTCAGTGTTGCTGATTTTTTTAAAATTATTTTTCTATTTTAATTTCTGCTCTAATCTTTATTATTTCCTCCCTTCTTCTAACTTTGGGCTTAGCTTGTTCCTTTTTTTAAAGTTAGTTGAGGTGTAAAGTTAAGTTGTTTCTTAGGTCTTTCTTCTTTTTTTAAATGTAGGCATTTACTGCTATAAACTTTTCTGCTTTTCCTACATCCCTGAAGTTTTGGCATGCTGTATTTTTGTTTGCGTTTGGCTCTAGATATTTTTTAATTTCTCTTTTGATTTTTTTCTTTGATCTTTTGGTTGTTTAGGCATAAGTTGTTAAATTTCCACAGATTTGTGAATCTTCCAGGATAGATGACATGTTGGTCACAAACAAATCTTTTTCTTTTTTTTTAAAGATTTATTTTTATTTTCTTTTAAAGATTTTTATTTATTTATTTGAAAGAGAAAGAGAACATGAGCAGGGGGAGGGGCAGAAGGAGAAGCAGACTCCCTGCTGAGCAGGGAGCCTGATGTGGGGGTTGATCCCAGGACTCGAGGATCGTGACCCAAGCCAAAGGCAGCTGATTAACCACCAGAGCCACCTGAGCGCCCCTAAAGATTTATTTATTTATTTGAGAGAGCTTGGGGGGAGTGGGAGAGGGAGAGAATCTCAGGCAGACTCCCTGCTGAGTGTGGAGCCTGACACAGGGCTTGATCTCATGACCCTGAGATCATGACCTGAATCGAGATCAATATTTGATGCTTAACCAACTGAGCCACCTACGTACCCCAGGTCACAAACAAGTCTTAATAGATTTAAGAAGATTTAAATCATACCAGGAATGTTTTCCTACCATAGTATAATGAAACTAAAAATCTATAGTAGTTTCCTTCTGCTTCTTTCTTCTTAAATTCATTAAGACTGATTTACAACCTGGGGCACCTGGGTGGCTCAGTCTGTTAAGTGTCTGCCTTTGGCTCGGGTCATGATTCCAGGGTCCTGGGATCAAGCCCCACATAAGGCTCTCTGCTCAGCGAGGAGCCTGCTTCTCCCTCTCCCTCTGCTGCTCCCCCTGCTTGTGCTGTCCTTCTCTCTCTCCCTCTCTCTGTCAAATAAATAATAAATAAAAAAAAAATCTTAAAAAAAAAAAAAGACTGATTTACAACCTAACATGGCATCTACCCTGGAGAGTGTTCCATGTGTGTTTGAGAAATATGTGTATTTTGCTGCTTTTCAGTGTAATGTTTTGTATATGTCTGTTAGGTCCATTTGGTCTACAGTGTTGTTCAAGTCCTTGTTTGCTTATTGATCTTCTGTGTGGAAGTTTTATCCATTACTGAAATCCCCTACTATCACTGTTTGCTTCATATATTTTGTGCTTTGGTGTTGGGTGCATATGTGTATATAATTCATCTTTCTGGTGAATTGACTCTTTTATCGTTATATAATGTCCTTTCTCTCTTGTGAAAGTTTTTGACTTACAGTCTATTTAGTCAATGTAAGTATGGCCACCATGCTCTCTTTTGGTTACTATTTGCCTAGAATATTTTTTTCTATCCTTCCACTTTCATTCTTTGTGTCCATGAATCTCAAGTGAATCTCTTGTAGATACCATATAGTTGGATTTTTTTTTTTTTAAATCCTTTCAGCTAGTCTGTGTCTTTTGTTTAGGGAGTTTTATCCATTTACATTTAAAGTAATTACTGGTAGGAAAGGACTTACTATTGCCATTTTGTTGATTATTTCCTTTGTCTTGTAGCTTTTGTTCCCTCTTTCTCTTGCCATCTTTCTTTGTGTTTGTTGATTTTCTTTGTAGTGTCATGCTTTGATCTTGTTCCCTTTTCTTTTGTATATCTTCTATAGCTGTTTTCTTTTTATCTTCTAATCTTCTTTAGCTGTTATCTTTGTAGTTACCATGGGGCTTACATAAGACATAGTTTTAATAATCTGTTTTAACCTGATAACTTCAGTCATCTATAAAACTAGTCTCTATCCCCTCCCTTCGTTATTAATATCACAAATTAAATCCTTTCATATTATGTACCATTAACAATTTATAGTTATACTTATTTTGTATGCTTTTGTCTTTTAACTTCTATACCAGATTAAGTGATTAATACTACTGTTACAGTATTCTGTACTTTCTAGAGTGTTTTGTAGTTGTCTATATATTTACCATTAAGAGCTTTATACTCCTGTGTTGCTGTCTAGTATCCTTTTGTTACAGCTGGAGTACTCTCTTTAGCATTTCTTATAAGGCAATATTGAACTTTCTTAGCTTTTGTTTATCTGGAGAAAGTCTTTATTTCTCCTTAATATATGAAGAACAGTTTTCCTGGACATAGTATTCTTGTTTGGTTGTTTTTTTCTTTCAACACTTTTAATACATCACCCTATCCCCTCTGGCCTGCAAAGTTTCAGTTAGAAATCTGCTGATACTGGGGGCTCCCTTAACATGATGAACTTTTCACTTGTTGCTTTCAAATTCCTTTTTGTCCTTTAATTTGACAATTTGATTTTAATGTTTTTATTGGTATGGACTTTTTAGGATTTATTATTTTTTGGATCCTTTATGCTTCATGAATCTGCATGTCTATTTCCTGCCCCAGATTTGGGAAGTGTTCACCATTATTTCTTCAAATAAGCCTTCTGCCCCTTGGTCTTATTTTCTGCAACTCCCAAAATGCATATATTGGTCCTTTAATGGTTTCCCATTAGGCCTCTGGCTTTTTTTCACTCTTTCTCTTGCTTTTTTCTTTTTTCTCTTCTGACTGGATAATTTCAAAAGACTTGTCTTCAAGTTCACATATTCTTTCTTCTGGTTGCTCAAGTCTGTTGTTGAGCCCCTTTAGTGACTTTTCAATTCAGTTATTCTTTAGCTCTAAAATATGCTTGGTTCTTTTTTTATAAGTTTCTATCTCTTTGTTGATATTTAAAATGAATTTGTTAATTTTAAAATTACCAAAACCCATCTACTGATGTTTGAAAAATAGTTTTACAGTTACAAATTGCAACAGTAGTTAGTCAGAATTGACCCTGTTTATTGTTCATACAGATTTTCAATAATATTGCTAAGGTATCCTTGGTGTGTTAGTAGGGAACCCCTTATATAGGGTTTTACTAGGCTTTTACTTCCTAGTTTAGTGATGAATATATTTATTATAGGGGAAAGAATTCAGTACCATATCATACTTTTTCTTTTACTTAATATTCTTAGATTTTTATCCATTTAAAAAAAAACAGGAAAAAAGTCTTATACTAAATAAATTTTAACTGCTATTTATAGCATGTGGCTGAGTAGTTAGCAATGTCTCATTTCAAAGTGACCTGATTCTTTTTGTTGATGGAATATTTGGTATATGGTGGAAGTAAATGGATCACTTGAACCACACTTTTCATTGGTTCACTCAGTTGGCGTGAAATCTCTGCTTATTTCAAAGATGGTGATCAGAAATTCTGGCTTCTCTGGATGATATATGTTAATGTTATACTTTAATTCTATCTGAATTTGGAGGATAATCTATGAAACTCTTTTAAAGCTTTGTTATAAAAACATGTGATAGAATTTCCAGAAATCACATTTGTTAATCTGTTCGATTTATAATTCATTGTTAAAGCAGACTCGTGCCCAAGTATGGTAGAGTAGAAAGTCAAGTCATCATTCTGTTTGAAAACAAATAAAATTAAAATAGTTACAAACATATAAATAAAATGTGATTCAAAAGAAATTATATACAGATATTGTACAATATACAGCTTCTCCTTCTTCTGATTATTCCAGGTTTTTATTTGTTCTCGATTATAGTTATTTTATTATGAACTGCATGCCAGTCAGAGAATCATGTCATGCATCTTCTCTGTGTTCACTGTTAAGTTTGTTAATATGCATCACTGTGGAAGTTATATGCAGAGATATTTGGGACTTAATGGAAAATTTTTTCTTCTTTCACTGCATTTGGTTGATTACGTTTTGTTAGTTTTATAGCAATATTATGTGAATCCTTCCTTTATTTTTATGACCTCTGTTACAGTTCAGTAGTTAATCTCGATCATGAATTATTAACATAATTCCTCTAATTTCTATTCTTTCAGTTTCTTTATTTCTCTAGTCTGTATTTTACATAGTTGTCCTATAATGATGTTTCTGGACTGTAAATCTTCTTATACATCTTTCAGTGGTTCCTTATTTCCTATATTCTATTTGATTTGCCCTTCTTTGTTTTAGTTTTTCTAGAAAACTCACCCTCATATTTTAATATTACATACAAATATCTCCTTTATGAAGCCTTTCCTAACCTCCATGGACATAGTTAAGTTGATTCATTCATTGATTTTAAAACATCTTATTCTTTCTTTGTGTTTCAGGTTTCCTTTGTGAATGTTAACTTCTCAAACTGAGACTAGGTCTTATTCTTCTCTAAATTCTCCAAGCACAGTGGTTTTCACAGAGCAGTATCTGCTGAGAAAATAAATGGTTCAGTAAATGTGAACATATGTATCTATTTGTTTGTATATTAAAATATTTACCATAGGGAAATTTAAAAATATACTCAGTAAAGTTTAGGTGACCTGAAATATAATTGTTAAATACTTTTATATATAGACCAGCTTACTGTTATTAAGGAATTGGATAAATACTAATTTTTCTGTGTGTGTATAAATATTAAAATGCAAAGAGATGCTAAATAAGATCCAGTGTTCCATGTTATTATCAGGAAGACTCAACAATGTATAAAGCAAACCTAAAGGCAGCCAACAACTTTGTATCACAGTGACACCTAGTGGTAATTTTATTGGTCTGTTAATATTTTTAGTGTGTTATTTAATTATGTATTTGTTTATTTCTGCAGTTTTATTTTATTACAGAATCCATCTGGGTTTTCGTATCTTGAATAAATTTTAAGAATTATTTTAAAACACTTTTTTCTATAAAATACTATCTAGTGTAAAGTAGTATGATCTTGAGGGTAGGAATTATTGTGTATTTTTATGCCTATAATATATAGCACTGGATTTAACCTAACATACAGGTTAAAGTTTGTTGAATCAGTGCTGTCAGCAAATCTACTTTTGCTGGGTCTGTTCAGCATAGCCTTAGTTTCATTTCTGGAATGGAAAATAGAAAAATAGGTCTGTCATTAGTTTAACCATTTACCTCATTTTCTGTTTTTAATCTACTTTCTTAAAACTCCTTTTATTATATTGGTTAACATTTTAGTTTAAATGAATCAGATTGAGTATGGAAAAAGTTAAGACATTTAGCAAGTGTACTTTGAGCCTAAAAAGTAGTTTAGGATATCTCAAACTAGTTTTTTTCTTCAATCTGTGAACTTAGTTTCCAGTCTTGACTCTGTAACTCAGATTAACTATGTAATTTTTGTCATATGCCTTTACCCCTCTATGTTCAGCCACCCTTTATGAATAATAAACACTGAATAAGTGGTTTTCATTGTTATTAGTGCATGTGAAAAGAGAGAAAGAATAGCAATCTTATTTGTCTTACACAGATGTTGTGGGCATGAAATGACAAGAGGACTGATCATAGCTTGTACTTGCGGGGAGGGGGTGTCTACAAATGTGCATTAGTTGCTTTGTTCTTTGGTCCATCTGCAAACTGATGTTTATTGCCTCCATGCCAACAATTGTGCACTCCCCAAATTATTTATAAGATCATTTCATTATCTAAATAAGCAGCATCTGAAATTGGGCCTTAATGTGCATAGTTAATTTTTATTTATGCATTAGGAATTTTTTTTAACCTAGTTTCACATTTCTAAATACTATATTTTCAGTAAAAAAATCTTTTATTTTTTTAATAGGTATTTTTCCTTTCTCTCATTCTTAAGTCCCTGCTGTTAGCAGCTTGGTATAGAGTTTAAGGTTGCCATTTTATAAAAAGCCTTTAAGCTTTATTTTAAAATCATCTTTCCCTCAACTACTTTTATCACTCATGTCATTTTTTTGTTGTCTTATCTTCAAAACAAAGAAATGAAGATCAGAAGCATAGGTATGTTTTCTAACATCTTATTTTGTACCATTTATCTTTCAGTCTCTTCTTCCTCTAATAATTCCCTATCATCTTCCTTTGAAAGACCCTAAGATGACTTTTTTAAAAAAAGGTTTATTTATTTATTTATTTATTTATTTATTTATTTATTTATTTATCAGAGAGAGACAGAGACAGAGACAGAGTGCACGCACAAGCAGGGGGAGCATCAGAGAGAGGGAGAAACAGGCATCCTACTGAGCAAGGAGCCTGATGTGGGACTTGATCCCAGGACACTGGGATAATGACCTGAGCCAAAGACAGGTGCTTAACCGACTGAGCCACCCAGGCATCCCTTTATTCATTTTTAACACACACACACACACACACACACACACACACACACACACACACACACGTGTAATCATATTACCTGTTGTACACCAGCCACTATGCTCACTGTACTTGTTTCTTATACAACACTTACAACAATACTGTGAGGCAGTCATTGTTATCCCTGTTTCAAAGATGAATGAACTGAAGCTTCTAAATCACAAATTCAGTCTTTTTTTTTTTTTTTAAGATTTTATTTATTTATTTGACAGAGACAGTGAGAGAGGGAACGCAAGCAGGGAGAGTGGGAGAGGGAGAAGCAAGCTTCCTGTGTAATAGGGAGCCTGATGTGGGGCTCGATCCCAGGACCCTGAGTTCATCACCTGAGCCAAAGGCAGACGCTTAACAACTGAGCCACCGAGGCGCCCCAAAATTCAGTCTTAAACTGAATCTAGAACTCATGATCTTTCCGATGAAATAATTTCTATTATGAAAGTAGGTAGTGCTATGAGGGTATTGAAAAGGAAGATTCAGTTTTAATTGGTGTCTGGGGAGTATGGGAAGGGAATATATAGGGCTGTGAGGGTGGTCAGGAAAGATTTCAGAGGGACCAACTTAGGAAATATGAATCATATGTTATGTGGATGTAGTCGTCAGGAAGTTTATTCTAGATAAGGAAAGCACAGAAGCAGGAATGATAATGGGGTGTCTGGCAGAATAATGAGGAATATGCAGTCTTGAGCATGAAGTTGGGGTTGTGGTCTTCAGTTAGTTGAACAGTTCACGTCAGTGGAACCTCTCCTTTTCCACCAGTGACAGATTTATGCTATGCTTCCCTCCCCTGATCCTACCTTAAGTTCCTGCCTCTGCTCTTTTATACTCATTGACTTACTATTTTCACATTACTTTGAGATAGCCAGAAACTGTATCCCCACTCTATAGTTGTGAGAACTGAAAAAACAGAATAAGTGACTTAACTGGTTGATGGAGATAATGACTGTGGAGGGATCTGTAGAACTGTCTAGTGCACATGGTCACAAATTTAGCAGTATTTTACACATTTTTGTCTTAGGGTAATATAGTGCATGCTTAAATACTTTTAGCAATGGAATGCTTATTAATTTTAAGGCATTACTTCATTTGTTCAGCAACTCTGTCTAAAATTTTATAAATAAAAACATTTTATACACCAACCACATGCAAAAAATGAGGTATCAGTTGCATGTGTTTGTTTTTCCTTATTTTGAGTTGCCACCTGTAAGCTCCATTCCTTTGACCTCACTCTTCTTTCAGAGACAGACCTCACAAGGTACATCTATTTTCTCTCTTGACTTTTCTTCAGCTATTAAAAGACAGTCCTGTTTTATCTCCCATTTCTTTGGGCTAAACATCTTTAGTTCATTCAGCCATCCCAGAGTTGTATTGAAATTAAAATACAGGGACGCCTGCGTGGCTCAGATGGTTAAGCGTCTGCCTTTGGCTCAGGTCATGATCTCAGTGTCCTGGGATCGAGTCCGGCATCGGGCTCCCTGCTCAGCGGGGAGCCTGCTTCTTCCTCTCCCTCTGCCTGCTGCTCCCCCTGCTTGTGCTCGCTCTCTCTCAAATAAATAAATAAAATCTTTAAAAAAAAGGAAATTAAAATACATACTATATGGGGATATAACATATAAAGCATGGTGATTATAGTTAACAGTGTTGTATTTATATTTGAAATTTTGCAAAGAGAATAGCTTTTAAAAATTTTCATCACAAGAAAAAAATTGTAGTTATGTGAGGTAAGTGATGTTAACTAAACTTAGTGTGCTAATTATTTTGTAATATACCCATATTATCAAATCATTATGTTGTACACCTTGAACTAATATATCAATTATATCTTAATGAAACTGAAAAAATACGTACTGTAGATCCTAGTTGTTGTTAGTCATATTTTCTGAGGCATCACTTTCAGATACTTTTCCAGTTTAGAACTGTGATTCATTTTAGGAGGTCAGTGCTGCATATACAATGTGACACTCATATGAATGCCCACCTTGGGTTGAGAGACCAAAGTTGATCTATCCTCTTCCTTGTGTGAGGAATGTCATTTTTTTTTAAGATTTTATTTATTTATTAAGAGAGAGAGAGAGAGAGAGAGAGAGAACAGAAGCGGGGGAGGGGAGGAGCAGAGGGACAAGCAGACTCCTTGCTGAGAATGGAGCCTAACATAGGGCTTGATTCCAGGATCCTGAGATCATGACCTGAGCCGAAGTCAGATGCCTGAGTCACCCAGGAGCCCCAGAGGCATGTCATTTCTATTAGTGTAACCTGTATTAGTTTTTGGAACCACTGTTTCATGATCTTTCAGTCTCACAGTGAGATGGTGATTGGTATTACTTTCTGCCCTGTGCTCACTCTGTTTATCTTTGTAAAGCAATTGTTTCATGGTTTCTCAACAAGTCTGTCTTTCTGTTACACTCTGAGTTCTTTAAAGACAGACATAATTTCTTCTTATTTTTATATTGTGCTTGGTGCTTGGCAATGGTAGGCATTAATAAAATATTTGTTGAATGCCTTTGTGGAATAATGGGATTAGCGATGGTCTAATACTAAAACTTTTAGGTTAAAATATCTAATCCATGGGGTGCCTGGGTGGCTCACTTGGTTGAGCGTCTGACTCTTGATTTCAGCTCAGGTCATGATGTCAGCGTCATGAGATCATGCTCCAGGTCAGGCTCCATGCTGGGTATGGAGCCTGTTTAAGATTCTCTCTGCCTGTCCCTCTACCCCCTACCCAAAAAACCCCCCCAAATCTTATCTTGTTCCTCTTCCTTTCTTCTAGTTTACAATGTTTTCTTGCTTAGGACTTCCTTTTCTACAGTCCTAACTCCCGTATGGCTTGAATTTCTGATTAGTTCAGACTGTTCTACTTGCTTTTCTAAGACCAACTTGTTCGTCATCTTAGTGGGCTGGAGTCTAGAGAAGAGAAAGCAATAGGAAGATTTATGGCATTGCTAGTTATTACCTCTTCTGTCAACCCAACAATCTATTGTAAAAACTTAGTGCATCTTGGTATTTTAGGATTGTTGTACTTTTGAGTTGATCCTCTTCCCTCTACTTCTCTCCTAACCCTCTCTCCCTTTCAGCCATTTATGCCATTAGAGGATGTTAGACTATCCCACTAATAGATTTGGTTTGGAAACTTCTTTATAAACTTGGAAAATAGGTTTGAGTTTGGGGGGACCAAAGAGACATAGCCATACTTTATTTAATTCTTGGTCCCAAAATATAAAGATTTAGGTTAATTCAAGGATATGTGATAACCCAAGAAAAATAGAACAAATTACCTAGCCCTCTTTTCTTGGCTTGGTCATTGCAATAACTCAAACCCAAATGTAAACTAACATCAACCAAAATTTCTCCAGGATTCTTAGGCATGTAGAAAGCTTGAAATTTTTGTTTGTTTGTTTTATTTTTCCTAATCACATTAGATCCTTTGCCACTTAACTGTTCTGTTGCAGAAATACCAACCCTCAACCAGATAGCCTCCTAATTATTTTCTCTACCTCTAGTGTTTCTCCATTCTAGCTGATCCTTCATGTTCTTGCTCTACTTGTATTTGTTTACACATGTTTGTTCACTCAATAAGTATTTTTGTTGTTTTTTTTTTTTAAGATTTTATTATTTATTTATTTGAGAGAGAGTGAGTGAGAGAGAGAGCATGAGCAGGGGGAGGGGGAGAAGCAGACTCCCCTGCTGAGCAGGAAGCCTGACTTGGGGCTCATTCCCAGGACCCTAGGATTATGACCTGAACTGAAGGCAGTTGCTTAACCAACTGAGCCACTCAGGCAGCCCTCAATAAGTATTTTCTACACTGATCCAAGCACTGTATTCAAACCTAGATATAGAATGGAGAAGAAAACAGGCATGGTATTTCTCTTCACAAAACTTACAGTCTAGTGAAGGATATAGATATAATCAATTTATAAGGAGTAATTTGCAACTTATGTCAAGTGATCTCTCAAAAATATAAGTATAATCATGTCACTCCTGTGATTGAAAAAATTTTCATGTACCTTATCAACAGGTTAAAAAAGAAAAACCATATGATCATTTCAACACATATAAAAAAAGCATTTAACAAAATTCAGTGTCCATTTGAAAAAAACTCTCCAAAATTAGAAATAAATGTAGATTCCTCAACCTGATAAAAAACATTTATAAAAATCCTACACTTAGGGGCGCCTGGGTGGCTCAGTTGGTTAAGCGACTGCCTTCGGCTCGGGTCATGATCCTGGAGTCCCAGGATTGAGTCCTGCATCGGGCTCCCTGCTCAGCGGGGAGCCTGCTTCTCCCTCTGACCCTCTTCCCTCTTGTGCTCTCTATCTCTCATTCTCTCTCTCTCAAATAAATAAATAAAATCTTTAAAAAAAAAAATCCTACACTTAGCATACTTAATGGTGAAAGATTGAATCCTTTACCCTAAGATTGAGAACAAGGAATGTTTACTCTTACCACTTCTATTCAACATTGTCATTCAAAGCATCATTGTCATTTGAAAATGACAGAATAATCAAGGTAGAAAACCCCCAGGAATCTACAAAAAAGCTACTAGAAATAATAATTGAATTTAGCACAGTCATAAGATACAAAGTCAGTATATAAAAATCAATGATACTTCTTTACACTGTGATGAACAATTGGAAACTAAAATTTAAAAAAATACTTTTTTATAATATCATTAAAAAAAGACTTAGGGATAAATTTAGCAAAGAATATGCAAGGCCTTACACTGAAAACTATAAAACATTGCTGAGAAAAATTAAAAACCTAAATAAATGGAGTATTATCATGTTCATGGATTGTAAGACTCAATAGTGTTAAAATGTCACTTTTCCTCACATTAATCTGGAAAATCAGTGTAATTCCAATAAAAATTCCAGCTTTTTAAATATAAAAGATATTGATGAGTTGATTTTTTTTTTTTTTAAGGTTTTATTTATTTGTCAGAGGAAATGAGTGAGCACACAAGCAGGGGAGTGTCAGTCAGAGGGAGAAGCAGACTCCCTGCTGAGCAAGGAGCCTGATGTGGGATCATGACCTGAGCTGAAGGCAGACATTTAACTGACTGAGCCAGGCATCCCGTGATGAGTTGATTCTAATATTTATATTAAAATGAAAATGGTGTAAAATAGTTAAAACAGTTTTGAAAAAGAACAAACTTGGATATCTCCATACCACATAATTTTAAGACTAATTGTAAGACATTAGCCATGACAATATGTTTTTTGCAAAAAAGATAGACAAATAGTCATTGAGACAGAGTAGAGAGTCCAGAAATAGACCCTACATTTACCTGATCAGCTTTTTACAACTTGCCAAGATAATTCAATTCTGTAGAAATGGTCTTTTTAACAAATGGAGCTGGCACAATTGGATATCCAAATGCAAAAACAAAAGAGGGGGGGAAGCAGAAGCAGCATTAGCAGTAGCAACTTAACCCTTACACCACATAACAAAATTAACCCCAAATAATTCACAGACCTAAGTCTAAGAGATGAAATTGTAGAATTTGTGAAAGAAAATCTTTGAGGCTTTGGGTTAGGCAAAGATTGTTTTTTCCCCAAATAGGACAGAGAAAGTACAAACTCTAAAAGAAAAATTAAAATACTGAACTTCATCAAAATTTATATACACTGCTCTTTGAAAGACATTCATTCTTATTTTTTTTTAAAGATTTTATTTATTTACTTGAGAGAGAGAGAGCTTGCGCAAGCAGGGGAAGGGGCAGAGGGAGAGGCAGAGAATCTCAAGCAGACTCCCTGCTGAGTGTGGAGCCTGATGCAGGGCTTGATCTCATGACCCTAAGATCATGACCTGATCCGAAACCAAGAGTTGGATGCTTAACTGACTCAGCCATCCAGGCACCCTGAAAGACATTCATTCTTAAGGAAATGAAATGATAAGCTGAAGAGTTGGAGAAAGTAATTGCAAAACATACACCTTATAAAGGACTTGCATCCAGAATATCTGAAGAATTCTCAAAACTCAATCTTAAGGAAAAAACCCAATAAAAAATGGGGAAGACATTCTAATGGATACTTCATCTAAGAAAACAGGTAGAAAGTAATCATGTGAAAAGGTGTTTAATGCCATTAGTTATTAGGAAAATACAAACTAAAATCATAATGAGATACAACTACACACCTGTTAGAATGGCTAAATTGGGGTGCTTGGGTGGCTTAGTCATTAAGCGTCTGCCTTCAGCTCAGGTCATGATCCCATGAAACCTGTGAAAAGGACTCTTTAGCATTGTTTCTCAAGATGTAGTTCTTGAATCAATTTCATCAGATTCACCTATGCTGTTTGTTTTTAAAAATGCAGATTTGTGGGCTCTACTCCATTACAGAGTTAGAATCTAAATCTATGGGATTCAGCCCAAGACTTAAACATTTAATCAGCCCCTCAACTCTCTCCAGTATATAAATGTGTCAAATCAACATATGTACACCTTAAACTTACACAATGTTATATGTCAATTATATCTCAATAAAATATAATTAAAAAAAAGAAAACGGGCAAAGGTGAGAGTGAACATCCCTGTCGTGTTCCTGACCTTAGGGGAAAAGCTCTCAGTTTTTTTCCCATTGAGGATGATATTCACTGTGGGTTTTCATAAATGACTTTTATGATATTCAGGTATGTTCCTTCTATCCCTACACTGCAGAGAGTTTTTATCAAGGAAGGGTGCTGTGTTTTGTCAAATGCTTTTTCTGCATCTATTGAGAGGATCATATGATTCTTGTCCTTTCTTTTATTAATCTGGTATATCACATTGATTTGTGGATGTTGAACCACCCTTGCAACCCAGGAATAAATCCCACTTGGTTGTGGTGAATAATCCTTTTAATGTAGTGTTGGATGCTATTAGCTAGCATCTCACCGTTGTTGTTCAACATGGTACTGGATGTCTTAGCCTCAGCAATCAGACAACATATGGAGAATTTGGAATCTTTGTTCACTGCTGGTAGGAGGATAAAATGGCGCAACCACTGTGGACACAGTATGACGGTTCCTTGTAAACATAGAATTACCACATAATCCATCAATCCCACTTCTGAGTATATACCCAAAAGAATTGAAAGCAGGCATATTTACAGAAGAATAGAACAAGAAGTAGAAGCATTGTGGGGCACCTGAGTGGCTTAGTTGGTTGGGCATCTCGCTTGATTTCGGCTCAGGTCATGATCTTGGGGTTGTGGGATCGAGCTCTGTGTCAGGCTCCATGCTCAGCGGGGAGTCTGCTTGAGATTCTCTCCCTCTTCCTCTGCCCCTCTCCCTGCTCACACATGTGTGCTTGCTCTCCCTCATGCTCTCTCAAGTAAATAAATCTTAAAAAAAAAAAGTAGAAGCATCCCATGGGACCATTGGCTGATAAATGGATAGGCAAAATGTGGTATATACATACAATAGAATCAGCCTTAAAAAGGAATGAAATTCAGCCGTATGCTACAACATGGATGACAATTGAAGACATGCTGAATGAAATAAGCCAGACACAACAAGACATATGTTATTCCATTTATAAGAGGTACTGATAATAGTCAAATTCTAACAAGTAGAATAGTGGTTATCAGGGGCTGGGGGAGGTTGGAATAGGGAGTTACTGTTTAATGGGTACAGGGTTACAGTGTGGGGTGATGAGTATGTTCTAGAGATGAATAGTGGTGAGTTGCACAGCGTGAAAGTACTTAATGTCACTGAACTGCACACTTTTAAATGGTTAGAATGGTGTATTTTATGGTAAGTATGTTTTACCACAATAAAGAAAGAAAATAAAAAGCTTTGCCAGATTGGAAATAAATTATATTTTTTGTTTTCAATTCACTTTTCTTTCACTACTAATGAGTTAATACTTCACTGGTTTATTGGCCCTTTTATATGTGAGTTTATGTTGCTACTGACTTAAAAATTTTAATTTATAAGGCCTTCTTATATGAATGGGATGATCCTTTTATTCATTACCTGTTATGCAGATATTTTCCCAATTTACATTTTTATTTTATTGTGCTTTTGGAGAGAAGGAAGTTTTTTATTTTGACAATATTGGACTTTTTCTTCATAGTTTTTCCCTTTATTTTGGTAATTAGGAAGCCCTTTCCATCCTGACTTATTATTCAGTTTTTGTATTTTTCAGAGTACTAAACTTAAGGCCTTATTACACTTAAGTAGATATAACATGGATATGAGGTTTTAGATCCAGAAGAGCCCTGAAAGGCCATTTAGTCTAGCTGCTTTATTTTACAGATACAAAAACTTAAACTCAGGATGGCTGCCCTGCCATGGTCCCATAGTAGTTAGTAGACCCCAGAATAGATAGTAAATGTCTTTTGATGTTCAACCCAGTCTGTTTCCACTAAACTTAAATGGTTTTCTTTGAATGGATGGCAAACACAGAGTGTCTTTATTTGGGCAAAGGCTCTATAGTACAAGAAGCAAAAAGGTAAATAGCAAACATAGTCACAATGAAAATTATTTGATTATCTTTGTTGACCAGCATGCTTCATAAATGACTAGAACTTTTGCTCCCTAAAAACTTACTTTACATACTTCCCTTACCTATTAATTATAATCTTTAGGTTTCTTTCAGTGTTCAGGGGAACATTGATGTTTGGGGGAAATAAAGACTTATGCTGTTTAATCTCACAGACACAACATTAGCTTTTAGAGTAGTCTGAGAGAGTGTTTATATGCATTGTTGGGTGTAATCTCAAGTTCCTGTAGGACCCAGTGACACACTATAAATAACCTTGTAAAAATGAGCAGCATTTTCTGGAATCCTTTTGTCTCAGAGCCCCTAAATCCACATATTTATGATTCTTTTGATAATTGCGTGTTATGTTAATGATCTTTTTGTTCAGATTTATATGCTTGAGCAGCAAGTTCCAGGAGTTGCATCTTTGAATCTGTGAGGTCAGAATGTGGTGTAGAGGGAGAAGCAATAGAGCACTGCTTTGTAGTCTTTGCCATTTAAGTCCTACTTGTTCTTGGGTAAGTCATATTTCAGAGTGGTTTTAAACAGCCTCTGAGATGGGTCCTTTCTAGCCTTAAAAGTCTAGTGAGCTTCTTCTGATACAGAATCTTAATCTGATTTTGCTCAAAAAAATAGCTTTCATGGTTCAAACGAATATTTATAGGGATTAATAGTTTATAATGCTTGAAGTAAGGAAATGATTGGAAGCACTAAAAGATTTCTGACTTATAAACATGTCAGTGGAAGAAAGAGGAAAGAAATTCACTTTTGAGGATTATGCTTCAGAAAAATCCATATGATACATTATCACACATTTTGTTTCTTCTAGGTGACAGGTTTGATTTCCTTATTGTGGAAATAGGCTATCATTTTTGGAGGGGGGCAGTTTTAATTTTTTGGCACCACCTTGTGCTGTCATTTTTTAATTTAAAAAATAGCAACAGGTGGCATTACAGGTGTCCTTAATATGAAATGTATTCATAGCTTTTTTTTTCTAATTAATGTGGAATTTGAGGCCCAGAGAGGGCCTACAATTTGCCTTAATAGTAGTTACCTAGTGATTGAACTGGGATAATGCTTTTTATCCTAGTGATCATAGCATTGTAACAATGTGCTGTATTCTGCTTGGAAGTTATTAATACAGTCCCTGTATCCAATTTTCACTACATATTTTCCTCTGTGAGAGGAATTAATTGGAATGTATTAATAGCCATTTGTTTTATATTGATAGAATCCTTTTTCTTCCCCCCATATTTAGTTGCCTTTACAAACTATAAAGATTTAATAGTACATATTCCTTCCAAATGACTTGAAAGAAGGTAGTAAATTCTATAGACAATGTATTTGTTAAAACTTGGGAATCTGAAAGAAGATAAAAACAGTTATATAAAATGTCTCTTTCTTAGGCTTTAAATGGCAAATAAAGTGTTTATAAATCTGTTTTCAGTTTATTGCACCTCTTGCCAATGATTTCTCTCTTGGGCAGGCAAAAATCTGTTTAGACTATTTGCTAACTATGGTTTGAGGTAGTCTTTTTTTCCTTTCGTTTTTCTTTTTAGCTTTCTTGTCATAGAAACTGGAAAACTAGAGAAATGTTGCTGTTAAAACAAAAAAAAAAGCAAAAAAGCCTGGGTGGTTCAGTCAATTGAGTGTCCAACTCTTGATTTTGGCTCAGGTCATGATCTTAGGGTCCAGGGATTGAGCCCCTCATCAGGCTCAGTGCTCAGCAGGGAGTCTGCTTGAGGATTTTCTTTCTCCCTCTCCTACTGCTCCTCCCCCCGATCATTTTCTCTCTTTCTCTCTCTCTGTCTCAAATAATTTTCATTTAAAGATTTTATTTTTTTTTTCATGAAAGAGAGAGAGAGAGAGAGAGAGAGGCAGAGGGAGAAGCAGGCTCCCAAGGAGCAGGGAGCCGATGTGGGACCCGATCCCAGGACCCTGGGATCATGACCTGAGCCGAAGGCAGACACTTAACCATCTGAGCCACCCAGGCGCCCTCAAATAATTTTTTTTAAAAGAAGGGTTTCTGGGCACCTGGGTGGCTCAGTCGGTTAAGGGACTGCCTTCGGCTCGGGTCATGGTCCTGGAGTCCCGGGATCGAGTCCCACATCGGGCTCCCTGCTCAGCGGGGAGTCTGCTTCTCCCTCTGACCCTCTTCCCTCTCGTGCTCTCTCTCTCTCTCAAATAAATAAATAAAATCTTTAAAAAAAAAAAAGAAGGGTTCTTTCTTTTTTTTTTAAGATTTTATTTATTTATGAGAGAGAGAGAGCCTGAGCAGGGGGAGCGGCAGAGGGAAAAGCAGACTCCCTACTGAGCAGGGAGCCCTATGTGGGACTTGATCCCAGGACCCCGGAATCATGACCTGAGCTGAAAGCAGATGTTTAACTGACTGAGCCACCCAGGTGCCCCTCAAATAAATCTTAAAAAAAAAAAAAAAAAAGCAAAGATAATTATACTCAGAGCAATGTTTGTAAATATCCTTATTATTGTATAGAATAAATTGATAGATGAAATAATTTATGGTTCATGTTAATATAAAACCACATGAATGTAAAACATTGTAATTTCCAATGTAAAGGTAGGCATTATCGTGTAAAATAGAACTAATGTGCCTAAAAATAGCTGAATATGCTTTCATGACCTACATCTCTGGTTAGTTTTTATGAAACTTTTTCAGACCTGGGAAAACATTGGCATTTTTGTTGGCAGTAGCTTTGAGAAATAAAAATTATAAGAATTTCTATATCTGTCCCTAGTGGAATAACTGGTGTGGTGCCTGCTGAAAGCACCCATAACAACTATCTTTAGGTATTGGACAACAGGCGACATAATAGACCTGTGATCCCTGAGAGTAAAAAATGGTCCAGGTTCATTCTTCTGCATGTGGCTGTCCAATTTTCGCAGCACCATTTATTGAAGAGACTGTGTTTTTTCCATTGGATATTCTTTCCTGCTTGTCGAAGATTAGTTGACCATAGAGTTGAGGGTCCATTTCTGGGATCTTTAATCTGTTCCATTGATCTGTGTGTCTGTTTTTGTGCCAATACCGTGCTGTCTTGATGATCACAGCTTTGTAATACAGCATCAAGTCAGGCATTATGATGCCCCCAGCTTTGTTTTTTTTTTTTTTTTTTTTCAGCAGTCCCCTGGTGATCTGGGGTCTTTTCTGGTTCCATACAAATTTTAGGATTGCTTGTTCCCGCTGTGTGAAAAATGCTGATGGTATTTTGAGAGGGATTGCATTGAATGTGTAGATTGCTCTGGGCAGCATAGACATTTTCACACTGTTTATTCTTCCAATTCATGAGCATGGAATATTTTTCCATCTCTTTGTGTCTTCCTCAATTTCTTTCATAAATGTTCTGTAGTTTCTAGAGTAAAGATTCTTTACCTCTTTGGTTAGACTTATTCCTAGGTATCTTATGGTTTTTGGTGCTATTGTAAATGGAATAGATTCCTTGATTTCTCTTTCTTCAGTCACATTGTTAATGTATAGAAATGCAACTGATTTCTGTGCATTGATTTTGTATCCTGCCATGTTGCTGAATTGCTGTATGAGTTCTGGCAGTTTGGGGGTGGAGTCTTTTGGGTTTTCTACATAAAGTATCATGTCATCTGTGAAGAGTGAGAGTTTGACTTCTTCTCTGCCAATTTGAATGTCTTTGATTTCTTTTTGTTGTCTGATTTTTGAGGCTAGGACTTCTAGTACTATGTTGAACAATAATGGTGATAGTGGGCATCCCTGTCGTGTTCCTGACCGTAAGGGAAAAGCTCTCAGGTTTTCCCCATTGAGAATGATACTTGCTGTGGGCTTTTTGTGGATGGCTTTTATGATATTGAGGTATGTTCCCTGTATCCCTATATTTTTTAATCAGGAAAGGATGCTGTATTTTGTCACATGTTTTTTTCTGCATCAATTGAGAGGATCATATGCTTCTTGTCTCTTCTTCTGTTAATGTGATCTATCACATTGATTGATTTGCAAATGTTGAACCACCCTTGCATCCCAGGGATAAACCCCACCTGGTCATGGTGAATAATCCTTTTAATGTACTGTTGGATCCCATTGGCTAGGATCTTGTTGAGTATTTTGGCATCCATCAAAATCCTAGAGGAGAACATAGGCAGTAACTTCTTCAACATTGGACACAGCGAACTCTTTGAAGACACGTCTCTAAAGGTAAGGGAAACAAAAGCAAAAATGAACTTTTGGGACTTCAAGATAAAAAGCTTTTGCACAGCAAAGGAAACAGTCAACAAAACAAAGAGGCAACCCAGGGAATGGGAGAAGATATTTGCAAATGACAGTACAGATAAATGGCTGGTATCCAAGATCTATAAAGAACTTCTCAAACTCGGGGCGCCTGGGTGGCTCAGTCGTTAAGCCTCTGCCTTCAGTTCAAGACAAGAACCATATGATCCTCTCAATTGAGGGTGTTGGGATCAAGCCCCACATCGGGCTCTCTGCTTAGCGGGAAGCCTGCTTCTCTCTCTCCCACTCCCCCCCACTTGTGTTCCCTCTCTCGCTATGTCTCTCTCTCTGTCAAATAAATAAATAAAATCATTAAAATAAAACAAAACAAAGAACTTCTCAAACTCAAAACCCAAAAAACAAATAATCCAGTCAATAAATGGGCAGAAGACATGAACAGACACTTCTCCAAAGAAGACATACAAATGGCTAACAGACACATGAAAAAATATTCAACATCACTAGCCATCAGGGAAATAAAAATCAAAACCACAATGAAATACCATCTTACACGGTTAGAATCACGAAAATTAACAAGACAGGAAACAACAAGTGTTGGCGAGAACGTGAAGAAAGGGGAACCCTCTTACACTGTTGGTGGGAATGCAAGCTGGTACAGCTACTCTGGAAAACAGTATGGAGGTTCCTCAAGATGTTAAAAATAAGCTACCCTATGACCCAGCAATTGCATTACTGGGTATTTACCCCAAAGGTACAGATGTTGTGAAAAGAAGGGGCACCTGCACCCCAATGTTCATAGCAGCAATGTCCACAATAGCCAAACTGTGGAAGGAGCCGAGATGTCCTTCAGCAGGTGAATGGATAAAGAAGATGTGGTGCATATATTCAATGGAATATTACTCAGCCATCAGAAAGGATGAATACCCACCATTTGCATTGACATGGATGGAACTGGAGGGTATGATGCTAAGTGAAATAAGTCAAGTGCAGAAAGACAATTATTATATGGTTGCACTCATGTGGAACATAATAACGTGGAGAATCATGGGGGAAGGGAGGGAAAACTGAATGGGAAGAAATCAGAGAGGGAGACAAACCATGCATGATTCTGGACTCTGGGAACCAAACAGGGTTACAGAAGGGAGGGGGGTGAGGGGTGGGGTAACCAGGTGATTAAAAAAAAATGTTAATAGTGTTCACCAAAAAAATAAAAAATTCAGTCAATAAAATAAATAGAAATAATGCCACAATGAGTAAAAAAAAAAATAGTTATTTGGAAAATACTGGTTCGGTTAGTTAGATCAACCAAATATTGAAACATGGCATTATATGATATCAGTAAATCACATTTGTTAATATCACTGATCTCACAGAAAAGTATTTTAAGTAAGGGGAAGTTGTAAAGCTCATAATGACCTACAGATTTTTTAAAAATTTGGAATTTAGTTTGAAGGCTCAAATTTTGTCATTGACAAAAAGTTGTCATTTGTTTTCTTTGTATTGACGGGCTTACTTTATTCCTTTTTTAAGAAAATGTCAACTCTGAATAACATAGTGTGACATCATTTGCTCAAGTAAAAATGGTGTTCTTTGAAAAAGTTCACCTCACAGTGTAAACATGTCCTTTTCCTCAGTACGACGGTTGTACTTTAGTATGTAGCAGAAATGCCTTATGGGTACTTCCAATTTCATCACACATAATATTAAAAGCACCAAGATTTAATACAAATAATAATTTTTGTTACTTCATGGCTTTTTTTTAATACAAGTATTTATTAGGATGCAATACAGTGACTACTAGTTCAGCTTAGCACCACTACTTTTTATTTTTTATTTATTTATTTGAAAGAGAGCAAGAGCAGGGGGAAGAGGCAGAGGGAGAGGGAGTGAGTGTCTTAAGCAGACAGTGGGCTGAGCGTGGAGCCCAATTCAGTCTCATGACCCTGACATCATGACCTGAACTGAAACCAAGAGTTGGACGTTTAACTGACTGCACCACCAGGGCGCCCCAAATTTTGTTTTTGTTTTTGTTTTTTTAAGATTTTATTTATTTATTTAGAGAGTGCACAAGCTGAGGAAGGGACATTGGAAAAGGGAGAGAGAGAATCTCAAGTAGACTCCACATTGTTTGAGGAGCCTGACATGGGCTCTGTCTCACCACCCTGAAATCATGACCTGATCCAAAATCAAGTGTCAGATACTTAACCGATTGAGTCACCCAGGTGCTCCTTAGCACCACTACTTTGATTTGTCAGCAGTTTTACTTAGCATTACTTTTGTACAATCAGTCTCAAGAAATCCCAGGAATCTGTGAACTATACTTTTGAGAATCACTGCTTTAGATCCATCCTAAAAAGTGTTGTAAAGGAGTCTAAAAAGGATCAACCCGATATGGGTGAAAATTAAGGGCCTGTCAGAATATACTTCTACACTCTTAAAAGGCACACCACTAAGTGTAGACACTCATTAATACAATTTTCATGATGAATGGTATTTAGTCAAAAACTAGTAGACAAGAGGGGCGCCTGGGTGGCTTAGTCATTAAGTGTCTGCCTTGGACTCAGGTCATGATCCCAGGGTACTGGAATCAAGCCCTGCACTGGGCTCCCCGCTCCACAGGAAGCCTGCTTCTCCCTCTCCCACTCCCCCTGCTTGTGTTCCCTTTCTCACTGTGTCTCTCTCTGTCAAATAAATAAAATCTTAAAAAAAAAACCCACAAAAAACTAGTAGACATGAGAATTAGCCAAATGTGACTCATAACCTGAAGAAAAATTTGAAATTAAAAATATATCAGTGGTAAAAATAATAGAATTAGGAGATGACTTAAAAAGTTATTATAACTATTCTTGAATTTAAAGGAAATCAAGAATGCAATGAGGAAAGAAATGAAAAATACTGAAAATTAACCAAATGGAAATTCTAGAGCTGAAGTATAATGTTTACCGAGAAGGAGTTAAGAGATTAGATGCTGTTGAAAAAAAGATCAGTGAATTTGAGAACATAGCAATAAAAACAATGCAAAGTGAAGTGCACACAGCAAATATATTTTGTATTTGTATTCTTGTTGTATGTAGGAGTGGAGGTAGATAGTGGAATGGAGCCTGAGTGACCCTGGGGGACATAAAGAGTGGCCTAATGTATGTGTGAGTAAAGTTCCTGAACTAGAGGGACTAGTTAGAAAGGGGGAAATTTTAAAGAAAGAACAGCAGAAAACTACTCAAATTTCATGAAAATATAAACTCACAGATCTAAGCAGCTTAGTAACTCCATCAGGAGTAACTCAAAGGAAACCATATCAAGGTACATCATAATAAAATTGCTGAAAATCAATAGCACAAAAAATTTAAAAAGTAGTCAGAGGTGAGAAAACAAAGACACATTGCACATAGGGAAACATTTAAAAATAATGATTACAGAATTCTTATCAGAAGCAGTGCAAGCCAGGAGATAATCAGTGATATTTTCAAGTGCTAAAGTAATAAAATGTTAACTTAGAATGCTATATCCAACAAAAGTATCTTTCAGAAATGAAGACTAAGTATATTTTTCACACAAACAGAAGCTACAAAAAATATTAAAGGAAGTTCCTTAGGCTGAAAGGAAATGATAACAGATGGAAAATTAGATCAACACAAATAAATGAAGAGCACCAGAAATTGTAAATATTTGGGTACATATGAGAAATTTTTTATTTATAATTTTTTAAAAAGAGACATTTGAAAAGTGAAAGTAATTACAGTATATCGTGGCATTTATGAATTATGTAGAAGTAAATGTATGAAAACACACAACAGGAAAGGAGAATATAAGTATACTATTATAAGACAAGTTCTATATTATTTGAAGGCAGACTGTTAAGTTAAAAATGCATATTGGGGTGCCGGGGTGACTCATTTGGTTAAGCATTTAACTCTTGATCTCAGCTCAGGTCTTGATATCAGGGTCATGAGTTTAAGCCCTGTGTTGGGCTCCCCATTGGGCAAGGAGCCTACTTAAAAAAAAATAAATAAAAATGCAAATTGTAAACCCAAGAGCAATCACTAAAACAGTGAAATGCAGATTATAGTTATTAAGCCAAAGTTTGAAATGAAATGGAATACCTAAAAATAATAAATTCAAATGAAGGTAGAAAGAGATACTAAAATAAAAAATAAGATAGGATGAATATAAAACAATAAGGCCATGAATACAATTAATATAAATTATCTCACATTCTTTTTCTTTTCTTTTTTTTTAGATTTTATTTATTTTAGAGAGAGCATGCACATGTGTGCACACATCTGGGGAGAGGTAAAAGGGGGGGAGGAAGAGGAAAAGGGAAAGTCTCCCAAGCTTACTGTGCACCGAGCTGGGATTCCCATGCAGCTCAATCCCTTGACCCTCTGAGATCATGATCAGAGTGGAAACCAAGAGTCAGAAGCTCAACTGGCTGAGCCACCCAGGCTCCCCTGTCTCACATTCTTATTAGGAGGTAGAGACTGTAAGACTGGATAAAAAAGGAAAACCAAATATGTATGTACAAGAAACCCACTTTAAATATAAAGTATAATATTAAAATATATATAGGAAAACGCTAATCAGGATATGAAATGTTACATTAGTAACATTGTATTATGTTAATATTAAATGAAGTAGACTTTTGGACAAGGATTATTATTAAGGCCAAATGGAGACATTTTGTGATGAAAATGGCAACTCATCATAGTCATCACAAAGACATGGTATCATAAATGTGCACATGTCTGGGGCACCTGGGTGGCTCAGTTGTTAAGTGTCTGCCTTTGGCTCAGATCATGGTCCCAGGATCCTGGGATTGAGCCCTGCATCTGGCTCCCTGCTCTGAGGGAACCCTGCTTCTCCCTCTCCCACTCCCTCTGCTTGTGTTCCCTCTCTCGCTGAGTCTCTCTCCGTCAAATAAATAAAATAAAAAAAAAATGCACATGTCTAATAACAGAGTTGGAAAGTATATAAAACAAAACCTGATAGAACTGAAATGAGAAATGGACAAACCCACAGTGGTAATTGGAGATTACAGCACTCCTTTCTCATAGTAAATGTTCAGACCAACAGCAAATACGAACAACATACCAACCAGTTTGATCTATTTGAAGTGTGTAGACTCCTCATAATCACAGCAAAATACACATTCTTTTCATATGCAGTTGGTACATTCATTAAGGCATAAAATATACTCAGCCATAAAACAAGTCACTAAAAGTTTAAAAATCATGTGAAGTGTGTTCTCTAACAATAGTGGAATTAATAGAAATCAAGAGTCTGGGAAATCCTGATGTATTTGGAAATTATCATATTTCTAAATAAACTAGATCAAAGAAGGAATCACAAAAGAAATTAGAAAATATTTTGAACTAAATTAAGATGGAAACATGGCATATCAACATTTGTTTGATGCTGACAAAGTGGTATTGAGAGGGAAATTTATGGTTCAAATACAAATGCTTAATTACAAAAGAAGAAAGTTCTAAAAGCAATGATCAGCCCTTCTACTAAGAAGTAGGAAAAGTGTCCCCTCCGCTCCTTCCACTTACAGCAACAAGATTTACCTTCACTCTTAAAACAGCTAAATAAACCACCCAAAAGGCTTAGAAGGAATACTATTAGGAATAGTATCTGTGCTCACAAGCTAGGAAAGAAAACCTCATAATTCATGAAGCTTGGATAGAGTATTCAAGGCTTTTGCATTGGTAATGGGGAATAATTAGCTTTAGATTAAGTACTACTTGGTTGATACTCACTGACATCTTAATAGAAAGACCCAAGCACATTGAACTGTTTCCAAGTAACTTACCTGCATTTTAGAACAAAGCCCAAGAATATAGGAATAAAAAAATATTCAGTACCCATCAAGGTAAAATCCACAATGTCTGGCATCCAATAAAGATGGCCAGGCATTCAAAGATTCAGAAAAACCTGGCCCATAATGAGGAGAGAGATTAAAAACAACTCATAACTGACATAGATGTTGGAATTAGCAGGTATGGACATTTTAAAATAGTTTTTATAGCTCTCTTATGCTTACATTTAAAAGAGAGAGGAAAAGGGTAAAAAATGTGAGCAAGCCTGTGGTTTCCTTGGTGGCAGAGTTCAATAAACTGGGTTTAGTGCAAGGTGATATTTGAGAATGATGATGTGAAAGAGGCCATAAGAAGTCTTCTTGAGAACCTTTATAACGACAGGATGTTTCACATTAAGAGAGCACTGGACCTGACTATGAGGTAGCAGATTTTGCCTAAAGAGCAGTGGATAAAATATGAAGAGGATAAATTCTACTTTGAACCATATCTGAAAGAAGTTATTTGGGAAATAAAAGAGAAGAATGGGCAAAGAAATAATCATGGAATTGAAATCTGTGGTAGCAGCTATCCTACAAATATTTTTAAGAAGTTGGGTAAACATGAAATGTACAATTTAGAACTATTTGAGCTGCAAATGTATTACTTTAAATAAATGTCTGTTGTAATTATAAAAAAATAAAAAGATTTAAAATAATAAGTCATTGAAAAAGTTAAAATGGCCCAAACTGAGTGTCTAGAAATGAAGACCATGATGCCTGAGATGAAAAATTGATTTTCATCTGAGATTAACAGATTAGACGGTGAAGAAGAAAAGATTAGTAAATTTGAAGATATCACAGTAGAAACCACTTCAGGAAAGAGTTTGGCAGTTTTCTACAAAGTTATTATACAATGACCATTCCTCTTCTGGGTGTTTACCCAAGAGAAGTGAAAGCATGTCTATCAAGACATGTACATTATTGTTTATGGCAATTTATTTGTAAAAGCACCAAACTATAGATAACCCCAAATGCCCATAAATCAGTGGATGGATAAACACATTGTTGTATATCTATATAATGTAATACTACTTAGGAATAAAAGAAATGGACTGTTGTTACACACAACAATGTGGGAGAATCTCAGACTTTTTGAATGAAAGAAGCCAGATTTAAAAAGTATATTATGCAGTTCCATTTATATAAAATCATAGATAATTCTAACTAAACCATAGTTACAGAAATCAAATTAGCAGTTCTCTGGGGATGAAGTAAGGAGAGTGTAGAGGAATTACTAAGGGGCATAAAAAACCTTTTTATGCATAAACCTACAAACTTGCATATGATGAATTTCACTTTTTGGATATATTTGTCAAAACTTGTGAGATTGTAGATTTTAAATATGTGCAGTTTATTTCATGTCAATTACAATAAAGCTGTTAAGAATTTTTTTTAAAAAGAGCAAATAAAATCCCAAAGTAACTATAGAAGGAAGCAAATTATATATGTGTATACACATAAACAGAAATCAGTAAAGCAGAAAACTGATTAATAGTAGAGTGAATGAACAAAATAAATAAAACTTACAGCTGTTTTTTGAGTAGATGAATAAAATTGATAATTCACTTGATACTGTGAATAAGAACAAAAGAAAGAAAGCACAAGTTGTTCATATTGGAAATGAAAGGAAACTTTAGATGTTAAATGGGTTATAAGGCAACATCAAGAACAAATTTATGCCAGTAAATTTAAAAGATATATCAAACTTAAAGAAGCTATAAAGATTATTTTAAAGGTACAAATTACAGCCAACAGAAGAAAAAATAAAAAATCTGAATAGGTGTGCATCAAATATATAAATTGAATTGATAATCAAAAACCTTCCCAGAAAGCAATCCCAATTATTAGATGGCTTCACTGGTAAAGTCTATCTAATATTTAAGGAAGAAATACGAGCAATCATTCATAAATAGAGAAAGAATAATGTATTTCCTAATTAATTTCATGAAATCAGCATTACTCTAATACTAAAACCAGATAAAGACATTACAGGAAAAGAAAACTACAGACCAATATTTCTTAAAATTATAGAGGCAGAAATTCTTTACAAAATATTTGCAGGTTGGGGTGCCTGGGTGGCTCAGTTGGTTAAGGTCCAACTCTTGATTTTGGCTCAGGTCATGATCTTAGGTTCATGAGATAAAGCCCCAAATTGGGCTCTGCATTCAACGTGGAGTCTGCTTGTCTCTCTCCCTCTGCCTCCCACCCCGCTCGTGCGCTTTCTTGCTCTTTCTCAAATATAAATAAAATCTTAAAAAAATATTTGCCAGTTGAATTCAGTAAAATATAATAAAATACACATGTATATAATATACCTCACGGTCAAAGTTTATCCAGGAATGCAAAGCTTCTTTAGCAGCTTATAAATCATTCTTGTAATTCACCATATTAGAATAATAAATGAGAAAATTCATCTGATCATTTCAGTAGGTGGAGGAAAAAGCACTTAATGCCCATTCATGTTGTAAAATAAAAATACTCACAACTACTAAGAGGGAAACTTTGTCAACCTCATAAAGCACTTTGCTGAAGAACATACAACTAATACAATACTTGATAATTAAAGACTAAATTCTTCCCCCCTAAGATTAAGAACAATGCAAGGTCGAGTTGTAACACATCTATTCAGTGCTTTATAGAAGATAGGCAATAGCCATTAAGCACACAAAAAGATGATCAGTGTCATTAGTTATTAATCATCAGGGAATACAAATTAAAACCATAGTTAGAAACCACAGCCCCTGGAATGACTAAAATTAAAAAGACAGAAAATTCTTTTTGTTGATAGTGATATGCAGCCATTGTAACTTTGGTGGAATTCATGATGGTATAATCACTTGGGAAAACAGTTTGGCAGTTTTTAAAAAGTTAATCATACAGTCTAGCAATTCCATTCTTCGGTATTTATTCAAGAGAAATCAACACATATTTACAAAAGGGTTTACACAATGTTCAGAGTAGCTTTATTTGCAGTAGGGAAAAAACATAAACACAGATGTTTATCAGCAGCAAAATGTATAAACAAATTGTGCAATATCCATATGTATTTTATTTGTTGCTGTGTAACAAATGACTCAAAATTTAGTGATTTAAGAAAACATTTTGTTATCTCAGTTTGTGTAGATGAGGAATCCAGGCATGGCTTAGCTGGTCTCTTATGGGCTGCAATTAGTATGTCATCTCAAGGCTCAACTAAGGAAGTATAAACTTTTGAGATCACTGATGTGGTTGCTGACAGGATTCATTTCCATGTTGGCTGTTGAGCCGAGACTCAGCTCTTCACTCATTCTTGGTTGGAGGCTGCCCTCTATTCCTTACTGTGTTTGCCTCTCTGTATACCAGTTTACAGGGCAGTTGGTTTCATCAGAGAGAACAAGTAAAGGGCAAGAGAGAGTGTGCTAGCAAGATGGAAACCATAGTCTTAAAACCTGTTTCAGAAGTCACATCCCATCACCATTATTATATTCTCTTCATTAGAAGTAATTTGGTACAGCTCACACTCACGGGAGAGGGAATTACAAAGGGCATGAATACCATGAGGGTGGGGAGTACTGGAAGCCATTTCAGAAGATGCCTACCTTACAATATAATGAAATACTACTAAATAATGAAAAAGAACCTTATTGGTACACACAACAGTGTAGATGAATGTCAAAAACATTATGCAGAGCAAAAGAACCCAGGCATAAAAGGTAACAGAACTAATCTTTAGAATGAGAAGGAAAATCAGTGGTTGGGTGGGAGAAGGTTTTTGTTTCAAAAGGGATATGGGTATCTTTTTGTGCTACTATATCCCCAGTGCTTATTATATTATAACTGGAAGTTGTATCTTTTGAACACCTTCATCCACTTCCCAACTCTCCACTTCTGGTTATTACAAATCTGATCTCTTTTTCTGTGTGTTTCTTTCTTTTTTTAGATCCACATGTAAGTGAGATATATAGTACTTGTCTTTCTATATCTGACTTCTTTCGCTTAGCATAATGCCCTCAAGGTCTGTTCATGTTATCAAAAATGGCAGGATTTCCTTCTTTTTTATGTTTGAATATTGAAATGTACACATACATCGTAACTTCTTCATTCATTCATCCATCAGTGGACACTTAGGTTGCTTCAGTATTTTGGCTATTGTAGATAATGCTGCTATGAACGTGAGGGTGCAGATATCTCTTTGACATAGTGTTTTTGTTTCCTTTGAATATATTGCTGGATCATATGGTAATTCTGTTTTTAATTTTTTGAGGACCCTCCGTGCTGTTTTCCCTAGTGGTTGTGCTAATTTACAATTCCACCAGCCGTGCACAAGGGTTCCTTTTTCTCCACATCTTTGCCAGCATTTGTTATTACTCGTCTTTTTGATAGTAGCCATTCTAATAGGCATGAGGTGATATCTCATTGTGGTTTTGACTTGCATTTCCCTAATAATTAGTGATGCTGAGCACCTTTTCATTTACCTCTTAGCCATTTGTATATCTTTTTTGGAAAAATACCTGTTCCGGTCCTTTGCCCATTTGTTTTTAAAGATTTATTTTGTTTATTTTAGAGAATGAGAAAGAACAAGGGGGAGGGACAGAGAAGAGGGAGAGAATCCTTAAGCAGACTCCCCACTGAGTGCAGAGCCCAATGCAGGGCTCTATCCCAGGACCCTGATATCATGACCCAAGCCAAAGGCAGACACTTAACTGACTGAGCCACCCAGCCGCCCCATGCTTGCCCATTTTTAATTGGATTGTGTGTGTGTATGTGTGTGTGTGTGTGTTTTACTATTGTGTTGTGAGTTCTTTGTATATTTTGGATATTAATTCCTTATCAGATATATGGTTTGCAAATTCAATGGACTGCTCTTAATGACATCTGCATAGCTTCATTTTTCCAAGTAACATATTAAGGGTGCTGTATTGGCAATGCCATCTTGTGTTAAGATCTTTGGTGTCAGGCCAACCCAGATATGAATACTGGCTCTGAAACTTGCTGCATTCTAGTACTACACTGACCTATATTATTTTGGATATCCCTAAAACAATAACTACTGTTTCTTTAGAATCTGGACTGGCCAGGTACTATGCTAGACATTTATGTGTGTATTACCTTAGTTAATACAAATCAAAATAACCAACATTTTTTGAGACACATACTAATATAAAATATTTCCATGCCTTTTGTGATTTAATGCAACAACCCAATGAAGTGTTGGTACTATAATTATCCCCACTTTACAGAAGAAGAAATTGAGACCAACAGAATAAATTTTTAAAATATGAGGAAATCAGGTTGCTGTCAAGATTCTGGTTTCATTTTCTGTTCTTCTCTACCTGTGGAATTAGACTTTTTATATGTTGCCCAAGCTTGTTGCAAAGAGTAACTGCAACTTCAACTTAAGATCTCTTTTTGTTTTTTCTTTAAGAAACTTCTTTTAGGTTGTGAATGCTGAGAGTATCTCCAGGAGTCTAAGAGAAGATGTCAGGTGAAGATTGGTTTCTAAGACGAAAGCACTGGGCAGACTTGCAAGAGCATAAGCTCAATTCCAGACAAGTACAGCTCTAGAAATACCAACCTTAGCCATAAACGAAAAGGCAATGTTTATATATATTTGTTATAAAAAGTATGGCTTATTTTTTTCTATCATTTCCATAAAAGAACAATTCTTTGTCAGCAGTGACATTTTTGAAGTCCAAAGTTGATATAGTTTGTGCTTGTAAAATATATTATGACATTTAATCACTATCAAAAGTGCCCAGATAGGAATTTTCTTTGGGGAAGTAAAACTTTGTCACTAAGGCATGAGGTGTTTGATTGTAGCCCTGCTTACTTTGGCAACTGTATTTCCATAGTACTTGTGTAGCTTAAGTTTTTTTCCCCCTTCTTTTCCTTTGTCAGCAGGGAACTGTTTTTCCTCTTTTAATATATAACAATCAGGTTTTTTTCAGTATTTAATCACTTATTATAAATGGGGTTGAATTATGTGTTAATCTAAAAGTATAGACCGGGGGCGCCTGGGTGGCTCAGTAAATTAAGTGTCCTGACTTTTGATTTCGGCTCAGGTCATGATCTCAGGGTCGTGAGATTGAGCCTGTATCACAGGCTCCATGCTGGATATGAAGCCTGCTTAAGATTCTCTCCCTCTTGCCGACCTTCTACACCTTTGGTTGTGTGTTCTCTGGGCTGGTGTCCACTGGCTTGAAGGTCAGGATCATGGGACCCAACTATACCCCTGGGAAGAAGGAGGACCTGTATCTGAAACCCATCCAAAGGACACTCCTGATGATGGGCCGTTATGTGGAGCCCATTGAAGATGTGCCTTGTGGGAACGTTGTGGGTCTGGTGGGGGTGGACCAGTTCCTGGTGAAGACTGGCACCAACACTACCTTTGAGCATGTCCACAACATGCGGGTGATGAAGTTCAGCATGAGCCCTGTCATCTAGGTTGCTGTGGAGGCCAAGAATCTGGCTGACCTTCCCAAGCTAGTGGAGGGTCTGAAACGGCTGGCCAAGTCGAACCCTATGGTGCATCATTGAGGAGTCCAGGGAGCACATCATCGCAGGGGCTGGGGAGCTGCACCTGGAGATTTGTCTGAAGGACCTGGAGGAGGACCATGCCTGCATGCCCATCAAGGAATCTGACCACATAGCCTCCTATTGTGAGAGTGTCAGTGAGGAGTCAAATGTGCTCTGCCTGTCCAAGTTCTCCAACAAGCCCAACCAGCTGTACATGAAGGCATGGCCCTTCCCTGATGGCCTGGCTGAGGACATTGACAAGAGTGAGGTGTCCGCCGGGCAGGAGCTCAAGCAGCGGGCCCACTATCTGGCCGAGAAGTATGAGTGGGATGTGGCTGAGGCCCGCAAGATCTGGTGCTTCAGGCCTGATGGCACTGGCCCCAGCGTCCTCACTGACATCACCAAGGTTGTGCAGTACCTCAACGAGATCAAGGATAGCATGGTAGCTGGCTTCCAGTGGGCCACCAAAGAGGGGGCTCTGTGCAAAGAAAATACGCGTGTTGTGTGCTTTGATATCCACAACGTGACCCTGCATGTGGACGCCATCCACCACGCAGGGGGCCGGTGGGGGAGATCATCCCCACTGCCCGGCGCTGCGTCTATGCTAGTGTGCTGACTGCCTAGCCCCGGCTTATGGAGCCCATCTACCTTATGGAGATTCAGTGTCTGGAACAAGTGGTTGGTGGCATCTACGGTGTCCTGAACAGGAAGCGGACTGATGTGTTTGAGGAGTCCCAGGTGGCTGGCATGCCCATGTTTGTCGTGAAGAACTTTCTGCCCGTGAATGAGTCCTTTGGCTTCACTGCTGACCTGAGGTCCAACACTGGTGGCTAGGCCTTCCCCCAGTGCGTTTTTGACCACTGGCAGATCCTGCCCGGGGATCCTTTTGACAACACCAGCCACCCCAGCCAGGTGGTAGCCGAAACACGCAAGTGCAAAGGCCTGAAGGAAGGCATCCTGGCCCTGGACAACTTCCTGAACAAATTGTAGGCAGCCCTCACCTGCAGCCCACCACCCCGGGTGGGACTCAGCACAGCCCCTGTACCCAACTGACAGTCGACCACAGTGACAAGCCCTTGCATTCTCCATAACACCTCGAGACTGTTCATGGGGACGCTCCACCTGACAGGTTCTTGGGGCCCACTCAGTGTCATCACTCAATGTGAACACTTGGATGCTGTTTCTTTCGATATTTATTTCAAGATTTCAGAGGCAACAGAAATGCCCTGGCAGCAGGGACTTACTCGGCCGGTGGGGGTGGGGGAGGCGGGATGGGGCACTTAACACTTTTTTCCATTTCAGAAACTCAAATGTCCAAAAAAAATAAATAAATAAAATAATGTTTTGAGAGGTTTATTTGGGTAAATGGCCCATGGTGGATTTTCCCCCAGAAAGGGGGAAGGAACAAGCGGGTAGACCTTTCTCTTTGGACAGAAGCTAGAAGACAGGAAACTTTGTGCAGTGTCACCGTTAGCACCTCCAGCTGTATTAGTGCCATTGGAATAATAAATTTGATATGGTGGTGAAAAAAAAAAATTCTCTCCCTCCCCCTTTGCCCCTTTCCCTGCTCATGCGCTCTCTCTCTCTCTAAAAATAAACTATGAAAAAGTATACTTTTAAAAATATACTTTTTTAAAAAAAGTATAGATTAGCAACAACCTAATAGAAGTAGATACATGCAAAACTTGTATATTCTGATTCAACAATCTGCTTAATATACTGTAGTTCTAGAAATTAGCTGATTGATTTATAAGTAGACTTGATTCCTGAAAAATAATTTGTGGAACACTGGGAAAATTTTGATTCCTCACTGTTTTTCATTAGCATCATGTTCATTTTTGCCTTTTTACCTTTAAGTCTTTTGTCTTCACTGAATAGAATAGAATAACTTTTGGTGTGGCACTCCTTCACAACTCAGCTATCCTTCAATCTGGGTTTCAGTCTCATCTCTCTCATAAAGCCTTCTCTACTTATCCAATACATTTTTTTCTTTTCGAAATTCTGTTGCTTTTCTCTTTAACATAATTTAAATTGTCTTCTAGATTATATACATTGGCTTTATTTTTCAGCTGCTTTCATGGGTGTTATTTCCTTTTATCCTTAGACCCTAGAAATAGTTAAGAAAGGCAATATTATTCTCCATTTTATGATACAAAAACTAAGAATAGATATTCAATTTCTTCAAGACCCAAATCTTCATTCTAAAATCTGCTTTGCTTATACTATACCCCTTCATTTTATACTTTACTTGCTATTCCTACCACATGCTGAGCACATAGTGGTATTGTCAGTTGATTGGTTTAAAATAGGTTGTTTCTAATCAAAGCCCCAATCACTGGTATCTATTTCTTTTAAAAAGCTATGCAATTAATTAACTAGTTAATTAATTGTAGAGTCTTTTGTCATAATTAATCTTGAAGCCTGAGTTCTTCAAAGGGGCAACATTTGTTTAAGATTTGAAGTTTGGAATATGGAAATTTTCTTATTCATCAGACAAATGTCATTGACTGTGTACCATATGCCTAATATTGGTAGCCCTAGATATGGACAAATGTTGATTGCATTATTTTGTTAGTAATATTCAGTCTTTTCTTATTTATACAGGAGAGATTAAACAGATTCTAGAAAATGAACTTCAGATACCTGTGTCTAAAATGCTGTTGAAAGGCTGGAAGACCGGAGATGTGGAAGACAGTGTGAGTTTCTTAATTGCCTAGAAATAAAAGAAAGTTAAGTCATGCAATTGACTAAATGATATATAAAAATTGGTTTTTATTAGTTTTGTCACATATGACAGAAGTAGATTTTGGTAATAGTAACTTAGTTTAAGGAATCAGCCAACAGTGTTTTTCAAGTTAAAACATTTTCATGGTAAACCAACAATAGTTTTGAATGAATTAGGTATGTAAATGAGAACACTATATGGCATGTTTTTCCTGTTTCTATCTGTTATATAGGAGTTAGTTTGGCACTCTTTTTTGAGAGCTTTTACTTTTTTAATCAAACCTCATAGGGTGTCAGTAAGTGCCCTGGAATAATAATTTGCTGAACATTTACTTAATTGGCCTGAAAGAAGTCATACACAATGTATACATGTATGCCAATATTGATAATGGAACAAAGATAATAATAAGGCATTTTTTTAAACTTGGAAAATTTAATGGTAAGAATCTTTGTTTACTTGGGTAGTGGCAAGTACATGGAATGAATTGTACTTTAAGAATTTTTATAAAGTGTTGCAATTTTAAGACGGTAGTTGCTGTTCTCAAGGACCCAGTAGCAGCCTCAGGTATTAAATATTTCACATTCTGTTTCTTTGTCTGATAGAGAAAGTGGGGAGGGAAGGAAAGAAATGAATTAATGCTAAAGTTTTAGGTGTTTGAAGTGCAAATAATTATCAGATCTTTTCATAGTTACTAACTTGATATTTCAATATCTAGGCATAAACTTAGAATCTTCAACTTTTGGTTCAGTTCTTTGTCAGTGACTTTTGGTAGACATTGTGCTTATAAATATATGTGAGTTCATTTGGTATATGGAGATGTTTGGAGTATTTCAATAAGGTATTTATGTGAATTTCACATTGCAAGATATTTATAAATTTAGGTACAAGTTAGTGATGTACTATTTTAGGGGTCAGCAGACTTTCTATACAGAACCAGGTTATAAATATTTTAGGCTTTGTGGGCAATACAGTCTCCATTGTAGCTACTCAGTTCTGCTGTTGTAGTGTGAAAGGAACCATAGGCCATATGTGAAAGAGTGAGCCATGACTGTTTTCCAATACGTCTTTATTTATGGACACAAAAATTTGAATTTTATGTAATTTCACGTATCATGAAATATTCTTTTGATTTTTTCCCCCACCATTTAAAAGATGTAAAAATCATCCTTAACTTCATAGGCCATATAAAAATAGGCAGTGGGATAGATTTGTCCCATAGGCATAGTTTGCTGACACCTTGTGCTACATGGCTGTTGTAATTGAAACGTAGGTTAAAAAATAAAAAGAAATGCTATCTGAGTAAATCAACAATCTCGGCAGAAATAAAACACTAAAATGCATTTGTTTATATGGCTCTATCATTTATTTGTTCATTTATTGAGAAATCTATGGATATGAATCATTTGCACATGGCATTTTCAATAGTTTGTGAAGAGAAAGGCAATTATTTTGAAAATTTTCTTAAAGCTGTCTGTTCTAATATTTGAACATAGTCTTTTGTCACCAACAATATTTTCAGTTACTTATTTCTGTGTACTCTTTTCCTAAGGTGATTTCTGCTATTCCTATGCCATTAATTTTCTGATTGCCCCCAAATTTATATTTCCAGGTTATACTTCTGTGAATTCATGTATCCAAATTGGTAGTTCACTTTTGTACTTGCATACCTTATGACATCTTAAAGGTAGCATGTTTAAAATGGAGCTCTTGGTTTTCCTTTCCATACCATTTCTCTACCAGTTTCCCCCCAATAAACAGCAGCACTATATAGCCACTGCTGAATCCAAAAATATGGGCATCCAGTCTTTTCCCATTTCAAACAACACCTAATCCTTTGGTAAGTCCTATAGCTTCTGTCTCCAAAATATATTTGAACTATGGTCACTTTTCAGCATTTTTATCGTGCTGCCTAATCTAGGCCATTAGCATCTTTTGCCTGGACCAGTGTAATAGCTTCATCATTGTTTTTCCAGCTTCCTTTCCTGGGTTCTTTCTTACATTCTCCACACAGCAGCCAGAATGATCTTTTAAGAACATAAATTGAATTATATCACTCTCCTGTTAAGACAGTTTTTTACTGCACTTTGAATAAAATTCAGGCTATTCACCATGGTTCAAAAGGCATTGTATTATTTATGTACTGCTCACCTCTGCAACCTCATCTTCAGCCTTTTGTACCCTCACTTTCCGTGATGCAGCCATAGAAACCCCCTTTTAATTCTTCTAATAGACCCACGCACTTTATATCTTTACCTGTACCTTCAACTGCTTGGAATGCTTTGCCCCCAGTTCTTCACATGGGTGGCTCTATTTTATCCTTCAGGTCTCAGTTTAAACATTACTTTCTCTAACAGGCCTCTGTATAAAATTAGGTTCCCATCCCAGCAATTTCTATCATAGTCCCATGAGTAAATGTTTGTGGAATGAATGAATAAATAAATGACTTAAAGAAAGTATCCATTTATATAATCATTCCATATGTGATTTGGGGTGAAGATTTAGTGGAAAATCTTTGGATGGTGGTGTGGCAAAAGGACAGTAGTGACTTGATCAAGTGGTAAGAGTAAACATTTATCAGGATTCCAACAGTTAAAATAATGAAAGATAGAAAGGTAAAAAATAATTTTCCTATGTATATATGTGTGTGTTTTGTTTGAATGTTAACTCTAGAGAAGTAACACAGATCACTTCCAAGAGGACTTACAAATATTTGATATAAAGATTTGGAACTTAAAGGTGAAGTTACGAGTAACTACCTACTGCAGTGTTTTTGCAGATCATGGGTTACAAACCATTAATGGATTGTGAAGTGAATTGAGTGGGTTATAGTCAGCATTAAAAAAAAGAAATAGAGTAGAAGATGTTAGAGTACATTGCAAGTAGTAAGGTTATTTTTACTTAACATATAGCTAATGTTAGTCAAACGAAGTCCCAATGTTCATGGAGTAAGACTGTGTGCTTAGTAAGATGGACCTTCTTGTGGAGGGATCAAGAATGAGTTCCTCATGTTTTATGTTTGGGTAAGATCAGCCTCCTGTCTCTACTTCCATCTGCAGGGTTAAGAGAGATTCCTAGACATTCACTCCACTTGCGTTCCAACACTTTCAGCCTTAACATTATTGTTTGATTAAACCAGGACTAATTTTATTACATCTTTTCCCACTGTTTATGCCAGTCACTGCAAGGAGTCTTAAGATTCTCATATCACCCCTCACTCAAATTTCCATAGTTTCTGCATAGGCCATATCTGTCTCTATTCTTTTTTGTTTACAATACCTGAAACCTGTTTGCTATTCCCTGTGGAACTAATTTTATCACTAGCCAGATTCCCTCTGTTGTCAACCTCTTCCCTGCACATTCCTTTCACCATCTTCCTCTGACTGAAACCTGCCTTCCTGAGGACATTTTTTCTCTTTAGCCTTCCCAGTGTTAATTGCTTTTCTTTAGCAGCCATCATACCACTGGATTATCTGGTAAAATATGTGTCCTTATTGTACCTCACTTCCACTTCCAGATCTTTATCAGTCCTTCCTCTCTTAAAATCTTCAGCTTTGAATTTCATGTTAAAAGGTCATCACCTATTCATTGAGGTCATCTCCCCTCATTTCCTGATGATTTTTAGGTTCTGGTCTATAATTGCCCCCCTTAATTCTTAGTAATTTAACTATCTTTATAAGTGGTTCTTCCAATACCCTGGCCTCTTAGTTTCTTGAATTTCTTTCCTACAGAAATCTTCTCCTCCATCCTGCATCAGCTATATCTTCCAGTGGTCCTATCATTTAATTATAATTTTCAAATCTTAATTTTAGGCTTCCATTTTCTGCTTACTATCTCTTTATCTTTCTAGCTCATTTTCTTTGGTATCTTAACTCCAGCAATCCTTCAACACTATTTAGGCCTCCAGTCCATTGTTTCTACCATCTGTTTGTGATCATTACCTCTTTCATGTCCTCCCTTCCTTAGAGTGGATTAAATCCCACAATTAATCATTATAATCACTTTCTTGCGTAGAGTCTCAACTCTTTCTTTATGGATCCTGCATGACAAAAGTCCTTATTTTCAATAAATCCAACTCCATCTATTCTGTGCATTACAGCTAAATGTGGCTACAGACAAATAAAATCATTGGTGTATCATTAAATTCATGATCATGATCTTTAGAGAGTCCCTTAATGTTGCTAGGCAATCACAGTATATTTACCTGGTTTATCCACATCCTAAATGGTTATTTTATACTTATCCTCTCTTCAGACCTTTAAAGCACTTCTCCCTTATTCTCACTTTCAGCTGATAACTTGACTTCCTATTTTGTTTCACTCACAAAATAAAGGCAATACAAGAAAATTTCTGTAAGCTCCTAGCTTGTTCTCTCTTTACTTACCTGCATCTTATACACATACTCTTCTTTTGTTACTCTAGATGGCCTGTCCATTCTCCTTTCAAAGACCACACCTCCATATTTGCTTTAGTTTACATTCTTTGTCTTCTCTGGCCTATTCAAGGACTTCACTCTTAATTCTTCCGTGTGTTTCCTGTATCATCAGTATTTTTCTCTAGTAGGTCATTCCCTCTAATAGAGTGTAACCACAAACATGATGTTCTTTCTTGCATTTTTCTCTTGATCCCACTTCTCCTTCCAGCATTCGCTCCATTCCTCTAGTCCCCTTGATAACAAAACTTCCCCCAAAGACTTGTTTATATTTCTTGTCTATATTTCTCCCAATGCCTCCTGAGCCCAGTCTAGGCAGAGAATTGCTAGTGCTCTTGTCAAAGTACCAGTGAAGTGACCACATAACTAAATTCAGTGGTGATCTTATCCGGTGTAATGATTTTTAAGTGCATCTATGTGCATAGTCAGTTTTATATGTTTAATTTATATCTCCACCCCAGATCTGTTCCCTGAATTCCAGATTGATATATCCAGCTGCTTATCTTTTCCACTTAAATGCCTAATACACATTTCAAACTTATCTGCCCAAAATAGAAGTCCTCATCTTCATTCTTTCCCATTTCAATTGATAGTAACTTCATCCTTCCAGTTATTCAGTCTAAAATCTTTAGGATCATTACTGACTCCTTTTCTGTCATAACACATATTCAATGTGTCAAGAAATTTTTTGGCACTGTCTTCAAAATATATCCAGAATATAGCTATTTTGCATCACTTCTACTACCATCACACGACATAAGCCATTATCACCCTTATCTTAGTATATTCCATTAGCTTTCTGTGTGCTTCTACCCTCCTCTGCCAAGCCCTTCCCATCTGTTTTCAACATAGCTGACAGTGATTCTTTCTAAATGTGAATCTGATCGTGTCACTCCAGTAGTTTACCTTTTCATTAGGAGTAAAAGTCAAAGCCCATAGCTCAATATATTTCTTGTCCCTACCGTGACTGTTCTCTCTCTGACCTATCTCTACTAGTGTTCATTTGACTTCAGTTACATTGGACTTCTTGTTGTTCCTTAAGCATTTTGTGCTGTTTTCTTTGCCTGATATATTCTTTTTCTGTATTTTCTCATGATTTGTTTTATCACCCCTTTAAGTCTTTGCTCAAATGTCACATATTCCAAGTAAGCTCCACCCTGATCATCCAGTTTAAAATTACATAACTTCCCACCCCCATATTTTTCACCCCCCTTCTCTGATCTATCTGTAGTCCAAAAAATTAATCACTTTTTAATATTCAGCTGCATAGGTTACTTACTTTATTTATTCCTACTAAAATGTAAAGCTCTATATGAGAGATCAGGGGATTTAGACTGTGCTGTTCACCACTTTATCCTCAGTGTTTGGAATAGTTCTGGCACAGAGTAGGTGGCTCAATAAATATCTGTCGAATAAGTATGTATGTCCTGAGTTATGATATAAAGATATAAAATATGTTTCTTAATGCATTTTGCTGTCAAAAAAAAGTTTGAGGGGTGCCTAGGAGACAGAGTCAGTTAACTGTTTGATTCTTGATCTCAACTCAGGTCTTGATCTCAGGGTTCTGAGATTGGGCTCCATGCCCAGCGTGGAGCCTACTTTAAAAAAAAAAAACGGGTTTGAGCTATGTTAGTATTTACCGTCAAGTTAGGAATTTGAAAGGTAAGTAGTAATTTTATGGCCAAAAAAATTTAGTGAACCTTTGTATGGTTCTCAAGATGTAGTTCAGATGTATCCCAAGAGTAGTTTATTCACCCTGGATGGATCATTTTAACATAAAAATTCTCTGGAGAAAGAGTTAAGTGACCTAGGTAACACTTACTAGAGGTCTCATCCAAGTCACCTTACTTCTCAGGCTGCAGCTCCTCATCTATAAAGTCATTGGGTTAAGGTGCTCACTATGATCTTTTCTAAGTCTTATGATCTCTAAAAACGTACAGTGCTAATTTTTGCTATAATGATCCTGGAACGAAGTGCTTATTAGTTTCAAGGATATACTTCTTCAACGAAGAAGTTAATGACTCTTAACTGTGTTCTTATCTATTGTATCTCATCATGAGCTAAAGATTTTGTATTTTATTTTTAATGTTCATATTTATGCTTATATATATATATATATATATATATATATATATATATATATGAGAAACAAGGTACTTGGTTTCAATAGTTCTGCATTATCCTGTTTAGGAAATTGTCAAAAGTTTCAAAAAATTACAATATTGAAAAAATTTTAAAAACTTTAGGGAAAAAATAATGTACAATCAACAGTCATTTTTTTGTTTGTTTTTAATTTTTCTTTTTCAGACGGTCTTAAAATCGCTACATTTGCCAAAAAACAACAGTCTTTATGTCCTTACACCAGACTTGCCGCCACCTTCATCATCTAGTCATGCTGGGTAAGGTGTTTACTTTTCCTGAGAATCTGAAATGAAAAGCTTGATTGTTAAGTTGCTTTAAGCTGTATATAAATATCAAAATGAAATAAAAATCTTGCTGAAGCTTTAACTTACCAACAAGTATTAACTACATAAAATTTCAGACTATTTGGTTTGGATAGTTTGATTTTAGTGGTGGAATTTTTTTTCCAAAGAAAATCTTTAGCAAAACTCTGTTATGGGAAAAATAGTCAAAAATGATACTGTTCTGTTTGAAGGGGAAGGACTAGTGTTAAAGGAAGAGATTGAGTAAATGGAACTCTAGCTTCTCCCATGGCTAAAGAAGGCATACCTTGGAGGAAAATTCATCAGGCACTGCAGAATACAGCTTAAAAAGAACTAATACAACATTTTTATTAAGATTTTATCTCTTTTTGGAATAAAGTTTCTCATTCTTTTTTCATTATTCACAGTGAAACTTGGGACATTTATAGAATGATTAAATGATTTTAATATTAAATTATGGCATTATTATTGCTAGGTGGTACATGATGTTAGTGATAGAGTAATAATTTTTGTGAGTACAGTATCATTCCAGAACTATGTTTAAGTTGTTTTTAGATTTTCCCAGTTTTTATACACATTTACTTCTTTTTAAATACTACTTGGTGATTTTGTGTAGACCTGTGTGCCTAAACTTGGGATATTCTCAAACTTTTCCTACCATGTATCAAATATTTTTATTATTATATAGTAGAAGGAAAAAATTACTGTTTTTCTCTACTGTACTACTCACAGAACACTTCTGGCTACCAAATATGTGGCAATTCTTCAATACCAGCTTGATGTTCTATAATTTAAATAAATTCTGAAACTATCTACCTGTAGATAGCATCAATCCCATAGGTTCAGGGCTCAGTTCCATAAGACTGCTCCCACATTGGATACTATTTCAAGTCTAGGTTGTCTCCTGTGCTTCTGAACAAGCGGGTATACATTGAGGTTCCCACAACCCTCTTCTTGGGTTTGATAATTTGCTAGAATGACACACAGAACTCAGAAAAGTGCTCTACTTACTATTACCAATTTGTTATAAGACATATTTTAAAGAATATAGATGAACAACCAGATGAACAGATAAATAGGACAAGATCTGGAAGTGTCTTGAGCACAGGAGCTTAAAGTTTGGGGTGTGCCACCCTCACCGCACATAGATGCATTCTTGTTCACCAGTGTGAAAGCTCTTTAAAACCCTTCATCTAGGGTTTTTTATAGAGGCTTTATTACAGAGGCACTACTGACTAAATTATTGGCTATTAATAATTAACTCAACCTCCAGCCCCTCTGCCCTCCCTACAAATGTGGAGGCAGGGAGAATGCAGGTAGCTGAAAGTTCTAATCCTCTAATCACTTGCTTGCTTTCCCTTGCAACCAGTCCTCATCCTGAGGGTTTTTTCTCAAAGTCATTAACTCATGAACAAAGTCTTGTGTGGCTGAAAGGGGCTTGTTATGATAAAAGATCCCTTGCTCCTTCCACCTGTATCACTCTCATCATTTAGAAAATTCCAAGGGTTTTAGGGAGCTCTTGGAGGGGGGAGTGAAGACCAAATGTATATTTCTTATTATAAATTATGCCATTACAGGTAGATAGTAGCAAAAAAATTAAACATGGCTTGTACCAAAGTAGAAATCACTGAACTGAAAAAAGTTAAATCTATTGTAATTGTATTTGACAGTCTGTTAATAGTTCATTTTAGGTTAAGAATTTAAACATTTCTTCAGTCACTGTTTATTTTCTGTTAAGGTCACATATTAATGGGAGGTTGAATTTGCACATCATTACACACAGCCAAACAGTACTTGCAGTCCTTGTGTTTCTAGTAAGTTGTTATCAACACTACATGAGATTAAGTTAAACAAGGAGTTATATGTATGGTTCTGTACCTAGTCAGGGCATTATTTTTGTAGTTTAGTTAACAGAGTATAATCACTGTCACCCAGTATGTAATCCACATACTTGTGAGCAGATAGGAGACATTACTGGTTATAATCTATTGCTTTCCAGTTGCATGATTAAATGGATTTATCAAAATGTCTTCCTGGGTTAATGGAAATGTTCTTCATTGCTATGTGGCTGACCTTCCTTTGATTGTGTGATTGTCAAATTGCTCAGTTCGTAGGCAAGCAGGGCCTTACAGTGCTTATGAAATGCAGTGTTTTATTGGAGAATGAGTACTTAATATAGCACTAAAGTAGTCTTCCTTAGTTGGCTTTATGAATTTTTTTAAAGTTTCTATTTCAATTCCAGTTAGTTAATCGACAGTGTTATATTAGTTTCAGGAGTGCAATATAGATTCAATAATTCTTTGCATCACCCAGAGCTCATCACAACTATTGCATTCCTTAAGCCCCATCATCTATTTAAGCCATCCCCCTACCAACCTCCCCTCTGATAACCATTAGTTTGTTCTCTATAGTTAAGAGTGTGTTTCTTGGTTTATGTCTCTCTCTCTCTTTTTTTCTCCTTTGCTCATTTGTTTTGTTTCTTAAATTCCACATAGTGAAATCATATGGCATATGTTTTTCTCTGATTGACTTAGTTTGCTTAGCATTATACTCTTTAGTTCCATCATGTTGTTGCAAATAGTGATTTCATTTTATTTTATGGCTGAATAATACTCCATTGTATATATATATACCACATCTTTATTCATCATCAGTGGACACTTTGGCTGCTTCTATATCTTGGCTGTTGTAAATAATGTTGCTATAAATATACGGGTGCATGTATCCCTTTGAATTTGTGTTTTTGTATTCTTTGGGTAAATACCCAGTAGTGCAATTGCTGGATTGTGGGGTAATTCTATTTTTAACGTTTTGAGGACCTCCATACTGTTTTCAGAATGGCTGTACCAGTTTGCATTCTCAACAGTGCAAGAGGGTTCCTTGTTCTCCACATTCCTGTCAAGACTTGTCTCTTGTGTTTTTTGATTTTAGCCATTCTGACAGGTGTAAGGTGATATCACCTGGTGGTTTTGATTTGCATTTCCCTGATGTTGAGCATCTTTGCATGTGTCTGTTGGCCATCTGTGTATCTTCTGTGGAGAAATGTCTGTTCATGTTTTCTGCCCATATTTTAATTGGATTATTTGGTGTTTGGGTGTTGAGTTGTACAAGTTCTTTATATTTAGGATACTAACCCTTTATTGGATAATGTCATTTGCAAATATCTCCTCCCATTCTGTAGGTTTGCCTTTTGATTTTGTTGATTGTTTTCTTCACTGTGCAGAAGCTTTTGGTATTGATGCAGTCCCAATAGTTTATTTTTGTTTTTGTTTCCCTTACCTCAGGAGACATAAGTAGAAAAAAGTTGCCATGGCTGATGTCAGAGAAGTTAATGCCTGTGTTATCTTCTAGGATTTTTATGGTTTCAGGTCTCACATTTAGGTCTTTCATCCATTTTGAATTTATTTTTCTATATGATGTAGAAAAGTGGTTCCGTTTCTTTTGCATGTTGCTGTTCAGTATTCTCAGCAATATTTGTTGAAGAGACCATCTTTTTACTATTGGGTATTCTTTCCTGCTTTGTCATAGATTAATTGACCATATAGGTGTGGGTTTATTTCTGGGTTTTCTGTTCTTTTCCATTGATCTATGTGTCTTTTTTTTTCCAGTAATACTCTTTTGATTACTACAGCTTTGTAAAATAATTTGAAATCTGGAATTGTGATGCCCCTAGATTTGCTTTTCTTTTTCCAGGTTGCTATGGCTCTTCAGGCCTTTTGTGGTTCCATACAAATTTTAGGATTGTTTGTTCTAATTCTGTGAAAAATGCTTGTGGTATTCTGATAGGGATTACATTAAATGGGTAGATTGCTTTGGGTAGTAGAGACATTTATTCTTCCAGTCTATGAACGTGGAATGTCTTTCCATTTCTTTGTGTCATCTTCAGTTTCTTTCATCAATGTTTTATAGTTTTCAGAGTACAGGTCTTTCAGCTGTTTTGTTAGGTTTATTCCTAGGTATCTTAACGGTTTTTGGTGCAATTGTATATGGGATCGATTCCTTGATTTCTCCTTCTGCTGCTTCATTATTGGTGTGTAGAAATGTAACAGATTTCTGTAGATTGATTTTGTATCCTGCAACTTTTACTGAATTGTTGTGTCAGTTCTAGGAGTCTTTTGGGTTTTCTATATATGATATCATGTCATATGCAAATAATGAGAGTTTTACTTCTTGCTGATCTGGATGCCTTTTATTTATTTTTGTTGTCTGATTGCTGTGGCTAAGACTTTGAGTAATATGTTGAATAGAATTGGTGAGAGTGGGCATCCTTGTCGTTTTTCTGACTTTGGGAGAAAGGCCCTCAGTTTTTGCCCATTGAGGATGATGTTAGCTGTGGTTTTGTCATGTATGGCCTTTTGTATGTTCCCTCTAAACCTACTTTTTGAGAGTTTTTATCAGGAATGAATGTTGTACTTTGTCCAATGCTTTTTCTGCATCCATTGAAATGATCATATGGTTCTTATCCTTTCTCTTATTGATAATGTGTATCATGTTGATTAATTTGCAAATATTGAACATTCCTTGCAGCCCAAGAATAAATCCCACTTGATTGTGGTGAATGATATTTGTATCTATGCTCATCAGAGATATTGGCCAGTAGTTCTCTTTTTTGTGTGGTGTTTTTATCTGGTTTTGGTATCAGGGTAATGCTGGTGGCCTCATATAATGAATTTAGAAGTTTTCCTTCCATTTCTGTTTTTTAGAATAGTTTGAGAAGGATAGGTTATTAGCTCTTCAAATGTTTGGTAGAATTTTCCTGTGAAGCCATCTGGTCCTAGACTTTTGTTTCTTGGGAATTTTTTGATTACTGATTCAATTTCCTTACTGGTAATTGGTCTGTTCAAATTTTCTCTTTCTTTCTGTTTAAGTTTTGGTAGGTTGTTTGTTTTTAGGAAATCCATTTCTTCTAGGTTGTCCAATTTATGAGCATATAGTTTTTCATAATATTCTCTTATACTTGTTTGTATTTCTGTGGTCTTTATTATTTCTCCTCTCTCACTTGTGATTTTACTTATTTGGGTCTTTTCTTTTTTTCTTGATGAATCTGGATAGAGGTCTATCAGTTTTATTGATTTTTTTTTTTCCCCAGAGGACCAGTTCCTGGTTTCATTGATCTCTTCTATTGTTTTTTAAATTTCTATTTCATTTATTTTTGTTGTAATCTTTATTATTTCCTTCATTTTGCTGGTTTTACGTTTTGTTTTTTGTTGTTTTTCTAGCTCCTTTAGGTCTAAGGTTAGGTTATTTATTTGAGATTTTTCTTGCTTCCTGAGGTAGGCCTATATTGCTGTAAACTTCCCTCTTAGAACCACTTTTGCTGCATCCCAAAGGTTTTGAACCATTGTGTTTTCATTTTCATTTGTTTCCATGTACTTTTTTTTATTTCTTACTTCTTTGGTGACCCATTCATTGTTTAGTAACATGTTATTTAACCTCCATGTATTCGTGGTCTTTCCAGATTTTTTCTTTTTTTTTTTTAAGATTTTATTTATTTATTTGAGAGAGAGAGACACATAGCGAGAGAGGGAATGCAAGCAGGGGAGTGGGAGAGGGAGAAGCAGGGTTCCTGCAGAGCAGGGAGCCCAATGTGGGGCTCGATCCCAGCACCCTGGGATCACGCCCCCAGCCCAAGGCAGCCACTTAACGACTGAGCCACCCAGGCGCCCCTCCAGATTTTATCTTGTGGTTGACTTCTAGTTTCATAGTGTTGTAGTCAGAAAAGATGCATGGTATGACTTCTTTTTAAATTTGATGTGGCCTGTTTTGTTTTGCCTAATATGTGATTTATGCTGGAGAGTGTTCCATGTGCACTTGGAAAGAATGTGTATTCTGCTGTTTTAGGTTGAAATGTTCTGAATGTATCTGTTAAATCCCTCTGGTCCAGTGTGTCATTCAAAGCCATTGTTTCCTTGTTGGTAATCTGTTTAGATCTGTCCACTGATGTGAGTGAGGGTGTTAAAGTCTCCTATTATTATTGTATTTTTATTGATTAGTTCCTTTATGCTTGTTGTTAACTGTTTTATGTATTGGGTACAGAAATATTTGTATTTGTTATATTTTCTTGTTGGATTGTCCCCTTTCTGCTGGATTGTCCCCTTTATTATTATATAGAGTCCTCCTTTATCTCTTTTTACAGTCTTTGTTTTAAAGGCTATTTTGTTTGATATAAGTATTGCTACTTTGGCTTTCTTTTGACATCCATTTGCATGATAAATGTTTCTCCATTCCCTCACTTTCAGTGTATGGGACTCTTTAGATCTAAAATGAGTCTCTAGTAGGCATCCTATAGATGGGTCTTGTTTTTTTATCCATTCCATCACCCTTTATTTTTTGATTGGAGCATTTAGTCTATTTTAATGTTGTCATTTTATTACTTGTTTTGTGGGTGTTTCTGAAGATTTTCTCTGATCCTTTCTTGTCTTTCTTTCATGGTCTTCTGGTTTTCTTTGGTGATATATTTTTCTTTCTCTTTATTCTTTGCATATACATTAGTAGTTTTTGATTTGTGGTTACCATTAGGTTTGTATACAATGTCTTCTGCATATAGCTATATTAAGTTGATCATGATTTAAATTTGAACCCATTTTTTTTACTCCTCCCCACATTTGAGGTATATGGTGTCATATATTACATTCTTTTATATTATGAGTTCCTTGACTGGCTTTTTACAGAAATATTCATTTTTACTGCTTTTGTGTTTCCTGCTGTTATGCTGTCACTTTTGGTCTCTCCTTTCTACTCAAAGAGTCCCTTCTAATATTTCTTGCAGGCTGCCTCAGTGGTCTTGAATTCCTTTCATTTTAGTTTGTCTGGGAAACTCTTTATGTCTCCTATTTTGATGATAGCCTTCCTGGATAGAGTATTCTTGGCTGCAGACTTTTTCCATTCTGCCACTCCCTTCTGGTTTAGAATGTTTCAGCTGAAAAATCCCCTGCTTGTCTTATGGGTTTTCCCATGTAAGTTACTGTCTTCTTTTTCTTGCTGCTTTAGAAATTTTTTTCATTACTGTATTTTGCAATAGTTTAATTATGTGTTGGTGTGAATCTGCTTTTGTTGATTTTAATGGGAGTTTTCTGTGCGTCTCCTGGATATGGATATCTGTTTCCTTCCCCAGATTAAGAATGTTTTCAGCTATTTTTAAAAATATTTTATTTATTTATTTGAAAGAAAGATAGCAAGAGAGAGAGCATGAGCAGGGGCAGAGGGAGAGGAAGAGGGAGAATCAGGCCCCCCCGCTGAGCAGGGAGCCTGACACGGGGCTCACTCCCAGGACCCCAGGATCATGACCTGAGTGGAAGGCAGATGCTTAACTGACTGAGCCACCCAAGCGCCTCTATTTTCATCTATTATTTCTTCAAATAATTTCTCTGCCCCCTTTTCTCTCAAATGGTATTACATTTGATTTAGTCACTGAGTTCCCCAAGTCTTTTCTTGTTTTGCATAATTTTTTTTTCTCTCTTTTGTTCATCTTGATACTTTCTATTACTCTGTTCTAGGTCATTAATTTGTTCCTCTGCTTTTTTTAGAAGCTGTTCATTCCATGAAGTGTGTTTCTCATTTCATTTATTGATCTCTTTATCTCTGCTATGTTATTTCTTATCTCTGTGTTAAAGGTCTCACTTATGCCCTCCAGTCTTTTCTCAAATCCAGGGTGTATCCTTATCACTACCTTATATTCTCTACCAGGCATGTTACTCATATCTGTTTTGCCTAGTTCTCTGGCTATGGACTTGTCCTGTTCTTTAATTTGGGATAAATATTTCTGTCTTCTCATTTTGTCTAAGTCTCTGTGCCTGTTCTTGTATGTTAGGAGTCATCAATACCTACTGTTCTTGAGGGTAATGGCTTTCTTAAGAAACCCTCTAGTGCCATGCAGTGTTGTCTTTCCTGTTCCCCAGGGCCTGACACTTCCAGGAGTGTCTCCATTGTGTGCTGCATGTGCTCTCTTGTTTTTCCTGGCTGCTTTATCTTCAGGTCAGTCGTCTATAGAGGCTCTCTTTGCTTATTGTGCGCGGTGTTTGGTCCTTGGCCTGAATGTGGCACTTTTTAATTAGGTGTGCTCTGGTATATTTGTGACATGAGACCTGTCACCACCACCACGGAACTGAGGCTCCACAAAACTCCCATGTTTGGAGACATGGTGTGAGCACAGGTTTGGGCTGGTCTTCTGGAGCAGGAGGCCATCACACTGGACTGATGCAAGCATTATTGGGAGGGTGGTTCTTCAGGAGCATGGGGTGTGTGGCTTGGTTAGGTACGAGTGTCCGTGCTGTGCTGGTTCCTGCAGGTGGCCTTGTGTTCATGGTGAGGGCAGGTAGTGAAATAGTACTGGCCAGTTCCTTTGTTCCTGGAGTGGTGTCTCCGTGAATGCTGCTTCTCTGGGATGCACTCTGAAATGAGCAAATAGCCTACCCACTCTGTGCCTAGGTGCTCTTCAGATCACTGTTTTACTCTGTGTCCTTGGGTTGTTTGCTGCTCCAAGAGCAGCTTAATGCCCTTATGGGTTCAATTCCAGCCAAGTCTGCTGACCTTTAGAACTCCAGGCTTTAGGTCCTGCTTTGTTGCAGGAACTCATGAAATTCGGACCTTCTTGCTTTCCCAGCCACCTGCTATGGGGGTTCATTTTCCCCTTGTGCTATCCTGTGTGCTAGTCACTCTTCTCCAGGACCCAGACGTCCTCCCCACTGTGGCAGCCACAGTCTCTTTTTCTCCCCAAACCATGTCTCTGCACAGCCTACCTTCTTTGATATGGCCTCTTCTCTACCTTTAGTTGTTGAGTTTGTTCTCCCAGTCTTCAGAAGAATTTCTGGGGTATTTAGGATGATTTGATAATTACCTAGTTGTATTCCTGGGACAAGGCAAGCCTAGGGTCCTTCTACTCTGCTACCATCTTCCAACCTGGCTTAATGGATTTTTACCAAGTTATAATGATGCTGTTTCCTTTGTTGGAACAGTATGGCAAAAAAAATTCAAAGCCAAACAGAAGACATAAATGCACAGAGTATCTGGGGAGTGGGAGGAGGGACATGTAGAAGCTCCTCTTAATGAAAAATCATGTTAATGCACATTTTATTAAAATCTAACTAAAATCCAAGTTGTTTTTCTTTTAATGGGTTAATCTAATATATCTTTCTATAAAAGTGGGGATTATTTGGTGATGTATATTTTAATTTTGATTTCATGGGAGACAATTAAAAAATCCATGCAGAACCTTAAATTAATGGTTATAATTATTTTTAACTTGTGATTTTTATTTTTAGTTTCAACAAATAAAAATAAGTTTTTGACATCTTAACTATAGAGTCTAAAAACAATTTCCTATTGAGTTATATAACATACTGTGTTCTCTAATATGGTAGATAAAATTTGTAATTTGTTACCTAATTTGTAATCTAAAAAAGAGAAAATAAAGGATAACTGTGATTCTTAATGTTATTTGAGAATTGGCAAATGAATAGAAGAGCTCTGGAATTGGTTGTCATAAGTAGGAGATATTATGTATATAATAACTGGTCCCTTTCTTTATCTCAGATTTAGGAATTTTGAAAAAGTAGTATATTTTATTTACGTGGTTGGTTTGATGCTTAATTGGTTTTGTTTTTGTCTGAGATGAGTCAGTGTATATTGGAAAATGGAGGGGAATTGGATAATAACCAATTATAATGAGGTTCTGCTGCTGGATTCTACCATTAGATTTTTTTCTTTATAAAGTATCCGTCTTCTCTTAATGGGGTGCCTGGGTCAGTTGGTTAAGTGTCTGCCTTCAGCTTAGGTCATGATCCCAGGATGCTGGGATTGAGCCCCGTGTCAGGCGTCAAGCTCCCTGCTCAGCTCAGCAGGGAGTCTGCTTCTCCCTCTCCTTCCTGCTCATGCTTTCTCTAGCGCTCTCTCATGCACGGTCTCTCACAAATAAATAAATAAATAAATAAATAGAATCTTAAAAAAAAAAAGTATCTGTCTTCTCTAAATGGACTGGAAAATACTGGTATTATAGTGTCACTCCTAAATAAAATTTATTATAACCAAGTCAGAAAAGCGTTATGATTAAAATCTCTCTCCAGACAAAGGATGCCAAGATTTAAGTATAATGAGAAAAAGCCTGGATTACTCTCCCAGTTTAGTTGGGACCCTAGATTTTTCATTTATTATAAAATGGGAAGCATTGTTTTTAGTTGTCAAAGCGGTTTTTACTGCGTTAGTGGTACATTGTATGCGAAAGCATAAATCACAAAGCACAATAATTAAAATAATTTGTTTATGCTAATAAATACCATTAGTAATCCTTTTCATTCAACTGTTACTTGAGTCTTACCATAAGCCTGCAGGGATGCAGGTTGATTTTGATGCATCTATTTTATAAATGAGGAAATTGAGGTGTGTAGAAGAGTTCTGGATCATTCAGGGTCAACAGTAAATACTTCTGACTCTGAAGTCTCCTTGTGAGTCTCCATCTAGTATAGTTTTCAGACCCTCAACAGAAATTTACAAGACTTTACCCTAAAGATGCCTTTTCTTTTGGAGGCAGTTGTTTAGAAAGAAATTTTTTTTTCAGTCTTGTAATTTGTTATATACTTTTTGAAGGTCATTTATATACATTATTTCACTCATTGTAATTCTTCTCAGGAGTATTCATGAAACTTCAGTGTGTGATTCGCTTCTTTTTCAGTGTATCCTTAATCATTTAGTAAAATGTAGATATAAAATGACATGCTTTTAAATTGTTTACTGACAAACCATTTCATTCTCAAGGTTTGGTGAGAACTGTAGATCTAGAGAACACTACATTTTATAAACCATGTCCTATAAGAATTTTTTTGTTGATTTTATACTGCCACTAGGGGGTGCCTGGTAATTGAGTCTTTTTTTTTTGTATTTACAATTTCTGAAAAATTAAAACATTAAGAGCAGAAAATTATGATATGCGTGTCTATAATTACATTTAGAATTATTTTAAAGTAAATTATATTTTTCAGAAAACAGAATATGAAGCTTTCTGAGAATATAAGAGCAATCTCTTTAATCATAACCTTTATAACAGTTGAAAATCATTTAAAAACACTTCTTAATAGATCACATTTCACAAATTAATAGAAAAATGAAGCAGTACCCCAATGGCAAAACTTCAAACTATACTGTAAATCATAGTAAAAGTAGCAAAGCAAAGATAACCTGTTAATTACACATGTTTCATATTATAAGATTTAATTCACCAAAGATTTAATTATTACATGCTGGATAAGCCCTGTCCTCAAGTAGCTTATAACCTATTCATTAAAAATGTTAGGCTTTTTCTTAATTTGTCTCTTTACAGAAATTTTGCTTAGATATCACTCTTAATGTTCTGTCTGCCACTCAGGTTGATTCATTCAGTAAGCTTCTCTTTTCATCTGCTCTAAAGGCTGGTGTTCCTGAGAGTTCTGTTCTCAGCAGTCTTTCCTACTGTAACTTCTCCCTGATATCTACTCTTAGTCCTTCATTTTCCAAATATGTATAGATGACACACGATCTGTTTATCAACCCATATATCCTAGTTGCCAATGGAGCTTTTCACCGGTGTGTATCCATATGTAATTCAAAGTCATATGTCTAAAAGTGAGAAAATCCTGAGAAATCTATACTATTTCCTATATTTTTTGTTTCAAATATACAATGGTGCAAAATACAGCAGTGTATTCCAATTAGGATGATAATTATTTAAAAGGTCATTGAGTTTGGCATATTAATTGATGACTTTGTTGAGATTATTTTTGATAGATAAGAATGAGAACCAGATTATAGTAGATTTTAAGGAATAAGGGAGAAATGAGGAATTGCAATTACTGTTATTTCAGAAAAGTCAACTGTGAACGGAAGGAGAAGTTGAGGGATGAGTAGGGTCAAGAGACTGGAGAATTAGAAGTATGAGGAGAAAGAGACAGCAGATAAGGAAAATTTGGAAAATTAAAACCAAAAAAGAACTATTGGCCAAAAAGGGTACAGGAGTGGCTTAGCTCGAGCTACTGTAACAAAATACCATGGACTGGGTGGCTTAAACAACAGACATTTATTTCTCACAGTTCTTGAGACTGAAAGTTTCAAGATCAAGTTTCCAGCAAGTTTTGGTTTTTGGAGAGAGTTTTCTTCTAGCTTGCAGACAACTGCCTTCTTGCTGTGTCTTCACATGGCAGAGATTAAGAGAGAGAGAGAAAAAAAAGATAGTAGGTGTGTGCAATTGAGCAAGTGAGTTCTGGTCTCCCTCTTATAAAGACACCAAATCTGTCGGAGTAGGGCCCCACCTTTATGACCTCATTTAATCTCAATTACTTCTTAAAGACTGTCTCCAAATAGTTATGTTGGGGGTTAGGGCTTCAACATAAGAATTCTGGTTGGGAAGGGGGAAAATGCAGTTTACTCCATAGCAGGGAGGCAGAGTAGAATCCAGGGATTAAGTATTTGAAGTTAGCTAGCAGATTTGAGAGAGTAGGAACGATAGAAGATAGAAGGGAATAATGGTAAAGAAAAATAACCTGCATACTTATAGAAGAAAAAAGAAAATGGGAAAACTTAGTCAATACATCAGCAAGCAGTAATATGAAAAAGAAGCACAGGAAAACAAGGAGAGTAGAGAGCAGAAAATATGGTAGCAAAAAAAAAAAAAATCAAGTATATCAAAATCTCAGTAAAGTTTTAAATTCTGCTATTAAAGATAAAAGCTCTCAAATAGGATTTTAGAAATAGTCCACTATATGTTGTTTACTGGAGAATCATTTGAAGAAATGGCATAGAAAAGAGAAAATAAAGGGACAGAAAATGATATTCTAGACAAATCTTAGTTAAAAGAATGTATAGCAATACTAGTATCACATAAAATTGAATTTTTTTAAAGATTTTATTTATTTATTTGTCAGAGATAGAGAGAGACAGAAAGCATACAAGGCAGGCAGAGGGAGAAGCAGGCTCCCCGCTGAGCAGGGAGCCCGATGTGGGACTCGATCCCAGGACCCTGGGATCATGACCTGAGCTGAAGGCAGATGCTTAACCAACTGAGCCACCCAGGCGTCCCCACATAAAATTGAATTTAAGGCAGATAGCAATGAGGTCCAGTTTACTAAGAAGATAGGACAGTTGTGAACTTGTGTGCACAAATCAGCAAAATTGGCAGAATTACAAAGAGAAATAGATCAACCACAGTCATATACAAACATGTTTCAGAAACTGATGAATTAAGCAATACATTTTTGCAGGCTATAGAAGATTTGAATAGCCAAGTTAAACATAAATGGAATACTTATGAAAATTGGCCATTCCTAGAACACAAAGCCAGTATCAAAGAATCACTATCATCCTGACTTCATTCTCTGACCATTATGCAATAAAATTAGAGGTGAAGTAATAATAAAAGATATCTCTGAGATTCTCCATATATTTGGATACTACAAACGATTTATTTCAGAATTATGGGTCAAAATGAAATCATAATAACAACCACTAGATATTTAGAAGTGAACATAAATGAGAGTGCTAGTACTAAAACTTAGAATACAGCAAAAGTGGTACTTAGAGGGAAATGTGTAATCTTAAGTCCACTAATTAGAAGACAAGGAAGATAGAAAACAATGAATTGTTGTTCAGCTTAAGAAAATAGGGAAATAACAACAGAGTAAGTCAGAAGAAAACAGAAGGAAAGAAATACTAAGTAGCAGAAATTATTGATAGAGGTAATCAACAGCAAATTAACTCTTTTCTTAGAAAGTCAAGCCAGGAAAAAATAAGAGTACAAATAAAAATATCAGGTATGAAAAAGGGGACTTAACTATAGATTCAGAAGAGATTTCTTAATTAATAAAGTAACTATTAAATTAATACTAAACAAAAAGGAAATTAGTAAATTGTTTTAAAACAAAAATAAATATGTATAAATAATAAAATATCTCTATGTCAATAAAACCTGAAATTGAGATGAAATGGAGAGTTTCACATAAAATTAAAAGTACTAAAATTAGTACAAGAAGAAATAGATAACCTGAAAAAAATGATAACCATTAAAGAAACTGAATTAACAATCAAAAATTTCATATGCCACTCCTTTCCCCTCTCCTACCCCAGAGGATTTCCATGGTGAAATTTTACTAAATCTTCACGAAACAGAATATTCCAATCTTAAATTCTTCCCAGAGGGATTGCTGCCTATCTTATAATGCTCATAGAATCTTGATACCAAAACCAGAAAAAGATAATGTAAGAAAATTATCTCAACTTGTAACCAGAGACTATAAAAATGAGTAGGTAAACTTTTCTTTGCCACTCTCAGCTTTACCATTTAATGATCTCTTTTTCCTCTGTCCCTAATCCACTACGTTCAAATGGCATTTCTCTCCAAATTCAAATGGTGTTACTAATATTTAAATGAACCAGTAGCCCTCTTTTGAAAAACATAACTTGATTATGTTTTTCCCCTCCTCAAACCCCTCTACTAGCTTTTCATCACACCTAGAATAAAAGCCAAGTTCCTTACTATGACCTATGAAGGATTTACATAATCGTGTTTCTGACCTTCTCCCTCATTTCATCTCTCTCTTATCACTCTCCTTCTGGCTCATAGCTTGCCAGCCGCACTGGCCTACTTGCTCTTCTTTAAACATTCTAAATGTGCTTCCACTTCAGGGCATTTGCCTGTTCCCCTGCCTGGAATGATCTTCCATCAATAATCAACTTGGCTTATTTCTTTACTTTATTCAGTCCCCTACTCAAATGTCACATCCTCAGAGAGACTTTTCTTGATCCCCCTGTCTAAAACAGCCCCTCTGTCATACTTTCTCCCTTTATCTTGCTTTATCACTGCAATGCATTACTTTAGTAATATATTAATATTTCTTGTTCATTTTCTTTATCACAATGTAAAGCTATAAGCAATCAGGGACTTTTTTTTGTTCACTGGTATATCGTCAGCAGCTAAAAGAGTGCCTAAAACATACTAGGTACTTAGAAATATTTGTAGAATAAATACTGTGAAGTGACACAGTCGTAAGGATATTTGCCTCTTAAAGACCAAAGCTAAGGAGTGAAGTTCTAGTGGTGGGATATGAAGCATTATGCAGAATGGAGATTAAATATCTGGGGAACAGAAGATCTTAAAAATGTTTCATAAATGTAACGAGCTAGATAATCTTTACTTCTTGGCATGAGGTTAGGCTTTATTTTTGTCCAATGTTCCTTATGGTTTTTCTTCATCAAAACATGGAGTAATGGAAGGAGCTCTGGCTTTATAGACTATTCAGTTCTATATTTGCCCTACACTGGCTTTTTGGCCTCAGGCAACATTTTTCCTCCCTGAGACTAGTTTCCTTAGTGTTATTTCATGTATGGCTATCTTCTCCAACCAGATCCTGAGCTGTGAAAAGCAAGAACATTCTTAATGAACATCTTCCTCAGTTTATGAAAGTGTTATGTATGTAAAAAGCCCTTAATAACAAATATTTTTGTAATGAATAAGAAAAGTTTCATGACTAATTGAGGAATGTGATTTCTGGTCCATGCATTTGTAGTCTCTCCATTGGCTGTTTTGCTAATTGTCAAATTCATCATGAAGTGTTTTTCAGATAAATTGAGAGTCCATCTATCATGTTATTCATGAAGGATGTCTATTATTCACTCATTTACCAGATACAGATTGAGTACCATCTTACAATGTGTTATTATTCTAGGTACTAGGGATACAATAAGGAACAAGATGACAAAGTGCCTGCTTTCATGGGGTTTACAATATAGTATGTGTAGAGGTGGGGGGACAGGCAACAAAGTATAAAAACGTAAGAAAAAACATTAGGTGAGAATAAGTGCTTTCTAGAGAACTGAAATAGAGTGACATGATAAGAATTGGGTGGCTACTGTAGATTGTAAGCTCAGGAAAGGCCTCTCCGAAGATTTACTGTTTAAGCTGAGACATGGTGGTTGAGGAGCCATTCAAGTGAAGAGCAGAAGAAAAAATATTCTAGGTAAGGGAAATAGCGCCAAAGCTTTCAGGCCATGTATAAATATAGTTGGAGAAGGTTGAAATATTTTTGGATTTGGTATTACTAGTGATCACTTGCTAGAAAAGGACTGAGGGGATGTCTTGGTAATAAGACAGTCTTTTCAACTTGTTTTGGTCTTGTTCTAATAAGTGATGAAAATGTCCAGTTCCATTTTAGTTATATAGATTTTTTTCATTTTATGGAAAGGTGACAGAAAGCAAGGTGTCCCTTGTATAGTAGTCCCTTTTACTAGTAGTAATTGAGTCGTGGTGTTGAACTTTGACCTTTTATACTGGGAGGATGGTTCCAGTTAATATTTTAATGACTTCTATGAGGGTGTTTTTGAGCTCTGGTCATGCAGTCAAACATATGGTCTGCTTGTGTGGCCTCTGAGTTGTGAAGTTGCTGTTAACTATGGCTTTGAATTAATTGCTATTGTACAGGCAGGGGTAAATCCAGGGTGCTAATTGGGACTCTTGTGATAGTTGAGTAAACCACTGGTGTTAATATATATGGCTTTCATTCTTTCTTTCTTTCTTTCTTTCTTTTTTTTTTTCCCCTTGGAAAACCAGTGGTGGGAAATCAGGTAATGGTAGTCTTGAATTAAGCAAAAGTAGGGTGTTATATTTTCCAGTGGGTGCTGTGGAAGGAATTGAGGGGTAATGAGTCAAGATATCTGAGTTGTAGCCCCAGCTCTGCCACAGAATCACTGTATGACTGTAGATAGGTCACTCCTCTGCTCTGGGCCTCAGATACTACCAGAAAATAAAGAGATTCTTCTAGATTCTTAGGCATCTGTGGTGCCATTCATTCTTCCTTTCCTTTAGGGTTCTAATCAGTGGATTATACACACAAAAATTAGTATTTAAATTAGAAAACAAAACTGCTTTAATGGCCAGACAAGTACACAATAGAACATGTGGTTTGTTGGTTGGTTGTGTTTGTTTCTTTGTTTGTTTGTTTATTTTTATAGTACATCATTAGTTTTTTATGTACTGTTCCGTGATTCATTAGTTGCGTATAACACCCAGTGCCCATAACATCACATGTCCTCCTTAATGCCCGTCACCCAGTTACTACATGCCCCCACTCACCTCCCCTTCCACAACCCTCAGTTTGTTTCCCAAAGTCAAGAGTCTGTCATGGTTTGTCTCCCTCTCTGATTTCTTCCCATTCAGTTTTCCCTCCCTTCCCCTGTGATCCTCTGTGCTATTTCTTATGTTCCACATATGAGTGAAACCGTATAATAATTGTCTTTCTCTGATTGACTTATTTCACTTAGCATAATACCCTCCAGTTCCATCCATGTCGATGTAAATGGTAGGTATTCATTCTTTCTGATAGCTGAATAATATTCCATTATATATACGAACCACATCTTCTTTGTCCATTCATCTGTTGAAGGACATCTCAGCTCTTTCCACAGTTTGGCTATTGTGGACATTGCTGCTATGAACATTGGGATGCAGGTGCCCCTTCTTTTCACTACATCTGTATCTTTGGGGTAAATACCCAGTACTGCAATTGCTGGGTTGTAGGGTAGCTCTATTTTTAATGTCTTTGAGGAACCTCTGTACTGTTTTCCAGAGCGGCTGTACCAGCTTGCATTCTCACCAACAGTGTAAGAGGGTTCCCCTTTTTCCACATCCTTATCAACATTTGTTGTTCCCTGTTTTGTTCGTTTTAGCCATTCTAACTGGTGTAAGGTGGGATCTCATTGTGATTTTTATTTGTATTTCCCTGATGACAAGTGATGTGGAGTGTTTTTTCATGTGTCTTTTGGCCATTTGGATGTCTTTGGAGAAGTGTCTGTTCATGTTTTCTGCCCATTTCTCGACTGGATTTTTTGTTTTTTGGGTGTTGAGTTTGATAAGTTCTTTATAGATCTTGGATACCAGCCCTTTATCTGTACTGTCATTTGCAAATATCTTCTCCCATTCTGTGAGTTGCCTTTTAGTTTTGTTGACTATTTCCTTTGCCATGCAGAAGCCTTTTTTCTTAATGAAGTCCTAATAGATCATCTTTGCTTTTGTTTCCCTTGCCTTTGAAGATGTGTCTTGCAAGAAGTTGCTGTGGCCGAGGTCAAAGAGGTTACTGCCTGTGTTCTCCTCTAGGATTTTGAGGATTCCTGTCTCACATTTAGGTCTTTCATCCATTTTGAGTTTATCTTTGTGTGTGATGTTAAGAAAATGGTCCAGTTTGGGCGCCTGGGTGGCTCAGTTGGTTAAGCGACTGCCTTCGGCTCAGGTCATGATCCTGGAGTCCCGGGATCGAGTCCCGCATCGGGCTCCCTGCTCAGCAGGGAGTCTGCTTCTCCTTCTGACCCTCTTCCCTCTCGTGCTCTCTGTCTCTCATTCTCTCTCTCTCAAATAAATAAATAAAATCTTAAAAAAAAAAAAATTCTTTAAGAAAATGGTCCAGTTTCATTCTTCTGCATGTGGCTGTCCAATTTTCGCAGCACCATTTATTCAAGAGACTTTTTTTCCATTGGATATTCTTTCCTGCTTGTCGAAGATTAGTTGACCATAGAATTGAGGATCCATTTCTGGGGTCTCTATTCTCTTGATCAGTGTGTCTGTTTTTGTGCCAGTACCATGCTGTCTTGATGTTTACAGCTTGGTAATATAGCATCAAGTCAGGCATTATGATGCCCCCAGCTTTGTTTTTTTTTCAGCAATCCCCTGGTGATCTGGGGTCTTTTCTGGTTCCATACAAATTTTAGGATTGCTTGTTCCCACTGTGTGAAAAATGCTGATGGTATTTTGAGAGGGATTGCATGGAATGTGTAGATTGCTCTGGGCAGCATAGACATTTTCACACTGTTTATTCTTCCAATTCATGAGCATGGAATATTTTTCCATCTCTTTGTGTCTTCCTCAATTTCTTTCATAAATGTTCTGTAGTTTCTAGAGTAAAGATCCTTTGCCTCTTTGGTTAGACTTATTCCTAGATATCTTATGGTTTTTGGTGCTATTGTAAATGGAATAGATTCCTTGATTTCTCTTTCTTCAGTCACATTGTTAATGTATAGAAATGCAACTGATTTCTGTGCATTGATTTTGTATCCTGCCATGTTGCTGAATTGCTGTATGAGTTCTGGCAGTTTGGGGGTGGAGTCTTTTGGGTTTTCTACATAAAGTATCATGTCATCTGTGAAGAGTGAGAGTTTGACTTCTTCTCTGCCAATTTGAATGTCTTTGATTTCTTTTTGTTGTCTGATTTTTGAGGCTAGGACTTCTAGTACTATGTTGAACAGTAATGGTGATAGTGGGCATCCCTGTCGTGTTCCTGACCGTAAGGGAAAAGCTCTCAGGTTTTCCCCATTGAGAATGATTCTTGCTGTGGGCTTTTTGTGGATGGCTTTTATGATATTGAGGTATGTTCCCTGTATCCCTATATTTTTTAATCAGGAAAGGATGCTGTATTTTGTCAAATGTTTTTTTCTACATCAATTGAGAGGATCATCTGGTTCTTGTCTTTTATTAATGTGATCTATCATGTTGAATGATCTGCAAATGTTGAACCTCCCTTGCCTCCCAGGAATAAATACCACTTGGTTGTGGTGAATAATCCTTTTAATGCACTGCTGGATCCTATTGACTAGTATCTTGGTGAGTATTTTGGCATCAATGTTCATCAGGGATATTGGTCTGTAGTTCTCCTTTTTGATGGGGTCTTTGTCTGGTTTTGGGATCAAGGTAATCCTGGCTTCATAGAATGAGTTTGGAAGTTTTCCTTCCCTTTCTATTTTTTGAAACAGCTTCGGTAGAATAGGTATTAATTTCTTCTTTAAATGTTTGGTAGAATTCCCCTGGGAAGCCCTCTGGCCCTGGACTCTTGATTACTGCTTCAATTTCCTTGATGGTTATTGGTCTGTTCAGATTTTCTGTTTTTTCCTGTTTCAGTTTTGGTAGTTTATAAGTTTCCAGGAATGCATCCATTTCTTCCAAATTGCCTAATTTGTTGGCATATAGTTGCTCATAATATGTTTTTATAATTGTCTGTATTTCCTTAGTGTTGGTCATGATCTCTCCCCTTTCATTCATGATTTCATTAATTTGGGTCCTTTCTCTTTTCTTTTGGGTAAGTCTGGTCCGAGGTTTATCGATCTTATTAATTCTTTCAAAGAACCAGTTTCTATTGTTGTTGATATGTTCTACTGGTTTCTACCTCATTGAAATGAAATTCTCCTGCTTGGTTTAGGCTTTATTTGCTGTTCTTTCTCCAGGTCCTTTAGATGTAAAGTTAGCTTGTGTATTTGGGCTTTTTCTAATTTTTTGAGAGAGGCTGGTGTTGCAATGTACTTCCCTCTTAGGACCGCCTTTGCTGTATCCCAGAGGTTTTGAACCAGTGTGTTTTCATTCTCATTAGTTTCCATGAATTTTTAAAATTCTTCTTTAATATCCTGGTTGACCGATTCATTCGTTAGCAGGATGGTCTTTAACCTTCATGTGTTTGAGTTCCTTCCAAATTTCCTCTTGTGATTGAGATCAAGTTTCAAAGCATTGTATCTGAAAATATCCAGGGAAGAATCTCAATCTTTTGGTATCGGTTGAGACCTGATTTGTGACCCAACATGTGATCTGTTCTGGAGAAAGTTCATGTGTACTTGAGAAGAATGAGTATTTTGTTGTTTTAGGAATATTCTGAATATAACTGTGAAGGCCCTCTGGTCCAGTGTGTCATTCAAAGCCCTTGTTTCTTTGTTGATCTTCTGCTTAGATAATCTGTCCATTGCTGTGAGTGGTGTGTTGAAGTCTTCTACTCTTAATGTATTACTATTAATGTGTTTCTTTACTTTGGTTATTAATTGGTTTATATAAGGCTGCTCCCATGTTGGGGGCATAAATATTTACAGTTGTTAGATCCTCTTGTTGAATAGACCCTTTAAGTATGATATAGTTTCCTTCTACATCTCTTCCTACAGTCTATGATTTAAAATCTAGTTTGTCTGATATGAGGATTGCTACCCCAGCTTTCTTTTGAGGTCTATTAGCATGGTAAATGGTTCTTCACTCCCTCAGTTTCAGTGTGGAGGTGTCTTTAGGTCTAAAATGACTCTCTTGTGAACCATGAGAGACTATGGACTCTGAGAAACAAACTGAGGGTTTTGGGGGTGGGGGTGGGGGAATGGGTTAGCCTGGCGATGGGTATTAAAGAGGGCACGTACCGAATGGAGAGCACTGGGTGTTATATGCAAACAATGAATCATGGAACACTGCATCAAAAACTAATGATGTATGGTGATTAAAATAACATAATAAAATAAAAAAATAAATAAAATAAAATAAAATGAGTCTCTTGTAGACAGCATATGGATAGGTCTTGCTTTTTTATCCATTCTGATACCCTGTGTCTTTTGATTGGAGTGTTTAGCCCATTTACAATCAGAGTAACTATTGAAAGATATGAATTTAATGCCATTGTATTGCCTGTAAAGTCCCTATTTCTGTAGAGTGTCACTGTTTCTTTCTGGTCTGTGTTACTCTTGGGGTCTCTCTCCACTTACAGGATCCCCATAATATTTCTTTCAGGGCTGGCTTGGTAGTCCCATATTCTTTCATTTTCTGTCTGTCCTGGAAGCTCTTTATCTCTCCTTCCATTCTGAATGACAGCCTTGCTGGATAAAGAATTCTTGGCTGCATGTTCTTCTCATTTAGTACCCTGAATATATCATGCCAGCCCTTTCTGGCCTCCAGGTTTCTGTGGATAGGTCTGAGGTTAGTCGGATGTTCCTCCCTCTCTACATAAGGAATCTCTTGTCTCGAGCTGCTCTCAGGATAACCTCTTTTACTCTAAAATTTTCCAGCTTCACTATTATATGTTGGGGTGTTGATCTATTTTTATTGATTTTGGGAGGGGTCCTCTCTGCCTCATGGACATGAATGCTTGTTTCCTTCCCCAGTTTAGGGAAGTTCTCAGCTATGATTTGCTCAAATATACCGTCTGGCCCTCACTCTCTCACCTCCGCTTCAGGCACACCAATAATTCTGACATTTGTTCATTTCAAAGCATCATTAAATTCTTGAAGCCTTTCTTCATGGGCTCTGAGTTGTCTCTCCTTTCCTCTACTTCCTTCCTTTCCATCAGCCTGTCTTCTAGATCACTTACTCTCTCTTCTGCCTCATTCATCCTGATAGAGCATCCAATTTAGACTGCATCTCAGTTATAGCATTTTTAAGTTTGGCCTGATTAGATCTCATTTCTGCACTTGGAGATTCTCTACTGTCTTTTATGCTTTTTCAAGCCCAGCTATTAACTTAATAATTGCTATCCTGAATTCCATTTCTGACATCTTACTTATGTCCATATTGATTAGCTCTGTGGCAGAGAACATTACCTCTGGTTCTTTCTTTTGCAGTGAATTCCTCCTTCTAGTCAGTTTGCCCAGAGAAGGATGGGTGAGCGAGTGAGCAGAGTCCAAAATATCAATCCCAACCCAAGCAGAGTATACCCTAGACAAATTCAAGGCAGCTGGAAACCAAAACAAAAGCAAACAAAAAGCAGAACAGAACAAACAAGAAAAAGAGGGGAGGGAAAGGTGGGTTGGTGGGGAGAGAGTATAATCTCACAGGATGGACAAAGCTTGTTTGTCTATCACTTGCTCCTGAGTGAATTTTGGTCTGTGTGTTAGAAGATGCTACCTCCCAAAATTGCAAGGAAAGCAAAACTTATCTATATACAAAAATAAAATTGAATAGAGTTAAAAAAGAACTGAAATGAAGCCTATATCTATTAAATGTAGATGTGAAAAATAAAAGTTAAAAAGCAACTTAAAAACATAAGTTGGTAAAATAAGAAACTAGTTGAAATGGGTAAAAGGTAAAATAAAGAAATGGAAAATTTTAGACTGAAATATAACTGAATTATGAGAAAAAACCTCAAACTCAATATATTATTTTCCCCTGGCGCTAGAGTTTTGCAGTCTTGTGGGATAGGTAACCTAGTTTGCACTTATTATTCCAGATTGTCTTCCTGGGGGAGGGGCCTGCTGTGCTGCTTCTCAGGTATCTTTACCTGGGCAGAGTTGTAGTGCCCCTTGCCAGGGGGCTGGGCTAAGTGTAAGCTGGTCCTCTTTGTGGTTTTTGTTCCCTGGAGGTTTTCCGCACCTCTTTAGATCAGAATAAAAATAGCCGTGCCTCGACCTCCGGCCCAGAGCCAAAAGATCGAGGTCCCCCCTCTTCGATAAGGAACAAACAGTCTTCCCCTTTGTGTGTGCCAAACTCTGCAGACTCTTGTGGTGTGTGCCCACTTTAATATTCCTAGGGGGAGTCTGAGGGACCTGCGCATGTCACTGCCCTTTGTGTGCCTTGGGACTGAGAGGGGTTGCAGGCTTGTGCATGTACTCCACTCCACTGCTCTCAGGCCACGGCTGGGTGTTGCTGTACTGTCCTTTCCGGGGCTGCCACCACCCTGAGAGCTGTTGCCCAGTTTTGGGTGCAGCTGTTTCGCTCCTCCCAGGGGACTCCCAGGGGATGGTAAACAGCCCACACATTCCAGTCCTTTTCATGGTGCTCAGGTAGAGAGCAGTCACCCAGCTGGCTTGCCGTTTATGGCGACACAAGCTGAGAGTCCCCTCCTGGAGTCGCTGACCATAACTAGTTTCCCCTCTCCATTGCTTGGGCACTCTACCTGTTCAAGCATCCCTGTTCGTTCTGTCTCCTGGGATCCTGAGACCACAATGACCCACCTAGAATTCTGCCCTTTTCATCCTCTGAGCCCCTTTCACAAAGTGAACATGTGGTTTATACTTGAATCCTAAGTGAAGTCTTTTACCTTTCACTCCAGATCTAAATCTTAGGAACTACATACTTAGGTAGCCTATAGAAAGAGTTAAGACTGGGTCTTTAGAGCCTTATGGCCTGGTGCAATAGCCCTGCCTCACCAACCCACTTACAGTAGGATTGACAGCTTTTAGAGAGCTCATGGCAAGCTTTGTTTAGGTCTGTCTACCACAGAGGGTAAGAAGTAGGAGGGAATTCAGTGCACTTGGGCATAAGAAGTGAAAGAGAAGCTGCTGGGGTTTAGTCCCTGTCTTCTGTGAAACCTAACCTAGTACAATGTGACCTTGTGAATAATTCCAATAGTCTCTTCTCTTCCTCTGGGAGAAACAGGTGTAGAATAGGGAAAAATGCTACAAGTGTTCTCATTAAAACTTCCTTTGTGGGAAGAACTATCATGGGCAGAAACAGTGTACCCTTACGAGCAGAGGCAGAAATTTGAAGAAAAGCAGATGAAACATTGTTCACAGGATCCTTGAGGTCTCTAACTCCATATTTGATATGTGCTTCCCTATACCCATTAAGCATGGTATGATAAGGGAAGGAATGAAGTATTCCTCCTGTCTGTAGCTTCTTGTAACCATCCAGCAGTTCTGGTAATAAGTATCCACCTGTGCTCCTAGCCTTGTTTCTAGCTAAGAGGTGTATTGATATTCATATAAACATAGTATACCTTTTTCTTTTTCTCGTTCCAGTCTGTCCCACCCTATACTGAGACCATTCTAGACACTCATCTGCCCCCATTATCCCAACTAAGAAAGATAATTTGTGGGATTCAGTTATTTGAAGGACATTCTGAGAATGCCTCCAAATAACTCTCATTCTATTTCTGTTTTCCCAAACACCTCACAATCTCTGCACAAATGTTACTCCTTATAATATTTTTCACACTTTTGTGTGCATCCTATTTTCACTTTTGGTATATTTCCCTTAGTGCAGGAAGAGTCACACCTATAAGAGCTCTGTCTTAGAATGAGAGGAAAGCTCAAGGATATCTTCTTTGGAGGGAGTTAAAGCAACCTTCTAATCCAGTCACATTTTATGATTGGGAAAACTGAGGTACAGAAAGAAGTTAAATGGTCTGTTAGGCCTTAGCTTCTTCGCCCAGAATGATCAGGTTGATAATTTCTGCCTCCTTGTGCTTTGGAAAGAGGCAATGTGATTAAATAAGAACACATGTGAGCATTGGGCAGGTCACAGAGCTAGTTAACGGATGAGCCAGGACTTGGCTGTCATTGAACTCTTAACTAACTCCAAACCATTCAGAGTGCCTCTGAGCACTACTTAAAAGGTCAGAGTGAATATGGTCCTCAGCATAAAGTCTCATTTCAGCCTAGTTCATGTGTAAAGTAGATGTTCAATAAATCCTTTAAATGGATAAGACAAAGTGATACAGCTCCTTTAGGAAGAAACAAACAGCTTTCAATGGGGGAGTTTTTTTTTAAGTATTTTTATTTTCAAACGAGGGGAAAAAAGCTATAAAGACTTTAACCTTTAAATAATTTGCTGAGATGTCATTTGAAATGGTGTTCTATGAGTGTGTCTTCTTCATGGTGGCTTTTTATTGATCAGTATTCATAAGATTTTAGCAGTGTGGTAGAAAGACCTTAAATGGCCTATACATGATAGTTTTCTGAAAACTTCATATATGCAAGTAAATGTTTTTAATGGATCGATTAAATTTTTCTTCCAAAATGCTTTACAAAATAACTTTTTTGTTGTTGTTTTTACAAAAGGATAGTTACCTGTGGGAATATTTTACCAGTGTTATAATCATTATAATTGATATCAGTTTGATATATCATTCTTAGAGTAACTTATTATTTCTCAAGAATAAATGGATATAAGCAATGTTTCCAGTACATTATTGTGATTGCTGTTGAACTTAAATTTAATTCTAGTGACTATTATTATTAGAGTTTGTAAAAGTAAAATTAGGAAATATTGGTTTGGTAAATGTTTCTTAATAAGGGGTTACTGAAAAGTGGCTCATTTTTAAGAAGAGGACATTTCCCTGAAGTTATGCATCCTGGATGAAAGAAGAAACTTGTTCCCAATTAAAGCATTGATGGAGTTCACAACACATCTAATTGGATTGATGTACCAAACCCATTTATACAGTTTACTGCCTGTCTTGATAGGTTGGTGACTACTGAGATTAGCTTGTTAACATCACACTTTGAAAAAGAATTGTAGGTATTCTCTATAGTTGATTTAATGAACAGTCAGAAACTTGGTCACTAATTCATGAAACAAAAATCAGTATATATGTAAATGTAATTTTTTTTGCTTTCTTCCATTTTGTCTACATGGGTAGAATTATGTTTTGACAGTTTTGCTATTAACTACTTGATGGATCACAATATATCACTATCACCACTAATTACCACATTTTGATTAATCTTATATACTTTGGTTAATACATTTTGCAGTATGCAATATGTCACTATATTGATAAACAGTAATTATAGACATAAAGACACCTGAACTTGAAATTATCATGAAAAATGTTATTAAGAATTATGTGAAACCAAATGTTTGTTTATCTAGACATATTTGCCAGCAAAGAAAGCAATTAAAAGTAGCTGCAGAGTAAGAGGCCAACCTTCGTTAAACACGTGGTTTTAAGATTGTTACAGAACTTGTGGTGATGATAACATGGTGTCTTGGAGGATGTTAACAACTGTAGCAGAGTGTTAATTAAGAATGATGTAATCTGCAGCTCAGAATTATTAGTATCATATGTTAGTTTAGCTGGACAGGAGCAAAACCTAGTTTCAGTGATGATGAGGGCTCAAGTTGTATTTATAGTGGAAAGATTAACATTTTATTTTTATGCTGTTCCTGAGACAATTTAAAAATCCTGAATGAAATACAGTCAAATGTAAACATCAAGTCCCTAGCTCATTTACATATGTGCCAGATTTCCAAACTGATTGCTATTTGAACCTAATCTGTCATTGCTGGCTGCATTAGCTACAACAAACATTACATTTACATATTGATTTCTTATTTTGTTTTAGTGTAAATAATCCATAATTATAGTAAATTTGGTCTTTTGTTGACAAGAGCTCATATGACTCTGTAAGTTTAGAATGGAAATTTAAATTGCCATGTGTGATGCTTTTTAATTTAAAATCTTGTTGTCTCTGAAAGGATAAAAAGATCACTGTAGATCATAAAATATTCCCAGAAACAAAAAGGAGAACATTTTATAGGGCCTTTTGGAAAGATATAAATTATAAAGTATTAATGAAAAATTCAATAGCATATTCCAAGATCATTATTTACATTTTTCTAATAAAGATTCACAGTAATTTGAAAGAAATTACTGTTTTTGCTTCAAATTCAGGTCATATTTAAAAAATAAAATCTACTGGAAATGAACCCCCTAAGCCTATTATTTTTTACTGACATATCTGTTTAAAATATCTAGTACAAGAAAAGAAATAGCATACACACATAGCAGGATTGAAACAGGAGATATTTTTGATCCCGATATTGGTGTTAATGCTTTGCTTATTGTAACTACATACACAGCATTGATTTGAGAAGTATGAATTCATTGGCAACAAACCATATGTGTCAGTGGAAATAATAGTATTATTAACTAGCAGTGGCAACAAATCCGTGGTTTCCATTTACATTGATTAAAAAGCATGTTGTATTTTTGAAATTAAAAATATGGGACCCGGGGTGTCTGCGTGGCTCAGGTCATGATCCCAGCCGGGATCTTGGAATTGAGCCCTGTGTTGGGTTCCCTGCCCCCCGCCCCGCGCTTACTCTGTCACACTCTCCCTCTCTCTATCTCAAATAAATAAATAAATAAATAAAATCTTTAAAAAAAAAAAAATGGGACCCGGGGCACCTGGGTGGCTGAGTCGTTAAGCGTCTGCCTTTGGCTCAGGTCATGATCCCAAGGTCCTGGGATCAAGCCCCGCATCTGGCTCCCTGCTCAGCGGGAATCCTGCTTCTCCCTGTCTCACCCCCCCTTGCTGAGTTCCTTTCCTCGCTGTGTCTCTCTCTGTCAAATAAATAAATAAAATTCTTAAAAAATAAATAAAAAATAAAAAATGGGACCCATTTAATTGCAAGAATGGTAGCTATCAGATTGTTCAAGTATTTCTTTTTATGGTTTACATTTTTTATAGAGATACAATTTATGTACAATAAATGCACAATTGTTTTTTGCAAATTTATTTACAATTAAAAATTTTTTTTATTTGAGTGTATTTGACACACAATGTTACATTAGTTTCAGGCATACAACAGTGATTCCACAAGTTTATACCTTATGCTATGCTCACAAGTGTAGCTACTATCTGTCACCATACAATGCTATTACAATTCATTGACTATATTCCTTACACTGTGCTTTTTATTTCTGTGACTGATTGTATAACTGAAAGCCTGTATCTCCTGCTCCCTTTAACCCATACCCCAACTAAAAATTCACAGTTCTTAAGTTTCTCCCAGTTACAAGAGTTTTGACAAAAGCATATTGTTTTCTACCATAGATTTTAATGAGTGAGATTCTAATGTGTGTGTGTGTGTGTGTGTGTGTGTGTGTGTGTGTGATTAAGAGCCATTTAGAAGCTTATGCGCAACTGATAGCAGTTGTTTACATGGTGCTATGAATACAGAAACTCTAAAAGCCCTTACATTAGTCAACTCAAGCTGCTATAACAAAATACCGTAGACTGGGTGGCTTAAACAGCAGGCATTATTTCTCACAGTTCTGAGGCTGGGAAGTTCAAGATCAAGGTACTGGTAGATTTGGTTCCTGGTGAGAGCCCTCTTCCTGTCTTGTAGATGGTTGCCTTGCTGTGTCCTCACTTGGCAGAGAGAGAAAAAGCTCTGGTCTCTCTTCCTCTTCTTTTAAGGACACTAATCCCATAATGGGCCCCACCCTCATGTTTTAGCTAAATTTAACCGTCCAAAGGCCCTACCTGCAAATACCATCACATTGGGGATTAGGCTTTCAGCGTGTGAATTTAGCAGGGTCAAGGGATGGGGGAGGAAGGGTGGGACACAAACTTTCAATCCATAAGAGCCCTGAAACCTGTCTGAATTTGTTGTATTTCCTAGTTTCGTTGTTTAATCTTGGTGGATTTATACTTTTATAACAGTGTTTCCCTTAGAACTGGTAACTGAGGCCAGTGTAGCCTGGCCAAATCTGCTAGCTGAAGAATTTAAGAGGGAATTCCTGATTCAAGGAATTGCTGGAAAGGAAATCCTTAAATTACTGTTATTATCCTTGATTCAGGATATCCTGCCTACTACCGTGCTACCCTGTGAAATGGGCCTGCTACTATTTGGCAGGAAGAAAGCCATTCCTCTTAATCAGGAATTAACAACAGGTATATAGTTACATGATGATCAAAAGATTGTTTCACTACCATAATGCAGCCTTAAGTTAACCTTGAAAAATCACTGCATCATACATATTAAATAACCATGTGCTTTCTGCATAAGTGAATTACTAAAGTGCTCTCTCAATGTGAAATAAACTCAGTCAAGATAGTTAGACTGTTACATTTATTTCATAATGTTACTTTTATCAATACTTGATCCATAGAGGCTAATAATTTATGGCTTTTTATGTCCACATGTATAAAAATGTATGTGTAGCTTCAAATTTATTTATTTACTGGGGCCTATGTGTTAAAATTTGCTATATATTATTTTTCCCTTATTAAAAAAAGCTAGGGGGGAATATAAAATGTGTTAAACTAATTCAGTGAATTAAAATGAAACTGGTACCTATTAGAAGACAGATATTTTATAGATGACCTCTTGATTTCTGATAAATATTCATAGTTAAATTGGAATAGGATCTCCCCAGGCAGAGGTGGACTATTCTGTTAATGAAAGGGCACTAGAAGTGTAAGACTTCTGGACAAAAAAGAAAGCAGAGAAGGGATGTTCTACCAGAACTATTTCTAGAATTGTGTTGGTGACTTCAATATTAATGCTTAGTTATAATACTGAGAATTTTAAGGGAGTGGCTGGCCTTCTTTTCCTTCCTTCCTTCCTTCCTTCCTTCCTTCCTTCCTTCCTTCCTTCCTTCCTTCCTTCCTTCAGTTCCCTCTTTTATATCCTCTCCCTCATTGGAAAGATTTTATTTATTTATTTATGTATTTGTGTATTTATGTATTTATTTATTTAATTTATTTAGGGGGGGAGAGTAGGAGGAGGAACAGAGGGAGAGGGAGAGAGAGAATCCCAAGCAGACTCTATGCTGAGCGTGGAGCCCAATGTGGGGCTTGATCCTGTGACCCTGAGACCATGACCTGAACTGAAATCAAGAGTCAAAGGCTCAACTGACTGAGCCACCCAGGCTCCTAGTCCCCGCACCATTCCCCGCCAATTTTAAAATGAAGAAACTGACTAGGGGAGTTAAGAGATGGTATATATGAAAATATCTAACACTTTATCTACTAATTGCTTAAAAATGTTAATGTTCATTGTAATATCATGTAGGGTATTATATTTTTTGCACATAGCCACTAGCTTTAAGCTTGGAACAATGTATGTGATTCTTATTACAGTTTGAACGTTAATTTCACTCTGAATTTGAAGGTAGAGTAATGGTAAGTATTAACAGCCCTTGTCTGTTTATAGAAACAAAATCATCTTTTTTTAAGATTTTATTTATTTATTTTAGAGAGAGAGAGAGAGAGGGAGCACATAAGAGCGGGGGGAGGGGCAAAGGGAGAGAGAGAAGCACACTCACCGCTGAGCAGGGAGCCCAATTCGGGGCTCCATCCTGGGACCCTGAGATCATGACCTGAGCCAAAGGCAAATGTTTAACCGACTGAGCCATCCAGGCACCCCCAAAATCATCTTCTTGTTGGTAAATGAAAATGTTCTAACAGAAAGGAAAATCATGATGAAGAATAAAAAATTAAAAACCTTACAGTGAGGAGAGAATAGATATTCTATTGAAATCATTTTTTGCTATGGGTTAAAATTCAAACTGTTTTTAAAAAGGTTGTACATTTATCTACACCTTTCCTTTTCCCTCTAATTGAAGAGAAAACATGCCATTAAAAAAAAAATCATTTCATGGTATTTCTCACCTACCCACTTTGGTTGGCAGTCGTCCTAAGAGCTACTCTAAAGGTCAAAAGTTGAAGTAGAATTACTTTGCATTTTGAAGGTAAAAGAGAGACTGCTTGAAGGTGGATTATCTGAGGCTAACTATCCTAATCAACCTTTAGAAGACACTTAGAAAATTGCTCCTAGGTGCGATAACAGGTGAGGACTCAATTCATTCTGCTAAGTTGTAGCTAGAATCAGTTGCCTAGATGATATTTTAGCAATAAAGTCTTTGCAAATTATGCCAATCACCACAGTAAATTCTTTACAGCTTTCAACCCATTTCATTTTAATCCCCCCCCAAAAGAAAAACCCCTCAGAAAACCAAGAAACAAAACTACTCAGTTTACTTGCCAGCTTCTGTGGAAAGCCTCTGTGGTTAAATTTAACTATTCTTCCTTTTTATTTCCATAGCACCCTGGGAGAAGTGGTATTAGAGTTCTTAGCAAACAGTACCAAAGATGAGTTGTAAGTTTGCTTGTCTCCCAGTCTCTCAATAAACTCAATGAAGGCAGAACTGTGATTTTATCGGGTTCCCTTCCCCAGTACCTGGAGGACAAATCCTGAGTTAGACCTGGGTCACTGCTACTTATTTTGTGTGTGTCATTAGGCAAGTAGGGTAACATCAGTTTTCTCATCTGTAAAATGGAAAATGATAATCATAACTTCATAAAGTTGACATGAAGTTCTTAATGCCTGATATATAGTAGCACTCATTAAAAGGTTACCCATCATTGTTAATGGCTGAGTAAATGAGTCAGGCTGGAGTCTGAGGTCACAGATAATACCCTCAGCTTACTCCTCCAGATGAACCATTCTTACAAGGAACATGAATGTGGTATAGCAACCCCAAGCAAGACCTGTGTAAAAAAGAACACTGTGAGTCTGAATAACATTAGGCATAATATACAATTATGTTCAATGCATCAAAAAAATGTTTCATTCTTATTGTAAGATTTTAAAGTATGGGTACCCCTCAAAAGTGTTCTGTTTTCAGTAAGTTATATGATAGGCCACCTTAAAACTTATATGCAATAAAATTCCCACTTGGCTTTCTAAAATTTAATATTCATAGTTCTATGAAGGATTATTATCCTTTTCCTGAGGAGGAAATTGAGAATTTACAGAATAATTAAGTACCTAAAATGGGGCCTTATGTGGTAGACATTCAGCAAATATGTTGAATGTATGATTGACTTTTCAAAATCAAACAACTAGCAAGTAGTAGAGCAGGGGCTTAAACCTGGCTCTGTGAACTTTGAGCAGTTTAAAGCTATAAATATTTTCTCTTGCCAACTTACCCTCTGCCAGGACTATCGAGAAATTGTAGAACTAGACTAAAGTGATTTTTTTTCTTTAGAGAGAGGGGCAGAAAGAGAGGGAGAGACAGAATCTTAAGCAGACTCTGCACCCAGTGTGGAGCCTGACACAGGGCTCAGTCTCAAGACCTGAGATCATGACCTGAGCTGAAATCAAGAGTTAGACACTTAACCAGCATCTGAGCCACCCAGATGCCCCAAAAGTGATGTTCTTCTAAAGTAGTCTGGCAGTTAATGCTGGTCCTGGCAAACCTTTTTGCAAAGTTATTTTACAAGTCTGCCAGTCAATATCAAGAAACATATCTAAGGAATTGCATAAAAGCAAGCACTGAAAGTATTAAACATATGTGTAGATCCATATGTAAAGATAAAGGAGGATCTATATAATAAGACTTAGAGAATTCTGAGCTTCTTAGCCTTGCATGTGAAGCCCCCATAATGGTGGTCTTTAATTTTTTATAGTTTTCTTTTTCACAAACCCTTCTTCACATTTCCTTATACTTCTTCCTCATTGCTTTCTACATCTTTCTCTATGTTTTCCAGTCTCCGTCTCTGCTCAAACTAGTCTATGCCTGAAATCATCCTCCATATCTACTTGTCAAATTACTATCCATTCTTCATATTACTCCAGAGTACTGTCTCCTTTCTTCACAATCTTCACATCTCTTTTAAATTCTGTAAATAGTCTGTCTTGACTGTTACAAATAATAGGAATCAAATAATTATAGGAAGAATGAATGAATTGTGAACTCCTAGCAGGCAGGAGTCTTATTCATCTTTGTATCCCCAAAGCACCCTAGCCATTTGGGAGATAGGATGCTGATGTTTAAAGAACATAGAATGAAATATAGTTTAGAAACTTGGTTTCATCTTTTTGTACTGCATGACCTTGGGCAATTACTTAACCTTTCTGAACCACAATTTTGTGAATAAAATGGCAAAAAATATGCAGTTATATGCAGTTCAGAATATGCAAAACTATTTCTTAATTATGTATAGGATTTGATTGAATCACTTTTGAATATGCTAGTTGCTAAGGGAAATACTGATGAATAATAAGATATTTATCCTCAAAAGTCTTATAGTCTTGAATTAAGGACTTCCACAGATGAAACAAAGCAAACTATACAGAATATGCTATAATTAAGTATTAAATGAATTATATGATAAAGGAATTCAGAGAAGAGGGAGTCTATAATAAATACAAATGGTAGGCCATGAGGTGGCCTGAAAGCTGTGCAGTATTGGGGTAGCTGCGAAAGGGGATGAGAACAACATGAACAGAGATTGAATTGAGTGTAGTGTGATGTTTTTGACATGAGAAGTTAGCCAAGCTCTAGAGCAAAAGCCAAATTTTGTAGAATAGTTGTGAAAGCCCCTGAAATTCCAAGTAGACTTTCCATTACTTGCCACTTTTGACCCCAAATTCATTTAATATACGGATATTGAACATTGACCCAACCTACTCTTTGGGCCTCATTACACTCCTCCCACACACCCTTCGTTGTGGTCATAATGAACTTTTCACAATTTCCTGAACACTGTGATTTTTTCTGACCTTACTGTACTTAATGTCTCAGCATCACTTAGCATAATTACTCATGCTTTCCTAATTGAAACAGTTACTTATACTGGACTTTCTTGGTCTTTCTCTTATCTTACTGACCATTTATCAATCTCCTTTGCTCTGACTTCTCCTTTGCTTGATTTCAAATGATTGGAATGCCCAGGGCTCCATCCTGGTCTCTCTCCTTTTCTCTAAGCAACCTATTTCTCTAGGTTATTTCTTTTGCCCACAAAATCTAAATATGGTCAATATGCTATGAACTCTCCTGCTCTGAACTGCCTTTGTTGACCTTTACCTGTGTACAGATGTACGTGATACCTCTTTTTGGATATCTAATAGGCATCTTAAACTTAATATAGCCAAAACTTCACTCTCAGTTTCCCCACCCAACCTGTTCCTACCCCAGTTTTCCTCGTTAAATCCAATTCCATTCTTCCATTTGCTTAGGCCAGAAGCTTGGGGTTATGTTTTTCTCTCATTCCATTAGTAATTTGTCTGGCTTCTACCTCTAAAAGATACCTGAACCTGACAACACTTCACCCTCTTTGCCTCTACTACCCTAGTCCAAGTCACCACCACTTCTTGCCAGGACTAGCCTCCTAAGTCTCCTAGTTCTTCCTGCCTTTACTCTTTCTTCACCGTAGCCTAAGCAGCTGGAATAATATTGTATACATGTAAATGTAAGTCAGTTCTTAACTATTTCCCTGTGTGAAACCTCTAGTGGCTTTCCATTGCAATTACTATAAATATCAAGTTCTTTACTATGGTCTGCAAGGACCTACATGATCAGACTACTGCTATCTCTCTCTTATCATACCAGCCTCATCTTAAATGGCACTTCCTCAGAGATGCTTTTCCTAACTCTTCTGTTGAATATAACTCCCTTCACCCTGCCCCTCTGTTACCTTTTTAATTGTAATCCTGTTTTATTTACTTCACAGCACTTAGTATTTTCTCAAATTACTTACTCATTTATTTGGTTATTGTCTGTCTCCTTTACTGGAATGTAAGTTTCATGAAAGCAGGGATCATGTTTTTCTTGTTCACTACTGTATCCCTAGCAGCTAGAACAATGTCATAAATATACATAGGTGCTCAATAAATACATGTTAACTGAGTGAATGAACATGCTGTGTTCTTCCACTTATTATTTCCTTATCTAAAAAGTGCCACCCTTCTTTCTTCCCCAAACGAAGCAAAAATTTCATGCCTTCCAAATGATAAACACAAAGGTCCTACTTACCTAACTTCATATTTCAACTTATATTTTTCTTCCCCTTTGAAGCTTTCCCTAACCATTTCCCTCTTTCTTAGTTGTACCTATTACATTTTACTCTGGCTGTTTATGTATCTGTCTACCCTTCTTAGATTGTGAAGTTTTTTATGGACAGGACCTATGTATTTGGGTTGGTTTCCTTAGCACATGGAATAATGCAAGGCATTGACTTAATGTTGATAAATACATGACTCAACATCAAAATCTTAATCCCCTAGTAGTTTTCCAGAAAGTAACATTGCTTTCTGAGATACAAAGATGGATAAGGCTCTTGCCTTCTGGAAATTCACAATTTATTCATTGTTCAATAAATATTTATCTGCATTGTGACAGGCATTATGCTTAACTGCTAAGGATACAGTGACAAAGCTTCCTGCCTAAAGAAACTCTGTTTTAGTTGGGTATTACTTCCTTTGATTTTGATTAATAATATTTCATTCTGTATATTGGTGTTTCCTAGGTATTTTTAGTCTGTAATTAACCTGGGAACTCTATGGGAGACAATGGGAGAGACAGATTAACTACCTAATGTTAAATTGCATGTATGTTTATCACATAGTTACAGAATAGCAAAGGAGGAGTAATGGAGGCCAGAACTGTGTAGCACACCCAAATTGTTTTCCCAATTCTGCAGGCATGGCACAATTATACTCAAGGCTGCCAGTATAGATTATTCATACACAACAGTGGCAGATTTTTATTTTCAGTGTTGATAGTGCTTTTTAATACTGTCATAAACAAATAGAACCATGACTAATGTTTCTTTTTTTTCTTTAAATTTTTTTATTGTTATGTTCATGACTAATGTTTCTTAATTTATTTGGTTAATTTCATGTACTCTTCATGGTTCTGACACATTTCTAACATTTTGGTTAATGTTGCTCTGAATTCTCCAATTTCTAAATTCTGTGTATTCCTCAGTCCTAAGTGAAAGCACAGATATTTTGAAGGAATTTTGATATAGCAGGTAAAGTTCTGGAGATTTCAGTATTTTCTGAATTTTGATTGAAACCATATTTCTATTCTTACACAGCATTCATGAGTATAAACACTATTTTATATTTCTGTTCTTCTAAAACACCTATTTCACTTGGATTTGAACCAGAGTCTTTGAATATGCATCTTACTGGCATATTTGGAATTTTATATAATTGAAAAAATTCGGTTCTCTTGGAAGAAGTACATATGCAGACAATAGCATATGACTTCTAGAAAATTCTTATGTATGCAAAGTGTTTAGAATTGAAGTTTAAAAACACCTTGGTAGAGAAGGAGTTAACAGGTTAGCTCCCCTTGGTTGCTCTCAGCATGCTCTCTTGCCTTTAGGAGCTGAAAAGATGATAACATTGGGCCCGGACATGCCTGTGTGGAGGTTGTGGTACTCCTGGGGTTTTTGCAGCTAGCTGTAAAGCAAGCTAGAACATGTTCATCTCAGAGTTCCTTGTTTTTCTTTCAACCCTTTCAGTGCCCTGCAGGAGTCATTAAATCAAAACTTCATGCTGATCATCACCCACCGAGAAGTCCAGCGGGAGTACAACCTGAACTTCTCAGGAAGCAGTACCATTCAAGAGGTGAGTTATGTCTCATAGCTAAGGAATAAAGGTAGCTCATTACAGTTAATGTTGACCCTGTTAAAGAGGGCTTATCTGTTCTAGTTGGAAACTCTCTTTATGTTTCATTATTGGGTTCTTAATTTTAATTAACTGGAGCATCAATGATTACTGTAGATCTATTTAATGACTTGACCTAGAAAGATAGATGTTATAAATGAGAGCTCTTGATAACTCTTAAAATAGTCAACTTAAAACCTTGCTTAAAAATAGTTCATTGTTATATAATGTATTTTACAGTTTTATAGTAATAGTTAAAAATATTAATTTGGAAATTGTTGACAGCATGCATTTTCGAATATGCCCATATTTTATTTGAAAGGTTGCTCTCAAATGTATTATTTGTAATGTGTACCCTGCCTTTTTCCAAAAGGAGTTTGAGGAGGCTTTTCTTTAGTAGCTCAATCCCAACATTAGACAGTCATTAGACAGTATTTGTGAGATGCTGTTGGAGACTGTCAGTCTTTAGCTTAGAATATCTGAGATATAGTGTCAATATTTTCTTCAACATGGCCAACCAGGGCCACTGTTTCAAAAAAGAACCGCCCCCAAGAGAGAAAAGGTACCTTTTTGCCTGTGGCCCCACCCACTTAAAAGCCAGTAATTTATCTCCATCTGGGTAAAATGTATAAGGCTTTGACAGGATTGTGTTTAGAAACACTGAAATGACGATTATGACAGTTACGTCTTGTTAATTGTGAAGACAGCAATCATTTGTCTACTGATATTTTTATAAAGATAATTGTGCTTAATCTTGGATTATTTCATTAATTTTTTCTTGGTCTACATTGTTTAAGATAATTATTAATGTCATATTGAAAGAATGAGTTGTTTTCACCTAATCATTTTTCAGACGTATATGAATTGTTTTAGTAGTGGTTAGACTATTAATGGTTTCCTTTTTGGATGTTTTGTCAATGAATTTCAACTTCTGAATTTGCCATAAGTAGCTCATTGCTTAAAGTTTATTTTCTCTGTTTATCACTTGAATAGTTTGTTGACTAGTAACTAAAATCTTTAAAATTTTTCTTGGCCCCTACTTTGAATCATAAGTTTGAATTATTTGATTTTTTTTTCCCAGAATTTTAAGCGTATTAATTGGCATTTCATTTTAACCTCTATAATGGGTGTTCTAGTCTCTAAATTTTCAATTCCTTGGATGATCATTGTTGCTTTTACTTTAGAAATAATGTTTAACTATGGCTCTATAGCAGATTTATTCTGGTAACTTCATGGTAGTAAAATTTAAATTACATATTGGATGTAATTAAATAAGGAAATTTAGTTTCAAAACAACTCCATTTTAATCAAGAAAAGCAAAAATAATACAAAGTAAATTTCATTTTGTTGATTTACTTTTTTAAATTGAAGACTAGTACAATGCTTGATGGATAAATATACACTGCTATATTTTTTTTTCTGATTGAAATTTTTATAGCCAAAATTTTTTACCTTTTTTTTTTTACATTTTTTAAAACATTTCTATAGTTTAAGTGTGTTTCAACTTTCTCCCACAAGAGGGCAGAAAGGACTATTAAACTGATAGTCTAAAAATGTCATTCAGTGTTTTCAAATTAGCTTCTCTTATATTAACAAAAAGGAGCATAATGGCCAAGTTATTGTTTGATTTACAGATAATTGGCATATTGCAGGGAGGAGACTTAATTTCACCCTTTTAAATTAAACAGGGAGATTTAAAAAGACATAAAATATTCATTAATGTTCGGTGATTATAAAGTAGTGGCATATATTTATTTTGCCTTTATTACTGTTTCGATGGGAAAATACTGCAAATATTTCCGAAATCGAGTTGGCCATACTGACAAGTTGAAATGTTTAAGCAGCGTTAATGCAGTCTGCTCACACCTGATATCCTATGCAGAATGATTCAAAATGACTACATCAATTATTAAAAGAAATATTTAAAATTCTGTAAATGTGCCATTGTGTGCCACAGTTGGCTGAAACTGTTCTCCATGGCCTGCTATTTAGATTATCCAATATATTTTAAGCTTCAAGGACTTGAAAACAGTAAACCATTTTCAGACCATTTTCTAAATGAAAAATGTCCCAGAAATATTTCTGCAAAGACGGATATTCTTGTGTATTTCTTCACAAGAGTTTGATTTCTTCTTTTTCTTTTTTCTCCCCCCCTTTTAAGTTTATTTAAAATAATATTTTGAAATTCTAGGTGCCAGGACAAAATAAATGCAATTTCTAGTATCAGTGCTTTTTGTGAGTAGACAGGTACATGGAAGCTCCTTTATTCTGTACAATTTAGTAAAAAAGAATATAGGATTATAGTCTCTGGGCCTAGGATCACACTCTGTAGGCCTAGTCCCAAGACTTTTCTTCTTCAACTTATGGAATATTTCGGGGTTTGGGGTGGTTCGGGAGGAATAGTTGCTCTTATGCTACAGGCATGCAACCCACAGTGATACTTAAGTATGTCCTTTTTTGTTGTATGATTGAAAGTCAGTTTGCAACACAATAAAAATAAAATGTCAATATGATTTTGCAGTATGGTTTTATAAATGTTAGAATTTTTGCTATTAATGTGGAAGCTTAATGATGCCATATATCTTAAATTATAAATTAATTTCTGTCATCAGTTTCAGAAATCTCTTTTCAGTGTTGTTTAATAGTTCAAAGAATGAATTCTGACCAATACATGAGGGAAAGGAAGAAAAAAACACCTGATTTTTTTCTAGGGTAGGAGTATATTATTTTTGTTACAGGTGAAGGAATAGCCCATTTTTTGCTATTTTTAAATTTTGAAAGCCTTGTGTATATAAAAAAAAAGCTTTTCCCCAGAGACAAATTTGTATTAAATGAAATAGCGTTGAAAAGGCACTATGATTTCAACTTTATTTAGACGAAATACATTTTTTAAAATACTGAATTAGAAAATAGAATTTAGATGCAGTTTGAATTTCAAATAAACTCATCAGTGACCATATGTTCATGCAAGTTAGTGGTGATAAACCGTAGTTGTGCAAGTGTTTGTTCATTCTGGCTCTGTGGTCTCTTGCCTCACAATGCATGACTTATGTCCTTTGGGTGCTCTAGATTTTAATTTAAGCTACTTAGATATTGAGGGTTTTTTTAAACTCTTTACAAATCATTCCACTTACATTATCCTTCTACTTGAGGAAAAGGCAATGATAGTATAAAAAGGTCAGACTGGAAAGTTGCAAGTAGTCATAGAATAAAAATCCCTTCTCTTCTTCCATTTCAACAAAGCGCTTATGAAATTATCAGATAATATGACAATTACTTTGTGACAGTCATCTTTCCACCTTTTTGGGTCCTGAAGTAGCCTCTTGCCACACTTTAAAACAGTGTATTTCTTTGAAAATTTAAACAAGCTTACCTTATTTTAATGAATTTTCTACACTGAGAATTCAAATTTTTAAACAGTCGATTATACAGATTCTAGTAATACTAATACTATTAAAATCTGTGATTACAAATGCACTTGGGATTGGTTAAATTAAGGGAAAAAAGATTGATTTGCCTAGTGCAAATCCTAAACCCAGGTGTGGAAAAGGATATGAAGTCCCTGAAATCAAGCCAACTTTTCTTGGAAACCAATTCTTTGTTGTCCATATTACTATTGCAAAAGCTTCTATTAAGCAGAATACCCGCTTTTCTTTGCCGATGTCATACAAACTTAAGGAATACACACATGACCCAGAATAACAATAATAAGAAACCTAAGTATTTTTGGTATGGAATCATGGAGTATTACTTATCTGTTATAGCGAGAAGCATGATAAATAGCTATTGGAATTATTTAAATCCTCTTCCAAGTTTCACTCTACCCTAGAATTCTCACTGTTCTTATTAATGTTGATTTAGTTCTTAAGGGGAATGAAAGGGGAAAATTGATGACCTATAAAGATATATCTTGCATAAAATAGTGAAACATTTCACTACTAATATTAGTGATTGTCAAGTGAGAAGCCAGTAGTTTAAATTAGCAACAAGAAGTGAACTAAATATATAAATCATACCAGTCTTTAAAAATAATCTTGGCTAAATAATTGTGAAATCATGAGGCTAGTTCGGATTCTGCAAATTTGAAACTTGGGTTGGGTTTTGTGCCTATTTTTCTATTAGCTACTTTCTGAACTTGCTTGACTAATGTATATTTCAAAGTATTCTCCTTTGATGCTAGAGATCATTAACAGTATTAAATATGTAGTTTTCTAGAGATTGTACTAATAAGCAATTTTCTGGTATTGGGTTGACCATAACTACTTAACTAACATGCCCTTTCTGTAAATGTTTTAGGTATAGTTGTTTTTTGTTTGTTTTGTTTTGTTTTTTTTGTTTGTTTGTTTTCCAGTTTAGAGAGGGCGGGGGTGCTGGCACAGAACTGAAGAGTAGACTAGCTGAGAATGTGCATATGCAAGAGGGTAAATTAAATTGTGTGCTTATTTAATTAAAAGTTTAAGTGGTTTATAAATTTACTTCAAGATAAACGGCATATATAAACTCAATTAGAATGAACCCATTTTAATTAGCATATATCATAGTTTGATTTTTTAAAATTTGAAATCACAAATGACATCTTAGCAAGAATGAAAGAGATATAATTTCTTAAGCAATCGGGCAATGAATTCAAGCCTTTATTCAGCTTTGAGAAAAGGACATTATGAGTTTCTTTTAAATATGCATGTATATTATTAGTTTCAAGTTGAAATTTATAATCTGTTGAAGTCATACCACTTTAAGTGAACAAATTGCTAATGATCATTTTATAAATATTGAGGTTACCTGTGATTCTTAGTAAATCATCCCCTTAGGAAATAAGTTTAAGTAATATTTACAATGCAGCCATTTGGAACTGACAAGTCTTTTTCTCTCCCCAAAAGTATTTTAGAATAATCTCTCTGGGAAATTTTTTTTAAGCCCATGTAAGTATTTCTTCACATACTTTTCAAGAGGATAGAAACAATGAAATTTTGTTAAGAATTAAGGGCAATGCTTTGGTCCTTTGTTACTTAAGATATGTGTATCCTAACATCTGCTTAGCTGACCATGTTTCATAATCTGTGATTCGTGTGTTGGTAGTTTTGAAATGTCTGGGTTAAGAGAAATTACGTTCAGTTATCAGAAACTAATAAACATAAGACATTTTTATATGCAAGAAAAGGCAGAGAGTAAATAATTGCACTGGTGACCAATACTGTAATAATCCTGTTTTACAATATGCACTTGACAGGTTGTAATAGTGCTAATTGAAGAGACTAATTCACACTTGCTTCATTCTATTCAAAGGCAAAATCAGCAGCTTGTTTTGCTTTTGACCAGATGGTCCTCATGAACACCTACTGTGCACTTTAAGTGCTTTACTAGAATTACAAAGGCTGGGGGCTGCGTTCGACTCCAAATGATTTGAGAAGAGAGAGGGAGACAGAGAGAGAGAGAGGGGGAAAAAAAACCCTCTGTGCTCAATGGATTTGGTGCAAGTAAATTAATTCTAGTGGACCCATTACACACTGAGCCCCCTTTTCAAAGCTCTGAGCCTCCTCGCTTGCTCTGTAGCAATGAGAAAGAGAAAGAGAAAGGCAGATTACTGCAAACAGAAATAAAAAAAAGGGCTATGAAAGGGAGAAAAGAGGCCTTGAAGCCTTTCATATCATTTGAGTTTTTCAAGTGCGTTATTTTTGGGGAGGGTGGATATATGAAAAGCCAATTGGAGTTTTTTTTGTTTTAAAGTGCGCTATTTAAGCACCATGAATATAGGCGCAAGAGCAACAGTTGACTGAGTTTACTGTGGGGAAGCTTTGTGTCCGAGGATGAATCAAATTCATTATATTCAACTCTTTGTGTTTTAACATGAATGTAGGGTTAGTTTCACAAGACTGTGTCTGTTTAGGATAATTATAATTTAATATTTTCCTTTCATAAAGTTATCACTGTAGATGTCTAAAATTTTAATCAAAGCAGATTTTGTACATTGACTTTGAAGCACCCTGACAGTTTAAAATTCAAAGGAAAGCTTTTTTAGTTTTCAAAAGAAAAGAAAGGCTTATTCTAATGGCATTGAAGCAGAGATTATTATAACTAATTAGAAGTCACACATCTGTTAGCTTTTGGTTTGTGACTTACTTATGTATTTTTTTGAGTAAAATATATACTTTAAAAATATATTGCTGTTATTGAGTGAACCCAAAGGGATAAAATTCACTTAATAGAGAGCCATTTATTTGAGCCAACCATTTTGCAAATTTCTACACGGTCCCTTAAAAATATGTAGTATATTAAAGTCCATTAAATGTGAATGGAATTGTATAATTAATAACCTGAAATTGGAATACACTTCCAAACAAAATATTCTCACATAGTTCTTGTTAGGATAATTCTGATTATTAACCAAAGTTATTATGACACAACAAGAAAATTAGCTAGCCCAGATTGTGCAGATTTATAATTATCCTTAAAGCTGTTTACGTACAATTGTAATTTGGAATACTGACACTGTAAAATAATGAATTCTAAGCTATGTGGGTTAGATAAGATACAAGGGATTACATCTAGGACATGTCAATTTTGTATGTTTTTATACTTTTAAGTTTAGTTCTCGTGATACATTTTTGTTGCATAGTCTACTTTTGTTTGATGGCATACTGACACTAATTCAAGTGCATTTTTATTGTAGTTATTAGCAAAGAATACAACAAAATCTTGCCAATAATATATAACTTAAAGATAATTGTAAACAATTCATAGAGAAGACTGTTTCTAAGTTTGGCCAATCTCTTTAAATGAATGTCTAGAATTTATACTTTAAAAGGCATAAAGCACTAATAATGCTTTACATATCAATATATGTTAATTACATTCTTAGCAAATGTAGAAATGTAAAAACAACTACAAAAACATTTTGAGTTTTATTTTTCAAAGACTTTTAATAGTAGCATGCCTTCTTTAATATTTAAAATAAAATTTGTTTCATTTCCTATTAATGTCATTACTTTGGGACTTCATTCATTGAAATACAAGTTTTGAGGTGGGGAAGAATATAAGGGGAATCCCCAAACCTTCAGCCAACAAAACATATAATGAAATTTATAAGCAATGAGGTGTTAATGAATTGATATCCTTTGGGAGAAAAGGATTTCTAGAAAAAATATGAATGATTAGGAAAACTTACTGAAAAATTTTTTGCAGTGGGCTAAAAATGAAGGTAAGACTACTAGATTCTCTTTCTTGTAGGTACCATAAAAAGCTATCTTTAAATCTAAAACTTCAGTTAGCAGACATGGTTTGACCGTGACCATGCAGTCACTAACTTAGGTGGGGCTGATTCTTTGGTTTCATAGGCACAGTAGTTGGAGCCTTTCTCCTCATGAAGAAGAGTTTATTTCAGTATTAAAATATTAACTCCTAGATTCCTGAATGCCAAAGACAAGTTTCTCTCCTGCAGGGGAAGGGTTGGAAAAGGCTACAGTTTTTTTTAATAGACTTGGTAGGTGTAGGTACCATGTTACTTAAGCTGAGAAATATTTTAACATTTAAATATCCTCCAGCCATAAAATAAGAATAATAACCTCATTCTTCTCCCAAACCAACCCCAGAAGAAAAAAAAAGAGAGCGAGAAAGAAGTAAATCAAAGGATGGGTAAGTGAATATAAGGTGCTCATAAACATTACTTAGATTGAGTCAAGGTATATTAAGGCCTGCATGTTGAAAATTATTTACATGTTTATCCTTATATACCAAAGATTATTTGTCCATAACCCCTTAAACATGTTTATAATCATTTTTCTTTTGTCTAATGTGTCTTGTGTATGACTTAATACTATCTAGTCAAGGAGTTCTTTTTCAAACATATTTAGTATGGAAAATAAAACTTTAAAAAAATTCTATAGCTCAGTTTAGAGCTATATTACCTTATTATTAGCCTCAATACGTTCTTTTAAAAAAAAAACTATTTTTAAAAGAAAAAAGACTTTAAAAGCTTGTAACAAACATTTTTTATAAATGACAAAATGTATTCCTTGCTTTGTGGTCATTGCGTGACCAGACAGTAGAGTACTGGATTGTTCTACGGTTTTTACAGCTGCAAGGCAAAAGCATCTGTTCGTTGCAAAGCCGGCATTGTTTAATTTTGACACTGACTTTTCCATGCGTCTTGTACCAAGCACTGGATTAGATGCCACTAAGATGAAATTTGTTTTAAGTTGCTCCCAAAGTGCAGCTGTCCCCATATACGGCCTTGTAGCTTAACCAAAACAGACAGACATAGGATCAATCAGAATCTTTGTACAGGGTCACCTTACTAGGCTAGAGAGGCTCAGAGAAGGAATGTTAATGATATTTATTGTGAATAACTGCAAAATTTGTTTCCAAACTGATTTAGTGTATGTAAAAGTATATCCTTCCCCTTTTTAGGGCAACAGAACCATTTTTAAATATTAAGCTTTTAAACTGGGGTATCAAATACTATGGTGCCTATAGATACACAGGCACTATTCTTCCACATTTGATTGTAAGAAAAATGATCAGTTTATTGGTCACTAAAGTAGTAATTGACTGAAAATAAAACTCAATCTAAAATGGCTCTGCTAAAATCTTGAGAAGTGGACATTTTTATAGAATGATAATTTTTCTTTAATGTTTCAAGTGAATGAAAAATGAAAGAGCACCTCACTTCCCGGGTTTCCTGGGATTGTGTGAATTTCTACCCAGCTGGTCCAAATTGATTGATACAGGGCCAAATATTTGTCTGCCTACATTTCAAAGTCTATAATTTGCTAATGAATTGTGGTAATAATCTTTCATCATACATGAAAGATTTAGCCAAACAATTTGCTAAGTATGTATTTTGATCATAAAATTTTTGGACTTACACCAAGCTTTACATCTATTTTACAGCTTATGCATGAGGGTGGAGGGGGAGCAGGGGGTGAAATAATACTGAACATGAGCACTTGATGGAAAGGGATGAAGGAATTGAGGAAAGAAGGTATTTTGGAAAAGAGTAATGCTGGGAAAGTCCTGTGAGTGACAGTGGAAAACAAATTAGATTTGCACTTAGAGTACAAAATAGAATTTTTTAAATGCCAGCAGTTTTAGCCTGTGATGTCCAGAGGTATGGTATGTATCCAGGTAGATGAAATCAAGGAAGGAATTTTTTCCTTTTTGGCTACAACTATTCCATACATTGATTATGGAATAATTTCCTTGAAACTTTATGCTAGAAAAGTCAAGTGCCCACAAATTAAAAGTAATTGAAGGCATAAGAATAAAAGCCAGATGTTTGTTGGGGTTGATTTAGAGACTTAAGAAAAAACAACAAAACAGTGAAGAAATAAATATGATTTGACCAATTCCAGAAGAAGGTGAAAGAGGAACCTCCTAGTTAAGCTTTTGACATGACTGTGGGCATCCAAGAAAATACTTTCTCCCTCCAAAATAAAGACTGTGCAAAGGACAATAGGGGCTCATATTTGTATGTTTTTGTGTCGGGGGGTGATATTTAGGATTAATATCCTCCATTTGAGAAAGTGTAAATCTTAATTTTGTATTTTTGAAGAGCAGCATAGGATAGACTCCAGAGAAAGCCCAGGATTAGCCAACAGATTGAGAGGACAAGAAAATGTTCTAAATAAGATTCTATTGTATATCAGTAATTTCTGTTTCATTGTTAGAATTCAGGGTGCTATGACTTCTTATTTGACTGATATAGTCTGAATTGTTTTCAAGTTGTCCGTGAGGAGAATATTTAACAATACTGATAAAGTTTTCCTTGCCTTGCAGATAGGTTGTTTTAAAAAAAAAGCAGGTAGCTAGAAAGAGAGAAGCCATATTATAAAAGAGACTGGACCTTCCATTTTATAGATTTTAAAGATAAGCAGCTTTAGAATTTTTACATACCTGCTGGATCTCTTGATTATGTCACATTTCCAGACCATTATTTCTATCCATTTATCTAATTCTCTTTTCTCTGATAGAGCTAAGCCTGTTCTAAATGTTAATACAGTGAATGTCTATCCAAGATGGCACCATTGGAAACTCCTAATGCATATAGGAAAGTTAAAGATTTATATGTCAAACTAGAGCTTTATTTCAAATGAATTGAAATCTTGTTTTACAGTTGACTTTCTCAGGCTCTTTCCTTCTATTTTATGATTTTTTTCTGTTTCACCGATTTGATACTTGTCATAATTCTTTTGTGAGCATAGTTATCACATTTATGATAGTGCAGTTAATATAGAAGAGATAACTATAATCATTATGAAGGAAAAATGATAAAAACTGAGGGTTATAGAAGGGATGGGGTGGGGGGATGGGGTAACCGGGTGATGAGTATTAAGGAGGGCACATGTTGTGATGAGCACTGGGTGCTATATGCAACTAATGAATTGTTGAACACTACATCAGAAACTAATGATGTACTATATGTTGCCTAATTGAATATAATAATTTAAAAAATCATATTTAAATAAAATCAGTTATGAGGGAGATAGTGACATTCCAGATTCTCTTGTTCACAGTTTTATAAAAATTGCATTTCAAAAACATTAAAGTTATGGGTTATATATGTTAGATTCAAATGTTGAATGCTGTTGCCATTTGTTTCTAGTACTTTGGATATTCTATTATCAAAAGTACTTTACATTTACATGCCTGCCTTTGCCTGATGAAAATGTGAAGTATTTCCAACTAAGAGGTATGTTTGTAATGTCTAATAATATCAGTTAAACATCAGTTCATTTCTGTTGAATCAGGAGGTAGTTCCCTTATGCTTCACATTGTAAATGAGGGAATTTTAATAAGATGTATTTAAGGCTATTTTTTTGTGGGTGAAAATTTTTGTTGCTGATAACAGATATGCACGTGGATCACTTTGCTTGGATTTTGAAATTTCAGAAATATAGTAAAATGTCTTATGAGTCCTAATTTCTATTGGTAATTGTAATTTCAAATATTGTGACCAATGTTTGTATATAATGAATGAGCAATATGTGGAGCATGACTCTAAAAGTGATTGATATATTAACATGTTTACATGTCATAAATTTAAATGAAGGTTGATGCCTTCAAACTGGTCATCTTTGTTATTGATATATATATTCTCTGTTGCTCAGAAGTTATTCTAGATTTCTAGGAACTGGCTTTAGAGACTATGATGCTTTTTAAAATTTTGCTTCTTGAATGACCTCACGTATGGCCAATCTTTGTCATATGAAGGGGAGAAATTGATTTGTTGAAACTGCCAAAAGTAATTGGAAGCCAGATGTTGCAAGGCAGGTGGTTATTCAATCTGGGTAGTCAAATTTTTGGTTCTCTCTTTTTTGAGCTTCTCCTCTCCCTGTAAATATGTATCTGTCTTAGCATTTACCACACTCATTTGCAGTTATCTGTTTACTTATTTTTTCCCCCATTAGACTAAGAGCACCTTAAGAACAGGAAAAGTATCAAATTCATCTCTTTATTTCTGGACCTACCACTGAATTTGTTAAAGAGTTGGTATGCTTAATGAATGACTGAATTAAAAAAGAATCTATAACTCAATGAGATTATTTGCACCTGAAGGCATTTGCAAAAGTGAAGTCATTCAAGGCTTTCTGAGTATTTCAAGCATTTTAAGTATTAATGTTGACATAAATAGGTACTTTCTCAAGGGGGTTATGAGAGATCTCTCTGATTTAGCTATTTAAACTCTCACTTATTTGTTAAAAATGAGACTGAGAATAGATAGTTTGCACAAAAAGTGTAAAATAAAATTCTGACTTTAAAATAGATTTATGTCATCCTTAATTTGTAATATCTGCCAGGTCATTTCTTGGTGTTTTCTTTGTAAATGAAGTTATAGCTGTTTTTTTGTGTTTTTTTTAAATTTTTTTATTAACATATAATGTATTATTTGTTTCAGGGGTACAGGTCTGTGATTCATCGTTCCTACACAATTCACAGTGCTCACCATAGTACATACCCTCCCCAATGTCCAGCACCCAGCCACCTCATCCGTCCCACCCCCTCCTCCACTCCAGCAACCTCACTTTGTTTCCTGAGATTAAAAGTCTCTTACGGTTTGTCTCCCTCTCTGGTTTCATCTTGTTTCATTTTTCCCTCCCTTCCCTTATGATCCTGTCTTGTTTCTCAAAATCCTCATATCAGTGAGATCATATGATACTTGTCTTTCTCTGAGTGACTTATTTCGCTTAGCATAATAGCCTCTAGTTCCATCCACGTCATTGCAAGTTATAGCTGGTTTTTAAAAATTGTTTTCCAAATCTAGGGGATGCAATCTTACAGATTTTAATATATTTCTCAATTGGCAGTTAGTTAGCTTGTGATAGTGGAAGGATCATTACACTATGGTGTATGAAATCTGAGTTCTTTTTTTTCTTTTTTTAAGATTGTTTATTTATTTATTTGACAGAGAGAGAGATAGTGAGAGCAGGAACACAAGCAGGGGGAGTGGGAGAGGGAGAAGCAGGCTTCCTGCTGAGCAAGGAGCTGATTGTGGGGCTCGATGTGGGGCTTGATCCCAGGACTTGGGATCATGATGTGAGCTGAAGGCAGACACTTAACGACTGAGCCACCCAGGCGCCTGGAGTCTGAGTTCTAATCTTCCTGCTACTAACAAGCTGCACGATCGTCTAGCCCTGAGTGGCTTGGTGTTTCTTTTTCATCTGTATGACTTTTTCATAATGTAGAACTGCAGAAACTCAAAGTTTTTGTGGTGAAAATATAAAATGTTTTAGAACTTTAAAGTACGCATAAAATCCCTGTGTCCCATTGAACTTGGTGTATACTTCTATTGCAGCACCTCTATTCTTTGGTTTTGTGTTTATTTTCCTTCTTATGGTAGGCTTCTTGAGGGTAGGATCTCAGTCATTTAATCTTCATATTTATAGCACTAAATGTAGTACCTAGCACCTTATAAATGATTATTGAGTGAGGAAGTATTTACATGAGTCACCATCCAGTAGCTGAAAAGAAATTGGGAAACCTGGATTCTAATATCTGATATTTTGCTTTCTTAGCTATATTAGTTTGGGTAATTCATTTAACTACTCTGGGTCTGGGTCATTTATGAAAAATAGGAAATGGTTTCAGAGGAGTTTCCTGCTTCTAAAATTTGGTCATTACATGTGAATTTAGAAATTTCATACGTGCTTCAATTGAACCTTGTGTGTGAGGTTGGGATGGGGGAGAGAGAACTGGTCAATAGGTAGTCACTGTGTATGTAAATATGTATATATGTCACTGTGGAATGTAAATATCCCTTTAATACTTAAGGTGTTAAGAGGTTCAAGGTTGAAATAGAGGCCTCTCTTGCCATGGTGTTTGAATTTCTAGAATTGAGATTTTTAATTTTTATCTTAAAGTAGACTTTAACCTTGAATACATATGATCTAACAAGACTTTAAAGGTTAGTTGCATAAACATAACAAGTCTTTCTAATACATAAGATTTTTTAAGTATTGAGATACGTAAAAGTAAATGGTAGTAATGTCATTAGTTTCACTTGTGGTAAGTGAATTAAAATTCTATAAGAATATCAAGGCTATAAAGATAACTACCATAAGGGTACACCTATAGATCAATGGAACAGAATTGGAAGTCCAGAAATAAATCCCTACACTCAAGGTCAGTTAATTTTCAGCAAGGTTGCCATGACAGTTAAACATGGAAAGAATAGTGTTTTCAACATATGGTGCTGGGGATAGCTGGATATCTACATGCAAAATGAAATTGGACTACTCTTTCACATCATATGTAAAAATTAATCAGCTGGATCAAAGACCTAAATATAAAAGCTAAAACTGTAAAACCCTTAGAAGAAAACATAGGAATAAATCTTTGTGGCCTTGGGTTAGGTAATGGTTTCTTTAGATATGACATCAAAAAGAAGCAACAAAAGGAAAAATAGGTAAATTGGACTTCATCAAAATTTAAAAACTTCTATGCCTCAAAAGATACCATTAGTGAAGTGAAGAAAATACAGATGGAGGAGCATATTTCCAAATCACTTATTGATAAGAGACTTGTATTTGGAATATAAAGAACTCTTACAGCTTAACAATGAAAAGATAAATAATCTAATTTAAAAATGGGTAAAGGATTTGAATGGATATTTCTCAAGAGAAGATATGCAGTGAGTACATGCATATGAAAAGTTGCTGAACATCTTTAGTCATTAAGGAATTGTAAACCAAAACCAGAATGAGATAACATTTCATATCACTAGGGTGGCTAGAATAAAAAGATGACAGTAACAAGTGTTGATAAGATATTGAGAAGTTGGAACCCTCAGATATTGCTGGTAGGAATGCAAAATGATGTAGTAGCTTTGGAAAACAATTTGTCAGTTCCTCAAAAAGCTAAATAAAGAGTTACCATATGACCCAGTAATTCCACTCCTAGACATATACCAAAAGAATTGAAAACATGTTCACACAAAAATGTGTGCATGAGTATTTACTGCAGCACTATTCTTAGTAGACAAAATATAAAAACAGTCCAAATGTCCATCAACATATGTGATGTATGAATAAACAAAATATGGCATGTCCATAAGTGGAATATTAGTCATAAAAAAGGAATGCAGTACTGATATATGCTACAACATAGATGAATCTTTAAAAAAAAATTATGCTAAGTGAAAAGACAGACACAGAAGACCACACATTATATGATTCCACTTATATGAAATGCCTAGAATGGGCAAATGTATAGAGACAAAAGATAGATTAGTAGGGCAGTAAATCTAGTCTGTACCATAATGGTGGATACCTGTTATTATAAATTTATTCAAGCCCATAGAATGTATAATACCAAGAATGAATCCTAATATAAACTATAGATTTTGGGTGATAATAATATGTCAATCAATGTAGGTTAATCATTTGTAATAAATATACTACTTTGGTGGGGATGTTGCTAATGGAGAAGGCTTGCATTTGTGGGGGCAGGGGATATGTGAGAAACCTCTGTACCCTCTGCTCAAATATACTATGAGCATGAAACTATGCTAAAAAATAAAGCCTATTCAAAAAAATTAAAAAGTAGGTTAGTTTTTGCCAGGAACACATAGCTGAGGGAAAGGGGTATGGGTAGTGGCTACTAATGAATACAGGGTTTTATTTGTTGTTTTGCTTTGTTTTGTTTTTTACATAACCCACTAGTTATGCAACACAATGTATTTAAAATATTAAATATCTTTAAATAATCGTTTATTTACATGTTTTATAAACAAAGTTTTACATAATGAGAACTATAATGTAATTTAAACACAGCACAAGACCTTCATGTGTATTCTGAGTGTTTACTAAATTAAGAAAGTCGATTTAAATCTTGTTTATATGTGTACAAATTTGTTTTTGTGCACATATCTCTCCCTACTTAAACTCATTTTTAGAGTTCTAAAATAAAAAAAAAAGCATACTTGGCTTTGCAAAAAAATATTTGAATTTTCTATATGTATGATTTTTCTGTTTTCCATTGTAAAATTTACATAACATAAAATTTACCATTTTAACCATTTTTGAGTGTACAGTTCAGTAGAATCAGATACATTCACAATGTTGTATAACCATCACTGCCATTCGTCTCCAGAAATTTTTTCGTCTTCCCAAAGTGTTACTCCATACCCATTAGACAGTAACTTCCCAATTCTCTCTCCCCCTCAGCCCTGGCAACCACCATTTTACTCTGTGTCTCTATGAATTTGACTACTATAAGTACCTGACATAAATGAATTAGTATTTGTCCTTTTGTGACTGGCTTATTTCACTTAGCATAATGCCTTCATGTCATAACATTTTTCAGAATTTAGTTTTTAAGGCTGAATAATATTTCATTGTGTGTATATACCACACTTTGTTTATCCATTCATCTGTTGATGAAGCACTTGGGTTGCTTATACCTTTTGGCTATTGTGAATAATGGTGCTATGAACATGGGTGTACAAATACCCCTGCTTTCAGTTCTTTTGGACATATACCCACAAGTGAAACCCTGGATCACAGATAATTCTATGTTTAAGTTTTTGAGGAACCATCGTACTGTTTTCCACAGTGGCTGCAACATTTCACTTTCCCACCAGCAATACATAAGATTTCCAATTTCTCCACATCCTCACCAACATTTGTTATTATCTGTCTTTTGGATAATATACATTCTAGTGGATATGAAATGGTATTTCATTGTGGTTTTAGTTTGCATTTTCCTAATCACTCATGATGGTGAGCAAGCATCATTTCATGTGCTTATTGTTCATTGTATATCTTCTTTGAAGAAATGTCCATTCAGGTCCTTTGCCCACTTGGGATATTCTTAATGGAGTGATAAAAACATTCTGGAATTCATTAGTGATGATGGTTGCACAAGTTTGTCAGTGTGCTAACAACCACTAAATTGTACATTTAAAAAATAATAGAAAATAAAAAATAAACTAAACCAAAAAATGGATATGGAGAACTGAGAGCTTATAAGAGAACTACAACTACAAATTGAGTAATTTTACCAAAAAGGAAGATTAAAGACTTGGGGGATGATGCCACCAGGATAAATTATATAAAAACACCAAGTTTCAATTTCAAGAATTTAAAGAACTCTTTTTGAGATAGATATCTTCTTTTTCTATTGAAGTTAAACCAAGAGAAAATGGACTTTGTAATGTTGGAGAGTTTTTTTGAGTTTGACATTATTAAGCTTTGGAGAGTTGTATGGAATCACGTAAGCATTTCTGTTAAATACTTGAAAGGGGACAGATTCTTACTTAGTTTCTGACTATTTGATGGTAAGTCTATTGAGCAAGTAGCAGGTAAGTCTATTGAGTAACAGTCCAGTGGATTATTACCATCTTTTCTGCATGGTGGTAACATGGACATAAATACTATTAAAGGGTACTGATTTTTTTTTTTTAAGGGTACTGATTATATCATCATACAGAGTTTCTGTGACTGGTGCCTTTTTTGCATAGTGCTTCCATTAGTTTGTTCTGTTACTGTGAATGTAGTAGAAGCGTATTTGAGCATGGAATAAGTACTTATGAGAATAAAGATATTAATTAGCCTGTTAGAAAAATATATTCTCTGTGAGGAAATTGTCATGTATCTATAATCTAGTGGAGATCCACTAAAAGAGGGAATGATTTTTATTTCACAGTAATTTGAATGAATTTCTACAGAGATTCTTGTAGTCAGTGATATTCTAGCTATTGTTGATTACTTCACTGAGGGGAAAGGAGAAGGAAGTTTCACATTGGGTTAGTGTTTTATACTTTTCAACTTCCTTTCCCTGCCTTACTGCATTTGATTCTTATAGCATCTGCTAGTGTCAGGCCTGCTCCATATGGCTGTGCAGGTTGAAAATGGAACCACCTGAAGCTGTGAAATACAATGGTCTTGATGAGGATGTGAATGTAGGACTTGATGAATGTAGTCACTCTTCCTTCTAGATAGATAGGGGTATTGGGGCACCTGGCTGGCTCAGTTGGTGGAGCATGTGACTCTTGATCTTGGGGTTGTGGGTTTGAGCCCTATGTTGGGGGTAGAGGTTACTTTAAAAAATAAAATCTTTGATAGATAGATAGATAAAGGTGCTGATGCAGGTTATAGGTAAGTGGTATAAGAGTCCCCAGTAAAGTCATTGTTTTTTCCCATTGTATGATTTGTAGTACCTTCATTTATTTCATTTCCTAAATCTTTAATCCATTCACATTGTCTCTACTGAGAAATAGCCTACCTCACCCTCCTTCTGTCTCACTATATAGACTCTTTCCTCATCTGTAAGATTAGCAGTGGTAATATTACTTGCTTAACAGGTATTATTTAATTATGCAAATGAAAGTGAGACAATGTGAATATAACTTTAGTAACTAAAATACTTTTTATAGGAATTATTCTTCTTTCCATGTACCTCAGATTTTACTAAGTGACATTACTTGTCTCTAAATGTGCCTCACTATTTTTTTTTTTAAAGATTTTATTTATTTGACAGAGAGAGACAGTGAGAGCAGGAACACAAGCAGGGGGAGTGGAAGAGGGAGAAGCAGGCTTCCCACCTGCAAGGAGCCCAATGCAGGGCTCGATCCCAGGACCCTGGGATCATGACCTGAGCTGAAGGCAGACACTTAACTACTGAGCCACCCAGGCACCCCAATGCCTCACTATTTTTAAAAAGGTTTCTTTAATTCTCCTTCAGCTTGACCCCTTCTCTTTAAACTGTTCAAAGACCCCTCCCCTCTCTCTATATATATTTCAGGAAGACCATACTCAGCTGATAATCCTTCAGGAAATCTTCTATAATCCTCTGTCCTTTTAGAGATATAACCTCTCTTTACCTCTTCATTTTGCCCTTATGCCACGATGTGATATTGTGCCTCATACACTCATTTATATACTTGTCCTAGCTCATTGTTCAGCTCTTTGAGGAGAGGGGAGCTATGTCCTGTTGATCTTTATGTTCTCTACAGAACCGAACAGAATGCTTTAAGAATAATAGGAGGAAAAATAATATAGAAGAAAAAGCATTTGTTGAAATTGAGTTCCATTCAGCTGTTCCAACCATAGCACTTAACATATGCATCTGTTATAGCACTTATTGGTGTTAACTGCAAAAATTTGATTGAAGTCATTAGTTGTGCTGGAGCTAACTCCTGTCAGTGCAAGAAAGCTGATTGCTAGATTAGATACTCAGGAATTTTGTGAACCTGATAAACTGTTGGTAGTTTGAAATTGGCCACAGTTGGGAGTATTTACACCATGTAAATTGGCAAACTCTTCAAATCATGGCTTTTTGTTTTGGGAGAACCAATTTACCAGCCATCACTAGTTGTGTCTCTCTAACCCATATAGTTTGTGAATTCCTTCAGATTCATTTCTTTCTCAATGCCTGCCCTATGATAGGAATACTCTTTGCAGATTTAATGAATAAATAAGTGATTGAATATATCAGCTGCCTTATTCCTCTACTGTCTGACTCCTGCTGGCAGAGACTGAATTTCAGAGTCTAGTGTATTTTTTGAGATCGGAAATGGCCCATTGTCATGGTCTGCAGTTTTCTTTTTGCTTCAGAGTCTGAACCAAAAAACGTGTCTGTTGGAAACCAAGTCTATTAAACACAGATGTTTCAATAGCACAGTAAGGATGGCATTTCTGTCCATTATCACCTTGTTAAGCTACTCCTGCTATGACTTTGCTGCCTACTAAGTAGTTTTTGGCATCCATTGCTTAACTGACTGACTCACCTTTCAGTTTCCAAGTTGGAAGCCAATAGTGTGAACCATCTCAAATTAGCTGAAAGATTTCCTTTCACATTATAAGAGGTAACTTAACTGATTAATTCTCTCTAGTCATAGGTGATATAAATACCGACAAATGAAAATACAATGTCTTGGACCTCAAATATTACTAAAAATTACTGTATTAAAACAACTTGAACTATTTTTTCATTAATGTTACTGTCAGTTTTATTAAAAGTGACATTTACATAAAATGAAATTTAAAGAAAATGTTAATCATTTGGATTTTTTATTTTTTCTAAAATATCCTCCATAATCATGATACATATAAGTTTAAAAAAAAATGCTGTGCTTTCTGGCCTTCCACGTGCCATCTATAGCTATCTAAACTGAAAAATTCTTTACATTTTTAATTTCCTTTAAATTTTGAAGAAAATAAACATACTCAGATCTCAACACGTTAAGTATTAAAAGAATAGAAAGAGCAGCTTTGTGAAGTTCTGTTTTATGTTCTATACATTATATTTATGTTACTTACAGTACTTTTAAATCCCTTTCAAAAGTCTGAGATAGGAGTGCCTGGCTGGCTCAGTCTTGATATTGGGGTCGTGAGTTCAGGTCCCACGTTGAACATAGAGCTTACTGAAAAAAAAGGGGGGGGGCTGAGATGTACTAGTATGTATTGAATAGGTAGCAGGTTAATTCTTGTGACCAAGGAGGTAAGTAGGTTAATCACCAACATAATTTTTTTATTTCTGAAGTTCTACTCTCACTTTACACAATAGGTTAAATATTTTGTTGGTAAAATTGAGACAGACAGAAAATGACATTACACAACATGCATATTTGTTGGTTTTATTGAAAGTGCGAAAAATTTCAAACAATTCTAATTAGGTACAAGTGCACTCTTATCTCTAGAGGTACATCTTTCAGTATCAGCTACTCAGTTGCATGGTGAAATTCTGTGCTGTTTGGAATTTGTGCATTGCAGATACTGAAGATGTTTGATTCAAGAATAATAATAATGGAGGGGTGACATTTTAATATAACCTTGCTTATTCTGTGGAAAAGTTAAGAGATAGAAGCTATTCAGAAAAATGTGAGATTCCTGTTTGGGTTAAAAATTTATAGTGTTGCTAGTATTTGTTTTCAAGTGTGTGTGTGTGTGTGTGTGTGTGTGTGTGTGTTTGTGTTCCAGAATACTGTTGGATCATTTCCAGAGATTAATAGGCATTTGAAATTTATAATCAAAACATGAAAAGAATAACTACTTTTTATTTTTCAGACAAAGTTAAGGTCATCACAAATTTTGGTAGAAATGAAGCATACAACTAACTTTTCTTTTTTCAGTTATTTTATAAAAAATTCTGATTATGTGTGAGAAATTCTTGTTATGGAGAATACTGCACTGAGTAATTGTTTTTACCAGATGATCCCATAGGATACTTTGGGCTCTAAAGTTCTTGGAATCCGTGTTGGATTTTCGAAGTGTTTCCTTAATAAAATGAGCATTATAACTTCTGCTTAAGGTATCTTTTCTATAAAATGAATTTTAGCCAAAGGATAATAAGAAACAAACTTTAAAAAATTATAATTAATATTTAGTGATAAAACAAATTGTCAATAACACTTGAATGCTAGTTTTATAAAATATTAATTAGATGTTCCTGTTATCATACACTATCAGAGCTTAACATTGCTTCAACTTAGAAAACATTATTTTAATCTTTTAAGATTCCCTAAGTCTGTATCGTAATTAATTAAATATGAAACAAAAATGCTTTCTTTTGGTGAGCACCTACTATGTATACTAGGTACATCATAGTGAAAGTGGTTTTCCTTTTTAGCTAGATTTTATCTCAAGGCAAAATATTACTTATTGTGAAACAAAGGTAAAACTTTTAGGCTCTAGGATTTATTCATGTTTAGGTCATTTACCAGAAATGTATTGTCAGTCTGGATGGTGTTGTTATTAGATGTATTAACTGCTAAGATGTATGGTTAAGACTGTACCTAAATGCTTGTATAGAAACTATTTTATTTTTTAGTATTTGCTTTTAGAATATCTGTGACATACAGTTACATGTGGAAATATATAGCAATTACCAATATTTTTATTTTGTTTATTGTGCTTTACATTTTAACTGCACAATGTTATGATTTTATTAATCAGTAAAAACGTGTTTTAGGCAATACTAAATTGAAATACAACTTATAGAAATAAGGTAGAATTTACTGAGAATTATCACTTTGCCTCCTTAAGTGCATAAGGCTCTTGCCTACTTTTTACATACCCTTCTATCTGGAACATCTTTTGTATGATTGGCTCCTCATTCTTCAAGTCTTAGCTTCAATGTCTTCCTAGAAAGACCTTCTCTGCCACCATTTCCCCAATCTAACTAGGTTTCCACTACTTTGTTAGTTTCCATCATTAAGCTCAGTTTATTTCCTTCATAGGACTGATCAGAAGTTGTAATTATGTGTCGGCTTACTTGTCTTTCCCATTAGACTATATGCTTCATGGAAGTAAAATTACTCCCCAGCATAACCCAAACACCTAGTTCAATAACTACAACAAAATTTTGCTGCCTCTAAGAAACTTGTCCACTCAAACTCACTCTCTTTTTACCTTTGTGAGGGGAGGCACTTTATGCTAGATGTACCACTTACTAAATTTGACCTTGTGAAGTTATTTAGTTTCTCCATGCCTCAGTTTCTTCATCTCTGCAAAGATGACATATTTCAGGGGTTTGTTATGAAAAATTAACTTTATTAGTGCATTTAGAGCTCTTAACACAATGCCTAATAATAAGCATTGAATACAGATTTTTATTATTTAAAGATGTACTGAGGTCTGGATTGCGTGAAAATTGTTCATCATTGTGTCCATTGCTCTCTTTTTTGTTGTAAGCTTCAAGAGGAGAGTCTAGGTATGTTTTACTTATTTGTACTACTGTATGTCTGCAGTGTTCTGTAGCAAGTTAAGGTCTAGTTCAACATCCATTAGATACTTAATTCCATATCCTAAATATCTACAGAGTAATAAAAATTGTTCTCGATGTCTGAGTGTTGCTGTGAACTAAACACAAACAACCTCACCTTTGTTCTTCCTATTTACCAGAAGCTCCAACCACTCAGAGCTGCTCTGCATTCTTAGACACACACCCCTGCAACTTCTTGTACCTTTCCTTGTTCATGCTGTCTTCTGTTCTGACTGCTTTTACATTCCATGTCCATATCTAGAAAGATTTTAAGGTCCGTGCTCAAAGATGCCACTTCTGTAAAGCTTTCTTTAGTCTTCCATAGAGATAGAATGACTTTTCCTCTTAGCTCTTTGTGAGATTTTGGATACCTAATATTGTAATATCTTACATTAGAGTCATTTGTATAAAGCTATTCCTATGTAAAAGAAATATGGACTTCTATTTCAACAAATATTCATGGCACTCTTACCATTTGCTAAGCACCATGCTAATAGCTTACAGCACAAGGATAATTTTCATGTGGACTTCTAAGGAAATAAGCCCATATGTATTAAAGATGATTTAGTGCTGTAACAGAAGTCTATTGAAGATTGTAGGGACTGACATTGGCTATATGGTTTAAAAAGGCCTTCTCAGGTGGTAATATTTGAGGTGGACATTTAAAAATGGGTAAGAATTTTCCAAGCAGACAAGAGGAAAAGCATGGAAGCATGAAAGTAACTGTTTTAAGGAAATACCATTTTTCTGATATATGTAGAAAAAAAGGTTCCTTTTATTTTCTAGTCCTGTTGGGGTCTACCCAGTATAGTACTTGACATATAGTGAGTTTTTAATGTTTGAATAATGAATAAGCACAAGTGGTATGTCTAGCACAAACCAGCATAAACTGCAGTCTTATCTTTTGCTTCCACTTTATTTTGAACTATCTTTATTTTTAGTCGGTGATTTCCCAAGTGCCGATACAGTGGCTAGTACATAAAGTTCCAAGTTTATTCTGCAAGTTTAGTAAGTTTAGTGAAATTTGCCTCTCTCATAGTTACAGTCGAATTTCTGCTACTGATTTAACTGGCTCGGCTTGGGTCACATATTCATCTTTAAACAAATAACTTGGTAGGTGAGAGAATAATTAGTTCTTAATTTGGAGAAGTGGGGACCAAGTCATTCTAAGTGCAATGGGATGCTTTTAGAGGTTTCAAAAAGAAAAATTGCATGATGTAGTTATGTTTTTTAAGATACTATTTTTGCTGCTATGTGTAGAATAGATTGCAGAAGGCAAAAGTGAAAGCACCTAGACTTTTATGGTAGTTATTGTACTTGTCCGGGTGAGAGACAGTGGTAGTCTTGTTTTAGTTATGAATTAAAAGGAATGAATGGTGAGATTAAGGTGAAAATGAAAGATGATTCCTAAATTTTTGACTTGAGTAACTGAATGGTAGTGCCATTTATTAAAATAGGACTGGGTATGAGAATAGTTTAATTTTGGATATGTTAAATTTTTCATTGTTAAATATCTGCATAGAGAAACAAGTATATCAATTGGGCAAATCCTTAGGTGTCATTTTTCTCTGTAAAGTGGAAATAAGGCCATCTAATAGGGATACTGAGGGATATGTTCATGTATAAAGCATTTGGCATTTAATATTGAATAAAGGAGTGAATGGTGTTGAAATTCATAACTACAGCCTTTTTTTAAAAAGGAACTGGCTTCCTTTCCCTCAGTAATTTTGTTGCCACATTTAGCAGTTATAAAACAATGTACTTTGTGTTGATGATCATATTTGGTAGACAAAGGATCTGGCAGAGGAAAATATATATTTTAGAAAGCAACTAGTTTTACTTTATGATTGTCCATTTCTTGCCTTCTTCCTTGTTTTTAGTCCTAAAAATGGTGTTTTGTGAAACGTGTAAGATAGAGGAAAAAAAGGATTCCCTATAGTATACCCTGGTCAAACACTAATGAACTTGCCCTCAGATATAAGCTTGACATTGTCTGACCCATGAGTTAAATAAAAAATGACAGTTGTGGTTTCAGTAGTGTACAGTTGCCTGCTTACTCAGTCGCTATACACTTGCCTATGAGGCTAATGCTGTTTGTATTTATGAAAGATTGGGGATATTCTTCATGCAGTTTTTAGATTTTGTATTGTGGGGTATCTTAAGGGTGGCACAGGTGGAGTTAAACCTGCCTGGAGCAGGGGAAGGGCCTGACATCAAGTGTTAATTTTGTGTAGTGGTTATATCAAATAGTCAAACACAAATTATTTTCCTTTTGTAGTTTACATATCTGGCCTAGATATGCTTCACAATTCATACTTTTCTATACTTAGTAATATGAAATAAAATGAAGAAATGATTATGCACACTTAGGTTGACATTTTAAAGTGTAACAACAATTTTTCCATCATAGTGTTAGTTACTATTTTTTAAGTTACTCAGAAAGTACATAAATAATATTTTCAATGTAAATGACTCAGGAACTCAGAAGCCTTAAAAAATAAAAATTGACAGCCCCTCTTTGTCAGTTGTATGGATTTCTCTAAGATAGCTACCCAGAAAGTGAATGACAGGGTTGAAGGATACATTATTTTTATTTTAATAGATAATTGCCAAATTTACCCCTTCAAAAAAGCTTTACCTTTTACTTCACCCACCAGCTATTTGAGCATGCATATTACACCAACAATGGATTATGTCAATATTTTTAGTTGTTTCCCCTTTGAAAGCCGTGAATGATATTTTCTTTTAAGATTTTTAAAATTATTCATTTGAGAGAGATACAGAGGCAGAGAGAGCACAAGCAGGGGGAGAGGCAGAGGGAGAGGGAGAAACAGACTCCCCGCTGAGCTAGAAGCCCAACATAGGGCTCTATCCCAGGACCTGGAGATCATGACCTGAGCTGAAGGCAGACACTTAACCATCTGAGCCACCCAGGTGCCCCATGAGTGGTATGGTATTTTTTTTAATTTGCATTTTCTTAGTTACTAGTGAAATTAAGCATTTTAAAGTGTGTATTGGTTTATCTTGATGGTATTATAGTTTCCAAACCAAGTTACTTTGGTATTTATTGAATTACAAAGTGATTAGTTAATGTGCACATACTAATGGTTGAACTGTAACGATGCTGAAACACTTAATTCATGTTGTTTTACTATAAACTAAGTATATATTGTAGTGTATAATTTATTGCCTTTTCATGTATATCACAGTGGGACTAAAACATAGAGAGGCACTTATTATCATTATTATTATTATGTGATCTTGGTTAAGTTACATATCCTCTCTGTGCCTCAGATGTCTCATCTACGGATGAATGGATAAAGAAAATATGATTTATATACACAGTGGAATACTATTCAGCCTTAAAAAAGGAAATCTTGCCATTTGCAACAACATGGATGAAGCTAGAAGACATTATGCTAAGTGAAATAGACACAGAAAAACAAATACTACGTGATATCACTTACATGAGTAATCTAAAATAATCAGATTCATAGAAGCTGGAAGTAGAATGGTGGTTGCCAGATGTCGGGGGAGTGGGGAAGGAGGAGATGGAAAAGTATTAGTGAAAGGGTACAAAGTTTCAGTTATATGAGATGAATTAAGTCATAGAGATGTATTGCGGAGCATAGTGGCTATAGTTAATAGTACTGTATTGTATACTTAAAACTTTGCTAAAAGGGTAGACATTAAGTGTTCTTATCACCAAATAATAGTAATAATAATGATGAGAATAAATAAAGAGGTTAGAAGTAAACTTTTGGAGGTGAGGGATACGTTTATGGCTTAGACTGGTGATGGTTTCACAGGTGTATACTTACCTCCAGTTCATCATGTTGTTTACATTAAATATGTACAGATTTTTGTATTTTAATCATACCGCAATAAGTTTTTTAAAGATATTTATTTATTTATTTATTTATTTATTTATTTGAAGGTGGGGGAGCAGGAGGAGCAGAGGGGGAGGGACAGGAAGAAAGAATCTGAAGCAGACTCCACGCTGAGCATGGACCCTGACGCAGGGTTCAATCCCACAACTGCAAGATCTTGGACTAAGCTGAAACTAAGAGTTGTACGCTTCATCAGCTGAGCCGCACAGGTGCCCCGAAAGTCATTTAAAAAAAAAAAAATTTATGGGCGCCTGGGTGGCTCAGTTGGTTAAGCGACTGCCTTCGGCTCAGGTCATGATCCTGGAGTCCCTGGATCGAGTCCCTCATCGGGCTCCCTGCCCAGCAGGGAGTCTGCTTCTCCCTCTAACCCTCCCCCCTCTCATGTGCTTTCTCTCTCTCTCTCTCTCTCTCAAATAAATAAGTAAAAATCTTTAAAAAAAAATTTATGAAAATTGTTAATATCTGTAAAAGTGCTTAGAATAGTGCTTGGCCATAGTAAGTGCTGTTTGAATGCTAAATTAATCAAATTAACAAATTTATTGCATATTGAGTAAATGCAGTTCTTTAACCCACTAGGATCTCAGCATTTTTAAAAAAACTTCATGATACAAAAATGTACTACAGCTCAACTATTAATGTCTTAAAGCTCACATCTTGAATATGTACTGTATAAGTAGTTGCCAGGGCAATTATTAAATTGAAAAGACTATCTTAAATTTTCTCTCTTATGAAATGAGTTGGGTGCAAAAGTATTAGTTTTATTTTTCAAATATTGCGTATGATCTTCAGAAACTAAGACTTTTATTTGGAGCAATGAGTAGTGTGATATGGTAGGAAAAAACCCACAGATTTTTGAAGTTGGAAAGAATAGGGTTCAAATCCAGCTCTAGCACATAATAAAGCCCTTTCTGTACCCACAGGATTGGTGTGAAAATGAACTGTAGTAACATATGCAAAGTGTGTAGACCCGTGCCTTGGCACTCAATAAATGGTAGCTGCAGTTGTTTATAATGGTCTCTTCCCTGTGCGCTCCTAATACTTTGTTGATATCTTTATCATAATAATCATCACATTGAACCATGAATATTTGTTTCTGGGTGTAACCCATCACAGGGCTGTGACTTCCTTGAAGGCAAGAATATTGTGTCTTTTTCAACTTTGTATCTGTCCTGCAGAGGTTGTAAACTGGCGAACCGCAAGTTTGGCTATCAGTTTTGGTCCAAGAGTGTTTTAAATTTGAACTGGTTGCCAACATTTAAAAGTTGGGAGGCTTCACATTTAGCAAACAAAACAAACCAGGATTCCTGGCTTCTGGCTTCTCTCAAAGAATGAAAAATTCTGGCAACATCGAACCCCAGATTTTTCAGAGCAGCAATCAGCTGTTCTGGAGTAGCAGCCACCTCATTGGATGCAGTATGCTCTCCTGTTTGCCATAGTCCCCAGGACCCCACTATTGCTTCCTCAAAACTAAATCTAAATGCCATTTGCCCATCACATTTCACTCATTTATATTCCTGTCTGGCTGCTCTGGACACCTGGATTTGAGAAAGCTGCTGTAGTGACTATCAGAGACTAGAACTTTGGAAGTGCTTAAGAAATCTTTGTTGAATGGATGAATGAAAGAACCATAAACATATACAAGTATAGAAAGTTTACCAGATTTACTTTTAAATGCACAAGGTGATAAGGGTCTAGCTGTGCTTTAGCAACAGCTATTCCCATCATCTTTTTCAATTTAGAAGGTGTGGTAGTGTTGGGGTGTCAGAGAATGATGCTCTGAAATAACTGGCTTTCATTGGATGTGATTGCTAGGCTGCCACAATTTTCAAGAATAGATATCCTCAAATTTATTAAGTACTGGCATAATGTAGTGAAACATGACAAAAAATAAAATATGATCAAATGCACTTGCCTTTTATTTTGGAATCCATGACAATATCTATTCTCTTGAGCAAAAATGTACAAACAACACTCAACTGTGTTTGAAGACAGGGTATCTTTGATCAGAATCTCTGAAATATCCCTTTGAGTTTAGGTATTAGTATAATAAACTTTATTAATTTGTACCTGACAGTAATTTGGGATTTATGACTATTTAGTCTAGTTGAACTAATGTATGACCCAACCTGTGAAGGAAGAGTTAGCAAGTAAGTGAACTGTGTGGGTAATATTTATTTGGTAAGGGATGTAAAGGGGGGGCAGTAATATAATGAGAAAGAACAGACTTTCTAGTTTTAGTTTTGGGGTAAGTATCATGGTACAGTGAAAAAGAGAAAGTGCCTCAGAGTCCCATACATTTCCTTTTGAATCCTGTTTCTGCTACTTACTTGGAGAGTTTGAATCCTCAGTTGCTTTTTCTGTTAAAAAAAAAGAATAAAAGCTGGCGTTGAACTTGATAGTAAACATTAGAGAGTGTATACGTCTATCTAAAACACCTGACAGTACCTTTGCATTTCATGTTTCATGCCTGGAACATTCTTTCTGGGATAAGTACCTTCTCATTCAGGATTCAACTCATCTAAAGTAGAGAATGGCTGTAGGAGTCTAATATCACCCTTCATAGAACTTAACTAATCTGAAATTATCTTGTTTATATTTTTACTTATTTCTTTTCTGTCTCCTTCCTTACTGCCCACCCCCACCTGCCATATGTATACATACTATAGAATGAATTTAAACTCCATGAAGGCAGAGACTTTGTCTCTTAGTCACTACTACAAAATAGTACCTTCCTCATTGTAGACACTCAGTAGATATTTTTTGACTGGCTGGACAGCTATGAATGCTCATGAATTATTAGCACTCAATGAATGTATTTGTTAAACTTAGAACATGTTTATCTATTGTTTATAAAATCCAGTGAGAAATTCTCCTAGTACTTTGTTAGCAGTATATTATGTGCTTTCTTTAAAAGTATTTTTTAATGTCACCCTAATTTTTGGAATTAATAAAAAGATGATCTGCTTTTTTAAAGGAGGAGAAATGTTTTATATTTCATTCTTAACTCTCTTCTCTGGTCCCATCTGCATTTTTTTTCATTCATTCATTCAGTCATTTTATTTACCTTAAAAAAAATCCTATAACAAGTATATTATAGCCATCCTCACATATTTTCTTATAACCAGATGCACTTCCTCAAGGGAGTACAGAGGTCTGCATTTTGTTCACCCAGCACTTTCTTGGCTGGTATTGTAATCACTGAAGTGATAGATGCTCAGTAATAACTTACTGAATCAATATGGACCTGAGTATGAGACTGGTAGTGGTTATAGCATCTATTATATCTGTCTATTTCCAGCTCTGCTCCTATGAATGCTTTAGGAACCTTGGCCCAAAAAGAAGGTATTAATTTTGAATCACCACTCTCTTAAATGAAAAACTGCCAGATGTACAGTTAACATCATTTGTTGTAGTAACATCTAAATCATTGTAATTATTCCCAGTAACCATTTTGTGAGTGAGGGAAGGAAGGAAGGAAGGAAGGAAGGAATTGATGAATAATTAGACCTACACAATGTGGCAACTATGTAAATCAAGCTTATATTTTTTCCTAAAGAATATTTGACTATCTTGGATGTTTAAGGATTATAATATAGCCCATATTGCCTTTTTTCAAGTAAGGTATTATTTATATATATTCTGTCACTGTTCCTTCAATTTCAGAATACTAAAGCAGTTAGTTCCTTTTGGTACTTATTAGGCTGCTTTAACATCGTTAAAAACAATAAAAGTATATGTGTGAAAAATTAATTTAGCACAATATTTCTATATGTCTCAAGGACTATAAAGAATAAGAATGAGATAAAGTATGTAAGTATATAGTTTTATCAGTAGTATGTTTTTATGTTCAGTGTTCTCTACTTCCTTAAGTAATCTTAATATACTGTTCAGTAGGGTAGGTACTGTTCACATGTGGCAATTTAAATTTAAATTTATTAAAATTAAATAAAGTTAAAAATTACGTTTCTTAATCACCTACACTAGCTAGCTGTGTTCTAAATGCTCAGTGGTCACATGGGACTAATGGCCACCCTATTGGACAGCACAGATAAAGAACATTTCTATCTTCACAGAAAATTCTGTTAGCACTGGTAGACCATCATACACACAACTCCTTACCCTTTATTTTGCCACATTGTACATTAGATTTTTTTGTTTATAACTTGACAATGAAGTTTAGTATTTTCTAGAAATACTACCTTGCTAATTTCTTGAAATCTTTTCCCCAAAATCGTTGCTGATAACATGTTCTTTTTTTCCTTTGTTTTTCCATTTATTAAGATAGTCAACACCTGACATTTTCACTATTATTTAAAACTCTGAGTTCTGTGATGAATACAGTTGAAGTAATGCCTCTAGGTATTATTAACTTGTAAGACAACATAGCATATGACAGTGTCTCCATGCACCTCAAATACAATGAAAAAAATACTTATTAAATGGTGATTTTTCCCCCTTTATCTTATTAAGTAAATTATATGGTCCTTTTATATGGAAGCCTCCATAGTTAGAGATGTAAAACAGCAATTTCTTGGTTCTATAGCATGACATAGTTCAGAGCTGAGATTAGAGAAACCCCGTAGAGTTGTTAATACTTGAGGGCATCCCCAACTAGAAAAGTATGTGAATTTAGGCATGGGAGGAAGGAAGGATCTGCTTTAAATTTAGTGTAGGGTCACTGAATCTTAATGATAGATTAAACAAGGGAGGTAGAATAATGAATAGGGGTATGCAGTGTGTAGCACTAATACCAGAAGTCCATGGTTTGTGGCGGTTTTTTAATGTCCTTTCCCATATGGTTTTGAATAGAGTAGGTTATGGCAGGGATGAGCTAAGGAATAGCTTTGTTAATGAATAAATAGGAGTAATTTTTTTTAATGGGAGACTTCAGACAATTTATTTATAATGCCTGCTTATTTAATGAATCATGATTTAAAAAAAAAAACATTTTCTGATCTTAGTACATTAAGATCAGAATACATTGGCTAGGGTATTCCTCTTGTTTTCCTTATAAAATAGCTATATTTACATTTCAGAGCCAGCCCTAACAGTGAAATCCTTGGGTTGGGATTGTAACTGCCTTAATTAAAACCCAGTTGTGTGGAGCTTCTGAGCATTGGCAGCGTTAGTCCTTAGTTAGGGTTTGGTGTGTAGTATTAGACTTTAATTCATAGTGTCAGTTCACTTTGATAAGTTTTAATTGTCATTTGGAACAAGTTTCCTACTCTACCTCATTCACCTAAAATTAACAAGGTATGTGATTATGGTGCCCATCCTCTTATTACAATTTTGCTCTTAGTCAAGGCAGCTACTTTCCTTAAGATATCTTCCCTGCCCTCCCACCCACATATCTCTTGGAGAGAGTAATACTGAAAGCTGATCTTGGAAAGTAGCAAGTTAGAATCAGAAAACCTAACTGGATGCACTTCTGAATATCGTTCAGTGCTGCTCTTTGGAGATTACTTAATATTTCCGAAAGGAGAGGTTAAATAGGTTGTCTCTGGTGCCTTGGTTAAGCAGAGTGAAGGGAAATGTAACTCTCCTGACTCCAGGGCCCCAAATGCAAACACTGGCCTAGTGTTCCCAAACTTTCTCCTTGATGTGGATGACTTGAATGGTTTATTTTCACTTGATGAGCCACACCCCCAGGCCACTTTAGTATTCATGGCAGACCCCAACACTAAGTCCCTTTGTTGTCTTTGTTTTTTGCATTTTTTTGTTAACAAGAAAAGATAAAATTATAAGAGACCTGATTATAGACTGAGCTTCCATTGCTGATGGTTCCCACCACTTTTTTCAGCATCTCAGAGAAAGGCAAAGGCCTGGATGGGCAACAGAAAGCAGCAAAGCAAACATAAACATCATGTCTAAGCATCAGTGTGGTGCTACCAGAATGGGTAAAGGATACACAATCTTTATCAAAATATAAAGATGGGTCTTTGCCCAAAACAGTAGAATTGGCAGCATTTTAAAAAATTTGAAGTTTCCTCTAGAAGCAATGGTCTTTTCTTTAAAAAAATTTTTTTTTGAGAGGAAAGAAGAAATGGATTAAGAACTTAAAATCTGCATTATCATCCTGACCTAGACTAACTGAATGACATTTGAGCAAGTAGTTTAATTTGTGTGTGTGTGTGTGTGTGTATAAAATTTAAAAGAAAATGCAAGTCTATGATAAAACAAATTGGTAGGGTAGATTAACGTCATTGCCCCACAATTTTACATTAGAACCTGTAGAGATTGTAAGTAAAACAAATTCTTGACCAGAATTTCACTTGTCCAAATCAAAAGCATTGTCCAAATCAAAAGAGGGGTTGGCAAGAGGGCCCAACTATTGAAAGAAGGAAAACTAGAATAATAAGGTAGGGCATAATTTACTGTAAATTGGCAAAGTAGAAGAAGCAGACCTATAGTGTGAATGTCTTCAAATTCTTTTATTCTAGGCAGAACTCTTACATTAGCATGGGATGGTAACTCAGAAGGCTTTGGGCAAAAGTTTATAAGAGAAAGAGCCTTTGTTACCTCTCACTTTATAGTTTATTTACTATTTTAACTGTTCTTTTGCCTTGATTTATTTTCCTTGAAAATTTTTTATCTTGCTATTTCTTTCCCAGCTGTGTATGACACCAGGAGCTGCCCTCATACTGTGAAGGCCACATTCAACTGTTGAAACAATAACAAGTTGCTATTTGATCTGGCAGTTGTCATTCCTCTATAGTGCTTAAAAGTACAAAATCTACAGCCTGTAACTTGCTCTTCATTGCCTGTTGCAGCACAACAGGTGTGAAAAGGCTCTCTGGGTCTCATGACAGAGCTTTTTATTTGTAGTTGGTTACTCTTACTTGTTACCACTTGATACCAACCATTTAGAGTAAGTATAAATGGTCTCATAGAAAATTCTTACACATTGCATTTATAAAAGTGTCAGGTGGGAAAGAATTTTAAAGATAATTTATTACAACCCTTTAATTTTACAGAAGAGGAAATTCAGGCTAAGAGAAGATTATGTCATAGTTGAGAAAGAATCTAGACTTTAGAATCTCCGAGAACTAAATTAAATCCTAATTTAATTAAGTAGTCACCGTAGGTAAATTATTTTATTGTCTCTGAGCCTCAATTTCTCATTTGTTAAATGAAGATAATAATATATGTAAAAGGTTGTTGTGAAGATGATATGTTAACAAAACCCAGTTCCTGGTTTGTAAAAGATACTCAGTAAATGTTCGGTTGCTTCTCTTTCCTTCCCCTTTACATTGTTCAGGGTTATTTATAATTAGTAGCACAGCTGAAAATGAAAACAAGGTTGTTCTGACTCGAAGGGCATGTCTTTACCTTGAATAAAAATAAAGTAAAACAAAATTCTTATTACAGAAGTGATAGAAACTTAGAAAAGATAAAAAAAAAATGAGTCATAATTCCATGATACAGAGGGAACAAATTTTATCTTGTGTATTTTTTTCTGTGCATACACATAGTACACATACACATATGTAATATATATAATATACACATATGTATATGTGTATATATGTATGTAACTTAATAACAAGCAGAAATGTACATAATTTTGTAACCTGGTTTTTCTTTAATATGTAACAACTTTTCATGTTAGTAAATATTCTATATCAAGGTCAGCAAACTTTTTCTGTAAAGGGCTAAATAATAAATATTTTAGGCTTTGCAGGCCATATAGCCTCTGTTGCATCTGCTCAACTCTGCCATCATAGTAGTTCAGAAGCAGCCACAGACATTATATAAACAAGTGGAAGTGGTAGTGTTCCAATACAACTTCATTTACAAACACAACAGACTGAATTTGGCCTCGGGGCTGTACTTCGCTGACCCTGGTTCTACATCATCATTTTAATGGATGCATGTTATTTTGTTTATTTATTTATTTATACTATTATTGGATATTAAGAATTGTGCCAATTTTGTATATGTTTGATGATATACAAGGTGCAATGAATGTCCTTATAGTTAAATATTGGATTTTACACATACGATTATATCCTTAAGATTAACTTATATACTACTTCTGACATTATATTAAATTGTCTACTAAAATTCAGATTTAAAAATCAAAACATTTCTTACATACAGGTATTTCTGGATTTATATAATCAATCTTTGAAGTAATGCATAAAATTGAACTTTATAAAAGGGTTAAGTTAAAGTAAAACTCCTAAAAATGTTCTTATCATTGTGCAGTTCTAGGATTGACTTTTGACTTAATTGTGGAAGGAATTATAAATTGATTGATTTACTTTATTTTAAAAGGGGAAATTTTAAGAGCATTTTTTGAGTGACTGATATATTCATTGCAGGCATTAAAAAACATATCTATTAGACCAGTAAATAGTTTGAAAACCTTTGCTCTCTTACTGTTTCCATAAAGAATAGAGAGGAGATATTGCCCTCTAGGACAAGGTCTCGACTGACTGATATGAGGTTAACCTCTTGCTGTTTTTCCTTTGGGTCTTGTTTCTCTAGCCTAAGAGAGTGACAAAAAACAAAACTGTTTAGCTTTTCATTTACTTCAAACATGCTTCTCTGATGTTTAGGAACATTTCTTCAATTCAGCTGATGTATAGAGGTGTTTTCGAAATTTACTTATTTATTTGTTATTTATTTATTGTGACCAATATATCACTTACTGTGGATTTGCAGTTTTACTGTGTTGTCCAAATATCTGTTATAGCCAGAAAGCAATCACACTTAAGCTTAAGGCAGAAAAACAGAAGAATAACAGATTTTCAATGATGAAGATTATTATTTCTCAATTATTTCAGTGCTATAAAGTCTGTAGTAAAGAGGTAGTGGGGTGTCTCATTAATTTCTTAAACTAACAATGATCACTTTATCATTCAAATAAAATTATAGCATGTCTAAAATTTCTGTAACAAATCATTATTAATCATATTTATTCTCAGAAAGGATTGTCTACATTAGGCACAAATTCAAAGAACTTTAGAATGAATATTCTAGAGAGGCATGGTTATCTGGGAAAGCCTATGATTCACACATCCTAAAACAGTGCTTCTTAAACTTTGGCTTAGTAAGAATTACTTAGAGGGCTTGTTAAAATACAGATTGCTAGTCCCCAGAGTTTCCAACACACTAGGTCTGGGATGGGTCTCCCAAATTTTCATTTCTAGTTTTCAGGTGATGTTAGTACTTCTCTCCAGGTACCACACTTTGAGAACCACTGTTGTAGAAAAATAATTGTTCTATTTATTGTTGTTGTTTATGGTTTCAACTTCTGCAACTTCATAGTTTCTCAAAACCTTTTTTTTCCAGAAAGCTCTTAAAATTTAGCATCTTTACTATTTGTGAAATATACTCAGCCTTGCTCATCTATAAACATTGTCTTAGCACTGTAGGAATTCTTTTTTAAAATCCAGGCTTAACCTTTAGCTAAAGATACGAATTTATTTTAATTTATGATCATTAGTTCAGTCACTTTAAATATGATCTGTCTATTTTATATCATTTTCACCCACAGCAGCCTTTTAGGATAGGCAATTATGAATATAACCATGTTTCTAATGAAAGTGTTAAATCTTATCCTTGGTAGTTTTTCAGGATGGATAAAATCCATTTCCAAGTGTATGCATTCAAATGTGTTTCCATATTTGATTAGCTTTATTGTCCTCATTCGCGGTAATGCCAATTGTCAAACCTCTTTACCGACAAGAGGTAGAATAAGTTTTTTAAGTATGGTATACAAAGCAAAACTTAGTTACAGTTGTTGGAATGAAGAATTCATTTAGAGCCAAAAGATGTTTTAAAGAGCAGAATACAGTCAGTTCAAAGCCTGATTGAAAGCAACTTCAATTTTATAGTTTTCTTCAAACAACATCTTCATTGTTTTCTGGAAGATGGTATTTGAGAAAAAGAAATGTCTCGAGTTACTGTTTTTATGAGGAGAGAATTGCTGAGTCTTTTAAATGGTTAATGAGAAGAAGTAATAGTTAAACAGTTGGAGCATTGATTTCTGATTTGAATTCTCCAACACAGGCCAGCCCTGAGGGAAGGGGGAAAAAAGCTTGCTAATTAACATTTGATTACTGATGCCACCTTCTCATTCCCCTTGCACCATCCGGTTTCAAGTGTTTTTGTTCAGGAAGGATTTTTAGGAGGGTTTTAACTTGCATCTTAGTAAAACAAATCCATCTGCAACTGCAGTGAGTATATAATATGTTAAAAAAGAAGAAGAAAAAGAAAAGTCCTTAGATATAAAGTATGTGTTCAAAACCCAGTCTGGATCAGGAATGATTGGTTTCTTAACTATAAGCCTTTCAGAGCACCAAAGATTGCTAGGAAACTGGAAGGAAGCCTAGTCTGTATGCCTTATTTTGATTTAAACACCCACACACAAATACTTATTTGTTCAGTGCAGTTACTATTTAGCAAACTCCTAACCAGAGCATCATCTGGTAGTGTGAAGTACTTGGAGTTCAAAGTTTGATATAATTAAAATTTGGATAAGTTCAGGTTCTAATAGGACCAAAGGCCTTTTTCTTCTAAGATTGATAAGAGAATGAGATAGATGTCTGTTTCAGGGTACTTTTTGGTAAGGGTTGTAATTTGCCATAGTATTCTTAATACAGAGAAATTAGGAACTAGAATACTCATAAATTTATAGCTGTTCTAATCCCATGGAAATTAAGTATTTTGTTTCTTTTTTTTGCTATATTAAAATGTTTGATATGTGAAGAATCCTGAGCCAGATTTCAAAATTTTAAAGATGTTGGCATAAATTAATGGAACTTTACAACTGTATCACTTAGCTAGTAGTATTCTGGCAAAACCATAGCCTCACTGATAACATTTGGTTGATGGAATAGTTATTTGGGAAACCAACATGACTGGCTTTACTTTTAAATGAGATTTCATAAGAGGAAACTGTTATTTAGCCTTTTAAAAAGTGTAGACTTTTTAGTTTAATAAAAAACAAAAGCTAAGACTTTTCTCATCTAAGACAAAAATTCACCTAAATGCTTATTATAAATCTATTATTCTTACATGAAATTATTTGCAGTTTTCCTTTTGGATGATTGTATTAACTCGTACTATTTTTCTTCCATGTTCATTTTAAACTTTCCCACATTACTTCCTTGTCTTACATATAGAATGCTCTTCTTTTCCTGTTCCTAGGATTAACTCCAATATTGTCATAAAGTTTTAGAATTTTGAAAATCAAAAGTGATCTTGTTTTATTCTCTTCTAATATGGAGTAAACTAAGTCTCAGAGAGATTTCAGCAACTTGCCCACAATAATAGCTGGGCAAAATTAGGACTAGAAATCTAGTTCTCTCCTCTCATTATGCCATAATACCTCAAAACTTGTGCCTTTTCTACTATCAGAATCTGCTTTCTCTTGGATAATACCGAAATGACATTTAAAATTCCCTGAAATGTTCCTCAGTAGTTTGATCAACATTTAGCACACAAGGAATGATTTTATTAAGGCTGACAAGTTTTAACCAAGTTTTTTATATTTCAGTTTGAATAGCTACAAACAACTCATTCGAGGCTAATCTGAGCCTCAAAATTTAGCCTTTAGCAGAGTAACTTCATAAGAATTTTTTTTCTAAGAAATTCTGATAAAATTTAACTAAAAAATAAAATAATTTGAAAACTTATGGAACTCAAAAGAAAACTTTGTGGGAGATGAAGATCTTAATATAATTTTATATTGAGCAGGTCATAATAAAAATGATCTTTTCCCCAGTGCTGTATTTATCACTGAAAATGCACATGAGGAAATATGAAGTTTGAAGTTAAGAGCATTGCTTAGCTTTATATATTAATTATAGTATAATAAATGTTTATTATGAAAAGCAAATCAGTACTGTGTTAATTCTGTACTATTTCAAGTTAATCTAATTTTTTCTTAGTCACAATCAATTATCTTATCTGAGGCAATGGGAAGAAATGAAACTATCCTTTTAGAAAATACAGAAAACAAACTCTGAAAAGTCTGTTGTCAATGTAGAATACTTGATCCATATACAGTATACTTTGCAACATAACTTTAATGTTCAGCTGGTAATCAAAGCATTTATTAAATTTCTTCAGAACTAATTGAAACATTTGCATAGTTTAGCAGCCTGAAATCTCATAGATTTAGAGCTTAATGCATAACCAGAATTGAAAAGATTATGAAGGTTCAGCATGTTACTGAGCCAATGCTGATCAAAGAAAATGTGTAAGACAAAAAGGCCCTTAGGAAATGTTACCCTGTGAAGTGCCACTTGTCCTTAAATGGAATTTAACACAAATCTCTAAAGATGAAACTCCATCAGAAGTAGCACAATAATGGCAGCTGGGCATGCCAGCTACAACATCCCAGCCTGTGTGTGTGTTCTTTCTGCCTCTCTCAAGTGCTGTCAAATCTCTCAAATCAATCAGTCTCTCAGTTTCTCTCTCCCTCCCTGTCCCCTTTCCCTCTTCCCTTTAGTCCTACCTTTCTCCCCCCAGCCTCTCACTCTCCTTCCTCTGTTTCTCCATCCTTCTTCCCTAAGAGAACTCTGTGTTCTTCATATATTTCATGGTGATCTTAAATTCATCTGCATCATTTTATACACAGCTGTATTTTGTTACTCAGGTTTCCTAGAATACTAATTTTTTAAAAGAATCATTTTTACTTTTGTGTACATTTGGGATTTTTTTCCTTCTCTGCAAGATTGTGACGTAAATTTTTAATTACATAAAACTGTCAATGAAGAAAATGGAATTTGAGTATCTCCATTAGTAAAACCATCACTCATTTTGTGCTTTTGCTATCATTATCACTTATCTTTCTTTCATATAATGGTAAAATCTGCCTATGGTTACAACATTGATAAAATAGGAAATTATTTTTGAAAGACTAGTTTGTTTTCACTTAAATTGTTGTTTAGTGATTGTGGTTTAACACATGATTCTTTTCGCTTAATCTCAGAAACTCTGTCAATTTAGTTTTTCATTGGAACAATCAAACATTAGCCTAATATGCTTTCCCTAATATGCTTTACGTTGTACTGTCTCAGCCAAGTTCTGTCCGCATTAACCAGTTTATTCTATGACAAGTTGCTTAACAGATGTCATTCTGGGAAGAACAATGAAGCCAAATACTTGTGCAATGGCTAACATTACTCTAACTTTGATCACTTTTGTTCAGCACATCAGTCTGGCGTTGTGCTTTATACCAACATAACACTATAGCCAGAACATGCTTTTCAGGCTTAGAATAGCAAAGGAATGTTATTCAATTCAGTGCAGTTACAGATGAGTTAATGGAAGAAGAAAAATACTGTTTATTTCATAATACCATATTGTTGTGTTTTGGAATTAAGGTGGAATTTAAAGAATCCCACTCCAGAGTTATTTGTTTATATACTCTTCAATGCTGGGGTAGGCTTGCTACCTTTCCAACAGATGTAAATATTTGTCTTGTCTTTCTCCCCCCCCCACAAAAAATAGCTGAGGAAACTGGTGTATCTAGACAACATAATTCAAAAATAACTTTAAGAAAGGAATTTTTTGTGTTGAGGCCTAAAGTCTCCTCATAATGCCTTTTCTGTCCTTTCCCTTTCTTTTATTAATATAATGCTTTGGGTTTATGAAACACCCTGTTCCTTAAGAGCACTAATGTTTAAGCATGACAAAATAGGCTAGTGGAAGTGGTCAGAAGTTTGCCCAGTTGCATTTGGTTAAATTGTTGGGTTGATAATAACTGATGAAAATTTCCAAACTTAATGCAGCTGGCCATAAACAAAATACTGCATGGTAGACTAGCCATTGCTAAGAATCTCTGAAGAAAAGCTGTTTGTTTGAATTGAGTGGGGATCAAGCCATGCCCCCAAGCTCCTCAGTTCTCACTTACTTAGTCTTTTTTCACAGGTGTACATTAGAGATAAAAATATATTGAGTTCTGAGTTTTGTTTTGTTGTTTTTCTTTTCCCCAGTGAATATATATCTCTATTTCACTGGAAGGATAACTTAGATGTGTTTATATATAACAAACAGTAATGTGATACAAGATGCTGTAATTGGATAACGTGATACTTTAGGCTTCTGCATTTTTAAAACATGAATGAATACTGCTTGTTTTCCATATCGAAGTGTCATAGAACAGATTATGTGCAACATTTCAATACTAGCTTTACTTGTTACAGTCAGGTATTCCTGTAACTAACTTGAAGAGTTAATTAAGATGGGTGATCTCTCCATTCTTAGGATTTGTTATTTTTTTTAAATTTGTACATTCAGAATGAAATAGAATTTCTGTGTCCTATTTAGAAGTAAAGCTGAAGACAGATACCATACCTCTTAATTACTGGGTAACATAGAGTTTAACCTTCCAACACTTTATTTGGAGAAATTACTTACCTCCTGTCCTTTTAAAATGAAAGGTACAATGTTGCATGTTGAGAAAAGTAGGTTTTCATCTTTAACAGTATTTAAAAGTATCATTACCCTATTTTCAGGAGGAGCCTAAATAATATGTTAATAGATGACTTTCAGTTAATAAATATTCTGTTGAAATAGTTTTTAATTTGGGGTGATATCAAAGAAATAATCTGTGCTGCTTTATTAAGTTTTTATATCTTTGAAACTTCCACCAAACAATAAAGATACCTTCAGGTTTTTCCTCCTGCCCTGTCCAAAAAATAAAACACAACCATCAAAAACTACATAGAAACTTGGAAGTATATCTTTTGTTCATTGCACATCATGGGTCATTTAAAGATTTAATACATTAATAACATTTATAATTATAGTCCATCATAGATGAACTGTGTACCTAAAGTTTCCTGACTGAAAAGAAACTTGAAGTCATCCAGGAATATAAAAACAATCGGCAGAGGGAGATGTTTATTGAACCTTTATTTCCCCTAGCCTTCATTGAGAATTTGCTTTTAAATTTGATTTAGAATTTTTTACAAAATTTTTCTGACTTTTGTTTTCCTAGTTTCAAATTTTTGTTTCAAATCCAGAAAAGGAAATACAGTGAATATCACATAAGTGGCAATGATCATAAGTCATGTGGAAACCTTATTTTAATTGTGCTGTCTTTTTCTTTGTATAGGTAAAGAGAAATGTGTATGACCTTACTAGTATCCCTGTTCGCCATCAATTATGGGAGGGCTGGCCAACTTCTGCCACAGATGACTCGGTAAGTGACAGTTGAGTTACCAGTTTTTTATTCTCTTCTCTCTCTTGCCACTTTCAATCTAATTGGTTGTGATAATAAGCAGAATCAAATGCTTTGAATGTTCCATTGAAAGAACCTTATAAATCAAATAATGTGAAAATAAGGAGTTGTGATAATTTGAGTTCATTTGCAGAACAGATATCATAAACCAAGTATATCAACATTCTTTTGGTAATGTTATAATATCAATAGGAATTTGATGCTGCTTGATTTAATTTTTTCCTTAATGAAAAGAATATATTTAAACGTTCCTAATGAAATATCCCAAGCACAATTTTTTTTCCTAAATTACAGTTGTCTCAAAATCAACCTAATCATTATATTTAATTTTAAAAGTACATTTCCCATAGTAGGTTGATACTTTTTTAAAATGTTAATTTTTACAGTAATATTAATGGCCCTTTATTCTTAAAATACCCATAATTTTCACCGCCATAAAAAGCTAGAGGAAAAGATTTAGTCTGTCATTTTTACCTGTTATTATACCTATTTACAATGATTATCCTATTGTAAATTTTGAAAACTTGCCTGTCTCTGTCCTGTTTGCAGTGATTATTCTTTTCTCAAAAAGTAAATTTTATCATCTAAGGGGGCCAGCTGAAATTACATTTTGGCCACTTTTACCCATAATCTTGTTCTAACCAGATACCGTTAAAAAAAAAAAAGAAAGAAAAAGAAGAAAAGGTAAAAAATGAGAATGTTTCAAGAATTTTGAAGTTAAGTCCAATGTTTGTAATGAATAGGGCTAAAAAGAAATTGAGACTTTGTAAACATCTTTTAATAATAAATACCCAAATGATTATAGCTAGGAAGCAAATTACCTTTTTTTATTTTCTGGTAAATACTGTGTTTCTATATGGATAATAATTATTCCTTCTCGGAGCGCCTGGGTGGCTCAGTTGGTTAGGCGACTGCCTTCGGCTCAGGTCATGATCCTGGAGTCCCGGGATCGAGTCCCACGTCGGGCTTCCTGCTCAGCGGGGAGTCTGCTTCTCTCTCTGACCCTCTTCCCTCTCGTGTTCTCTGTCTCTCATTCTCTCTCTCTCAAATAAATAAATAAAATCTTAAAAAAAAAAAAAATAATTATTCCTTCTCTCTCCACACCACCATCATACATTTTGTGGAAGATAGAAACATTTTTAAACAATTTATGTAGATGCTATCTGAGTCTAAATTATTTCACAATTTAAACACCGTGCTTTTGGAAAATGCTTTGTAGGTTTTAGAACTTTAAAAATAATCAGAAAATAGAGGAACTTTTTTTTTAAGTGGGAAAACTTGTTTACATATAGTCATATTTATTTCTAAGCAACTGATCTTAATGTAGATAGAGTAAATCATTAGATTTATTGACTGGTTGTCCATGGATAACGAATAGGGATGTGGTGGTTGTTTTTACTTTGGATTTTTTTTTTCCCTATTGGAGAAAATTTGACACATTTGACAGAAAATGTGCTACATTTATTTTTACAAAGATAAGAGTAATGTTCATAAATGATAGCTTTCTGTTTACCTGGAGAGACATGGAGAAAACAGAAATGTTCTTAGCATTGTCTTAATAATCTGTTACAGGAAATAATAACATTAATAGAAGAAAATAATTAAGATCTGACCATGTCACTTAAATTCTCTGAGCTTCAGTTACCTCACTAATTTGCAGTATTGTTATGAGGAGGATTAGTGATAATATGTGTATTGTACCTGGCTCACAGTAGACGCTCAATAAATGAGTCACTATTACAATTAATATTAACATATAATATTAACTCAGAAAAGTATCACATGCAAGAATTGACTAGGTTATATAAATGAAATGGTATTTGAGATTTGCTTCAAAATAACTTGTGGGGTTGGGAGTGTGAGTAGAGATACAGGTAAATCCAAGTGAGCCACATATTGATCATTGTTGAAGCTGGATGATACGTATATTCAGTTTATTACACTGTTTCCTCAAATTTTGTATATATTTGAAATTTTCTATAATACAAAGGTTAAAGCAAAAATAATTTTAAGAACATAAGGTGGTATCGTCCAGAAATATGGAACTTCACAGGGTTTGAAAAGCCAACTGCTCTGAGACCCCATACTTGAAGACACCAGACTGAAATAGGCTTTGCAGATTCAAGTTCCAAGAGTGATAGGCAAATTTAGTGAAGAATTCAGTGATAAATTCTTCTGTAGGATCACGCCCTATACATTTTAGGTTTTAAAAAATTAAACTGAGTTTGACACAGTCTTTTATGAGGCCCATGTTTTAATGATTGTTATAACATTTAATTTTTTACCAGAGTTCTAATGCAATTTCGTTCCCTATAGGAGAATATGGAAAGCAGCTTAAACTCACCATATTCAAGAATGACTGTAATACTACCTGGTGTTGTATCTAAGTCACAGCTAACACAAGAGGGAATCTCCATTAAGAGACTTGATTCTTTTTGCCTCATTATTCATATTTGCACCTTGTCCCAGAACCTGTGAAATGATGCCTGCCCACACCTCCCTAGAGCAAATGTTGCCACATTGGCAGGATGTTGCCTTGAGCTGCATGATTTGATACAACAAAGATGTTTAAGGCCCGGCTGCTTTTAACTGGTGCCATAGCAGATCCACTAGCTCCAGTACTTAGGTTTTGGCAAAAATGGCTTATAACTGTAGTCTTCTAAGGAGATCCTAGCCAAAGAAATGTCATGAAACCTTTCTTTCATGAGGATTATAAAAACTCATAAAGCTGGCACTTGTAATCTATATTGTTGCAGGCGATGGTGTTTTTTTTACTTGTTTAAATCACTAAGTGGAGGCATCTGCTACAAAACAAGATAGTCCTCACAGCTTAGGGCATGAATTGGGTACAGCTGAGAAATGTCAGCTGTGTAAACAGCCTGAAATGTGTTACCAACAAAAATATAATTAATTTCTTTCCAAGACAGTGTGCCATAACTTAATACTTAGAATGGTTTAACTTTCAGAGAAAGCACCTGAACGTTTTCTTTCCAGTGCCAGAGTAGAGGATTGATTATAAAAGTCATTAAAAGTGAGGTTAGTTTGCACTTTTCCTGCTCAATTGCAGATATTTGTGTGGCTTTAAATATATAGTAACTTACCAGTGGCTTCCGTGAATTTATGGAAACATCTTAGATCAAGAAGTTAATGGATTTGAGACGATGCAAGTATTCTAAAATTAGATCGTGGTGAGATTGCACAACTCTGTAAATTTACTAAAAATCATTGCATTGAGCACTTAAAAATGAGTAAGTTTTATGGCATGTAAATTATACCTCAAAAGCTATTTTTTAAAAATGTTAATGGAGAGAACTAGATTAAAATACTTTTTTCATTTACATTTTTATGTTGCATGAGAAATTTTTTGCAATAACACAGGAGGTGTTTTCTTTAGCGTACTTCTCATTAACCTTTGACTTAGCAAACGGGACAAAGAAATAGACTTCTTATAATTAGATTCTTGTATAATCTTGAGTCTCTTACCAACCTGACACTCTTTTGACATTTTCATGCTACTCAGTGAAGTCAACAATCATTTAAAACATTGTTGTCCCATTTCCCTTCAGAGTTAAAATATTCTCTTTGCTTGTAGTTGTACTCTAATGGGGTATGGGATACTGTATGAATCGTCAATAACTCTTTCAGTTCCTTTTGCGCTCTTTCACCAGGGAAGTAGGTATCTAAAGCTGCACCAGTAGGGGAATGTTTTCATGCTGTGACAGTTCAGCTGTGAGAACAAGGAGTTGCAAGTAGGCGAAATCTCATTTTACACTTTAACAAGGACGCTCTTGGTTTCCAGAGAGTAGAAATAATTTTAACACTCTGAATTATGTCTAGACACTTTATTTATTGTAATGCAGACAATTTGAATATATGTAGTTTTTAAAATTCCAAGTTTAATAATGCTTATATAAAGGAAGAAAAAATCCTTCCTTTTTTTATTAAAATTTTTTTTATAGTTTAATGTATTTTAGTAGCAAACTTACAGGAACAGCACAGAAGAGAGACAATAGTAAAAACATGTACTTGCATGTAGGACAACTCAGAAAAGTATAGTTAATGGATGGAATCCACTGTATGATAAAAATGTTATAAACATCATTTAGTTGCCATCGATAAGAAATTTACTTGTTTTTAAAAAATCCAAATGCTGGCATTGTGCAGAAAAATTTAGTAGTTTTATTTATAATTGTTATAAAGTTGAACTGCCGAAACTTGTTCACTGAAATATTTTGACTTGTATTAATGCTTTACGTCTCTGCATTTATATTAAAAATTCACGCACAAATGAAAATGGAAAAACTGCCAATACCTGATTTGTGTCCTCTATTTTTCCACTTTCAATCATATACTTAGATATCTGTTGACCCCATGGAAAAAGACATATCTAACATTCAGAACTACCAATAACAGGAAGAAGAGAAAAAAATTTTTTTTGAAAGAATGAAATGTTTTCCATCATAGTGTGTTCTTAGGCACATTCTCCTCGTGTGCAGTGTGCTAGCTGGATGTCTTGGCATAATTGTTATACATTTGGCTTGGATAGCACACATGTTGGTGTCTTCAAAAAGCCCTACCAGATAGGCCTCACTTGCCTCCTGCAAAGCACCAGTAGCTGCACTCTGGAAGCACAAATCTGTTTTGAAGTCCTGAGTAATTTCTTGCACCAGCTGCTGGAAAGGAAGTTTACGAATCAGAATTTCAGCGGTCTTCTGATAACATCTAATTTCACAGAGTGCCACAATACCAGGCCTGTGATGATTAGATTTCTTCACCCTTCAAGTAGAGGGTGCACTCTTGCTAGCGGCTTTTGTATCCAGTCGCTTCCTCAGTGCTTTATCACCAGTAGATTTGCAGTCTACACCTCCTTACTTACCCCCCTTCTCCTTCAGCTAGAGCTGGGTGAGCTAGAGGTGGTGTAGCAGTGGCTGCAAACACAATTTAATCCTTCAGGTTTAATCCTTTTTTATGGTGTACCTTATTTTTTCTTTTGAGTTTACTAATGGGCTTCTATGGTTCCATCATTGGCTAAAGGAATGTTAACTCAGAATTTAAGAAAATAGGAATTTTATTTTATTTTTTAAAGATTTATTTATTTGAGAGAGAGAGAGAGAGCAAGTGAGCAGGGAGAGGGGCAGAGGGAGAGGGAGAGAGAATCTTTAAGCAGACTCCCCACTGAGCATGGAGCCCAATGCAGGGCTCAATCCTAGGACCTTGAGATCATGACCTGAGCTAAAATCAAGGGCCAAACCCTTAACCAACTGAGCCACCCAGGTGCCTCTTGAGAAATTAGGAATTTTAGAATCAGTTCTTTAGGCATGTGTTAGGAATCAGAAAACTGCTTATTAAATATTTTTATGTTGAAAAGGAGATCATGTATAAGCAGAATCATTACACAATGGTTTTTCTATAAAATAAAAACAAAACAGAAACCACACACACACACCCCTCCTCCCTTTTTGTAGTTTTAAATAAAAAGAATTTGTGAATGTAGGTATGTTATCTACTTTGATCCTTCTGGTGGGAACAAAACATTTTCTTCTGTAACTTCTCCCTGATGCATTAGGTTTGGCAGTGTCAAATTATGGACATTCCCTCGCCACTGGATGCCTGCCCTCCACTTTACAGGAGCTGCTGTCTGAATAGACTCTCACAATTACCACATACTTACTACACTGTAGTTACCTACTAAGTAAACTCATAAGCTTCCACTATGGTCATTCCATCCATTGTTGCAAGGTTAACATTTCTGAAGTGCATAATGAATCACATTTAGCCTTGCTTACTTATCTTCAATGGCAACCCAATACTTGCTGATTTATGTACAGATTTTTATTGCTGGCACTCAAAACCCTTCATTCTTTGGTCTGAAATTTCTCTTCTAGGTTTATTTTCCCATATAGGCCCAGAATAAATGCTCAGTAAATATTTCTCAATGATTGAATATGATAACATAAATATCTCAGCTTTAGCTAAATACTCATTTTGCTGTTCTTGAAATATACATGATACTCTCTCCTACTCTGTCAGTTAATCATACTGTTCCTTCTGCCTAGAATACCTAGAGCAATAATTTCCTTCCTCCAAGACTTTTCTTTTTTTTCTTTTATTATGTTATGTTAATTAATCACTGTACATTACATCATTAGTTTTGATGTAGTGTTCCATGATTCATTGTTTGTGTGTAACGCCCGGTGCTCCGTTCAATACATGCCCTCCTTAATACCCATCACCAGGCTAACCCATCCCCCCACCCGCCTCCCCTCTAGAACCCTCAGTTTGTTTCTCAGAGTCCATAGTTTCTCATGGTTCATCTGCCCCTCCAGTTTCACCCCTTCATTTTTCCCTTCCTACTATCTTCTTCTTTAACATATAATGTATTATTTGTTTCAGAGGTACAAGTCTGTGATTCAACAGTCTTACACCATTCACAGCTCTCACCATATCACATACCCTCCCCAATGCCTATCACCCAGCCACCCCATCCCTCCCACCCCCCACCACTCCAGCAACCCTCAGTTTGTTTCCTGAGATTAAAAATTCCTCATATCAGTGAGATCATATGATACATGTCTTTCTCTGATTGACTCATTTTGCTTAGCATAATACCCTCTAGTTCCATCCACATTGTTGCCGATGGCAAGATTTCATTCCTTTTGATGGCTGTATAATATTCCATTGTGTGTGTGTGTGTGTGTGTGTGTGTGTGTGTGTGTGTGTGTGTGTGTGTACACACCACATCTTCTTTATCCATTTATCTTTTGATGGACATCTTGGCTCTTTCCATAGTTTGGCTATTGTGGACATTGTTGCTATAAGCATCAGGGTGCACGTACCCCTTCATATCCCTACATTTGTATCTTTGGGGTAAATATCCAGTAGTGCAATTGCTGGGTTGTACGGTAGCTCTATTTTCAACTTTTTGAGGAACCTCCATACTGTTTTCCAGAGTGCTTGCACCAGCTTGCGTTCCCACCAACAGTGTAGGAGGGTTTCCCTTTCTCCACATCCCCGCCAACATCTGTCGTTTCCTGACTTGTTAATTTTAGCCATTCTGACTGGTGTGAGGTGATATCTCATTGAGGTTTTGATTTGGATTTCCCTGATGCCGAGCGATGTTGAGCACTTTTTCATGTATCTGTTGGCCATTTGGTTGTCTTCTTTGGAAAAATGTCTGTTCATGTCTTCTGCCCATTTCTTGATTGGATTATTGGTTCTTTGGGTTTTGAGTTTGATCAGTTCTTTATAGATTTTGGATACTAGGCCTTTATCTGATATGTCATTTGCAAATATCTTCTCCCATTCTGTTGGTTGTCTTTGGTTTTGTGGACTGTTTCTTCTGCTGTGCAAAAGCTCTTTATCTTGATGAAGTCCCAGTGGTTCATTTTGCCCTTACTTCCCTTGCCTTTGGTGATGTTTCTAGGAAGAAGTTGCTACGGCTGAGGTCGAAGAGGTTGCTGCCTGTGTTGTCCATTAGGATTTTGATGGACTCTTCCTGTCTCACGTTTAGGTCTTTCAACTATTTTGAGTCTATTTTTGTGTGTGCAATAAGGAAATGATCCAGTTTCATTCTTCTGCATGTGTCTGTCCAATTCTCCCAACACCATTTGTTGAAGAGACTGTCTTTTTTCCATTGGACATTCTTTCCTGCTTTGTTGAAGATTAGTTGACCATAGAGTTGAGGGTCCATTTCTGGGCCCTCTATTCTGTTCCACTGATCTATGTGTCTGTTTTTGTGCCAGTACCATAGTGTCTTGATGATTACAGCTTTGTAATAGAAAGGACCCCGAATAGCCAGAGGAATGTTGAAAAGAAAAGCAAATCTGGCGGCATCACAATTCCGGACTTCAACCTCCAAGACTTTTCTTTAAGAAACTTTGCCTGTGTGCCTCTTCCCATGCCACCTTCTCCAACCCTCTTAGAAATAAGTTATATTTCTGTTCTGTTTTTAAAAAAGATTTATTTATTTGAGAGAGAGAGCATGCATGCATGTGAGAGAGGGACAAAGGGAGAGAACCTCCAAGCAAACTCCCTGCCAAGCACAGAGCCTGACAACCCATGAGATCATGACCTGAGCAGAAAGCAAGAGTCGGACGCTTAACTAACTGAGCCACCCAGGTGCCCCTCTGTTCTTCTACTTAAATTATTTTAATTTTCCCTTATTTGGTTCTTTCCATCCTTTATTCCTCTCACCTGGCTCTATTACTTACCATCTGAATAACCACAAACAATTAACCTCGCTGGGTGTCTATAAGTGTAGAACACAGATAATTATGCCTAGAGGTATTGTGAAGACTGAAAGAGTCAGTAGTTATAAATGCAGTTACTCCTAAGTTTATTTTGAAGATTAAAGTAGTCAATACAAGGTAATGTCTAACATAGTTAACCTTTGGCTGTTACTGTTTTTCATCTGTCTGTCTGTTCATTCACTTGACATTTGTTGAACAACCCTTATAGGGCAGTAAACATGCAGGCCCTGAAAGTTGCAAGAATAAGGTCCTGTTCTTCAGGTCCATTCCTCAGGGATTGCAAAATATAGTGTGAGACAGATGTATAAGCAGTGACAGTTGAAGTTTATGTAAATGCATAGGGATCATTGAAGAGGGAGCAACCAATTTTGCTGACAGATGGGGGTAGTGAAAAAAATGACTTCCCAGAGAAAGGGATATTTGATTGTATTTCAATTTGTATTCTAATGTTCCTCTCTTTTGTAAATTCTAAAAATTGAGAGTAAGAACGGTCTTCCTCATCTTTGTATGCTCTATAAGAATCAAACGTAGAGTACATTAACTCATTAGAATTGTTCAGAGCTCCATTAAGTTGACATCTATGACAATAAACAACTAAACAATGAATTTGTATTTTTATAGGAACTCAGTAAACTTAGAATCGGGTTTATTTTCTTTCTAATAAAAAATTATCAAAATTCAATGTTTCTTTAGTGGCAAGTAGAATAACATAGTTGGCTTTGGGGAGCAGGGCGACACCAAGCTGTTTTGTACCAATGTGTGCATGTGTGTGTGTCAGAGCAGGGCGGTCCAAGTTCATCGAATTGCAGTATTGCTCTTATTGGGGTAGATTACTTACAGTATGAATTTCGGTTTCGTCATCTGCAAAATGAGGATGCTATTGACACCCTTGGAAGTCTATTGTGAAGATTAAATGGATTAACATAACAGGTTGAAACATGAAATTGCCACTTTTTAAGAATGAGATAATTGAATATTAACAATTTTATATGGTTTTATCTAATAGGTAAAGCACATAATATGCAGGGTTTGGCAATTACAACTTCAGCCCAAATCCCACTCAACATCTATTTTTGTAAATAATGTTTTACTGGAACACAGTCACACCCATTTGTATATGTATTGTATACAGCTTCTTTTACACTATAACTGATGGCAGGGGTGTGTGGTTACAACAAAATCACATGCCCACAAAGCCTAAAATATCTACTGTCTGGACCTTTACAGAAAAAGTTTGCCAACCCCTCATGTAATGTCTGGCATTTAGTAGGCATTACCTCCTTTTCCCTTGAGTAAGCACCTTCTTTATATCACATACACATGCAGAATCAAAAACATTCTTTGGGTAGCTTCAGGGCCGTTTTATGCTATTTAAATTACTCTGTCAGCCCATCCTAGGTCAGACAAATTTAGGCAATCTTCGAATGTCTTCACTGGCTCTTTCTTTATTTGGCAAGGTTATAGATAATGTTGCTTCTGATGGTAGTGAGACTCCGTAGCTTCAGAACATACATCCTTGTCAACATATAGAGTCTTTTACAAATAACACAGGCAAAGACTAAACAGCCAGAAAGAACAGCTTTGAAAGCAGAAGAAAGTTGGATTTTTAAAAGGAGTGAAAAGTTGTGAAACAGACTATACCCTGAACAGAGAGAGTGAGAAATTTGGGAGGGTGGATGAAACATTCAAGGGACGTATTTACTCAGTAAATATGAAGGCAAACACATGGAAGCGAGACATCCCCCAACAGGAAATTTACAAGCACTATAATCAGATGCTGTGAATCTTGATTTCAGTTTATTAAAATCCCAAACCTGTAGACCACTGCCTCTGGTAACTGCTATGAAAATGTTCTTCCTTCTATAAACAACTAGAAGACTGGATAAAGTATGTGATATATAACTATTTTCAGATATTAGACAACAGGTAGTGCAGGACTCTGAAGAAGGAAACAAATGAGCCCTATAGTGGTCTTACATTCTTCCTGGAGGCAATTTCTGGATCACAGAGTAGGGAGAGGAAACCAAAGCAGAACCTGCCATTTTATTGAGTTTGAAGAGACAGAGTGTTTAGGGAAGTCAAGGCAGCTAGACTTTTTGCAAGGTAGAGTACTAGCAGAGGAAAAACCTAGAAATCTACATAGTGTCCCACATGGCGTTTAGCTGAATAACAATCTGTGCATGCATCAGGTGAAATTCCAGGAGTCTGGACAACCAATGACTGCCAGGAAAAAGAACAATTAACTGAGAGCTGTAAGGCAAATAATTCTGAGCTCACACAGAACTGGAAATAATCTGAGTTCCCACCAGCATAGTAGGGACACCTCAGTGACTACATGAGGCATTCAAGAAATACCCTCCAGAAGAGTCACACATAATGGAGTGAATAAACAAGCCCTAGGGTGAAGACTATTTTAGGACTGCTGTTTTACATGCTTAAAAACAACCTTCAAAAGGAACAAGTTGATTAACAAATTAACAAATTGCCTCTAAGAAACAGAGTCCAGCATCCAGTCAAAAGTTACTATACATATGAACAGCAGGGAAACCTAACCCACAATTAGGAGAGAAATTAGTCAAAAGAAATAGACCTAGAAGTGATTTAGATAATGAATTTAGTACATTGCGACTTCAGCTGTTATAAATACTATGAATATGCTCAAGGATTTAAAAACATGAACTTACTGAGGGGAGAAGAGAATACATAAAATGGAATAACATATCATTCTAGAGATAATATAATATTTGAAATGACAGTTTCACTGGATGGCTTAATAGCAGATTAGAAACTGCCAAAGAAAAGACCGGTGAACTTGAATATATAATAGACACTACCTAAATTGAAGCACAGAGAGAAAAAAAGACAAGAATAAATGAACAAAGTATCAGTGACCTCTAGGGCAAAATCAAGCAGTCTAACAGACATGCAATTGGAGTCCTCAAGGGAGAGAAAAGATTGGGGAAGGAGGTCAAGACAAAAAATACTTGAAGAAATAATCTCTAAAGTTTTTCCATAGCTGATGAAAACTATAAAACCTATAGATCTAAAAATCTCAATGAACTCCATGAAGGGTAAACACAAAGATTTCTACACTAAGGAGTATCACTGTCAAATTGCTGAAAACAAGTGATAAAGAGAAAAAACAATTTCAAAGCAGAAAGAATTTAAAAAAAAACATTACACAGGGGAACAAATAACAGACTCTTTAGATTTCTCATCAGAAACAATGCAAGCTAAAAAGCTTGACATTTTTACAGTACTGAAAGTTAAAAGAAATGACAGCTTAGAATTTTATATAAGGTGAAAATAATCTTTCAAAATTGAAGGAAAAATACTTTTTTAAACAAAAACTGAAAGAATTTGGTGCCAGCAAACCTGCACTATAAGAAATATTAAAAGAAGTTCTTTAGGCAAAAGCAAATGACACCAGAATAAACTTTGATCTATACAGAAGAATGAAGAGTGCTAGTAATGGTAAAATGTGGTTAAGTATAAAAGACATTTTTCCTTCTGTTTTTAATTTCTTTAAAAGATAACTATTTAAAGAAAAAATAACTAATACTGACTTTTGGACATATGTAGAAATAAAATACATGACAACAATAGCATGAAAGACAGAACAGAATTATAGTACAGTTCCTTTTTTTTTTTTAAGATTTTATTTATTTATTTGAGAGAGAGAACATGAGAGGGGGGAGGGTCAGAGGGAGAAGCAGACTCCCTGCTGAGCAGGGAGCCCGATGTGGGACTCGATCCTGGGACTCCAGGATCATGACCTGTACTGAAGGCAGTCGCTTAACCAACTGAGCCACCCAGGCACCCTGTAGTAGGGTTCCTTCTTATACATGAAGTAATATAATATTAATTGAAGATAGTCTGTTATACTAAAGATGCATATTGTAAACTTTAGAGCAACCACTAAAAAAATGGCAAAAAATATAGTCAATAAGCTGTTAAGATAGATGAAATGGAATACTAAAAAAAGAATTATCCAGAAAAAGGCAGGAAAAGAAAAAGTGGGATATGTATGAAACAAATAGCAAGATGAAAGATTTAAATCCAGCCACATTGTAATTACAATAAATATAAATGGTCTGTACATTAAAAGGCAAAGATTGTCAAAATGAATTTTTAAAAGCAAGACTCAGCTGTATGCTGCCTATAAGAAACATACTTTAAATATAATGACAGTAATAAGTTAGACATAAATGAAATGGGAAAGTATTTACAAACACTGAACATAAGAAAGCTATAATGACTGTATTAATATCAAAGTACAGAAAAAAATATTACCAGGACTAAAAAGAGACATTTCATAATGATTGAAAGGACAGTTCAAGAAGATATAACAGGCAAATACATACACATAACATAAGAAGGCATACACACTTTCTTAAATGTGTATGCACCAATAAGTTTCAAAATACATAAAATAAAAACTGACAGGACCAAAAGAATAGACAAGTTCACAATTATACCTAGAGATTTCACATTCCTATCTCAGCAATTATAGGAAAATGACAGATAAGGGTATAGAAGATTTGAGCAACTCTTAACAACTTGACCTAATTGAAATTTATAGATACTTTACTTAACAGTAGCAGAGTACACAGTCTTTTCAAGTGTACATAGTACATTCACCAGAAAAGACCATGGCCTAGACCATAAATAAAGTCTTAATAAATTTTAGAAGACTGCAATCAAGTGTATTATATCTGACCAAAACAAAATTAAATTGCATATTTTATAATTTATGTAATTTATAATTTACATAAGTTATCTTTATTCTTATGCACTGTTTAGTAGTTTGTTTCTTTGTATGTCCAATATAATTAACAAAAAAGCTACTAAAAGTGACAAGTGAAATTAACAAGGGCATAAGCCTACAAGATTAATATACCAAAAAAAAAAAAACTACATAGCATCAAAGAAAACATTGAAGATGGAGTTTTTGAAATATTATACCATTCATGATTCCACCCAAAAACATGAAATATTTAAGGATGAATCTAGCAAAATATATGCAAGATCTGTACACTGAAAACTACAAATTATTGCATAAAGAAATACAGTTATACCTTGAAGATATCGTAGGTTTGGTTCCAGACCACTGCAGTAAAGCAAATATCGCAATAAAATGAGTCAAACGAATTTACGAATTTTTTTGTTATCTAGTGCACATGAAAGTTATGTTTACCTCATACTGTAGTCTGTTACAATGTACATACCTTAATTTAAAAATACTCTATTGCTAGAAAAATGCTAACCATCATCTGAGCTTTTTTAGCAAGTTGTACATTTTTTGCTGGTAGAGGGTCTTACCTTTATGTCGATGACAGCTGACTGATTAGGGTGGTGGTTGCAGAAGGTTGGGATGGCTGTGGCAGTTTCTTAAAATAAGACAACAATAAAATTTGCTATACTGATTGACTCCTCCCTTCAGGGATGATTTCTCTGTATCATGTGATGCTGTTTGATAGCATTTTACCCACAGTAGAACTTCTTTCAAAATTGCGGTCAGTCCAGGGCACCTGGGTGGCTCAGTCAGTAAGAGTCTACCTTCAGCTCAGGTCATGATCCCAGGGTCCTGGGATCGAGCCCTGCATCAGGCTCACTGCTCAGCAGGAAGCCTGCTTCTCCCTCTCCAACTCCCCCTGCTTGTGTTCCCTCTCTTGCTGTCTCTCTCTCTGTCAAAAAATAAAATCTTTAAAAAAAAAAATTGGAGTCAATCCTCTCAAATCTTGCTGTTGCTTTATCAACTAGGTTTATGTAGTTTTCTAAGTCCTTTGTTATAATTCTAACAGTCTTCATAGCATCTTCACCAGGAGTTGATTCCTTCTCAAGACAATTTTCTTTGTTCATCCATAAAAAGAAACTCCTCATCTGTTCAGGTTTTATCATGAGAATGCAGCCATTCAGTCACATTTTCAGACTCTATTTCTAATTCTAGCTCTCTTGCTCTTTCCAACCCCATCTGTGGTTACTTCCCCCACTGAAGTCTTAAACCCCTCAAAGTCATGCATGAGGGTTGGAATCAACTTTTCCCAACCTCTTGTTCATGTTGATATTTTGACTTCTTCCCACAGATCAGGAATGTTCTTAATGTTATCTAGAATGGTGAATCCTTTCCAGAAGGTGTTTGATCTGTTTTGCCTAGATCCATTAGATGAATCACTATCTGTGGCAGCTATAGCCTTATAAAATGGATTTCTTATATGATAAAACTTGAAAGTTGAAAGGACTTCTTGACTCATGGGCTGCAGAATAGATGCTGTGTTAGCAGGCATGAAAACAGCATTACTCTTGTTGTATATCTCCATCAGAGCTCTTCGGTGGCCACGAACATTGTCAATGAGCAGTAGTATTTTGAAAGAAATCTTTTTTTCTGAGCAGTAGGTTTCAACAGTGGGCTTAAAATATTCAGTAAATCGTGTTATAAACAGACGTGTTCTCATCTAGGCTTTGTTGTTTGATATAAAGAGTACAGACAGAGTAGATTTAGTGTAATTCCTAAGGGCCCTAGGATTTTCAGAAAGGTAAAGGAGCATGGACTTCAGCTTAAAATCACCAGCTGCATTAGCCCTTTGCAGGAGTCAGCCTGTCCTTTGAAGCTTTAAAGCCAGGCATTGACTTCTCCTCTCTAGCTATGAAAGACTTAGATGGCATCTTCTTCCAATATAAGGCTGTTTAGTCTATGTTGAAAATCTGTTGTTAGTGTAGCCACCTTCATTATCTTAGCTAGAGCTTCCAGATAACTGCTGCAGCTTCTGTATCAGCACTTGCTCCTTCCACCTTGCAATTTCATATTATGGAAATGGCTTCTGTCCTTAAACCTCACAAACTCACCTCTGCTAGCTTCAGATTTTTCTTCTGCAGCTTCCTCACCTCTCTTAGCCTTCACAGAATTGAAGAAAGTAAGGATCTTGCTCTGGATTAGATTTTGACTTAAGGGAATGTTGTGCCTAGTTTGACCTTCCATCCAGACCACTCAGACTTTCTCCATCTCAGCAATAAGGCTGTTTCGCTTTCTTATCATTCATATATTCACTGGAGTAGCACTTTTAGTTTCCTTCAAGAACTTTCCCTTTGCATTCATAACTTGGCTAACTTAGTTTTCAGTTTTATCTTCGCTTTCAACATGACTTCCTCAATAAGCTTAATGATTTGTAGCTTTTAATTTAAAGTGAGAAACATGCAACTCTTCCTTTCATTTGAACACTCAGGGGCCATTGTAGGATTATTAATTGGTGTAACTTCAATATTCCCTCTCAGAGACTAGGGAAGCCTGTGGAGAGGGAGAGAGATGGGGAAAAGCTTATTGGTGGAGCAATCAGAACATACGTAACATTTATCAGTTAAGTTCACTGCCTTATATGGGTGTGGTTCATGGTCCCCTAAAACAATTTTAGTAGTAAAACACACTGATCATATATAACCATAACAACTATAATAATAATGGAAAAGTTGGAAATACTACAAGGGAGAGGGAGAGAGTATATTAAACAGGCTCCATGCCCAGTGTGGAGCCTGACACAGGGCTTGATCTCATGACCCTGAGATCATGACCTGAGCTGAAATCAAGAGTTGGCCGCTTAACCAACTGAGCCACACAGGTGCCTCTAAGTTCTATTTTTAATAGTGGATTACGATGAATATGTTGATTTAAAACCATAACTGATAAATGAGAAGGCAAAATGCAGAACCAGTATTCAACTCCAAATCTGCTCCCTCCCTGATGCCATGTACCTTACCTTGTACCATGCTATTTCTTATGTGTTCCATGTTTCCCAAGATAGTTTCAATTTTTAAATATCCAGTCAAATTTTTTTCCAGAACTGCACTAATACTGGTTTGGAGTATAACAGTTATTCAATAAAAGGCAGAAACAGAGAAACAAAATTTGTCTTTATTTTCATTTATTAGATTAGCATTTATGTGTCTTTGGGTGTAATTGAATTTTTGACTTTCACTGTAGCACTTTGGTTTGTATATGTATGTGTTCTTGAATAGTAGCCATATGATTGATTAATGTGGCAGGGAATGTGCAGCAATGCTCTATTTTGCTACCCACAGTTACTTAATACAGTGCTAGGTAGGCATATTAAGAGACACTTATATAATGATTTTTAGTTTACAAAGCATATTTCATATACATGATCTCATTTGAGCCAAGTAGTAGATTATAAGTAAATAATTTTTGATAGAAATAGTGTACAGTAGAATACAGTTGGTATTATTATAAATTATCCTCAGTGTTATTTCAAACCACTTATTCTAACTAGCTCTTAGAGTAGTTGTAATAATGTATTTGTTTATATACACTTTTCTCTATAAGACTAGGAACTCCTTGAGGGTAGGAAGCAGATCTTATTCATCTTTGTGTCTCAGGTGCCTAGCATAGCTCCTGGCACAAAATAAACAGTAAATGTTTCTTGTATTTATCTTAAATGTAATTCTGAAAAGCCAAGTGATTGGCTCTAAATTGCAATAAATAACTCCTAGCCCAGTACTCTAATATATATTACTGCTTTCTTCAGATGTTCCCCTGCTCTTTTTCAAGAAACCAAGCTCTTTTCCTCTGTTATTGAGAAAGGTCTTATTGGAACCCTTGTACTTGACCCTATTCTATAACTGAGAAATGAAAGGTTGTTTATAATATATATGTACACTACTTAATCTCTGGCATTTGTGTTTGCAAGTTAACATGCTGTCTATTGCATTTGAACAGCTGTAACATATGTGATAAGATTTCTTAATAAGTCATTTTTTGAGCAGTGGAAATATGAATCTGGAGAATAATGTTCCCAGCTTGTTAAGTTGTGCTTTTGGACTCGGGTTGCCTTTAATTCTCTGTTTGAGAAAGGTAGTGTGAAGATAGCATTGTAACCTGTTTCTGAGCTAACAGAGATTCCATGGAATTTTTTGATGTGCAAAGAAAAGGGCTGTTTGCAACTATGTTCAATTGGCTAAATTCCTATAAATTTTCCAACAGAAAGAGAAGGCTTAAAATGAAAATTTATGCATGATAAGTAGTTTTTTTAGTTCAGGGTGACTTAATCAATAGTCATATCAATTGCTGGCCCACTTCATGACATTGTTTAATATTCTACATGTATAATATATAAGGGTTTTTTTGGATAACATCTACAAGAGATTGTTGGTACTGATTGTTCCCACAGCCAATGAAAGTCTTTTTGTTCTTTTATTGTATGTTTGTTGACAGTTGTGATCAACACGGAATGAACTGCTTCACAGTTTATTACTTTCAAAGTACAAATTTGAATGCTGTGGATTCAGATGTATAAAAGAGATAAAATTACAGACAGCTTTGAGTGGCAGTTACATATCAAACCTCACGGGGGTTTGACAGGCAACGAATATCGTTATTAGACGCTTTTTCCATAATTGCTGACATTTATCCAGTGTTTCACAGTATTTGCTAATGTATTAATGCAGTCAATCTCTGAGAGGCTGCACATGCCTTTTTAGCCCTGGCTTTTATGGGATTCTGAAATTCATAGACCCACAGATACTTATTCCCTGCTGGTTGCCGTAGTGACAGAGCTCAGAGATAAGCCAAGACAGAGCCCTTTTGTGATTGCTTTTCAGGTGACATTCAGCGGCAGCTTGAGTAGAGTGTCCTTTTATAGTTCCTGTAATTCAGAAAATGATAACAGCTTTCTCCTGCTTAGAAGGGAAGTCTGTGGACTGCTCCCGGTGGGATTTCGGTTTGCTGTGCCACTTCATACCAACACCAGCCTGATAAAGTTCTTATTATTGTGGAGATTTCAAAGTGCAAGGGGACTGAATTAATTATGACAAGTTAGAAAATACAGGACTGATGCTACAAATAAAACTTCAAAGAACCAATACATGTTCTCCAACTATATGTAACATTAATTTGGATATTTTAAGTTATTAGTGGTGATGTAATTAGGCACTTGCTTAATAAGTAAATGCATCTGACTTCTAAATTGCTGGTGAACAATGCCAGCTGTTCCATCTCAAAGTTTAGAAGTTATCTTTCATTTCTGTGTATCATTTTCTCATTTTGAAACCATTTCCTCAACATCTTGCTGTTTTAGAGGCAAAGAGCTGTAGTTGGACACTCTCAGAGTTATTTTAATTTCTTTTCAGTATTCTCAGCAGCAGAATAATTAAAAATGAATGTTTTATAAAAAGCAGCTTACATAAAGTATTAAAGTTCAGAAGAAAACACTATTGATGATAGAGCATGGTGGTGTGAGCAGATAAAGAAATTGCTGGAGAAAATAGAATCTTACCTGGAAAGAATATAGATGCCCTAAGGAGCCATGTTTTCCCCCTAGACTCTGGACACTAGGAGAGTTAATAGTCTTAATTCTGGAAGAAGGAGAACTCCAGTAACAATGGGTAAGTATGAGAAGCCATGAGAGCTAAAAACAACTGTCTGTGTAGTTGATGTTATTGAAAAGAGGCAAAAACAAACAAAAAACACCAAGAAGAAACAGGAATACTAACCTGAATTAAACCATGCAAATCTGAAGGAAGGTATTAAGCACTTACATATCTTACCCCTAAAATTTAAATGTAATTTCACAGTTAAACAGGAAGCAAGCAGAATGAGCTGAATAGAGAAGTAACTGGAGAATCTGAAGAGATGAAAAAGAGTAGATGTATTCCCTGATTTGTAAATTTCTGGTGAACCATGCTAGGTGAACAAGCATATGGATAGCACATGAATGAGGACTCAGAAGAGAAATTTGGCCTAAAACATCTAATTGGTTATCTTGGATTAGGTATGCAATTGAAAAGGTGGAGATCTGATTTGTGTTACTTGTTTCTAACCTTTCAGTCTCATTTAGAGCAGATGTAAACTCAACTGTCATAAAATTCAGATATTTGTAATTCAGACAAAAAAGGGTAACCTTCAGACTAGTGACAAATAAATCTGTCATTTTCAAATGATATTTAGTAGACCTTTATTAACAGTGTGTTACTCCATGATGTTCATTGCGTTTCTTACTTTTTTACAGTTAGCTTAATCATTCATCTATTTTGCTATATTAAAGAAGAGAAAGAGAGAAGAGAGATCTGTAAGAGTTGTACTATTATATGATATGCTTTTCTGTGCTGTGGTTATCTACTTAGGAATCTCTTAAAATTTAGTTATCCACTAAGAAGGTCTTTAGGACCGTATCACCCTCATAGTGTTTTAGAACTGATAAATACCAGCTTATAGTTATTACTAAAACAAAAAACAAAACAAACAAACAAACCAGAAAAATAAGACCTGTAGGGTAAGGGAAAAGGGCATAATAGTCTTGAAAAATGTGAAGATTCCATGTTTAAAAATAGTTATTATATTCAGGGAATTGTTTCTTTTTATTAACTAATCACTTGTTCCCTGAATTCAGAAGTAAAAATTTCATCATAATGTTTGGCTATTTTCAGATGATTATAAACTCAAAAATAATTTAATGAAAATTGGCCTTTTGCAGTGTGACATTAGATTTTGCAGCAAGATCATTTAAAATAACTTTCAAAAATTGAAGTTTAGTTATTTTAATACAAAATATGTTAAAACTGGGGTACCTGGCTGGCTTAGGCAGTAGAGCATGCAATTCTTGATCTCAGAATTGTGAGTTCGAGCTCCATGTTGGGCATAGAGATTACTTAAAAATAATTTTTAAAAAAATGTTACAGCTAAAAGTGGAATACATTTGTGACTTGACCCCTAGGAAATTAAAAAAAGAAAAGAAAAGAAAAGTCTAGATGAAACGTAACCATATCTCTTCATCTCTGTAATTATTATTCTTTTTGTTATTAATAAAAATGGTAATAACAGGAACGATATCCATTTTTCCTACTTTGTTCTAAGCACCTTGCTGGGGCTTTATATACTTTATTCCTAATATTCCCATTAATCAGTTCTAAAAGGTAGATGTTATTATTCCTCATTCACACATGAAGGAACTGAGGCTCAGAGTCATTTAGTAACTTGTCCAACAATGCACAGAGAAGAACTCGTAGGAAGGGGATCCTGGCCCAGGTTTGACTCTAAAGGCTGCTTCTTTCCACTGTACCAAAAGGGATTTCCTTATGAACCCTCAATCCCAAGTTCTTATTTTTCGTTCCCTATATAGTTCTCCAACTTCACCTATTAGGAACATTCGGATATTTTCCTTAAAGAATTTGTTTTGTTCCATAAGGTTGATCCCTTTTCCTTAAGCTCATCTTAGACCTGTCTCTCTAGGAATGATAACATTAGGTAGTACTTTAAAAATACTATACACAAGGTACTAGTCTTAGCAATGTATATAATAATATAACTCAATCTTTCTAAGTACCGTAGGAGGTGAAGTTTATTGTTTGTTCCATTTTACACAAACAATACGCAAACATGCATATTGAGGCATATTCATATGACCTCATAATTAATAAGTGGCAGTGGCATTTGAACCCAAGTAGAACAGAGTTCATGGCCTTACCACATTGTATGCCTCTTGTAATAGCAGAGGTAGATGAATGACAGGACATCTGTGAAAGCCTGTCTGTTGTGTTCCATGATTCTTTGGAACACTACATCAAAAACTAATGATGTACTGAATTGTGACTAACATCACATAATAAAATTAAATTAAAAAAAGAAAGAAAGCCTATCTGTCATCTGTGTTCTTCACCGTGGCATTCTTTTCATTGTGGAGCAGTTCACAGATGAGCATGCCACGTTCATTGTGTCAGTAATTCTACTTTTATGGAATGTGAGGTGGAAAATGGAAACTAGATCTTTCTGTAATTTACTGGGAAGCATGACCACTGTGTGTACCATGTCTACCAATTCTTTCTCTTTCTTTTAGATTCATTGATCTATAGACAATTGGCAACTTTATTTACTCACAAGCTTTTAACATTCAAGGAGAAGGTATCATCATTCTGACCTTTTTCATCTCTAATGCCAATAGCTGAGGGTTTACCAATTGATCCATAAAACTCCAGAAATGATATTAAATGTCATTGCCATTTTAAACACGGAAGGAAGATACCATGGCTAGTTATTTAAAAACTTGTCCAAGTCGACAGAGACAGGATTAAAACTTGGAAGCTCCTTTATACTGAACATTAGAATATTGCCACTAACTAATCCCACACTTTGAAATCAGGTAACTGTGTATAGGAGAAGCACTGGATTTAGAGGTCAGAAAACATTGATTCTAATCTAAGCTGAGTATAAGGTCATCTCTATACCTGTGCTCTATACCCCATTCCCATTTGTCTTCTCAGAACTATACATTATCAATGATCTCTTCTTTAGTATTTTAACTAATGTCATTGTGCTGGATATTCTATCCACATTTAAGCACAAAAAGCCTCTCATCATAAAAGAAACACATATATACACACCATAAAAACAAATATACTTAAATATATAAAAACAAAGCCTCCCCTGGCTTTAACTGCTACTTTCTCTCCTACTTTTTGCAGCCAGAATTCAAAAAGAGTTACCTGTATTTACCATCTCCATTTTTTCTGTTTGACTGATTCCTCACCTCACACCACTTTCACCTTCAACCCATTTCCCCACTGGAATAGCTTTTCTTGAGGTACCATTGACTGCCATGTTACTAAACCAAGTTGACCTCTCAATCCTCATCGTAGCTCTGCTTGATTTCTTAACAGAGGAAAAAAAAAAAACCTTTTAATTGAAATACATTCATTCAGAAAATTGTACACCTCATAAATGTACAGCTTGATGAATTTTCATAAAGTAAATACCTTCATGTAATCAGCATCCAGACTAAGGAAGAGAACATTTGCAACATTCCAGAAAGCCCTCTCAGGTCCCCTTCATCCAAAACTAAGACCCTAAATTAGTTTTGTCTGGCTTTCAACATATATAAATGGAATCATATAGTATATCTTGTTTGTCTTCTTTATGCGTTCTTTGCTTTCTCTTTTTCTTTCGTTTTTTTTCAACCTTATGTTTATGAGATTCATCCATATTCTTATATGTAGTTATATTTGATTCATTTTCATTGCTTTCTAATACTCCATTATGTGGATGTTCCACATTATTCATCTGTTTTACTATTGATGGGATAGGCATTTAGGTAGTTTCCACTGCTGGGCTATTTTCAGTACTACTTCTCAGCAGCATTAGATCCTGTTGAAAACCCCTCCTTCCTGGAATGCTCTTTCTTTGCCTCCCAGGATACCATACTCTCCTGGTTTTTCCCCTGCCTCTGTTCCTTCCTTTTTGGTCTCCTTTGGAAGCTTATCCTTCTCTCTACCCAATCACTAAATATTTGAGTTCCTTAGGGCATAGTTCCATGTACTCATTTTGTCTCATTTTGTGTGTTCTTTCTAAGCATTCTCATCATACCTATAGCTTAAGTTGTCATCCATGTGGTGGTGATTAATAAATTTATATTTCTAGCCCAGTCCTCTCCTGTCAGTTCCCGAAGAGCCTTCTTATCACCTCTTAGAGGTCACATAGTACCTTAAATTCAACATAACCAAAGTTGAAATTATATTTTTCCCTGGCCATACCCCGTCCCCTTCTAAAGTTCCCTGATTCCATTAATGGCATCACTATCCATCCAGTTTCACAGGTCAGATAGGAGTTACTCTGGGTACCTCTCTTTCCCTTGCTGACTTTAGTCCAAATATTCAGTTCTTGTCAATGTTAGCACTATATATATCCCATTCATTCAATTCTATCCATCTCCACTGCCACCACCGTAATACAAGACATCAATTTCTTGAATCTGGACTATTGGAAAAGCCTACAGACTGGGTTCTTGTATCCACTTTCCCTTCCCTTCAAGTCTACACTTCATACTACATCAGGATTATTCTTTTTAAAAAAATATATGTGTATGCTCAAGTAGTCTCTCTATTTAAATCCCAAATAAAGACCAAAATCATTAGCATAACCCACCAGACCCTGCATAGTCTGATTTCTGCTTACTTCTTTAGTGTTGTCTTATGTTTTATTATACTGTCTCTTGTTTTTTAGCTACACTGGTCTTCTTTGAGTTCTTCTAATGTACCATCATTGGGCCTTTACAAATGTTGTTCTGTCTACCTGAAACAGTTATACTCCCCCAAGATCTGTGCTTTATAATTCTTACTTATTCTTCTGACTCAACCATTTCTTCATGGAAGCCAGTCTTTCTTTGCATTTACCACAGTTGTGATTTTATATAAGTGATATTTCCTACTTTAAACTGTAAGCTCCACAAGGACAGATACCTATTTTTTATTCACCATTGTGTATCTAATACTTTAAGAGAGTAGGTGCTCAATAAATGTTGGTTGAATGAATAAATGTTTCTGAGCCTCAATTTCCCATTCTTTCAACTACTCAACATTGTTGTAAGGTAAAAACAAGACTCTGTATGTGGAAACACCTTAAAATTTAACACACTAAGGAAGTTAAGTAGTTGATATCATTATACCCAAGCAGATAGATTCTTGCTGCTATAGATTATAATTCTTAAATTTTGCTGTGATACTGGAATTATGCAAACAAATGGCAAGAATAATTATTATTTCAGTTCTCATTCTTTTGTTCCATTGATCTGTCTCCCCTGTCATTCTATCATTCTTGCCATAGTTCATTTAGGTTCCCATCATTTTCTCCCATTTCCCTATTTCAGGTCTCCTTCTCTTCTATCAGTCCATCTTCCCTTCTTCATTGTAATTATCTTTGTTAGATGCATTTGCATCATATTATTCCCTTGTTTCAAATCTCTCTGGTTTTCTCATTGCCTATAGGATAATGTCTAAGCTCCTTAATGGGACATATATGACTCTTCATGATTAGACTTATCCCCTTCTACCTGTATCTCTCACTATTTTGTACCTTACCTGTCCTCCAACAACACTAAATTTCTTGTTTCTTAGACGTGTTGCCTTCTTTCTTGCCATTTTGCCATTGCTTATATCATTTCCTTTTCTTTTAAGGTGCTTGCACTCGTTGTGGCCTGCTCCTTAATCAGATTATCCTTTCTAGATTCAGCTGGCACTCTTTTGTAATATTTTCCCTTGAAGTCTTCAGGCAAAGTTAGGCATTTCCTCCTCTTGTTCTATCAGGGAACTTAACCACATTGGTAAAATTAGTTATTTACACTTCTTATGTGTAAGTACATTTCACTACTTGTTTGTAGACCCTTCAAAAGCGGTGATACTATTCTGTTTATCTCTCCATCTATAGACATATACTTGATATTTAGTGACAGGGTGATTAGAGGAGAAGAGCGACTAGAAGAAATGAAGAATGGCCAGACTTTAAAGTGAAAAGATGTGTGGGGTCAAATTCATGCTGTATAGTGGATTCCTTCTACCATTGTTGTTAAGACTGAGGTCAGCTGCAGGATCTTGGCACTGTGTAGAGGGAGGATTTACAATGCATTTGACTTGGCTAGTTAAGGTTCTTATTGTGTCATCAAGATCAGCTTAACAGATTTTTTTTTGCATATCTACTTACTATATGGCACTTGAATTTTACTTTGAGATCCTATAAGGCAATCAAGGTGAATATATATGAAAAGTTAAGATAATGCTAATGTTATGTAGTGCATAGGATGAGCCTAGTAAATGTTGAAGGAATAAAACCATCTGTTTTTCAGTTTTGAAGTTGTTTCATGTAGATGAACTCGTTTTTGTTTTGTAATTTTTAAAAAAAAATATTTATTTTAGAGGGGGGCAGAGGGTAGGGAGAGAGAATCTTTAGCAAACTCCATGTTGAGCGTGGAGCCTAATTTGGGGCTTGATCTCACGACCCTGAGATCATGACCTGAGCTAAAACCAGGAGTTGAACACTTAACTGACAATGCCACCCAGGCTCCCCTCTTTCATAATCTTTTAATCAGGCAGAAGAGTTACTGTTTTTCCCTTATAAATAAAGAAACTGGGATTCAGAGAGGTAAACGACTTTGGTAAGAACACTAGAAAGTAATAACGTTGCAGAGTCTGGACAAGAATCCAGTTCTTCTGACTTGACTACCAGAATACCTCCCATTGAACCACATGACCTTTCTGTTTGGCTGTACCACCACAATGCCATTTATCTTCTGATCTGTGAGAATTTTTTCAGCCCGGGCCAAAATTTCTGAAACTTTCTAAAGTACAGTCAAAATGGAACATTGTCCCTTAAATACCACAATAAAAATGAAAGAATATCATTTAGCAAAGTCTTCAAGTGCTCTTTACTTGGTAGGGGTTGGTTTAGGCTTGGTCTGTCTGTTGAGCTAGCTGATACTTTAGGCTCTGAGGGAATGAAACTCAATACAGACTCAGTGTAGTTGGGAGATGGTAAGAGCAGCAGGGTCATGATGTAGGAGAAGATGATATTAATGAGAGTATGGTACAATATGGACTTAGAAAGTCGAAGATGATGAGGTCATAGGAGAGGATTTGGGGAATAAGAGTAGAATCTGCAAGAAACTCCAGGCTGCCTCTCAGTCGGGCCCAATTGGGACTACCACTGCTTCCAGATATACATAGCTATACTCTCAAAGCTTCCCCAGAGGAGCCATATTCCCTTCTCCTCACAGTATTCCCAAGGACATCTCCCTCTGGTAGAGAGTTGATCACTGCCACTTGTCTCTGAGCTGCCTTTGTATGTACAAAATGGCAGCCTACTGGTTCTTAAGCCCCCAGGAGCCCACCTTAGTGAATGCCTTCTGCGTTGGCAAAACAAAGAAGATGCTTTTGTTATCCTTCTTTCCTAAGCAGACTTCCACCCAAGACTGGCTATAGCATACTATTTTTTTCCTCCCAGGCCATAACTGAGTAAAAGTTTTAGTGTTAGGAAATTGGAAAAGGTTAAGTTTGAGTGATGTTATCATAATTATGTCAAATAAGTTTGAATGTCATTTTAGCTGGGGAAGATTTCATATGACATCACCATTTAGGAGGCTCTTGGGTTAGGCGGTGATGAAATGTGTGAATATCTTGAATGACAAAGTGTGGGGAAAAAAGAGTATGATACATGGAAGCAAATAGGCCCAGCTCAGAGTCTCTCCTCTGAACTTGCCACCTGTTTGACCTTAGGCAAGTTATGTTAAGTCCTCTGGACTTTGGTTTCCTTAGCAGACAAATGAGTTATATTAGAAAATGTAAATGTGAACATGTAATTAGAAGATCTTAAAGTAGCTTTAGACAGATTTACTAATTTTATTAAGTCTGTGTTTCCTCATCTGTCATATGGGAATATTAGCAACTTTAGGATGGAATGCATTAATGAATATGGATTGCCTGGCTAAATAAAAGTTAGTTTCTTTCATATGGGTGAACAGATATACATTCTAGACTTAGAGCAACTTGAATTAGAATTAAATCTCAACCCCACTAGGGGCAATTAGTCTCTCGGGACTTCTGTTTCCTGAAACAGGGGTAATAATACCTACCTCATAGAACCCTTTGTTAATGGGAAGTTGGTGGAGGAATTTAAAGTGCCTGGTACATAGTAAGTAGATGCCTAAAAAATACTGGAATCATCTCTTCTCTCCATCATCTTTCCCACTCCCAACTCCAAGGTTTCCCCTAAGTCTAAAATTCTTTGATTCTATACAATACTAATGCATAAGTCTTTAACAAATGAATCAACTAAAAATGGGTAAAATTCAAATAATATGCAACTCCTGAATGACAATTTTACTAGCGTTTTTCAAAAAATAAAGCTTTTTTTCTCATCATTTCTTGCTCCCACTTTGCTGAGAGATCTCCAGATACTTTGGTTTGCTTTGAAGAAGTGTTTTTGACATTACTGTGTGTTGATCAAAATAATGTATAAAATGATTTATTCCTAGCTTCTGGAAAAAAAATTTTCACTAAAAATGAATTAGTTCACTAAAAACTTTTGTTATCTCACATTAAAGTTTCCTTTTTTTTCCCTTTACTGTACTACTTTTCAGTAAGTCTATTCAGCTCAAAGTTAACAGGTTGATTAGTATTTGGAAAATAAGGCTTATAATTAGCACACAGAAATGATTAGTGCTTATTTTAAAGAGTTAACACTTTAGCACAACTTTCATTTTATATTTTTTTCTTGGCATTGACATAAAATAAGCGCTGCAGGTATGAATTTGCCCACTAAAGCGTGCTTGAATCAGGAATAAAGCATTATTTTATCATGTGTCAAAATATTTTTGAAAGATTATTGGATTTGAGGATTTTACCATTTCTTAATACAAAAGATTATTCTTGTGTGTGTGTGTGTGTGTGTGTGTACAAGAACCCCGTTGAACCAGCGACTAAACACATGCACATGTATCTAGAGAGATCTAGAGAACTTACTGGTTTTTGTATTTATCAGTGTGAGTCCTAAAAAATACAATAGCAAAATAATGCTTATGTATTATTACTCCTAGGTGATATGTAATTTACAGCGTATTAGGGTATTTTTATGCATAGTATACATTACTGGATAGTTTTTATACCTAACTGAAAACATTTTTATTTTTTTTTAAGATTTTATTTATTTATTCATGAGAGACAGAGGGAGAGAGAGAGAGAGAGAGAGAAACGGTGGGAGAAGCAGGCTCCCAAGGAGCAGGGAGCCCCATGTGGGACTCGATCCCAGGACCCTGGGATCATGACCTGAGCCGAAGGCAGACGCTTAACCATCTGAGCCATCCAGGCTCCCTGAAAACATTTTTATTAGCCATATTTTATATCCTCATAAATTTGAGCCATCACATTTTACAAAAGAGTTGAAATGACATTTGAATACTCTAATTCCTATGAAATCCATAGAGATGAAATGCATTAGAATTTGAAGATAATTATATAGAAACATTAAATATGAAAGAATAGTATGCTTTATCAAAAAATGAAAATGTTTAAGTTCAAATAATGTTGATGTTGAATTTGATGGTCTATATTTTGCTTATTTTGACTGGTGGTTTCAGGTCATCTGTTACTACTGAATCACATTTAACCTGTCAGAATTATGTCAGAATCCTTTTGGTCCTTAACGCTTTTCACTCAGTCGCAGAGGTCAATCAGCACTCTGATGATACTTTTAGTATTTCTTATCTCACTTTGGAGTGGTTTCCAGGCTTTTTTTTTTTTTTCTAGGCAGGTAAGTATTTCTCTAGAAAATTACAAGTATCTTTCATATCTTACCTTGGCAAGGAAAGTAGGCAAAGTACTCATGTAAATTAAGTAATAGACATTATGTGGCAGGCCTATCAAAGTAACCTGCTAAGTCCTATGCAGGCTAAAAATGAGAATATAAGATTCAGGTTGTGTCCTTAAGGGCCTTAGGGTCAAATACCTACACAGAGACATAGGCAAAGTTGAACCACAAACCAAGAATTATCAAGGTTCACAGTAAGGGCGTAGGAGTTGAGCAGAAGAATCACAGGATTGGAATGGGCCAAGCATGGATTACCCATCGAGGTGAAATTCTTTTTTGCCTAGTTTCTAGATAGCACCTATTTATGGGCTGTGCCTAACTTGATATTCAGACTCTGTTTTTCCCGGGAGGAAAAGCCATAACAAGATGCACAGCAGCACTATGTCCTTGTGGTACAACCAAAGCTGTTAGCATAACTGCTTGAGTTTTGCCAAGGAATTAGATGCTGCTGGAAAAATATCCAGAGCTCCTATGTTTGCTGTCCAAAGAGTTCCATAGTATTGTGGGGTAAATGGCATCCCACTATTGACTAGATATGTGCCAAATGGCTGGTTGGTACTCTTTATGCATACAAAGCAGGTTTGAGATGTATCCCTGCATATTTGAAGATCCTGTCATTATGATGAGCTAAAGTCACCACTGATTACTACTGTAGCTCTCTAAAACAATGAGATTTTCCACAAGGGAACCTCTTTATCAAACTTAAAATGAGGAGCCAGCTTGAGGTAAAAGCACCTTCTGACCAGAGATTTTGTCTTGATTTTCTGTGAATATGTTATTATAGAATAAAGCAAAAGGCTTGTCTTGATAAGATCCTGGGTTCTTATGATCAATATTTTCATGTTGACTTTATATGTTTTTGTTAATAGATGACTTTCTAAATGTTAGAAAAATGAAGAAAAATACCTTGAGGGCCTTTTTCATAAGTTACCCCTTCTGTATTTTGGCTTGAGAAAAATTCTGCATTTCTAATGCACTATCCATGTGTAAGATGGTTTTAAAATTTTGTGGAAATATTAAGATACTGAAATTATGTTGCCATACCAAAATTACAATGGATTCATCAATGGATGTGGTTTTCTGTAAACAAGGAATTACTTTCTTCTGCTGAATTCCTGTTCAGTGTCATTATTTTGTCCTTTGCTTTTCATGAGTGTTTAATACTTCTAGATTCTGTTTCAAAGCTAGTTTCTACAAGCTCTGATTTACAGCCTTCAGCCAAGTTATTGGTGTGTGTATGCATATGTGTTTGTGTTTGTGAAACAACACTGAATTCCTTTTAACTTTGACCAGGTAATGGACACTAGGCATTTGTTAGTCAAATTGTGCATGTTTTGACGAATACAGATCCATTCATTGTTGCTTTGCTAGTGCATATTAGCACTGATTATGATATGGACATGTTTATTTCCTAGACTTTCTGGATCTTCATCTAAATAATAGCAGCAAATAGTGAAGTATCCAGAGTTTAGCCATCATCATTCAGTGTTTCCTTGAATACAAATCGAAGTAAAAATGGAATAAAAGACCATTTTATTTATTTTTAAAATCCCCTATCAGGGGAGAGTAATTAACTCAAGATCCACAATTAGCCTCACAGCAGTCCATATTAACCACCTCCAACCATCCCAGGTCTTTCAGAGGTGGCATAATTCTGAGTTTATTTAGCACTTGAAACAGAGAGGCTTATAATAACTAGCTTAAAACACATTTAAGTGTGAGGTTTTTCCTTTTTATGTTAATGTTTGCCCTCTCTAATGATAATTTCCTGGTTTGTAAATGGAAAAAAACGCAAATATTAGAGAATTAATGCTTCCTTCCTACCTGGTTTTAAAGCTATATATTCCTTTGGTAAATCTGGAAGTAGCTGCTTTAACTGGAAATTTCATTATTGAATTAGTTACATGACACAAAAAGAATCAACAAAATGAATCACATATTCAAGCTTGAGAGAGAACCATGAAGAAAACTTAGGCCCACTGTTAAAGTATAATTGCTGGCTCTTCCTTGTTTACTTTTTTGGTTTGGTTTTGTTTTAAAGGAAATGTTCAGTTGCAGAGCATTCCTACATAATTCAGATACAGTACAAAGCTCAACCCTGGGAACCTTTTCTGCTGCTCTCTGAATGTTCTTTGTGCAACCTGCTTTTGCAGGTTGAAATTACATTCTGTGACACTGTTTTTGTGGTTGAATTAGAAACTTTTTTTTTTTTTTTTTTTTTTTTTTTTTAGTTAAACCTGTGATAAGTAATTGTCACAGTTAGCACCCTGGTACAATGCTAATTTGAAGTGACATGTCCATACTGGCCCTCCGTAACATGAAGAAGCCTAACAGGTGTGAGGGGTGTGGCTTCCCATGGGCTCTGTTGAACTTCTAACCAGAGAAAAATAGCAGAAAAAGTGAAATGAACCTTGAATAAAGCTGTCAGCAGTAATTATCTCAGCAACACTTTGTGGGGAGATAAAATAAGCACTGGTGCTTTTATAACCTGAACACACTGCACCCAAGATAGATTTTTTACCCGTTTAACCTAAACTGCTAAATACCTTTCAAGAGATATTTTTATAAGCCTAATTAAACAATAACAACAATAATAATTATCACAAAATATAAATTGTTGGAAGACAGGCATTTGTTTTTACTTTAACATGTGGTTTCTTTTTGGTATTTGTTTAAGTAGTTTTGGTAACAAAAGTTTTGTTTTTTTCATCTTGTTTTGGTAAGCCATTATGGTATGAATTCTCAAGTATTGTATAGAAAATTGCATTATCTTCTTGGAAAGAATACTTTCACAATTAATGTTTGAGAGTTTGGTTTTCAGTTACTTTGAAAAGTGTTCAGAGTGTTGGACTGACCCATATGAAACAGGATGATATATGTGAATGAGCTGAATTAACTGCAGGTCATCATAACAACACTGCTGCAAATACTTCCTTGGACAGATATAAGAGTACTGTATTTCTTGAGTGGAAGATTTGATAAGCCTTTTTCCAGTCTGCTTTCTAAGCACCAGCCATTGTCATTTTCTTTGACGGTAGTATTTTTAAAGTATACTTAAAAAACTTACTTAAAAATAATTCACATGACATAATGACTATGTTTGCCTGACCTGAGAAGTATGGATGAGTTAAAGTATGATTTTTCTTTACAAATGTCCAGGCTTTAGAAGCTAACTGTGCAAAAAAATAGTTGAAATTTTGCAACATATACTCTCTTTATTTCTTTCATCACCTTTCTTTGGCTTGAAATAGAGTTATGGTTTCAGGTGATCTGATGATATCTGGAGACTTTTAAGTTTTTTTCATAATTTAACTTTACCATGTCCCCACACCCAATAAATTAGAGGCTTAACAAGCTAGCCAGGTTGGTTCACATTTAAAGTGGAGGTGATGTCATTTAAAAAAAAAAAAAAAAGATTAAGTAGGAGTCAGTATGTTAGCCCTGACTCTGCTGTATTTATTAGCTTTGTGATCTTGGGTCAAAAATAAGAACCTCATTTTTTTTTCCTGTGGAATGGGACTTGGCAAATATGCCAGGTACATTCTCACTAAGGGGATAACAAGGACCAGCTGTACAAGGTAAAATAGAGCTAACACGGGTATACATGATTCACAAACCAGTGGTTATTAACTTCATCGAAAGAGAAACTGTTCGCCATTGGCTGTATCCCTAGCACTCAGCTGATTTCCTCGTGGATGCTCAGTAACTATTAGTTAAGTGAATGAATAAAGTTACATTTTGTACTCTACTTAAGACAGAGTTAGTACTCTGTCTACTCCCCAGAGTTTTACAGCAAAATCCCTACCATATGTATATATCACACACACACACACACACACAAACACACACACACACACACACACTTTTTAATCCTCAACAATCTTATGACTTAGAAACTTTACAGAGGAGGGAATTGAGGAACTGAGAAGTTAAGAGAATAGTCTAAAGTCATACAGCTGTTAGCCAGCAGAGTCAGGATTTCAAATACTGGCAGTGTGACTTTGGAGTTCAAGTTCATAATCACTATGCTTTTATACCTCTCTGAGGAAGTACAGTGACAATGATTACCAAAGAAACTGTCTTATGGTGACACAGGTTTCCCCAGAAACTTCCTTGTTACAAATGTAAATGATTCAGGAGACAGGGGAGTGCATTTTGGGGAGTGAGATTCCTTCCTTATTCATTGGGACACTCTCTCTCTTTTGTCTCCTAGAACAGCAGGTCCCCCAATCCATTGCACCCATTGAAACAGTATTGCTGCCTTAGGGGCTACCTCTTCCCCAGTGACAGAAATGGCATAAAGGGCTAGGGCCTGGACAGACTTCCACAAATGTAGGATAACAGAGCTTTGATTCCTAAATATTTGGCCCTTCCTTCAGTCGGGTCCAATTCCTGGGCCAAGCTTTTCATCCCTTTATTCCAGACCCTGATCTACCCATGTAAGACTTATTTTTAAATGATACCAGCTATTTTAGAAAACAAAATTTTGAGATTAGGAGGTTATAGGGGCCTTAAGGAACGTGATTGAGCTGAGGTTGGAAGAAGTGCTTTCACTTTTTCATATGATCCTAACATACCTATGAAACAGACAGGTAGAAAAGAATGGGGAGGGAAACCCAGGTAAGAATAATGGCATGAGCAAAAGCCTAGGAGTAGGTAAGTGCAAGGCATATTTTTGGTTCATTGAACAAACAAATGTGTATACAGTACAAAAAAGTAGTGAGGGATAATAGCTGGAAAGATGGGTAGGCAGTGGCCTTGAAAGATTTGTTCAGAGTGAGATAAAGGAACTTAGAAATCACCTAGTCGTGTTTTTTTTCATTTTACAGGTCATGAAGCTAAGAGAAGAGTGTTGATCAAGGTCACACAGTAAGAGGCAGAGTTAGAATTTTAATCCACATCCTTTTATCTATGTACAGTGTTCTTTCAGTGTATTAGCCCTCCCATATTTTTATACACATGGAATCATATCATAGGCAGCATTGATGGGAGAAAGTCTTAAAAGGGCACCATGCAGCCTTAAGACATAAAAGAACAATACTTGATTTGCTTTAATGGTGGTGACAAAAGAGGAGTAGAGTATGGGCTAGTTAAATGTATTTAAGCTGAAAGTCCTTAGTAGGCTTAACTAGTCTCCCACAGTCACTGCAGCAGATAGGAGCACTTCTTTCCTCTCCCCTGCCCTCCCCCCCACTACTCCCCGCAGGCTGTTTTCCTCTCCTTCAATCTTGGTTAAGTTAATCTCATAGGAATTAAATGGGAAACCTGTCACAAGTTTCCACTTTTGGACATCCCTTGTAAAATATCCTTATAAAATCTGTCATGGGGTGCCTGGGTGGCTCAGTTGGTTAAGCGGCTGCCTTCGACTCAGGTCATGATCTCAGGGTCCTGGGATCAAGCCCCCGCATTGGGCTCCCTGCTCAGAGGCGAGTCTGTTCTACCTCTGCCTCTGTGATCTCTCTCGCTCTCTCTCTCAAATAAATAAATAAAATCTTAAAAAAAAATCTGTCATAAACAGGTAGTGAATGTCAGAGATGGGCTCTTAGGTTCACTCAGAGCCAAAATATATCTCAACAAACATACTCCTCACTGGGTGATACTTAGAAGAATGTCATACAAGGTCTTGAGAGTAGATCAGAAACCCCTAAGTAAGCTTAGCTTGTTCACCTAGGAAGAAAATATTTTATTATGTATTAGTCCACATCTTATGGATACCTTTGATGTGGAAAAGTTTTAAGTAGTAAATAGTACATTAGGCTGTTCTGTGTATATTTCAGAACACATATCAATTAAGTTAAATGTAGTTGACATAAGGTGTTATTAAACACTTATCTGATATCAATACTGTCATCTAGGCTTAAATTCTTAAAGACAGAAATAATTGGGCATTGCATCTGAAAACACCTATATGATAATCCTTTCTTTTTTTTTTAAATTTATTTATTTGACACAGAGAGAGAGATAGGAGAGAGGGAACACAAGCAGGGGGAGTGGGAGAGGGAGGAGCAGGGAGCCCCATGCGGGGCTCGATCCCAGAACCCTGGGATCATGACCTGAGCCCAAGGCAGACGCTTAACGACTGAGCCACCCAGGCGCCCCAATAATCCTTTCTTCTGACAAAAAACCAAAGATGAAGTGTGTGCTTTTTGTTGTTGTTGTTTTAGTTGCAAAATTAAGTCCACTATGCTTGGCACTTATTTACTTCCCATCTTTTTAAGGCTATCAATAAAGATATTATTCCTGTTACTCAGATGAGGAAAGTGGGGGGGTCTTATGAGATCAAGCAGCTTCCCTGGGAAATGTATTAAATATCAAAGCCAGGATCCAAGGCCAGGTTATCTGTATCCAAGTGCCTCACATAATGGGAACTTAAATGTTTATTGCATAATTAAGTTATAGACTTTGGGTAACTATATAGTTCATATAACTTACTCAGCAACTAGTTCTAAATTATAAGTAATTATGGGGAAGAAGGGCAAGTTAAAGAGAAATCTGCACGTTTCAGATTACTTTCTTTCCCCTCACCTGTCTGGTGGGTTTCAGAAGCAGTGGATTTTTTTAAGAGGTTCTTTTCTCTTTTCTGCCCTCCACCAGAGGGTGCTCATAAGCAATTAAATGAGCCAGCTCTAGAGATTGGAACTGAGAGACAAGTGCCATTTTAATTCACAGCATGGATTATTGGCCCCTGTGCAAAGTAGCAGACTTTAAAACAGAACTCTTGATTCAGATGAAATAGCTTCTTTGGCTTAAAGTTGTCTTGCAAATAATAACTAGTCTGCCTGCCTGAGCTTGTATCTCTGTAGAGATAAACCTAACCATTCTCGGTAAATAGGTATGAGAGAAATTATGCCAGTAGGCAGCGTTAGGCTGGTCTGATAGGGCTATATTCTTATATAACTTAATGTTCAGAAGTACTCTAGTATTCTGAAGTACTTCAGAAGCTCGTCTAGTGTACTCACTGGAATCAAATAATGAAATGCAAGAATGTTGTTATTGTCTATATATTTAGCTTTATAAAAGTGTATCTTTTTAGAAATTTGCTTAATTCTGCTGCAGTGGGTGAATTTTCATCTCCTTATGGTATAGTCTAGTTTTAGGAGCTGGGATGCAATAGAAGACTTTAAAAAAGAAAACTTTTGTGTTGAGCAACCTCTCTTTGATAGAATGCTGGATAATGTTGGACCAGTGCAGGGAAGTATGAAGGTAGGCAGTTGTAATGTGTAAAAGTATCATCAGGTGATTCTCCTTATTTTCAAAAATCCCAACATATTTTTAAAAATATTTTCAAAACTTTTAATAAATTTATTCTTTGTACAAAAGACAGTTTATGTTATATAGAATTTACAACTTGTCAAAGCTACAGTTCACATCTTGGGAATATTCACATGTAACTTATGACACTAACTATTGGTTAAATGGAACCAAGTAAATAAAAAATATTATGCAATTTTTTTTATTGAAAATTGTCCTTTGCAAATGTTCACTGAGGACCCAAGAAGATGCCCAGCTTATATAGCTTATAATTGAAAATATGGTTATCCAAGAATGCCACAAATACGTTGCTTCGCTAAGGCATTTCTGCATACCACTGCATTAGGAAATGCTATTTATTTTGACAATCATTTCCTCAAAGATCAGTCTCAAATCATTATTTATTTGAAATTCCTTTTTTCTTTTTTGTTTTTTTTTTAATTTTTAATTGAAGTATAGTTGACATTTAATTTCAGGTGTACAATTATATACATTACAAAATGCTCACCATGGTAAGTGTAATTACTGTCTGTCACCATACAAAGTTATTACAATATTATTGACTGTATTCCCTATGCTGTACTTTTCATCCCTGTGATTTATTTATTTCATAACTGAAGTTTTTACCTCTTTATCCTCTTTACCTATTTTCAGCCATCGCCCTACTCCCCTCCCTTCTGGCAACCACTAGTTCTCTGTATTTATGAATCTGTTTTTCTTTGTTGTTTGTTCCTTTGTTCTGTGTTTTAGATTCCATGTGTAAGTGAAATCATATGGTATTTGTCTTTCTCTGTCTGATATATTTCACTTAGTGTAATACCCTCTAGGCCATTCATGTTGCAAATGGCAAGATTACATTCTATTTTATGACTGATATTCCATTGTATATATATTTACCACATCTCCTTTATCCATCCACCTATCGAGGGACACTTAGGTTGCTTTCATATCTTGGCTATTGTAAATAATGCTGCAATAAACATTGGGGTGCCTATATTTTTTCAAATTAGTGTTTTCATTTTCTTCGGGTATATACCAAGAAGTGGAATTACTGGATCATAAGGTATTTCTATTTTTAGGTTTTTGGTTTTTTGTTTTGAGGAAACTCCATACAGTTTTCCACAGTAGCTGTACCAATTTACATTCCCATCAACAATGCACAAGGGTTCCCTTTTCTCCACTTCCTTGCCAACACTTGTTATTTTTTGTCTTTTTGATACTAGCCATTCTGACTGGTGTGAGATGGTATCTCATTGTGATTTTGATTTGCATTTCTCTGATGATTAATCATGTTGAACATCTTTTCATGTATCTGTTAGATTAAAAGAAACAAACAAGAAAACAAGTCAGGAGCATTTTAAATTATTTTCATATATATTTCCTAAAAAAATTTTTTAAGAAATTTGTGATAATTAAAATAAAATATAGTAGTTTGCAACTACCTATAACATCTTTGATGAACAGGTTAAGAGTCAAGAGAACATACTTGTGCTATCATTAAGCTGTGACTTGGGGCAAGCAACTTTACCTCTCTATGTCTCAGTTTCCACTTAAATAGTAGTATTAGACTAGATCTTCTTGTGAGAAGAAACTACCTTTCATTTGGAATCTATTAGAGATGATGGGGGCTACTGATAGAAGATGCTTCAGAGTAGGCTGATGATAAACTTTCAGGGGAGTCCCATTACTAGCTTTGAATGGAGCAAGGGATGCTTGATGGAGATAGTATGGTGGCAGCACTTAACTCAGCTAAGACTTAAAGATCTGTGGTCTCTGGGGCTCTTGGGTGGCTCAGTTGGTTAAGCACCCAACTCCTGATCTCATGTGAGTTCAAGCCCTGCTTTGGGTTCCACGCTGGGTTCGGTGCCTTCTTAAAAAAAAAGATCTTGTGGTCTGCTTGTTGGGATATCAGCAATCGATGAATTCAAAGACCCTTCCAACTCTAATACCTTATGAGTCTAAAATGAAGCCATCTACAGCAGCCATCCTTGTTTTTTTCAACTCTGGTTGCTTGCATGATAGCATTCTTGTTTTTGTACACAGCAGAAAGTCTCAGAATTTGCTACTGTTGGTATTTATTTCATTAAACCTTACCAGCTTGCCAAATCAGTTGAGGACTCTAATACAGCAAGGCCAGGGAGAGAACACAGTTTTTAAGCTGTTTACACAAGAGTTTTGTAGATAACTGATCTTGACCTCCACATGTCTTATAATATCCCGTTCCATTGGTTCCAGATTATTATTAGTCACTTCCTTTTTAACAGTGTGCCTTTTTTTTTTTTTTAATGAGGTAACTAAACTGCTATTTAACCCTGCTACAAGAATGTGGCAGTGGGCTAGTCCAGACAAGTGGATGTGCATTTGGTAACTAACATTCTTAATAAGCTTGCTTCAACCTGCCACAAATTAAAGCTCTGTGACTTTTCTAACACATAAGTGATTTAAAAAAAAAAAAAAACTTGGATTTTGAATAAATAAGGTTTTTTGATTTGCACTCTGGTTGGCAGTAAATGAAACTTCAGCCTCATGATTCAGTTTGGCTTCTAACTGCTTTAATCTGTCTAGCTGAAGAGCATCTGAAAATTTTAAAGGGGGTGATCCAGCAGTTATCTTCAGGGCTTCTTATTTATAAAAAGCTTTGGGTTGGTTAGAAATGTGTGATGTAGTTAAAACTCCATGGCTTTTGGAATAAAATCTGGTTTGCCACTTAGTAGTTAATTAATCTTAGACAAGTTATTCTACCCCTCCAAGGCTGTTTTGTGATCTGTGCAATCATGTTTATCTTTAATTTGCAGGATTATCATATATGGTAGATATATATTAAGCACTTAAAATATAGTACTTGACAAATTGATGGTATCCAGGAATAGCTATTTTGATTAAGCCAAAGAAATTAATTATTGTTTATCAGTCCCTCAGACAACATATAGTAGGGCCTTAATAGTTGTTTGATTGAATTATTTCTAAATGCCACTGAGATAAAGCTTTCTGAGTTTGAGTTTTGGCTCACTACTCAGTAGCTGTGTGACCTTGGGCAAGCTTCTTAATCTGTGTAAGGCTCAGTATTCTTATCTTATCTTTTAAAATGAGGATTATAATAATACCTATCAAGCAGGGTTATTGTGACAGTTAAGTGGAGTAATGCATATAAAGCACACACATGATACCAGTATGTATTAAGCTCTCAATAATAGCAATTATTATTAAAGTATTTTTTAAAACTACTGAGTGATTTCATGGGTATTTGTATATATATTCCAAACCATATCAAATTATATATTTCAAAATGTGTACAGGTTATTGTAGGTCAGTTGTACCTCAATAAAGTAATACTCAGTGATATGTGTGTGTGTATCTTCATTGTACTACAATGATTGTATTCAATGCTGATGCCCAGTAAGACTCCCAAACCTAGATGGAACTAGGTTCCTAGATGGAACCATGCCACTGCCTTGGTCAGGATGGTGACGAGCTTGAAATATGGTTTTAATTTTTTTTCTTATGTTAATATTATTTTTTAAAACACAAGGCAATTGTATTTTACAAACTAATTTTTAAAAGCTGTATGGGGCACCTGGGTGGCTCAGTCAGTTAAGCATCTACCTTCAGCTCCCTGCTTAGCGGGGAGTCTGCTTCTCCCTCTGCCCCTCCCCCATTCATGGGCACGTGCTCTGTCTCTCTCTTCAAATAAATAAACAAAATCTTTTTAAGAAGATATAAATAGTGAAGCAATAGATTTATAATTTTTAGGTTGTGTTACTAAGTGTATCACATGCGGGGCAAGGATCCTGCGGGTGGCTGAACTGAATCTTCTTAGTAATGCATTAGGATCATAGTTCATAAGAGCTAGAAGGGATCTAAGAGGTCATTCATGTGGGTTGCTCTCAGGAAGGAGTATTTTATTTTTTTTAATTTTATTTTATTATGTTATGTTAGTCAACATACATCGTTAGTTTTTGATGTAGTGTTCCATGATTCATTGTTTGCATATAACACCCAGTGCTCCATTCAATACATGCCCTCCTTAATACCCATCACCGGGCTAACCCATCCCCCCACCCCCTTCCCCTCTAAAAGCCTCAGTTTGTTTCTCAGAACCCATAGTCTCTTATGGTTCGTCTCCCCTCCAATTTCCCCCCCTTCATTTTTCCCTTCCTACTATCGTCTTCTTTTTTTTTTTTAACATCTGATGTGTTACTTGTTTCAGAGGTACACGTATGTTATTCATCAGTCTTACACAATTCACAGCACTCACCATAGCACATACCCTCCCCAATGTCCATCACCCAGCTACTCCATCCCTCTCACCACCCCCACCACTCCAGCAAACTTCAGTTTGTTTCCTAAGATTAAGAATTCCTCATATCAGTGAGATTATATGATACTTGTCTTAGTCTGATTGACTCATTTCTCTTAGCATAATATCTATCCTCTAGTTCCATCCACGTCATTGCAAATGGCAAGATTTCATTCCTTTTGATGGCTGCATAATATTCCATTGTGTGTGTGTGTGTGTGTGTGTGTGTGTGTGTGTGTGTGTGTGTGCGTGTGTGTGTGTATCACATCTTCTTTATCCATTCATCTGTTGATGGACATCTTGGCTCTTTCCATAGTTTGGCTATTGTGGACATTGCTGCTATAAACATTGGGGTGCTCGTACCCCTTCAGATCACTACATTTGTATCTTTGGGGTAAATATCCAGTAGTGCAGTTGCTGGGTCATACGGTAGCTCTATTTTCAACTTTTTGAGGAACCTCCATACTGTTTTCCAGAGTGGTTGCACCAGATTGCATTCCCACCAACAGTGTAGGAGGGTTCCCCTTTCTCCGCATCTTTGCCAACATCTGTCATTTCTTAATTTTAGCCATTCTGACTAGTGTGAGGTGGTATCTCATTGAGGTTTTGATTTGGATTTCCCTGATGACAAGTGATGTTGAGCACTTTTTCATGTGTCTATTGGACATTTGGATGTCTTCCTTGGAAAATTGTCTGTTCATGTCTTCTGCCCATTTCTTGATTGGATTATTTGTTCTTTGGGTGTTGAGTTTGATAACAGGGAGGAGTATTTTAATAGTCTTTTCAGATCATTGTGGATATTCTTCTTTGATACTAAACCAGAACTCAAAGTGATAGTTTTCTAAATGTTAGTTTTGATAGGGAATCTGCAGCCATATCAATATACTTTTTGTACTATCACAGTAAGATCCATTGATTTGTCTTGCACTTTAAATAGATCCTTTACCAGTGCATAATTTTATAACATCATGTATTCATTGTTCATTTGGAGAGTATTGATCCTCTGAGTTATACAGATTTTCTAACAGTAACCTATTCCATATATATATATAAACCTGTTAATATCACCACGGACCTCATCAGAAAAGTCTTTAAGGGGGTGCCTAGCTGGTTCAGTTGGTGGAGCATGTGATTCTTGATCTCAGGATTGTGGGTTCAAGCCCCATGTTGGGTGTAGAGATTACTTAAAAACAAAATCTTTAAGGGCATCTGGGTGGCTCAGTCATTAAGCTTCTGCCTTTGGCTCAGGTCATGATCTCGGGGTCCTGGGATTGAGCCCCGTGTCAGGCTCCCTGCTTCAGTGGAAAGCCTGCTTCTTCCTCTCCCACTCCCCCTGCTTGTGTTCCCTCTCTCACTGTCTCTCTGTTAAATGAATAAATAAAATCTTTAAAAAAAAAAAACCACACAACCAAAATCTTAAAAAAAAAGGGGGGGGGGGAGTAAAGTCTTTAAGCATTAGGAAGCTGTTATATTTTTGGTGGCTGATAAGTTTTCCAAAATTTTAATTTTTACTTGAAAGCTCAAATTTCGTCATGGGCAGTTAATACTCCCAGACCTGTTCCTTAAAGTAACAGGCTTGCTTAATTCATTTTGGAAGAAAATCCTGTCAAATACTACTTAAATCCAAATAACCATAGTTTGCCTGCCAGTCATTTCAGTAATCATAGTGTTCTATGAAAAAAGTGGTTTGTTCAGCACACAAGTCAAACAATTACACAGGTGCTTTTTCCTCAACACAACCATCATACTTCTTCATGCAGCAAGAGTTTTATACATACTTCCCATTTGTCACATAGAGAATATTAAAAAAGGTGTACTCGAGAGTCAAGTTTAATTAGAAGTAATATTTTTTACTGATTCAGCAGGAACATTCTTAAGTTAAACTGGCATTTTTACAGTGAGTTTGGCAGTGGAGACTTTCACATAGTTTGGTGTCACTACCTTGATTTGTGTTAAGGTACCAACAGTTTGCCCACCATTGCTTTTTCACTGTCAGTGTAAAAACAGTGAAAAAGTCAAATACCATCTAAATATTATTATGAAAATGATTTTGACCTCGTGGAACCCCTAAAAGGATGTCAAGAACCCTGTGTCTATACCCCACATTTTGAGAATCATTGACATAATTAGTATGTTCCTAAGAAAATACTAAATACTTTCTATAAGAAAAAAAAAAAACTTCAAATAGGCCTTAAGAGTGTTTACTAACTAATGGGATATCTCCTGTTTTACAAATCTATTCTCATATTAGCCATCTTATGGAAGGCATTTTAGGAAAGGAAATATTACCCATTTTTGTAGAAGAGGCTGAGGTTTGAGATATGAAATATTGATTGGAGTAAATAATAGAACAATAACTACCAGAAGTGATTTTGAACTCAAGACACTCAGACTTTAGAAGTCCTTGCTTTCAGGGGAGTCAGAATATAAGCCACAAATTGGCAGAAAAGATCTATAAAAGATACATCTGAGAAGGGATTTTTATCTAAAATATTTGAGGAACTCTTAAAACTCAACAAGAAAATGAACAACTCAATTTAAAAACGAGCCAAAAACCTTAACAGACATCTTACCAAAGAAGATATACAGATGGCAAATAAGCATATGAAAAGATGCTGCACATCATGTCAGCAGGGAAATGCAAATTTAAAAACTACCTATTAAGGGGTGCCTGGGTGGCTCAGTCTGTTAAGCATCTGACTCTTGCTTTTGGCTCAGGTCATGATCTCAGGGTTGTGAGATTGAGCCCCGCATCAGGCTCCATGCTGGAAATGGAGCCTGCTTAAGATTCTCTCTCTCCCAGGGCACCTGGATGGCTCCGTCAGTTAAGCATCTGACTTCCACTCACGTCATGATCTCAGGGTCCTGGGATCGAGCCCTGCATCGGGCTCCGTCCTTGGCAGGAAGTTGCTTGTTCCTCTCTCTCTCTGCCTCTGCCCCTCCTCCTGCTTGTGCTCTCTCTCTCTCTCAAATAAATGAAATCTTTAAAAAAAATTCGCTCCCTCTTCCTCTGCCCCTACCCCCCCCAACTTAAAACAAAACAAACAAACAAAAAACACCTATTAAATGACGAAGTTCCAGACCACTGACACCACCAAATGCTGGTAAGGATGTGGAGCAATAGGAACTCTCATTCGCTATTGGTAGGGATGCAAAATGTTACAGCCATTTTGGAATACAATTTGGTAGTTTCTTAGAAAACTAAACATATACTCTTACCATATGACCTAGAATGTGCTTCTTGCTATTTACCCAAAGGAGTTGTAAATTTAGTTCCATACAGAAACCTGCACACAGATGTTTATAGCTCCTTTATTCATAATTGCCGTAACCTGGAAGCAACCAAGACATCCTTCAGTAGGCGAATGGATAAACAAACTTGGTACATCCAAACAATGGAATATCATTCAATACTAAGAGGAAATGAGATTTTAAGCCATGAAAAGACATGGATGAACTTTAAATGCATATTACTAATTGAAAGAGACCAATTTGGAATGACCTTCTGGAAAAGAAAAAACTATGGAGACAGGAAAAAGATCAGTGGTTGCCAAGGGCAGTGAGGGGAGGTGGAGATGAATAGTCAGAGCATGGAGGATTTTTAGAGTGGCGAAAGTACTCTGTATGATATTATACAATGGATAAATGCCATTATACCTTTTTCCAAACATATAAAATGTACAACACCAAGAGTGAACCCTAACTATGGACTTTGAGTAATTACAATGTATCAACATAGGTTTATCCTTGGTGAAAAAACACCATTCTGGTGACTGATCTTAATAATGGGAGAGACTATGCCTGTTTGAGGACAGGGAGTGTAGGAGAAATCTCTGTACTTTCTTCTTAATTTTATTGTAAACCTAAAATTACTCTTTAAGAAAAGAAAGTCTTCGTAAATATATATTACAAAGACTTTCTATGTTGCCTTTCAACAACATAACCCATTTACATATATAATAGTTTAATTTAATTAAACCCATGACCCATTTAATACGTATAATAGCCAGTGAGAGTAAAATTCTTTTACCCCAACCTTTCTCCATCCCTAAGCATTCAGAAGATTATACTCTCAGATATGCTTTATTTATTTAAAGGTACAGAATTAAATAATGGAATTTTGCCATGACATCATTTTGAATTTGTGAGTCTATTTTGAATCTCTGTATATGCGATGATGGAAAGTCAGAGAATTACAGTCTAACATGGCCAGGAAAAAACTGAATAAAGCCTTGAAATTTTGCAAATGAGTCACAGTTCTTCGTTAGATTAGGTTAAAGCAATCTTGTGACTGAGAGAGCACCATTATGTATGGGTTAATTAACTAATATAATGTATGCAAATTAAAAATTTTTTAAATAACCCCCTTCAACTATAAAGTCAAACAAACCTGCAGCCCTAATCTTTTTTTTCCAATTCCTTGCAAAATAAATACCCCGATGATAATAGTATCGATCCTTTACAAGTGTATAACCATTTGGTTTCACATATATTATCTCAATCTTATTGGATCTTCATACCAACTCTGTGAGAGAGAACAGATTGATTACCCTATTTTGTAAATTAAGGACAGGTTCTATTACACCATTCTCTCTCCAGATAAGAAAACTGAAATACAGAAATTCTAAGTGATTTTGTCCATAGTCACTGGACAATTCAGTGATTCAGCCAGCCTAGAACCTCAGCCTTCTGACTTCACATCTTTTATGTGAATTTAGGTTATGAGTCCCATCAAACATTTACTTTAGCCCTAAATTCTTGAAATCACTGTCTGAGCAACTATTGTCCCTTCCAGGGGGTTGCTAGCCCTACAGAGACTGCCCCATCTTTCCTCCCTTGTATTTCTTTTTCTGTGCCTGTTCCTATGTGCATCTTTTGTCTTTCCAACTGGTATATATGTTCCTTTAGAGCAGACTTCTATTTAATCCACACTGGGTGTATAGTAACTCAGAAATTCCTGACCCTTTAACTCCTCAGTGTATTGTGATTAGTAGGATCTGAAATAGAGTAATGCAGAGGCCCACTTGGTCAGCTGTAGGCTAAGGAGAAAGTGCTGGCCACTCTCCTCTTCAGGAATTATTAGTAGCTATGGGGAAGGTTAATGTTGAAAACTGGAGAGAAGCCCATTGAGGAGCCAGCGCATCTGTAGTACTGTGTACTTTTAATGAGCACTTTCCTCCAGCTTCTCCTAAAGTATGTCTTTTAATTTACCCATGATTAGGTTGTTATGCAAAGGTAGTCATGGTAGAATCTAATCATCATCTCTTTTCTCCAGGTCCTAAAAATAATGATCATTGGAATGATAACAGGTCTTCTGCTTATTCAGTAGTTTCAAAGCCAGCTTTTACTTCTTAATACATTTAACCCTTTCAAAAGTCAATTGAGGTAGTTAAGGCAGGGATTATTCAAATAAATGGAAAACTCTGGCGTAGAATAGAGAAATGACTTCCCAAAGGGCAGGAGGCTGGGAAATAACTTGAATTGAGATTTTTCTGGCTTCTAGTCCAAGTCTCTTTCCATTATACTACAGTGCTTCTGATTGTCAGTGACATTTACCATCATTATTTCATTACCAGAGGATTTTAGGGTGGGGGAGGAGGACTTTTTTTTGTAATGAAAAATATTGTAAAAGTAATGTGACTTGAATTTTAGCCTGTGCTTCTTATCCAAATTAGCTTTGCTTTTGTTTGTACTGAAATAAAATAAATTGAGCCAATTGTGACAAATGTTGATGAATATGACTGAATAGAATGACAGAATTGATACAGTTTTACTTTTAAAAATTATTAATCAGGTTTTCTAGCATTTTTAAGAGACAGTGCCAAAACATCTAAGTGCCAAAACTAACTAACCTCTAACCATGGGGCACCTGGCTGGCTCAGTCAGTAGCGCATGAGACTCTTGATTGCAGGGTGGTGAGTTCGAGCCCCACATTGGACATAGAGATTACTTTAAAACATAAATAAAATAAAATTATTAAAGTGGCAAAGGTTATACCCCAATTTAAAAAAAAATTTAAAAACCTCTAACCAGAATAAAGAAAAAATAATCAAATACAAATGATTTTTATCAGTATAATCTATATGACAGCACACACCTCACATGATTGAAAATACCTGTGTATTCATGTGACATTTGCCTTTTTCGTTCAGTATTTGTCTTCACATAATTAGCTTGATTATAACACATGTTTGAATTGTAGTTATAACCAACCCACTATTGTGTCCGTGGTTGGTCTCTATGAATTTACAGATATTTGGGTTTCCTCACATATCAGTTTAATTCACACCTCCCCCAAAGTTACCAAAAGTGTTTTCAGTGTGCTAATGGAGACTCTATTTTATTTCTAATAACAATAAAAGAAACATGATATCATCATTACATTAAATACACAAATGTGTCATTTCATGAACACCAAAGAAAAACACCCTCTTTTGGCTATTTAATATTGTTTTAATTCCTCTAAATAGACAAAAGTGATATGTACTCATATTTGCTCACATTTTCCCAAATTTAATTTAAACCTCAAACTAGTTATTTAAAATCTGACCTACTAAAAACTTCAGTAGGAGTAAATATATTTGGCTTTGTGTTGGCTAAACTAGGCAGATTCTTTAGGTAATATATCATAATGGTAATAAAAATTAACTGAGTTAACTGAATGTTTGTGTGCCAGTTACTGTGCTACGTGCTTTACATATATTGTAGATTCCTAAGCTATAACAATCTGATATTGAGGATTAATATGATTAAAACATAAATGATACTGTTACCATATGTAGAAACTTTTCTTTTTAATGCCTTCAGCAAACACTATTCCAGGGTACCCTCCAAAAAATATTTATAGACTGTTTCCCTGAGAATTAGTAAACTGAAGTATTATTCTAATTGGAAAAGTAACAGACACGCTGGTGGTAGGTGGGGGTGTGGGGAGATAGATATATATATCTATATATATGTCGATATATACATATATATCGACATATATATAGATATATATATATGATTAGCTTTATTTTAGGTCTGTTACAGTTTCCTGGAGCACTAGTCTTTTATCTTATGAAAAATAGCCTTGACTAAAAATAAGCTTTGGGACTACATCAAAATAAAAAGCTTCTGCACAGTAAAGGAAACAATCAACCAAATTAAAAGGCAACTTCCTGAAGGGGAGAAGATATTTGCAAATGACGTATCCAATAAAAGGTTAGCATCCAAAATGTATAAAGAACTTAAAACAACTCAACACCCCCTAAACAAATAATCCAATTAAAAAATGAGCAGAAGACATGAACAGACATTTCTCCAAAGAAGACATGCAAAGCACCGACAGACACATGAAAAGATGCTTAACATCACTCATCATCAGGGAAATGAAATGAAAACTACAATGAGATATCATCTCACACCTGTCAGAATAGCTAAAATCTAAAACAGAGAAACAATAAGTGTTGGTGAGGATGTGGAGAAAGAGGAACCCTCTTACACTGTTGGTGGGAATGCAAACTGGTGCAGGCAGTCTGGGAAACAATATGAAGTTTCCTCAAAAAGTTAAAAATAGAACTACCATACGATCCAGCAATTGTCCTACTGGGTATTTAGCCAAAGAATACAAAAATACTAATTCAAAGGGATACATGCACCCCAATGTTTGTAGCAGCATTATTTACAATAGCCAAATTATGGAAGCAGCCCAAGTGTCCATAGATTGATGAATGGATAAAGAGGTGGCATATATATACAATGAACTATTATTCAGCCATAAAAAAGAATGAAATCTTGCCATTTGCACTAACATGGATGGAGCTACAAAGTATAATGGTAAGTGAAATAAGTCAGGCAGAGAAAGACATACCATATGATTTCACTCATGTGGAATTTAAGAAACAAATGAGCATAGGAAATAAAAACAGACAAACCAAGAAACAGACTCTAAATGATAGAGAACAAACTGATGGTTATCGGAAGTGGATGGGGGGATGGATGAAATAGGTGATGGGGATTAAGGAGTGCACCTACTGTGATAAGCACTGGGTGATGTATGGAGTTATTGAATCACTTTGTTGTACACCTAAAACTAATATAACACTGTATATGTTGACTATGCTGGAATTAAAATAAAAACTTAAGACTGCCGGGACCATTGATGACTGAGTCTGTGTTGCACCTTTTGTATTACTCCCTGGGCACTGCAAGCAGGCCAGGCATCATATCACCTTACAGGTGGTATGGAGGAGAAAGCCAAGGTGTGTATTGTTAATCTGGGAACCAATGTCAGCAGAGGATAATTAGAAAGGGCTTTCAGTTATTATGGTTCCTTAAGAACTGTGTGGATTGTGAAAAATCCTCTAGGATTTGCCTTTGTGGAATCTGAAGATCCTAGACATGTAGAAGATGCAGTTTGAGTTCTGGATGGGAGAGTGATTTGTGGTTCCTGAGTGAGAATTGAATTATCAACAGGCATGCTTTGGAGATCTGGTTTTGATAGACCATCTGCCCAACGTTCCTTTGATCCCAATAATAAATGCTATGAATGTGGCGAAAAGGGACATTATGCTTATGATTGTCATCATTACAGCCAGCAGAGGAGAAGCAGGTCACAGTGTAGATCACATTTAAGATCCAGAGGTAGGCGATACTCTTGCTCATGTAGGTCAAGATCAGCATCTCCTCAACCGTCAAGATCTGTGTCTCTTTCAAGATCCGCTTCACACAGAAGATCTAGGTCTGGTTCTATAAAAGGTTCAAGATGCCTGTCGAGGTCAAGGTCAATATCCAGGTCTGTTTCACTACTAAGAAGCAGCCAAAGTTCAGATCTCCCATCTCCAAAAAGAAGTCATTCCCCATCAGGAAGTCCACAAAGAAGTGCAAGACCTGAAAGAGTGAAGTTCTCAAGTTCACCTTTTAGGGAAGAGTTATTTCGTTTACATTATTTTAAGGGATTTGTGATTTCTGTAAAGCATAACTTAGGAAGGTTATTTCAATCATCCAGTCAAAATGGATCTGGATTATAACTGTAAATTCACAGCAGTAAGATAATATAAATTTTTGTTAAATGTATTAACATCCTGGTGGTCTGAAAATGTGGGTTTTTATTTGGTACATTTAAATAAAATGTTTCTAGCTAGAAAAAAATATAAATTAAAACTTAATAAAAGAGGGGTGCCTCTGTGGCTCAGTTGGTTAAGTGTCTGCCTTCAGCTCAGGTCATGATCTCAGGAGTCTGCCTCTTCCTCTCCTTTGCCCCCCCCCCCACTCCTGCTCGTTTTCTCTCGCTCTCGCTTTCTCTCAAATAAATAAAATGTTTTTTTAAAAAAGAACTTAATTAAAAAATAGATTAGAGAAAAAAAAAGAAACCAACCCTGCTGACATCTTGATCTGAGACTTTCAACCTCCAGGACTGTGAGAAAATAAATTTCTGTTGTTTAAACAAACAAAAAAATAGCCTTGACTATCATAATGTGCCATATATGAAAAAATTTCAAACTTTCATAGCCTTCCTGGGAATGTAATACCTGGGCTACTATAATAAAGATTAGAGCAGAGATCAATGAAATAGAAACCAGAAAAACAGTAGAATGGATCAATGAAACTAGAAACCGGTTCTTTGAAAGAATTAATAAGATCTATAAACCACTGGCCAAACTTATCCAAAAGAAAAGAGAAAGGACCCAAATTAATAAAATCATGAATGAAAGGGGAGAGATCATGACTAACACCGAGGAAATAGAAACAATTATTAGAAATCATTACCAGCAACTATATGCCAACAAATTAAGCAACCTGGAAGAAATGGATGCCTTCCTGGAAACTTACAAACCACCAAGACTGAAACGGGAAGAAATAGACAATCTGAATAGACCAATAACCAGTAACAAAATTGAAGCAATAATCAAAAACCTCTCAAAAAACAAAAGTCCAGGGCCAGATGGCTTCCCAGGGGAATTCTACCAAACATTTAAAGAAGAAATAATACCTATTCTACTGAAGCCGTTCCAAAAAATATAAACAGAAGGAAAGCTTCCAAACTCCTTCTGTGAGGCCAGCATTACCCTGATCCCAAAAAGAGAATTACAGACCAACATCCCTGATGAACGTGGATGCCAAAATACTCAACAAGATCCTAACTAATGAGATCCAACAGTACATTAAAAGGATTATTCACCACGACCAAGTGGGTTTTATACTTGGGATGCAAGTGTGGTTCAACATTTGCAAATCAATCAATGTGATAGAGCACATCAATAAAAGACAAGAACCATATGATCCTCTCAATTGATGCAGAAAAAGCATTTGACAAAATACAACATCCATTCCTGATTAAAACTCTTCAGAGTATAGGAATAGAGGGAACGTTCCTCAATATCATTAAAACTATCTTTGAGAAGCCCACAGCGAATTTCATTATCATTGGGGAGAAGCTGAGCACTTTTCCCTTAAGATCAGGAACACAAGAAGGATGCCCACTCTTACCACTGTTGTTCAACATAGTGCTTGAAGTCCTAGCCTCAGCAATCAGACCACAAAAAGAAATAAAAGGCATCCAGATTAGCATAGAGTGAGCTTTCTAATCTAACTTCAGAAATCTAGAAAATATTGGGGCACCTGGGTGGCTCAGTCCATTAAGTGTCTGCGTTTGGCTCAGGTCATGATCCCAGCGTCCTGGGATAGAGCCCTGCATTAGACTGGCTCCCTGCTCAGTGGGGTGTCTGCTTCTCCTGCCCCTCCCCCTGCTTATGTGCGAGTGTGCGCGTGCTCGCTCTCTCTCTCACATAAATAAAATCTTTATAATAATCTAGAAAATATCAAAAGGGGCTTTTGTGAGACATGGCCTCATTTTGTTCACGAATGGTGCATTCTTCTTTTTGCAGATGTGTCTTGCTGAATCAGGGCTGTCTTATCCCTGCCATCGACTTACAGTGGGCAGAAGAGCTTCACCTGCGCAAACCCGGGAGCAGTCCGAAGAGGTAAGCCTGTTTGCCAAGCTTTTCGGTGAATAGGAGGCCTGTCTTCCACCTGCCTGCCCACTTCCTATTCTTTTTTATCTGCCACAGCAATGAATAGATAAGTTAATGTAGCATGAATAAAATCTCAGTAAATTCTTGAAGGCAGAAACTTTTCATGCGAGTTTATTGTTAATGTGCTCCTTCTTGGTCTATAAGTTTCATGTTTCAACAGACAGAATTCAGGTGGATTGGTTGAAATGAGTTTTACTTAGAATTGACAGGTTGACAACAGATTTTCTTCATTGCCAACTATTTACTAAGACTGATCCTGAAGGTCCTTTAACTCACTGAGCTGGAGCACCTTCTATGAACGAGGTTTTGTGCTTGATACTAAGTAACAAAGATGAATAACAATGTATACCAAGGTGCTCAGAGTCAAAGGTGATAGATTAATAAACTAATTATAACGGCAAAATGTAATAAAAGCAGTGATAGCACATAGAGTGCTATAGAAACAGAAGAGGGGCAGGTAAGATTGAACATGTTTATGTATGGGATGTACCTGTGTGTGTCTTTGTGGGTCTGAACAATGTTAAAAGGCAGTATCTTTTCCAAGGCTACATATAGCACTTTGTGTCCAACTATGACTTTGATTAAAAGGTAATGGGAAAGATAGCTTGGACATTACAATTTATCTGTTAGAAAACATTTATTGAGCTCCTACTATGTGTTAAAGAAAAATCATCACCATCACTTAAAAAGTGTATGTGATAGAGGTCATAACTAAATAGCACAGAAAAACGTTACCTCAGTGTTTTTCAGTCCAATAAAACCTTTTTCCATTTACATTCTATACAAAATATGGTTGTGAATTTTTATTTAAACTGACTGTATTTTGGACACTCATTATGGAAGCTGCCACAGGACCTCTGCAGCCATCCTCTGAATATGTATTTATATCACTTAAATATGTGAAAGGGAAATGGGATGCATAAGTTGCATTCTGTAAAATGATCATCCTGTGAAATGATAATTTGCAACTCTGGCTTTTAACATTTTTTTAGAAATCCACAAAGAAGAAAGGGTTTTCCCCTGCTACAAATATTACTGTATTGTTTTCTTAGGCCTCTAAAAATGTTAATTTCCTTTAAAGAACCCACACCATTTTATTCAGCATTTTATCTCACTAATCCTCATGAAAGAAAACATGATACTGAGTTTCACTGCTTGGCAGAAATTCCCAGAAATAATTTATTGGAATACTTCTTTCTAATCTGTGAGTGTGTTTCTAATGCTGAAGTAGGTTGTGCTTCAACCCTGTAATGGATAAATCTACATTAAAAGGCAGCCAACTAGCTCCACCCAAAATTTTTAATTCTGTGCTCTAAAAGGTGACAGATACCTGTTTCACTTCATTTTATTTCCTTCTCTCACTCTCACCATTATATGTGTTAATTTGGGTGGTCCCTTCAGCAAAAAGAAGTCAGTGCCATACAGTAAGAAATAGTGTTTGTGAAAGGCTGACGTACTCTTTAGGTTAGAGAAGAAGGTAGAATGGTATTAGGAGGCTTTGCTAAACCAAAAGAGCTGCAGTCTTGGGAACATCTTAAAATGTGATTATTTGTGATGAAACCATTTTTCTTTCCCTGGCTAACTATAAATATCACCTTTTTAGGGAACTGGTGAGAAATGGGCAAGCGTGACTCGGGCTTTTATGCTGCCATAGAATTATACAACTGGAAGGGATTTTTAAAATTTGATTTCCACTCTTCTCTCCATTCATCCCTTTAAACATTTTAATGTCTTCTAGGTGCCCATCATTAGGACCACAGTCTGTATGCTAAAAGAGCTCACTCAAAATATCCCCTGAAAATATACCTATGTTTTATCTTCAATAACAAGGCAACCAGTTCCATTGTTGAGCAGCTCTGTCTGTTGATATCTTCCTTACATTAAACTGGAACCTGTGTCCTTGTAGCTTCCACCCAGTGGTTCTGCTTCTTTTTTTTTCTGCTTTTAACCCTTCTCCTACATGATTTCAGGTTTCAGGACAACTACCATTTTTCTATTGATTCTCTGAAGCCTTGAGTTAGGACAAAGATATTTGAGACCAGTAGTTAAATTTAAGCTTTGAATTTTATGGATTATAGTTATGTGTCCTCTAGCTAGGAGAATTTTATTTCTTACATCCTCCTTCTGGTCCTGCAACTATATTTTTTTATGATAATTCACCATTTTTTCTTTCCTTCCCAGCCTTCCCTTGCTCCTGAGCCCCCTTTTAATGATCTTTCCATATCTGAGTACCTAGCTAATACCTTCCTCTCCTTTCTCCAGCTGCCTGGGTGGAACAGGGTAGGGACCCATGGACCCAGGCTTCTTGAGAATTGTCCAGTCCTCAGTTGATAATGGAAGAGAGAGGGGAGTGCCACAAGAATAAAAAAACAAACGAAACAACAACAACAAAAAACTTCAAATGTAGTAGATGCTAATTAGTTAATAACTTCAGTTAAGGAAACATCTGTTGAATGCTCACTGTGTGCTAGTCAGATGAATATAAACTGGTAATTTCATATTATGTAATGATAAAATTGAGCAAGCACAAGATACTAGGGCACAAATGTGGGGGTTGAAGGCATAACACTCAAGAATGTTTGCAAGCAAAAGCCATGTCTGCCTTATGCACCTCTGTAGCCCAAACACCTAGTGTAGTACCTGGCACATACCAGCCACAAAATAAATGTTGGTGAGTATTTTTTTAAAAAGAAGAAGGAGGAGGGGGAAGAGGAACGAGTATGAAGAAAGACTAGAGGAATTTATATCCAAATCAAATTATAAAGAATGAGGCACAGTCAGCCAAATGAAGAAATACGGAAATAGTATTTCATTCAAAGGAAACAGCATGATCTGATACAGTATATGCACAGAGATGAGAGCAGTTTGGTGTTCGTGCAAAATAAAGTGGGAAACAAAGATAAAAGATGAGGTGAAGGTGAATAGATCCTAGGTCTTACAGGTCAAGTTGGGAACTTGAACTTTGGGCAGCCATAGGCGGCTTTTCAGTGACAAATGATTTTCTTTCCCCAAATACACATTTTAGAGAAGAGTACTTTGCTGCTGTGCAGAGGCTAGATACAAGGGAAGCAAGAGTGGAGGCAGAGAAATCAGGTATGAATCTATTGTACTAGCACAGTTAAAGGATAATGAGATCCTGAACTAGAACATAACCTGTAAAAATAGAGGATATGGGTTCAGGAAGTATTTTTGGAGGGAAGATCAGTAGGACTGGTGACTGATAGGATCTGTGGGAGGAGAGAAAAGGAAGCGATAAGAATGATACCTAGGTTTTGGTTTAAGTGACAAAAGATTCATTCAGTATTCATTCAATAAGTTCTGATTACATGCCCCTCTATGCCTGGTACTGATCTAAATGTCAGGAATATGGCTGTGAAAAAAGCAAAGTCTTTGCATAAAGGATCTTGTACCTAATAAAGTGAAATTGAACACAGATAATTGCCAAAAATTTGTATTTCAATTTTTAAAACTTGGTGAGACAAGTATTTAGCTTGTCTGCTCAAAGCGGACATACTAATGGTCCTACCATTAGTATGTGGTATTGCACCACAGGCAGACAAGCTAAATAGTAATCATGTTACTTCTGAACATTTCCATCTGAATGCCCACTGCAGATTCACTCTGTACAAAATTGAACTTCCCACATCTCCCCAGAAACCTATTTTCTCACCCATATTAATGATCACTATCAATCCAAGCCAAAAACTGTTCATTCTAATCACTGAGGGACCTGCTATTCTTTGAAACTGTCCCAAATGAAGGGATACCTTGGATTTTTATGACCCTTCCCTTTTGACTATTCAAATAAGTATATTTTTATGTCTTCCTTTAGAATTTCTTGAAGGCCTGAACCTGTTTTTTCTATCTCTGTATCCCTAGCTTTTAACCTGTTGCTTTGATATAAGTAGTTGATGAAAGGAACATCTACTTCAGTTATAAGCTTGCCTTAGTGCCAAGTATATATGAGTCTAAATTTTGTCTCAAACATTTTGGTTCTTTCTCCTCTAGGAAGTTTGCTCTGATTTTTCCCATTCCTCATGCATTAAATGTTCTCCTCTGAACTTTCCTGTCGTAACACTTATCACTAATATTACAATTAACTGTATATATTATATAGTGTTCCTTAAGGGAGTATAGACTGTATCTTTCACACAGGTCCAGGCAGTGTGGCATTTACTAGGGTTTTGTAAATGTTTGTTAAATGATAATGGGAATAAACGAATGCCGATAAACAGCCAAAATAGAATCACGAATTTTTTAAGCTGTTTTTCAAATTCTGAGTAAATAACTTCTCTGGATTCAAAGAGTAATTTTAGGACTGCCATGGCTGAACCAAGAGATTATGTATTCTCATCAGCAAACATTAATGAAAAAAAGATTGTTTATCTCATTTTTTAGAAAAAGCTTTTCCTAACCTGTTAGATGGCTGATAAGAAAATGTGAAGAGATTGGGAGTTCCTTATACATAATTAAGCAGCTCATTCTTGCAGATACTTCAATAATTCATATTTGAAATATACTTTTTTCAACAAAATTGGCTTTTTAGATAACTCCCTTTAAAGATGTTGTTGTAGGATTTTGTTTTCTGGATCTTAAGAGATTTGGGAACTCTACACTTTATGAAGACAAAATGGATAATGGGTTAGTTACATAGGCACAAAATTAAAATCACTATCCTAGTATGATATAAAGTTCTGTTGTTATGGAAAAGGGGCTATTATTTGATTGCAAACTGGATTAGGAGAAAGAGTTTAGATGTGGGGGAGTAAGGTAAAAGGAGTGAGAAAAAAAGATATGTAGAACAATGCTTTTTCTTCTCTGTGTCCTCCAACCCTTCTTAACCTGATGCCTCTTAAAGGGAAGGGTGAGTGTTAGGCAAGACTAAGTGAAGGCTGAGATGATAGCTTAGCTGATAGAGAATGTGACAAGATTCATCATACTGGACCTTTGTTTCTTTCCACTAGCCTGTGAACCTGGCTAAGTATCCTAGAAGAGTATGTAGTGTACCTTTTAGATCCTGCACCTTTACCTCTTTAAGAAACTGAGCCTCAAAGTTCAGGGAACTTCATGCTCCAGATACCTGTGTGCCTGAAACACAGGGAATTCAAGCACAGTAGTCGTCCTAATAGATGTGTTGTTTTGTAGAGGAGGCTCCCTTACTACTTTGAAATGAGAAGGGGTTTTTGAATTTTTAAGCTGTTGAATTGCTGAAATCAGGAGATCTTTGCCCTACAAAGCAAAACACTAAAGTAATATTAGGATCGTAAGTAGAACCAAGGTGTCTGTGAGAAATAGTGGTGCAGTCAGAATAGCAGATAGACTGCTTAGGACAAGGACCATTCATTTTTACTCCTCCAATAAGTATTTGTTCATTATCTTCTCTATTCAAACCACTAGGAAGACTTTCTTTCAAATAAGAGGGAAAATGTTACAATTCTGGGCATTAGTAGCTTGGTTATGCCCAAGGAGGAAATGCTAAGCTGAGTCAGACGGAGTAAATATCTTGGCTTCTTCATTTGGAACCATTAGACTTGCTAGATCAGTAGTTTTAAAATTGTTCCACAGTGTCCTGAGATCCTTCAGAGGTACCCCAACTATCAAAGGGATATGAGAAAGAAAAGGCCAAGCCCAGGAGGAGCATTAGACTCCCCATTGCCCTCTCGCTGCACCAACCAGAGTGGCCTTACTTTTGTCTATTGTATGCACTATAATTTTACATAATATTTTCCTTGGGGCCAGGGGAGAGAGGTAACCCTGGGAAAAGAAGTTTGAAAACCATTGATAAGAAGATCTTTAAAATCCCTTCTAGTTTAAAATCTGTAATTTTTATGACTAGCTAACCTCTAACATCCCTCTAGCCAAGTTTTATGAGTCTTTGATTCTAAGTTTCTCTTAATGCTTTTCTGGCAAATATTTATCTCTAAGTTAGGCTCTTTTGCATAGACCAGAATCAAATAGTTTCCCCATTTTCATAGCTTAAGTACATAGTGCCATATTTTAAAAGATAGAAATTTCATATATTAAATGGTCTTTGTAGACTTCATTTATTGAACATAGTACAGATAGGCATTTAGCCAGGTACCTTGCTGGGACCCCCTTCCCATCCAAGGCATAAATATTTGTCAGTATTCACAGTTTGGATGTTTTAGATCTCAGTATTTTTGAAATTCCATTCTTACCTAGAGATAGCAGCCCAGTTCATATTTTGAATCTGATGTTTTTAATTGTAATACTTTAAATCTCAACTGATGTTGCTGAAAACAAAATAAACGGAGCATGTTTATCAGTGCCCAGCATGTAGTAAGTTCTCAATAAATGTTTATTGAATAGAAGCACATCTCATATTTAATAGCCTGCTCTTTACGAAGAGCTTTTAGATAGTGTATTTCATGTTATCTCCAATAACACTGAAGATAGTGTACCATTTTCCACTAGTGAAAAATTTGAGAACCATTGCAGTAAGGAAATGGCAAGTTTGAAATAGAGATTACTGTGAGCTTTTTAAAAGACTCATATAGCTTGCTTTGTCTTTGACCTGATTGTTGCCATCTCCTCATTTATTGAGCAAATATTTATTGAGCACTTAATTGTGTACTATGTTCTGGGGATAAAACAGACAAAATCCCTGTCTTCATTGAGTTTGTAAGCATCCTCCATTTTCCCTCAGGTTCCAGCCTTTAGTCTAGAGGTATCACAGCAAGTTTAGAAATATATATAAGCCTTAAAATGAAAAATATTAAGCTTTACTCTAGCAAATGGCTTCTTATTTAATAGAACCGTTGTAATACTAATGTCCTATTTTGATTACATAACTTATATTTTGGAATTTGATTTCCTAAAGTCAATATAAAACTAATGAGGACTTTTCTTAAATAGCAAAGCACGGATGTTCATATGGTTAGTGATAGTGATGGAGATGACTTTGAAGATGCTTCCGAATTTGGGGTGGATGATGGAGAAGTATTTGGCATGACCTCATCTGCCCTGAGAAAATCTCCAATGAGTGAGTATTAATAGCTCTTTGGGTCCAGCACTGTAATTCTACTTCCTACTACAGAAACTTATGAAGAATAATGAACTTAAAAATCTCTTAATGACTTTCCAGGTTTGGAGAGAGAAAATATAGCAAGTAGGCACATTATTCATTAGAACCAGATCCTCTTGAGTTTTGGTTTTATTAAGCTCAACAATTCCCAGTGCTTTAGTAAAATTCATTAAAAATGCAAGGGAATGTACAATGTTTCACGTATATAATTAGTTATGATTCTTTCTCTTTACTTTAAACCTAGAGGTTGATAAATAGCTATATTTTCTGTGACTGTACTTGTTTCCCGGCATCTTAGTGGAGATATCAGTTTTAAGAATAGTAATATTATTTTTCCATTCACTGGTACCACCTTTGGCAGGAAAAAAAAGTAAACTAAATGTGCCATCTCCTTCTCTTTAACTTTAGAAGATACATACTGTAGAATCATAAGCAGTATTATATGCAAAATTACTGTAAAATCCTTAAATGGCTCGTTTACTCAGTGAAGTTAGGGAACTCCGTTGGGCAGAAATAGATGTGATATTTACTTAAAATTGACCATCTTCCTTATAAATGAGATTTTTGAAATAACTTGAGATCCTTTTTATATAGTTTATTCACAAGATGTCATTTTAAGAAAACATTGAAATCCTAATTAATGACTGGCACATACTTTAAATGCTTAGCAGGATTGTGTCAGTTGGCTTTCCAAAATTTATGAGCTTGGAATTTTTTCAAGATTCTTTCTTAAGGTTTGATGAAGTCTTCTAATGTATATCAAGTTAAAATGTCTCCTCAAATATATCACAAAAGCTAAGATTTAATTTTATTTCCTCTTTATTGATTAAATATATTTCTTATATGTGGGATTAGATGTTACGTGGTTTGTTTTTTGTGTCTATTTGTTTTGTTTTTTTTGTTTTTGTTTTTTCTTTTGTTTGTTTTTTAGTGCCAGAAAACGCAGAAAATGAAGGAGATGCCTTATTACAATTTACAGCAGAGTTTTCTTCAAGGTAGGGTTAGGACATTAACTATATAAAATTGATGTTCTTCTAATGCTACTGTGATTTTTCTGGAGCAATTTTAATCATAGATTGTCTTTAATTTCTCTGTAAAGTATTCAAAGGATACATTTATCAGTTTATGTAGTCCTGATAGTTTAACACATACTATTCAATGTCAGATAACTAGTAAGCCATTTATGCCACTTCAGAGATGTATTTATCATCTTATCTCTGTATCTTTATTGAAGGAAAATAAAGGTGTCACTAATTAATATATTGACTGTATTCCCAAAAGGACTAGGTTATAGGATACTAATTTTTGGTATATCCTAGAATAAACAAAATATCCTTTAAAATATTATTAAATTAAAAATAAAAATTTTAAATGTAAGTGAATTTTTTCTTTTAATTTTTGTTTTGGAACTAACTATTAACATTTCTTTTAAGAGGCTAATATAAAATGTTTTATATGCATTTGAGATTCTTAAAAGTTGTTTAAGAGGATTTAAGTATTTAACTTTAAATTTTTGTGTAAATGATATTTCTCTTTAGTTCTGTTTTCTAATGTAATATAATTTGGAAACTTTGCAAGATTACAGTTTTTTCCCTCTCTGTTGGACTTCCAGAATAAATGAACTAATAAAATGGAAAGTTAAGGTTACTATAAGGAAAATCTTATGAAAGTGGATAACCAGGAATTGCTACTTATAAATGGCATGGTTTTGTAGCACTTATTAAATCCATTTGCTAGATGTACTTAAAATTCCAGTATTCTAATATTGTCACTATAGGCCAAGAAGAATTCTAAGAACTACTGAAGCTCATTCCCAAGCCTTTAAAGAAATGTTTTAATGTTTGGTCTGTAGTTAAGAGACATTAGTCCCAACATTTACTTAAAAGATGCTGATTAGACTTGTGAAACTTTGAAGTAAATTTGAAATGTATTTATATTAATAGACATAATTTTTCCTATAGATATGGTGACTGCCATCCTGTATTTTTTATTGGCTCATTAGAAGCTGCTTTTCAAGAGGCCTTCTATGTGAAAGCCCGAGATGTAAGTGCAATCTTACCTTTTGTGATTAAAAAATGCATCCCATAGGTTTACCACCAGGCCTCAGGCAATGCTTAATGTTTTCTGTTTTTTTCAGATTGAAGACTTGATTTTGTTTGTGGTTCATCTACCAGCCTAATCATCACCAAGATGCCCATTTCAGAGGGGCAGTAGTACAATAGGGTATTGCTGGCTCTTGTAGATGGCCTTGTCAAGCTCTGAAACAGGAGTTTTTTGTAGGGGGAAAAAAGATTGCCATGCTTAGAAGGGACCAGGCTACATGTGTATGTTCTTTTCAGTTATTGATTGACAGGTTCTTTCTAAATGCCCTGTCTTTCAGTCTTTTCCCAAAATGATTCCATCTAATAGTATATATCTAATAACTGCAATATTTTTATCTTAAAAGTTACTTTAGACAACAAAAATATAGAAATGGCCATTGTGATCTTAAAGTAAAGTAGATTGGCATTTATAACAAGAATTCAGAAGGTACATTTTCAGGAAGAAATTTCTATGCAATCACTCTGTTTATATGTTGACCCAGCAGTGGAGACCTCAGTAATCTGGCTCCTACCTATATGCACAACTTTAGCTCTTTCCATTTCTTGCCTTACACTTAATAAATCTAGCAGTGATGTACCGTTTGTGTTTCCCCATAATCTTACTCTTTGGTCATGCTTCTCTGCTGTAAGGAATGTCTTCATTCTACCCTTTACCTGGTTAACTTCTACTCTTCTTTTGACACTTAATTGTCCCTGACTCTTCCACTGTTGTACAGTTGGATCCACCCCTTAATACTTTGTACCGATACCCTCTGCTCATCTTACTGTTACATTTAACACATTGCTTATCATTATCCATTCTCTGTATATATGCCTTCTCAAGAGATTAGATTTTCTCTTTGGCAGTGACTGTACCATCCCTAGTAAATATTCTATGTATTTAATGAATGAAGGAAAAAAAAGAGTGGGAAGGAAGAAATAGTGTGTAGATAAGAGTAGAGGGTAAGTTATTGGAATTAAAGAGGGCAAGGACTTCTGAGAGTAGAGCGCAAGGATGCCTCTGAAATTTCTAGTCTCCAGTTTATCTTAAACCCTGACCTAAAGAAAATTTCATTTTAAACAAATTTTAAAAATTGACAATAATTAGTAATCAAACTTAGAGCAAGGAATGATGGTTTAATGAAGTGGAATAAGAAACACAGACTGTTCTTTACACTAAGAATAGTGGAATAGCCCATTATAAATGCTGTGGTAGTCTATTTTTTAACTATTAAATTTATATAAAATGGATGTCACTTTTGAAGAAATAAATATTTATAATAATACACATTCATAGTTTCCATAAATATAGGTTTATGGAAAACACTGAAAAGCAAAAAGAAAATATTCTAACACAGATTAACAGTTAACTTTATGATACATGTTCTTTCCATATCTTTAAATATATTTTGATGAATACTTTTATGTATGCTTAATACTATTGAGTCATGTTATAATCCTGCTAAAACAGTTTATTTTCACCTTTTAATATTACATGGTCATTTGCTTAATTATATTTTATAATATTTTAACTTTTTATTAAAATAATTTTTAATACAGAAAAAGTAAAAAGAATAATACAGTAAACACCCAAATCCCCTATCCCTAAATTTAATAACTAATAAATTTTGCCATGTTTGTTTCTTTCATATGCAAGCATCCCAAAATTTTAATGGAGATAGAAGCCTTAATAACTTCAAAAGTTTAACTGCCACACATTTATTAAAGAGCAGCATTTGAAATGTAATTATTTACATTTTTATACTTATTTAGGTTTGTGATTTTGATGAATAAATTTTTTATGATAAATTTTTTTTCCATCTCCTCTCTGAAAATGGCAAACACTGACAGGAATAGAAAATAAGTGTAAAATTTATTATTCAAAATATATAAAAACAAATGTAAAAAAAATTACAGTTTCACATAATTTTTTTTAACTTTGTAGCAGTTAAACTTTTGAAATAAAACTTAAACTGCATGAAAATATTTAGGATACCTTTTTATATTCAATATTTTTTGTTAAATTACATATCTTACACCTAAAGACATCTATATGTGTTTTCCAAAAAAATAATGATATTCTCCTACGTAATCACAATACCATTATCACATGTAACAAAATTAACGGTAATTCCCTAATATCACCTAAATCCAGTGCATATTCATACTTTACCAGCTGTGTCCAAAATGTCTTTTTAACTATTTTTTGAAACCACAGCCTACTCAAGGATCACAAATTACATTTGGTTGTTAGATTTTTTTAAAATATTCATTTATTTATTTTAGAGAGAGCGAAAGAGGGCATGGTGGGTAGGGGCAGAGGGAGAGAGAGAATCTCAAAAGAGACTCCCCTTTGAGTGGGGAGCTTGTCACAGGGCTCGACCTCACAACCCTGAGCTCATGACCTGAGCCTAAATCAAGAGTCGGACACTTAACTGAGCCACCCAAGCACCCTGTGGTTGTTAGATTTCTTAAATCCCTTTAAACAAGCACTCTCTCCTCCTGCCTCTCTTTTTTCCCCCATAACATTTGCTTAGTGAAGAAATCATGCTTTGTTATATTCAGGTCAAAATTTTTTTGTGAGAATGCTTTGTAAATAATACTGAATACTTCATTAAAACAGGACTCTAATGGTTATAGAGTCTCATTGTATGGCCATATTATTATATTTAAACAATCACTTACTGGACCTAAATATGGTTGAAAGTAGTTGAAGTAATCGGAAAATGTTAAGGCCTTTGTGACTTAAACTGTAGCTCCCAAAATAAGCATAGATGTCTTTTAAATCCCACTTAAAAAGCTACCCTAAGATACACTGTGTATACCTTAAACATTTTAACTTTAAATGAAGACACTTGTTTAAATATACAGTATATAATAGACAAAGAAACTTTTGCTAGGTGTCTTATATAATAAACTGGCATTTGATGATCCCCAGAGGAGAATAAACTCTTGCATATTAACTTCTGGATATTTCTAATGAAATAATTGATTGTTTGCTTTTGACTAGGGTCTTGGTATTTTAACAAATGAAAGTCATTGGTTCATGTAATTAAATGTTTTGCTTCATATTAGATTCGTACCAAAATCCTTTGACCTCTTTGGAATGCTAAGTTGTCTGTTATCTTTTTCCCCTTGCCCAAGACTTTTTCTTTCCTCATTTCTCTTTTCCAGGTAGTTACACACACACACACACACACACACACACACATCTCCTTTTAATTAAAGAGTACTGTGTACGCATAGAAATAGTACTGCTACTATAGATTTATATGGTGCTGTATGGTTTATAGAGCATCTTTCCTATATGTATCTTATTTGAACCCCACAACAAACCAGTGAGATAGGGACATATAATATCAATATTCCTATTGTATAGATGAGGAAGCTCAGAAATGCAACAGAACTTAACCAAAGCACATCAGTAGTAAGTACTAGAGGCCAAATAAGAGCTCAGGGTTCTAACACAGGTTAAGTATGATTTACACTCTATCGCTGTATTTCAGTTTTCAGTGGTAACTACTATACTGCAGGATTCAGTGATCAAATGTCATTTCTCCTTTTCAGATTTCACATTTGAAAGTTAAAAGAAATCTTTTTCAATATTATTTTTTAAAACTTGTGAATGAATCATTTTTAAGAAAGCAGTTTGCCGATGTTCACATATTTTAAAGCAAGTGTGACCGATACTGTGGCATTCTGACTAAATTTCTTTCATCTTAAATATCACATGTTTAATTTAAACTGTGGGAGGCACATTAATTTTACCAGGGCAACAGATGAGCCTCAAGCACCAGCATTCTTCACTTGAAGTGAGAAATTGAGTTCCAAGAGTAAATAAAAACAAGATTGAAGGTTTAAATCCTCTGCTAGGCTTTTTGAACTTATATACTCATTAAATGTTTATTGGAGTGGTGGGATTACAAAGGATTTGGGGAGCTTCATCAACTGGTATATAGTTAATCACTAAGTAAAACACTACATTTGATAAAGTGTTTCTCACGATGCCACATTCAATCCTTCTTAATGAAAACTGCTTCAAACTGATTTCATTTGATAGCACTTGGTGGTGAGAGTGCCCATAGTTCTTTCTGCCTTTTTCATGAGGAATTTAAAACACTGTCCAAAGCAGTGCTCCAACTTCAGTAAAACAAGTATTCTAAGGTCTCGTGTTTAAGTATATTGTGACAGAGTTTTGACTTCTGGCAACAGGTCCATCAGTTTTATGACCTCCTCTCATGCCCTTAACTGCTAGAGATGTTCACTCAGTTGAGGGCCAGAAATATTTATCACATGCCTGTTAAGGACCTGGAATATAGAGCTTTCCTGCCTTTGAAATGCTCATAGTCTAATGGGGAAGATAATATCAACAGATTCATATAGTACAGTACACTATAGCAGTGAAGAGGAGAGGTCCTTCATCTGCCTTAGAAAGTTTAAGGAGATTTCTTGAGGAGGTACATCGACCCTGAATCTTATGAGTCATACTTAGCCAAATAACAGAATTCTAAACAGAAAAAAAAGGTCAAAAGCAAAGGCAAGAAGATTAAAATGAGAGAACTACAACCAAAAACTTAAGACCAAGAGTAAAAAATACAAGCTAGAGAGTTGGATTGCAAGGCATGAGGTGGGGAAGATCAGAAGGGGCCAAGGCGCGGAAGGGTCTGGCATTCCCTGTCATTTAAGAGATATGTATTGAATAAAGCTTATATTTTATTTTTAGGTAAGTGAGAGCCAATGGTTAGTCACTGTAATTAAGGTTGCAGAAGCGTTACCACTGGCCACACCATGATTCCCTAGGAGTTTCTTAACCAGGGTTCTTTTTCTCCTTATAGCCTCCCCACCTCTCATTCCTGCTACCTCTGAATTCTGTACAAAACAGAAAGTGCCCTGTAGAGTGATTAGACATTTGTAGTAAATAAAAATCAACAGCAATAAAAATCTCAGTGCCAGGGTTTTATCTCCCATGTGAAGTATTGTTCCTTTCTTAGTTCCATTCCTCCCCTTGGGAGACTGGGCTTTGATTTCAGTAATCTGTTATACCTCCTTAGATCTTGACTTCAGATCCAGTGATGTTTCCAAATATTACACATAAATTAAGGAAACTACTGCTCAATTACTAATTTCCCACTTAGTAACTCTGTGGCCCCCAAACAAGTAATCAGCCTATTTCTAATCTAGGAACTAAAAAACAAAAGGGAGATAATGATATGGTTGTTTTGAGGATTAAATAGGATACTATCCATATATGCACCCAGCACCGTGGCTAATTGCTGTGAAGCAGTTTGGGGCTATTTGAGAAATGTTTGTGAAAAACAAAACTGATTTATTCATGCAATTTGTGAACTAATTCTAAGAACAGTTCCAGAAAGGAATTTTGAGAACCCCTATGAGCATTTACAGCGCTAAAATAAGTGCTTTACTTTAACAGTATTTGTGATCCAGTTTTATTACATTTACTTTTAAAAATCAGCCCATTTTAAAGTAGTGCTCTTTCTATTATATCATGTTAAAAAGAAATCTGAATACCGTCACTGATCAATACTTTTTAAGAAAAAAAATGTTTTACACAAATCTGAAGCCACAAACTGTAGTTGGTGGGTTTCTAGCCCTCCATTAGCCAGAAAAAAAGAGGCAAACAAACTTATTTGTGCTTTAGAGAATATGCCCAGTCTGATCATCTTGTCTTTGTTTTCTTTTCGATTTAAATTCCTTAAAGGCAGACAGTGTCCTTGGAGTAATTTTATATGACAGCTATGACAGCAGCCTGCACATGTGTGAGATAAGAACTATAATGCTAATATACTTTGTTAAGTATGTTCATTCTACAAATAAAATATTTGTTGTAAAAAAAAGAAAAGGAATACAGGTGCATTTAAAGTAGAAAACAAGTTACCACATCTGAAGCCTGAAAATAATCACTATTAAATATTATTTTTACTTTTAAACATGATTTTTTAAAAATCTCCGAGTATGTATATCAGTAAAAAAGTTGACATGTTTTACATAAATAAAACTGTACCAAATATGCTGTTCTATAATTAGATGTTTCCATTAAACAGTATATTGTTAGCACCATATTTAGAATTTGCCTCAAATTCTCCTACTGGGTTATCAGAACTACCTAATTAAAATTGTAAAAAACTTTACTGTCCATATTTAAATTATTTTTTAGTTTAAAAATTTAGTAAATTAGTTTTAAGATATGCTGCTTTGTAAAACATTCTTCTCAATTTACTGCTACTCACCATCTTTTTAAAAACAATTTAACCATATTTGAAAAGCATTATAGGTAAAATTTATTAAAATATTAGAAGCAAGGCTGATTTCCATTTATGGGCTTTATCCATATTTGTATCATTTCTCCCAAAGGGCCCTTCCTGGCCCTAGAAAGTATTTGTTATTCATATTACTTATTTTAAAAGGATTAAAAGCTAAGTTTGATCTCTATAGTATTTCAGTTGTAAATTCAAGAAATCTGTTTCATATCTAATCTTAAACATTAAAAATAAGAGGTATGGTAGAAAGCATACTAATCAAAATTCTTATATTTGGGTTCTGGTTTTTCATTTACTATCTATGTCCTATTAACCAGATTACTCTTCTCTGATCATCAATTTCTGCATTTAAAAATTTGTATTGTAATACTTCACAAGATTGTTTAACAGAAAATTAACATATTTAAAACATCTTTGAAATGTATGTGAAACATCTTTAAGATTGTTTGCTTATAAGTAGGTGGACATCGAATAAATCAAGCAAATTTGGATTGGAAACTAGGCCCTGATAACTGACTCAGCCATGTAAGCAAGCCTCCATTCTCCTTTCTCTGAAATGGGCTAAAATACCTTGACAATTAACCCACCTTGGAAAATAAGCCCTTACATTAACAGTAACCAAGTTATTTAGATATACATGTTAGAGAAGATAAATAGGCCTGTTTAATTGGTATATATGGTACTTGTAAGGGAACAGTAAAGGATAGGGCTAAAATAAAGAAGTAGACTGGGTCTATTTTTCATTGTGGAAATCCCTGAAGACCAGCTACAGACTTTTGTTGTTGTTAGGCAGTGGTTAGCTTTGGAAAGTTTTTGAAGAGGGTGACACTGCCAGAGCTGTATCGTAGACATAAGTAATGTGGTAGTAGTTTGTAGGGTGGATTGGAGGGAAGAAATTGGTGGCATGAGACTGAGCAACTGTATACGTTTGTATCTTGTGTAGTTGTGGAATGTCAGGCATTGGTTAGAAGATCATAGTACAGTGATAGCACAATGTAGTTCGCAAACTTTCTGGCTCCTAAATTTTACAGCCTATTAGCTTTTGTGTACCTTTTTATACCTATGTATCTTCTAGTATCCTGACTCTCCGATATCCTCCTCGAAGTGCCTAACAAAACTGAAGAGAATAATACTGCTTCTGACATAGACCTAGGCTAATGTGTTCTGGCCTTTCTTTACTTTGTGAAGCATTTCAATAGAATGTGTTGATTTTATATTTGCGTTGTCATTTACAGTCTTTTATAAGGAACCTATATTAAGAAAATCAGTATTTCTGATGTTTGGTGCATAGTACCTTTATTAAAAATACTGGAAACTTAAATTTCTCTAGCATATATAATTATGAAGAACTCCATAAATCAGTAAGAAGACAGCAACCCGTTACGGGTAAGCAATATAAGCAAGTACTTCACAGAAAATATGAAAAGATGTTCTTATTTTCCATAATACAAAAAATACAGATTAAAACTACACTAATATATCATTTTCACAAATCATAGTAGCAAAATTTTTTTCTGCATATATACCTAAGCATATGAGAAATAAGATAAATACAAGGATAATTATTATGTAATTTAAAATAGCAAAAAATTGGAAATACTTTAAATGTCATTCATACAATGGGATACTATGTGATCGTTAAAAAGAATGAAGCCACTTCATATATATTGATGTGGAATGATGTTCAAGATAGTTTGCGAAGTGAAAAAAGTGAGATGCATAACAGCGTGTATAGTACATCTCCTTTTGTGTTGTAAAAACTGTGTACATAGATTATAAAAAATACAAAATACATCGACCAACCACCTGCTATGACTTCAGCCATCCTGGGTCTCAGATATATGTAATATGGCACGCATGGCATTTCAGATAGATGTACACTTCACTATTGCACTATTACAAACCCCACTAGGCTATCCTGCATGGGTTAAATGGACTGGACCACATGTTAACAGTGAAGGCTCTCCCTGATCTTTGCATGAAGGCTAGACTAGCAACCTCCATGTCTTCTTTTGCCTTCATGCCTACTTGGCCTTTCAAAAACAGTGTCCCCCTCCTCTCTTCTCACTAACCAGTTGTATAAGATGGAGCTTTCTGAATAGCCAGTTAGGTCATTTACGTTAGGCTAGTGTTAATTACAGTCCCTTCAAAGTGTAATTCAGGGTCCTTTGGAGGCTGTGAGAGTCTTCCTGATGGACCATGAACTAATCCATAAATGCATATCTTTTCTTTAGATCTTCTGGGTTAATAGTACAGTTCCATGGACTATCATTTTTATGTATGACTAAGGATTTCTTATAGTTAGTCTGTTGTTAAGAGTTAAGATTGGGTTTGGTTTCTTGTAACAGAAAAATAAAAATTAATAGTGGCTCAAACAAAATAGAAGTTAATTTCTCTATTCCTTTCAAGAAGTCCAGAGGTAGTCTGTCCAGGCCTGGTATGGTATATCACAGAGTCAGAAACTCAGATTCCTCCAATCATGTTGCTCCACTGTGCGGTACAGTTCAGGTTATGTCATGATTCTGGATGACTACAGGAGATTGAACCAGCACTTCTGCTTACATTAACCAGAACTTGGTTACATAGCCACCTTTGTTTAAATGGAGGCTGAGAAATGGATTCTTTATTTCAGTCAGCCATTAATTCAACTTAAAAAAATACATAAGAGATTTCCTTACTAAGGAAGATGTGGAAAATATTTAGGGACTACAGTCTCCACCATTCCTATTAAATGAATAGTTAAGAGTTACTACAATTCTGTATGCTTAAACTTAGCTTATTTTTATAATTCACAATGTTCTACTTTGAAATCTGCCAGACAGTACTTGATAGTAATAAAAAGTTACTGAACATGTACACCCACAAATCATTAGAATTCCTTTGATTTTTCAGCAAGAATGCATTATTTTCTATATATATTTTTTAAGATTTATTTATTTGAGAGAAAGAGAGAGAGAGTACATGAGAGGGGGGAGGATTAGAGGGAGAAGCAGGCTCCTCACTGAGCAGGGAGCCCAATGCAGGCCTCGATCCAGGGACTCCAGGATCATGACCTAAGCCGAAGGCAGTCGCTTAACGAACTGAGCCAACCAGGCGCCCCTATCGATATATTTTAAATTAAAAATTACTGTTAATAATCTCCAATTCTTTATTGCTGTGGTTCCCCCACCCCTAGAGTATAGAAATAATGAGATAGGTAGGCTGTGGGTCCTTTTTCTCTTCCTCAGTAGCCTAAAAGTGGGAGAAGCAAGTGTTTGTGTACCGTTGCCTTTCTTCCACATTCATGTTGTTCTGCCTGTTTAACAGACCACTGGTTAACTAGGGATAGAATTATTCCTCTCAGAAGAGAAAATAAAAAAAATCCTGCCTGCACTTTTATGAGGCTGCTCTTCCAGTCCTTGGTACTGCTTCTAGGTGTTCACCTGGAAAACCAATGGGATGAATCTTTTTTTTTTATTTTTTATTGTTATGTTAATCACCATACATTACATCATTAGTTTTTGATGTAGTGTTCCATGATTCATTGTTTGTGCATAACACCTAGTGCTCCACGTAGAATGTGCCCTATTTAATACCCATCACCAGGCTAAACCATTCCCCCACCCCCCCTCCCCTCTAGAACCCTCAGTTTGTTTTTCAGAGTCCATCGTCTCTCATGGTTCGTCTCCCCCTCTGACTTACTCCCCTTCATTCTTCCCCTCCTGCTATCTTCTTCTTTTTCTTTTTTCTTAACATATCTTGCATTATTTGTTTCAGAAGTACAGATCTGTGATTCAACAGTCTTGCACAATTCACAGCGCTCACCATAGCACATACCCTCCCCAATGCCTATCACCCAGCCACCCCATCCCTCCCACCCCCCACCACTCCAGCAACCCTCAGTTTGTTTCCTGAGATTAAGAATTCCTCATATCAGTGAGGTCATATGATACATGTCTTTTCTGATTGACTTATTTCACTCAGCATAACACCCTCCAGTTCCATCCACGTCGTTGCAAATGGCAAGATCTCATTCCTTTTGATGGCTGCATAATATTCCATTGTGTATATATACCACATCTTCTTTATCCATTCATCTGTCGATGGACATCTTGGCTCTTTCCACAGTTTGGCTATTATGGACATTCCTGCTATAAACATTGGGGTGCACATACCCCTTCGGATCCCTACATTTGTATCTTTGGGGTAAATACCTAGTAGTGCAATTGCTGGATCATATGGTAGCTCTATTTTCAACTGTTTGAGGAACCTCCATACTGTTTTCCAGAGTGGTTGCACCAACTTGCATTCCCACCAGTGGTGTAGGAGGGTTCCCCTTTCTCCGCATCCCCGCCAACATCTGTCGTTTCCTGACTTGTTCATTTTAGCCATTCTGACTGGTGTGAGGTGGTATCTCATTGAGGTTTTGATTTGGATTTCCCTGATGCTGAGCGATGTTGAGCACTTTTTCATGTGCCTGTTGGCCATTTGGATGTCTTCTTTGGAAAAACGTCTGTTCCTGTCTTCTGCCCATTTCTTTTTTTTTTTTTAATTTTTTATTGTTATGTTAATCACCATATATTACATAATTTGTTTTGGTGTACTGTTCCATGATTCATTGTTTGTTCATAACACCCAGTGCTCCATGCAGAATGTGCCCTCCTCAATACCCATCACCAGGTTAACCCATCCCCCCACCCTCCTCCCCTCCAGAAACCTCAGTTTGTTTTTCAGAGTCCATCATCTCTCCTGGTTCGTCTCCCCCTCTGACTTAGTCCCCTTCATTCTTCCTCTCCTGCTATCTTCTTCTTTTTCTTTTTTCTTAAAATATGTTGCGTTATTTCAGAAGTACAGATCTGTGATTCAACAGTCTTACACAATTCACAGCGCTCACCGTAGCACATATCTTCCCCAATGTCCATCACCCAGCCACCCCATCCCTCCCACCCCCGACCACTCCAGCAACCCTCAGTTTGTTCCTGAGATTAAGAATTCCTCATATCAGTGAGGTCATATGATATATGTCTTTCTCTGATTGACTTATTTCACTCAGCATAACACCCTCCAGTTCCATCCACGTTGTTGCAAATCTGCCCATTTCTTGATTGGATTATTTGTTCTTTGGGTGTTGAGTTTGATAAGTTCTTTATAGATTTTGGATGCTAGCCCTTTATCTGATATGTCATTTGCAAATATTTTCTCCCATTCTGTCGGTTGTCTTTTGGTTTTGTGGACTGTTTCTTTTGCTGTGCAAAAGCTTTTTATCTTGATGAAATCCCAATAGTTCATTTTTGCCCTTGCTTCCCTTGCCTTTGGCGATGTTTCTAGGAAGAAGTTGCTGCGGCTGAGGTCAAAGTGGTTGCTACCTGTGTTCTCCTTTAGGATTTTGATGGACTCCTGTCTCACGTTTAGGTCTTTCAACCATTTGGAGTCTATTTTTGTGTGTGCTGTAAGGAAATGGTCCAGTTTCATTCTTCTGCATGTAGCTGTCCAATTCTCCCAACACCATTTATTGAAGAGACTGTCTTTTTTCCATTGGACATTCTTTCCTGCTTTGTCAAAGATGAGTTGACCATAGAATTGAGGGTCCATTTCTGGGCTCTCGATTCTGTTCCATTGATCTATGTGTCTGTTTTTGTGCCAGTACCATACTGTCTTGATGATGACAGCTTTGTAATAGAGCTGGAAGTCCAGAATTGTGATGCCGCCAGCTTTGCTTTTCTTTTTCAATATTCCTCTGGCTATTTAGGGTCTTTTCTGGTTCCATACAAATTTTAGGATTATTTGTTCCATTTCTTTGAAAAAAGGGGATGGTATTTTGATGGGGATTGCCTTGAATGTGTAGATTGCTCTAGGTAGCACTGACATCTTCACAATGTTTGTTCTTCCAATCCATGAGCATGGAACGTTTTTCCATTTCTTTGTGTCTTCTTCCATTTCTTTCATGAGTATTTTATAGTTTTCTGAGTACAGATCCTTTGCCTCTTTGGTTAAATTTATTCCTAGGTATCTTATGGTTTTGGGTGCAATTGTAAATGGGATCAACTCCTTGATTTGTCTCTCTTCTGTCTTGTTGTTGGTGTATAGGAATGCCACTGATTTCTGTGCATGGATTTTATATCCTGCTACTTTACTGAATTCCTGTATGAGTTCTATCAGTTTTGGGGTGGAGTCTTTTGGGTTTTCCACATACAGTATCATATCATCTGCAAAGAGTGAGAGTTTGACTTCCTCTTTGCCAATTTGGATGCCTTTGATTTCTTTTTGTTGTCTGATTGCTGTGACTAGGACTTCTAATACTTGGGATGAAATCTTTGATCTGGCCCAGTACTGCCTACTTTCTTGCCTCCATAATCCTACTCTTCCGGCCTTCCCAAAGAGCTTGCCTGCCTCTCTACAGTTTGCTGTAATAGCCTATCACTTGAACTTCTAATTTCCTTATTTGTAAAAACTTTAGTCATATGTTGGTTTTCCTCAAAAATATTTTACGACCTGAGTATTACAGTCTGAACAATGAAAACTGATAAAACTCTGTACCCAGTGAGCATTTGTCAGCTTGTTTTATGAAGAGAGTTTGGTTTTACTTTAGGCTTTTTTTTTTTGTTTGTGTAACCTTTGACTTTCATATGAGAATTCAACCTACATGAGGCTCAAATACATTTGTGTCCTTAAGAATTCAGAGTTCTATCCCAACATCCCCTTCAGGAAGTGAGAAGAAAAAGACACCTTTGCATCTTGGCGTCACCTCACCTTCAATATCTGGCTGTTTCCTTTTGGAATCTCTCCATTTGGTTGCTGCCTATTGGTCCCTGAACTCAGCTTTGGGAGCCAAAAATGCAGAGTGTCAATGATTCTTTCCACAAATCAATCTGCACTTATTCTTCACTTTTTAAAAGTTACTAGCTTGGAGTTCTTTGAACATATCAGGCTACTGACATTACTGGGCCTTACCAAACTTCACTCTTTTTCTTTTTCTCATTCTTCTTTTCTTCGTTATCACCTAAATTTAAAATTTAGCTTAAATCAAAGATGTCAGTTAATATATCCTGTTTTTAAAATTTAGCTCAAGTATTCCCTTCATAAGGAAACAGCCAGGGTGCCTGGGTGTTTCAGTTGGCTAAGCATCTCCCTTCAGGGTCCTGGGATCAAGTCCCGCATTGGGCTCCTTGCTCAGCAGGGAATCTGCTTCTCCCTCTCCCTCTGCCCCTACCCCGGCTCGTGCTCTGTCTTGCACTCTCGCTCTCTCAAATAAATAAATAAAATCTTTTTTTAAAAAAAGAAGCAGCCAATCAGTGTTCATGCTTAGACCCTAGGACTGCCTCTCTTACAGCACTCACATTACCACTCCCTAGACAGAGTGTTGAACTTCTGACCTCCAGAGCTATATGGCACCCAAAGCATAAAAAAGTGAAGTAGTTTCCTAAAGTCACATAGCCAGGAGGTGGCAAAGCAGGAATTTGAACCAGATGTTGTGGCTTCATGGTGCCCTCCCTCTAATCTCACCTTGTAGTTATGTTGAGTCATGGTTTCATGCTGTGCTGGGCCTATGAACATTCATAAATAGGAATAGGATTATAGAAGTGAACAGTGTACTGGAATGATCCTAATTGGAGCCAGGATTTAAAACAATAAATAAGACAGCTACAAGGGGCATTTTGAGGTGGTTGGGGAAATTTGTGGACTTTATGTTAGATGATATTGTAACAAGATTATATGTCTAAGGTATGATAAAAATATTATGGTTATATAAGGGAATGTCCTTGTTTCTTAGGAGACAGACACTGAAGTATTTAATTTAAGGTGGAGCTGTCAAGATGTGTGCAACTTTAAGTGTTTCAGGGAAGGAGGCATACAATGAATGATAGAACAAATATGGCAAAATGTTAATAATTGATAAATCTAGGGTAAAGGATGAGTGAGTGTTTATTGTTGTATCAGTGTATCAGGTCTTTGTATCAATAAACCATTCCCAACTTAAAACCAAAAAAAAAAAAAAAAAAGTGATGTGCTTCTGATGATTATGGTGATGATAATCATGATAGAAAAGAAGGAAACAGAGAAAGGTCCCAATTTATATAAAGGAAATTATTTTGTTTTTAATATATTTTAATTCTTACACTGGAAAATTTATGAACTACCATTTATAGAAATTATTTATCCTATCAACCTCAAAGTTTTTGAAAACATGGACTATAGGTATTCTGGTACTCAAAAAGAAACTAGAAAATTTCCTTTTCAGTCCATCAGCAAATATTTTCTGAGTGTGTGCTCTGTGCCTGGCTTATTTTGAGACATAGCCAGCTCATTTCTTCCAGCTCTAATGTTCTATGGTTCTGTAATGCTAAGTATCTAAATACAATAGCTACTGTAGCTCAAGGCCAAATCACATTGGTTGCTGTCAGCTTGGCATTTCCTAAGCATCAACTTAGTACCTTAGCTCTTGGATTTGAATGTGATGATTAGTGAGGCCTTGAAGGCAGGGACTCAATTTAGCATCCCAAACATTATTGCTAGTAAGAGAAATGAAGGCGCTTCATAATCTTTAATAAATTTTCAGGGCTATCATTTCTCTTGAAATTGCTTTCAAATCCTTTATTTTGCATGGATAGTTCTGGAATTTTCATCCTAACAACTACATTTCATTCAGCACTTGCTATGGGCCAGGTGTTGTAAAGGAGGTTCTTTACCTGCTTTATCTATAATTCTTGGAACAAATACCTATCTTGCCCCATGGTCACACAGCTGGTAAGTGCAAAACTGGATTTAGCAGAGAGCTTTTTTTTACCTTTACACTATGTTACCAAAACCTAGATCACAAAGAGGGAGTCTGCGGAGTGTAGCTGGGCTGCTTGCCTTTGTTTACCAGACTTATACCCTCTCTGCCAAATTAGAAAGACAAATAAAATGTTTTTTTTAAGTGTCCCATTCTTATCACTTATCATATGGTACTGCCGTTTAATTTTTGCTTCCCCATACACCAACCCCCCAACTCTTTGAGGACTAGGAAACTTTGTTTTATTCATCTTTATGTTCGCAATGCTTAACACATCGGTGCTCCGTAAATGTTATTGAACTAAATTATTAATGGGCTAACGGGAAAAATGGTTATAGTAATGGAAAACAAAACATTTTCTTATGCTTTTCCTATGTACTGGATGCCCTTTCTTCACAAAAACAGTTTTCTGATATGCTGAACCCAGTTCTCACTGTTCGGGCCTCTGTTTAATTGAGCTCAATAAAATAATCAGAAATCTGAGTCTGGGGCTCATTTAGCTGTGCCTATAATCAGAGATTTATGTAGCCCAAATTTAGTAGCATTTGCATATTATTAAGAGTTTTATATTTTGCTTATTACTACTGTCAAAATAGTGGAAGAAAAATTTTTGTTGAAAGCTTTTTATGTTAGAGAGAAAAGATCATGTTAAGATTATTCAGTTTCCCTTTTCAAAGCTACTATGGGAGTCCCCCCAGCCTGAAGATTCTCTTCTGATTACTCTCTTTATCATTTCCTTTCTCACAGTTTAGAGCTTAAAGTGAGAATTTTTTTTAAGTGTGTTTTCCTGGCATCTCATGTTTAACAGTGTCAGGGGTTTGTGTCCCTGGAACGAAAACTGTTTCTCCAGAGCCTTTTTTCTCTCAGCTTCCAGTGAAAAGAGGGGCGAGGCGAGCCAGTCGCTTACCACAAAGCAATGCCACCACAAAGGAAAGATTAAGGGTTTAGAGAGAGGTCAATGTGGGTTTTTCTCTAACTAAACACTTTCCTAAAGTTTCCTTGTGGAAAAATAATGAAGTCATCTCAGAGTTTTTAAAGAATTTTTATTTCTTTTTCACCGTCTGCATTCGCTTGTCTTCTCAGCATGGATGTTTAATCTTCCTAGGCTTTGTGAATTGGCCCAAATGAATAAGTAGTGAGCTGTCTCTCTAGGAGCTAGAGGCTTATTCTAAGGGCCTAATCACTGAGTAAACACATCTTTGCCCTCCCTCTCACAACTGCGATATAATAGTTGAGATTCTAGCACAGTAACCTGGATATTGCAGGGACCAATGCTTTGAAATGCAGAATGGTTGATCCTCCAAAACAGACAGTGCCTGATCTTCGCCTGCCTCTTTCTTCTTTTTTAAATTAAATATTGCCAAAGAGATGCTGTTTTATTGCTTGATATTGTGCATTAGTGCCCTGGATTTCCAAGTTTAGTTTCAGTCAACACTGTTGGCTGCACTTATAGGGAACTCTGCATGTTGGGTTTCTTAGTAGCCTCTTCAGCACATGTGTGTTTGGTTTGGAAGAGCATTTAAATTAAATCAGTGAGATAGCAATGTAAATCGCTAATCTCTTTCCCAAAGTCTAAATGTTCCATTGCAGTGTTCTTGAGAGAAATGGGCGTTTTAAAGATTTAGCCATTGCCATTGTTTGGTTAGAAATATGCTGATTTAAAAGTGGACAGCTCTCTTGTTCCCATTGTCTCATTAAATGTAGTTGCTGAGATACGATCGCAGAATTAGAGGTTGACATCTCTCTGTCTTTTCAGCTAGAGAGCTCCTAAGAAGAGGAGCTCCGAATTTGTTAGTGCTGCCAGGTTCACGTTCCTTTCCCTAAAGCAGCAGATTTCTAGATTCTTTTACTGAAAGTGGTTTGCATGCTGCTGCCATTTGGTATCTTTTTTGCCGGGGGGTTGATAATCAACATTCAAGTTTCTTTCATCAAACATGCCGAGACCTATGCTAGCTTTAGGGATGCAAAGAAGACTGAAAGAGACCCAACCCTCACCCTTGAGAGACTTTGTCTAGAGGGGAAACTGATAAACAGTGATGATACTAATTGGGAAGAGATAGAGGCCCAGAAAAGGAAGCTCTTAACTCTGCCAGAGGGAATCGGGGAAGGTTTCAGAGGCATTTGCTTTGAGACTTAAAGAATGAGTAGGAATTTACCAGATAAGTATCTCTTCAACTATGTATCTGATTACAAACTTCTAGAAGCCAGCTACTGTTACCTTCAGACATCAATATGGATGAAAGAAACCCTGAGTCTGTCTTGCTCACCATTTTATTACCATTGCTTCCTCCTCGGCTCGACACAGTATTTCAACAAATGCTTGTTGAATGAATGATTAAATGAATTGACACATGGAAACAGCTACTGTTGTAGTAACTGAGCTACTTATATTCAGGAATCCTGTCCTTATTCCCATTACCTGTTGTCTCTGAGGCCCCAGAAGCACTAATGTATGAGCAGTGGCCAGTCTGGCATCTTCATATTCTATGAGCAGTTCAAGCCTTAACTACAGTATGGTTGATTTTCCTACTACTGCTGTAGTATCAGAGCATAGAGTACTAGGCGTAGCGTCAGGAATCCGGGTTCCAATCCCAGATGTACTACTTACTTACTAGTTGTGGTAGAATTTATGACAAGTCTGCTTTCTAAACCTCAGTTTCCTTGTATGCTGATAAAATTAAGAATACTACTTTACAGGCTTTTTCTGGGGAGATAAGTAGATAATGGGTGCGTAACAGTGCCTCCCATTTGTAGTAGAAGATTTGGGGATCTTAATCTACCTGTATACCTTAGTACAGAATTTACCTTGGAAGAAAATATTTTAATGATTACTTTTTTATTATTATTATAATTTGGATTATTTATCAGGATAATTCCAAGCATCAAACTTCAATATCCTTTCATCAACATGAGCCTTATATTTTTCTGTAAGTGTCCTACTTTTTTTGGAATCCCACACAGTGAGTTTTTCTTTATTATCATCACATCCTTATTTAATATGAAGAGAAAGACCCTAAGCTTCCTTAAAATTTTCCTTTCCAGAATTTCACAAATTGGTTTGTATATTGTCTTTACCATAAAATTTATCTTTCCGTTTCCTGGCAACTGACTTGTTAAACTCTATAAGGTGGCACCAAGAAGTTTGTCAATAACAATGTAGACTCTTTAATCATCCTTGTCACTGTTATTGTTAAAGTTGACATGTTGCAAATTGTGTTGCTCAATTTCAGTTTTTAGTTTCAATTATTTTATTGACTATCCAACTATGACAGGACACTTTTAAGAGAACAAATGCCATTTCTTGAAAGCAAGTTTTATCAAGCAAAGAGGAAGGAATAATTCTCCCTATGAGAAACCAGAGGGAAATTTTCTGGAACATAGACTAGAAAGAATTCATGTGAGGCGAACTATTTTCTACTATCCTTCCATTGACAATTAGATGTTACATGCTCTTACATAAGGACTTTAATATGAGAACACATTAAGGGCTTTGAAAGTACCTGTGGAAGTAAAACACAACTTCCTTTCAGACCTTTTCCTTTCAATTAGAAGAGACTTTCCAGTGTTCAGATTAAAAACAAAAAATACTAAGAGATTTTGGCAACCAATCTTAATCAGTATTTTTTCTGTGTACAAAGTTGAGATAGTTCAAAATTAATTTTCCCTTTGTAAAGTATGTTTAATATGAAGAATTGTAAACCCATTTTATTTAAAGAAAATGCAGTTCCGTTGCATATTCTGCTTGAGTTAGGCTTGCACATGTTAATAAGAATCTGTGACAGTGGTCTGTAAAACAGAATATAATCATCCTACCCTCTTTAGGGTTTAAGGAAGCAAAATTTATTCATATTAGTAAATGCTATAAGAAGTCCAAGTGTCAGGTACTCTTTTAAGGGGAGTAGCATTTAATTTTTGTCTTTGCTGTTTATATCGACAAATTATGCTTTTCCAAAATTCAAGAAATCTCACATTAATGGATATTTTAATTCATCAGTCTTTTTTCCTCTTTTCAGAGAAAGCTTCTTGCTATCTACCTCCACCATGATGAAAGTGTATTAACCAATGTGTTCTGCTCACAAATGCTTTGTGCTGAATCTATTGTCTCTTATCTGAGTCAAAATTTTATAACCTGGGCTTGGGATCTGACAAAGGACGCCAACAGAGCAAGGTAATACTGTTGTTCACAAGTTATAAGTTGGGCTTCTATTTTTTTAAAAAAGTTATCATTGTATTTGGTTTCTTATCATCTCATAAACATTTTCATCCTCAGCATTAAATTCTCTGCCATTACATTTAATTATATAAAAGCTATTTGTTGTAGCTAACCTGCAGTTATTTACAATGGGAAAATATACCTCAATTTATAAACGATTTCTAAATCCAAGAATAACCCAAAAAACAAAACCAAAATACATTGTTTTCATCTTTTTGGAGTAAAACTGGTACAGTACATATCTATATACTGTATATTCCAATGTTGTCTTCTGTTGTTTAATATTTAGAGAAAATATGTTTTTAATAATGTTTAGAAAAGGCAAGGGAAGTCTAACATATAATCTTAGTAGTAAGTTTATTTTTTAGTAATTCCGGTGAAGAAGGCAGTACATTCTGGCTAGTCCATGGAGTTGGTAATAGCTTAACTCTAGCATATACTAATTGATGTAATTGCTTTATTGCACACATTCTTTTGCACACATCCATATTCTCAGTAGGAAAAAAAAAAGTCCTTTTCCTTGCTGTCAGGATAAATTTACTTAATTTGTTAATCATAATACCTATAAATGATGAATAATTCTTCATATTTTGCCTATTTGAGTTTCCCATCTGAAATACATTTCATCATGTTTAATTACACATGTGGCCATAACATCCAGTGATGTTACTCTGGGTGTGTTAACACAATAATAATCACAGGCTGCTGGTTTATGAGCAGGGAGATTAAATTAATTCATTTCAAGGCAAGCCTATTGTAGTTACCTAATTTAAATGTTTAAAGAACAATTAGAAATCATCTGATTTTTTTTTTATTATTTTATAGCTCGCTGAATCTTTGCTCATCATTTAGACTTTGTTTTATGTAGTCTAAACCTGAAAAGAAAGATGATTCTTCCCTTAAATGTGAAGCAAAAGAATGTTGAAGCAATTTCTTCATCTAATACTTCATTTCTTTAAGCAAATGGTTAGGAAATTTCACAGGATGACTTCGTTCTGCATTGGAAATGTTCCCTGTTATACATAAATAAAGAACCTTTAGCACCTGTATTTGTTTAAATTAAATCAGGTTATTATTCACACTCAGTTAAAGGTGATGAAAAGCAGTGCGAAAAACAGATAAAAATGCAGCATCGAAGGTCTTTCATGAAGCAAAATACATAGACTGGAGACTTGGCTAAATCTTTGACCATTCACTGGCAGTAAGGAATCTCCTCCTTTCCTTTTATCCACAACTTGATGGAGAAGGAAACACTATTTCTAAACCATCTGTAGTGGCTAAGTTCAGCAGGCTACCTGCTGTTATTTTGTTCTATCCTCCATTTAATTCCTTAGTTCCTTTTATTTTACAATGACAAAAAATTGCAGTGTAGTTTCTTTTGAAAAACAGTGTTTGAGGGTTTTTTTTTTTATGACTGGCAATCAACAGCCATGTAATTGCTTTGTTATGTTTTACTAAAGAAGTCTGTTAAGTAGCACAACTTTGATACACTAGTAATAAGAGTTTGCAGGTTACAGAGACACCTGTGGTGACCAAAGCGACAGAAGCTGCTTATTAGAAAGAGCCAGTACAGCTGTGTCCTATTAACTCCTTATGACACTTTTTTTAAAACACAAAATAAAGGCCTTGTTTAAGGCTTTAGAGCTATTTCTCAATGAATTGCAGGACCAACTAAGAGGTATGATAGGTTATTTCAATCTACATTTTTAAAAAATATGGTATCTCATTATTACTATTATTATTACATTCATAAAAAAGAAGTGATATTAAAGACTAAAAATAGAAAGATGTAGAAATTTGTTTTAACAAATATTTATAGGAACAATAAACAGGGCCAATGGGAAGAAAGAGAATGTTAAAATTTCTAGAATTTAGGATACTTGGCAATCCTTACTCAAAATCAAATTCTATCCATATTACAAATTAAAAAGTATTTTAATTTAAGGTATTGCATTTCTCTCTATAAAGCAAAAGAATTATGTAGATGCTTTTCATGTACAGCTCATTATTATTGTTAAAGCAAATGGAAAAGTATACATTTTACACACACAGGATAAAAATTCATTGAAACGGCATATTCCTAAAAGAGAGTAAAAGTGGATTTCTTTTTGCTATATTAAACTGTAAGAAAATTTTAATTAATTAGTCTGATTTATTGTCCCAAAAAAGGATTAGCTTAGCACCAGTTTTCTGACCACCCATCATAGATTCATCTAAATATAATTGTCTAATTGAGTTTCTGTCTTTGTGATCTTACTTAGATTTTTTTAGCACCACATTTTATCCACAGGTGTTTGTCATAAAAATTTATTGCATTGTCCATTTGATACTATTAACACTGAGTAGCAAAACCTCAAACTTTCACCCTCAATTCAGTAGAAGACTGCTGCACTAATATTTATTGGTCAGTGAGCTACATTTCAAAAGTTGCTGTGCCATCATTTGCATATTACCAGAGTTAAAATGTGACAGATTAATATGTGAAAATATAGAAGAGATTTCTAGGCATCACAAACTAGATTGTTGCTCTGAGTTTCCTTTTAACTGTGATTTTCTTACGACAAATGTACAAGTTTGGAAGTAAATTCCTTGTGGATGGCTTGTCTCATCCCATATCCGGCTCTTCTAGTTCAAACTGAGGAACACATTTTTAAAATCCTGAGCTTGCCTGTAAGCTGGTTAGTCTGGATGACTCCTTAGTGATTTTTCTGGGACCACACCCTGACATGATAGGTAGGGACATTTGTGCCCAAGGTGGGTAGGGTCTTGCCAAGCATATTTACTTTTCCTTAAGAAATACTCTGCCAGGGGCACCTGGGTGGCTCAGTCGTTAGGCGTCTGCCTTCAGCTCGAGTCGTGATCCCAGGGTCCTGGGATCGAGCCCCGCATCAGGCTCCCTGCCCCCTGCTTGTGTTCCCTCTCTCACTGTGTCTCTCTCTGTCAAATAAGTAAATAAAATCTTTAAAAAGAAATAAAGAAAAATACTCTGCCAAACCTACAGAAACATTAGTCCTCCTCAGTTTATTGTGAATCTCTCATGTGTAGAAGATAAGTGAAGAGTTTTGAACTAAGTGAATGCTTTGGTAAAGTTACCAGAATGTGAGTGCCAATTGTGGTTAGAAGTTAAATTTCCTGATTTCGCTAACAAACTAGAATAAAAAAGAAATAGATATCTATCGAATGTCACTGTTATACACCTCTGTGATGTTGATGATTTGGATTTCCCACCTCCAAAATGATTCTAATAACTTTCTTTCTAAGTTGAATACTTAAGTTGACCAACCTATAGCTGTATAAAGTGGATTAGAGTAATTTCTGGATTGATCTTGGAACATTCCAAATATGAATTGGGACATCAGACTGTAGCAGTAATGATTATGTGCCTAACTTCTCCCTCACTAAATTGTGATCTTCTGGATCTTATTCATATTATTTATCTCATTCAACAAAGCACTTTAAATTTACAAAATTCTAGGAGAAAGAAACTCATTAAGCATTTGGCAAATGAATGAATGCATTCCACCAAAGAATGTGTTTATAATTTCAGTATTATATATCTAAATGTAGGTTTCTTTCCTGGAAAACTCTGTACAGTCTTGTTGGCTGCCATGTCTACTTGGAATTCAGGTCCATTCTTTCTTAAAGCAGTAGGCAGTAAGCCCTCGTTAGTCTTAAGAATTGCTAGAGGGTATAATTTCCTAAATATCCATCTGAATAATGGTCCTGAAAGAAACAGTAGGGTATATCTGTAAATGAAACAGCTAAAAACAGATAATAGTATAAACAAGGAGATCCCGCAACTCACTTCTGAAAGTGGCTAAAAGAATATCTTAAGAAACATATATTTCCTTCATGTTTATTCATTGAGTAAACATTTACTGAATATTTCATGTGAACCAGGAATGGTGCTTTGCACTGAGGGTGAGAAGATGAAAAAGATACAGTGCTTACTCATAGTCTAGTAGAAAGACATGGAGCTAAATACGTAATATTAAGTATGCACAAGGTGCTTTGGGAATACAGGTGAAATTCAAAGGGAGTTACTCTACCTGAGTGGGCTAAAGGACTTGAAAGAAATGACACACAGAAAAATGAAATTAGAACTTTTGTTCTTTTTATTTAGAGATTTTTATATTAGCAGCATTCCTAGTTTATTGGGTTGCAGATATTTGCTATTTTTGTAAAAGAATATTGGTATTTTAAGCCTCATAATTAAATATCAGAAATGAAGGATCAGTGGCTTACATAATTGTGGAGGAGAGGGCCCTGGCCAGCTAGTGTAATCCTATATGGTCTGAACCAGATAGAGGATTAAGGTCAACCAGCAGGGATGGACAGATCACAAGCAGTTGTTTTGTTAATGATTCATCCCCAGTATTGGCATATGCTTACAGGCAGACAGTGGAGCAGAGATCAGATACTCTTTTGGATGTAGAAACATATAGAAAACTATCATGGATTTAACAATAAAAATATATTTAAGGACAATATACTATTAGTAAACAAATGCTTGTGCTATAAAAGAATAATTTCTTAAAATTCAGGACAGGTGTCACCTCTAGGAAGCCTTGCCACTGTCCATCCTTCTCTTGCCTCTCAGTATGAGTTAAAATGCACATTCTTTATGCTCCGATAATATCCATATACTAATCTATATTGATGGAATTCATTACACTATATGGTTATTGTCTGTCTCCCTATTAGGTTGTCAGCTCCCCAAGGGAGCTATGTCTGTAATCTCAATGTGTTACACAGTGCCTTTGAAAAAGTGAGTGTTATATTGAAAAATAAATAATCTCTAATAGTCTTATTGAATAATGAGAGAGACCAGCTTGGGTAATGGAAAAAGCATGGAAATGCTGCTGTACGACTCTAATTTTGTGATCTTCCCCCATAGCTGTTAATAGGACTAATAAAGCAAAAACCTTCATTTTCCTTGTAGAATGAACTAACAATGTCCAGACCAGGTACTTTGTGTTCTGCTGGCCCTGAAGCACTTAAGAATATTGTGGCCTGTGCTCTGTGCGCCAGGCACCCACACACCATCTGGAAAGAGACTTGAATTCCAGCCTAGATGAGTTCATCCAGTGGTTCCAGAGTTTCTTCCCCAGATTCACCAAGTCTCTCATAGTCCTGAAACAATTGGCCCCTCAAATTGGGCCATTCTGGGATGGAACTCTGAGCCTTCTGTGGTGGTGATGGCGCTGATTAAAGTAAACATGTCCATAGAATCAGCTTGCTAGCCTGGCTACATGATGACATATGCCACAGAGCCAGGCAAGTTCCTTTTGGGCACCATTTGAATTAATTAAATATAGGTAGTACTATATAAAGCACAAGTACTATATAAAGCACAATAGACATTAATTTCCTTCCCTCTATTAGAGTTATTTGGACATCTAGTGGTTGCATGGGAACATTGGTACATGAGTGCCCTTGGTGTGAAGCTGTGTTTTTGGCTATAGTTGCTTCATCAAGAAAAGCTACATAACAGGGCGCCTGGGTAGCTCAGTTGGTTGAGCGACTGCCTTCGGTTCAGGTCATGATCCTGGAGTCCCGGGATCGAGTCCCACATCAGGCTCCCTGCTCAGCGGGGAGTCTGCTTCTCCGCCTGACCCTACCCCCTTCTCATGCTCTCTCTCTCTATCTCATTCTCTCTCTCAAATAAATAAAATCTTTGAAAAAAAAAGGAAAAGAAAAGCTACATAACATGTGGCACACTAAACCACCAATATTAACCAGTAATAAGTGAGTTAATAGGTATCTCTTTTTCTGACCAGGAGGGCCCACAAGGCAAATGTCTCCATTCATCCAGGATAGGTACTGGTTTATATGATATAATTCTAGAAAACTTAAACATTGAATTTGACTAGAATAGTGCCAGCTGCGGTCACCAGCTGCTTATATGTAAGTTGCTTATATGTAAGTTTCTGAGGTGGAAATGTTTAGCACATCAGCGTACATGCTACAATTAGGCATTGCACACTACTTCTAAGCTGTGTTCTGAGTAGCTGCAAACAGTTACCTAGGAATTACAGACAATTACACAGGTTGCATGTAGCATATACAGAGTGTTGTATTAAATTTTGCCTACACAGTACCAATATTCACGGAATTCTTTTGCCTGTTAATATTAGCTTTTGAACTGCATGCCCTTAGGTGCAATATTTCAGATCACTGTAAACTTCTGCTGCTATGCTGACAGGTACTTGTTAGCCTTAATATTCAAATGATAGTTTTCCACATTACTTAATCTTTGGCAAGAGTTAATTGACTTAAAGCTCTTATTATCAGTAGGCTGTCTTCACCTGCACTTTCCATCTCAGTAATTAGCCATATTCACAGTGGCATACCCTTAATTCCAAACTACTCAGTGCTTCATGCCTGGCTGAAGCCTAGATGACCATGTTACTCTAACCCTACACCTCCATTTGATCCAGCAAATTTAGCCCAGGTGTGGGGTCTGGGTGGGAGACTAAGGAGTGTTAATTTCCAGCTGCTACCCTAGGAGCAGATATGGATTCTGCAGAAGTAGCTGATAAAACAGATGGATATGTTGTGGTCAGGGAACCAAGACTTCATAAGAGCCTTCATGCCAGATTTCCATATAATTTTCCCCAAACTTCTCTATTCCCTTTGTGCTACGTTTTCCTTCCAGTACTTTTAAAGGAAATGTATTGTCATCCTAAACATCCCAGGTCAAGGGCTTAATTAATGCTTTAAAATAAAGGTTCCAAAACACCAGGAGAGTTTGTCATTTTCTCCCTGGTTTGTTTTGTGAAGAGGGAGGAGAGAAGGTGAGGAGGAACCCCTCCTGTTCCATGATTACATCCTACCCACTCATTTTCTCCTTTTCTCCTCTGCTTTTGATTTTTAGTGGCGGTCTTAACAGAATGTCAAGATCAATTTGCAGCATGGTTTAACTCAAGGTTTGCGTTCTGCCAGCAGCAATTGTCCCTGCAAACAATGCCGTGTGTTCTTGTAACTTCAGAAGCTTTTAGAAGGATCATGGCAAGGGCAGCATCTAATGACTTTATTAGTGTAAGGTTTCAAAATGGGCTCCGTAATTGTTCATATCTCTTTGTCAGCAAGTCATAATTACTGCTCAGCATTGTCCAAGGGTGCACTTGTGAATAGTTTTCTAATAGTACTGAAAGGAAGGGAAAGAGGGGAGGATAAAAGGTGATGGCCTCTTATGATTGAGAACAAGCTAGTCTGTATATAGATGATGGCTAAACTGTTTATAATACTTTACTCTTTTTAAAATAGAAGATTATCCTTTTTAAAATGTTCTTTTGGGTAATTTGAAATGACTAGTTTGGAAGCCTTTTTTACTGTGGTTTGGATACTTCCCACACTACTACCTAGTATTACAATCATAACTTCCTGGTGCTACATGCACTAAATCTGAATCAGTCTGTATTTTTCCTTGACATTAATCTAATTATTGCTATTTAGGAAATGTGCATTTAACTCAGATACAGTTTTCTGTGTGTTTTCACAGTCTATGTGAAAACTATTGTTAGAAAAGAACAATACAAAGGTGATAACTGTTGACAAGACCGTCCAAAAGAACGACATTGTAAGTTTTTATTAAATCTTTTTTTTTCTCATGCACTAGACCTTTCTTGTTACTCTTTTGGTGTTCTCCTTGGTCTTTCTGCTAAACCCTTTGTGTTTTGAATATTCGAATTATCTTGATTGTAAGAGTTACAGAATTAAAAGAATCATTGCCTTCTCAAGATATATGAAGGTTCATCTTAATGCCAAGCCTTTGTGCTCTGTTGCCAGATTTTTTCCTATTCTGTGACTCTCTCCATTCATGTACAGTTCTGTGCAAATATTCACTCCCAATAGCTAGTTATCCTAGTATTGTAGAATATACAGATTCAAATAAATATGACTGCCATAGATATTTAATCCAGTGTTTATATAGAATAAAAAACATGAGTTATCTAATGAAACAAATTCTAAAAATAAGACATCTCCAAAATGAAATAGTTTTTTTAAGTAATATATACCCCATCATGGCTTTTACCTTTACTTTTTGCCTAAAATTGAAAAGATCTCAAAAGATTTATTTTTTTTCTTAACTGCTTTGTTAGTACAAATAATTTTTATATTCATGGTTGTTTCTGAAGAGTTTACTAATCATATCATCTGTGCCACTTAAATCAGTAGTACAGTTCTCCTCTTCCATAAATACTGATAGTAATACACTCAGAAAAATTATAATGGAAACATGTTAGTTCAGTCGTATAAAACCAACTATGGAAACTGGTTCCTCTGACATTTTTCCAGTATTTTCCTGTCAGTCTACATAGATACTCAAAGAGGTTTTAGTGCCCAGTTATCTTAATGATCTAATCTGCTAAATATACCACCAAAAATTGAAAGAGCAAATAACTATTAGGCTGGAATTGGGGAGTCAGGTAGAATCCTGTTTCTTATTTGTTTGGGTAATTCATTAGGAAATAGGTTTGTTATCCTTTCCTCAAGGATGTGTCTTTGAACTTGATTGCATTATAGTAATAGAGAAAAGTGACAAAATAGTTTTATATTATTAACAAATAAAGGATTAACCTTAGGGATTTTTGTAAAAAGCCTTCTGTTAATTTATCTACTATTGGCTGATTCAGTCTGTAGCCACACCAACAATTTAAAGAATCCTTCTAAACAGTCTCCTTCAATGTATCTTTCTTTTCCTCAATGCATGATCAGCACCAAGAAAGTCCTCTTTAACATTCTTTTCTACACATCTCAACTAAGGAAAGAGTGAAGCAAGCTTATACGAACAATAAAGAAGCTTTGATTGCTGTTTCTCAATCTGAGAAATTATATTTCCGCCCCAGTATAAAATCAGGTATTGGTGGCTCTGAGCAGCACCCAAATAAGTTACTCAACAACCACAGCAACAAAAATTTATTTGGCTATTATGAAAGCTATGTAAGTATTAACTTTTTATTAGTTCTTAAAGCAAAACCTATACAAATTTAAATATGTCAGTTGCTGTTCTTAAAAGACTATGATAAACTATTTTTTCATTGTTTGTACAGATAGACCTCATTCATAAAATGTAGAGCAATTAGGAAGTGGGACTCAGTCTGGGAGTATGAAGAACTCAGGGAATATTAGGCAAGTGGTATAACATTTCCAGATCTTTTTTTTTTCCATCTCTAAAAATTGGTGGAGGATGCTAACAGCTGATCTATTTGACCTAAGACTTTTGACCTTTATCTCTAAAATTCTCTTTCTGATGACTTGGACACAATTGTTTTCAATAGAAAAAAGAGAAGTAAGCAAGATTTTGTTTTTAAAATAAATGTTCGTAAAGTATGTAAGTAGATTATAGAATACTGCCCTTGCCAGTTTGTGATGATTTAGTTAATGTGACCTTAGTGGAGTGTAGCTAAGGAAGCCACTATCATTTTCTGCCTCTTTCACCGATAAAGGTAGCTTCCTTACCCTTAGAACTGTTCTCCAAGCTTATGCCATTTTTGACAGAAGCTTCTACTGAGAGAGTATCAGTAGCGAAGAACAAGACTATCATTACAGCTTTTTAAAAAATCAAAACACATAATAACTGTAACCATTAAACCTACCCCTCTATATGAGCTTATTTAATGCTCACTGTATATACATTATCTCATTTAACTACAATTCTACAAAGGTCCAATCACATATGTGGAAACTATTTTTGGCTCAGAGAAGTTCTGTAATTTACCCAGTGTCGTGTAAATGGTTGTACCAGGTATAAATCCCAAATCAACCTATGCTTTTCTGCTTCATAATGCTTCTTGCCCCATGACCTTGTCAGGCTAGATTATACAACAATGAAAGTGTACTGAATAACTGTATGCAAAACCTTGTGGGAGTTATAAGAGAAATATAACACATGGACCTTTTGCGCAAGGAACAAATAAACATGGGATTCACTAAATCTTAGAGTTGCAGGTTAGAGAGGTATTCTCAACATCCAGGCGGCAGGTATTTTTCCTCATAGTGTGCTTAACTGATGTTACTACAGTTGCTACCTGAATACTGCTAGGGACAAAGAAATTAAAGCTTCAAAAGGTAGTGTATTTTTGAGCTACTTGAAAAGCCAGAAAAGGTTTTTGCTATAGTGCTTCTTCCTCTGGAGGGCTTCTGCAACTTTCTCCTTTTTGGTTCTAGTTTTGAATTAATAAGCTTAACTTGGGAATTAATAAGCCTAACTTCTGTTCTGCATTACAGTCCTTTATCAGTTTGACCACAGCTATCTTGTTTACCCTATTTTTCTTGCTTTTTCTTACCAAGTATGTTTATTTCCATTGTTCCTTATATGCTAGGGTATCTAGACCCAGCCCATTCAGAAGGTGCTCAAATCAAGCGTAGTGCTCCAGAGCAAGTTTATTTCATGCTATGCTCAATTCTGTTCTATAATTTTATTATTGGGTCCTATTGAATTGAGGTAGTCAACTAAAACCCCCTACCAGTTTTTCAGATATGAGGCTGCCGAGAATGGTCTGGGTCTGTGTTGTTAGTAAACTAGATCTCTGCCATTCTCTACTAATGCAGTTGACTGACAGCATCTTTTGAAGTTCAGATTCTATTAACTCTCCCAAGAGTTATCACTCACAAATGATCCTATAACTCCTGTCATTTCTACTGTTATCATTCTTGATAATTCTCTCTGCTCCTAGACGTATCTAACTCCAGAAAAAATTTTTTTCTTCTCCTTATTTACCAAACTTGGATGTAGTCATCAAGAGAAGCTTTATCACATCATATATTTTGATTTCAAGCACCTGACTCTCACCAACACTTCCTATTCCTATCTTGATCAAGTGCTGAAGTTTTTTTTTTATATCATTATGCCCTCTAATCTGTTGACCCCACCACTTTACTTCATCTACCCTTTTCTGTTTCCAATCTTCATTTCTCTCTTTGTCCTATTTAGATTTCAAGGTCCATCATTATCATCATTGTAATATCTTGAATTCCCTCACCTCTGTCTCCCTCCATTGTACTCATTTTGTTGAACCCAACTATTCACCTTCTCTGTGCCTATGCCCTTGCACTTGAACACTGCTGGAGACAGTCACACTAATTTTTTTTTTCTAAATAAACACAAACTTCAAGCAAACAATAATGCTGAGCAAGCCTACTGTGATTTTCTAGTTTTTCTTTCCCCAGATAAGATGGCTATTTCATACTACTACTCATTCGTTAAACATCTCATGTCCCTTGCTTCTCCCTTTCCCAGCTGTCCTCACTAGTTGAGAAAACAGAAGTCATTAGATAAAAATGACTCTTAATTTTCTTTCTTCAGGTCTCAATGTAAACATCTACTCTTCAAAAAGGCCTACTGAACCCTTTTAGAGAAAGCTTCTTTACCATCATTCTCTTTTCATAGAACTCTCTTAGAACTTTTCATAATAAGCTGCTATTTTGCTTATTAAAATTTTGTTTTCTAATTCTTCCATTAGAATGTAAGATTACTAAGGGCAAGAATTACATCTTCTTCACTTTGTTTCTTACTCCAGTACTCAATAATTACTTGTTGGATAATATAAAAATGCAGGAGCGCCTGGGTGGCTCAGTTGTTAAGTGTCTGCCTTCAGCTCAGGTCATGATCTCAGGGTCCTGGGATCGAGCCCTGCATCAGGCTCCCTGCTCAGCAGGAGGCCTGCTTCTCCCTCTCTGACTCCCCCTGCTTGTGTTCCCTCTCGTGCTGTGTCTCTCTCCGTCAAATAAATAAAGTCTTAAAAAAAAATGAATGGGAAGAAATTAGAGAGCGAGACAAACCATGACAAACTCTTGACTCTGGGAAACAAACTGAGGGTTGCAGAAGGGGAGGTGGGTGGGGGGGATGGGGTAACTGGGTGATGGGCATTAAGGAGGGCTCATGATATGATGAGCACTGGGTGTTATATGCAACTAATGAATCACTGAACACTACATCAAAAACTAATGATGTACTATATGTTGGGTAATTGAATTTAAATTAAAAACAAAAAAAAACAAAAAATATATAAAAATGCAGAACAGTGTAATGGTTGAGTATGAGTTAATTTGGATTTAGTCAAACTAAGATTGGAATTCTAGCTATGCCAGTGGGCCACCATAGTGACCTTGAGCAAGTTGCTTAAACCCTCTAAGTTGCAGTTTCTGTATTGGAAAATGGAGATTAAAAACTATATCCCTTAGAGGACTTGTTAGAAATAAGTGGGATAATTGATTTTTGAAAAGGGACAAAGCACAAAGTGTTCAGTGCATTTTATCTATATGTGTATATTTTATTTCTTTGTCTCAAACATTTATGAAAATGTTGACAAAGCCAAGTGGTAAGCTGTTTGAGACCACCTTCAGTTTGGTAGCACTCTACAGGTTCAATTTCTCAGTGACAAAGGATTTATCCAACTTAGCCTACATTTCTGAATCTTACCCTGAAGGATACTTTGAGACACCTTGTCACTTCTTACTGAAGTCCAGATAGTTGAAACTTAAGGAATGCTCATGAGTTCTCAGCCTGGTAACCTCATAGTTAAGTTAGGTTTATTATGTTCTTAATAACCCGTGCTGCCTTCTAGTTATCACTATGGTATTCTAAGTGTTCATAAGCCATTTGTCTAAGTGACTTTTCTAGCTTTTGTAGAGGACTGAGGTCAAGTTTACTAATCTGTACTTTTTGAAACTCATGGTATTTACTTGTTTTTAGGGATGCAGATTCCTCAAATGATAGTCATTTTTATCATCATTCATTCTAGCTTTTTACTGACACATTTATTCTACTACCTATCCATTTCTTTGTCCAGTACTTTGTCGATACTTTGTCCAGTAACATATCTATCCATTAAACATTTATAAACACCTGGGGTGACTCAAGTTTTTGAGTTTCCACTATGTGTCAGGTACAGTTAATTGTACTGTATTTATTTATTGAATTTCTACTATGTGCCAGGTACAGTTATGTACTGGAGTTTACAGTTTACTATTTATAGTTCTCATTGATTAATAAAAAAAATTTAACAGTTCATCTCAAGATTTCCTGGCACTGAATGCAAGAAAGAATTTTTTTGCATGATTATCTATTTGAGAGTCATTTAAGAAATAAAATAGACAATTATTTTCTACTGTTGTTTGCATATGACAGGTTATTTTAAATTTAAATAGATGTTTCTTATATCAATCCTCTGTAAAAGCAGAGGGCTTTGTATTAAATATTTTTTTCAGTAATGGTAATTGTTTTAGGGAGCTCAGGTGATATGGTCCTTAAATATTCCTTTTTGATGATCTAACTCATAGCTGGTATAGAACTTAAAGGAAAAGCCTCTGTAGTCAACCTGTCCATGTAGCTCTCTTTGTCAAACATCAGTTACCTCAAGTGAGCCTTTGTCAAGTGCTGGACTGTAATCATTTCTTGCTTGAAAGCTTTAATGAGTGTCTGAGATGCTAATATATTGGACTGTTGGTCATTTATATTTTAAAGACCTTCTTCCTATGTATGAAATTTCTGCTTATACTCTCCCACATTTTTTTTATCCATTAGGATGGCAGTAGGTGGGGAGATGGGCTACACAGGTGATAGGGATTAAAGAGTGCGCTTGTTGTGATGAGCACTGGGTATTGCATGGAAGTGTTGAATCACTATATTGTACACCTGAAACTAATATTACACTGTATGTTAACTAACTGGAATTTAAATAAAAACTTTTTAAAAAATCAAATACAGGGTGCCTGGGTGGCTCAGATGGTTAAGTGCCTGCCTGCGGCTCTGGTCATGATCCCAGGATCCTGGGATCCAGTCCCACATCGGGCTCCCTGCTCACTGGGGAGTTTGCTTCTCCTTCTCCCTACCCTTCCTTCCTGCTTGTGATCTCTCTCTCTCTCTCACTCTATCTCAAATAAAATCTTTATAAATAAATAATCAGATACATAAGGAAATTATGTATAAGTGTCAGTGTTCCAAGAGAAGCCAACCAACTCTAAAATAGACCATGCTGAAAATTTTTTATATAATAATAAAAATCACAAAGTCTCCAAATTTTGCAGGGGGGGGGAACTCAGGGAACATGACAGTATGAAAAAATAGCTATCTTCAAATCTCTACCCTAGAATAGGGCATGATCTTATTTTACGAGGATGCTGATGCATAATGTAGAAGTCATAAAGCAATATAATACAGTGCCAAGCATGGTGCTAAGCATAACTCCTTGTTTAGTGATGTGAGTCTGATACTGCTATCATAATTTATTAGGAAACATTTTGCCATATCCACAGGGGGGCGGGGGATAAAGAAAAAACTGATTTTGATTCTGAAGCACGTAAAAGAAAGGAAAAAGAATATTAAATAATCTGCAGACCAATTCTAAAAATAGGTATCATTATCTTCATTTTATGTATTAGAAAGCTAAGGCTCAGAGCAATTAAGTTATCCAAAGAAACAACTAGTAAGTGACAAAATCAGGTTTGTTTGATGCCTATGTCTGTTCTTCCTACAGAATTACACTGCTTGCAGTGCCATCCAGGCACCCCTAATATGTTAATGTTTCAATATTTTACACGTCTTTAAAATCACATTTTCGGTCAGTGGGTGGTGACAGGATGAAATTATGTGAAAACTGCAGTATGCTAAAAAATCAGAAGGGAAGCTTAAAGTCATGAACTTGTGGACCAATACCTGCTTATTTTGAGGGTCCAAATGCCTATGGTGATAGAAGCACAGTGGAAGAGGTTTTAGAGACCATGATAATTCATGCCAACCATCTTAATTAAATTGATTTCAGAAGTGGTTGGAAGAGGTAAAGGAAAGTTGTGTGATCAGCATTGTTATAGTGGAGATAAAAGTTAACGAGGCTGAATTGGCTTATTCACGTAATAAATATAATTAGTCACTAGGTGCTAGGAATGCAGAGGTGAATAAGGGATGATTTGTTTCCTTCTAACAGCTGTCTAGGAGTACCATCATGGAATACAAAATTCTCCCTGACTTCTGGGCCCCTTCTCTGAATCTCTCCAGCACTTCATCTGAACCACTAAATCCAGGCCCCAGTTAAATACCAGATTATATTTCCTGTTTACAGGCCTTGATTTACCAAACCCAAAATATCCTTAGTATCTTAAGGACAGAAACCATGTCTTATCTTGTCATATATTTAGTAGGCCCTCCTAAATATTGATTAATTGGTAAAAGGCAGAACACAAAAAAAATATTATCTATCATTTAACCTAAATTTACTCTCTTATACAGCCCTGGAAAATGAATCTTCTCTTTACATTGCTACAGGAAGAATCTTTGCATTTGATAAGAGATTGGATTAGATATTCTCTGTTATTCCTCCCAACTAAGATTTATATGGGGTACTTAAAATGAATGTTTTATGTTCTTACTAGTGGTGAGAAAAAGCTAATTATCTATTTATGATTATTGTCCTTCCAAAAAATTAGTATAAATAATGACCCGATAGTCATTAAACTGTCAGTGCCTCAAAGCCTTTTCATTTGAGTGAAATAAGGAGATAAATTAAGAAGTTAATTGCTTTTTTTTAAAACTCTACTAATCATTTGAGACAATTTAACAGTTTACTGTTACTGGGAAGTCCAATAAACCTCAGACAGGTAAGGGATGCTTTTTAGATTAAATCTTCCCAAAATCTCACCTGTGTTTTCTTAAATTTGTCTTTAGTTTGGCTGTGTTCTAACATGCATACAGTATTTGCATTTTCATTGAGAGACATTATACCATCCTTTTAGGAAATGACTGATACATACTGATAATATGGATCAGTAGTCATTAAGTGATTTTACCTTTTACCCTGTAATTCCACTGTACAGACTTTTTGTCTTAAGGAAATACTTCTGGTTATTTATCCCAGTATTATTTATAATGATAAAAAACTAGAAAGAAAAATCTAGCTGCAGGTGAATAGTTATGAATATAGCAACATATACATCTCAATGGAATATTATTCAAACTTAAGTAACATGCCAGTTCGATTACTATTGCATAGAAGGCTAAAAGATTGTATTCATTCATATAGTAATTACCACAAAAAGGAAAAGATATATTTGAACAAAAGACCAATAAAAAATAGACAAATGTGTTTAATATTGTGTTAAAAGTTTATGCAACTGTGATACTCTATGTGGAAAACCCAAAAGACTCTACCCCAAAATTGCTAGAACTCATACAGGAATTCACCAAAGTGGCAGGATATAAAATCAGTGCACAGAAGTCAGTTGCATTTCTATACACTAACAACGAGACAGAAGAAAGAGAAATTAAGGAATCTATCCCATTTACAATTGCACCAAAAACCACCAGATACCTAGGAATAAACCTAACCAAAGAGGTAAAGGATCTGTACTCTGAAAACTGTAGAACACTCATGAAATAAACTGAGAAAGACACAAAGAAATGGAAAGATGTTCCATGCTCATGGATTGGAAGAACAAATATTGTTAAAATGTTTGTGCTTCCCAGAGCAATCCATACATTCAGTGCAATCCCTATCAAAATACCATCAACATTTTTTAGAAAGCTGGAACAAATAATCCTAAAATTTGTATGGAACCAGAAAAGACCCCGAAGAGCCAAAGGAAAGTTGAAAAAGAAAACAAAAGCTGGTGGCATCACAATTCCAGACTTCAAGCTATATTACAGAGCTGTAATCATTAAGGCAGTATGGTACTGGCACAAAAACAGACACATAGATCAGTGGAACAGAATAGAGAACTCAGAAATGGACCCTCAACTCTGTGGTCAACTAATCTTCAACAAAGCGGGAAAGAATATCCAGTGGAAAAAAGACAGTCTCTTCAATAAATGGTGTTGGGAAAATTGGACAGCCACATGCAGAAGAATGAAACTGGACCATTTTCTTACACCATACACAAAAATAGACTAAAATGGATGAAAGACCTAAAATGTGAGACAAGAATCCATCAAAATCCTAGAAGAGACCACAGGCAGCAATCTCTTTGACCTTGGCCACAGCAACTTCTGGCTAGACACATCTCCAAAGGAAAGGGAAACAAAAGCAAAAATGAGCTATTGGGACTCCATCAAGATAAAAAGCTTTTGCACAGCAAAGGAAACAGTCAACGAAACCAAAAGACAACCTACAGAATAGAAGATATTTGCAAATGACATATCAGATAAAGGCCTAGTATCCAAAATCTATAAAGAACTTACCAAACTCAACACCCAAAGAACAAATAATCCAATCAAGAAATGGGCAGAAGACATGAACAGACATTTCTGCAAAGACATCCAAATGGCTGACAGACACATGAAAACGTGCTCAACATCACTTGGCATCAGGAAAATACAATCAAAACCAGAATGAGATACCACCTCACACCAGTCAGAATGGCTAAAATTAACAAAACAGGAAACAACAAATGTTGGTGAGGATGTGGAGAAAGGGGAACCCTCTTACACTGCTGGTGGGAATGCAGGCTCGTGCAGCCACTCTGGAAAACAGTATGGAGGTTCCTCAAAAACCCAAAAATAGAGCTACCCTATGATCCAGCAATTGCACTACCAGGTGTATACCCCAGATACAAATGTAGTGATCCGAAGGAGCACCTGTACCCCAATGTTTATAGCAGCAATGTTCACAATAGCCAAACTATGGAAAGAGTCCAGATGTCTATCGACAGATGAATGGATAAAGAAGGTGTAGTGTATATATACGTGGAATATTACTTACCCATCAAAAAAAAGAAATCTTGCCATTTGCAATGATGTGGATGGAACTAGAGAGTACTATGCTAAGCGAAATAAGTCAGAGAAAGACAATTATCATATGATTTCATTCATATATGGAATTTAAGAAACAAAACAGAGGAGCATAGAGGAAGGGAGGGAAAAACAAGACGTAATCAGAGAGGGAGACAAACCATCAGAGACTCTTAACCATAGGAAACAAACTGAGGGTTGCTGGAGGGGAGCGGGGTGTGGGGGATGGGGTAACTGGGTGATGGACATTAAGGAGGGCACGTGATATAATGAGCACCGGGTGTTATATACAACTGATGAATCACTGAACTCTACCTCTGAAACTAATAATACACTATATGTTAATGAATTGAGTTTAAATTTTAAAAAAGTTAATGGAATTGATGTTACATGCAATTTTTATTTTTTAAGGGACTTACTATCTTTCAAATTTGATATTTCCTGACTGGCTAATAAATGCACATTAATCAAAACTCAAAAGGTATAAAAAGGTATGAAATGAAAGTCTCGTACTTACTCCTGTCTCTAAGTTACCCTCCCCAGAGGCACTGTTATTTATCCATCCAGAGATTATCTTATGTGTATAAACAAGCTAATATATACTTACTTTTCCCGTTTTACACAAATGGTAAAGACTATTCAACACACTACTTTTTCCACTAACATTAAATGTTAAAGATATTCCATATCAGTTCATAAAGAACTCTGTTTTGTGGCTAAATATTATCCCTTTAAATTCCATAAGATACTATAATTTCTTTAATAAGATCCTTCCTACACATGGACATCCAATATTCTGCTACTACAATTCAATAGTAACAGTATACGTAGATGATTTCCCACGTGAAAATATATCTAAACTAAATTCCCAGATGTAGGAGTGCTAGGTTAAGAGTATGTGTGCATTCTTTTAACAGATGAATATAGCGGCAACGGGGGGAAGAGAGGCAAACCATAAAACAGACTTAACTATAAAGAACAAACTGAGGGTGGGTGGAGAGGAGGTGGGTGAGGAATGGGTTAAATGGGTGCTGGGTATTAAGGAGGGCACTTGTGATGGGCACTGGGTGTTGCATGTAAGTAATGAATCACTAAATCCTACACCTGAAACTAATATTACACTGTATGTTAACTAACTGAAATTTAAATAAAAAGTTGGAAGAAAGAAAAGGGTATGTGTGTGCTGTTAATTTTCATAGATATTGGCAAATTACCCACAAGGGAGTTGGTGCCAATTTCACTCTAATAGTGTACAAGTATGCCTATATCCCTATAACCTTGCTTTATTAATTTGCATATGAAAAATAGTTTCTTAGTGTAGCTTTATTTTTTTTAAGTTTATTTATTTAAGCAATCTCTACACCCAGTGTGGGACTGGAACTCACAACCCCAAGATCAAGAGTTGCACACTCCAACAACTGAGCCAGCCAGGCATCCCTCTTAGTGTAGCTTTCATTAGAAGTTAATTCATTATGAGTTATTTTGAGTATCTTTTCACATGTTTATGAGCCACTACTACTTCCATTTCTGGGAGCTGTCTTCATAAATTGTTGATCTTTTCCTTATTGTAAAGAGTTCTTTATATATTAGGGAAATTAGCCCTTTTTCTGTGCTTTGAAATTCAGAATTTTTCCCCTGTTTATCTGTTAAACTGTTTTTTACCGTATAGAAATAGTCAAAATTATCAGTTTTGTCTTTTATGCTTCACTCTGCTCTAGCTATACTAACCTCCTTTTTACCTTTAAAATATGCTAGATACTCTCCAAGTTCAAGGTCTTGGTATTTGCTGTTCTTTCTGCCTGGAATTCTCTTCCCAAAGATATGTGTTTCACTTCCTCCTTCACCTTTTTTGAGTCTTTAACCAAATACCAACTTTTCAGTGAGATGTTCCCTATTTTATGTTGAAGCCTCCCCTTCCCTCCTTTGTTTTTCTGTATCACCTATAGTTCACAGGCTTTAGAGGTATATTTTTATTTGTCTCACAGAGACATTGCAGCTCACCTACACAAATGAAGCAAGTGAGAATTAACATCTTCAATGTGATCATCACCTCAGGAAAGTAGATATATGCTCCACTGAAACTGCTGTTGCCCAAAATATTTTGGGGACAACTTCTTAAAGAATTGCATTCCAAGACAGCCTAAAGCCTTACAAGGAAAACAGTCCTGTGTCCTGAAAGCAGTGTTTCTCAGTGTGGTCCAGCGATCACTTACATCACAATCACCTGGGTGGGTTGGCAGCTTATTAAAACAGGCAATTTCCTGAGTCTTTCCCCAGATCTACTGAACCAGAATCTCTGAAGGATGGGGCTGAGGAACTTGCCTTTTAGAATAAACTCCCTAGGGGCACCAGGGTGGCGCAATTGGTTAAGCGACCAACTCTTGGTTTTGGCTCAGGTCGTGATCTCAGGATTGTGAGACCGAGCCCCATGTTGGGCACCACGCTCAGCGTGGAGTCTGCTTCAGATTCTCTCTCCCTCTCCCTCTGCCCTTCCTGCTCATGGGCTGGCATGCTCTCTCTCTCAAAATAAATAAATGAATTCATTCATTCATCTTGAAAAAAAAATTTTTTTAACTCCCTAGGTGATTCCTAAGCCATTAAATTTTGAAGATCACTGCCTATATAGTCATTGTCTCCCAACTTAGTCATGTACCTTGTTTACCTAACTCAGTTTGAATCAGATGTAAGACTATTTCCAAAAATCAAAGTCACCCTCAAAGGACAAAGGGGCATGTGTCAGGGATGCTGAAGGTCATTCCCAGTGCGAACTCCAGAATGAGGTGAACAATTGGATAGGCATTGCAGACTCACAGAAATGATGTCGTGGTAAGAGACAAAACTCTTTGGCTGGCCTGATTTTGGTATGCTTAGCAGTGCTAGTAATTTGACAAGTGTCACTTCACACATTAAAGAACCTTGGCTTATCAGGGAAATTCAAATCAAAACCACATTGAGATACCACCTTACACCAGTTAGAATGGCAAATATTGACAAGGCAAGAAACAACAAATGTTGGAGAGGTTGTGGAGAAAGGGGAACCCTCTTAGACTGTTGGTGTGAATGCAAGTTGGTACAGCCACTTTAGAAAAGAGTGTGGAGGTTCCTCAAAAAATTAAAAATAGAGTTACCCTATGACCCAGCAATTGCACGTCTGGGCATTTACCCCAAAGACACAGATGTAGTGAAAAGAAGGGCCATATGCACCCCAATGTTCATAGCAGTAATGTCCACAATAGCCAACTGTGGAAAGAGCCAAGATGCCCTTCAACAGACGAATGGATAAAGAAGATGTGGTTCATATATACAATGGAATATTACTCAGCCATCAGAAAGGATGAATATCCACCATTTGCATCGACATGGATGGAACTGGAGGGAATTATGCTAAGTGAAATAAGTTAAGCAGAGAAAGTCAATTATCATATGGTTTCACTTATTTGTGGAACATAAGGAATAGCATGGAGGACATTAGGAGAAGGAAGGGGAAAATGAAGGGGGGAAATCGGAGGAGGAGATGAACCATGAGAGACTATGGACTCTGAGAAACAAACTGAGGGTTTTAGAGGGGAGGGGGGTGGGGGGATGGGTTAGCCCAATGATGGTAATATTAAGCCTCCTTAATTGCATGGAGCACTGGGTGTTATACGAAAACAATGAATCACGAAACACTACATCAAAAAGTAATGATGTACTGTATGGTGACTAACATAACATAATAAAATTAAAAAAAATAAAGAACCTTGGCTTTAATTTTCCTATTAAAGGGAAAAGGGGAAGAAAGGAGAATTGTGTGTTGGGTAGATAGGTAGATGATCTCTAGGTTCCTTTCTCTATCTCATGTTCTGGTTTTTCTACTGATGATAAAAAAAACCCTCGACACATGAAGGAATATGTGTAAGTAACTAGGATTATTACTATAGCAAAAACTGCTAATTTGGTCTGTTTTAAGAGGAAGAGCCTTCTTAATTAAAAAATAGTTATTTTAGTTCTGTATCCACTTTTTAATTTTTCTTTTATTAAACATGAGTTAAGTTTGGAAAAGCAGATTCTGATTGCATTTAGCTATATAACTGTATTGTGCCTATAATATCCACCTTTAAATGTGTAAAGTTTGTAGTATCACAGCTGCAGCATCATGTATTTTCTTATTTTCCAAATATTAATACTTGCCCTTTTATTCTCTAAATTAATATAAAACCAGTGACTATATTTTTTAGTCAACAATTCTTACTATGCAAAATATCAGTGTTGGCCCATAGATATAAGCTATCATTTTAATCCTGAAAGTAGTTGTGATAAAAATGTTAAATATCATTATGCAGTTAATAATAAAATAGCTACCAATGTTAAGGGCATACCATATTTTGAGCATAATCCTGAGTAAACTTTTTGTATCTTATAAGAATATGTGTTTTAAAAATACGTGTTATTCCCATTTTGCATCCGAGGCTTCTTTGGAGGTCATATTGAAATGTAATTATCAGGAAGCCTCACACAGTCATTAGCAGTTTTCTGCTTCCATTTTTTTTTATCAGATGTGCCTCCTTTTACATTACCTGGTTTATTGTAGGTAGTCAGTAAATGTTTGTGGAATTTCACCACTCTCCCCCTAATTTGCTTTTTCTTTTAGTATATATTTTATGTTGGAATACAGCTTAATAAAAGTCAGTGACTGGTTTAATTATGACTTTGAAAGAAACTAAACTATATCCTGTTTTGAATTAAAATGAGATTACTTCTTCCCCTATCTGATTTATTAGTAATCCTGGTTTCCATTAGCAAGATAGAAAAGATCTATGCTTCAAAGACTGAAAATTTTACTAATGATTAATATATGCTAGCCATTAGATGTTCTGCTTGTTTTTCTCCCCAAACTTCAGATTAAAAGATAAGATTGTATCTTTCTAATTTTAGATTTCTAATAATAACTGATGAATATGAGCTACTTAATTATATTTTGTTTCTTCAGTAAGGCAGAAGTTTGAGACTTCTCACTCACTAACCCCACCACCACTTCTACCACCCAGCCCCCAGGGACCAATGAGTTGCTATATTGTACCTGATTTGTCATTAACTGTTTTCATTCATTTTCTCAACCCTTCCTTCTTCTTCCCCTTCCTCCCTACCCCCATTCCTCCCACCTTCACTTTACCCTCTTAGTGAGGGCGTTTGTTCTTTGTCTTTTCAAATTTGTCACTTTAGCTTTTGGTTTTGGGGGTTGATTTGGCAACTTACTCTCTCTTATCAAATAGATATATGATGAGTAGGTTTCATTTATTTAAATCTTTTATAATTAAAAAACAAAGCCATTTCTCCTTGCCACAGAACAGTTGCCATTGCTTCCCCTTTTGGTTTTAGGATTGCAGGAATCCAATTGCTGTGGAAACCAATTATCCCTTCATGACACCTGACTCTCATGAACACCATATGCAGTTAGACTGACAAGTTTGGTGCTGCCATTAGATGCACCAGCACACTTTTATCTCTTTAAAAGGGAAGACAATGCCGCAGTTATGAGAACCACATTTTTTCTCTTGAAACAATTTGATTTTCCCTTGTCTGTTTTTGTGGTAATGTTTTGAACTGGACTTTTGCAGTTGGTAGTATACCGTGAATGATAACTTCATGCTGTGAATGATGTTGGGAGGAAGAAGCAGAGTCCCCCAGCCATGAGAAAGATTTGATATCTGCATTGTGAAGTTCTTGTAAATTGTAATGGAAGGAACTAATAAGTAGGAATTTTGTAATTTGGGGCTGTCCATTGGTCCTATAGGCTCTCAATTATTATAATTTGAAAATCTCAAAGTAAACATGATTCAGATCCTAGGAAGATTAATTTAGATTAATTAAAATTTTAACAAAGTCTCTCTTTGATTAGAACAAATTGTTAGTTAAGGCCACTAGGAAGCATCAACTGGCTGCGGGATCCCTGTGTATTTCTCAGCTACTTCCAAAACATTAGAATGACTTGCCAATACCTGGCAAAAAACTGATCATGTTGTTTTTTATAATTAATTGAACACCTAATGTACCTTTGAAGGCTGTATCTCTCGAATATGTTTTATAAAGTTTTGAAATTTGTGCTGTATATGAATTTAAACCTAATAAGATACCTATATTCTCATAATTGTTTTTCCTTCTAGCTCATTTTCATAAAAAGACAATTTGGGAAGTACACAATTTCCGGGCAAAATTACCTTGAAATTGAATTCTTTAAACCATTAAGCTAGCCAGTCTGCCTGCCTGCCCGCCTCCCTCTCTCTTTCTTTCCTTCCTTCCTTTTCTTTCCTCCCTTCCTTTTTTGGGGGTATCTTGTTTAGTATTAGTATTTAATATCACTTGTGAGGCTAGTGCTGTGATGGGCATCTACGGTGTGATATCCACTTAATCCATTGGTGTGAAAGCAACAAGGACTTATTTTCTCCCTTTTGTAGGCAATGACATTCCAACTGTTTTTTGACATCCTTAAATTCAGAGGTCAACAGTGATCAAATCAGGATCAAGATAGACTTCAAATATTTTCGTAAGAGCAGAAAGAAAAATGAGATCCTAACTTTCTAGTGTCCTGATCTACACATCTCTGTTGATGAATTAAAGCTATATGGGTATGAAATTTGGTACCAGAGGCTTAGGCTGCTTGAGCACCTTTTATCATGTAATAGTTCTGGAATGTGAAGATCTGAATTTTCATGGGAGCACTGATATTTCATGGCCAACAATGGATTTCTTAGGGCCTTGTCATTTCAAATTGCCATGAAGTCTGGTTATTGCTGCTCCAAATGTAAATATGAAACCGCCTCCCAATGAACTTATTGCGGTGGTGCTAACTTGTCTTGACACTCTTGCTGACAGTTCTAGTGGCCCTTAACATGGTCTACTTTTATAGTCACAGCACAGGTTTTGTGGAGAATTCAACCTAAATTTCTGGAATGAATGTCTATAGACAAGAGATATATTGGCTTTAAAAATTAAGAGGTTTGATTCTGTTTTGAATTTGGTTATCAAATGAATCTGAGCACATGACATTTTAATGCCGTTTGTCTTTTCAAATAGATTTACCTTCTAATGCATGTGACAACAGGATTTTGCTCATCAGCTAGAACATACATTTCAGAGGAGTTGTTACCTAAAATATTATCATAAGGCATAAGAAAACACACGATTTAAGTTGCCTTTCATGAACATAATTAAGAATTAATAAGCCAGTACCAGTGGCTAGTCCCCAGAATTTCCACTGTTTTGCCTTTTGTGACCTGTGTTATTAAAAGTCCATTATTTTTACAGACTTTATTAAATTGGATCTTATTAAAGCATTCTATATTTGCATTTGGTCTTTCATAATTCATTATTATTATGACATTTACTTTTTACCATCAGATCTGAAAACATATCATAAGCTACCCTTTTCTCTTGAAAGAAATGCTAATTTCAAACAGTCCTCTAATAGAAGAGAAAAGCTTTATCAGTTTTTTCATTTATTCCAGATCGTGTTAAGAATACTAATGCTAGACTTCAGTATGCTAATATCTCTGAGCTTTTTTTGGTCAAAAGCTTAGAATTATTATTTTTATCCCATGGTAAGTATGAAACCAGAAGACTTGCTACTACTGGAGAAAACACAATTCTAAAGTACAATTCTTGATTCTAAAGACTTGTGAAAATGTTGCTAAATCCTGTTTAGACCAGGATGCTGCCAGTCAATTTAACTTTGTACCATACAATATTTGTCCTATTTAAGAAATTATTTCCTCTTAAAATTCAGTTTGTTTTTCTCATAGTCTAGGTCAACATAGCTTGCAACGTTTAAGACTAAGAATCCTATGCTGTCAGCCCCAGACACCATTTAGGGTGTGCTGCCTGCCTTTCTATATGATAGTCATTTCTATATCATTTAAGATGTAGTTGAAACTCAATATAGCAAGATTTTATATATTGATATCAGACAGGCTATCTAATTATTACTAACATAATTAGTAAAATAGTGAGTTTTCTGTTGGGGTACTAGTAAATTTATTAAACTCTGAAATGAAATTTACTTTGGCTTTTGTCTCATTTTAGATTTCTGACAATGTGCAATAGACATTTTGGCAGTGTTGTTGCACAAACCATTCGGACTCAAAAAACAGATCAGTTTCCACTTTTTCTGATTATTATGGGAAAGCGATCATCTAATGAAGTATTAAATGTGATACAAGGTAAAGTACATGTCACAAGGGGAGTAGAGTGTCTTCTTGTGTATGTGATAACATAATATTTACTATCAAAGTTGACTGTAATTCTCTATATGGGTGCACATCTTTGTATTTTCAAACACAGAATATGCTAAAGAAGAACATCTTCAAAAAGTATAGGATCTATGAAAAATGAAATATGCTGCATGAAAATCTAACAGAAATTTCTTAATAAAGTTGCACAGCCCTTTGGACAGAGCATAATCATGTTAAATGTTCAGAATTGCTAAATTCTCTAAACTAGCAATCACTTCATAATCAGTTGTCAAATGTGACATTTCTTATACATGTATTGATTTCTTTCTGTAATGTTGATTAGTTGAAAGAAATGCTTAACTTCAGTTATCTAGAAAATCCAGTGACTGGATATTGCAGTTTAATTGTTCACACAGTTGTAGTTGTTTCCCCTTAATTGTGTGAATTTGTGTCTAGGATGCAGTGCTAAGGCGTGAAGCTATAGGATGCCTATGAACGCATTACAGATTCTTTACAAACAAAAAAAGTGAATGTTTTTTTTTTTTACTGTTACTGATAAACACCAAGGATTATTATAAAATATTACCTTATTTATAGCACAGCTTAAATTGAAAAAGGCATATCTTTTCTATGCCCCAGGGAAAAAGATGTTTCAAGGGCCCCAAGCTAAAGCTTGTGTTTGAGATACTTTATTTTTACCCCTATTTAAGTCAAAAGTTCTATAGCAGATAATATGATGGGAGTGTGTGATGTAAATTCTAGTGCCTTTAAAACTCAAAATAAAACCTCTGGTATTTTATGTTTGCTCTGTAACTAGAGCGTTGAGTTTCATAAACAGTCCTAAAGAAGATCTACAGGGGGAATGAATTGCGTAGGGTAAATGGATAATGAAAATAATATTTCATTCCTGTTTTCCCTGTCAGAGGCAATATTATAATAGTGGTTCTCAAAATATGGTCCATGGTTCTGGAGGTCCTCTAAACCCTCTCAGTGGATTCATGAGGTCAAATTATTTTCATGACAGTAAAAAGACTTTTCCATTTTTTTACTGTGTTGACATTTGCACTGGTGGCACAAAATCAGTCTTGTGTAAAACTGTTGGCACCTTCACACAAATCAAGGTCATGACCAAAACTATACTAGTAGTCATATTCTTTACATCCATTATGTGCAATTAAATTATTTTATTAAATCTTTTTATACTTTGTGTGATACAATAAGAGGTATGGAGAATGCATTTCTGCTGCATTTCAGAGTACAAAGGTAGTCTCAAAGAAAAGCACTTGTGTGGTTGCTTGAGCTGAACTACTAGTCATTTTTTCTTAGAGAACATCACTTTTACTTGAAATAACTGACATACAAACTATACTTAGATAGCCTGGGTATTTGGCAAACATTTTCTACAGAATGAACAAAGTGAGTTGATCACTTCAAGAAAAGAGAGCTGACAGTACTTGTTGCCATTGATAAAATTTGAGCTTTTAAGCAAAATGTTATATCCTCCACCGTAAGACTGACAGCTTAAATAATTTTCTGATGACATCAGCTTTAATTTTATCATATAGTTATGTCAACATTTAATGATATCATATAGTTATATCAACATTAAAGATAAATGCTTAAGTCAGTAAACCAGTATTTTCCACATGACCAGTGCATGATGTTATAAAATAATGCACAGGTAAAAGATCCATTCAAAGAGTGAGCTAGGTCAGTGGATCTTAATATAGCAAAGTACAAAAAGTTCATTAATGGTTTCAAATTCCTCACATACTTGAAGAAACTTCCACTTGTCAGTTTGGGTGTATCAAAGAATATTTATAATTATTTATTACAATACTCCTCCCTTTTTCAACTATATATCTATGTAAGGCCGGATTTGCTTCATAAATTTTAGCTAAGGCATAAGCCAACATATTGTAACTGGTTTAATATAGAAGTAGATGTGAGAATCCAGTTATGTTCTATTAAGCCAGACGTTAAAAACATTTGCAAAAATGGGAAAACATTACCATTCTTCTTACTAAACTTTTCCCTATGGAACATAGAGCCATTTTTCATAAAAATCTGGTGTTTATAAACATGTAATGGGTTTAGTATTGTTATTTTTAATGAATTGATAAATATGTTTTAAGTATTTCAGCTTTAATTTCTAACACAGTAAATGTTGATAAAAATAACCCACATAAAACTTATTTCAGGAGCTCAGTAGTTGCTAAGGGTGTAAACAAGTTCTAAAAACAGAAGTTTGAAAACCACTACAGTTCGTCTCCCCCTCCGATTTCCCCCCCTTCATTAACCATGAAAGACTATGGACTCTGAGAAACAAACTGAGGGTTCTAGAGGGGAGGGGGGTGGGGGGATGGGTTAGCCTGGTGATGGGTATTAAAGAGGGCACGTACTTCATGGAGCACTGGGTGTTATACGCAAACAATGAATCATGGAACACTACCTCAAAAACTAATGATGTAATGTATGTGATTAACATAACATAATAAAGGAAAAAAAGAATCTAAACAATTAAAAAAAAAAGAAAGAAAGAAAGGGAAACTCAAAAGATTTGCCCAGTATACAAATCTACATTGAAGGTACTCTTAAACTTTTTGCCATTTGTTATATATTCATAATAACTACCACTGATCATGTGTCCTATATACAGAGGTAGTATTATCTTCATTTGACTGAAAAGGGAATTGATCCTTAGAGAACTATAGTCAGTCATTCATTCACTTTTTATTCATTTACTAAGTGAATATTTATTAAGCCCTTGTCACATGCTAGGCAATTTCTAGGTACTAGAGATATAGTTTGTAAGTAGCGGAACTAGAGTTAGAACTATGACTACAAAACTAGTTCTGCTTTCTCAGTACCATGATTTTTTTTGTTGAGGACCACACACGCTCCCTAACATGTTGCCAGTGGTCATAAGGAAAATTGAGAAACAGACCATTGAAAGACAATGTTAGTCCATCCCTACTCCAAAATAACACCAACAAGGATGCTTACTACTTGTTGTCCTATTTCATCAATGGGACAGGAAGACCTCTGCTGAGGCCCTGAAGAAAGATGGGTTCTTTGCCCATAGTCTTGAAAGAAGAGAATTGCTATATCTCTATGGATTTCTCTGTTGTAGATGTATCCAAAGCAAGCAACAGGAGAATGCATTCAGGAAATGGCATATATCTGCTATACATTTGTTATGGCCTTGGACAGGGAATAAAATAGCATTAAGGAAAATCAAACATTTTAATACTCTCATAAAACCAATATAACATTGTATGGTAACTAACTGGAATTAAAATTAAAACTTAAAAATAAATAAATAAATACTCATAAAGTTTATGGTATAGTCATTTGAAAGCAGCTGAAAGAGAAAAATATCAACTGGGCAAAAAAAGAAGTCAGTTTTTTCAGAAAATGAATTACTATCTGCTTCACCAAAGAATTTTTAATGATAGGAGATAATTCTAAATAGTGTATTGAGGTGGCAAAGAGAACAGGCTTTTGAGTTACTCATTTAGTTTCAAATTCTTGTCCCACCACTTAATCAGCCTGACCTTGATTGCACAGGCTACTCCAGCTCTCAAGGCTTCATTTTTCCGTCTCTTTAAAGTCAAAATCCTGATGATACGTTCAAAGAATTGTTGTGCAGGTTAAATGAGGTAATATATATAAAGTGCTTAGCCTAATTAATGGCATATAAACAAATGGTAGTTGTTGCTAGTATTTTTAAGTAGATATGTTTTTGTAACTTGAAAGAATTTTTGATTCTCATTACTTGTACATTGTTCTTCATAGAGCTGAAAATCTCTCTCAACAGATGGTTCCTTCAAATCTACTGTATATGAAATTTCAACTGCCTATATACTGCTTTACTCTTTCACAGTGAACATATGAAACTTTTCAATGAAAATATGAAAGTATTTTAACAGATACTAGCAGAGTAGTCTGTCATTTTTATTAGACTGTAGCTGTTCCTTACTGATTAATTCTAGAATGACTTTTCCATTTTATAAAAACTTTACTAATGTGAAGTTTGGCAATCTCCATGTGTTGCTAGGTAACACCACAGTGGATGAGTTAATGATGAGACTCATGGCTGCAATGGAGATCTTCACAGCCCAACAACAGGAAGATATAAAGGATGAGGTAAGATGAAAGGTTAAGTAGACCTTTAATAAAAGGATTTTGATGAAATAATTTGTCAAATGGAGACGCTTGCCTATGTCATGATTGATAAATAAGGATGATGAAGATGCATTTCCAGATTAACCAAGGACTTTTATGCCATTGGGTTTACCTTTCAGTCCATTCTTTTCATGACCCCAAGACCCAACAATTTGTTTAACTTTATGGACATTTATACTTGTTAGATTTGGAGTGGTGGCAGGAGGTCAATTTGCAGGAAATGAATTCTGAAGCATATTTACAAAAGAAACGACAATCCAGGAAATCCTGTGCACTATGTGGTTTTTTCACTCACTTTCAGGATCCTCTTACTCTTTTAAATATTGAGGTTGATTAGCAATAAACACATTTTACATTTTTGAAGCACTGTGAGAATTAGTAAAAGATTCCAGAATTCTGAATTTCTCAGTCTCCTGAATATATTCAGTTGGTATAGATGGCATGAGTGTGGAACCTCAAATAAAATAATAATAACAGCAATATTGATCATGACAATAGTACGCAACACTTACTGAATATTTATAATGTGCGAAGCACTGAGCTAAGCACTTTACATATATTATCTCTTGTGATCTCAAAACAACCCCGTGAGGTTGTATATGAGTCACACAGAGTTCTGGCAGAAAACATATGGCACTTTCAAACTGGTTTATATGAGAACAGTTTAACAAGAGAACTGTTTATAAAGGTAAGGGCAGGGTTTATGGAAGTCAGCAGTGGATAGTACCGACTCTAGGACTAAAGGGAGCCATTACCACCTGTAGGCCTAAAGGCCTTGGAGAGGGCAGTATATCGAGAGGACTATATCTGATAGAGGAATATAGTCAGCGCTTGGTGACCTGTTAGGGAGGAAACCAGGGAATAGCTTTACTTTCCTTCCATACTCTGATCTTCTGCTAATATTACCTACCTAACCTGTATGCTCAAAGGTGAGAGAGCCTCCCTAGGCAAAAAGCTAGGTGAAGCATGGATACTGAGGGGCAAATGGGAGATAGTCTAGCACAGATCGGTATTATATTATCTCCACTTTTCAGGTGAGAAAACTGAGAATCAGAAGGGTTAGGGGCGCTTGGGTGGCTCAGTCGTTAAGCGTCTGCCTTCGGCTCAGGTCATGATCCCAGGGTCCTGGGATTGAGCCCTGCATCGGGCTCCCTGCTCCACGGGAAGCCTGCTTCTCCCTCTCCCACTCCCCCTGCTTGTGTTCCCTCTCTCGCTGTGTCTCTCTCTGTCAAATAAATAAATAAAATCTTTTAAAAAAGGGGGGAGTTAAGTTAATTTACCCAAGATCACACGACTAGTAGGACCTATAATAATCTCCAGTGATTATTAGTGCTCTATCAGTCAAAAAATTTCTGGATTTGGAGACTAGTCTAAAGATAAAATATGAAACACATGTTAGCATTTGTTAATTTGAGATGCTCAGTTCACAGGCATTTCTTAAATTGTCCTTCCTAATATTTTTAACTGAAAGAAATTTTTCACGGACAAGTAGGGAGAGTTTGATTTCTGAGCAATGATGAAAAGTTTCCAGCTATAGTGAGTGTTTTCAATATAATGCCCATTAGCTATTGCAAGTGGAAAACATGTAGACAATTTTAATATAAGGTAGAACTATTGTATTTTACCTTACTTGCTTGTCTCTTTCTTCTATTAGACTGAGTTGTATCATATTCACATTTATAACTGTATCCCCTAACAGCGTACCTAGGACAAAGTAGCTACTCAGTAAATGTTATTAAATGATTGAATAAATTAATACTTGGGAAGAATTCACATGAAATAATGTTACTTGAAAAAAATAATTCTTGATTGCAGTGGCATAAAACCTGATGTGTCCATATTAACAAATATGAAAACTTAGAGTGCTGTAACTAGTTTAGAGTTTTATACACTTTAGGTTTCTTTTATTGCTGGAAAAATGATGTTTATAATTTTCTTTAATAGTCAGTGTTTCATTTACTCAAAGAAAAGGTAATCAGGTATATGGTGGAAAGATGTTTATCTGTTACTCTATAAATTGACAGTGACATTTTGAAATAATGAAGTACTGTACTTACTTAGGAATTTGTAATAATAGGTGTGTTGCCATTCAAGATTACGTTTATCCTAGAATAGAGGCATTGATTGACAATAATTCACTAAACACATTCTTCAGCCATTTAAATCTTGAGTCTCATTAGTACTAGATTTACAGATTATGCTGTATAATAATATGAATGCACAATATTTGCATGCATATTCCCAGTTCATTCTTTCATCTTAATTTGTGTTCCTCGTAATTCATTGGTAAAGAAATTGACTTTAATTCCTTTAATACTGAGCACAAAATTTAATATGAGGGTTACAGGAAAAATCCAAGGCTCCATATTAATTGAAATTTTTATTGAAATTTAACTGCAAGAGGTAAGGATTTCTCTTTGTTTTTAGAGTGTCTTCATGAAAGTTATCATTCAATGCATAAGCAGAGTTCCTAAGAAAAGCCTTTCTAGGTTCAAAGACTTGTTTTGGACTATGCGTAGATCATAATGGATTTGGTATCTGCTGAGTATGTGACAAGAAACACTGTCCCTTGTAATTGTGAATTTGCCTTTACTCTTCAAAAAAAATTTCCAGTAACACTTTACCTTAAGCTTACAATGAAAATCAAATTCATAAATAGGTTTGGAGAATGGCTTCCTAGACCTGAATTTATATAAACTTAACTTTGGTTCAGTTACATCCATCACTTCAGTGATTCCATTGTATTAGTACAACCAGGGATACCTATACTATACAGTGTTTTTATTAAATAGAACCAAGCCCAAACATTCATACTCTGAATGATTCTTTAATAGCCCAGAATGGACTAACCTTTATATCACTAATTGTTCTATTTCTAATCAGGAAGTATACATTATATGAGCCTCTTGTTTTGATAGAACTGCCAATATAGCTTTATTCACAGACATTCTCATTAATGGTATTAGTTTGGTTTTTTAAATGTTAACTGAGCATCTGTCAAGTATATAGCACTGGGCTCAGTCTTGGGGACAGAGGTACTTTGCCACAATGTAGGCTTATTGGCAAATATCACTACATGATGGTAGCCTGTTTAGAATCAGAACATGTAGACTCTATTTAGAATCAGAACATTTAGAATCTGTTTATGCTTACAGCCTGGTTCCAAACAGTAGATACTTTCTAACATGTAAATAGATTCAGTTATTTTCATATGTCCTGTTTTCTTTTGCTATTAGTAATCCAGAAACCTTTGATTACTAAGAGTTTATGATACTTAGTTCCTAATCTGTTTATTATTTCATTCATTTCTTTCTTCATCCATTCAATACTTAATTTATTTAGAATCCTGTGTATCATAGGTACAAGGATTACTTCTTTCCAGATTTTCTATTTCTTCCTGATTTACTCTTGTTAGGTTGTATGTTTCAAGGAATTGATCCATTTCTTCTTAAATGATCTAATGTATTTGCATATTGACATATAATGGTTCATAGTAGTCTCTTACAATCCTTTGTATTTCTGTGCTATGAATTGTAATATCTCCTCTTTCATTTCTCATTTTATTTGAGTCCTCTTTTTTTTCTTGGTCAGTCTAGTGAAAGGCTTGTTAATTTTATCTTTTTTAAAAAATCAGCTCTTAGTTTCATTGATCTTTTCTTCTTTTTGAAATATAATTAACATAAAATGTATTAGTTTCAGGTATACAACATTGATTCAATAATTCTATATATTATTCAGTGTTCACCATGATAAATGTAGTCACACTGATCTTTTTATTGTCTTTTAATCTCCATTTCTTTCTGCTCTGATCTTTGTCATTTTTTCCCTTCTGCTAACTTTGGGCTTTGTTCTTTTCATAGTTCCTTGAGATGTAAAGTTAGATTGTTTATTTGAGATCTTTCTTGTTTCTTGAGGTAGGCATTTATCACTATGAGCTTCTTGCTTATAACTTCATTGGCAGTATCCCATAGGTTTTGGTACATTGTATTTCCATTTTCATTTGTCATAAGGTATTTTTTTATTTCTTCTTTGATTTCTTCTTCGACCCACTGGTTGTTCAGCATCATGTTGCTTAAGCTCCACATATTTGTGAATATTCCAGTTGTCTTCTTGTTGTAATTGATTTCTAGTTTCATACCATTTTGGTTGGAAAAAGATTGATATGATTTCAGTCTTCTGAAATTTATTAAGATGTTTTTGTGCATGCCCTAACATATGGTTTATCCTGGACAGTGTTCCATGTGTGCTTAAGATAAATGTGTATTCTGTTGCTTTGGATAAAATGTTATATATATGTTTGTTAAGTCCACTCTGTCCAGCACATCATTTTATTCAAATGTTTCCTCATTGATTTTCTGTCTGGATGATATATCTATTGATGAAATTGGGGTATTAAAGTCCCCTACTTTTATTGTATTGCTGTCTCTTTCTCCCTTTTAGGTCTGTTAATATTTGTTTTCTATATTTAGGTACTCCTATGTTGGGTGCATAAATATTTTAAAAAGGATTCTTTATCCAATGTTTTTTCTCCATAGTTAGTCCCAGATCACAGAAGATAATTTCTCTCATCTTGATTTGTATATTCATTTCATAAATATTTATTGATCTTTTCCTATGTACTAGACACTATGTAAAGCACCAGTACCACAGCTATGTGCAAGATAGATTAGGGCCATTGAGCTTACAACACAGCAGCTCCAATATAGTCTATGAAGTAACCAAGTAGATAAAGCCCCAGGAACATCTAGTCAGAGTGAGCTAGACATGCTTTGTAGGCAACTTGACATAGAGCACACAGAAGGGCTCTTACATTCTCCAGGGCAAGCTATGAGGTAGATAGAACAGGTGAGAATGAAGATAATAACAGCCACTCTTCAGGTTCCTGCTACATGCCAGCCATAGGTATTTCTCAGTATGATTCCTAGACTACCAGAATACTTAGCTACCTACCAAGAATTCCAGGCAGTTAGGTATGACAAGCAATGTAATCAGTTTTGTTAACATTTTCTCACATTTTGAAATGTAAAATAAATGGTGATATCCCTCCAAATCCCGTTTCATTCATCATATCTGTTAAAATCTGTTAGACTGCTCATGTACAAGAAAGATTGCATTGGATATTTTGTTTAGACAAATTCATTTAACTGGGGCAGTTTACTTTGGCTTCTGAACTTTTATGTCATTCACATGTTATTGTTAATTTTGCATTCATTTTTCCTTGCTTAAATTAGTTATATTCTTAATTCCCCAGAATTGATCATGGCTGCAATGTGGTTCATTGAAGCATAAACATAATGATGAAAATAGTATAATAAATATTGTAAATCAGTATAACATAGTTCAAACTAATTCAACATTAGTGTAAACATAATTTAGAGAACTCCAGTGCTAGTATAGATGATGCCAGGACAGCTGACTCCAAATGTAATGATTTCATATTAGGTGCCATAAAAAAGAAAAATTTTTTTGATAGGCGAATATGTGAAAGTTGATTGTATAGAAGAAACAATCCATTTACCACTAGTGCCACTATTTCTGAGGTTTCTCATAAAAGCATGAAGCTTTCAGAGTTTTTGTTTCATTATTAAATAAAGGCCAGTGACCTATCTTTCTGTTAAATCAATGGATTTTTTTCAGTACGAGAGAAAAATAATACCACTAAAAAAAAAAAAATCTTATTGTGCAAGGCAGAGAAGTGACCAAACTACAGATGAGAAATTGTTTACAAAGTGCATTCCTTGAGGTAAAAATGAATGCAAATTCCACTACTGCCAAAAACTAAATTCATCTCCAAAGTTAACAATAAAAAAATACTCAACAAGACAATAGAATGATTTCCTGGGAAAGTACTTTCTCAAATTATACTGTTGAGTGGCATGCAGTGGCAATAGGATGGTTTGTGGAGGAGCAATGACCACATTCTGCATGTTATGCTGCTTTATAGTTAGATTACCACTAAGATGTGCAGAATAAGAATCAGTTCTTAGCATATTGCTATTTGTATGTATACAAGGTAGAAGTAGTCATCACTGTTCATTCTGTTTATCAGTGAGAAATATATATTACAAGAGAAGTTTTTAATTTAATTATTTTGCAAACTTTGAGTTAGACTTAAAAAGATGAGGTAGAATTGGTACTGATGACAAACTATATTTCAAAGGACACCATCCAGAAAGCAAAAGGACAGTCCACAGATTGGGAGAAAATCTTCGCAAATCATATATTTGATAAAGGACTTATATCTAGAATATGTAAATAATTCTTACAACTCAATAATAAAAAGATAAATTACCCCCAGTTAAAAATGGACAAAGAATCTGAAAAGACATTTCTCCATGGGAGATAAACAATTGGCCAATAAGCACATGAAATAATTTTCCACATCATTAGTGATCAGGCAAGTGCAAATCAAAACCACAATGAGATAATACTATTCCACACAAACTGCATTGGCTGGAATCAAAAGATAACAGGTGTTGGTGAAGATATGGAGAAATCTGAACCCTCGTAGACTGCTGGTGGGAATATAAGATGGAGCAGCTGCTTTAGAAAACAGTATGGTAGTTCCTCAAATGATTAAACATCATTACCATATGATCCAGCAGTTTCACTGATAGTCATGTACCTAGAAGAAGTGAAAAGATATGTCCATACAAAAATCTGTGCGTGTGTAGCAGCTTCTTTCTAGATATGTCTCCTGAGGCAAGGGAAACAAAAGCAAAAATAAACTATTGGGACTTTATCAAAATAAAAAGCTTTGGCACAGCAAAGAAAACAATCAACAAAACTAAAAGGCAACCTATGGAATGGGAGAAGATATTTGCAAATGACATATCCAGTAAAGGATTAGTATTCAAAATATATAAAAAACTTATCAAACTCAACACCCCAAAAATGAATAATCCAATTTAAAAATGGGCAGAAGACATGAATGGACATTTTTCCAAAGAAGACATACAGATGGCCAGTAGACACATGAGAAGAAGCTCATCATCACTGATCATCAGGGAAATACAAATCATGACTACAATGAGATATCGCCTCACACCTGTAAGAATGACTAAAATCAACAACACAAGAAACAAGTGATGGCAAGGATGTGGAAGAAAAGGAACCCTCTTGCACTGTTGGTGGGAATGCAAACTGGTGCACTCACTCTGGAAGACTGTATGGAGGTTCCTCAAAAAGTTAAAAATAGAACTGCCCTACAATCCAGCAATTGCACTGCTGGGTATTTACCCAAAGAATACAAAAACACTAATTCGCAGGGATACATGCACTCCTATGTTTATGCAGCAGCATTATTTACAATAGCCAAGATATGGAAGCAGCCCACACGTCCATCCATTGATGAATGAATAATGAAGATGTGGTGTATATATATATATATATATATATATATATATATATATATATATATAGACTACTATTCAGCCATAAAAAAGAGTGAAATCTTGCCATTTGCAACAACATGAAAGGAGCTAGAGAGTATTATGCTAAGTGAAATAAGTCAGTGAGAGAAAGACAAATACCATGATTTCATTCACATGTGGAATTTAAGAAATGAAACAAATGAGCAGAGGGGAAAAAGGGAGGCAAACCAAGAAACAGACTCTTAACTACAGAAACTTATGGTTACCACAGGGGAGATGGGCAGGGGATTGGTCACATAGGTGATGGGGATTAAGGAGTGCATGTGTTGTGATGGGCACCTGGTGTATGGAATTATTGAATCACTATATTGTACACCTGAAACTAATATTATACTATATGTTAACTAACTGGAATTTAGATGAAAACATTAAAAAAAAATCTGTGCATGGTTTAAAGCGACATTATTCATAATAGCCAAGAGGTGGAAACAACACAAATGTCCATAAAGGAACAAATGGGTTAAAAAAAAAAAAAGTGACATATGCATATGATGGAATGCTATTCAGCCATAAAAAGGAATGAAGTTCTGATAGATGCTACAATATCAGATGAATCTTGAAAACATTATGCTAAATGAAGTAAGCCAGTCAGGAAAAAAAAAAAAGAAAAACACAATTAGGCAAGAAAAATAAAAGGCATCCAGATTGGAAAGGAGTAAGTGAAATTATCTATTCAAAAATAATATGATCTTATATGTTGAAAACCCTAAAGATTTCACACAAACTGTTAGCGCTGATAAACACATTTGGCAGAGTTACAGGATATAAAAATTAAAAATCAATCAGTTGTATTTATATACACTAGCCAGGAAGATTTGAAAATGAAATTTAGAAAACAATTTCACTTATGATTGCTTCAAGAATAACAAAATACTTAGAAATACATTTAACCAAGGAGGCCCAAGCCTTGTACACTGAAAACTATAAAATATTGCTGAAAGAAATTAAGAAGACTCAAATAAATGGAACTACTCCCCTGTTCACAGGATTGGAAGACTTAATGTTTAGATGACAACACTATCCAATGCTATCCATAGATGCAGTGCAGTCCTTATCAAAATCCCAAAGGGGTATTTTTTTCAGAAGTAGAAAAACCCATTTTAAAATTCATACGGAACATCAAGAAACCCTGAATAGCCAAAACAATCTTGAAAAAGAAAAACAAAGTTCGTGGATTCATACTTCACAATTTCAAAACTTACCAAAAACCTGCAGTATCAAAACAGTGTGGTACTAGCATAAAGATAGACATAAAGACCAATGGAATAGAAAAGAGAGCCCAGAAATATACAGTTGGTTTTCAACAAAGGCACCAAGACCATTCATGAGGAACAGTCTCATCTGTAAATGGTGCTGGAAAAACTGGATACTCAGACACACACAGAAGTGTGAAGTTGAACACAAACCTAGCACTGTATACAAACATTAACTGAAAATGGATCAAAGACCTAAGTTTAAGACCTAAAACTATAAAACTGTTAGAATACAACACAGAGAAAAATCTTCATGACCTTGGATTTGGCATTAGTTTCTTAAAATATGACACCAAAAGCTCAGATAACATAAGAAAAAAACAGGTAAGTTGGGCTTCATAAAAATTAAAAACTTATTGGTGTATAGAAATGCAACAGATTTCTGTACATTGATTTTGTATCCTGCAACTTTACTGAATCCGTGTATCAGTTCTAGTGTTTTTTGGTGGAGTCTTTTGGATTTTCTATATAGAGTATCATGTCATCTGCGAATAGTGAAAGTTTCACTTCTTCCTTGCCAATTTGGATGTCTTTTATTTCTTTTGGTTGTCTTACTGCTGAGGCTAAGGACTTCCAGTGCTATGTTAAATGGAAGTGATGAGGGTAGACATCCCTGTCTTGTTCCTGACTGTAAAGGAAACTCTCTCAGTTTTTCCCCATCGAGGATGATATTAGCTGTGGGTTTTTCATATATGGCCTTTATTATGTTGATGTATGTTCCCTCTAACCCTACTTGTTGAAGATTTTTATCATGAATGGATGTTGTACTTTGTCAAATACTTTTTCTGCATCTATTGAGAGGAACATATGGTTATCTTTTATTAATATGGTGTATCATGTTGATTGATTTACAAATATTAAACCATCCTTGGAGCCCAGGAGTATCCCACTTGATTGTGGTGAATGATTCTTTTAATGTACTGTTGGATTTGATTTGCTAGTATTTTATTGAGAATTTTTGCATCCCTGTTCATCCAGGATATTGGCCTATAGTTCTCTTTTTTAGTGGAGTCTTTGTTTGGTTTTGGTATCAGGATAATACTGGCCTCATAGAATTAGCTTGGAAGTTTTCCTTCCATTTCTGTTTTTTGGAATAGTTTGAGAAGAATAGATATTAACTCTTCTTTAAATGTTTGGTAGTGGGGCACTTAGGTGGCTCAGTCAGTTAAGCGTCTGCCTTCAGCTCAGGTCATGATCCCAGGGTTCTGGGATCAAGCCCTGCATTGGGCTCCTTGGTCAGTGGGGAGCCTGCTTCTCCTTCTCCCGCTGCCTGCCACTCCCCCTGCTTGTGCTCTCTCTCTCTCTCTCTGTCAAATAAATAAAATCTTTGATAAATAAATAAATAAATGTATGTTTGTTTGTTTGTTTGGTAGTGGTGCAGTCGGTTAAGCGTCCAACTCTTGGTTTCAGCTCGGGTGGTGATCTCAGGGTAGTGAGATCAAGCCCTGGTTTGGGCTCTGCACTCATCAGGGAGTCTGCTTGGGACTCTCTCTCCTTCTCCCTGAGCCCCTCCCCACTGCTCTCTCTCTTTCTCTCAAATGAATGAATATATCTTTAAAAAAAAAAAAAGTTTGGTAAAATTCCCCTGTGAAGCCATCTAGCCCTGGCCATTCGTTTGTTGGGAGATTTTTCATTACTCATTCAGTCTCTTTGCTGGTTATCAGTCTGTTCAAGTTTTCTATTATTTCCTGTTTCAGCTTTGGTAGTTGATATGTTTCTAGGAATTTATCCATTTCTTCCAGGTTGTCCAATTTGTTGCCATATAATTTTTCATAATATTGTCTTATAATTGTTTGTATTTCTGTGGTGTTGGTTGTTATTTCTCCTCTCATTATCAACAATAGCCAAATTATGGAAAGAGTCCACATATCCATCGACTGATGAATGGATAAAGAAGATGTGGTGTGTACACACACACACACACACACACACACACACACACACACACACACGATGGAATATTACTCAGCCATCAAAAAGAATGAAATCTTGCTATTGCAACAACATGGATGGAACTAGAGTGTATTATGCTAAGTGAATTAAGTCAGTCAGAGAAAGACAAATACCATATGATTTCACTCATATGTGGAATTAAGAAACAAAACAGATGAACATAGGGGAAGGAAAAATTAAAAAAAGATAAAAACAGAGGGAGACAAACCATAATATACTCTTAAATGGGATGACTGAGTGGCTCAGTCAGTTAAGCATCTACCTTTGGCTCAGGTCGTGATCCTGGGGTCCTGGGATTGAGCCCCATGTCGGGCTCCCTGCTCAGCAGGGAGTCTGCTTCTCCCTCCCCCTCTGCCCCTCCCCACCATTCATGTGCTCTCTCTCACAGTACACTCTAGCTCTCTCAAATAATTAAATAAAAATTTTTTTTAAAAAGAGACTCTTAACTGTAGAGAACAAACTGAAGGTTGCTGGAGGGGAAGTTGGTGGGGTGATGGGCATTAAGGAGGGTACTTGTTATGATGAGCACTGGATGTTATATATAATGATGAATAACTAAATTCTACTTCTGAAACCAATATTATACTATATTTTAGCTAATTTGAATTTAAATAAAATTTAAAGAATTTTTCTTCTAAAGAAAATTTTTCTTTTGGAAGAAAAAAATGATTTAAAAGGAAAAAAGATGTGAGATATATATACATACCTATGTGTGTGTGTATATATATACACATATATATAATGGAATACTCAGCCATAATGAAAAATTGCCATTTGCAATGACATGGATGGAGCTAGAGAGTATTATACCAAGTGAAATAAGTCAGAGAAAGACAAATACCATATGATATCACTCATGTGGAATTTAAGAAACAAATGAGCAAAGTGGGGGGAAAGAGAGAGGCAAACCAAGAAACAGACTCAACTATAGAGAACAAACTGATGGTTACTGGAGGGAAGCAGGCAAGGGGATGGGTTAAATAGGTGTTGGGGATTAAGGTGGGCATTTCTTGTGGTGAGCACGGAGTGTTATATGTAAGTGATGAATCACTAAATTCTACACCTGAAACTAACATACAGTTACACTGTGTGTTAACTAGCTGGAATTTAAATAAAAACTAGGAGAAAAAAATTAAAAACTTTTGAGCTTCAAAGGACACTATTGAGAGAGTGAAAAGACAACCCACAGGATGGAAGAAAATACTTTGAAATCATATATGAAAAGGGTTTAATATCCAGAATATATAAAGAACTCCCATAACTGAACAACAAAAGGCAAACAGCACAATTCAAAAATGGGCAAAGAACTTGAATAGACATTTCTCTGAAGACATTCAAATGGCCAACAAGCACAAAAAAAAATGTTTGACATTATTAGTCATTAGGGAAATGCAAATCAAAACCACAAGGAAATACCACTTCACATCCTCTAGGATGGCTATTATCAAAAAGAATGGAAATTAACACAAATCAGCAAGGATGTGGAGAAAGTAGAACCCTTGTATGTTGCTGATTGGAATGTAAAGTGGTGCAGACACTGTGACAGTTTGAGATTCCTCAAAAAGTTAAACATAGAATTACCAGATTACCCAGCAATCTACTTCCAGGTATAAATACCCAAATAATTGAAAACAGGGACTCAGACACTTGTTCACAACAACCAAAAGGTGGAAACATTCACCAGCAGATGGGGTATATTTAATGCCACTGAATCATAAACTTAAAATAGTAAATTGTATATTATGTATATTTTACCATAATAAAAAAAGAAAACACTAACAACATGCATGGATGTTTAGTGCTTTTGAGCTGAGAAGTGAGAGGTTGCTGTGGGCTGGCAACATGAGAAGTTCCTGATTCTTGGGCTCGGTACTTGCCGGAAACTACTGGGAACTGACACAGAGTGGAAAAGTTTCCACCCCTGCTTTCATGAGCTTTAATCCTGAGCAGTTTTTCATTCTGTATTAAATTCCAAACTTTTACTTCTTAGGGAAGCAAGGATGTCAGTTGATGTACCTTAAAAAAGAAAGCAAGAATGTGTTGAGTACCTGCTAGTGCCAAGCACTATGTTAGATACTTCCTGCAAATAATCACTTTTGGTTTTCATGATAACCTTGTGAAATAGTTATTATCCCCATTTTATTGACAAGAAAACTGAGTCATATAGTAGTTATAGTTTGCCCAAAGTCACACAACTGTGTCAAAACCAGAATACGTACTTACGTGCTTTTCATGCATCATGATCCTTTGTAAAGCTGAGTTACATTTAAATTGAAGATTTGGGGCGCCTGGGTGGCTCAGTTAGTTGGGCGACTGCCTTCGGCTCGGGTCGTGGTCCTGGAGTCCCGACCCGAGCCGAAGGGCTCCTGCATCGGGCTCCCTGCTCAGCGGGGAGTCTGCTTCTCCCTCTGGCCCTCTTCCCTCTCGTGCTCTCTCTCTATCTCATTCTCTCTCTCAAATAAATAAATAAAATCTATAAAAAAAAATTTAAATTGAAGATTTGTAGGATAAATGAGCACTGAGTGTTATACGCAACTAATGAATTGTTGAACACTACGTCAAAAACTAATGATGTACTATATGTTGCTTAATTGAACGTAATAATAAAAAAAAGATCTAAAGATTTGTAGGATTAATGAAACAGTGCCCTTATCAAGATTAGGTAGAATCAGAGTGGGCTGACCTGAAGAGCAGGTCAGACATTCCTAGATTCCCAGATACCATATTCACTTGAGTAGAATAAGAAAGTTTGTCATAACTGTCTACTCTTGTGCATGGAATAATGCTCACTGTTAAAAAGTTTTATCCACACCCTATTTATTTACATTTGTTGCTCTTAAATTGCCTGCTGATGGATTTGTTCAGCCATGCTTGACACCTCAGAGTAGAAGTTAATAATTTGTCGTATATGAAACTAATGTAAAGAGATTTATGACTGAACATTGGCATTACAATTCAACACACCTGTTCTGAGCCAGCCCTTCACATTTTTTCCTTCCTTTGCCTGAGGTAGAGACTTCTTCATGGATTACAGTAACACTTTTTGACAAGCTTAGACTGGGTGGAGCTGCCTTGTAATGACAGAACACAATTGATGATATCTCAGTAATGCATTCTTTTTTGATTTGGGCTGTCAACATTTATTACTGTAAAGGCACTCATTGTTAAACAGCTGGCCCAACCTGTCCAGTTTTTGTTTTTAGTAGAAGTCGAGTCTAACAAAATATGTTTATTTTTCTAGTTATGCAATATTAGCTAGTTTGGGGGTGGAATATATGTAGAATAAAAATTCTTTTGTGTACCATTGTTTTAATTTTAGTGTTCTCCAGATAAAAAATTAAAACCTGCTGTTTTTTCTAAAGTGTTCTCAAGTGGCTGTTGAGACCTTCCCAATGTCATAAACCTGACAGGCATCCAAAGAAAACGTTAACTGAAACTCTCTTAAGGCACATCTTTAAAAACGATTCAGAAGAAACTTTTCCTGTCTTAAATATGACACTACCTAAATCCTTATCTTTAGAGACAGGTCTATTCCTTGCAAATTTTTCTTTCCCACTGGGCAGTATATCTAATTACCTCTCATGCCAGCAAACAGGTAATTGCAATATAGTATGAAAACATATCAGTGCCACTAAGTAAAAGATAGAGGTGACACAAAAGAAGACTTCTTAGAGGAGGAAACATTTAAGTCTTAAAGGATGATACATAGATGTTCACCAGGTAAACCATCATTAATTCATTTCTTTGGTCCCTAAGCCAACACATTTTTATTAAAGGCCTGCTACATGCCCACATTGTGCTAAGCCCTAATGGTTACAAGGATGACACAGACCTTAGATGTTCAGTGACATGCAAACAAAGGATTCCAGTATAATGATAAAATTCCTATGATGGAGGTATATGTAGATTGTTAAATCTGCCTATCAGGGTAGAAAGAAAGGCCTCACCAGGAAAAATTCTTTTAAGCTGAAACTTTAAAAATTAGCAACATTATAGCAGGTAGACTTGTGAAGAAGTGTCTTCTGGAAGAAAAAGAGATATTTTTACAATAGATGGCTAGTTTGGAAGACTACCTCATCAGCCAAAGAAGATACATTTACACATTTTATAATTAAGATATAATTGAGGACTACTTTGTAGGACCACTTCAATTCAATGATAACCATATATACCCCATTTCCTATTAATACTTGTCTTTGCAGACCATTTTTACCATAAAGCATACCAAACAAAGTTAAGTCAAAGAAAAAATGATTCTCCACACTTAAAAAATTCTGTTACTGTTAGCAGTCTAAGTGTGTTTATGTATGTAATGTTTCAGTGTCTGGACATATAAAGGAAAACATCCTAGAGAAAATTTTAGCAGACTAGAGAAAACTATTTTAATAGAGGATTTGTTTTTGGAATTCTTGGCTATGCAGTGTTGCTTTATTGAAGTCAGTCAGTGCTTGTATACTAAAATATTTATCACAGCTTTGCACAGCTTTGGAGCCTTAGACTAGGAATGCTTATTACCCTTGATTAGAAGAGAGGACACTAAGATGCCTGATGGAGAACAACATGTACTCCAAGTCATTTGCTGATGCGAATACAAAATTTTTCAGCCGTTCAGATAAAAGTTTGACCTTCCCTCAGAAAGTTGACCGTACACTTAACACACAACCCAGCAACGTCATCCCTAGGTATTAATTCTAGAAAAGTGAAAACTTAGGTTCACACCAAAACCTATACATGAATGTTCATAAAAACTCTGTTCATAATTGCCAAAGCTGGAAACAATTCAAATGCCCTTCGTGATCCTTCCATTCACCTTCACTGGGTGAATGGATTAAGTATACCCCTACTGAGTCAGTTTTCAATCTCTTCCTGTATAAAATAGTACCAACTGGGGTGCCTGGGTGGTTCAGTCAGTTAAGCATCTGCCTTCAGCTCAGGTCATGATCCCAGGGTCCTGGGATTGAGTCCTGCATTGGGCTCCCTGCTCAGTGGGGAGCCTGCTTCTCCCTCTGCTGCTCTCCCTGCTTGTGCTCTCTCCCTCTCTCTCTCAAGTAAATATTTTTAAAAATCTTAAAAAAAATAAAATAGTACCGACCTGATAGGCATGTTTGGAAAATTAAATAAGATAATACAGATAAAGCAGGTACTAGTACCTAGTATTTGAAGTATATAAATAAGTATTATCTATTGCTGTTATTTCTACTCTAGTCTGGGCTGAAAGGAACTTTAGAAATCATTTAATCTTAATTTCAATCTACTGTTGAGGAAACTTAAGAGTTATAGAAATTTTCCCAAACTCACAGAATCAGGCCTTTGTTATTATTTTTTCTCTTTTTAGTGGTATTTTCTCTTTACTGAAATTAAATATCTCTCTTATAATGGGACATCCAGTAGGTGTAGGGGGGTTGGAGGAAAGATTTTCAAATGATTTGGAATTGTAGCCTTTTGTTTTTAAATGACATTTTCCTTTTTTTAAATTGAGATATAATTGACATACATTATATTAGTTTTAGTTATAGAACATACTGATTCAATATATGTATATATTGTGAAATGATCCCACAATGAGTCTAGTTAATATACTTCACCATACATAATTACAGAATTTTTTTTGTGATGATAACTTTTAGGATTTACTCTCTTTGTAACTAACATATGCAATACAGTATTACTACCTATAGTTGCAATGCTGTATATTATATCCCCATGACTTACTTATTTTATAACTATAAATTTGTACCTTTTGACCACCTTTAGCCATTTCAACCAACCCCACCTCTGGCAACCACCAACTTTTCTCTGTATGTATGAGCTTGGTTTTTTTGTTTATTTGTTTTAGATTCCACATGTAAGTGAGATCATACAGTATTTGTCTTTGTCAGACTTATTTCACTTAGCATAATGCCCTCACGGTCCATCAGTGTTGTCACAAATGGCAAGATTTCATTCTTTTTTATGGCTGAGTAGTATTCTGTTGTATATTTATATTCCATTTTCTTTATCCATTCATCCATCGATGGACACTCAGGTTGTTTCTATATCTTGGCTATTGTAAATAATGCTGCAGTGAATATGGGGGTACACATATGGTTTTGAGTTAGTATTTTTGTTTTATTCAGATAAATACCTAGAAGTGGAATTGCTGAATCAGATGGTAGTTCCATTTTTAATTTTTTGAGAAACCTCCATACTGTTTTCCATTGGCTGCACCAATTTACACATTTTCCTTTTAAAATAAATTATCTTGGGCGTCTGGGTGGCTCAGATGGTTAAGCATCTGCCTTTGGCTCAGGTCATGATCCCAGGGTCCTGGGTTCAAGTCCCATGTCAGGCTCCCTGCTCTTTGGGAGCCTGCTTCTCCCTCTGCCTCTCTCTCTGTCTCTCTGTCTCTCATGAATAAATAAAATCTTTTAAAAAAATAAAATTAAATAAATAAAATAAATTATCTTATGGGACGCCTGGGTGGCTTGGTCACATGGGCGTCCGGCTCTTGATTTCAGCACAGGTCATGATCTCAGGGTCCTGGAATCGAGCTCCATGTTGGACTCCACACTCAGCAGGGAATCTGCTCGGGGATTTCTCTCCCTCTCCTGCTCCCCCTGCTCATGCACTTTCTCTCTCTCAAGTAAATAAATTTTAAAATAAAATAAAATAATCCTATGTACTTTTGCTAGAAAAAATGACCTTAAGTCCTTTTTCATAAAGCTCTTATATGCATATGTATATATTTGATTTTACTACTTTAGCATTGTAAAGAGGGTTTACCCTTAGGAAAAGATGAACTAGAATAACTGTATTTAAAGTGCAAAGAATACAATGTATACAGTCTATTCACTGCATATATTCCAGCTGTAACTGAGACAGAGAACATACACTTTGTAGTCCTGAACTAGTTTGTTCATGCAGAGCAATAGAAAAATTCAGCTTTGCAAGCAACTCGAAGTGTTTGTGTTCGAACATCTCTTATTTGGGAAGGGGGTGAAAACTTCTCTATAGCTTTTAAACCCAAATATCAATTGAAATGTATAGCTGTAGCTATCTAATTACTGTTTACCTAGGGGACTAAACTACAGAATTTCTCTTTGAAAGTCAGGACCAGCCAACCATGGAGATCAGTCCTTTATATGCCCTTTAATGATGACAGCCTTCTGTCAAAAAAGGAACTAATAAATACCTGCCCCCTCACTCCCTCATTCCACTTGGGAGGAACTACCCATTCCCCATTCATGTGCTTTCTCTTTAATCACTGAACATAGGTTAGCTGGTAAAATGCTTGCTGTGCACTTCAGTACAACAAAAATTCTTTCAGTGCCTGCCATGTACCAACCTACACTGGGAGACACAGTTTCTACCCTCAGAGAGCTTGCCACTTACCTCTAAAAATGAAACCTCAGTACCTGAAGCAATTAGAGAACAATTATGTTCAAAACAGGGAGACATATTCCACATACAAGTGGAATGGAAGAAAGTTCATTCAGAAGATTAAGCAGTAAGAGTAGATTAAAAGAATCTGAAGAGAGATATGGTTTGAAATAGGCCCTGGGTAACTGAAAGAAAGTCCTTGCCTGAGAATAAATAGCTCATTGTCTCATGAGAGGCAACTATAAATTAGTCATTAAGAGTCTATAGTGCCATAGTGCCTGAATTCAAATCCTAGCTCTGCCACTTAGCAGCTGTATAACATTGAAAAAAATCCCTTAATCTCTTTGCCTCAATTTCCTCAATTAGTAGTTACTTGATAGGATTAAATCCATTGATACATGTAAAGTGCTTAGAGTAGTACCTGGCATCTAATAAGTACTTAAGAAATATTTTCTGTAATAATCCAAACGGAGTTTGGAATAATGAGTAGGAAGTAATCATTTGGACTAAGGAGGAAGTACTTTTAAAAATGTGGAAATGTGATACAACTTGGAGTTGTGAAATGGCTTGGGACATGTAGAAAATGAGAAGTAGGGATGACTGGGTGGCTCGGTCAGTTAAGCGTCTGCCGTCGGCTTGGGTCATGATCCCAGAGTCCTGGGATGAGTCCCACATTGGGTTCCTTGCTCAGTGGGGAGCCTGCTTCTCCCTCTGCCTGCCGATCCACCTGTTCATGCTCTCTCTCCCTCTCTCTCTCTGATAAATAAATAAATTTTAAGTTTTTTTAAATTTATTTTATTTATTTGACAGAGACACAGCAAGAGAGGGAACACAAGCAGGGGGAGAGGGAGAGGGAGAAGCAGACTCCCCACTGAGCAGGGAGCCCGATGCAGGGCTCGATCCTGGGACCCTGGGATCATGACCTGAGCCGAAGGCAGACGCTTAACAACTGAGCCACCCAGGCACCCCAATAAATAAATCTTTAAAAAAAAAAAAAAGAAAATGAGAAATAATTTAATAAGGCAAGAAGGGAAGGGTTGGTAGAGGGAAGGGAGGAGAGAAGAAGCTGAAAATGTGCGTTAGGGCCACATGTTGAAGGTACTTTGCTCTGCTATAGAATTTGAACCTTAAACTGTGGGCAGTGGAGTCTTTTTCATTTCTTTTCAGCAGGAAGTTGACATGCTTAGATTTGTAATTTAGGAAACTAATTCTAATGACTATGACTATCACTTTGTTGGTATCTTTATGATAGTAGTTATCTTGATGTTATAATTTATTTATCTGTTATTTTATTTTCTTTTTGAGGTACAGTGCTTTTCAAAGTGTGGTCCATTGAGCACATATTTGTTACAACTACAGATTTTTGAGCTTCTGTGCTAGACCTACTGAATTAGAATCTCTGCAGATGGGCCAGAGAATCTGTATTTTCACAAGTTTCCTATGTAACAAGAGATTCTTGTATATCTTAAAATTTGAGAACCATTGGTTTAGTGAGAAGAACATAGCCTTTAGAAATAGATAGACCTAAGTATAAAACCTGATTCAATCCCTTATAAGCTCTATATCATTGGCAGATTATGTACCAGTTTGAGTTTCAATTTCCCTATATGTTGAGTGGAAATAGTAATATCCCATTGTGGGGGTGAAAAGAAACAGCATATGTAAAATGACTAACTCACAATAGGCCCTCATATATATCTCCTTCCTTTCCAAGTTTATCTATCTCCTACATCTAGTGAAAGAAGGAAACTATGTCTTACTCATCTTCTTGTTTCTAGTTCTTAACACAGAGCCCAACATATAGTAGGTGTACATAAGTATTTTATAAACGTATAAGTGAATGAATGAGTGAATGATGAATTTTATGGGGAGGAACTAGAAGTTAGGATACCTGTTATGAGGTTAATGCCATAATGTAAGCAAGAGATGACAAGGGTCTGAACTAAGGCATTGTGCTTGAAAAATGTGCAGGTTTCATTCTAGATTACCAAACAGATATGTAGATTCTCTCTGGACTGGTTTAGCGTTAACATATAAACTCTCACAAGTTAACCCACTTCCTTTAAAGCAAACACTGAGACAGTAGTCCATCGTTTGAAATCCTGCCACTAAAGAAATTAGCAAACCAGTCTTAAATCCAGCTTTTCAACTCACCATACCACTTCTATCCAGATGAAAAAGAATCTTTTCTAAACATCTCCACCGGAAATTCCAGAGACTTACATTCTAGCAAAGCAAGACCGTCTCAGTTAGGGCTTGGAAGTTACTTGCTACTTGTGAATTCAGTTCTCTGTTTTCATAGTCCTACAATGGACTATTTTAAAATTTCTCTGTTTAAAACTTTGGATAATAAAAGTTTAAAATAACCAATTAGTCTAGCATTTAGACTCAGTCTTTGATATAATAGGTACCAAACCTATTCTTTCAAGAATGTAACCTGAAAGAATGTTGAGTGTCAGGTTTGCCGCAATCCTTATTTCACTGTTTTTGAGCACAAGTAGTTCATTAATGATTTTACAGGCAAATCGGTTTAACAAATATAAACTTATAGTCTGTAGAGCCAAGTGCTCATTCACTGTTCAGTTTTTAAGGATCTACAAAGTACCAGGCACTGTTTGTGACTAAGGATACAGAAATAATAAGGAAAAGTCTCTTCAATTTGCTTAGGGTCTAAAGAGAGAAATAAACATGTGAGTAGATGATGACAACTCTACAGGATAATACAAGGCTGCAGGTACACATCCATCTCTTCCTATCCTGCTCTTCTCTATGGAGAGTCCGTTGGTAATAAAATAAGTTAAACCTATATTTGTTTTTCTTTTTTTTTATTTATCCTGTGTATTTTGTGTATTTAGCAAATATATACATAATATAAGGAACATATACATCATATTTATATCCTGAGATGCATGTTTTCCACATTTTTGGGGTTTTTTTTTTGTTTTTCTTATTATGTTATGTTAGTCACCATACAGTACATCATTAGTTTTTGATGTTTTGTTCCATGAGTCATTGTTTTTCTTATTATTCAGTTCATTCAGCAAGGGTAAACAGCTTATTTCCAGGAAAATCATTCCATGACTATCTCCTACACCATTTGAAGGACTATATTTACAGTAGTTGGAAGCAAGAAAATTTAGAGGGGGGGAAACACATTAAGCATGGAGATTGAAGAGAAATGAAATCACAGAAAAAGCTATAGATGAGATACCAGGTGGCCTACATTCTAATAAGCTCTGTGACCCTGGGAAAATCACTTAAACTTTCTTAGTCTCAGTTTTCTCATCTCTAAATGGGGATAAAAGTCCCTTCCTGGCTAACCTAATTATTGTGAGTATCACATGTGAAAGTGTCTTAGTGAAAGTGCTTTTTAAACTTTGGAATATAAGACTTTAAAGGATTAAAAGTCTTAGGTAAAAATATAGGTGGGGATATTCATTAATACTTACCCTATTTTCCTTTCCAAATACTTAGTTAATGGTAGCTTTGATTAACAAGGAAATGAGATGTTTTTCAGAATGGAAACCACAGTGATAAATTAGGCCTCAGGCCAAGGAATTCATTCTTTTTTTTTTTTCTTTTTTAAGGAATTCATTCTTACCATGGAGTAGATCAGGGCTTCTAAGTCATTCCTGATTCCATTAAGAAAATGATAATTCCTTCCAGTCTGCAATCTTTGTACGTTTCAGAGCCATGTCCCACCATGTGTTCCTCTGTCTAATCCTCATAGCCTGGGTCACCCAAAAGTCGAGCAAACTTAGGGGCTTGCTCTGGGCCCTTAGGTTAAAGAACCTTCCTCCACTAGAAGTTCCTACAGCCTGCAACTTAGAATGTCATTGTCTAAAGGCTGACTAAGCAGTTATGGAATAAGCAGAGTCAGCTCACCAAATAAACAGACAGGAAAAATAGAGAGAGGGGGGTATAATTTTACTTTTCAGAAAATTCGAAGTGGTCATGAGAAAAATCAGAATTTTGTCAGACTTCTGAAATTTATTTTACAGTTTAGTATAAGCTTTTCTTCTAAATTACATATGGTGCATAACTCATACTTAGGACCACTCATGTTCTTATCTTTGGCACTGGGACACTTATCAGAGCCCTGGTACATGGGCAGTGACTTGGATGAGGTATAGCAGTCAGCCAGGGAACAATGGAAAAATGCTTCGGAGACCTGAAGCTTGTGTTCATATAATTGTTCACAAACCTTTCCCTGCCTTCCCTCCTCTACCATTGCCAATCTACCCACAGAAAAATGATGCTGTTAATGAGTGGTGATTTGCCCCAGGTCCTCCCCAGTCAGTCCTTAGAAGAAACTTAGAGAAATTCATCTGTTTGGACTGAGGTTTATACATCTAGTTATTAGAAGGAAGAGGATTGATATTATTAGGGTAATGATGGTGATGGTGATGATTATTAGGATAACATTTATCAAATGCCCACTGTAGTCCCAGATACTATACTAGGTGATAGATATTCATCATTTCATTTCATCCTTTCCATAATCTAGCTTATGGGAGGTATTTCTCCCATTTTAGAGATATCATTGATCAGTATTGAAAGAGGTCAAGGAACTTACCCAAGGACATAGAAATTTAAGTGGCAAACATAGAATTCAAACCAAATCTGTGTTTTAAGCCTGTGACCTTTTCCTTGTACTGTTCTGCCATCAGGATGGAATGAGGACTACAATCCAAATTGTTGGTTGAAAAATGAATGTCTTGGCTGCAGCACACCATGAAGTCAATACTATCAGGCAGCACTTCTTTTGAATGTCAATTTAATGCATCTTTTCAAACAGTGCTTTCATCATTTATACTGCAGGTGCAGAAAAATAAAAATATTCCTCTCTCTTTTTCCACTTTGTTGTTATTCAGTTCTTGGCTCTGTTGCTATCAAGACAACAGCGCATATAACTTCCCTCTGTAATTTTGATACTTGGGGGTTTTTAAGGCAACATTCACAAAACAGAATTAATCATTTTATTTTTTTAACTTTTTTTTAAAGTTTTATTTATTTAAGTAATCTCTACACCCAACATGGGGCTCAAACTCACGACCCTGAGATCAAGAGTCACATGCTCTATTGTCTGAACCAGCCAGGTGTCCCAAAATTAACCATTTTAAAAGTGTACAATTCAGTGGCATTTTATACATTCACAGTGTTGTGCAGCCTCCATCTAGGTCTGAAACATCTTCATTACTTCAAAAGCCCCTGGCAGCCACCATTCTACTTTCTATCTCTATGGATTTGCCTATTCTAGATATTTCATACAAATGGAATCACAAAGTACGTGATTTTTTTTTTGTCTGGTTTCTTTCACTTAGATTCCTCCACACTGTAACATGTGTCAGTACTTCAGTTTTTTTATGGCAGCATAATATTTCATTGTATGGCTATGCCACACTTTCTTTATCCATTCATCTGCTGATGGACATTTGGATTGTTATTTTTCCCTTCCTCTCACCGCCCCCTTTTTAAATAATAGCCATCCTAGTGGATGTAAGGTGGTATCTCATTGTTTTGATTTGAATTTTGCTAATGACTAATGATGCTGAGCATCTTTTCATGTGCTTCTGGCCATTTGTGTATATTCTTTGGAGAAATGTCTAATTCTGATACTTTAAAAATAGGAGATACTGTTTTAAAGATCTTATTTTTTAAACAAAATTATCAGAATATTCTGTGGCCTAAGAAATTTTCAAAACTAGGATCTTAAATATCTGAACTCCAGTTCTATTCCAATTAAATCAGAAGATGAAGGTTAAAAAAAAAAAAAAGCTTTCACCTCCCAAACATTGAGGAAGAAATTGAGGCACATTCTTACATCTTTCTGGTGCCTAATGAATTACTCCCCTTAGAATAATTTAATTACTAAATACTTTCTTGGTTCTCATACTAACCAGGTACTACTTACTTAGAAAATAAAATGATCAATTTGGCTTCAGTAGCAGGTTATGAAACTTGGCTTTTTCTTTTTTTTTTTATTATGTTATGTTAATCACCATACATTACATCATTAGTTTTTGATGTAGTGTTCCATGATTCATTGTTTGCATATAACACCCAGTGCTCCATTCAATACGTGCCCTCTTTAATACCTATCACCAGGCTAACCCATCCCCCACCTCCCCTCTGGAACCCTCAGTTTGTTTCTCAGAGTCCATAGTCTCTCATGGTTCATCTCCCCCTCCGATTCCCCCCTTTCATTTCTCCCTTCCTACTATCTTCTTTATTATTTGTTTCAGAGGTACAGGTCTGTGATTCAGCAGTCTTACACAATTCATAGCGCTCACCATAGCACATACCCTCCCCAATGTCTATCACCCAGCCACCCCATCCCTCTCACCCCCACCACTCCAGCAACCCTCAGTTTGTTTCCTGAGATTAAAAATTCCTCATATCAGTGAGATCATATGATACATGACTTTCTCTGATTGACTTATTTCACTCAGCATAATACCCTCCAGTTCTATCCACGTCATTGCAAATGGCAAAGGTAGTGATACGAAGGGGTACGTGCACCCCGATGTTTATAGCAGCAATGTCCACAATAGCCAAACTATGGAAAGAGCCCAGATGTCCACTGACAGATGAATGGATAAAGAAGATGTGTGTGTGTGTGTGTGTGTATATATATGTGTGTGTGTGTGTGTGTGTATGTGTGTGTGTGTGTGTGTGTGTGTGTGTGTATATAATGGAATGTTATGCAGCCATCAAAAGGAATGAACTCTTGCCATTGGCTTTAAATTATTATATATTTGAATTCTTTTACTTTTTGAGATCACTGAATCCACAAAATTGCCAGGGACTGGCTTGTTTGTTTTGGTGACTCGAAGAAGTCAGTTAATTATCCTCCCAGTTGAATTTGGTCTACATTGGTTGAATAACTGCTCTGTGCCAGGCACTGCCCAGTCATCAGCATGAGGAGTACCCTGAAAAGAAACTTGTCATTCATACAGATTATGTTACAGAGGGTAGTCCTGGAATAATCTTAACACCCTACACAAGAGGACCATTTTCCTCAGTAGAGCTATATTTCTTAACTCCCATCCTTGCCTATTATCCTTTCTCTCAAGGCTTCTAACCATCTTTTAAATCTCAGAACCCAAGATAGAGGTAATAATAACTAATGCAAGCAAGAGGAAAGTAAAACAAGAGGATTTAGCTTGCAAAGGCTATTGACACTTCTGAGATCCATGATAGTTTCTAGAGCAGGTACATTAGCTCCCTTTCCCTTTCTTTCTTCTTAAATATGTAATCGCCTCTTTTCTTTCTTCCTTCCCTCAATATAATGAGGATGAAATCAAATAATAATATGCAAACTAATTAGAAAAGTGCCTGGCATAAAGTTAGCATTCACTTAACATTAACTACTATTATTATCCACCAAGTGCCAACTTGGTGGTGTTAAATGTATGCTGGAAAAATTCAGGGATTAATAAAACAGTATCCTTGCCCCTCTGAATTCTCAGTCTAATGGAAGAGACAAATATGTAAATATATGACTATAATGCTATGATGTGAATAGAACACAGAAGTGAAGCCATTCTACCCAGGGATGGGGGTAGAGGGAGTACCTGTGTCTACCTGGACACTTAAGGTGGGCCTGAAAGACAAGTGTGATTTTGCCCAAAGGGAAGAGTATTCCAGACCAAGGATAAAGGATGTATAAAGGCAGGGAGGCATGCAAAAGCCTGATCTATTCAGAGTTATGTATGGCTAGAACATAGGACATATGGAAGGGAGAAGTGGGCAATGAAGCTGATAAAGTATGTGAGGGCAGCTATGCTAAGAATTTGGGCTTTATCCTGAAGGCATGGGGAAATCATTGGAAGTTAGGGGAGTGTTGTAATGTGATTTTGATTTTAGAAAGGTAATTCTTTTACTGACACTATACTTTCAACTATAGAAATTTGATAACAGCAGTATATAACTACAGAGTCTCCATTAAAGTAACAACAAAAATCCTTTGTCCCTTTTACATGAAATTAAAAGCACTCTTTAATGTAAGGACTAGTGTAACATCATTCTCTTTCCCACAATACCTGGCCCAGTGTATTATTTATAGTAGATGTTTAACAGAGTCATTGCCTGAAAGTAAGCCAAGATAGCAAGTGGTTCACAACAAAAAAATTCTATATCTAAGCCTCTAAGACAGGTGATTTGTTCAAATATGTCTAGAGTTAGAAAGTATTCTTCCACTTTTTCTGGAAACCTAGGTGTATAATTCTCTTGCATTCTTATGTTTAGTCAAATTTTTATCAATAATTTGAAATAAGTGGCTGTGAGACTTTTGACTTTAAATCTTTAATGCTGTCAGAGCTAGGTTATGGCTTCTGATTTCTTGTACTGAACAAATTAGTTACTCTTTCCATCTGACCTTTCCTTTTCCTGAAGCTTTCCCTAAATTTCCATGAACTGTAAATCTTAATAGATTTTTATTCCCTGCTTACTAAGAGTTGAAAAAGCTGAAATCAACATTTATGATGATTTAAATGGGTCATCAAACTTTTTCTGTGAAGGGTCAGGTAATATTTTTAGCTTTGAGGGCCCTATACTCTCTGTACAACTACTCAACTGTGCTATTGTAGCACAAAAGGAATCATATATAATACATCATGACTATGCTCCAGTAAAACTTTTATTTTCAGAACCAGGCCACAGGCCAGTTTTGTTTGTTCACCTGTGATTGAAAATAAGCTTTCTCTTCCTGTCTTATCTACTTTCAGGAAGGAATTCTGACTAGAGAAGTAGCAACTGAATGTAATAGATTTTACTGGAGACCATTACATCATTTCTGTTACACACACACACACACATACACACACACACCAAAAAAAATCTCCAGAGCATTTAGCATGGACTTCCCATGTAATGGGGCTGCCATATGGGAGAGGAAATACATTTTTCTGTCTCTGTTACCTTTCTCAGAGTGTATGCTCTCAACGGACATGTTCCTATGTGAGCAGTCTACATGATCAATTGGGAACCTATTGTGGGGTGTCTATTCAAAAGCACGGGTCTTGTCTCTCAAACTTCTGCCTGGCTGCTGTTGGATTAAGTCCTAATCCTAGTAGTATTTAAGCATTCTTCTCTACCCATGTATATGAACTTCTCCGATTTATGGCTTTCCTGCAAGCAAAAAAACATCCGAACCATGTGTCACTGAAACAATATTAGATATGTTACCTTCAAGCAAAGAGATTCTTGCTTTCTGTAAGATGCCCTGCTCAGAAAACTGATAGGATCTTCTTAAACAGTGCTTTTCAAAATTAAATGTGCATAGGAATCACCTGGAGATCTTATTAAAATTTATGTTCTGCTTTCATCAATCTGGAATGGGGCCCAAGATTCTGCATTTCTGACAGGCTTCCAGTTGTTTTCAGTGCTTCTTGTCATTGAATCACACTTTTGCAAGGTTTTAACTACTACTTCTGTACTACAGCCCAGTCATTCAAGGTCTTATCATTGGATTAGCAGAATCGAGAATCAGAGCTGGTGTTTTTCAGGTGAGGTGGCATTCAAAGCTCTACTCCTTGATTATGGGGACTTCAACCAATTGATATGTTTATTCAGCTTAGTAGTTTCTAACTAGAGGTTACCATTTGAAATGGTCCTTACCCATTTAATATAATCTCATACTAGAAAATTCAAAAGCATTTTCTCTTTGAGGATTGCTCCCTTTTCTATACTACCCTCTTCTAGAGTTCCTAGCAGATGCATATTAGACACTCTGATTATATCCTCTGTGTCTTTTAACTTCTCTATCATATTTTATTTCTCTGTATCTCTCTGTGTTGCAATTTAGGTGATTTTCTCACATTACTTCCACTTCATTAATTTTCTCTCTTCACCTGTGTCTAAGCTGCTGTTTAATCCATCTATTAATTTTTTAGTATTATTAATCATTTATTTTCTAAAGCTGTTTTGGAGTATAATTGATACATAATAAACTGAACCTATAAAAAGTAAACAACCTAAAAGTTTCTGACATATTTATACTCATTAAACTGTTACTACAATCAAAATAGTGAACCTGTTCGTATCCATCACTCTCAGAAGTTTCCTGATATACCTTTGCAGTCACTTCCTCCTGTATCTACCTGCCAACCTTCCAAGTCCCATGCAACCACTCATCTTTCTGTTACTGTAGATTTGTTTGCATCTTCTCAAATTTTATAAAAAACTGTATCATACAGAATATACTCTTCAGTGTGGCTTCTTTCACTTAGCCTAATTATTTGAGATTCATTGAATCTCATTGAATTGGTTAGTAATATTCCACTATATGGATATACAGAAATTTTATTATATTTTTTAGTTCTAATATTTTTTAATATAAGTAGAATTTACATAACATTAATTACTATAATGTGTGTCATTCAGTGTATTCACAATGTGCAAAAATGTGCAAATTCACAATTGCATTCAGCGATATTAACAATGCTGCCTTTCAGAATAATTTAGCAATTGCATTTTAAAATTTTGCATAAATGCCTTTTTTAAGACAAGTTTTTAAACAGCAAAATAGCTTAAATATGCTATATTTTTCTTTCTGATTAGCACATCTCTCTCACACACACATACACACACACATGCATACAGAACGCTTGAATATTCACCCATACTAAATAGCAATATTCCAACAGACCTAAATGCTTCATTCATTGTTAGCTATCCTGGATCCTAAAATAGGCTACTAACATATAGGACAAGTCTTCCCTCGGTAGCCACTGAGTAATATGATGGCTATTTGTGCTTATAAGGTAACTGCCTCCCACTTTCTGAAGTCCTCTGAAGAGGAATCATTACATTATGACAGAGGTTCCAGTACCTGTCTGCTCTGAACAAGCAGCGGTTCAATGAAAGCACCTACTGCCACTTTCAGTGCTGTTGTATTTTTTCACATTTTTTTGTCCATTCACCTGTTGACAGACATTTGGATTATTTCCTAGTTTGGGACTATTACAAATAAAGCTGCTCTGAACAGTTGTATACAAGTTTTTATATATGCTCTCATTTGTCTTGGGTAACCACCTAGGTCTAGAATGACTAGATTATATAGTAAGTATATGCTTAATTTTTTAAGAAACTGCTAAAAGTGTTTTCCAAAGTGGTCGCACCATTTTACACTCCTATCATGAGTGCATGAGAGTTCCAGTGCTCTACATCCTTGTTAACCCTAGGAATGGTTAATCTTTTTAAATTTAAGACATTAAATTTAAGACTCTATATAGTAGTGCCTCCTTGTAGTTTTAATTTGCATTTTCCTAGTGATCAATGAGATCAAGCTGCTTTTCATGTGCTTCCCTGCTGTCCATATGTCTTTATTTTTGCCCACTTTTTAAATGGGATTATTTGTTATTTTTGGATTTTGAGTTATCTGTTCTAGATAGAAGCTCTTTATTTGATAAGTAATTTGCAAAGATTTTTCTCCCAGTTTGTATCTTAATTTTTATTATCATTTTCAACTCTAAGAGAGCAGAAGTTTTTAATTTTGATGAAGTCCAATTTAGATTTTTTTTAAATCTGTCCCGCTTTTAGGTCATATCTAAGAAATATTTGCCTAATTCAAGGTAACTATTTTTTCCTATATTTCTCCTAAAAGTATTATAACTTTAGATTTTATACTAAGGTCTATGATCCATTTGAGTTAAATTTTATATATAGTATGAAGTATGGATTGAAGTTCTTGGGGATGGAGGGAGACATGGATATCCAGTAGTTCCACCACTACTTGTTGCAAAGACTATCCTTTCCATTGAACTGCCTTTGCATCTTTGTCAAGAATCAGTTGATTATATATGCATAGGTCTCTATCTGGACTCCATTCTAATCCATGACTCTTTAATCCATGGAAATGGATGTATTTCTCCACTTATTTAGGTCTAATTTCTCTCAGCAGTATTTTGTAATTTTCAGTGTACATCTTTTTGTCAAATTTATTCCTAAGTACTTCACATATTTTATGCTATTGTAAGTGGTATTTTTAAAAATTGTAAATTCTGTTTGTTGCTAGTATATAGAAATGAGGTTGCTTGTTGTATATCAATTTTATGGTCTTGCAATCTTACCAAAATCACTTATTAGTTCTAATTGCTTTTTGGTAGAATCCATATAATTTTCCATATCTCTAATCATTTTATTTGTGCTAAGAGGGTTGTACATCTTTCTTTTCATTCTAGATATCTTTTATTTCCTTTTCTTGCCTTAGACTTGAGAATCAATCAGTGTGATTCACCATACGATAATCTCAGTGGATGTATAAAAAACATTAGGCTAAAGCTAATCCATTCCTGATAGAAAATTTCAGTAAAATAGGAATAGAGTAGAACCTGATAAAGAACATCTATTAAAAAAAAAAAAAAACCAACAAGCTAATATTTTACTTACTGGTGAAAGACTGTTTTTTTACTAAAATCAGGGAAAAGGCAGGAATGTCTATTCATATCACTTCTATTCACCCTTGAATTAGAGATCTAGCCAGTCTAATAAGCAATAACTCTCCATTCTGCTCCCTTCAGTTCCTAGTAATCTCTGATTTATTTTCTCTTTCTATGAATCTACCTACTCTAAGTAACTCACGTAAGTGGAAACATATTTGTCCTTTTCTGTCTGACTTCTTTTAGTCTGATGCCTTTAAGGTTTATCCATGTTGTAGTATGTATCAGGACTTCCTTCCTTTTATGGCTGAATAATATTCCATTGTATCTGTATACCACATTTTGTGTATCCATTCATCTGTTTATAACACTTAGGTGGCTAGTGTGAATAGTGGTGCTATGAACATGTACTTATTGGACATTTATATATGTTCTATTGAGAAATGTCTTTTCAAGTCCTTTGCCCATTTTTTGACTGGATTGTTCATTTTTGTTGTTGTTAACTTATAGGGGTTCTGGATATTAAACTCTTATCAGATATATGATTCGCAAATATTTTCTTCCTCTCTGTGAATTGCCTTTTCACTCTCTTGGTAGTGTCTGTCGATGCACAAGAGTTTTTAATTTTGATGATGCCTAACTTACTTATTTCTTAATACTGTCTGTGCATTCATTGTCATACTAAAATCATTGCCTAATCCAAGGTCATGAAGATTTTTCACCTATATTTTCTTATAAAATGTTTATAGTTTTAACTCTTAATTTTAGGTCTTTGATCCATTTTGAGTTGATTTTTTTATGTGGTATAAAGTGAGGGCCCAACTTCATTCTTTTGTAGCTTTCCCAGCACTATTCATTGAAAAGACTGTCCTTTCTCTTTTGAATGGTCTTGACACTCTTGTCAAAAATAAATTTATTGGGGCGCCTGGGTGGCTCAGTCATTAAGCGTCTGCCTTCGGCTCAGGTCCTGATCCCAGGGTCCTGGGATCGAGCTCCGCATTGGGCTCCCTGCTCAGCGGGAAGCCTGCTTCTCCCTCTCCCACTCCCCCTGCTTGTGTTCCCTCTCTCACTGTGTCTCTCTCTGTAAGATAAATAAATAAAATCTTTAAATAAATAAATTTATCATGTATGTGAGTTTATGTCTGGGCTCTCTATTCTATTCCATTGGTCTAAATATCTGTCCTTCTGCCAGTACTATAATGGTTTTTATTATTATTATTATTTGAAGTATAATTAACATGCATTGTTATATTAGTTTCAAGGATACAGTATAATGACTTAGTAATTCTGTACATTACTCAGTGTTCATCATGGTAAGTGTATTCTTAATCTCCTTTATCTGTTTCACCCATCTTACCTACCTACCTCCCCATTAGCAGTTTGTTCTCTGTACTTAAGTCTGTTTTTTTGTCTATTGTTTGTTTTGTTTTTTTAGATTCCACATATGAGTGAAATCCTGTGGTATTTGTCTTTTCTTTATTTAACTTATTTCATTTAGCAGTATACCATCTAGGTCCTCCATATTGTTGCAGATGGCAAGATCTCATTCTTTTGCATGACTAAGTAATATTCCATTATAGTTAAGAATGGATAAATTACCACAATGTTTTTACTACTGTAGCTTTATAGTAAGTTTGGGAATCAGGAAATATGAGTCCTCCAACTTTGTTATTTTTCAAGATTGTTTTGGCTATTTGGGGTCCTTTAAGTTTCCATATGAATTTTAGAATGGGTTCTTCTGTTTCTTTAAAAAATGCCATTGGGGGGCGCCTGGATGGCTCAGTCGTTAAGCATCTGCCTTTTGCTCAGGTCATGAGCCCCGCATCTGTCTCCCTGCTCAATGGGAAGCCTGCTTCTCCCTCTCCCACTCCCCTTTCTTGTGTTCCTTCTCTCTCTGTCAAATAAATGAGTATAATCTTTAAAAATAAAATAAAATAATAAATTAAAAATGCCATTGGTATACACTCAATTGTTTCTTAAGGAATTTAAATAGTAAGAAAAAAATGTCTCTTAATTTACCTGCAAAGCTCCCATTTCCAGTTCTCTTCTGTGTAGATCCAGACTTCCATCTGGTTGGTATGATTTTCTTTCTACCTGAAGGACTTCCTTTAACTTTTACTGTAGAACACGTGCTGGTGACTAATTCTTTACCCTTTGTATATCTGAAAAAGTCTCTATTTCATCTTCAATTGAAAGGTATTTTTACTGAATATAGAATTCTTAGTTGACACATTGTTTTCTTTCAGTGCTTTAAAGATGTTGCTCCACTCTTATCACTTTCATGATTTCTGAGAAGTCTGCTTTCATTCTTAATTTATTCCCCTATATATTATGTCTTCTCTGGTTTCAAGACTTTTCTTTTTATTTTTAATTTTATGCAATTTGGTTATGCTGTTCCTGGATGTAACTTTCTTCATGTTTCTTTCACCTGGTGTTCATTTAGATTCTTAGACCTGTGGCTTTTTAGTTTGTATCAAATTCAGAACACTTTTGGCCATCATTTCTTAAAATAAGCTTTCTCTCCCTCTTCCCCCGCACCCTATTCCCAGACTCCAATTACACTTATACCATACTGCCAAAAGTTATCCCATAGATAACTTTCCAGTTCCCTACCTTGCTTAGGTCCAAAATAAAATCTTCTGGTTTCAATTGGTCCTCTAGGTTACCAAAATGGATAATCTACCTTGTCGGATTCCATATTACCTCCTCATTTGCAGCTCTAATTTTTCAGTTTCCTCTTTATTTCTGGTACCCAGGTATTTCTCTTTCTTTGCTTCTTTCCTTCTCTCATGCTAAGTAATACTTTTTAAATATCTTTGTTATATTTTATCTAACTCTAAGTATTTATATTGAGAGAATTTCAAGTTATCTTGGTCCATACCTTTTCAGGGATACATATTTCCCTGCCTATCAGGTTTTACTTATCAGGGCAAAGAGCAAGGTGTACATTCTGACCCGGGCATTCAAGAAGAACAGATAAATACCGTATGTGTATGTATGTATGTGCATACTTGTGTATGTATTTGGTAAGTATTTGAAACAAGCCTAACCACTATAGACGGCTTCAATTTGATAATTTAGAATTTTGCATTAGTCTTTTGGGTATTAACTAATGATTACTAATTTTAAACGCTACCGAGGAGTAACAAGTTACACCTAAATTCCATTTCTGGTTAAGCTGCTCATTTAGGAACCATTTGACAGCTCAGAATGTTTTTATTAATTTTAATGGGTTGTAGAAAAATATGACTCAATGGCTACAGTCTCAGAGAACTATACCAAGCCACCTACCTTGTCATGGTGGGGAAAATACATAGACTTTGGGGTGAGAAAGACTAGGTTTGAATTCTAATTTTTGCACTTCTTAACAAGTCATTATAATACTCAGGATAAGAAATATATGTAGATAAACATTACTAGTTTGAATACTTAGAGGCTCCAGAACTTCCATTCGTTCATCTAACAGATATATATTTAATGCTTGCCATATATAAGATGGTACCCTAGATGCCATAGGGAATAGAAAGACATATCAAATTGAGTATTTTCCCTCTCAGAGCTTACAGCTCAGGTCGAGAACAGTGAGACAAATATATAAATGAGTGTAGCACAAAGCAGTATGAGAGCAGTGACAGGTATGCTATAAATGAAAGGCTCCAGTGGAGGCTATCACTTCATTCTGAGCAATCCAGCTTCACATTTTGGTGTGATAAAGAGTATTTTGATGCCAAATAGCCCAAGCCATAGCCCAAGCAGCACCTGATACCTATTTCTGAACCTGATTATCCAGCTGTTCTACTTCCACACAACATACATGTATTTCTAGTCACTTCGTCTAATCTGTCCACTCAGATTTAGCAAGGGGAAGCTCCACAAGGACTATATTTGTACGACACAGGAGAAGTTCCAAGAGGCACATCTATAGAATATGAGAACAAGTTTGTACATGAAATGTTAACCACAACACCTGGAATTTTCTTTTTAAAAATCTAATTGTATAGAATAATATGGGGGAGATGCCTGAGCAGTGTTCTTTAAATCCCCAGATTGGAAATGACAGTGAACAGGACAATTAGAGAAACAAGTATAAAATCTGTAAGACAGAAAAGAAGAAATGGTAGCCATTCTCAAGCCACTACCAAACACATAAAAAGCTCTGACCATGATAAGTTTAGAAAAATTCATCCTGAGCCACATGCCTGAGCTAGCCCTTCTATTTGCGATAGTCAGGGAGAGCTGTGAGCAAAGGAAAGAGCATTGGATTGCAGCTAGGGAGAGGAAGCTGTCAGGAGACCTGGATTCAAGTCTTAGCTCTGCCACCTAATGGGTAGTCTTGTATAAATCCTTTATCCTCATATGATTTCTGTTTCTTCATCTATATAGTAGCTCTTTTGTACATGTTGGTCTCTTATATTTCTAAAAGTGTATGAAAAGCTGGTAGATTTTTTTTTTAAGATTTTATTCATTTATGTGACAGAGAGACACAGTGAGAGAGGGAACACAAGCAGGGGGAGTGGGAGAGGGAGAAGCAGGCTTCCCGCTGAGCAGGGATCCCGATATGGGGCTCCATCCCAGGACCCTGGGATCATGACCTGAGCCGAAGGCAGACGCTTAATGACTGAGCCACTCAGGCGCCCCAAGCTGGTAGATTTTTAATGACAGAGATGACGGAGCAGGAACTATTCCAGGTGGAAAGAGAGTGACAGTATTTAAGGAACAAAAGGAAAATAATGCAAAACTTAACACTGAACTCTTCACAGTAAGTCAGTAGGCTCCATAAAATAATGATGAAGGTGATCCAAGGATGACTATCTGTGTCTTCCCTTAGTAAACTATGGCCTGTCTCTGTATCCTCAGTGCTAGTGTGATGCCTAATATAAAAGGGGAGGGATAGGGGAAAGGAAGGAAGCAAGTTAGCTGGTTCAGGAGGTCCTCTCACAACAGGTGCCACATTTTGTGGTGGAGATCCCTGTATTTAATGGCCTTTCATATCTGCAACAGTCTGTTTTAAAACAGAGCTGTTTACTTAGAATGCTTTTATTATCAACTATATTTGTGTTCAAAGGGCTTCCAGCTGTGGTAGCTTTTAGAAGGTCCCTTTGTTGTGTGTACATAGTGTCATAACATGTCATTTCTGCCCAGTCAGTCGATTTCATTGACTCAGATGGGGCTGCTTTATGGATGAGCTGTCTTCTTCCTTCTTAATTTTTACTGCAGACAATAAATATTTTATGCGTGGAAAGACTATTTATTCAACAAATGCTTATTAAACATCTCCCCAAAAGTAGGCAATGTTTGAAACACTTGGAATATAGAGGTGTATAATATAGACAAGGTCCCTACCTTTACGATGCTTACAGTGTCAGGGGGGAATCTCACATTAAGTAAATGATTATATGATAATTAATTAATTGCAGTTGTGATAAATGTTTTAAAGGGAAAGTACAGAATGTTACAAGAGAAACTTAAACTAATTTGGAGGGCCGGGGTCAAGAAAGTAATGTAAAATTAAAATTTTAGACATCCTAAGTGTTTCTCCATTTGAAATATAGAAAGATAAGATTATTCCCATAGGTTATACTGATTGTATTAGGGATTTCTGAATTTGGAAAGATAGACTTGTCCACAGAGGCATAAAATCCTTAGAAATCCAATCCTTTAATTTAATAAATGACTGAAAAGGGAGATGTTATTTATCCTAGAACACACAGCTTGCTACTGGCAGGGATTGGACTTAAACACAGATCTGCTAATCCCCCCTCCATTACCTCTCCTCAGTGACTTAAAAAAATAAAGACATTATATATCAAATATAGATGAGCCATGGCCAAATGAACTATTAAGTGGCCATGGTGTACAAACTTGGATATTGAGTGGGAGAAGGAATTCAAAATAATGAATTAAGCAAATGCTAATATAAATAGAAATGCACAAAATATACCTTATCAGGCTGATTGTATCTGGCCATAGTAAAACCTAATGTATATACCAAAGTGAGAAATACCCAGCTGGAATTAGTGAAAATATATTTAAAGGTACATGCTTCTATTTCTCTAAAATATAAATACTAATGGCTTAGTACAAATCTCCAAATAGATGTTTTTAAAACCTATTTTTATTCGTGTGTAATATTATATGACATGTAAATTATCCTTGAATGCTTTGCAGCCTGAGTGGTCTCTCAGGTAGTTAAATATTGTTCTGAAACTGTGTTCCACCATATAATTCACATAGCATACCCTCTCATCATAGTACAGCAATTAGCTTTAGGCCAGCAACTTGTAATTCTTCCAGATTTTTTATTTAAAAGATTGGGAATCAGTGAAATATTACTATTTATATCAGAGATTTTGGAATTAGTTGAATCATTGAAACTAAAAGGAGATTGAGACTTCAGAGGCAGCCAGTTTTGAAAAGGTATCAGTGAGAACACCTAAGTATAAACTGATTTGGGGAGCCAAAAACTTAGAAAGTACTAAGTTAAACCATATGAAATTTCCATTTTTAGAGGTCAAAAACAGTCAAATATTGGTGACTTTAATATGATTTGCTCAGCTATCACACAAAATGGCCCAAAAGGGAACCTATATTCTAATGTCAACAGGTGTGGCTATTAAATTTAAGTACATGTACATTGGCTATACTTCAGAATTTAACAAATGAGAAATTCTGGTAGTTGAATGAACTTTTAATTTCATATGAAGTAATGATTTAAATGTAGGTAGATGACACAATCACTTCAGAAGCTAAAAATGTTTGAAATCTCCATTGGATAACTGCTTGGATAACTGCTTGGATAACTGCTAAGTCATCCACACTTCATGAGTGTGAGCGTTGTGTGGAATACTTAGTTCAATAACCAAGCTTCAGTGGTGTGATGTGGACTGTAGTTAACCAGGGTATTTTGCTTTCAGCCACTTCTTATGCTGACCAGAGGCTTACTTTCTAGTCCTTTACTCTCTTCCAGTCCTTAGCCCCAGTGGTGACAGTCTCCAAGTTTATCTCAGAAAAATCAGGAGAAAAGGGGAAGGGAACTAATCATTGTAAAAATGAACTGTCAGGTGCTTTGCAAGACAGTTTATATATTATTGCATTTCATTCTCACAACAGCCCTATAAAACAAATGCTATTTCTATTTTACAGCTGAAGAAACTGAGATCCAGAGAGGTTAAATAACTTGCCCAAGGTCATGCAGTTTATAAGTGGTAGAGCTAGGCTCCAGACATTCTTATTTCACTATCTGCTGTGCTGCTCTTCTTGCTTGTTTGCTTATTTCTAACCTATATACTTTAGAAGTGCCTTATTTAATTCTAATAAATTCACACAGGAGTAAGACAAGGGGATTATCATTGTTTTCTATTAAAAACCTAATATATTAAAACACATTTGAATCTTTTCCTTTCTTTTAAGGATGAACGTGAAGCCAGAGAAAATGTGAAGAGAGAGCAAGATGAGGCCTATCGCCTTTCACTTGAGGCTGACAGAGCAAAGGTAGGTTTGGTCAAAGGAATTCTGAGATAAAGAATTCAATCCTAAATAGTCTTTTATTATTTAATTGCCAGTCCTTTTATCACTTTGATCCCTAAGAATGTTGGGTTTGCAATGGAGTAAGCTAGATTCAATTAACAGAATATAATTCTACCCTTGGTTCTTAAAGCATGGTTCATTTGACAACAAAAAGTCTTTTAAGAATCATGAAATATGAAAACAAAAATGGGCCTAATATTTATTTTCCTTGTTTTTTAATCAGTCTGTGGTAAAAACCTAGCAATGTTTTAAAAGCTCTTCATGTGATTCCTACTGTGCAGTCAGGGTTGAGAACATTGAGAACCACTAATTTATTTAATATTTCTTGAGTACCTGCTTCTCTACTGGGCATTGAAGGAGGGGGAGCGAATAAGCCACAGTTTCTGCCCTCAAAAGAAGGCTCACAATATAGTGTAGAATAGATTAACTCAAAAACACAGTTAGCTATAATACTTACGCAGGGATCCTAAAAGTCATAAGGGAAGCCCTGAGTTTTGTGAGAGATTAGTGAACAGGAGTTTCAGTGGAAAGTCTGTTCCAGCTTTTCTCGAGATCTAATAAGTGGGAATCTATTGGAGAGGGTTTCATGAAAGAGGTTGTATATGTATATTAAATAGAAAAAAGGGGTAGGAGACAAGAGGTGGTATATGCTAGCAGCAAGGAGCCAAAAAGTATGGGTGCATGACAGAAGCTGATGTGACTAGAGCTTGATATTTGGGTACAGGAGAAGTGGCAGAAAAGACCAGAAAGGAAAACCAGGGAAAGGTCTTCTGATGGATCTTGAATGCCACACTACACAGAACTACCCAGGTGTTTTGTATGGGTACTCAACATGAGCTGAGAGCTATGCTTTGTTGTTGCTTCCATTTCCATTCTTGTTCCAGAAAAAAAATTTCTATTATCACAGTGCTGGGAGTGACCTCTTTTTTTTTTTTCTTCTCCTTTTTAAGTAAACCAGTGTTTATTGAGTGCTGACTTCCTTTCTCTTTCATTGACAGAGGGAAGCTCATGAGAGAGAGATGGCAGAACAGTTTCGTTTGGAGCAGATTCGCAAAGAACAAGAAGAGGAACGTGAGGTAGGCATAATTTCAAGTAACATTATTCAAAAGCTAGGTTTATTTCCACTGCAGTTGATACTGAGGCTGTTAATATTTCTTATGACTTCTTTCCACCTTTTCCAGACTCATTTTAGTATGGAAAACCTAACCTTTCCTTAAAAGAATCATTCCTGCTCTCTTGTGTGGAACTCTTAAAAAGCTTGACCTTGTACTAGATTTCATGGTGTTCTGTTGTTTTCAATTGCTTTTCCCTTTTCTTACATGACCAGTGCTCTCATCCCTCTTGGATATTGTTTCATCCCAAGAATACAAAGACTGTATTTTCTGCCCTTTCCCAGTCTTCATTTTCCCCACCAAAAAACACTGTGAGTTACTTCTGTGACATCTTGCACTGGGCCCCTATGTATGGGAAATCCATTTAGCATGGTGTATTTTTCCCCCCAAGTTCATGTCATGTTCATAGTAATAGAATTTTTCATTCACTCATCTTGAAAATATTTTTTTGAATACTTAGTACATCCCAAAATCTGTTAGGGGGTAGGGATACAGATGTGGGTCATCCCCACCAGGAGTTCATAGCCTTGTAAAAATAGAATTACAAAACTATGTGTAAAAGTTGTAATAGAGATTTGCCTAAAGTGCAGTGGGAACAAAGAGAAGGGGTGTCACAAAAACAGATTTTTAGAACTTTTTCGAGACATGGGATTAATAGCAAGATTTACTTATAAAAAGAGAAAGCATCTAACAAGGCCCCCGAAGGGCCCTAACTTGAGCTGAGGAAAACTCTATTAGTCATCATTCCTGGTCAGAGGATGTTACCTAGTACTTATTCAATAAATGTTTTTTGAACAAGAACTATGCTGAGCACTGAAAGAGAAACAGAAGATAATAAAACAGTTTCTGCCTGCAAGAAGAGATTGCATCTTGTAGGGAAGATACAGCATGTCTACAAGTAACAGCAAATCAAAGAAAAACTGTGCCAAATAACGCAGAAGTAAGAGCAAAGTACTTAGAGAATTCATTGGCAAAGTAAAAATCTGTTAAGCTTTGAGAAACAGACCACACTATAGAAGAAGTGATATTTGAGTCAGGTCTTGAAAGAGGTGTAATATTCCATGGTTTGGAAATCAAAGTTTATTCATGTTCATACACATTATTGAGTGCCTATCACATATGTACAAGATACTGTGCCTGACAAACCCTGGTCTCTGTACACTGAGGACTCTCAGTAATGGAAAGTAGAAAATATTTTATTGAACATCTTCTGTGTATCAAGTACTTTTCTAGCTGCTTTACATATGCTTACTCATTGACCATTAAAACAAGCTACAAGATTAGAGTCTTCTTTACAAGTGAGAAAACTGAAGCTCATTGAGAAGTCACACATAGAAATGGAAAAACAGCTGAGATTCTCACCTAGGTCGTTATGAGTCTAAAGTGCATGCTCTTTCACTTACTCCATTCCAGTACAAGGTCATATATCATTCTGTGTGTCTATAGCAATCATGTTTGCAGAGTTTTACAAAAGTTAAGAGATAGATTTGTCATTATGCTTTTAGGTTATTTCAAGAAATACAGTTTAAAAATTTAGGACTCTCGTTCTTTCCTGTTCTTTTACAATGCACATGCTGTCTCTCAATAGTGTATCTTCAACTTGATATATGTCAAGTGTACTCAATTAACTGCATGTTCTGGATCTAGAGCTTGATGGTACATGTACTTTCTTCTGATGATTTACCTTTTTTACCCTGGGCTAAAATTTTTTCTCTTTCCCAATATAGATAAAGCCTGTTCTCTCATAGAAGACCCCATAAATATCCTTTAGCATACCTCAATATATATGTTCCAGCTGTAAACAAGTGAGAGGGTGGGGCACAGAGGGAGGGAGAACAAGTCGTATTTTGCCACTAGTCGTTATTGTACTTACCAGTTGATGTGCTCCAAAAAAACCAAGTTCAGGTAGTGCTCCAGAGTCACAAATAAAGACTCTTATAAATCCCACCAGTAAGAAACTATTTATCTTCTGTGTATCTTGATTTAATTAAGTCTTATCCAAACTTATTTGACCCTTTTCTTCGTGAAGCACCAATTAACATATTTCAGCACACTCATGTACAGCAAACAGTTCTTTGGGAAAGCTGGTATTGTGCAACCTCTGAAGAAACTGAGACTCAGGAAGATTATACAATTTGCCTATGGTCACCAAACTGGTTGGACACATAATCTGGACTAGAGGCCTGGTCACCTGACTTTTCACAGTAATACTGCCTCTCCTTCTAACCAGAAATCCTAACCCATATAATTGTATTGAAAAGAATGGTTTTATTATCTTAATTATCTCTAGTATTTCAAAATCCTTTGGAAAGATGGAAGTATTGTGTAGTCAGATCACCTTGGTTACAGGGAAATTCCTTAGTGGTTGGTCTCACTTTGTTGTAGTGAAATCAGTAAATTAAAGTCCTAGAAGAAAACAAAATCTTCATGATCTTGAGTTAAGCCAAGATTTCTTAGATCTGACACCAAAAGTATAATCCGTAAAATAACAAGTGTCTAAATTAGACTAAATCAAAATTAAGACACTGTTAAGAAATTGAAAAGACTGGGGCGCCTGGGTGGCTCAGACGGTTAAGTATCTGCCTTCAGCTCAGGTCATGATCCCAGGGTCCTGGGATAGAGCCCCACATTGGGCTCCCTGCTGAGCGGGGAGCTTGCTTCTCCCTTTCCCTCTGCCTGCTGCTTACCCTGCTTGTACACTCACTCTCTGTCAAAAATAAAATCTTTAAAAAAAAAAAAAGAAATTGAAAAGACAAGCCACAGACTGAGAAAATCATGTATCTATTGTCCAGAATACATAATGAACTGTTAACATTCAATAATAAAACAAATAACCCAAATTTTTTAATGGGCAAAATATTTAAACAGACACTTCATCAAAGAAGATATACACAAGGGCAAATAAGCATGTGAAAAGATGCTCAACATTATTAGTCATTAGGGAAATGCAAATTAAAACCTTGATAGGTACACACCAATTAGATGGCTTTTTGAAAGAAAAAACTACTGGCAAAGATGAAGAACAACTGGAACTCTTATATATTAATGATGACAGCCATTAATGATAGCACATCCATTTTGGAAAATAATTTGGCACTTTGTTTTGAAGTTAAATATATACATACCGTATGACCAAGCAGTCAGACTCGTGGGTATTTACACAGGTGAAATGAAAGTTAACAGTAAAATTGAGGTTCACACAAAAATCTGTGCATAAGTGTTTATAGTCGCTTTATTTGTAGTCACCAAAAACTGGAAACAACTCATGTGTCCCCCAACTGGAGAAGGAGTAATCAAACTGGTTTATCTATCTATACAATGGAATACCACTTAGCAATAAGTAAGAATGAACTACTGATACAGTCAATAATATGAATGAATTTCAAATGCATTACACTAAATGAAGGAAGCCATTTATATGACATTTATATAACATTCTAGAAAAGGTAGAACTGGGGACAGAAAACAGATTGGAGTTGCCAGGCGCTGGGAATGAGGGAATTGTGGCGGCGGGGGGTGGGGGTGATAGAACTGTTCTTTACCTTGATTGATGATGATATGCATTTATCAAAACTCACAGAACTATACATTTAGAGGGATGGGTTTTACTTTATTTATATTATACATCAATTTTAAAATGGGAAAAAAATCATTCTCTGGGCTACTCAAAGCCATGTATGATTTACTCCTCTCCTTTGATTCCTCTCTAACCAACCCCATCCCCCTCTTCTTCTGATCTTTCTGCTCCAGCCACATTAGCTGCCTTGCTATTCCTCAGTCAAGCCAGACACCAGGGCTTGGCAGTTACTGTGACTTCTGCCTGTAATACTTCTCTCTGATCTAAATGTCCATGTGACTCCCTCTCTCTTTTAGGTGTTTGCTCGCTGGCCTACAGTTTTTTGCTTATTGAGGTTTACAGAGTTGTTGGTTTGTTTTTTGTGTGTGTGGTTTTTTTTTTAAGATTTATTTATTTTAGAGAGAGAGAGGGAGAGCGTGTGCTCCTGGAGGAAGGAGCAGAGGGAGAGGATCTCAAGCAAAGTCCCTACTGAGTGGGGCTTGATGCAGGGCTCATCGGTCGAGGAGCTCAATCTCACCACCTGTGAGATCATGACCTGAGCCAAAACCAAGTGTTGGAGGCTTAACCAACTGAGCCACCCAGGCACCCCAAGGCTTACAGAGTTTAAAGTTGTACCCTTCCCTCCTTTCTGCTAGCCTCCCTGCACTCTTTCCATAGCACTCATCACTTTGTGACAAACTGTACATTTTCCTATGTGTGTATTTGTTGTCTTTCTTTTTATAGCCTCCATGTAAGCAGCATTTTTTTTTATCTATTTTGTTCACTGATATTTTCCTATCATATAGAACAATGCCCGGCAACATAGGAGGTGCTCAGTAAGAATTATGGAATTAATAGCTATTACCTTTAGCCTATTTCAAACTCTGCTTCAACCAGCTATAAACTATCACTTGGTGGGTACTCATAGAAGCCTAGAAGATAATATGTGCATGCATGTATTTATGTATTTGTATATGTATGTGTGTAAATTAAGTCAGTCCTTGATTTTTATTGTAAGAGAGTGGTGTGAGGATACATTATTTTTCCTGTTTAAAAAAATGTTATTGTGTAGAAACTGTCTTTTCTGGGTGTCTATCTTTACTACCAAATTTCACTTCCAAGAAGTCCCCATTTCTCATCCCTCAGATGTGAATGTTTTGAGTATTCATATTTTTTAGTAAAACAAAAAGTCCAACGTCAATTTTTATTTCCAACTTATACTAGGTTTCCTTGCTTTGTTACAAACCTAAAATAATGCAAATAAAAAATTATATTTGTTGAGCAAACCGAATTGAAGTTTAACAATGGTGTTTATACTATGACTGCTATTCAAGTGTAGGTGTCCTTTATGTCATTTTTTTATAACAGTGTTTACTTATATGAGGCCTTTGTTTTTAGCCAGTATATTTGAAACTGAGCTACTGATGTATGTTTGTTCTTTTTTGCTGGTAAAACTTGGGTATTCAGATCAAGGTTGCCAACTTACCTAATATCTCTTCATTGTTTTCCACATTGGGACCACTGATGTGGGATATCTGAGGTCTGTTTTCATTCTGGGGAAAAGCTCTAGAGACTGGGTGCATTGAGGAAGCGGATAATGTCTGCACAATGAGTGGGGTAATGAGCTACTGTTGTTTATTCTTCTCTAGTATAATTGGTTGAGTTCAGACAATAATGTAGCATCTGTTGTTATACTGTGCAGGGAAATGTCAAAATAGAAAGCAAGCAGACAGGTAGATTAAAGGGGGAACAGGAGGAGAAGCCAGGAAATACCATATTAAGTTCTGATTTAAAGTAGGTGCAGAGGGATTATAATAATGATAATGATAACACCAACAACAACTGTCATCTGTTGAGCACAATATTACATCATGAGGTTCCATGCTAGGGACTTACTGAGTGCTGGCTATGTGTTAGCACTTGCTAAATGTTTTATAAACATTACTGCATTTTATACAAAAGCCTTTTCAAGAAAGTTATTATCAGCCCTATTTCTTATATGGGGTAAGTGAAGTTCATAAAGACTGTCATATGCCTAATAGCCAAGATTTGAACCTCTGTCTGTCATCCCCAAAGCCTATTTCCTAGCCATACATCACATTTAATTATCAAAGTTTTTTAAACTGCACATAGTGGGGCACCTGGTGGCTCAGTCGTTAAGCATCTGCGTTCAGCTCAGGTCATGGTCCCAGGGTCCTGGGATCGAGCCCCACATCAGGCTCCCTGCTCAGCGGGAAGCCTGCTTCTCCCTCTCCCACTCCCCCTGCTTGTGTTCCCTCTCTCGCTGTGTCTCTCTGTGTCAAATAAATAAATAAAATCTTTAAATAAGTAAATAAATAAACTGCAGATAGTGATTAAGGAACATAATTTTTAGGAAGGGGACAAAAGGACTTCTGAGATGCTTGATCAGGGTGCCACTTACATAGGTATGTTCACTTCTGAAAATTTATCAAGTTGTACACTATCTCTATACAATGCACTTTTTCATATACATGTTATATTTCAATAAAAACTTTAAAACAATGACAAAGTGCATGACTTTGGACAAAAGATAAAATATTGTACAATATAACAATGATTCAAGTTTTGTAAAAAAAAGTTTAAAATATATATGTTTATATAAAAATATGCGCAAAAAATTGATGGAGAGTGTGGTGATGAAAAAGTTTAGAAAAAAATGGTGGTGATGATAAGACAACATTGTGAATGTACTTAATGTCACTAAATTGTACACTTAAAAATGGTTTAAAAAATTAATGGGTGTAAACACTCAAAGGATAGTAGTGGCTATCTCTCGGTGAATCTGATAATTAATTGTAATGCTTTTCTTATCATTTATTTTTGCAATGATTATATACATTATTTTTATAATCAGGAAAATATTTTTTAATCTCAAAGACAGTTTTTTTTAAGTTTTTATTTTAATTCCAATTAACATACAGGTTATATTAGTTTCAGGTGTACAGTATAGGGATTCAACAATTCCATACATCACCCAGTGCTCATCACAATAAGTGCCTTCCTTAATCCCCATCACCTATTTCACCCATCCCCCTGCTCACCTCCCCTCTGGTAACCATCAGTTTGTTCTCCATAATTACAAGTCTGTTTTTTGGTTTGTCTCTCTCTTTTCTCTCATTTTTCCCTTTTGCTCATTTTTGTTTCTTCAACTCCACATATGGGTGAAATCATACGGTATTTGTCTTTCTCTGACTGACTTATTTCACTTAGCATTATACTTTGTAGCTCCATCCATGTTGTTGCAAATGGCAAGATTTTGTTCTTTTTTATGGCTAAATAATATTCCAATGTATATACCACCTCTTCTTTATCCATTCATCAATTGATGGATATGCGGGCTGCTTCCATATCTTGGCATTGTAAATAATGCTGCTGTTTAAACTTAGGGGTGGAGCACCTGGGTGGCTTAGTCCGTTAAGTGTCTGCCTTGGACTCAGGTCATGATCCCAGGGTCCTGGGATCGAGCCCTGCATGAGGCTCTCCTGTCAGCAGGGAGCCTGCTTCTCCCTCTCCCCCTGCCTGCTGCTCCCTCTGCTTGTGCTCTCTCCCTGTCAAATAAATAAATAAAATCTTTAAAATAAATAAATCGACATAGGGGTGCATGTATCCCTTTGAATTAGTGTTTTTGTATTCTTTGGGTAAATACCCAGCAGTGCAATTGCTGAATTGTAGGGTAGTTATATTTTTAACTTTTTGAGGAACCACCATACTGTTTTCCAGAGTGGCTACACCAGTTTACATTCCCACCCAACAGTGCAAGAGGGTTTCTTTTTTCCCACATCCTCACCAACACCTGTAGTTCCTTGTGTTGTTGATTTTAGCCATTTTGACAGATGTGAGGTGATATCTCATTGTAATTTTGATTTGTATTTCCCTGATGGTAAGTGATGATAAGCATCTTTTCATGTGTCTGTTGGCCATCAAAGACAGTTTTAAAGAACTACAGTGTTAGAAATAGCCTAATGAGGGGTGCCTGCTCAGTCAGCACAATCAGCTAAGCATCCAACTCTTGGTTTCAGATCAGGTCCTGATCTCAGGGTCAGGAGATAGAGCCCTGTGCCTGGCTTCCACACTGAGCGCGGAGTCTGCTTGAGATTCTGTCTCCCTTGCCCTCTGCCTCTCCCGCTCATGCTCTCTTTCTCCTCTCTCTCTCTAAAATAAATAAATAAATCTTTAAAAAAATAGTCAAATGATACCACTTAATAGTTTAGAAAATGTATACAGCTCTAATCCACAGAGGTTGTGTATCCCTACAAGGAACTTTGGTTAGCCCTAAAGGGACATGTATGTAGAAAATTAATCTGAAAGTTGATGCTGGAGAAGGACCTCAGAGAAAGAAAACCATCTGTTCTTGGTTACTAGGGGTAGAGCCCATGAGAGTCAGATTCTTTTAACATTTATTTAGCACCTGCTGTGTGCTTATCACCATACTAAGTATTTCTGCATGTTATTTCAGTTAACATGTTAGTTTATTCAGTCTCTTACCAAATACATATTGAGCATCTATTTTGTGCTATGCATTACTCTTGGAATAAGAAGTAAGAGTTGTTTCCACACTCTTATAGAGGTTGCAAGCTAGTGGGAAAGGCAGACATTAAACAAATAACTGTGGTACAGTATAGAGAATGCTGTAATAGACATTAGACATAGTACAACTGGAATTTAATTTTGATAAACACAGGTTCATCTATTCATTGATTATTAATATATGACAGTGTTACTAAAATAGCTTAATATTTGAAAATATTCATCTGAAACTCATTGCTGACCAGAACACCAATATTAGATAAATTTCTACTCATGCTATCCAAAAAGAAAGAAAGAGAGAGAGAAAAGAAAAGGAGAGGAAGGGAGAAAGGAAGGAAGGGCAAAATAACAGGTTTAACTTCCTATTATTCTGATTTTTGGATTATATTTCTTATGTCACCATTTCGTGGTCTCAATTTTCTTGGTCTCATTCTCAAATGAGAATATAGTACTATTTAACTAGTGCAACCCCAAGCAAGCATTCACTGAAGCCTATTATATATCACACACTACACTGGAAACTTCACATATGTCATATATGTGATTCCCATCTTTTATAATCCCCTAAGGTAGGTGATATTATCCTGTGCCTCAAGAAGGAAAATGACTTCAGAGTCATAGCTTTCACTATACACTACAGAAATTCTTAATTTTTTCAAATACTTCAGTATTAGAACCAACCAAATTATCCTGAATGACACAGAGTTACTTTCTTATTGGTGCTGGTGTCTGAGCAAACTTTGTTTCTCTGTTTATTTTAAACACATTTAAGGGGGTAAGAGGGCAGAGGGAGAAGCAGACTCCCCACTGAGCAGGGAGCCTCATGCGGGGCCGATCCCAGCACCCTGGGATCATGACCTGAGCCGAAGGCAGACGCTTTACCAACTGAGCCACCCAGGCACCCCTAATTATTTTCTTCCAAGCTTTTTCGCCACCTCTTTTATGGTTTTTTTCCTCTAGTTGTTTAGTCTGATTCTTCCTTTTTTTTTTTTTTCCCCCAAAGTAAGGTCTACACCCAATGTGGGGCTTGAACTCATGACCCTGAGATTAGGGGTCACATGCTCTACCAACTGAGCCTATTTTTGTTCTTTCTTTTCCAATAATATAAGAATTTTAAGGCTATGAATTTCCTCTGAGCACTGCTTTGGATGAATCCCATGAATTCCAACATGATGTGTTTCAACAATCAGTATTTTCTAGATATTCTGTATCCTTTATTTATAGTTCCCTTTTGACCCAAGAATTGTTTAAATAGAGTTTCTTAAATATTTTCCCCCAGTTGGAAGAGTGACACCAACTTTGAAAATTGCTGTTAAGGATTTAGAGAACAGAAATCCCAATTTCTCTCACTCATTTTACTTGATTATAATAGTTGTAGGTTGGGGTGCCTGGGTGGCTCAGTCATTTAAGCCTCCAGCTCTTGATTTCGGCTAGGCTCCACGCTCAGCACAGAGTCCGCTTGTCCCTCTTCCTCTGCTCCTACCCCTGCTCATGCTCACTCTCTTTCTCTTTCTCTCTTTCTCAAATAAATAAATTAATTTTAAAAAATAGTTGTAGATCAATTGAGGGAATATTTTGTTTTTCTATTGATGACAAATTGGGAACATGAAAATGTCAAAGTAACCAGGCAAGAATATAACTGTGAGACTGAGCATGCTGATACCAGACTTACCTAAGGAGCCTCCTGGAGTACTAGAAACAAAAAGATTTTCGTGAATTTCTGCCATGGATTCCTACATCAGAGACCTTCTAACTTCCAGTGGAGTATCTAACAATGTATCATGAATGTTATAAACAATGCAATATTATATGTTGAGAACAAGGAAACCTGGGCTCAAGCCCAGCTCTAGTCATGAGATCTCTCAAAAGTTTATTCCACCTATTTGAGTCTGTATTTTTACCTGTGAAATGAAGAATTTGAGCCATCTCTAGGTCCAGAAATCTGGACTTGGCCAAATCCCACAGCAAGTTTTAGTGACAAGGCTAGAACTAAGACTATGGTCTCCTACCTCCAATAAACCTGATATTTTAATTTCTTTCCATTCCATTCCACTTTCTTTTTATTGTAGCAAAATAAATATAACAGAAATTTGCCTTTGTTTCCATTTTTAAGTGTACAGTTCAGTGGCATTAATTATCTTCATAATGTCGTGCAGCCATCACCACTATTTCCAAAGTTTTTCATCATCCCAAGTGAATCTTTCCACTCCATTTTGATGTTAATATAATATCTAGTATTCTACAAACTCTTTAGTTATTTTGATTTGGGAAATCTCTGTTTTTCAAATATATTATTTACATGTGTGTCTTTTGTAAATGTTTCTAATAGCTTTAATTCATACCCTAGAAAGGAAGCAGTTGGGTATTTGATACCTCTTTCCTCAATCACAAGCACCTCAGACCTTCAGTAAAAAACAATTAAATTACATTTATTTTCTATGTGATTACCTATCAATTTAATAACACATATCATCAAGGTGGGACTTACTTTAATTAATTGCTTATTGGGCTAATATTAAGAAAATGAAAAACATGATTCTGTTGTCAAGCATCAGGCTTGGTTAATAAATGGACAGTAACTTTTTGATGGGTTTATACAAAGCAGCAGTTTTCTTCTAGGCTCTCCCTGCCCCACTCCCCACAGTCCTATCTATCACACACTTTGACACTTGGTTTTTGCCTTCTTTAGGCCATCCGGCTCTCCTTAGAGCAGGCCCTGCCTCCAGAGCCAAAGGAAGAAAATGCTGAACCCGTGAGCAAACTGCGGATCCGGACCCCTAGTGGCGAGTTCCTCGAGCGGCGGTTCCTGGCCAGCAATAAGCTCCAGATTGTCTTTGATTTTGTAGCTTCCAAAGGATTTCCATGGGACGAGTTCAAGTTACTGAGTACCTTTCCTAGGAGAGACGTAAGTTCCCATGCCTGTTTTAGGAAATGTGTCCAGTGGGAGATATCCCATCATTAGGACTGGACAAAATAGTCCAAGAAAAGTCCCATGGTACAGCCTACTACAAGACCACACACCTAGGAGTACTTTGTTCTGCACACCATTCTCTCCTCAGCCTTCGGAGAAGGTATGTCTTCCCAGGCCAACAGACTTGTGCCCAGGAGCCTATAGAAGAAATTAGGTACTAGGTCTTCCTTCCTTCCTAGCTATTTCCCCTATTCCACCATCCATATAGGCTTTCCCAAGATCTCATCTCTGTATATCAGAATAGATCTGAGAATTGTGTGCTTAACAGCTTAACAGTTCAATCAGAATCAGTGATTATAGGTTCACTAAGATATGCTAAACCAAGAGTATTTTGTGATTTGATAGTTCTTACTATCCTGGAAAGTCACAGAGGATGACCTATATTCACTGTGTTTCTGTATTTCAGCATGGTACTTGATAGTCTCTAATAGTATCCTGGGGCAAAGTAGAAAGATATAAATCTATAGCTAGGTAGTTTCATTGCTTATTAAATGATAGTATCCAAAAAGTGTTGACTAAGTGATTATCCTCTCCCTAGAAGGAACCAAGAGGTTCTATATTTAATCCTTTATTACTCACCATGCTTACTGGAACTTACATGAAAACTTTATCAGATTTTTAGATTATGAAAAATAAGATTCAAGAAAACCTTAAAATACAAAAACAATAGACAAAAATGAACCTATAAGAATTTTACAGAAATATTCAGAGATAGATTCCCACAGTAAATTTAGAGAATTAATTACTCACATTTGGGATGGGAAGACCATGCATTATCAGAGGTTATGGTGAATTGAGCTGAATATACATTATTGTGTTGTGGCTGCTAAGAAAATGCTAGCTGCGTTTCTGGAGGTATAATCCTGGTCCTATTCAACTCTGTACTAAAATAAACTCACCCTCAAAGAATCCTTGGATTCCATTCTGAAGCCTGAAGAAAAAAAAGCATGTCTAGAGCAGGGCTAGTGGGAAGATGAGGGAACTGGGAATCATATCATTTGAGGAACATTTCCTCTAGAGATGGAAAGGCCATGGGAGACTTGATTGTTGTCTTCAGCTACTTGAAGGCCTGCCATGAAAAAGAGGCATCTTACTTTGTGAGGCTCCAAGGACAGAACTGGGACCAATGATGTGAAAGTTACAGAAGGCAATTTTGGCCCAATATAAGAAAGTATTTTCTAAGGAGGGAATGAATATGTTGTATCATGAAGTAGTGGTTTTCCTGACATTGGAGATAACCAACACTACTAAATGATTCCTTTTCAGCAATACTAGACTTATATGGAGAAGGATTCATTCCCGGTGTTCCTACTTTAAATGGGATGGGGCTTAGACTAGCTTACCTCTAAGACACACAGTAAATCTTAATAGTCTGTGATTCCATTTAATTGATCTAGTAATTATGAGATCTAGTAACTTAGACTTCCATCTAAAACACAAAACCAAGAATTTGATTAAGGTTCATCTTAGTCCCTCACAGTGGCTGTCAGATTTGTAGAGTAGAGACAGAAGCCAGTGGTATATGTTTAGCCCTACCACTCAGCCACAAAATGCTAGGTGGGATGAGGATCCTACTAATGTCTAAGCCAAGGAAACTAGAATGGGCCCTAGGTGCTAGCCATTGGCTCCTCTCTTACTAGCCCCACCTACTGCTCCAAGCTCTTCCTCTTTGTTCATATATAACACACACAAACATGTTCAGGGAACACATGTGTGTACATGCTCTGTGTACTGCATAGCCAGGTAAGAAACTACTTTAACTCTGACACTGAAGTTAAACTCTAAATGTATAAACACTTAGGAAAGAGCCACTAGCAAGGGGTTCAAGATCAGCCTGGTTCTCCTACTTACCGTTCAATGATGAACATCTCTCTTAAAGAACTTATAAAACTTAGGAGCTAATTTAGTCTCTTCCAATTCTTGTTTTTTTGTTTGTTGTATTTAAGTATAATTAACATATAACTTTATATTAGTTTCAAGTGTACAACATAATAATTCAGTATTTGTGAACATTGTGAAATGATCACCACAATAAGTCTAGCTAATATCCATCACCATACATATTTATAAATTTTTTTTCCCTTGTGATGAGAACTTCTAAGATTCCCAACCCTTGGTTTTAAGGCATTCCCCTTCTGGGCCTTTCATTTGAAAATGAAAGTACTAGAAGAGATAGAATCTAAGGACTTTGCTGGTGTTTAAAATTAAACTTTATTTTCTTTCAAATTAATTTTTAAACCTGATTACTGGAAGTGAGGTGGGGGGGAACAATCTCTAAAGAAGCTGGATTTTATGGTCAGTATTAGTGACCTCTTCCCACAAGGCAGAAATGTAGACTATACAAAGTTGTTGTTGCAAATAAGAAAGGGAACTGTGAAGTGAAATGCAGAAAGTTCTTGGGCCTGCTACCTACCCACTTCAAGTTCTACTGATCCAGCACTCAGCCTTTTCAGTGCAGACTGTGTTAACTGTGGATTTGCCCTAAATGGAGCATCAATCACCTAGTCTTAGAGAAAATGTATTTTTTTTTAAGAAGTGTTTTTGTTTATTTTTTTGAGATTTTATTTATTTATTTGACAGAGACACAGCAAGAGAGGGAACACAAGGAGGGGGGGTGGGAGAAGGAGAAGCAGGCCTCCCGCAGAGCAGGGGGCCCGATATGGGGCTTGATCCAGGACCCTGGGATCATGACCTGAGCCAAAGGCAGACGCTTAATGACTGAGCCACACAGGAGCCCCGAGAAAATGTACTCTTGATTTAAATCTCATTCACCCTTTACACTGCTGAAGAACACTATTCAATCCGGTTAACAGTATCTTCTCCCAGCGTCCCTTTCACACCTGATCCCATTTCTACCTCAAACCCTATCCCAAGGCCAGTTTATTTTATTTTATTTTTTTAAAGATTTTATTTATTTATTTGACAGAGAGACACAGTGAGAGAGGGAACACAAGCAGGGGGAATGGGAGAGGGAGAAGCAGGCTTCCCGCTGAGCAGGGAGCCTGATGCAGGGCTCGATCTCAGGACCCGGCGATCATGACCTGAGCCGAAGGCAGACGCTCAATGACGGAGCCACCCAGGCACCCCCCAAAGCAGTTTAGATCAAGTTTGTCCCAGTTTCCCAGAGGAAAAGTCTAACCAGTGGCTTGCTTCTCTAGGAGGAATCAAGAGCTTCCCAATATCCATCACAGATCCATTTTATGGCCGTTGGTCAACCTGATATTATCTGCACAGAGTGGTTTTTCTAAAGCCCTATTCTCATCATTCCCTTTGTTGTTTAAAAACTCATTAATAGGGGCGCCTGGGTGGCTCAGTCATTAAGCGTCTGCCTTTGGCTCAGGTCCTGATCCCAGGGTCCTGGGATCGAGCCCTGCATCGGGCTCCCTGCTCGGCGGGAAGGCTGCTTCTCCCTCTCCCAGTCCCCCTGCTTTGTATTTCCTCTCTTGCTGTCTCTCTCTCTCTGTCAAATTAAAATATTTTAAAAAATAAAAATAAATAAAAACTCATTAAAAGCTCCTTATAGCCCTAGGATGAGGACAGACCCCTTAGAATGTTTTTCAAAAACTCTTCACAGTCTAGTCCATACCTACCTTTCCCACTTTTAAGTTCTGCCTCTCATTACGTGTTTCTCTCACCAGGAGATAAGAGATTGCTCACTATTCATGGAAGACACAAAAGACTCTCATGCCTCTGTGCTCTTGAACTGTGTTCTCTCTTCCTTGAATATCCACCCTCCCCACTTTTCCTGGCCTGTTTGACCTCATCTTTTAATGCCCAGCTCAAATGTCATCCCCTCTCAGAAGCCCTCCCCTTCTCCCAAGCTCCTCACCTATGTACCCATTGCAGTTTGTACATTCCTCTCTCATAGCACTTGTTCTGTTGTTCTGTAATTTTTTACAAAGGCTGTCCATATCATGTTCATATCTACCTCCCCTGAAGTTCCCAGCATGGTACCTCACACATAAGTATTTAGTTACTGTTGTCAAATGGTAATGATCTCCAGTCTGACCTAAATCTCTGATTCCAGAGTGACCTAGAGAAGCTGTTCCAAATGAGAACAGAAGCCCTAGGCCCACCCAGATTCCAGACCCAGATCTAAACCCAGAAAGCCCACCCAGGACTCCTTAGACCTCCTAGAGCCACGGGTAGGATGAGAGTTAATGGCCCTTCATCCTTGTCTGAATGCTCTTTCAAGTCAAATGACTAGTGTTTTTGCAAGGCTATTCTGTTAACAGCCATCTGTGTCTGCAAGGATTAGGATCTAATTTGTAAAAGTCATCTTAAATTACAACCAAACTAAAGACTGTTAAAAAGCACATCTTAAGACTTTGCCTCTTTAATAACAAATAACGTAAGCTTAACTCTTATTTTGTCTTCAGCCTTTTCTCCACAAAGCAGAGACTGATTTCTCACCATAGGACCTGGTAAACGTTCTTCTGCACCCCCACCCCCAATCAAAACAATACTTCATGTTAAGATTTCCCAGCTGTCCAACTATTTACCAAATGTCTGGTGGGTATACCACTGAACCGAGCACCGTGGGACAACCAAAATAGCAGCAGACACGGGCCTTCCTCAGAAAAGCTGATTGTCAAAGTACTGGGAACATTGAGTGACTTGATTTTTGCTGTTGCTGTTATTGTTGTTGTTGTTGTTGTTTTGCTGTCTGTTTTGCTAGTAGCAGTTACCAAGAGAAGTAGTATTCACTACCAGAGCTTTGGCCATTAAGCTCTACCTCATGGATGTGTTAGAGCCATGTGAGCATCAGTGGCCCATTTGCTTACTTGGGCATTGAGAGGTAGCTGGTATTGAGGTAGTTGAGTCCTAAAGTTGAGGAACGATCCTAACCCCTACTTCCCCTGCCTCGGAGTCAGAGTAAGGGGCCCCTGCCAGCTTCCCGGTTCCCCTTTGGACTTCTGGGCACTGGCCCAGTGCCACTCAGTGTGAGGTTGTCAGTATCCCCCAACCTTCCTTTTCCCTTTTCTCTCCTTCTTTCCCACCCCTCCCCTTCTTTCCAGTCCCATTTTATCCTTTTTATTCTCTTCCCTCCTCCTTATCTTTTTATCCCCCAACAACTCTTTCCCCTTCCTGCCTCCTCTGTTTTCCTTCTTTTGTCTACTCCTATCCACATCACTCAGAGAAGCTCCACCTGCAACTGGAAAGTGTGGTCTTCTGTTTATAACATGACTGGGGGTGCTGGGGAAGGAGGATGGTAATGGCAGATTAGCTTCAGGACTAGTGAGTGCCCTGGGTGCCTTGTCACTTATGTAATCCCACAGCCCTCATTCTTCCCCCAAGAACATTTCTTCCTCCAGATCTACAGATGTGAACCCCCTCAAGCAGACAAACATGCATGCATCCCAAAATACAGTATCAGACACTTTATATTCTAAAAGTAACTAATGTATTCCTATTTTTCTCCTGCTTTCTAGTTTTTTCCCCCTCCATAACAATAGCTTATCATTTTTTTCTTTCTCCCTCTATGTTTAAAGGAAATGTATAAACAAGCTTCTAGCAGGGTTTTTCGCAGAGTGAAAGGCCCTCAGTAAATGTTTGTTTAAATTAACTGGGGGGAAAGCCTTACAAATTTAGAGTATGTGGATTCCTTCCTCTGTCACCCATCCACCTTTATTACATTAAGCACTAAGCTCAGCACTGGGAACACCGTGCTGAGAAAAGTGACATAATTCTTACCCTTGTAGAACTTACAGTCTGTATCCACAAACTACTGTTGGATGATGTTTGACTTTATCAATAACACAAGGATATCCAATTTGCCACCATAAGGAAATATAAGTAGTTCAATTTGTACTTCATTCATATATTTGTTCTTCCATATGGCAAAACATTTACTGAGCAGCCACTCTGCCAACCTCCATACCAGACGCTAATGATACAGAAATAAAAGATATTGTTACTGACCTTGAAGTGTTCACATTCTAGTGAAAACACATTTAAAACAAATTGCATTATAAATTATACCCATAGTTGGAAGGATAGGTAATTTCAGCCTGCAGTGGTAAGGGAAGGCATTATAAAGGAAATGAATTTGACCTGAGCCTTGCACAAAGAGATGTTGGGTGAGTAGAAACAGAATAGCATAGTTAAAAATAAAAGTTTTGGTTGTAGTTAGACCTATCTCTGAATCCAACTCTATCAGATACCTGCTGTATGACATTGGGCAACTTACTTGGCCATGCTGAACGTTTATCTCTTCACCTTTCTTTCTTTGAAAGAAAAATCATAACATCTAGCTCAGAGAGTTGTAAGAATTAAATAAGTGAATGTAAACTATGTCCCTACCACATAGTGAACAGTATCTGCTATAATTATCTTAAGTGGAGAGAGGCAGAAAAGGTGGGAAAGGCTTATAGCTAAAGAAAGCATGGTAGCAATGAATTCTTTCTTTAGAGCAATGATGGATATTTATGTTAAAAAATACCCAAATGTTCTAAACCAGACAAAATAATGTGTCATTGGAATCATTGATATATTTGAAAGGAATCTCAGAGATACTGAGGCCAATGCTGTCATTTTACAGATGGAAGAATCAAAGCATGATAAAATGATACACTTTACTTATGTCACATGATAAATAGCAGAACCAACATTAAAACCCAAGTTTTGTTATGGCCATTGCTTTTTAAGATCACTGGCTCCTTTTAAAACTGCTAATAGATTACAGAGCTCCACTTTAAAATTAGAGCAATAGGACAATAAAACTAGGAGATCAACATTAGAGACCACGTAATAAATGCAATAAATTGCAGCTCCAAGCACCAATTTTTTTAAATATTCTGTATTTCAATTACTTTCATATGTTAATGCCTCTAATATTACAGTGGATTGATTTTAAATTTATATTAGACTGATAAAGAAAGAAAAGAATCAGAAGGAAAAACTTTAATGCCATTGAACTACCTGTATCTTAAAAGCTTTGTTTTCAAGATGAAGCATCTAATCAGTGCAATACATGTTAAAGTTACCACTGTTGAGCTTGCTCCATTCCCTCCAGGTATTTTAATATCACCACATCTAATTATTTGAGGTTTTCCAATATCCCTAAATGATCAAGATTTAGAGAACAAGAACAATGATTGTGGATGGAACACAACTAATATCTAGTTGGTCACAGTATCAGTCTACCTCTAAACTTCTCTCAAATTTGTTCTTTTCCTCTCCTTTCCCACTGTCCCCACTGCTCAAATCTTCATAGCTGGATTAAACCTATCGTTTCCTTCCCCTTGACTTCAGTCTTGTCTACCCCACCTCCCACCCATCCTCCCTACTGATTCCTGAGTTATTTTTCTGAAACATGGATTTGATGATATCTTATCTCCTTCCTGCTTAAAAGCCATCAGTGGTTCTAAAGGCCAACAGTCCAAACTCTTTTACCAAAGCATACACAATCTCATACCATCTCCTCTTCCTGCTCAGTTCTTCTCCCTCCCTCCCATTACTTCCCCACCACATCCATCTCGCCATTAAGCCACAAAAACCTGCTTGACTGAAAGAAACCAAGAGATCATACTCAGGTGCAAAATGCATTCACAGAGTTATCGCAGTCCTTTTCTTATCAGCTTGGGGAGGTAGCAAGGCAGGCAGTATTAGTGTGAGTCAACAGATGGAGAAAATGAAGGCCTGGGGTGACATGGCTTGCTTGAGAGCATACATGCAGTTGATGACCATGGAGGACTAGAGCCCAAGTCTCTTAGTTGCTTTATTTTCAAAAGTGATGTTACAGGGAAAGATGTTCCTGGAGTATTTTGACCACAGGACACTTGTGTTTATAGGTTGAAGTCATCTGGTAAACTGTTTACATAATATTTACAACAAAAGAAACTGGGTAACAAAAGATTTAAAAGAATAATATAGCTACTTCTTAAATAGGTCTTATAGGAAACTCTAATCTGGTATAATAGCCCTCTAATTAAAGGGGAAAAAATACTCCTTCTAGCAAGGGTGATTTATATTTCTTCAGGTTATTTGTTTTGTTTAAGAAATGCATAATTTTCTAAATTATAAGTTCTAGTAATGAAATGAAGCATCCTATGCTTTAACAATCCCTTACACACTAAATCAATCTGAAAAGTTTTTAAGTGTCTCTTAAATGATTGAGGAGATGGAATAGAGGAAAGGCAGTGATATAGAGGAAGGAACTTTGGACTGGGAATCAAAAAGGGTAGCTGGGCAACCTTGAACAAGGCACACCCCCTCTCTAAATCTCAGTTTTCTTCTCTATAAATTGGAAGCAATAAATTCTGTATCTCCCAGGACCATAGCATGGCTCAAATAAGGCAATGTATATAAAAGTGTTTTGTAAACTGTGAGATACTGTCTAAATAAGAAAAATGATGATGATCATGATGACTATCCAATAACCAAACGTTCAGAATAAAAATTTTTTAATAATAGTATTTATTGAGGGTTTACTATACTAGGCACTATTCTCAGTGCCCTATATGCATTATCTCATTTAATCCTGAAAACACAGGGAAAGGGAAGGAAAAATAAAACAAGATGAAAATAGAGTGAGGCAAACTATAAGAGAGTCTTAACTCTAGGAAACAAACTGAGGGTTGCTGGAGGGGAGGTGGGTGGGGGAATGGAGTAACTGGGTGATAGGCATTAAGGAGGGCACTTGATGGAATGAGCACTGGGTGTTATATGCAACTGATAAATCACTAAGTTCTACCCCTTTAACTAATAGTATAGTATATATTAACTAAATTGAATTTAAATAAAAGAAAACAAACAAAAACTATTCTGAAGCTAAATATCCTGTCCTCACTGAGATGGGCACAAAAGAGGAAGTAACTTGCCCAATGTCACAGTAAATATCAGAACCAGATACAAACGTAAGTTTGTGACTCTGGGTCTGTGCTCCTAATCCCTATGCCATCATGTCTCCTGATTTATTCCAAGGAAGGAATAAATTAGTGAGGTAGTTTATCATCTAGAAAAATACTTTAAATTTGTAAATGAAGCTGTTTTATACATCTGCAAAGATTTCATCTTCTCTGATTTCTTCATATTGTCTTTGTAATTCCTTTTATAGAGTCACAGCCAGATATAGGTAAATTATACACTTAGTTGTATTTCACACTCTGTTTACCAACAAACTTTTTTTTATTATGTTAATCACCATACAGTACATTATTAGTTTTTGATGTAGTGTTGCATGATTCATTGTTTGCGTATAACACCCAGTGCTCCATTCAGTACATGCCCTCTTTAATACCCATCACCAGGCTAACCAACAAATTTTTTATTTTTCAAGGCATGTGCTAAGTGCCAAAGTATAAGGCATGGTCCTTGCCTTTGAGAATACCCTGGCTTCTCATACAAAAATAATCCTCATAATGCAGTTCATGCAATAGGTTCTAAGAGTAGTCAGACAAAAAGGGCAATAGAACTCAAAGTTGACCAAGATCCCTGCTGACCTGGGTGATCAGGAAAGGCTTTGTCCAGAAGGTAGCAGATGAACAGAACTTTGAGATAGATTGAATTTTTGTTGGACTTATAAGGGGACAACATTCTCCAGCAGCCAGGACAGCTTGAAGAAAGAAGCTAATGTTAGAAAGCACAAGGCATGGCTAGATGATGGGTCTAGATTAGTTGAAAAATGGGACTTGTATAGTAAAATTCTAGGAATGGGAACTGTATAAAATCTAGACTACCAGGCAAGGGAGCTTGGCTTTATTTCATATAAATTTGTTGAGCAAAGTAATGACATGGTCATCATGGTTATCATCAAAGTAAGATTACCCATACATTATTTCATATTTTATAAATTCATATTGCCTGGCACATTGTAGGTACTCAAGAAATGTCAGTCCTTTGATCTTTTCCCTTACTACCCTCATTATCTAGGTGATCTCATTCAGTCTTGTGGCTTTATATGTCATATATACAGTTAAAACTCCAAAAGTGTATATCTTCAGCCCAGGCTCTCCCCTGAACTCTGGATATTTGTACACACAACTGGCTATTCAGCACCTCCACCTTATGAGTAATTGGCATTTCAAATTAAACATAGTCAAAACTAGGGGCTCCTGAGCATCTGCCTTCGGCTCAGGTCATGATCCCAGGGACCTAGGATTGAGCTCCCTCCTCAATGGGGAGCCTGCTTCTCCCTCTCCCTCTGCCACTCCCCCTGCTTGTGTGCTCACTCACTCTCTCCCCCTCTATCAAATAAATAAATAAAATCTTAAAAAAAATAAATAAACATAGTCAAAACTAAACTCTTGATTCCTACCCTCCCCTAAACCTGCTCCTCTTATAGTCTTCCTCAACTCATTAAATGACAACTTCATTCCTTTTTTTTTTCTTTCAGACCAGAAACCTTGGAGTCATCCTTGACTCGTCTTTCATTTCTCCATCCAACTCATAAGCAAATTCTGTTGGTGTTACCTTCAAAATATATCCTAAATCTACTTCTCTCTGCCTCCACAACTAACCCTAGGCCAAGCCACTATAATCTCTTGTCCAGATTATTGCAGTGGTATTAACTGGCTGCTTGGCCTCCACCCATGCAACTCCCCTACCCCTTCAGTCTCCTTTTCTAAAAAACAGAGACTTTAAAATATATATATAAAGCAAATCACTTCTCAAAACCCTGTAATGGGAGTTCCAAGCTTTTAAAAGGCCTCCCTAATGTGACTCCCTGGCATTTCTCTGACTCCACTCAATCTTTTCCAGTTCCCTTGACACCTTTGCTATTTGTGAAATACAACAAAACATTTTCTAACTTCAGGGCCTTGCATGTGCACTTTCTTCCTCTAGAAATCTGCATTGCTCATGTCCTTCCTTCAAGTCTCTGCTCAGATGTTGCCTTTTCATTGAGGCCTTTTTGACCAACCCATGTAAAATAAGTCTTCCTTCCCTCCTTTCAGTTCCCACCTTTCTAACTGACAACCCTTATGCTATCTACCATTTTTTGAGTTCCCACTGTGGACTAGGCAGTTTTACTATGCACTTCACAGGCATCATCTAATTGAATCCTTACAACCAACTTATGAAATTGGTATTATCTTTACCTTATAGTTGAAAAAATGAAAGGCACAAAGAAGCAGATTTCAAACACATGTCCAAAATCTATTATATCAGGCAAATCTTATTCCCATGTTACAGATACAGGAACTGAAGCTTGAAAGTTAAGTGTTTTGTCCAAGATCACATAGCCAGGAAGTGGAAATTAAATATGAAGGTGCTGATTCTTTCCATTATATCTCACTGGCAGCCTAGAAAGATAAATTGACATGAAGAAAGACTGAAGCCAGAAGAATAGTCAAGGGATGTTGCAGTACTCAAAATGAGATTGATAAAAATGCAGCCAAGCAGGGGAAGATTAGATAAATGCTTATACATAGTCTACTAATACCTGGAATAAGTATTTTGATAAATGGTTCCATAGTTTCTCCTATCGTGTCTGTACTTGGAGTCAGAGAGATCTTGGTTCTAATGCTGGCACTTCCATCTATTTGCTGAGTTACATTGAGTATATTATTTCTCTGCTATATTTTAGTTACTTCATCTTTCAAGTGTGGATAATGTCATGTGTCCTCACTAATATATTGTGATGATAAGATTAAAAGTGATAATGAAGACACTTGGTAAACGGCAGAGGCCCATGCTGCTTGATTTGGTAATGCGGAGTTCCTTTTATCCATTTCCAGCAAGTCACTGCTTTTGCCCCATCTCTAACCTTTAAAAAATAAGTTTTGACACACATTTCTCATTCCTAATATGAGGGTGACCTGCGTTTTGTCACTTGTGTTATAACAGACTCTTCCCTGGAAGGGCGTCCACTATTTATTGCAGTCTCCCTAGTATAGGAAAAATGTGTTCTGAGTATTGGCAGTCAACAGAGAGATAGCACAGTGATAAAAAGAACCTGTTACCAGGTGGACGTTGGGCAAGGCACACAACCTCTCTAAACTTGTTCCTTTTTCTGTACAAGGCAGATAATAATAGCTATGTATGAGGTGGTTGTAGAATTAAGAGAGGTGATTTGAGGGCAAGGACACGACATATGGTTGATGCTCAGGACATGTGATGCTTTAAAATGTGTAGACCTTGGGACGCCTGGGTGGCTCATTAGGTTAAGTGTGTGCTTTTGGCTCAGGCCATGATCCCGGGGTCCTGGGATTGAGTCTCACATCGGGGTCCTTGCTCAGTGGGAAGCCAGCTTCTCCCTCTGCCTGCTGCTTCCCCTACTTGTGCTCTCTCTCTGTCCCCCTCTCTCTCCAACAAATCAATCAATAAATAAATCTTTAAAAAATAAAATAAAATATGTAGACCTTGTGCTTGAAAGAAATAACATAGCTCACCAGCTGGACATGCCCCTGGGCAAATCTCTATGTGTAGGATGAAACCACACCATCTCGCTTTCAGCATATTTTCCTTTAAGGGAGCAGATTCTCTCCTCCTTCCTCCATGTTACTCTTGCCACAAAGCAGAGTACTCTTAGTTGAGATTGCGTGGAAATAGGACTGAATACCAAAGAGGTTTGCAGTGAAATGTGTTGGTACAATTTCCTGCTTAGTTTCAAGATGAATTGGGTCTGAGCTTTCCAAAAGAGGGTGGATCTCTAATGTGAAAGTTTTATTTGAAATTTTTGTGGCTCAGGCAGTGTCATATCAGGATACACACAAGAAGTACAATCCCAGAAGGCAAACATGGTACCTGGAAACAAAATTTACAATTAATTGCTAAAGCACCACAAGCAGGACATGCATTAGGCCCAGTGCGGTACTTCCCACCCATAGATTCTCAGTCAGTCCAAACAGTTTAGTTCAGCGCTTGGTTTCAGAGGGACTGCCTAAGGCAAGCAATCTCAAATAGATTTGCTTGTCCAGGGTACCAGGTCATCTGCCTCGTGAGTGTATATAACATCTGGAGGTGTTCTTTGTGGAAGTGAAGGTGCTGGGACAACTGCCTTCTGTCTCTTAGTCACACTGTCATGTGTGATTATAGACTGAGCAGTCAGTTTGAATTCAAATTACTTGCAGAAGCTTAGAAAGTTAGCATGGGGAGTTTTCCTTCAGGAAGAGAGGAAAATTTCCAGGAACAATTTAGAAAAGCAAAGATTTTAATGCTTTCCTCCTCCCCCACCCCATGCCAGGGTTTTGTTTTTGTTTTTTTCTCCTTTGTTACAAAATCAGTATATTTCATTTAGCAATCATAATTTTACTTTTTTTTTTTTAATCATCCCCTACTCTCATCTAGACCTTTTCTCTGGAAGGATTGTATTTGCAAAAGGGACAAAAGATTTTTATAGAAAATCATTTTTACACAACTTCACCAGAAAGATACATCATATTTATGAATTGGTCAGGTCAAAATCCTGAAGTAAAAAATTTTCAAAATGAGTTTACATAACCTCCCACCCCTTTCATCCTGTTCGTTTTGCTGGTGAGCAGCCTAAAAAAGATCAATCCCTTTTTGGGAACAGCAGCATTTAATAATCAGATTGTCTTTCTGAGGTGTGTATACCAGGAGAAAGGTGAGAAAAGTAGAGTTTATTAGTCTTTTGTTACAAACTGCAACTAAGCTGGGAAGTTGAACACAAGTCAACAGCAGTGAGACATCTCTCAAAGGAAGTCGGGAGTCCAGACTGTCAGGAATGGGCAGAGGGGTCCCACTGTGCCCTATCCCAACTTGTAGCTTTTGGCAGGAATCACAAATTAGGAATGCAGTCAGTCTCTATACCTAATATAAGCCAATCAGCAGCTTGATTTTATTTTTTATTTTATTTTATTTTTTATTTATTTATTGGACAGAGAGAGACAAAGCAAGAGAAGGAACACAAGCAAGGGGAGTGGGAGAGGGAGAAGCAGGCTTCCCACCAAGGAGGGAGCCTGATGCAGGGCTCCATCCCAGGACCCTGGGATCATGACTGGAGCCGAAGGCAGACACTTAATGACTGAGCCACCCAGGTGCCCCAGCAGCTTGATTTTAGATGGTCCTACCAAAAAAACAAATCCTTTCCTAGAGGCATTTGTATGTGACTCAGATAGTACGGACAATACTCATGATGTTTTCAGAGTTTCAGGCCCCACAGAGAGGTGTCCTAAATTTACAACAGTTCCAGGGTCAAAGTCATGTTCATTGAGCTTATGCTTGCTTTCAGTTCAGCACAGCACATTCTGATGCTGAAACAGCTCACAACAGACAGTGTCAGGTTTTTGTTTAGAGTCAGGTCTAGACAATTAGCATCTGTGGATTTAGGATTCCAAAAGAAGCCAGCAACTTTTCTTCAGCAGCAGCAAAGCCACGATGCCACAGGACCAGGCAGCAGTGTTCTGAGTTCAAGTAACAAGTGAGGCTTTCCTAAGCCCTTTGGGTATTGTCCAAATTTACCTACTCAGAAATATGCACACCACACAGGGAAATCATCAGCCTCTAAAGATCAGAGATCTGATTTTATAGGAGCTCATTAGCAAACCAAAAACTGTTTTTAAAACTCCCAAGGCGTGTCTCTATCTGGAGATTGCATCTATTTCCCATGTTATCTCCCTTTTTCTAGAGACTTCAGTAAGCAAAAATCATTAGTTCTGGAGACATATTCTATTTCCAGTACTCAGTTTAAATTTTAACCCACTCACCAGTGGCAGAATCAAGGAAGTAGTGTTCTACTAACACAATTTTTCAGCTTTCTTTAGTCAGGATGATTCCTCTAGCATTTATGAAATTAAAAGCATATAATTCTTTATATCCATTTTTACCATATATCCAGATACAATAGCCAGAAGACCATTATTTTTTTAAATCCCCCCTTTTCTCATTGCACACTTACTCAAACACCTAGCAATACTTTTAGCATTTATAGGGTTAATATTAAACCTGTTGGGGAAGATCCCTGCTGGAATGCAAGGGAAGATGGGAAGGGAGCAATACTTGGCTATTTCAGCAACAGAGGTGACAACAGCTAAGCTGAAGAAATGGCTGGAGTATTTTTCTCCCTTTTTTACCCCTCTGGTTTATCTAAAATTGTGCTCCAGCCCTGGGAACTAATTTAACTCTTTTTCCTCCCCCACTCGAAGGAGAGAACAATGCAAACTTTTAGCATTTTTTTTTTTGCCTATCCAGAGCTCACCTTTAGAAATTTTGTGATCCTTTTCTCTTGCCACCTGAGAGAACAAAAACTAAAGGCATCACAAGGCTGTACTTTGTCCCCTCACTTTAGTTAGTGCAGCCAAAAGCAATTAGGGAGCCATGAAGCCAACTCTCCTGGATTGGATCTATCATTTTAAAACTCCATAGGTAACTTTTACCTCTCACAACCCATAGCAGCTGTTTCATGCCATGTATGAATGACTTCATATCTACTCAGGTACCAAAGGTTGACTCTTCCCTATCCCTTCAAACTTTCCTTTCTCAAACAATGCTTTCACTATATTTCAATGAGTCAGGTCGGGCTTTTTAATCCCATTTCTGACACCAACTGACACCATAACCACTCCAAGGTTTAATGATTGATTCTTTAGCAGAACTCGTAGGACTGAGCATATAGTCATACTCATGGCTATGATTTATTACAGCAAAAGGATACAAAGCCAAATTAGCAAAGAGAAAAGGCATATGGGGCAAAAAGTCCAGCAGAAACCAGGCACAAGCTTCCAAATGTCCTCTCCCAGTAGAGTCACATGAGACACATTTAATTCCCCCAGCAATGATTTGAGATAACACATGTGAAATGTTGCCAAGCAAGGAAGCTTATTAGGAACTGAGTACCCAGGGTTTTTAGTTGGAGACAGATCACGTATGTACCCTCTGCAGTGACATATCCCAAAATTCCAGAATCCCAGAAGGAAAGCAGGTGTTCAGTATAAGTTACGTTGTTTGCCCAAACAGTTTAGGCATAGTGAGCCACTCTTACCAGTTTTGGGAATGATGGGAAGCCTCTCCAAACCCAAATTCCCAAATGCCAGCCAAGGGCCAACCTTGTAAGCAAGCCTTTCAAAAGAATAGCTGTCAGGTCTGCTATGTTAACCCTCTCTGCACATATAATTTTATTATTTTTTTTATAATTTTATTTTTTAAGATACATCTCAAATTCATTTCTGGGGTTTACTACTGGATATATGGGTGGAACTCTGTAAACTGGGAAACTTCTAAGCATTTGACTTTTTACTTTCATTTGTAACAGAACTTAGTCCTTTAGTGAAGGGTAAAAATAGCCTCAGAAGAATACAGTTGATCTTGAACTGTATGAGGATGAGGGGTGCCAACCCTCTATGCAGTCAGAAATCCACGTATGACTCCCTGAAAACTTATGTACTAATAGCCTACTGGTGACTGGAAGCCTTACCAATTTAACATCAACTGTCAATTAACACATATTTTATATGTTATATGTATTATATACTGTATTCTTGCAAGAAAGTAAGATAAAGTAAAGAAAATCTTATTAAGGAGAAAATACATTGACAGTACCATACCATATTTATCAAAAGAAATCTGCATATAAGTGGACCCGCTCAGTTCAAATCATGTTGTTCAGGGGTCAGCTGTACTACCAAGCACCAGCTCAAGTCACCAGTATTAACAAAATACCAGCTGTATTTTCCAAGGGGATATTCAAGAGAACCTGAGGAAAGTGCAGTCATTTGGAGATGTTCTAGAGAGCCAAATATTCAATATGAACTTGCCCCCAAATCTGCAGTGGTCCTTCAGGCTTCAGCCACTTTCCCTCACTGCAGAGGAAGAATACTTTCTTCAAACTGGCTACTTAAAATAAAGGTGGGATTGTTGGTATTTATTTCCCCTTGCTTGTTTTATAAGCAAATATAAATCAACACTGTAAAGATGATTTATTTAATACTACCTCTTCTTTTCAGTCACATTTCAGAGGCATTGTAGCCTGAAACAAGAGCATATACAGGCTATGGAGTCAAATGGACCTGGCCTTGAATTCTGGATCAGCTCCTCATTGAGCGATCTTAGGTTACTTAATCTCTTGGTAAAAATGGGAATAACTACACCTACTTCAAACGGCTATTGTGAGCATTAAATGAAAAAATGAACGTAAGATGTTTAATACATATAGCATTTGCCACAGAGCATGAATATAATGATAGTAACTGGTATGATGGTAATGGTGATTATTTCTCTCGCCACCTTATTTTTTCATTCATGTTTTGGTTTCAAGAAGACAAAGAATCTTTGTCCAATTTTAACTTTTTTGAAACCTCCAGCTTTCAAGTAGGATATCAAACCGTAATAACAATAGTTTGAGAGTGGTGTTCCACTCGAAATATCTAGAGTTTAATATCTGCCTTCTGTTTTACCAAACCAGCAGATTTCTTTCATAGCTGGAAACATTCCTGAATTAGTCTATGGCATTTTTCCTAGGGTGAGAGACAGGCTTATTTCCTCCTGGAGATTTTTACCTCATTTATGTCAGGGTCCTCTAGGGTCTGCTGTCTGTAAGCTCATTTAGGGCAGTAGCTATACTGCGTCTTATTTGCCTTTGCATCTTCAGTTTCTGACACTGGCCTTGCACAGGCCTACCACAGAGTAAGGACCCACCAAGATGTGAGTGGATATAGGATGGATAGAAGGATGTAGGGATGGCACACTATGGTGGGTGTGATGATGATTATGACACGGTCTGGTCTACAAGGCCAAGTCTGGTGGGAGACATAAGGCAGGAAATCACCCTAGCAGGCACGGGATGACACATCCTGCCAAGTGAGGCACAACATGAAGAAGAATACACTGTTTTGGCCGAACAAAAAGGTATGTGTCAGTGGTACAGATTGTGGTAAGCAGTATACCTGAGGTTAAAAAATTACTGTATTCTTATTTCATTCTGTAGGCTATCGGGAGCTATTGGTTTTAGAACTGAAGAAGTACAGTCAGTTTTCATTTTTCATAGTAGTTATGTTGTATAAAGTTGCTGCAAACACTGAGTTAGCAAATACTTAATATTGCTCCTAAGAGAAGTACAGAGTTAAGTTCCTATGAGCCTCTGGTTACAAGTTTTCATCAACCAATCAATACATAATTTTGTTTTATGTGTGTTTCTGTTTTTGAAGATACTTTATTTAATGTATAATGTTTCATTAACATTGAGCTCATGGTCAGCAATACTATAACTCATGCCTGAATGAAGTTTATCTAGCACACACATTTTCTCCATAAGGCATTTCACAGCCTTCTTAAACTTGGGAACACCACACAGCACTTCAGGAGTATGCCTCGGGGCCATTTCAAACAGCAAAATTACCCAAAAACAAAAATGCAAAAAGCATGACACTAAATCTACCAGAAGAAGGACATTTGTTTATACTGTGAGAGCTAAAATAATAAAGCAGAGTATTGCCTGGTTCAACCGCATTTGGGAACATGGGTATCAGGCAACTCAATTTTTCACCACTCTGCACATGTTCTCACATGACCGTGAAAGTACTGAAAGTATGGATTTTGGAGTTACAAATGAAGGTAAACGAGTAGATGAACTTGTAAATATTAGAATCTGGAGTCATGAAGACCAATATGGTCTTACTATAATATGAGCTGTGTAGCCTTTTAGAAATGCTTGCATAGCATTTTGCCATTTTCAAAAATACTTCTCCCTGTAACTTATAAGTTAGTTTACATTTATTAATTTAATGAACATTTAATACATACCTAGTTTTACCAGGTACTTGCTAGGCACTAAAGATACAAAATGTGACCAAAAGCCCTTACAGATGAACAAACAAATAAAGATATTCAAAGGTCAAAAGTGTTGTGATAGTCCATGCTGGCTATAATGGGAACCCAAGGAATAGTAGAGGCTTTAATTCTATTTGGAGATCAGTAAAGCTTCACAGAAGAAACAGGATTTGGACAAAGTATTTTTAAAAAGGAATAGCAACTGAATTTAAGTAAAGAAAAGAATAGCAATAAAAAGGAGGGAACTCTGATATATGAAACAACTTGGATGGGTCTCGAAGGCATGCTGAGTGGAAAAAGGCAATCTCAAAAGGTTGCACATACTGGATGAATTCCATTTATATAACATTCTTGCATTGACAGAAATATAAGGATGGAAAATAAGTTAGTGGTTGCCAGGGAATAAGGATAGATGGTGTGGTTGTAGGGGATGGGTGTGACTATAAATTTCATAGCTTTATTCTGTATCTTAATTGTAGTGGTGGTTACACAAATCTGCACATGAGATAAAATTGCATATAACCATTCACATACACACACTCAAATGAATAGACGTAAGAACTGATAAAATGTGAAGGAGGCCTATAGTGTAATGAATAGTATGATACCAGTGTCAGTTTCCTGGTTTTTTATTATACTATAGTTAAATAAGATGGTACTATTGAGTGAAGCTGGGTGAAGGATACAAGGGACTCTACTATTTTTGAACATTCTAGTTTATAGGTTTTTCAAAATAAAAAGTTAAAAAAAAATAAATGGACATTTGCCAAGCAGAAGTATGAACAAAAACCATAGGAATATAAGCCAGCATATGTTGGGGAATTGCAGTTTTCTGTGATGGAATTTAGGATATGAAGTTAGACACAGAAGGAATTGAAATAGGAGATGAAAAAATACTGAAGAGTCTTCTATGTATTAATCTAGCAAATATTATTCGAGCACCTCTTATGCATAAGAAATTGGGGATATGGTAGTGAATAGGCTAGACAGAGGTCTTGCCCTCACAAAGTAAGTCTAGTGGAAATTTGAACTAGTTAAGATAGGTGTTAACCCTTGTAATAAAGACGAGAAATTTAGGCTTATAGCTGCCAAGTGGCTAACACAAATTGACATAGCTAATAAGTTGCAGAGGAATGGCTCCACTTAGGTCTTTTGATTTCATATTTTTGCCTTTTCCTTATCGTCTAAAATTCGTGGATTATTTTCATCAAGAAGGATTAGAGTAAGGAGAGCCTGGAAAAAGGAGACCAGATAGGACTATTACAGTAGACAAGACAATAGGCTGTGGAAATCCGAACTAAGATGGCATCAGTAGGAATGAAGAAAAGGCAGCAGAATCAGGAAAAAGGGAGAATCAGTGAGATTTGGTGATTGTCAAACTGTGTCCGGTGGGGGGTGGGGGTGGAGAAGGAGGTAATTTAGACGTTCCCAGCCTGAATGACGAGATGGTATTTACCATGTACAGAAATCAAGGAAGACAGATAAGGAAGCATTTCACTTGAGACAGATTTGTTGAGTCTAGGGTACCAGGAGAAAGTCTAGGTAGTGCTTTCTAACAGAGGATAGAGATTTAAACCCTGAGACTAGCTCAACACCAGAAAATGCCCCTGGCAGTGACTGGAGTGCATTTGAAGGACATAGTGACAGACAGTATAGGGTAGTGGTTAAGAGACTGGATTCTGGAATCCCAGACTGAATCTCAACTCTGCCATTTCCTAACTCCTTGATCTTGGGCAAATTACTTAACCTCTGTATAGCTCAGTTTCCTCACATATGAGATAAGGATGATAGCACCTACTTCATAGCGCTGTTGTAAAAATGAAATGAACTGATACTTATAAAGCACCAGCATGTAGTAAATGCTCAGTATATCTAAGCTGTTATGATGAAGTTGATGGCAGGAAGAAGAGGAAAGGTTTTTATAAGAAAACGCATCATTTATGTTCCTGACCAGATTGAAGAAATACACAAAGGAGTTTTAAAAATATGTTTGAGGGAATTAAGCCATTTCATGGAAGCTGAATAGAATTCAGAGCCTTCACAAAATCTGCTTTTGCCCTTTCTACTCTACAAAGGACTTGGAGTGGTAGGGAGTGATGACAATGAATAAAAAACATTTATTTTTGTGCCATTTTGTGTATAATCAAGTATATTAGTTCTCTGAAAGATAGATATTATTCCCACTTTACAGGTAAGGACATGGAAGCTTAGGGAGCTTAAATTTTTCAGGCTTGCACAATAAATGTCAATACCAGTATTTAATTCCCAAAACTCAGGTCCTTTCCCCATACCATGCAAACATAAAATGGCGTGACTGTTACTGATTACATACAGGTATGTTGATGTATTTAAACCTTTACAAAATTACTTACTTTGCCCCAGAAGTAATTTTATAAGGGGTTTATAAAGCACTATACCATTCAAAATAGCTATATCAGAAATCAAATAAACTTTTGAAGGCTTTACATACAATCCAGTCTGACTCCGTCGGGCCATAAATAAAAATCATTAGTTCTGTGCTCAGTATTCCAGGTGCTTCTGCAGACATGCTTTACTCACTTAAAGTCTGTATAATAAACCCATTGTAAATACAAACAACTGCAAACGTGTATATGTGCAGATTAACCTTTTCTAGACACTCCTTGTAATTTTCAAAGCCAGGGCTGGAGTTCCAGAGTGCATTAGCACTTGCATCAACATGCCAAATCCTCCCCTGGGCCTCACTGCAGCCCCAGCCCCAGCCCGCTGCACCCTGACCACACCCCGATCTTTACCTAGCAGCAGGACCTCAAAGCTACAGGTTTAATGTCTGTGGCTGAATCCCAAAGCTGAAGATCCCTTTGACACTTCCAAATTTATTTCACTTTCCTTCCTCTAGTTGGCTTTAACGTAAGAGCTCTGTTGTAAACAGGCTTTCCTCTTGCATGTATTTTAGACTGTGTGAACTAGAAAAGACCCCTATTTTATAGATGAAACAACCAAGATACAGAGAAGAAAAGAAACTTGATCGAGGCCTAGGAAAACCAAAAGATACCAAAAGCAGAAATGCTTGGCCCAAGTTTACATAGTCACAAAATGAAGGTAAGATATATGTTTTTTAAACAAACAAACAAAAAAAAAAAATTATGCACATCAAATTATTTGGGCTTGTGTCTAATTTATTTGAGTATTCCCTAGTACTGTGCTTGGCACATAGTGGGCAACTAATACTGAATTATTATGTGTATAAGTCAGAAAAATTGTTAATTCGATTGTAGGAAACAGTTGTGCATATTAGAATGAGTCAAGGAAGGAGGAGAAATAAGGAGCTAATTGGCACCCTGGGACTGAGGTGCTTACCTCCCCCGTGCCCCCCGCTGAACCTCTTCCCTCTCATAGCCCTTTACTGGTTTGAATTGCAGTGGGCTGATTTCTTGTCTGCATCCTGTCCCAGGTTCTCCATTGCTTGGGGACAGAGATAGTGCCTGTTCACTGTTGTGTCCCAGTGCCTAGCGCAGATTCCAACATTGTAGTAAACACTCAGGAGATATTTGTTTAGTAAATAAATGAAAAGAAATGAAGTATTCCTACTCATTCATGCATCCACTGTTTTTATTTGGTTTTTGCTTTTGTATTTTCCATCTCACCAGACAGAAGCTCATGGTATCCTCGTGGCTTGAGCAGAGGCAAGAGAAGGACTACAGTATAGTGACATTCACCCTCACTTATTCCTGGTTTCCCTCTGTGTCTCTCCCCCTACCTCCACGTTTCTCCCTGCCCCCTCCCCCTGCGCAGTCATGGAAGAGAACTCCAAAGTCTTTGGGGGGAACCATGGTATCTCTGGAATTTAAGCTCTAGAAGTCACCCATCTGGTTAAAATTTTCAGGTGTTTTTGTTAACAGCCAGTTGCTAGCCTCTCATTTTGACATCTCCAGCAGGACATTCTCAGAAGAGTGTGATAGACTAGGAAGGGAACTAACCTGGGAGCCAGGCATCCGGGGCCGAATCTCAGTTCTTTCAGCCATTTGTTGTGTGATTTCAAGCAAGGTACATACTTCTCTGGGTCTTATTTTCTTCATCTGAAATATGAAGAGATTAAAATAAGTGCTTTCTTAATCTTCTTTCAGCTCTGACACTATGTGACTCTATGATTAAATGACCTGCATATAGATAATACCTGCCCTGTTGACAGCACTATTCTGAAAACTAGAGCAAAACCATTGGCTTTCTGGTCGTACTGGCTTTATTTAAGATTGTCTTCTCTCCTTTTATATGAGAATCTCTCTGTCCCAGGCAGTTTATGGGGACTTAAGCTTTTATTTACTGTAGCTGGAGGCTCCTATAAGCTGGGGCTTTGACAATATTTCACATTTATTTATCTGAGCCAGAGCTTAGGATCAGGTGGCAGCTGAGTCACTTAAGGTTATTCAGATGCATTGAAAATGTTCCTTAATAATTCAGAACCAGTTTTCTCTGTTTAGAGTATTAAGATTTTTTAAATCCTTCTAATTAGCCAATTCCAACAGCAGTTTAAATAGGGAAAAATCTGTCCCTTCTGAAAGGACAACTGATGCAAACTTACTGTCAGTCTCTCTGTCTGTGCAGCAGGACTGACTGAGGCAAGGGCCAGAGTCCAGAGCCAGGGGACCACTAGGGTGACCTGTTAATGGTATTACTGACAAGCTCTGCCTGCTGTTGCAATGAGACTAGGGCGAAGGGGCCTGGGAGTACGGCTCTTCTTGACTCCCTTTCTTTGGATTGGTGGACACTCCTGGGAGGAGTGGGGAACCCCCATTCAGTCATTCAGTAGGTCAGTCTTTCAACAAACATTTGTTGAATTCACACTGTTTACAGCAATACACACTAGGCTCTGAGGACAGATAGCCAGTGAAACCTCATTTTGTGCCCTCAGAATTTAACCTAACTGGAGAGACAGACTCATAGACAAACCTGAGAAGCACAACAGACAAATAACTCGGCGTGAGACTGTAGCTGATCCTTTGAGCTAGATCCTCCAGAAATGGGTAGCCTTGCCTGGTCAAGTACAAGTACAGTACAGCAGTGCTGGTTTAGCAAAGGAAAAGGTCAACTTGCCAGTGTCTACATTTCAGTTCAGACACTGATCTTAAGTCTGTCAACAGACGTTGGCAACCACCCTAGAGGTATTAGTGCATCAGATGTGGACTGACCACATGCAGGGCATGTGTAGAATAGGCACTTGAGGGAGAGACCACAATAAACATATATGGCCTCTGTGTTCCAGGAGCCCATGGCCCAGTGAATGGGAGAAGATGCCACTTACGATTAACTCTGTTACAAGGAACCAAAGAATGGGATTAATTTAGGCTCTGTCACTTAGGCCTGGTTTTGTAGATGAAGTAGCATTTGAGATGAGCCTTGAAGGATATAGAAGTTTCAACAGATGGAACTGGGGAGGAGGGACAGTCCAGTAGAGGAAACAACATAAGCAACGGTTCAGAGAGAAGTATCAGACATATTTGGGGAATAACAAACTGCTCTAATTGGCTAGAGCATAAGGTCTGTGAGGGGATAGTATTTAGAGAAAGAGTGTTGGGGCTAAGCCACCACCACCCTTTCAAAACATTTAGCCCCAGATATCACTTATTTGATGTATTTTTTCAAAAGAAAATAGAACATCTATTTTGCCGCCTAACTTTACAAATGTTGTTAATAGAGGCTTGCTCTGTATTTTTCAATGTTCCATGATGTACATCTCTGGTTTGATTATTTATTCAACAAGCATTTATTGAAAGCATATAATGCACTAGGTTCTTTTCTGGAAGCTGGAAATAGAGGAAACACACAGTTCCTTTAAGTTTCTCAGTCTTATCCAGGAGACATTCGTGTAAAGCGCAGTGGAAGACAAGCTGTGTAGATGCTCCTAGCAGGTATCTAAGGGTACATCGGATACAACATCCTTATTTATTTGTTTGTTTGTTTGTTTTTAATTACAACATCCTTATTTAACAGAAGGAAACTCAGAGGAGGAAAAGTGACTTGCCCAAGATCACACAGATAGTTAGAAGCTGTATGCTAGAGTTAGGGGCCAGGTTTGGAGTCTCTCAAAGGGTGCTTGTTCCCTTCTCTCCTCCTCTACACTGAGCCCTGAACTTCTGTGGACATAAGGACTGAACTGACAGGAAATGAGCATGAAGAAAGTCTGGCTAGGTAAAATACATATCCCCAGCCACCTTCAAGTACCACTTCCTTAGCATCTTCTCTCCTAAATAATTATTTCTCATCATGGTACTTTTCCTTAAGTCCAGAAGAGTCTGAGAATTTCTGGTATAAGTTTGGTTTTGTACAGGCGCCTGCTGGACCAACCTTCAAAGAAAACACCTGTTCTGTTCATGATTCTTGCCTTCCAGTTTCATAAGCTTTTGGGCAGATGAAATGTAATATCAAAATAGCTCAGAGAGAGCCTTGGTAACATTTAAGATATTGAACGTGCTGCATCTGGTAACTAGAAAATTTAATGATCTCCTGCTGTTTTGGTAATTGGATAAGTAAATACATCAGAATAAATCACACCGGCAAGTCTTTTGTATGTCGTTAGGGACTCAACTCTTTTAACTCCTGTTCAAAGCTCCAGCTCTTGAGCGGCGTTTGCGTGCAGAGTTACGCACACACCAGCTCATGTGGCCCTGCTTGAGTACTAAAATGCATTCAAAATGCTCACTTTCCCCCTAGCCACTCTGCCTGAAGAGCACGCCGAGCATGCCACTTCAGATCCCTCTGAAGCCAGGGAGAAAATTTTTTTCAAAAGTTCAAACTAAACCTAATAAGACATTCAAGCCCTTCATGATCTATCTCCAAACTGTCTTTCCAGCTATGTCTTTCATTATGGTTGTGCTATAAGCCTTGCCAGAAACACCATCCATTTACAAATTGGGAAAATGAGGCCAAAGCAAAAGGGGATTATCCTGTTGTAGAAAGGAATCATGTAAGAATTTTAAGTAGGAGAGAGGCAGGATCAGACATTTTGTTCAACTCTCTCAAGTGACAGTGTGAAAGAGAGACCCAGAGGGAAAGAGGGAAATGGTCCATTAGAACCTGTTAGGTGGTGGGTGATGTTGTCACCAGCTTGCAGATGAAAAATTTGGGTCTTCTGGAGGTTAAATGACTTGCTTAAGAGCATACATGCAGAACTAGAATTCAAAACCCACCAGTGCTTTTTCTTACTGCCTCTCTAATTAGCACTTAAAGGCCTAGTGGTGAAACTGTCAGGAAAACAGTAATTAGGGTTTTTCAGAAGGTTTTTACGCTGAGGTAACAGTTCTGAACTTGACCAGTTAACAGGTTTCTCTCCAAACACAGTGGTAGCATTATAGACCAGTCTTTTATCAGAGGCATCTTAGGAACTGTTTATACAAGGACCTCTCTGCCTTCCATGATATCAGCCCCTGAAAGTGAGGCATGTGCCCCAGACCAATGCTTCCAGCCTTTTGCAAGTCACTGCACACATTGAAAATGTTTGTGTGCCTCATTGGAGTAACCACACTAAGCTGCTCAGGGTTAGAGGCAACCCAGCCCTGAGGATCCTAGTTGCCTTAAGGGATGAGGAAGCTGGCATCCTCGCACACCACTGGGGCTAATCTGCATAGATTTCTCTTGCCACACCATAGAATCCTCATTCATGAATTTGCCTGTACCTCCATTTATTATGCTTTCAGGGACAGTGAGCTTGCAAACCATTCTGTAAAGTAGGACTTCCTTTTATGTACTTGAAATCATGTCTTCCAGAGCCCAAGAGGGACTAATCTTGGGAACTGTCTTCCCAGAATGAAGACACATGCATGTTCTCATTTTTTTATGCTATTCTTTTACTTTTTTTCTGCTTTTTACATTCACTCTGCACACTTGGATCTTCTGTTTCTAGACTAAAGAGGCTTTCCTTTCCACCCCCACGCTACTCATCTTGATAGAAGCCTCTCTGTTCTCTCTGAGCTTTCCCCCTCAACACTGTTGTTTAATAGTGTAGTGACCAAAGCCACTATCAAGGATACCAGGGCAAGGAGAGGGCCACATCTTTCATTTGGTCTTCAGGGTCTCCCTGACAGTATGCCAAGTTTGAGGTCATTTTGACATTAGTAACACTTTAGAGTTGGTGTCCTCATTAAAAAGCCTGTCTAAAGGCACAGGCTGAGAATGAATCTAGATTTGGTCCCACATCTGCTGTGAATGTTAAGTAATCTAGGGTAAGTTCTTTTCCCTCACTGGACTTTTCTGTCCCCATCTGTTACAGAGATAACCTCTAAAAATCCCCTCCAGGGGCACCTGGGTGGCTCACTCAGTTAAGCGTCTGCCTGCGGCTCAGGTCATGATCTCAGGATCCTGGGATTGAGCCCCACGTCGGGCTCCCCACTTAGCAGGGAGTCTGCTTCTCCCTCTGTGTGCTTGTTTTTTTTCTCTCTCTCTCAAATAAATAAAAATTCAAAAAAATAAAAAATAAATAAATAATTAAAATCCCCTCCAGTTCTAACAATCACAGGTTTGTGATAATTGAGCTAGACATTTGTCCAAATGCCTGACATAGTAATACACTCTGTTTGGGGGAGATATGTGCTTCAGTTATATGAAGGGGATGGTCTTTCCAAGCAAGAGACTTAGAATAGTGTATGACTACAATACTAATATTACCTGGTATGGTGATGAAGAACACAGACTTTTGGGGTGCCTGGGTGGCTCAGTCGTTAAGCACCTGCCTTCAGCTCAGGTCACGATCCCATGGGATCGAAACCCCACATGGGGCTACCTGCTCCGCGGGAAGCCTGCTTCTCCCTCTTCCACTCCCCTTGCTTGTGTTCCCTCTCTTGAGTTCTCTCTCTCTGTCAAATAAATAAAATCTTTAAAAAAAAAAAAAAAAAAACAGACTTTTGGAGCCAGACCCAATTTTAGGTCCTTGTTCTGCCACTTCCTGCCTGTGCAGTCTTAGGCAGGTTACTTAATCTCTCTGAGCTTCTATTTCTCATTTTTAAAGTGGAGGTAATAGCACCTCCCTCACAGGGTTGTGTAGTGCTTGTGAACCACTTAGAAGAATTAGCACCCAGTAAGCTCCCAGAAAATGGTCAACTGCCACCATTACTATAATGTGATAAAACAAAGAACAGATATGGCAACCTACAAGATATAATTTTTATCCCTTTGCCACTTGAGTCTTCTCTCCCTTTGGTCTTCCTTTAACTTTTCTTTCATTCTCCCTTCCCATCTAAAAAAAAAAAAAGGAAAGAAAATGTCTTGTAGGACTGTATTCTTCGCAACTGCAGAAGCCCACCCAGCCTCACTCTGTAGCACATCAGTTACTCTGCCACAGTTTAGTAATGAAAAGAGGAGCATCTGTCATTGTTTTCTGGAAACTCTTGCCCAAGTGCTGCTTCTTTCCTGTGATCCAAGGAGACATATTGGTCCAGCAACTACACAGGAAGCTGGGATGGAAATAAGCTATAGCGTAGTCACATAGTGGGACCCTTCCAGATTGAAAGTTCCTTTTGGGGTTGCATTACCACGAGGAGATGTTGCTAGGAGCTAAAACTGGCATTGCTGTGCTTGGTGATGATGATGATGATGATGATGATGATGATGATGATGACGACGAATAATCCCTTATGTTTGCAAAAGACTTTATAGTTACCAAAGCCTTTTCACACCCTGACCAGCATATGACCAGCAGATCAGTTCTTAAGTTCTCTCTCTGATACTTTGTGGGTATAAGTGACCTCTTCAGGGATTCCCAGCTCATCAAGAGGTATTTAAAGAATATGGACAGTTAGCTATTAGGACCAAGTTGACAGTAACAAAAGGTAGCCTGTGTTCCTGTGGGGAACAACAAAGCTCATACCACACCAGGGCCATGAGCTATGATACATCTGCAGAGTGCATGCTTTTTTTTAATGCTCAAGGGAACATTAACTGTTCTCCTTTTAGAAGTAGGATCAGAGGTTAAGAGGCAACGAAGAGGAATGCATTAGATGTAGTCTGGAAGTTCACAAACCTGGGTGTAAATTCTAGCCTTATCTTTTCTGCTTGTGTAATCCTGGGCAAATCCCTTAACCACTTTTGACCTCAGAGAATAGAATTCATCTATAAAGTGGGAATAACAGGAGTACTTATCTCATAGGATTGTTACGACAATTTAATTAGATAATATATAGAACAACTGGTATTGCATATGGCACTTATAAAATGCCAAATAAATGGTAACTTTTTTGGTAGTGATGACATTAATGATTATTTTTTAAACTTGTGGTATTTAATACGCATTTTTAAATTCAGCAATTAACAGAATGGATTACTCCTAGCATACCAAAAAGATTAGTTGTGGGGCGCCTGGGTGGCTCAGTCGGTTAGGCATCTACCCCTTGATCAGGTCATGATCTCAGGGTCATGGGTTCCCCACTTGGCGGACTCAACAGGGAGTCCACTTGAGATTTTCTCTCTCTCTCTCTCCCTCCCTCTGCCCCCCCCGCTCTCTCTCTCCCTCTCTAAAATAAATAAATAAATCTTTAAAAAAAAAAAAGATTAGTTCTCCCATGCTCAAAGTAAATGCTAATTTTGAACAGAAGCAAAAGCAGATATATATCGATATATATATGTTCAGCTTCAGTATAATTTGGGAATTTACATAAGCAACACCTTTGTGCTGCCTCCTAGGGTAGAAAGAGCTCAGGATTTGAACTGAGAAGATGTGGGTTCAAATGTGAGCTCCACCAATTTCTAGTTGTATGACCATAAGTAATGTCCTTGTTTGAGCTTTGGTGTTCTCATCTATTAAAATGAGAATAAATTAGTCCAATCTCTTAGAATAGCTCTGGGGTTTAGATAAAATATATGAAGGTACTGTGAGAGCTATAAAACAATAATCATTGTTATGTACACATTCTCTAAAGGAAGTTTGTGAGCACATTCATTTTGTATTCAGATAACTTATTTAAAGAAGTATGTCTTTAAGAACAAGCTTTGTTGTGGCTTTATGGGTGGGAAATGTATTTAGAATTGATTAATGCCCTGACTGGGTGACTCATCTTCTAATCAAGGCTGAATAGACTTTGAGAAAAAAAAGATCTGTGACCCTTACATCAAGTTACATCAAATCATAATTGTTAAGCACTTGTTTAGTGCTATAGGGGTATTTGGGGTTTTAAGTGTCATTTAAATAATACCCCTTCACTTAACTTGTTCAAGATGAATTAAAAGACATAAGACCAACTGAAAGACATTTGACTCAGGGGGAATACAAATACCATGTTTGTTACTGAGAAAGTTGATCAGAGATTGTGGTTTGGGATCTGCAGCCAGGGGGCTTACTGATATATTCCTTGCCCCTAAATTGACAGACTTGCCCACGAAGTCCTTGGTCTACAACTGGAGAAGTAGATTTGGCTCCAGAAAAGGGAAAGGAAGGGGCTGAGCTTAGATTCTTCACCCACACTCACCAAACAGATAGGTCTTCATCTCACCCCGTGTGAGAGATGGGGAGAGCATCCCAGAGTCCCAGAGTCCCCTCCGTGTGGAAGCATGAGTATGAAATTCTTCATGGTTATAAGCTTCATCTTATTAAATCTTCACAGCAACTCTGGATGGTAAAAATGTCTCAATATTATAAATAAACAATGAACCAGAAAATTAAGTAACTTATCCATGGTCATCAGAGAGTTAGGAAGTTTTAGCAATGGAATCCAACCCAAGGCTCTCTCCCTAGGTCATTGGAGATCTCACACCATACAAATGACATCTACTAAGACATAAATAAGACATTGAGTCATAATAGCTGCCATGTGTGAGACTCCATGATGGCTACTTTAATCCCTACAACAACCTTTCACCCAGTAGAGAAGGAAGCTGGAGCTCTAAGCATCTTACTGACATGGCCAAGAGCTTGAATTTGAACCCAAGTGTTTCTATTTCCAAAGCCCAACAGCAGTCCAATTGACACCTTTGAATGATTAACCCCCGCATTTTAAAAAATGCAAAAATTAAAGTGTAGAGAAGAAAAGTGACTTATCCAAAGTTGCACCACTAGAGCCAGAACTAGAACCTGTACATTCTGGCCTTTTACATCCTGACAGCATTAGATAATATACAGCCTTAGCCATCGGTACAAAGGAATATAGAGGAGGGGGAGCTTGCTGAGAGCTGAAAGGTGAGTGAGTGCTTGTAGAGGCTGCATGGTCTGTCTGTCTGTTGTAGATGATGGGATCTAATTGTCTTTCACATCTGTGGAAGAGAAAAGGAGGAAGAAGGGGTATGGATGAGATTCTAGTGTTTGCTCTCTGTGTGAACTACAAAAGGATTGTAAATTTTCCACCAGTGTAGCAAAGGGCTGCTCCTGGGGGGGTCAGACTGTGCAAGACTCCATCTGCTCACAGTGCTTCCACCACACAGCACAGTCTAGAAAGTGGTGGTGTTGGTCGCCCAGAGAGGAGCAGCCAAGTACTACAGAAAATATGAGAATAGAGCTTTTCTCCCCTTGGAGATGATGGAATTTTCTGAAATGCAAATTTTACTCTAAAAGCAAGAATACATTTGAGAAACCACCGGTGGTCTATTGCCTCCCAATTCCACACACTGAACCTGAAGGCTGTAACTCATGGAGTGAGAAAGAACACAATTAAGCCCCTTGAAGGAGATGGGGGAGTTATAATGAAAAGCATTAGGAAACTAGTCAGAAGGCTTGGGTTCTTGTTCTGCCTCTAACGTTTATGCTATCATAGGCAAACACAATCTCTAGGTCTCATTTCCTAATCTACAGAGTGTGGCTAATTCCAAATGCATGATTTCCAAGTACTACTGCAGTGCATTTCCTTCATAAGCTGTTAAAATACCTTGGGAATGTTAAAAAAAAAATGCAACCTAGCATGTTTTTTAAAGACTTTATATTTTTTGAGCAGCTTTAGGCTCACAGCAAAATTGAGCAGAAAGTACAGAGAGTTCCCATATACTCCCTTTCATGTGTAGCCTCCCCCATTAACAACATTCCCTGTTGTCAACATCCCTCACCAGAGTCGTACATTTGTTACAACTGCTGAACCTACATTGACACATCATTATCGCTCAGTTTATAGTTTACATTAGGGTTTACTCTTACATTCTATTGGTTTGGACAAATGGATAATGACATATAACTATCATTATAGTATCACACAAAGTATTTTTACTGCCCTAAAAATCCTCTGCGCTTTGCCTACTCATCCCTCTCCCCACTCCAACCCCTGGAACTAGTGATCTTTTTACTATCTCCATAGTTTTCTTTTCCAGAATGTCATATAGTTGGAATCATACAATATGTAGCCTTTTCAGATTGACTTCTTTCATTTAGTATTTAAGATTCCTTCATGTCTTTTCATAGCTTAATAGCTCATTTTTTTAGTGTTGAATAATATTCCATTGTGTGGATGCACCACAGTTTATTTATCTGTTTACCTACTGAAAAACATCTTGGATACTTTCAAGTTTTGGGCAGTTATGAATAAAGGTGCTGTAAACATCTGTGTGCAGATTTTTGTGTGGACATAAGTTTTCAGCTCCTTTGGGTTAATACCAAGGAGTATGATTACTGGATTATATAGTAAGAATAGGGTTAGTTTTGTAAGAAACCACCTGTCTTCCACAGTACTGTGCCGTTTTGCCTTCCTACCAGCAGTGAATGAGAGTTCCTGTTGCTCCACATCCTCAACCAGCATTTGGTGTTTTCAGCGTTCTAGATGTTGGCCATTCTAATAGGCGTGTAGTGGTACCTCATTGTTATTTAATTTGTGTTTCCCTGATAGCATATGATGTGGTGGAGCATCTTTTCATATATTCATTTGCCATCTGAAGTAGCTCTTCTTTGATAAGGTATCTTTAAGATCTTTGGCCCATTTTTTAATTGGATTGTTCATTTTCTTATTGTTGAGTTTTAAGAATTCTTTGTATATTTTGGATAATCATTCTTTATCAGATATGTCTTTTGCAAATATTTTTCCCCTGTCTATGGCTTGTCTTCTCATTCTTTTGACAGTGTGTTTTGCAGAAGTTTTTAATTTTAATGAAGTCCAGCTTTATCAATTATTTCTTTTGTGGATTGTGCTTTTGGTGTTATATCTAAAAAATCAAAGCCATTCCCAAGGTCATCTAGGTTTTGTCCTATGTTATCTTCTAGGAATTTTATAGTTTTGTGTTTTACTTTTAAGTCTATACTCCATTTTGAGTTATTTTTGGAAAGGATGTAAGTTCTGCATCTAGATCCTTTTTTTTTTTTTGCATGTCAGTGTTCAGTTGTTCCAGCACCATTTGTTGAACCTAGCATTTTTTCCTAAATGTGAAAATATTAGATTCGAACTTAACGTTTATTCAACTTCAAAATAAAAGCATTACTTCAGCAAAATTAAGTAAAATAACAAGGACTGATAATAATATCTATGCTATATGACCGTGAGTTAATGTTTGTACAAACTATAAAGTACTATGCATATATTGCTGCTACTATTATTTTTAGTATCACTCAGCTCTTGCTCTCAGGTAGCCCCCAGCCTAGTAGTAGTAGTATATTTATGCTCAGGTATTTTTTTTTTAAGTGAGAGGCAGAATAGTGTGCTTTCTAGAAAGAACCCCAAAATGGAAGTCAGAAACTCTGGGGTAGAGTACTACATCTGCCTCTTAATTGTGTGACCTGGGCCAAGTCACTTGACCTCTGTGAGCCTCAGGAGGACAACCTGTGAAATGAAGGGGTTGGACTTTTGGCATTTAAGGAACTTTCTCACCCTAACATTCTGGGGCTCTATTTGGTATGACATAGGATGAGATTCTGTCACACTGATTCACATTTTTCTCAGCAGCAATATTAGACTTTTTTTAAAAAGGAACTGAAGCCCAAGGAAGTAATAGAAATAAGATGTATATGAAAGTTCCAACTGCTAAGACAATTGATCTCGGAAAGAATAGTTCTATATGTCCCATTTTTGCTAACATAAACAAGTTTCACAAAACCAAATAGCTAAGGTATTAATTTAATAAGAAAATATATCATTCAGGTTCCCTAAGTATAATGAATAAAATGTCAAGGTGATTGACCTTCCTTTTCTAACAGAGACAAAGTCAGGCCAGACCTCTTAACTGAGAATGCTCCTCCTCTCCCAAGGAGTCCCAAAGGGTAGGTTTCTCTGTTGATTTAGAGAGTCAATAATTCAGTAAAGTCCCAGGTAAATGGCAGAACACAAGCTAAGATTGGGTTTTTGTATTCGTATTTTATAAACATTTCAGGGTTTTTTTTTTTCCTGACCCTTGATCTTTTGCCATTCTTAAAGTGAAGATCTTTTATCTTGGAAGCTTGGTTAGAAACAACCTCAGGGTCATCTCATCCGACTTTTTTCTCTGGGTGGAGCCTACTCTTAGTCACACCCCCGACTGAATATTCTAGCAGTTCAACATAATGGATTCCAAAACCAGATTCACATCCTGGCTCTGTCCTGAATAGCTTTGAGACCTTGGGCAAGTTACTTAATGTGTTCCATGGGTCAGTTCTCTCATCTGTAAAATGGGAATAATAATTGTATCTACCTCAGAAGGTTATTATGCAAATTAAATTATTTTATAAATATAAAGTGCTTGGAATATGCCTGGTACAAAATAAATGCTGACTATATGTTAGCCATTACTTTATCTTCATGATCTTCTCAAATATGCCCTTATTTGAATGCTTCTAGTGGCAAGAGAGAATGCACTCACTGTCCCCACCCCTCCCTCCTCCACTGCCACAAGGCAGCCTGCTGACATGTTAGCCAGAAGCATTCTGTTTAGCGTGAGCTTTGGAGTCAGACAGACTTGAGTGTGAAATCTTATTCTATCTGCACCTTGATATGATAACCCATGGTATCTTCAACTATAAAATGGCAGTAACAATACCTACTTCATTTGGCTTTTTTGAAGACTAGTTAGAGTACTATATATATAAAGTACTTAGCATGATTCAAGCTACATGGTAGGTACTCAATAAATGATAGTTGCTGCTATGATGATGGTTAGGAAGAACAAGAAGAAAACAGAACAGAAGGAGGAAGAAGAAAGTAGCACAGCCGCACACGAGCAGCTTCAAGAGTCCTTTCTGGCCAGCTGAATTCTGTGTCCCTGTGATGTCACTGGTCCCAGCCCTGCCCGCTGGTGCTGCACGTAACGTGTCTGATCTACTTGGCAGTCCTTCAGCTACTCCTTTCCCTATAGCGGCAGCCACCACCACCACTTCTCAGTTCCCTCTTGAACGGGACCCAGAGCACAGCATGATGGTTCCACAGCATGGCCACATCTTGCAGGGGAGAACCTCATCCCCCTAGGTTCCCCTACAGCCTTTTTGTCCATGCGGGCAAAAAAAGAATGGAAGCAGAGGTTGTCCTTGTTCATTCTGAAATTTCTGTCTAAAATGACCTCCAAAGAAGAAAACAATTGCTTCTGATGGGGTACCAGAAGGAACAGCCCCCAAACAGCCATGTTTGCTGTGAAGTAGCTCAGCATGGCCTCACTGAAACTATCCAAGGGGGTCTCTAGTTATTGAGGCATTAGCCAAGCAGGGCAGCAGGGCAGAAATAAGAAAGGGAGCCCGGTGCAGACCTGCGCTCCAGGAGCCTTCAGGAAAAGAGCTCCAGCTTTGAAGTGAGACCAGGACCCCTCTCCAAGGCAACATTCCAGCCAGTAATGGCTACCACTCACTGAGCATGTACTGGCTTGAGCACTGTACCAGAAGCTTTACCAACACTCCGTTTAACCATCACACCAGCCTATGAAGGAGAAACTGATTATCCTCATCTTAGAGATGGAGAAACCTAGGCTCTGTGGTTATCAAACTTCGAGGTCTATAGGTAGTAAAGTGAGAACAGGGATTTGAATCTAAGTTTGCTTCAGTCTTTTTAACCATTATATTGTATAGACAGACCCCTACTAACCACGTGGCCTTAAACAAGTGGCAGCCACTTTGAGCCTCAATTTTGCCATCTCTACCTACCTTGCATGGTTGTTAACAGGAATTAAATGAAATAACATGAAGTCCCTGGCATGCAATAGGTGTTCAAAAAACTAGTTTCCTCCTTTTCAAGTCCCAGCTGTCTCACCCAAAGTGACAGAGAAAATCACTTAACTTTCCTGGGACACAGTTTTCTGAACCTCTAACCCTGGATGTTGACAGCTTAGGCAGGGTGCAGTTTGGGCCCGAGGCTCCAGCCTCCCTGCCCGTTTTGCTTCATAGCATTTCTGCTGGTGTGCATAGGCTCTGGCACTATTATGATTATGTTTTCTCCCAACAAACATCATATTTACAAACCACAAATAACAAAGCACAAGATGCCGGAAGAGCTCTGGCATGTTAATTAAGAACAATAGCGGAAGCAGCTGGTTAGAAAATACCAACGAGTCTGAAGCAGAGTCTCTGTTGACAAGAGACAGCGCAATATTGTACGTTAATTGGGGAAGTGGGTAAACATTTGCCAGCAGCTTGCCCCCCAGTGCATTGGAAGACAGACAGCAGGCTGGGCCCTCCCTACTGCCTTGCCTGCCCATCTGCCCAGAACCCAAGAGATACCAGTAGAGCCGCTTTGCTCTGGGTTCCGTATAGGCAGAGAGGATTCTGGAGGTTGATGTGTCTCCTTAATGACCCCCCTGGGCCTACCAGGTTTCCATCTGGATACAGTCAAAGATGAAGGTAGTGTTCCTCCTTCAGCTCTCCAGCCTGCTTGTGACACTAGGCTCCCAAGGCCCTCATCTCCCTTGACTAGGAGAAGACAGTGGAGCCATCTCATCAGGTGTGGCTTCAGTTGAGCAGAGGACAAGATTGCCAGCCTCAGATGGTGTATTCTCTGCGGACCACAGGCCCAGAGTCCCTGTATCTCACGTAGCAGACTACCCAGCCTCTCATCACACACACTCAGACCTGTCCATTTATCTGTGTGTTTGTCCATCTTTAGTTATTCACATACACGGTAGCCATCATTGAACACCTGCTCTGTGCTGGACACTGCTAATTGTATATTTTTTTCTCATTTAATCCTCACATCAGTCCTGCGTGGTTGATATTAACTCCAAAGCCAGAAAGCTAATAGCCAACACAGCTATGATTTAAACCGGAATCTTTTTTTTTTTTTTAAGATTTTATTTATTTGAGAGGGACAGCGGGGGTGGGGGGGAGAGAGAGAGCATGAGCAGGGGGAGGGGCAGAGGGAGAAGCAGACTCCCCGCTGAGCAGGGAGCCCAACACAGAGCTCGATTCCAGGACTCCGGGACCATGACCTGGGCCGAAGGCAGACGCTTAACCGACTGAGCCACCCAGGTGTGCCCCTTAAGCCGGAATCTTTCTGGTTCCAAAGCCCATTGTCACTTCCACTAAACTAGTATTTCTCAACTTTTTAAAATTCATACTCCCTTCTGATAAATAGAAAAACTGTTTCTTTCTCTCATTCTCAGATTCATAAATCCTCTTTCCCTGCCCCTGGCCTAGGAGTCATAAATCTACTTTAGGATTCCTATATGACTAGCATTTCCCAACTGAGCCAAGATTTTGTCTAGCTTTACTCTCTATCATTCATACTATTAAATAATGATTTTTTTTTATTTCTAAAATAGAAAGTCTTACTATGGCATTGACTATTTTTTCAAACTAAATATCCTCCCGCTTCACCAACAAGGAGATTGTGATATGCTTCCTAGGGAGACTCTTCCTCAGGGGAGGATATTCATCTTTGGGCATGGTAGAGTAGGCATTGTCCAGTTTACTACAGGAAGGTTTAGCTAGAAGGTCAGCCCCGAGGACTTAGCTCTTTTCCTACCAAGCAGAAAAGTGCCCCCATGCTGTCAGGAGTTAACGAAGCAGAGGTCCCCAAGAATGCCAATCAGTTGTTTAGCCAGTACCCTTTCCTAAGAGGCTCCCGTTCTGTGGGCCAAGCCGTGCTGTGCAGGAGGCACGGACTTCCCACCTGCCCAGGAAGAGGTCCAGGCTCCTGAAGCTGTGCCTGCCTGTGGTCACATGCTAGTTCTTCACTAACCTATGAGCTGTGACCTCTCTGAGCCCTGGTGTCCTCGGTTCTAAGATGGAAATCGTACCACATACGTCCCAGGTTTATTGTGAGCATCTAATAAGATGACAGATTTGGAAATGGTGAGGCCGCTGCATAGCAGGCTGAGAGCCAGTGTGCACAGGGAGGACCCGAACGCCATGAGGAGATTGTTCCAATCTTTTAAATGTGTTTTCTTCCTTTTTAGGTAACCCAGCTGGACCCAAATAAATCACTATTGGAGGTAAAGTTGTTCCCTCAAGAAACCCTTTTCCTTGAAGCAAAAGAGTAAACATGGCCCAGCAGTGGAACCAGCCATTCCTTGACAAGCCAGAGGCCTGCGTCAAGAGAAGGGCTCCTCGCCAACCCACCTACACGCTCGTCTCACTCAACTCAATGTCACACTTCTGCCTCTTGCAAGATTGCTGGAAAAAAGTAATAATAAACATAGCTACTTAAAATTTCCCATCCACGAGTATATGTTCCCAACCCTCATAGAGAATTACAACTCTGCAGCCCTCCTTTATCCCTTTCACCTCGCCCTTATTCAATGACTAATGCACTGTTCAAGTGTGAGTGACCACGAAGTAGAATTTTTACCTCTCCAGTGCCCGCCGTTTCCCCACACTGTCTAGGACAGTTCTGTCTGCCCTGGGACACCAGGATGCTATGTATTTGATACGTCTCATTGAGCCAGGGCTCATACACCTCTGCCTTTTTATTTTCACAACTGGATTTCTACTTTGTCACCTAATTTTAAAAGGCATGGGGAAAAAAGTCAAATGGGACTTCTCAGCATGGAGATTAAACATTGTTGTAGGAAAAAAAGCCTATCATTTTTGTTGGTACTTTCTGACTTCTTTACTAAGATGTAAGGTTGTGTTTGAGGACTGCATTTGATGTATGTGCAAGATACTTATTTACTGTGGCTGCCTTGGGTCTCCAGGTTCCATCTAGGAGGTATCTGCTCTTCCAGTGCAGCGTGGAAAACTGTTGAAGTGCATTATGTGAATGTTGAGATAGTGTGAAAAGGACCAGTACCAGGACTTTGGTATCTGGCCCAGACGCAAGAAGCTGCTGTTAGGTTTGCATTTGGGCAGTTCGAACCTCATAGATACCAGCTCCCAGATAGCTGGTCCATCAGTGTACACCGAACACAATTCTCTTCCTGCTTTTCTCTCCCTCTGCTCCATCATGTGTTGGGACCTTGTTACTTGGTATTTTAAGCAACTTGTCTATCACCAAAATCTGATCAGTCACCCCATGGACTCTGAGCCCCATTGTAAAACCTTGCTCCACTATTTCATTCTTTTAACGTTTCAGTATTAGATATTAGATTTGCATTTCAAATGAAAGAGATTTCATGGCTGAAAATTCTGACCTCATATATTTAAGAGAGCAAACTTGGGAGCTTAGCTTAGAAGACATGTGTTGCCTAAACCTACATATAATAATTTGGGAATGATTTAGTAAATATGGATTTTTGTTAATCTGTGGATTTGGGTTTTGAAGTTTAGTTCATGGAAGCACTGTTGATGCCTTCACAGCCAATGATTTCTTTTTAGTCTTGGAATGTTCCTCCATATCTGTTTTTATGTCACCTGTGGTCTCTATCCCAGGGTTTGGGATTCGGATTTTGACATTTTGTATTTGTCCAAAGTACAGTCTAAGTGCTGGGTTTTTCCCCTGGCCCGATTCAAGGGGTTCTCAGAAGACTCTAACTGAAGCCTAAGATATGGCTGCGAGGAAGTGGATATTGGCCAGGAAAATTCCTCCTGTGTCTTTTCTCTGGTGTTCCGACCAGGGACCTCCCTGAACATTCTCTCATAAGAGATTTGTTCCTACATCTGCTTAGGGTCAGGCCTTCTCTGCTCCAGAGGTCTCCCAGGGAGACTGAAAGGAAAAGAGACCCACTATGGGGGGAGTTCAGCTCTACTCCCACCTTTTTTTTTTTTTTTTGGTCCACACCTACCTTCCTAACCTGGTGGCCCCGAAGACAGTCATTTCCAATGCTACAGATGCACTAGGGCACCAGTTCTTCTTTTTCCAGGTAGACCCTAGCTGCCATGCAGAAGCTATAGCCCTGAACCCAGGCCATGCTCAGGAACAGCAGCAAGAGTATGGGTGGGAGTTGGAGAGACAGGACTCTGAATTTACTTTCATGTTAACCTGTTCCATCTGATTTGGGTTTAACTTCATCATATTGTTCTGCCCTGTCAGCTTCACTTCTGTATTCCAGTGATAGGGACTTTACTCTGAAACCGATTTCATAAAAGTTATTAAATGCTTCTTGAACATGTATGAAGTTTACACACCCTTTTTCAACCCTGTCTTGAGAGATTCTCCTAGTTCAGTCTCATGAAATCCTATCCTGTAGGCTCCCATTGCTGGGAAAGGCCTCAGCTAATTGTTACTGTTCACTCACATCATTCTGGTCTACTGAGCTCCAGAACCAGAGGCCAAAGCAGTTGGGCTTTTTCTTACAAGCACAACATTAAAGGGACTTCCATAAAGTTAGGTTCCAAGAAAAACATCAAGTAACTTGCTATCACAAGAGGAGAAGTTATTAAGTAACTTCTGCTATCACAGAAATAGCAATGTCCTTTGGCAATTCTTCCTCCTGCCCTTAAACTTCCTTGGGCTTTACATCCCAGCTGCCAGATTCAGTGAGTCAATCAGAACATGGGCTCCGTGTTCTTCTGCCCAGCTGTTTACAGTGAAGTTCCAGGACTCCCCGTCATCCTCACTTCCATTCCAGCTCATTCCTCTATGTTCCTTGGATTATCAGTTGTATGTTTGGAGCATTAGTTTGCAGGATTAAGGAAGTATTGACAATTTCCCACAGACCTTGAGAAGGTATAGTTTGGAGAGGTTTCTGGTTCGAAATGTTGCCATGGTCTGGTACCATAGCTTTATGGGACACACGGGTGTTCATCTCTGAATTGTAAGCATCCAAAGTCTGAATTGGATGAGAACATCATAAAAGATGTTCTTTTATGATGTTTAAAATAAAATAAAATCTTTCTTTTTCTAATGTAGGAGAATAGGATTTAGGCTTTTATAAGTTTTATTTGGTGACATTAGAAACATAAAATAAGTTTCATTTGCATTAAAATTGCTATCCCAGAGCTATACATACTGACCTGAGTATACTGGTCAAAGGGATGGGTTTTAAAGATGTTGCAGAACTCACAGATTTCCCCAAAATCACAGAAGTTGTTCATTTGGATAGGAGAGCGGGTCTTCATTGTCTCCATGAGCAGCGTCACTGATGAACACGCTGCCGCCATTTCTCCCAGCTCCCCATCCACCCAGTGCCGGGTCCCCAGATGGATGGGACGTGGAGTCCTAAATTCAGTGCAGGAGTAATCACATACACGTCACACTTCACAATCTGGGTGACCCTTTCACCTGCATTCTCTCATTTGATCTTTTTAAAAATTATTGGAGGGAGATCTCTCCTTTCTTTCGCTCTCATTTCTCGTTCCCTCTCCTTCCTCTTTTTTTCTCTCTCTCGTTTCTCTTCTCTCTCTCTCACCTACACAGACACACACACACAGACTTTAGTGTCTTCCAGTTTGAACCTTGGTTCTGCCACTTTATAGCTTTGACCTTAAGGTGAGTAACCTCTCTGAGCCTCAGTGTCCTGATAACATTCAGGTAGCATTTTGCAGTTTCCCACACCCTCTACACTCATCATCTCAGCGCACCGCAGTGCGGGCTCAAAGGGCAGTGCTTGCCTAAGTCACACAGAATGTCAGGACCAGAGTCCGGACTCGAGCCCTAGGCTCTGATTTTCAGGTTCACAGCTCTTCTATAAAGAATCTCTAAATTTCATGTCCAAGAATGGATCTTGGCATCCCCCACAGTTGTGTATAAGAAGTTAAATGTAATTTTCTGGAAGGGAAAATCTGTATTCATCAGATTTTCAGTGGGCAGTATTGATGCCAGAAAATTCAGAACCACCATTTACATCATGCAAACACCATCAGACTATTTGGGAAGTTGAATATGCCCATTCTTTTCATCAAGCCACATTTTTATCTAAATGAAAGCTGCAACCCCCAAAGGAGGGGGTTGGAGATACAACAGTTGGACTTCCTTGAACCTCCCTCTGCATTCAGTGCTTCTCTCTCATCTCAAATAATCTGCTTTGGAAGATGACCCCTAACAAGTGCCCTGGCCTTACAGCTCCTCCCTGCTGTATTTTGAAAGTGTGGTCTGAAAGGAAATACCAATAAAAGAGACTTGCTCTCCAGTCTTCATTCTGTTAACTCTTAGTTTGCACACTGTTAGTTGTGGTTCTCAGTTTTGAGAGGTGATATAACGTGTGGCCGAGAGCGTGGTCTCTGGAGCCATGTTGCCTGGGTCCAAGCTGCTCCTGCACTTCCTGGTAGTGTGCCCTCAGGAGGTCAGTTCACCTTCTTGTGCCTCTGCATTCGGGCTATAAAATGGAAATAATTACAGTACTTGGTTGATAAGGTTGTGAAGATTAAATGAACTAACATTTCACAATTAGTAAACAGGTAAAGCAGTTAGCCATTATCTGGTCTACAAACTCACACAGGATTACAAAAGGAAAGGAGAGTGGGTGATAATAATGACAAGTGACAGTTTATGGGGGAGGACACAGGAAATGTGAAAAGCAGATGCAAGAAGTCCAAGAATACTGCTCTGGGGCCCTCCAGGGAAGGTTAAAGAGCCTTGCACAAAGTGTCACCGTTACTGGTGTCCAGAGGCTAAGCCTGGGGCATCATGGGAAGGAGGGAAGAAGAGACCTAACTTGCTGAGCACTTAGGATGTGCCCAGTACTGTGCTCAGAGCATTACATACATGACCTCGTGTAACCCCACAACAACCCTGTCGAATGGATGATCTTGACCCCATTTTGAAGCAATAGGCTCAAAGAGGTGAAGTGTGACTTGCCCGAGCTCCACAGCTAATAAAGAGCGGAATAGAGTTTGAGACCCAGATCTTTGACTCTAAAGCTCCTGCTGTTTATGTCAATGCAGTACCACCTTCAGGAGAAGTATGACCTTTTACCAAAGCATTTCCAATAATCACAATAATGTTTTTTAACTGTTGATGGATACAAAAATGGGTAAAGCCCCATTTCCATAGAGAATTCAGGTCTCCAAAATGAATCATTCCCCAGGGTGTCAGGGCCCAGGTTTTAAGCAATGCCTTTTATTTTTAAGTACATGCAACACTTTAAGAAGGATCCTGCAGCTTCTACCTCTTGGGACATCTCCAAAGTCCATTCCTTGCTCCTTCACCCATTATCCCATGGGCATTTCTTCCCTCAGACCTTTGTTGTCTCTCACCTGGGTTATAAAACCACATCCTAATTGATCTCCCTTTCTCCAGTCTCTCTCTTCGAGACCAGTCTCCACGAAGCTGCCAGAAAGAGCTTTCTAAAACCCCTGCCTCACTATGCCACACCCATTCCTTCATACCCTCAGAGGCTTACCATTGCCCTCCAAATAAAATCCAAACTCAGCTTGCATTTAAAACTCCTGTCATCTGGCCCCTACTTCCCTTCCCATCTACCTCCAGCCATGCCCTCAACACACATCCAGAGTCACCTGCTGTCTTCTGAAAGCATCAGCTTTGTATCACCTCTGGCCTTGGGCACTATCCCCTCTGTCACCACCAGACTCCTGCCACCTCTCTATTCTTCAGTTTCAGTTTAGACTTCATGTCCTCCAAAATGGTTTCCCTGACCATTGCTACACCCTCCCACACCCTCCAAGTTAGGCGAGAATCTTCGCCCTGTGCTGCCCTTTCCGTACGTAGCGCTGGACCACTCTGAATCGTAACTCTGAACTAGTATGTTCTTCCTGCCCCCACCCCAAACTGTGAGCCCTCCAAAGAGTCTAAGTCACTTCTTACCCTCAAGGCCTAGCAAAATGACTAGTACATAGTAAGCACACAGGAAATTTTGACGTCGTTAACTCAGTTCCAACAAAGAAATGATGTCTGTGTGCAGGTGGTGACTTCCATCTCCAACACCTTGCTCATCGGGGAACATTGTGAGGACAGAGACCAGGTCATAATCACCTGTTTATTTCAAGCCAGCCCAGGGTCAGCACGTAGCAGTCATGCACCCAGTGGTTACTGAAGCAGCTAGTTAATTGGAGCTGGAACAAAACCAACTCTCTTCTCAGCAGAGACAAAGGGTAAAGGAATTCCTGTTGAGTACCCTGGTAAGCCCTGCACAGTGTCGCCCCCTCGCCATTCTCAGAAGTATTCCGCCAGGTCGCTACTACTAATATCCTCATATTACAGTTAGGGGAACTGAGGCTCAGAGAAATGATGTCACTGTCCAGAGACACACAGCTAGGAGAGAGGAGCTGAGAATCCACTCTGGATCTGAGCCCCAAGCTCACGCCTGCTCTGTTTCCCCTTATCGATGAGCCCCATCCCCGGCCCCGGCCCTGAGCTGCTTTAGTAGCTGTAACTTCTAAGCCACAGGTGAGAGTAGAATAAAAATCCCCACACACTTTCTAGGATACTGCACGCCCCTAGTTTTCTTCCAGTCCTCTGAAAGATCCCCCTGTGTCTCCTCTGTGAAGTTTTCCTGCTCTGCTTGCCTATGAAATGTCAGCAGCCCTGAATTCCTTCCTCTGCCCTCTGCTCTTCTCAAACTGTCCTTAGAAAGGAGGCAATTTGTGCTTCGAGACTCAGCTCAGATTTTGCCTAAGGTATAAACTCCACGAGGGTAAGGTCTATGTCAATCTGATCTGTTGTTTTATCCTTCCACACAGACCTGGCACTGTATATAGTGCTTGATAAATACTGAACATTTATATCATGTTTATTGAATGCCAGGCACTAAGTACTTCACTCCTCACAACAACCCTGTGAAGTAGGAGCTATTAATATCCCCACTTCATTGGTGAGCAAACTGAGGCACAAGAGATTAGGTAATTTGCCCAAGGTCACACAGCTAGTAAACCAAGGAGCCAGGATTCAAACGCAGGTGTTTTGGCTCCAAAGCTCAGGCTATTACACTTCACTCCACTACCTCTCCTCCAGAAAGCCTCATGGAATCCCCAGGGCCAGGTTAGGGGCCTCTTCTAATCCCTGTGTTTGCCCCTAGGAGAGCACTTATCCTATTATTGTGATATTTGCTCAGAAGTTTCCCTCTGTGGACCATGACAGGTCTGGCCCTTGGGCCTGCCACAGGGCACAGACAGTAAATGTTATATGAATGAATGAACTACAAAACTACCCTATGAGATGGAACATACTATCCTGTTTCATACATTGATAAACTGAGGCTTAGAGAGGTTAAATCATTTGCCCAAAGTCTCATAACTCCTATATAACATATCCTGTCTATCTCCAAAGCAAATCTTTTTTTTTCCATCATGCATTTTCATTAGACCTGCATTTATTTCATTTTTTTAGGATTTTATTTATTTGAGAGAGCGCGCGCGCACACACACGCTAGAGGCAGAGCATGAGCAGGGGGGAGGGTCAGAAGGAAAAGAGAGAAACAGACTCCCCGCTGAGCAGGGAGCCTGACTCAGGACCCATCCCAGGACTCTGGGATGGTGACCTGAGCAGAAGGTAGACGCTCAACCGACTGAGCCACCCAGGCGCCCATTAGACCTGCATTTACTTGAAGTTCTGTTTAAGTGCCCTTGGCCTTATGGAGATAGCGTCAGTTTTGACTCATCTATTCATCATTTAGGCTTTTTGTTAAACACTGGATTCTCAGCCTCTACCCTTGTCCCAGAATCTCCAGGCTGGGATGGGGCCACCAATTCCAGGACAGTGTAGTCAACACTAGAGAAGTTCCAGGAGCCATGGGAACCCAGAGAAGGCCCCCAGTTTGGGCAGTTGGATAGACTTCTGGGAGAGATGAACCCCACCTGGTGGCTGTGGCCAGAGTCCATTCTGTAATAAATGGCACTACCCAAGCCTGACAATCTGAGATGTGAGAGTTAGAAAATGTAGGCATCCTACAGGATCAAAATGAAGACTGCCTCTCTGGGCTGAGGTCTCCAGGCCCCTAGAAATGTTATCTGCCTTACTTGGGCACACATTGGTAACACTGGCATAGTGTTTTTCTGAAGAGTTGACAACAAGGAGAGTCTTACTGAAACCTCTCTGTGTTTGGGGGAGTCTAGTGGAAACACATGTAAAGGAAATCAGGTTTGGAGGCCAGGAATTTTGCTATATTTCCAGAGGAGAGTACCAAGGTCCCAGCTGGATGGTGCATCCCACATACGTATCATCATTTTCCTACCTGGGTCTGCATGGTCCTTTTCTCATTTCAGAGCATTTCCAAATATAGCAGGTCTACCTCTCCTCATTCTACAGATGGAGCAGCTGAGACCCAGAGCAGCGAAATAAATGACTTGAGCAAGGCTCCATTCTGGCATGACTTCAACCACACCAAGCATCATTGAAAAACTAGCTTGTGCAGTATCACCTACATGCCTCAGGTTCTTGATATTAAAAAAAAAAAACAAAAAACAAAAAAATGGCGCATTTTATGAGTTTTTTACATGCTATGGGAGGTCATGGACACAAAGGGAAAGACTATGTTCTCTGGTATAAAAGTGGTACTGTGCCATGGGGGCAAAGAACCCAGCCCCTGCCTTTGCGGAGTCCCACAAGGAACTAGCAGGGCTATGGTGTACACAAAATAGTGGAGGCCCTGAGAAGAGACAGGTGGGGTTGTTTCCAGAAGCTGGGGATGGGCTCTGGGCTGTAATGCTCCTTTCTTACTGGCACAGTTTCACTTTATGCTTTATAGCAAACATGTTCTGATTAATGGAGCCCCTGGAAAAGGTGGTGGGAGTGAGCGAGCTGACCTAGGGAGGGAGATGGCCCACAGTCCCTCTGGGACCTTGAGCACCCCAGGCCTGCCAGAAGGTCTCTGAACCACCACAATCCATCAGAATTCTGATTCTGGAGGGAGCTTTCAGATTATGGTTCAAGTCACCTCCTGTCATCAGCTCCCAGCTCCCCAGTCCTTTTTCTAAAGGAGGCAAAAGGATACTGAGAAGGGAACGTTTTCCACTCTGTAGTAAGGCAAAGAGAAGAATTCATTCATTCAGAAACTGGCTAACAAATAACAATATCCAATATACCTTGAGTGTTTACTACACATCAGACACTGAGAAGGATTTTCCGCGAATTGTGTTACTGAATCCTCACAATGACCCCATGAAAGCATTCTTTTTACTTCCATCTTACATAGGAGGGAATGTGACAAATGCAGGACTCCACCCCAGGTCAGTTTTCATACTGACAGCCCTGCTCAGCCAGGCCCTGTGACCAAGGATGCTAAGGATACATGAAGGATGATGGGAGACTCCTGACCAGCAGTGAAAGCACAGTCCTGACGGGCGAGGTGGGGTTGTACATGCTCAGAAGGGAGTCCCCAAGAAAAGAGGCTCCCAACACCAAAGGCAGGGCTGCCTTCATCCTCCTACACCTATCCCTAGGGGTCAGTTCTGAGAACTAGGGGTAAGGAATGTGGCCTCAACTCCACCTGCTAATCTCCAACCAGTCTCTTCTACAGATGCAAAGAACAGTTCTCATCCCTCTCCCACCTAGCTGTATGACCCTGGGAAAGTCACTTCCTTTCCATGCCTCAGTTCCTCTCATATGAATTGGGCATGAAGATGGGTGTCTGTGTGGCTTCAGAGAGGGCAAAATGCAGAGGCACTTAGAGAGCTTGCAGTGTTGACATCTGCCTAGTGTGCCTCTGACAAGAAACAGTAGAGCATCCTGAGTGCTGGGTCCTAAATGGTGAGCAGAAGTGTTCCAGGTAACTGTCTGGCCTGGGCCTGGGCCTGGGCACCTGGAGGAGGCATCTGTGCATCTGTGCCACTGCAAGCCTGGAGTCTGAACCACCCATTGGGGTTAAAAAAAAAAAAAAAGAAAAGCCCATTTGTCAGCCAGCTTCCCCACCCTGACACGGGACAGGCCAGGAAAGAGAGTTAACATGTTGGGCTCCTGCCCAACCAGTATCCGGCCCTGAGCCAGTCAAGCAGCTTGGAACTCACCCACCATACACAGCCTGGAAGGAGACTGCACAGTCCCAGCAGGAAATGGGGGGGAGAGGGAGTAGAAGGTGTGTGTAGGGGAGGGTGTAAGTCAGAGTAGAACTCTTTGAGGGAAAGACGCCAAAGACTCCAAAGGGTGAGTGTGTGTGTGTGTGTGTGTGTGTGTGTGTGTGTGTGTGTGTGTGGCCTGAGCGGATGGATTAGGTCTCTCCCTCCTAGCCCCATCTCCCCTTTTTATCTTCATTTTGGTCGGTGACCTGAGGTTTATAGGCTGGGAGTATGGAGCTGGGGACCCCCGATGCACACTTCAAGAACGGGTAGGCACTGCACTCAAGCAGAGTCTGATCCAGCCCAAGAGCCTCGCCCTGATGCCCTTCATCTTCACATTCTCCTCTCCCCACATGTGGTGGCCTGGCTGCCGCTGTCCTCCAAGCAATCTGATTCCAGCGGGGAGACGACTCATCCATGGTCACACAGCGCTGCGAAGGCTCTGAGTCTGGGTGGCACGTCGCCCCGGGGGCTGATTCCTGGAATCGCTGTTTCAAAAGGCCCTCTTGCGAGGTGGAGACCATGAGAAGGAAGGTCCAAAGAAGACCACCTTGCGGGTGCACGTTGTCCTGGGTGCACATTGTCCTCAAAGCCCTAGGAGAGCCTGCAAATCACTTGGGCCTTTGCCCCGTTTCCTATGTGCAGAATCGCCCCTCCTTTTCTTCCTCAGCCTAGTCAGTTCCAGATCCTTCCAAACTCAGCTCCGGGAGACTGTGAGAACTCATTTAAAATGGGTCAGAAAGGAGGCCAGTCTCAAAATAAATATACTACGATCAGTAACTTTCTTATAACCAGTTAGACATTGGGAAAAGATGGATGAAAAGATTCTGTTCACAATGGACACAAAATACCAAAGATTATGCTTAAGAAACAACTATAGGAACAAAATGACAAAATTTACAAAGGGACATAAAAGTCATAAATGAAAGTCACACTGTGTCCTAGATGGAAATATCCCATATTGTGAAGATATATAATTGCCCTCAAAATAATTTCTAAAGGCAGTTAAATAAAATTTCCAAAGGGTTTTTAATTTTTACTTTCCCTTTGGAACCAGCTTTAAAAATTCTAAAATATTTTTTTAGAAGACTCTTTCCAAAATAGCCAAAAGAATTTTGAAAAAGAAGAATCAGGAATCAGAAAGATGCTTGCCCTCCCAGACATTACAAAACTACATTAATTTTTGAGTGAAGCTGGTGCAAAAGTAAATCACTCCTTAGAAGAGAAAGTGTTGAAATGACCTAACACCATCTGAAAATTTAGTATATAGCATATGGTCAGTGGGGGGAAGGGTGGATCATTAAGTAGTGCCGTGATAACTGGCTAATCATTTGGGGAAAAATTAAGTTACAAACTTCCTTCACACCTTCCACCAAAATTAATTTCAAATGAACTAAAGATTTAAATGTGAATAATGAGAATATAGATGAATGCTCTCAGAAAGTTGGATTTAAAAAACTCTTGGTAGGTATGATACTGTAAATCGAATCTATAAAGAAAAAATGACAGATTTGGTTACATAAAATTGTTTAAAACTGCAGTATAACAACAAAACTGGGTGAAACCAAAAAAAGGAGAAATGCACCATATGTTACAGATAAGAGGATGCTACTGTCTTTAATATATAAACAGCTATTACAAATTAAGGAAAGGAGAAACTTTATGAGAGAAAAAAACAAAGAATATACACAGATTTAAAAAAAAATGAGTGACTAACACATAAAGAAGAAACTAAGGAATAACTAAGGAAATGCAAATTACAATGACAAAAGTTTCTTTTTTTCCTGCCTGAACTGGCAAAGAATAAAAAGATCAGCAAGATGCACTACTGTCAGTGTGCTCTTCGCACAACCTTTCCTGAGGGCTATTTGACAAGTAGCTATCAAAAGCCTTAAAAAAAAAAAAAAAAAGCCTCTGACCAATCAATCTTATTTCTAGGAATTTATCCTAAGGAAATAATTAGGCAAATTCACAAAGAATGTTCATTGTAGTAATGTTTATTGTAGCAAAAACTGGAAACAAGCAAAATACCTCTCAATGGAAAACTGGCTAAAGGTACATCTATACATGGAAATATTAAGCAATTTTTAAAGTTTATGTAGATATATTGATTAATATAAAAATGTTTATCAGGTTTTATGTAAAAATGCAAGTAACAAAAAGCATATTTTTGTAAAGGTATGTACACAGAAAAAAATTTCAAATATACTTTGCTGAGCTGTCTAAAATGTTTTATAATGTTTTATCAGAACAAGCAATAATGTTTCCAATTGGGAAACTTAACGTCTCACCTCAGGGATCCCTTTCTTCAGGAAGTCTCCTTTGACCCTCCTTTCCCCACTCCCACCTCAACCCTGTTTCTCACTGTGAAGTCACTGGTGGGTGACTGTGACCCTGGTTGGTCAACGAGCAATTTAAGGGGCCATCACAGTTGATTAATCTTCAGGCCTCAGGGTCTGGCACTTACTAGGTGCTCAACATGAGTGAAATTAATGAAAGACCCCTTCTCTCGCGTTTCGGTGAATGATCTATCAATTGAATGGTATCGAACTGATCCTACCCGACTGGAACTGAAGATGAGAAGGAAAAATACCTCGGTGGGAGTGGGATCTAGGTTCCCATCTTACTCGAAGCTCAGCAGCACTGTGACCTCGGGTAAGTTACGTCGCCTCGCTGAACCTCGGAGGACTTGTCTCTAAAAAACGTGGAACATCACACCTCCCCAGGGACTGGGTACCAGGCAACGGAGCACACACCAAGCATTTAGCAGGGTAGTGGTACGCATTAGGCGCTCAAAAACAGAAGCAAATAGTTGGGCAATGAACATAACTCTCAGCGCGTTGGTTCCGGGCTCAGATGCACCCAACCAGAAGGTTGTGGAGACAGGAAGCCTGGCGACATTGGGCGGTCGCCGATCCCGCACGCGCCCTGCAGACTCCCGGGCTCGATCAAAGGAGCGCTGCGCCCTGCTCAGGGGCTCCGCGTTGGGGGCTCCCGCCGGGCTCTCAGCTCCGGTGCCCTCGCTCCCCCGCCTTCAGGTGGCTCCCTGTCCCACTTCGCCCCTGGGGAGTCAAAGGCCCGAGGAGAGACTGAGCACCAGCAGGTCCCGCGGGCCCCAGAGGGTGAGGGTGAGGAGAAGGGCCAGCTGTCCGCCGCGCCCAGCCGGAGGCCGCGCCTGGAACCGTGCACAACTTGGGCCTTGGGTAGGGGTCTCCCCTGGCACCCCTAGTTTCGAATTCTCCTCTGTCCTTTACTGCTTGTGAGATGGGGGACCAGTCACCTCACCTCTCTGAGTCTGTTTTCTCACCTGTCAAGTGGAATAGTAGGACTTGCCTCGCAGAATGTGGCGCGACTTAAGACCCTGCAGGGAAAGCGCGAGGCGCAGGGCCCCTCGCAGGAAGAGCGCCGAGAAGTCAAGCGCTAGGATGGCAGAGGTTCTTTCTGGCTGCAGAACTGTGCCTGGGTCCCTGGCCCTGGTCTAGGCAGTATCTGTGGCTTTGACCCCGTCAAAGGGCCATTTTAGCGGGCTCGGGGGCGGGCGGGGACAGCAAACCAGGCTGCGCTTCTCTGTCCACCCAGGGGTGCACGCGGCTGAGTCTAACGTGCCTCGAGAGTTGATCCGGAGGAAAATGTTGTGGTCTGTCTGTGTGTGTACAGATGTGAGTGTATCCACATGCGTGTTCGTGCGTCTGTGGTTGTGCGGGGAAACAGCGTTATGGGTCGGTCTGCGTAGACCCCTTCTCCCAAAGGCACCTTCCCCCTTTTCTTCGCGCCCCATTCCGGGTAAAGAGTTTCAGCCAAACTAACGGAATCTGGAGCGGCCAGGGGAGGGCTGGGGACGGGAGGGGCGATTCCGTCCCGGAGCCACTGGTTTGGGGATAATTACTTTTAATGTCAGAAAGATTTAGTTTAATATCATCTCTATTAGGCTGCCGGGAGGGTAATTAAACGGGACGCGCCGCAGCCGGCAAACAGATGGCGTCTGCTTGCTCCGAGGCCGCGGGCAAACAGCGCAAAAGTCAATGCCTCTCGGGTCCCCCATCAGCGCCCCCGGCAATGTTCCTACTCAGCGCCACCGTGCTGCACCTCCAACCCCCTCTGCACCCTCAGCCCCCAACTCCAGCCTCACCCTGAGTCTCCACCGGGCCATCTCTTTGGACCCCACCCTTGCCCTGGCGGGGGTTGGGGCCGGCAGCGAACTCGGGTGGAGGTGGGTTTTCGTGGTTGGGAGAGCTCATCCGGTACGCTCAGGCGTCCGCACAGCAAATGATTCTGAGCTAAGAGGAGATGCGGGAGGGAGTGTGTATGTGTGTGATCCTGTGAGGATGAGCTTTCTGCTCTCAGCCACCTCATTTGTCCCGGTGGTCTGGGTTTGTCTGCCTAGGGTCCAACTTCAGGGCCCTGGAATAGGGTTGGGTCCAGGGACAAGCGAAGGCACACTTGTGTGAGCATATGCTCCTGTCTAGGTGTTCAGTCACTGACCAGGGAGTCTGTGGACGTCTGAGTGTGAGGTCAAGTACTAACTGGAAATCCTAGGATGAGGGGCATGATGATGAGAGCCCTGTGAATTCAATCAGACTTTCTGATGGGGTCCTCTTGGATGGAAGACAGTGTCAGAGGTATGTGCACCCTGTGGGTGGTCACTGCATGCAGGTGTGACCACGTACCCAAGATTTTTGCAGAATGAGGTCTCACATGCGGGGTGTGGGTCCAGGTGTGAAGCCACACTCTGGTGCAGGAGGAGGTGTAGGAGGTAGACCCTGCTGCCTCAATCTGGGCATGTTTTCTCTACTGCTTGCAGCTGTGGAGCCACCCCGCTCTGGTCTGCCCCTCCTTGGGGACCTCAGTCCAAATCAGAACTAACCCCAGAGTGGCCTGTGGAGGTATGCGTGCAGTGACCTCCACCCAGGATGGTTACTCTGCCTCCCTCTATCCATGACACATTCACTCACATGAGCACCCCAACCTCCCAACCTCGGGTGCCCCAGAAGAAAGGTTGTATGTAGGTCCAGGACCTGTTGAGCTGTGAATGCAAGGAAAGAGGAGCCTGCTCTAGGAGTGGGCAGGTTTCCTCTGATTGGGCTAGGCTTCAGGATGTGTCCTGGAGGTTCCTCACACACTAATGGGAGAGCTTGGGGTTCTCAAGTCCTTGTGGCTGAACCCTTGTCTGCCCCCTGGTTCACTCCGTTGAAGTCCTGGAATCCCACAGTGGCCTCGCCTCAAATGAGAAGAGGAGTGCCTGGGCCACCGCCCTCTAAAACCTAGGCATATTCCTATCGTTCAATTTGTTTGGGGTTTAAGACAATTTCTGGAAACCCTGGTCCAATGTAGCTCTGGGAGAAGGCGCCCAGGGAGGTGTGGGATCCAGCCGCAGCCCTCCCTCTCTCCCACACATCCTCCTGCCAGGGTGCAGTTAACTGAGAGATTTCCTTAACCTTATAACTTCAAGGTGTTGTAAGGTGGGGTCTGGGTCTTATACTCCTGCAGGACGTATTATCTCAGACTCACTCCCTTACCTCACTTCACGCGGGAGACCGGCAGAGCTGACCCCTTGCTCTCTCCCAAATTCTTCTCAGGCTCCAGCGAGTGGAATTTTCTAAGAGCGAAGGGCCTGGTTTATGTTACCATCACTGACTCCACTCAGGGTCGGAGGGTGCTCGGTCGCCAGCCTGGTCAGCTTTCTGCAAGCTCTTTACCCGGCTCTTCCGCACACCACCCTCTCCTCTCTTCCCCTCCCTCCCTCAGCCTGGTCCTGCCGGACAGCATCCTGGAGGAACCGCGCAAGGCTCCGCGCTCTGAGGTGGGGCCCCGCTTGCCTCGGCGCCTTCCTCCTCCAGTCGCCAGCCCCCAGGTTCAGAGGCTGGGCTGCCGGGGCGCAGCCCACGAGTTGTGCCAGGGGGAAGGGGCTGCGTCCCGATGCCCCTGGGCAGAGTCTGCACGCCCAGTACCCCCGCGCCCCAGGCGACGTGGGCCAGAACCCCGTGGCCCTGAAAGTTCTAAAGAACATCATGGAAACGCATGGTTGCGAGTAGAGGGAGAACAGCGTTTTGGAAAACTCATTTTTCCCATTAATTAAACAAATTTTCTTTACTCTGAAGGAAAGAGAGAAGTGGAGAATAAAAATGAGAGTGAGGGCACACTGGAACGAGGAAAAGACAGAAAGAAAGGGCACAGATAATCACAGAGAAACCCAAGGCGACCCTGCCCGAGGACTGCAGCATTAATTCCAGATGTTGCCATTCAAAAGGGAAACAAAATCCAAAACCTGTTACCTCCTCTGCAGATCGAACTGTTCCTCAGGGCCGTGACGTCAGTAGGGGAGAGGAAGGTGAAAGTTAAAACTACTCCTGGGGGTCGGTGGCGACCTTGTCTCAGGCCCGGAAGGACCGACAGACAGATGCGCGTCCTGCGTGCAAGAGGATCTGGGGAGACAAGAGAGGTCACGTTTTACTTTCGTTTAAAAAGAAAATTCAACTTTTTGTTAATTCGAAATAACACTGACAAAAAGAATACCACCACCACGTAAAAGAAAACTAGGTGCTGCAAAAGTGAGGAGAGGAAAGAGCAAGAGGGGGCAAAGGGACGGAATTAGGGGGTGGGGAGAGGAAAGATGTGCAGGGCAAGGGACTCGGAGGGCTCCGACAGGAAGCGCAATCTCAGTTCTCTCCGGGATCCTCTTTAAAAACAAAAATCCTCATAAACCACACTTACCCTTCTTGATGACTATCATTTCGGGAATTTTAAAATGAAGGACCTGTGTTTTAAAGGCGGCAGAAGGAAAAAACAAAACAGCCCTCAACTAACCCAAACGCACCGGACTTGGGAGCACACCGCAACAGAGCCGGAAAGAGTCAGGAAAAATCCTCTTGGCATTTATGCCATATGCCCTCTCCCTTCCCCACCCCCCGAGTCCCCGTTCCACCCCCACCCCGACCGCGGTAATTGAATTGTCACCTGCCCCTATCCCGCCCCCGGCCACCAGGGCCACTTGGGAAACTCGGCCTTGCCAAGCGCCCCTGGCCAGTGAGAGCGGCGCAGCCAAGCCCGCGTCCCAGACGCCGTGGGGTTACACACAGCTACGTAGAGGCGCACCGGACACGGTAATTAGGCGCAATTCACACGCTCTTGGGCGCACGGAAACTACTTGTCACGGTATTTTCAACGCTCCTCCTAGCCTACTTTTCTCCACTCCTTCCCTGCGCGCCCCTCCCCTCCCGGAGGCACTCAGTGGAGCTTTTGGAGTTTCGAATCTTTCGGACACTGTAGAATGCGGGGCTCCCCGGGCGCGGGCCCGGCCAATCAGAGCGCTGTCTGCTTCCCCTGGCCAATGGCAGGCGCCACATTGTTGTCCAATTCTGTCTAATGGAGCCCTAAGGAGCAACAATAGAGCCGGCGAGCGGCTCATTGAGAGTCTGGCAGCGCCGGGCAACTGGGGCGCGGCTGTGCGCAGCGTCCCGCGCGCTCCGCGAGGGGACGCCGCGCGGCGAGGGCCGGGTCGCGGGCTCCAGCCAGCCGGTCCCTAACCGGTCCCCTGGCTCGGATTTCCGACGGAAGGGTTGGACTGCGCAGCGTTCTGAGGGGGTCCGGAAGTTCGGACATGGTGACTGAAGGAGGGTGACGTGGTCAGATAAGGGACCAGGGGGCAGGGGGAAGAGGCCAAGAGCGTCAGCAACGCGAGCGGAGCTGGGAGGTGCGTGAAGCGCCAGCGAAGGAGGAGGATCCCGAGCCCAAGGCAGGTAGTTGAGGGACGCAGGGAGGGCAGGGGAGGCGGCCGGGCCTGCGGGCCCTGTTGACGAGGCCCGGGCCACGCCGGCCCTAGGGACTTCGCGGCCGCAGGGGACTGAGGGAAGAGGCAGCTCAAATAGGGAAGGGATCTAGGATACTGGGGCGGAGACCCCAGGACTCGGTCCCGGGCTCTGGCGGGAACCCGGGGACCCAGAGGAGCCCGGGGCCGAAGCTCAGGGCTGGGCCTGCTTGGGCCTTTTGGGGCCGCAGCGCAGGTGAGACTCCATAGCCAGTTCCAGAGGCGACTCCCCTGCCTCGGTGCTGTCTCCTGGGCCGTCCAAGTCCCAGGAACCCAATTCCGAGACCAGAACTCGAGAACCTGCACCCAAGTAGGGTCCCGCGGGGGATCCCAGGATGGGGAGGGCGTGTCTGACGATTCTGTCTGTCCCTAAAGCCGGAGGGGAAGAGACAGCAGTGGGAGACGGTCAGGGAAAGGATCTCCCTCCAGGAATACCTAACTTTTCGCAAGATACCTTTACCTTCCCGACTACTCTTCCAGATTACAGGGCTAAAAATCGTGCCACAGGCTTTACTCCACCCCCACCCACAACCTTTGCCTGCAGGGTTTTTTGTTTTGTTTTTTATTTTTTTCTCATGCACACCTCTCTCCCCCACGTGAACCCTGGGACCCAGACATCCATATCAGCTGTTTTTTGTTGTTTTCCTCACTCCTCAAGCTAACCTTCTGGCTGTGTTTGCCTAACCAAAGTTTCTTGGGCTTAATTTTCTCTTTAACTCTCCCCACGCCTACTAAACTCCTCACACTCATTTTTCTCTCCCATTCTCTGGAGGCCCGGCACCATGAAACTTGTAGCATTTCCATAGGTCCCTGGGGCCCCACGGCCTAACTTTGCTCCTGAGATGTTTGTTTTGTAATCTAGCCTTCACTCTATTCCTAGAGCTATTCTTTTCTGTCCCTGATTTTTCTAACTCTCCTGCTCCCACCAGCATAAAAACTTCAGACCCAGCCAGCTGAACTCTATACCTCGTGTGCTTTGATAGCTCTCTCCTTTTCATCTTTCCACAAAACTGAGCAGTTCGCCTCGATTTTTGTTTTGTTTTGTTTTGCTCTTGGTATCTAGTCTGACTGTTGGGTTAAAATTTTCTCTCTAATCCAAGTCCCATCAAACAGACATTTCTCTCTACCCGTCTCGCCCCAATTAAGCTAAACTTTGGGGGGATAATGTTTTCCTTTCCAATCCCTCGTTATATATACACCTGAACCAGTGACTTTTCAAACTTTATATGTCTTTTTATTTTTTTTTTCCAGCGGAACCACCGGTTCAAACGAAATCTTAGACCCAGCGCATAAATCAGATATAAGAAGAAGAGCTCTGGTGGGAATAGGGTGGGGGAGCTCGGCTTTACAAGGGGGAATCCGAAGGTACCTCCTTCCAGCAATTTGGCAACCACTAGCCAAACTTCCGCGGCCGAAAAATTCCCTCCCTAAGCCTGATCTCCTCGAGGGTACGCTGTAGCTTAGCACACCGTGCGCTCCTCACCGCAAGTCTCTTCCTTCTTCCCACGGTCTTCTACGCCAGGTCCCGCCATGGAGCTGCGCTCCGAGCTGCCTAGCGTGCCCGGCGCAGCGACGGCGGCGGCAACGGCGACAGGGCCGCCCGTGGCGTCTGTGGCGTCGGTGGCAGCGGCGGCGGCGGCGGCCGCGTCGCTACCGGTGAGCGTGGCGGGTGGCTTGCTAAGAGCGCCGCCGCTGTTGTTGCGGGCGGCGGAGAAGTACCCGCGGACCCCCAAGTGCGCGCGCTGCCGCAACCACGGCGTGGTGTCGGCGCTCAAGGGCCACAAACGCTACTGCCGCTGGAAGGACTGCCTGTGCGCCAAGTGCACGCTCATCGCCGAGCGCCAGCGCGTCATGGCGGCGCAGGTGGCGCTGCGCCGGCAACAGGCGCAGGAGGAGAACGAGGCGCGCGAGCTACAGCTGCTCTACGGCACTGCCGAGGGCCTGGCGCTCGCCGCCGCCAACGGCATTATCCCGCCGCGACCTGCCTACGAGGTCTTCGGCTCCGTGTGCGCCGCCGACGGCGGGGGGCCGGGAGCGGGAGCGCCCGCGGGGACCGGAGGCGGCGCAGCGGGCGCGGGGAGCTCAGGTGAGCGCGCGGCCCGGCCGGGAGGAAAGGGAGCGGGGACTGGGCCTGGGGGCACGCGGCCCAGGGACTTGTCTTGGTACTGAAAGAATGGAATCCCCTCTTCCAAACGCCCTACTGCTAAGAGTTCGCGGCGCACCCAGGCCCTGATCTGGGGCACAAACACATAAACTCTTTCTCCCCTTTCTGAAGAATTTGCCCTTTCTCTCACCGCGGGCCCAAATGTAGACGCTGGAATCGTTATCTCTACCCAAACGCGGCCGGGTCCCACCTTCCCTGCTCACTTGGCTCGGTCTCCCCAGCGTGAAACCTTTAACCTTGGTTCTGCTCTTCTCCACTTGCCGTGGTTCCCTTTGCGCCTTCCCAACTCTCTTCAGAAATCCCGCCCTCTCCCAGTCCTCCTCCCCCGCACCGCACCAATTTCTCTGGGTGTCAGGGACACCTCTTTCCTTTTCCCCGTGTGATTCCTTTTCTCCGGTTCCTAATGCTTCCCCGGACAACCGCACGCTGCGCCTGCTCCTTCTTTCTAGCTTCTTTCCCCACTTGTCCCCGTTTCTCAAGAGTAGGCATTCTCTCGCTTCCCTCGATCCCCACTCTTCTAACCCCCCTACTCCCCGTCTGGCCCCACCCTCCTCTTCAAGAATTTCTCGCCTTTTTCTAGGGAGGAAAGAAATTAAGGCTGGGGCCCTTGCGGGCCCTCTCAGCCCTCATCTTGGGAGTAAAGAACTTCTTAGGTTTTAATTTTGGAAAGGGTTGATTAGAAATAGGGGTCTGTTTTTGCCTGCAGAAAGGTTTGGGATCTCTTAGATATCCAAGGTGCCTTCCCTAACAAGCTATGTTGCCCAGGGCCAGAGGGCGCCCAGGGCAGGGTTCGCTCTTGGAATGATGGATGTGGAGTGGGGTCCTCTATACAGTAGGTGGTGTTAGGAAGGAGGATAAGGGTGGAGGTGTTGGGGCACAGATGTGGAAGAGGGGAACTGGACATTGAATTTACAGGGCACAGGTAGTTGGGGTTCTGGTACAGAAAGAGTGCACCCTGGGGAGTAGGGGAAGTGAGATAGAACTATAGGGGCTCAGAGAGTAAGGAATGCTGGAGGAAAAAGGAGGGGGTGCCGGAGCCCAGTGAATGAGGGTCGTCAGGTTCAGGAAACTGCGGTCCAAAAGGCTGATGTGCTGAGGGTGCCGTCACCTCCCCGCCCCTAATCACGCCTCACATCCCCTTTTCTCCCCTCCTAGAGGCCAAGTTACAGAAGTTTGACCTGTTCCCCAAGACGCTGCTTCAGACCGGCCGCCCCGGCAGCCCGCAGCCGCCACCGGGGAAGCCCTTATCACCCGACGGCGCGGACTCGGGGCCTGGGACATCTTCTCCGGAGGTGCGGCCGGGCTCGGGCTCGGAGAACGGCGACGGCGAGTCCTTCTCGGGGTCGCCCCTGGCCCGGGCCTCCAAGGAGGCAGGTGGGAGCTGCCCGGGCAGTGCAGGCCCGGGAGGCGGTGGGGAGGAGGACAGCCCGGGCTCCGCCAGCCCTTTGGGCTCTGAATCCGGTTCCGAGGCCGACAAAGAAGAGGCAGAGGCCGCTCCCGCTCCAGGGCTGGGCGGGGGCCCGGGTCCACGGCAGCGGACGCCGCTGGACATCTTGACGCGCGTCTTCCCGGGCCACCGGCGAGGCGTCCTGGAGCTGGTGTTGCAGGGTTGCGGCGGCGACGTGGTGCAGGCCATCGAGCAGGTGCTGAACCACCACCGCGGGGGCTTGGCGGCCGGCCTCGGTCCCGCCGTGCCCCCTGATAAGGCCGCAGTGGGTGCAGTAGCAGCTGCAGACGACGCGTGGCCGGGCCGCGTCGACGCCGCCGCTGCCGGGGGGCCCGGGCTGCCCGCGCCGCTGCAGGCCGGCCCCGCCGCTCCTCCGCACCACAGACCTTTGCTGGCCGGCGCCATGGCGCCTGGGGCTCTGGGCTCGCTGAGCAGCCGCTCGGCATTCTCACCACTGCAGCCCAACGCCAGTCACTTCGGCGCCGACGCAGGCGCCTACCCGCTGGGCGCGCCGCTCGGCCTCAGCCCCCTGCGCCTGGCCTATTCCGCGGCAGCGGCGCACAGCCGTGGCCTGGCCTTCATGGCTCCCTACTCGACCGCCGGCCTGGTGCCCACACTCGGCTTCCGCCCGCCCATGGACTACGCCTTCAGCGACCTCATGCGCGACCGCTCGGCCGCCGCCGCTGCGGTGCACAAGGAGCCCACCTACGGCGGCGGCCTGTACGGGCCTATGGTCAATGGCGCCCCTGAGAAGCAGTAGGGCCAGGGGCCCGGAAGTCGGGCCGCCCCCAAACGGGGACCCCAGCCTTGATCCCGCGGGCCGCCGCTCCCTCTTTGCCCGGTGCGCTCTCGGCGCCTCAGCTGGGGTGTTCTCGCTCGAAGGTGATTTTAGGTTTTGTTTTGGAAGGTGGGCGGAGAGCTGAGCGAAGGGGGAGCAACTACAGATGCAGGTGTTCTCAGAGAGGGTGCGTGGGCCTGATCCTCATCCTCTGGCCACCTCCTCAAGACTCCTCCAGCCCTTCAAAAGGCCGGGAATTCTTGAGAATCAGAGGCTGCGGCCGCCGCACACGCTCCTGCCTCTCCTTTTCCTGTGCTCATCCCACCCGCCCGCTCTCCAGTGGATGGCAGGATAGTCCGAGAGTCTGTCTTCTGTGTCTCCCTCTCCTTATTAAAAAATTTTAAAAAATATTCGATCTAACAAATATAAATTTAGGATGTATAAATCTCTTGACACTGAGTCGAGTCTTTGGGACACACATATATATATCGATAACAATTGTAAAAAAAAAAAAAGGAAACAAGTTCTAAGGTGCACTTTCCTCGTTGCGGTATTTGTCGCTCTCTTTGTTGCTTATGCCAATAAGCATGGGTTTCCTTGGTGCAGTGTGAGTTTTTATATATGTATAAATCTATATATAATCTATACATATATATATACAAGCCAGTGTATAATGTTATAAAATGGAATTCTAAGTTATTAATTGTAATCTGTAGGTGACCTCGGTATTAACGTGAAAAATATTCAAAAACAAGCAAAAAAAAGGACAAAATGGAAAAAAGTAGACTATGCGCGCATTGTACTTATCAGGTTTTATAGATTAAATATATTGTAAACTCGAGACAAATCCTGCCCACCCGCCCCTCTTGCCTGCGGCCGATCTCTCCCTAAGATGCGGTCAAGGTGCGCACTGAAGCAGGAACAGAGCGACGAGTGACTGAGCCAGAACCGCCCTCCCGAGAGCCCATCCTCGCCTCCCGGGACTCGCCAAACGCCTGGCCTGAAGGGACGGCAGCGGGAAACGCTGCTGCAGAGAATGGCTCACTTTGTGCTTTCCTTTGCATAGACATGAGCTAGAAATAAATGTTATTTTCTAAGAAAACAGCACCGGATCCCGTCCTGCTCCTCTGTAGGCCGGATTGAAAAGGTCTTGAATTCGCGTTCGGGCCCGCGGTGCCAGCTAGACTTCAGTCCGGCTGATGTCCGACCCTCGGGGGGTGCGGAGCCGGAAAACTTTCTGTGGCGCCGGGAAAGGCCAGCCGACGGGAGTGGCGCGCGGCTCAGAGCCCCGCGAGGAGCGGTGCCCCTGCGCCTCTGGGACCCCGCGTCCTTCCCACTCCGGTTTTGGGCGCGCAGGCGCGACGGGTCGCCTTGCCAGTGCTCAGGATCCCTGGATTTCGGGCAGAGCCTCTTACGGAGTCCCGAGAGGCTGGAGGCCGGATTTCGGTTCTCCCCGGGGCCTCAGATTTGGACACAGCCGGGGTCGCGCAACGCTCGCTTCCCTTCTCAATGAGGTTTGGAACCCAGGTGACAGAGGCGGCGGCTGGGGAGGGAGAGCTGCGACGGTTCTCCCACGAAGGCTGGTGACCTGGGAGTTATTTTGGGGTGGTGGGGGTGGTGGGGTTGGTGGGGCGCTGCCCTCGCCAAGAGACAGGGTGATCCGAAAGTGGCGGTGAGGACGCGCCTTCCAGCCAGACCTCGCTCGGCACCCTAGTTACCTTCCCTTCTCTCGCCGGGCTGAGCACAACAGTGGCTCCCCCGTCGATCCCCTCCTCCAACCTCCCGGGGCCTGCTCCGCTCCCTGCAGGGTGACTACCCCTCTCCGGGAAACAGGGTGCTCCCTCCCCTAGTCTGGGCCCGGCGACATCCCAAGGTAAACTTCTGGGGCCGGCTCGAGTTCCGCCAGGCGGTGAAACTTAATAGCAGGACAAGAAAACGGTTTAATAAAGAAGGGCTTTAATAGGGAACTAATTTGATTGAGTTGCCTAATTCCACTTTAATTGGAAAGGGGTTTGGCTGTTTGGTTACAAAGTGCGAGGGTGACAACGAGATGGAGGTGGGGGAAGATGGAGCGAGAGAAGAAAGATGGGGGGCAACAGAAGGGGTGAAAAAGGGAATGAAGGTAGGAAGAAAAGAAGAGAGAGAGGAGAAAGAAGAGGGAAGAGTTACTGGAAAAAAAGAGGAAGGCTCGAGAAGCGCGGGAGCTTTTAGAAGTGTGAACTTTCTTGCCCTTCATCTGCTCCCTCAAGCCTCCTACGACCTCCTCCTACTCCAGGTTTTTGGAAGCTCGGGTCCTCTCTTAGTCCAGGTTCCAGCCACCGCCTTTCTGGCCTCTGCCTTCATCCCCATTCAAGGTGAATCTAAGATCGCTCTGGGTCTCTTGGTTTCAGGAGGGACCTATACTGAGTCTCCCGGAGCTCCTTGTTTCCTGCTGGTGCTCCAGCCAGACCCCAGGGCTTGGCTTAGGGGCCCGCATTATCCACTCTTGAGAACATCCGGAGCTTCAAAGATTTCAAGATTAGTGTTTTAGTTCATCCTCACAGCAAACCCGGAATAATCCGGTGAGTTGTTTATTAATGGGTCCATTTTACAAAGGAGGAAACTGAGGTCCAGAGTGGTTTATAGACCCGTCCGACCAATCCGGGGACTCTGGACCTCTTTTCCTCTGCCCTGTCGGGGTGAACCTCCTCCTCTCCTGGAACGGTCTCCCCTGGTTGAAGGTGGGGGCTCTGCAGACCCCCCCCCCCCGCCATGTACTGTGGCTCAGAGAGGGGAAGCACTTTGCTCAGCTCCAGGCTGCCAGCCGCTTTGGTTGAGCTCAGAATGATTCGTGAGCGGTGAAACTTTGAGAGAGTGGAATAGTGGGGTTCCCAGGTTCCTCTCATCCCCGGCCCTGTGAGTCTTGGTGGCCCAGACCTGGGGATGGAACCCCAGGGCTGTCAGTCACAACCTTGACACCTGGCGAAGGGCTGCACCCATCCATGCCCCTGACCCCACTTGCCTACAGAGCAGTCAGGAAGACTGAGGCTCAGAATCTGACAGTGACCGGCCCAGGGTTGTACGTTCAGGTTCTGCGGAGTCAGACTCAGAACCCAGGACGCTCAAGCCAGTTTGTTAGGTGGCAGTGGTGGGAGTGGGGCTGGGCCAGTAGGCGCCTCTGCAGCAGGTGGGAGGAGGCTGGGGCCTGAGCTCTGCTGAGTTCCACTGGGAGGATCGCTGGGATCCCAGTCATGGGAGGCAGCAGCAGCCTCACCTCTTCTTTGTGGGGAGGAGAAAGTGGGATGAGGGTTTCCTCCTGACCTCTACAGTCCATATTTATTCCCAAACTTTCCCCTAAGTTTGCTGGAGCTGTGCTTGGCCTGGATACTGGGAAGACCTGGGCCTGATCACCATGGGGGAGCTAGGGCTATTGTAGTCATTAAACTTACTTTCCTCCTCCTCTTTCTTCATAACAACAGCAGCAGCTACAAATTACTGAGTACCTACTGTGTACCAGGTCCTGTACACAGCACATTTCATACAGATCCTGCTCAGTGGGTGAAAAAGGGCCAAGAGTTTGGATCCAGGCTCTGTTTCTGGCTGAGTTTATTCATACACAATTACTTCAGTTAGCAAATGTTTACTAAGTACTTAGTGTATGCCAAACCCTGTTCTAGGAGCTTGGGATACACAAGTGTGCAAGACAGGCACCATCTCTACCCTTTAAAACCTCACAGTGTGTGGGGGTGTGGACAGAAGCAACTAAACAGGCAAGGTGGATGCACTGATCAGTGCCCCGGGGCTCAGGGAGGTCTGACCAGGGAAAGGTGAGTTGGGACACTTCACCTCAGCTTCCTCCTCAATGAAATGGGGTTGATAGTGACTATCGGTCTGGATGCTGTGAGGATTGATTGAGAGAGTGTTTAAAAATCTTTTAGCTCAGTGCCTAACTGACCAGGCGCATTCATTATAATCTCAGATACTTTGGTGTGGGTATTGTCCCATTTCATAGAGGAGTACACAGTTCAGAGGGATTGAGTGACTGTAGCAAATTCCCCTTATAAATCCTCTAAATTGTCACAGGTTATGGGAGATGGGAGGTGCCCTGCCTGAGCAACAGGCCACGGTGAAGGATCATCAGATGGGAGAGTGTGGATTCTGGAGATGCTTCTGAGGGAAGGTGAGGCTGCAGCTAAGTCCTGAGGACATTGGTGAAGGGCAGCATTAGTGATCCATGGCAGGAAATTGGTGAGAGAAGAGCAGGTGGAGAAGGAGGAGGTGGGGACAGGTGGTGATGTTGGACAGAAGTCAGAGGTCAGATCAAGGGGAACCTCAAGCTCCAGGGTAAGGGGCCTAGGTTTCAGAGTGAGGGTACTGGGGGCCAGTGACAGCATGCCTGGTGAAATTTGCATTTGGACTGGATACATTGTTAGGGGAAGGCCAGACCCATTTAAGGAAGAGTCATGTAAGATGGTAGCACCCAAAAATGACCAGTGGGGGCAGGGACAGGGAGAGAAAAGGTTGACTTCAAGAACTATTGGGAGCCAGACCCTCCACTCTTGATCCAATGGTTGCTGGTGGGGAGTAAACCAGTAGGAGGGCTCATGGATAATTTCCAGGTGTCTGGGCTGCTTGACCCTTTGCAGGTGACAGAGTTGTGGGCCCTTAGAGAAGGGACAAGATTGGAAGGTGAGGAAAAAATTTCAGTGTTCAATATATAGAATTTGAGGAACGTATGGGGCTTCTAGGTGTGGACACCAAATGGTAGAAAGGGCCTTGGGAGGGATGAAGTGGCCCAACACTTTCTCCACACTGGACATAGGACTCCTTTAATGGAGGCCGTGGGCCTGGGGGAGGGGGGTTGTTGAGACCCCAGACATTGGAGTTCTGCCTCTCACCTTTTCGGTTCATTCCAAGAAGGCTGGCCTCTGAAAATAATTCTCTTAAAATTTTGCACCCTGTGAAGGTTATCATCCTGGAGCAGGACCATGGGAAGCCTGTCCCTGCCTTTATTGTGACACCAATGAAGCTTAAACTTCAGAGGTCTCCACCTGTACAGGTCCCTTTCAAACTTCCCCTGCTTTCTGCTCCCCGAAGCTTTAGCTTCAGTGGCTTTCTGCCCTCTCCCCACTTGTCCATCCCTACCTCACCATGTCCACTAAGCTCATCAGAGTCACCTAACAGACCATGAACTTTCCTGCATCTTTGCCCATGCAAAGATGGGCAAAGCCCCTCTTTTTGGACTTGGAAAGCCCTCTGCTTGGAAAGCCCTACCTTTTTCTTCTACTTTGAGGACCATCCTCACTTGTCCCAAGGCCCAGTGACACCAAAGGAACTTAAAGTTCAAGTCTTGTCACTTAGAGAGGAAGATGGTGGTGGAGTTGGAGGACCCTAGACTTGCCTCTTCCCACAAATACAACAAGATTACTATCCTAAATACCCCAGAAATTGATCTGAGGACTGGTAGAACAAACTCCACAACTAAAGGTAGAGAAGAGGCCACACCAAAGAAGGTAGGAATTGCAGAGATGGAAATGCAACTTGGGAGAGAAAGGGATAGTGGTCACTGTCATGGGGAGGGAGCCACGGTCACAGAGAAGGGCAAGAGACAAACTAGCACACAGGGGAGCACATGGGGAAAACAAATCCCCATAGCAATTGGCTTGGAAAGCAACAGGGCCTGAATTTCATGAGTTCTTGCAACCAGAAAGGCTTAAAACCTGGAGTTTTAAAGGTCAGTGTGCTTGGCTCTGGGAAAGCTTGGAGGACATTAGGGCTGCTTTTGGAGAAAAGGCAGAGCAAACAGCCTGTGGACATACAGCTTGGAAACAGTGATCTCAAGAATGCCTGAAATACACAGTGGGGAGTTTAGTTGCTCATCTCAGAGCGTGTCCTAAAGAGGCAGTTTTCATGAAAAGACCCCTCCAGGAACAAAGGAAGGTAGCTGGCACCATTTCCCTCTTCTGCTCATCAGCATAAACACAGAGCAGTGCCAACACTCACTACCTAACTTGCTTACACCAAACCCCACACTCCATGCTTCAGAAGAACCACCGTTCCCAACTGTACTTGCTTCAGTCTCAGCATGGCAGGCCCCCTCACCCAGAAAACCAGCCCAAACCCTTGCCAACACCATATTTCCTGACCTGGAAGTTTTGTGAGGCCTTGGTTCTGGTGGTAGTGGCAACAGGTCTTATTTCACAAGCAGACCAGAGTACACCTAGTGAAAATGAACCACATCCAGGCCAGGGACCAAACACTATGTACAACAGAGAGACCCTCAGCAGACCATTGGCCTGAAGAAAAATGTGTCAGGGACGCAAGAGCAGAGTGCATGCAGCACACATTGGAGGCCCTGGGGAACAGAGGGCACACTGCAGGGCACTTCAAGACCTCTCTTCAGAAGGCCATTACCCTCAAGAAGAGGAGACATAGTTGATTTCCTAATACAGAGAAGCAGGCACAGAGACTTAGACAAAATGAGAAGAGAGAGGAATTTACCCCAAATGAAAGAAGAGGACAAGGTTACAGCTGGAGTTCTAAGCAAAATAGGTATAAGTAACATACTTGAATGGAGAGTTTATTTTTTTATTTTTATATTTTTAAGATTTTATTTTTATTTTTTTATTTTTGGCATTTATTTATTTTAAATAGGCTCCACACCCAGTGTGGAGTCCAACATGGGGCTTGAACTCATGACCCTGAGATCAAGACCTGAGCTGAGATCAAGTCAGACTGCTTAACTGAATGAGTCACCCAGGTGCCCCAAGATTTTATTTTATTTTATTTATTTTTTTAAAAGATTTATTTATTTATTTTAGAGAGAGAGAGAGAACAGCGAGGAGGGGAAAAGGGAGGGAGAGAATCCTTAAGTAGACTCCCCACTGAGTGCAGAACTTGATGCGGGGGTCCCCCCCTGGATGGAGCCCCGTCTTGGGCTCCCTGCTCCATAGGGAGTCTGCTTCTCTCCCCCCGTCCCCTCCACTTATGCTCTCTCTCTCTCTCTCTCAAATAAATAAATGAAATCTTAAAAAAAAAAGTAGGTTTAAAGGGAACATACCTCAACATAATAAATGTCATATACGAAAAACCCAGAGCTAACATCATCTTCAATGGGGAGAGCCTTTCCCCTAAAGTCAGGAACAAGACAAGGACGTCCACTCTCGTCACTTCTATTCAACATAGTACTGGAAGTCCTAGCCACAGCAATCAGATAACAAAAAGAAATAAAGGATATCCAAATCAGTAAGGAAGAGGTAAAACTCTCACTAATTGCAGATGACATAATAGTATATATAGAAAACCAGAAAGACTGCACCAAAAAACTGCTAGAACTGATATACCAATTCGGTAAAGTCACAGGATGCAAAATCAATCTACAGAAATCTGTCGCATTTCTATATAACAATAATGAAGCAGCAGAAAGAGAAATTAAGAAAACATTCCGATTTACAACTGCACTAAAAATAATAAGATACCTAGTAACAAACCTAACCAAAGAGCTGAAAGACCCATACTCTGATAACTATAAAATACTGATGAAAGAAATTGAAGATGACACAAAGAAATGGAAAGACATTCCATGCCCATGAGTTGGAAGAAAAAATATTTTTAAAATGCTTATACTACCCAAAGCAATCTACACATTTAATGCAATCCCTATCAAATTACCAACAGGATATTTCACAGAACTAGAACAAACAATCCTAAAATTTGTATGGAACCACAAAAGACCCACAATAGCCAAAGCAATCTTGAAAAGCAAAGCAAAGCTGGAGGAATCACAATTCCAGACTTCAAGTTATATTATAAAGCTGTAGTGATCAAAACAGTATGGTACTGGTACAAAAATAAGACACATAGATTAATAGAACAGAATAGAAAATTCAGAAATAACCCCACAATTATATGGTCAATTAATTTATGACAAAGCAGGAAAAAATACCCAATCGTAAAAAGATGGTCTCTTCAACAAATGATGTTGGGAAAACTGGACAGCAACATGCAAAATAATGAAACTGAACTGCTTTCTTACACCATACACAAAAATAAATTCAAAATGGATTAAAGATGCAATTGTGAGACATGAAACCATAAAAATCCTAGAAGAGAGCACAGGCAGTAATTTGTCTGACATCAGGTGTAGCAACTTTTTTCTAGAGAGTTTCCCTGAGGCAAGGGTAGCAAAAGCAAAAATAAACTATTGGGACTTCATCAAAATAAAAATCTTCTGTACAGCGAAGGAAACAATCAAGAAAACTAAAAGACAACGTATGGAATGGGAGAAGATATTTGCAAATGACACATCCATTAAAGGGTTAGTATCCAAAATATATAGGGAACTGATATAAGTCAATACCCAAAAAACAAATAATCCAATTTAAAAATGGGTGGAAGTCAGGAACAAACATTTCTCCAAGGAAGACATCCAGATGGCCAATGGACATATGAAAAGATGCTCAATATCACTCATCACCTGAGAAATGCAAATCATGACTACAATGAGATATCACCTAACACTTGTCAGAATGGCTAAAATCAAAAACACAAGAAACAACAGGTACTGGGGAGGATGTGGGAAAAAACTTGCACTGTTGGTGGGAATGCAAACTAGTGCAGCCACTCTGGAAAACAGTATGCGGGTTCCTCAAAAAGTTAAAAATAGAACTACCCTACCAGCCAACAATCACACTACTGGGTATTTACCCAAAGAATACAAAAACACTAATTTGAAGGGATACATGCATGCCTATGTTTATAGCAACATTATTTACAATAGCTAAGATATGGAAGAAGCCCAAGTAACCATTGATCGATGAATGGATAAAGAAGATGTGGTATATGTATGTATACAATGGAATATTATTCAGGAATAAAAACAAATGGAATCCTGCCATTTGCAACAATATGGACAGAGCTAGAAAGTATAACGCTAAGTGAAATAAGTCAGTCAGAGATAGACAAATACCCTATGATTTCACTCATATATGGAGTTTAAGAAACAAAACAAATGAACAAAGGGAAAAAAGAGAGAGAGAGACAAACCAAGAAACAGATTCTTAACTATAGAGAACAAACTGAGGCAAGGGTAACAAAAGGGGAGTTACCAGAGGAAAGGTGGTTGCGGGGAAGGGTGAAACAGGTGATTAAGGAGTGCACTTGTCCTGATGAGCACAGGGTGATTAAAATAAAAACTTAGGAAAAAAACTCAGCAAAAACCAAAAACACCCCAAAACTACTGGAATGGAGATCTGAATGAAGAATGGACTTTAATGTGAGTGTATCGATATTGGTTTGTTAATTGTAACATATGCACCACATTAATGGAAAATGTTAATAATAGGCAAAGCTGAGTACGGGATACATGGGAATTCTCTGTACTGTCTTCTTAATTTTTCTGTAAATCTAAAATAAAGTCTTAAAAAAATTAAAGACTCGTTACTTGTACAGGTTCTTTTCAAGGTCTTGCACTTCGTGTGCATGGTCAGATGACTTCTTTCTCTTAAAGTTTCAGGCCCCATTAAAACTGTTACTATTAACTATTACTGCATAATAAATGACCCCCAAATTTAGTGACTTAAAACAATAACCATCTTATTATCTTACGACTTTGTGGGTCAGGAATTTGGGCAGGGTGTGACTGGGTTGGCCTTTTCTCCATAGAGTGTTGATGGTGATCAGTTGGTGGTATTCAGCTAGTGGATTTGTTGGTCTGGAGGGTGATAGCTTCAGTCACATGTCTGGTGCTTTTGTGTGGAGGACTGGAAGGTTGGGCTCAGCTGGACCACTGATTGGAGCACCTATCTGTAGTCCTTCTGTCATGGTGGCCTAAGGGTATCAGACCTCCTGCATGTTGACTCAAGTTTCTAAGAGCAGATGTTCCAGTAAACAAAGTGAAAGCTACATGGCCCTCTATGACCTAGCCCCATAGGTCAAGAATGTGATAAGACTACTATTTCCAAGTGAGTGACACCCAAGTCACATTGATTTAAAAAAGAAGGAATTGATGTCCTCTCTGCAAGGGCTTCTGCAGAGAATAAGGCCTGCTGGAAAACCAAGCTTTCAGTAGAGCTGAATGTTTGGCCATTTCAGCCCTAAATAGTCTTTGTTTTAGCATTTTAGGGTAGAAGCTTAATAAAGCATGTTACTTGCTTTTCCATTTTCTTTTCCAAGGGATACTGAGATGCTTCAAGCTTTCTTTGATTCAAATTCATCTCAGGATGTACAGGATAGGGCTGTGGGATTTTACTGGATTGAGGGTTCACTGTCTCTAGCACTAAAGACTCATTATTTCTGGGATTTTCTGATGCATTTTTTTTTAATTTTGAAAACCATTTATTATGAAAAATTTCAAGCATGTAAGAAAGTAGACATTAGAGTAAAATAAATTCTTATATATTCATCACATAACTTTAATAATTAACATTTTGCCATGTTTGTTTCACCCAGTTTTTTTTGAGGAATTTAAAATAAATTATAGACCTTGTGAATTTCCATTGTGAAATACCTCAGTATGCATCACGAAAATATGAGACATGTTCTTACAAAACCACCATATTACCAATACACTATCAATATTAAAAATAATTCCTTTATATCACCTAATACCCAAAACATATTAAGATTTACCCAGTTGCAGGGGCTCCTGGGTGGCTCAGTCAGTTAAGAGTCAGCTCTGGTCATGATCCCAGGGTCCTGGGATCAAGCCCCTCATCGGGCTCTCTGCTTAGCAAGGAGCCTGCTTCTCCCTCTCCCTCTGCCTGCCGCTCTGCCTACTTGTGGTCTCTCTCTTTCTCTATCAAATAAATAACTAAAATCTTTAAAAAAAGATTTACCCAGTTGCCCCCACTGGGTATTTAACTTGCTTTTTACTTACTTACTTACTAATTTACACACACACACACACACACACACAACTGATTTGTTCAAACCAGGATTTGGTCACCTCTAGCAGACACTGTCAGAGTCCCATTCATATCCCTTAGGACATTTCAGCCACTGATTTCCAACTTCTGGGATCATTTTCTCTATGTTAAGGGCTTTTAGTCCAGAACCACAGAAGAGAGTGGTGGTGGGAGTCATCCTTTTCTGAGGAGACAATGAGAAGATGAATTGTTTGTAGAGAATTTAAAACAATAATAATACTGACTACAAGTTCGTCTGCTTTTTATTTTTTAATTTATTTTAATTTTTAATTTTTTATTGTTATGTTAATCACCATACATCATTAGTTTTTGATGTAGTGTTCCATGATTCATTGTTTGTGCATAACACCCAGTGCTCCATGCAGAATGTGCCCTCTTTAATACCCATCACCAGGCTAACCCATCCCCCCACCCCTCTCCCCTCTAGAACCCTCAGTTTGTTTTTCAGAGTCCATCATCTCTCATGGTTCGTCTCCCCCTCCGACTTACTCCCCTTCATTCTTCCCCTCCTGCTATCTTCTTCTTCTTTTTTTTTCTTAACATATATGCATTATTTGTTTCAGAAGTACAGATCTGTGATTCAACAGTCTTGCACAATTCACAGCGCTCACCATAGCACATACCCTCCCCAATGTCTATCACCCAGCCACCCCATCCCTCCCACCCCCCACCACTCCAGCAACCCTCAGTTTGTTTCCTGAGATTAAGAATTCCTCTTTCACTCAGCATAACACCCTCCAGTTCCAGCCACGTCGTTGCAAATGGCAAGATCTCATTCCTTTTGATGGCTGCATAATATTCTATTGTGTACATATACCACCTCTTCTTTATCCATTCATCTGTTGGTGGCCATCTTGGCTCTTTCCACAGTTTGGCTATTGTGGACATTGCTGCTATAAACATTGGGGTGCATGTACCCCTTCGGATCCCGACATTTGTATCTTTGGGGTAAATACCCAGTAGTGCAATTGCTGGATCGTATGGTAGCTCTATTTTCAACTGTTTGAGGAACCTCCATACTGTTTTCCAGAGTGGTTGCACCAGCTTGCATTCCCACCAACAGTGTAGGAGGGTTCCCCTTTCTCTGCATCCCCGCCAACATCTGTCGTTTCCTGACTTGTTCATTTTAGCCATTCTGACTGGTGTGAGGTGGTATCTCATGGAGGTTTTGATTTGGATTTCCCTGATGCCGAGCGATGGTGAGCACTTTTTCATGTGTCTGTTGGCCATTTGGATGTCTTCTTTGGAAAAATGTCTGTTCATGTCTTCTGCCCATTTCTTGATTGGATTATTTGTTCTTTGGGTGTTGAGTTTGATAAGTTCTTTATAGATTTTGGATACTAGCCCTTTATCTGATATGTCATTTGCAAATATTTTCTCCCATTCTGTCGGTTGTCTTTTGGTTTTGTGGACTGTTTCTTTTGCTGTGCAAAAGCTGTTTATCTTGATGAAATCCCAATAGTTCATTTTTGCCCTTGCTTCCCTTGCCTTTGGCGATGTTTCTAGGAAGAAGTTGCTACGGCTGAGGTCGAAGAGGTGTTCTCCTTTAGGATTTTGATGGACTCCTGTCTCACGTTTAGGTCTTTCAACCATTTGGAGTCTATTTTGTGTGTGGTGTAAGGAAATGGTCCAGTTTCATTCTTCTGCATGTGGCTGTCCAATTTTCCCAACACCATTTGTTGAAGAGACTGTCTTTTTTCCATTGGACATTCTTTCCTGCTTTGTCAAAGATGAGTTGACCATAGAGTTGAGGGTCCATTTCTGGGCTCTCGATTCTGTTCCATTGATCTATGTGTCTGTTTTTGTGCCAGTACCATACTGTCTTGATGATGACAGCTTTGTAATAGAGCTGGAAGTCCGGAATTGTGATGCCGCCAGCTTTGCTTTTCTTTTTCAAGATTCCTCTGGCTATTCGGGGTCTTTTCTGGTTCCATACAAATTTAAGGATTATTTGTTCCATTTCTTTGAAAAAAGGGGATGGTATTTTGATGGGGATTGCATTGAATGTGTAGATTGCTCTAGGTAGCATTGACATCTTCACAATGTTTGTTCTTCCAATCCATGAGCATGGAACGTTTTTCCATTTCTTTGTGTCTTCTTCCATTTCTTTCATGAGTATTTTATAGTTTTCTGAGTACAGATCCTTTGCCTCTTTGGTTAAATTTATTCCTAGGTGTCTTATGGTTTTGGGTGCAATTGTAAATGGGATCAACTCCTTGATTTGTCTCTCTTCTGTCTTGTTGGTGTATAGGAATGCCACTGATTTCTGTGCATTGATTTTATATCCTGCTACTTTACTGAATTCCTGTATGAGTTCTATCAGTTTTGGGGTGGAGTCTTTTGGGTTTTCCACATACAGTATCATATCATCTGCAAAGAGTGAGAGTTTGACTTCCTCTTTGCTGATTTGGATGCCTTTGATTTCTTTTTGTTGTCTGATTGCTGTGGCTAGGACTTCTTATACTATGTTGAATAGCAGTGGTGATAGTGGACAGCCCTGCCGCGTTCCTGACCTTAGGGGAAAAGCTCTCAGCTTTTCCCCATTAAGAATGATATTCGCTGTAGGTTTTTCATAGATGGCTTTTATGATATTGAGGTAGGTACCCTCTATCGCTATACTCTGAAGAGTTTTGATCAAGAAAGGGTGCTGTACTTTGTCAAATGCTTTTTCTGCATCTATTGAGAGGATCATATGATTCTTGTTCTTTCTTTTGTTAATATATTGTATCACGTTGATCGATTTGCGGATGTTGAACCAACCTTGCAGCCCAGGGATAAATCCCACTTGGTCATGGTGAATAATCCTTTTAATGTACTGTTGGATCCTATTGGCTAGTATTTTGGTGAGAATTTTTGCATCCTGTTCATCAAGGATATTGGTCTGTAATTCTCCTTTTTGATGGGATCTTTGTCTGGTTTTGGGATCAAGGTAATGCTGGCCTCATAAAATGAGTTTGGAGGTTTTCCTTCCATTTCTATTTTTTGGAACAGTTTAAGGAGAATAGGTATTAATTCTTCTTTAAATGTTTGATAGAATTCCCCTGGGAAGCCATCTGGCCCTGGGCTTTTGTTTTTTGGGAGATTTTTGATGACTGCTTCAATTTCCTTAGTGGTTATAGGTCTGTTCAGATTTTCTATTTCTTCCTGGTTCAATTTTGGTAGTTGATACATCTCTAGGAATGCACCCATTTCTTCCAGGTTATCTAATTTGCTGGCATAGAGTTGCTCATAATATGTTCTTATAATTGTATTTCTTTGGTGTTGGTTGTGATCTCTCCTCTTTCATTCCTGATTTTGTTGATTTGGGTCATTTCTCTTTTCTTTTTGATAAGTCTGGCCAGCGGTTTATCAATCTTGTTAATTCTTTCAAAGAACCAGTTCCTAGTTTCGTTGATCTGTTCTACTGTTCTTTTGGTTTCTATTTCATTGATTTCTGCTCTGATCTTTATTATTTCTCTTCTCCTGCTGGGTTTAGGCTTTATTTGCTGTTTTTTTCTCTAGCTCCTTTAGGTGTAGGGTTAGGTTGTATATTTGAGACCTTTCTTGTTTCTTGAGAAAGGCTTGTATTGCTATATACTTTCCTCTTAGGACTGCCTTTGCTGTATCCCAAAGATTTTGGACAGTTGTGTTTTCATTTTCATTGGTTTCCATGAATTTTTTTAGTTCTTCTTTAATTTCCTGGTTGACCCATTCATTCTTTAGTAGGATGCTCTTTAGCCTCCATGTATTTGAGTTCTTTCCGACTTTCCTCTTGTGATTGAGTTCTAGTTTCAAAGCATTGTGGTCTGAAAATATGCAGGGAATAATCCCAATCTTTTGGTACTGGTTGAGACCTGATTTGTGACCTAGGATGTGATCAATTCTGGAGAGTGTTCCATGGGCACTAGAGAAGAATGTGTATTCCGTTGCTTTGGGATGGAATGTTCTGAATATATCTGTGAAGTCCATTTGGTCCAGTGTGTCATTTAAAGTCTTTATTTCCTTGTTGATCTTTTGCTTAGATGATCTGTCCATTTCAGTCAGGGGGTGTTAAAGTCCCCCACTATTATTGTATTGCTGTCAATGTGTTTCTTTGCTTTTGTTATTAATTGCCTTATATAATTGACTGCTCCCATGTTAGAGGCATAGATATTGACAATTGTTAGATCTTCTTGTTGGATAGACCCTTTAAGTAGGATGTAGTGTCCTTCTTCATCTCTTATTACAGTCTTTGTTTTAAAATCTAATTTGTCTGATATAAGGATTGCCACCCCAGCTTTCTTTTGGTGTCCATTAGCATGATAAATGGTTTTCCACCCCCTCACTTTCAATCTGGGGGTGTCCTTGGGTCTAAAATGAGTCTCTTGCAGACAGCATATTGATGGGTCTTGTTTTTTAATCCAATCTGATAGCCTGTGTCTTTTGATTGGGGCATTGAGCCCATTTACATTCAGGGTAACTATTGAAAGATATGAATTTAGTGCCATTGTATTGCCTGTAAGGTGACTGTTACTGTATATTGTCTGTGTTCCTTTCTGATCTATGCTGTGTTCCTTTCTGATCTGTTACTGTATATTGTCTGTGTTCCTTTCTGATCTATGAACAATGAGAGCTTTTAGGCTCTCTCTTTGCTTAGAGGACCCCTTTCAATATTTTTTGGTGGGCTGGTTTCGTGTTTGCAAATTCCTTTAGTTTTTGTTTGTCCTGGAAACTTTTTATCTCTCCATTTTCAATGACAGCCTAGCTGGATATAGTATTCTTGGCTGCATATTTTTCTCGTTAGTGCTCTGAAGATATCATGCCAGTCCTTTCTGGCCTGCCAGGTCTCTGTGGCTATCCACATTGTTGCCAATCTAATGTTTCTACCATTGTAGGTTACATATCTCTTCTCCCGAGCTGCTTTCAGGATTTTCTCTTTGTCTCTGAGACTCGTAAGTTTTACTATTAGATGTTGGGGTGTTGACCTATTTTTATTGATTTTGAGAGGGGTTCTCTGTGCCTCCTGGATTTGGATGCCTGTTTCCTTCCCCACATTAGGGAAGTTCTTTGCTATAATTTGCTCCAATATACCTTCTGCCCCTCTCTCTCTTTCTTCTTCTGGGATCCCAACTATTCTAATGTTGTTTCATCTTATCGTATTGCTCATCTCTCGAATTCTGCCCTCGTGATCCTGTAGTTGTTTCTCTCTCTTTTTCTCAGCCTCTTTATTTTCCATCATTTGGTCTTCTATATTGCTGATTCTCTCTTCTGCCTCATTTATCCTAGCAGTTAGTGCCCCCATTTTTGATTGCACCTCATCAATAGCCTTTTTGATTTCGACTTGGTTAGATTTTAGTTCTTTTATTTCTCCAGAAAGGGTTTCTCTAATAACTTCCATGCTTTTTTCAAGCCCAGCTAGTATCTTTTAAAGTCATGATTCTGAACTCTAGGTCCGACATTGTACTAATGTCCATATTGAGTAGGTCCCTGGCAGACGGTACTACCTCTTGTTCTTTTTGCTGAGGTGATTTTTTTCATCTTGTCATTTTGTCCAGAGGAGAATAGATGAATGAGAGAACAAAATGATAACAGGTTAACAACGTCCCCAGCAAATATACTCTATACAAATCAGAAAAGACCTGAAACCAGGGGAAAGGAAAGGGAAAGAAAGAAAAAAGAAAGAGAAAAAAAAAAAGAAAAAGAAAAAGATAAAAACAAACAAAAACAGAACAAAACAAAAAAAACAATATGATCAAATATGATCAGGCTAGTGCATAGATCAGTGCCACACACTAGATTTTGGGTGTATTTTGGTCTGTTAGAAGAAAGTGCCTCCTAAAATTTTAAAGGAAGAAAGACTTATATATGTACAAAATAAGAGTTGATACAATGAAGGGATGGAAGATGACTGTAAAGATGAAAATTATAAAAGATTTTATAAAAGGGATTGGTAAGATAAGAAGTTGTTTGAAAAAAGAAAGAAGAAGATTTAAAAAAAAAGAAAAAAAAGGGAGAGAATGTGATCAGGCAGGAGACTAGAACAAAGCCATACACTAATGATTTAGGGTATATTTTGATCTGTTAGAAGAAACTGTATCTCAAAATTTTAAAGAGAGAACAACTTATATATATATGCCAAAATAAGGGTAACTACTATGAAGGGATAAAATATGACTCTAAAAATGAAAAATAAAAAATGTTTTTTTTAAAAAAGGGATTGATAAGATGTTGGTTGAAAAAGGGAAAAAGAAAAATTAAAAAAAAAACAGTTAAAGGGTGGGGGAATGGGTTAGCCTGGTGATGGGTATTAAAGAGGGCACATTCTGCTTGGAGCACTGGGTGTTATGCACAAACAATGAATCATGGAACACTACATCAAAAACTAATGATGTAATGTATGGTGATTAACATAACAATAAAAAATTAAAAAAACAGTTAAAAAATTAACTTGAAAAACTAATGAATCATGGTAAAAAAGACAGGAATTCTATGTGGAGTATTCCCCCAGCGCTGGAGTTCTCCCGTTCTCCTTGATCGGTAAACTTGGTCTTGGCTTGCTGTTCGTGCTGATCTTCTGGGGGAGGGGCCTGTTGCCCTGGTTCCCAAATGTCTTTGCTGGAGGCAGAATTGCCCCGCCCTTGTCGGTCTGGGCTGAGCAATCTGCTTGGGTTTGCTCTCAGGAGCTTTTGTTCCCTGCAAGCTCTCGATACAGCTTTGGAGGACCAGAGTGAAAATGGTGGCCTCCCAATCTCTGCCCAGAGGAGCTGAGAACTCGGGGACCCGCTCCTCAGTGCACCCCCAGAGAAAAGCAGTCACTCCCGTCTCCCCAGTCTCTGGACGCACTCCATGCTCATCCGGCCTGTGACCGAGTATATCTAACTCTGGCACCCGACCCCGTGTGGAGTCTCCAAACCTAGCAGATCCCTGTGGTGTGCTCCCGCGCCCCTCCTCCCTGGAGGAGGAAGGGGAGTCTCCCCAGATCTGCCGCTTGTTGGGTCCCTGCTGGAGGAGCAGTGGCCTGACTGGGCTGCGGACCACAGTTTATGGCAACCCCGAGCTGAGAGCCCGCGCCTCGGCTCCGTCTCTGCAGCCGGCTTCCCTGCTCCAATACCCAGGAGCTCTGCCGCACTTAGGCACCCCCAGTCTTTCTGTGACCCCGAGGGTCCTGAGACCACACTGTACTGCGAGGGTTCCACCCCCTGCTTAGCCACTGGAGCGATGTCCCTCAGCGGAGCCGACTTCTTAAAAGTTCCGATTGTGTGCTCCGGGGCTCTATCACTTGCCAGAAGCGGCGGACAGAGGCCCCCTCCCCTGCCGTCTATCCTCCCGATATCGCCTCAGATTCACTTCTCTGCACGTCCTACCTTCCAGTAAGTGGTCGCTTTTCTGTTCAGAGAGTTGTTGCTATTCTTTTCTTTGATCTCCTGTTGAGTTTGTAGGTATTCAGAATGGTTTGATCCCTATTCAGTTGAATTTCTGAGACCAGACGAAATCCAGGTCTCCTACTCCTCCGCCATCTTGCTCCGCCCCTTCCTATTTTTTAAATTTATTTTTAAAAAAGATTTATTTATTTATTTTAGAGTTGGGGAGAGAGACAGAGTCTTAAGCAGACTCCATGCTGACTGTGGTGCCCAATGCCGGGCTCAACCTCACAACCCCGAGATCAAGACCTGAGCTGAAACCAAGAGTCAGACGTTTAACTGACCAGACTACCCAGGTGCTCCAGTCTGCTTTTTAAATGATCACCATAGCCCAGCAATTCTAAACAATCTCAGAGATAAAATGTTATTCACCTCATAAATTTTTTGTTGGTGGTTAAGCTTCTGAACAATTCTTGCTGTGATTGTCGAGTTTACATTTTGTGTACACGTGCATGTGTGTATGCAGATATGCAGACACATGTAAAATGTATTTAGATATACATATATATCACAAATTGTTACTTTATTATTTTTTATGTTTATATACAATAAACTTGACTTTTCTGTAGTTGATTTCTTAAAGTGGGAACACGCGTATAGATTTGTTAATTGCCTTCACAATCAGGATTCAGAACATCTTTATCACCCCAGAAAACTTCCTTGTGTTGCTCTTTTATAATCAATCGACACTTAACTCCTGTTAAACAGTGACCTGCTCTCTATCTTTAGTTTCTTCTTTCCTGGAATGTTACATAAGTGGAATCAATAGTATGTAGCCTTTGGCAACTGGCTTCTTTAACTCAGCATGCCTTTGAGATTCATCCAAATTGTTGCAGGTGTCAATAGTTCATTCCTATTTATTGCTGCATAATATTAAACTATTCAGATGACCACAGTTTGTTAATCCATTCACTGTTGAAAGACATTTGGGTTGTTTTTGGTTTTGGTGATTATGAATGGAGCTGCTATAAACATTCATGAACAGGCTTTTGTGGGACCACAAATTTTCACTTATCCAGGGTAAAGTACACGAGAATATGATTACCAGGTCATATGGTAATTGTTTAGCTTTAGAAGATTGCCTGTTTTCCAAAAGAGCTATGCCATTTTGCATTCTCAGCAGCAACATATGAGAGTTGCCACATCAGTGTACATGGTTGTCTAGCTCTTTCTTTTTAAGTCATTTTTAATAATAGTGCTATGGTGTCTTATTTGTTTTTTTTAAGATTTTATTTTTTAAATAATCTCTACACCCTATGTGGGGCTTGAATTTACAACTCTGAGATCAAGAGTCACATGCTCTACTGACTGAGCCAGCCAGGTGCCCTTCCTACTGTGGTTTTGATTTACATTTCCCTAGTGGCTAATGATCTTAAGCATCTTTTCATGTATTTGTTTTCCATCTGTATAGCTTTGCTCAAGTGTCTGTTCAAATATTGTGCCCTTTTAGAAAAATTGAGTTGTTTGTTTTCATACAGTTGAGGATTTTCAAGTAACAGCTTTAAAAAAAAATAATTCAATTTAGCTAACATATACTGTATTATTAGTTTCAGGGGTAGAATCCAGTGGCTCATCAGTTGCATATAACCCCCAGTGCTCATTACATCAAGTGTCCTCCTTAATGCCCATCACCCAGTTACCCCATTCCCCCACCCACCTCCCCTCCAGCAACCCTCAGTTTGTTTTCTACAGTGAAGAGTCTTTTATGGTTTGCCTCCCTGTTTTCATCTTATTTTATTTTGCCTTCCCTTCCTTTATGTTCATCTGTTTTGTTTCTTAAATTCCACATATGAGTGAAATCATATGGTTTTTATCTTTCTCTGACTAACTTATTTCACTTAACATAATACTCTCTAGTTTATCCTTCTTTATCCATTCATCTGGGCTCTTTCTATAGGTTGGTTATTGTGGACATTGCTGCTATAAACATTGGGGTGCATGTCCCCCTTCGAATCACTATGTTGGTATCCTTTGGATAAGTACCTAGTAGTGCAATTGCTGTGTCATAGGATAGTTCTATTTTTAACTTTTTGAGGCACCTCCATACTGTTTTCCAGAGTGGCTGTACCAGTTTTCATTCCCACCAACAGTGTGTACAAGGGTTCCCCTTTTTCCACACACTTACCAACATCTGTTGTTTCCTGAGCTGTTAATTTTAGCCATTCTGACTGGTATGGGGAGGTATCTCATTGTGGTTCTGATTTGTTTTTCCCTGATGCCGAGTGATGTGGAGCAATTTTTCATGTGTCTGTTGGTGATTTTTATGTCTTCTTTGGAGAAATGTCTGTTTATGTCTTCTGCCCATTTCTTGAGTGGATTATTTGGTTTTTGGGTGTTGAGTTTGATAAGTTCTTATTTTTTCATGCCTTCAAATATAAATAGATATTTATTATGTAGTTTCTGTGGATCAGGAATTCAGGGGCAACTTGGGTGTGTGGTTCTGACTCAGGGCCTCTCACGAAACTGTACTCCAGTAAGTAGTTGGTCAGGGCTGTAGTCCTCTGAAGCCAAATTGAAGCTGGAGTTCTTTATAGATTTTGGATACTAGCCCTTTATCTGATAAGACATTTGCAAATATCTTCTCCCATTACCTAGGCTGCCTTTTAGTTTTGTTGACTGTTTCCTTTGCTGTGCAAAAGCTTTTTATCTTGATGAAGTCCCAGTAGTTCAGTTTTCATTCTTCTGCATGCGGCTGTCCAATGTTTCCAACATCTTTTGTTGAAGAAACTGTCTTTTTTTCATTGGATATTCTTTCCTGCTTGGTCTAAGATTAGTTGACCATAGAGTTGAGGGTCCATTTCTGGGTTTTCTATTCTATTCCATTGTCTAAGTGTCTGCTTTTGTGCCAGTACCACACTGTTTTGATGACTACAGCTTTGTAATGCAGCTTGATGTTTGGAATTGTGATGCTTCCAGCTTTGGTTTTCTTTTTCAACATTACTTTGCTATTTGGGGTCTTTTCTGGTTCCATACAAATTTTAGGATTGTTTGTTCCAGCTCTGTGAAAAATGCTAATGGTATTTTGATAAGGATTGCATTGAATGTGTAGATTGCTTTGGGTAGCATAGACATTTTAACAATATTTGTTCTTCCAATCCATGAGTATGGAATGCTTTTCCATTTCTTTGTGTCTTCCTCAATTTCTTTCATAAGTGTTCTCTAGTTTTCAGAGTACAGATCCTTTACCTCTTTGGTTAAGTTTATTTATAGGCATCTTATGGGTTTTGGTGAAATTGTAAATGGGATCGATTCCTTGATTTCTCTTTCTTCTGCCTCATTGTTAGTGTATAGAAGAACAACTGACTTCTGTGCATTGATTATATCCTGCCACTTTGCTGAATTCCTGTATGAGTTCTAGCAATTTTGGGGTGGAGTCTTTTGGATTTTCTACATAGAGTATCATGTCATCTGTGAAGAGTGAAAGTTTGACTTCTTCTTTGCTGATTTGGGTAACTTTTATCAAATAACAGCTTTATTGAGATATAATTCATATATCATACAATTCACCTATCTAAATTGTATAATTCAGAGGTTTTTAGTGTATTCCCACAGTTGCAAAGCTATCACCATAATCAATTTTAGAACATTTTCATCACCTCCAAAAGAAATTCTGTACCCATTAGCAGTCACTACCCATTTGTCCTAAACTCTCCAACCCCACATAGGCACTAATCTATTTTTTGTCTCTATAAATTTGTCTGTTCTGGAAAATTCATACAAACAGAATCATACAGCATGTGGTCTTTTGTGTCTGGCTTCTTTCACTTAGCATAATATTTTCAAGGGTCATCCATGTTGTAGCGTGGATCAGTACTTCATTCTTTTTTTATTGCTACATAATATTCCACTGAATAGATACACCACATTTTCTTTATCCATTCATCTGTTGATGGACATTTGGATTGTTTCCACTTTGTGGATATTATGAAAAATGTTGCTATGAACACCTGTGTACAAGTTTTTGTGTGAATATACATTTTCATTTTCTTTGAGTATACATCTAAGTGACATTGCTAGATTACATTATATATCTGCTTAACTTTTTGAGGAACTGTCAAACTCTTTTCCACAGCAGCTGCACCATTTTACAATCCTGCCAACAGTGTAATAGGGTTCCAATTTCTCCACATCCTTGTCCACATTTGTTATTATCCATCTTTTTTATTCTAACCATTCTAGTAGTTGCAAAGTGGAGTTTATTTTGTTACACTGGTTTATGTATTTATCCCTTTGCTAATACCACACTGTCTTCATTATTGTAGCTTTATTTTTTCTTACTGTAGCTTTATAGTAAATATTAAAATCCTCTGGTGTCACGAATCCCCTGACTTTATTCTTTTTCTTAAAAAATTCAGTATTTTAGTTCCTTTGGCGCTCCATGTAAATTTTAAAACATGTTTGTCTACATATGCAAAAACTTCAGCTGGGATTTTGATTGGAATCGTGTTGCATGTATAGATCAATTTTAAGGAAGAATTGAAATTTTAACTATATTGAGTATTCCAACCCATGAACATGATATGTCTCTCTCTCCATTTAGATCTTTCATTTTGTTCATCAACATTTCATAGTTTTCATAGATGCTGAATATGTTGTGTTAGATTTATACCTAACTACTACTACTACCTACCACATTTTGGGAGGAACTCTTGTAAGTGCTGTTTTAAAATTTTGGTTTCCAGTTGTTCATTGCTATTAATAGATATACATTTGATATTTATATGCAGCCACTGTATCTTGCAACTTTGATAAACTCACTTGTTAGGTATAGGAGGCTTTTTGTATATTCCTTGGGATTTTCTACATAGATAATCAGGTCATCTGTAAGTGGAGATAGTTTTAATTGTACTAAATGTTGAATGAGAGTGGTGAGACTAGAGATCCTTGCCTTGTCCTAGTCTTACAGGGAAATGATTCATCTTTCACCATTAAATATGGTATTAGTTCTGGGTGTGCTCTTCTGGGTTTCAGGCTGTCCTTAAGTCCAGGCTGGGAGGTATTGAAGTAAAACACAAGGAAACTCACCAATGGTTCAAGTTCTAGTTTCCTTCCCAACCCTCCTGCTATTATTTACTTTTTGGAATTCTCAGATAGCTGCTCCATGTGTTCTTTGTGGGATTGTTGTTGTTGTTGCATACAATGGAAGAGACAGGTGGAGTGTGCTTACTCCATCTTATACAGGAACCAGAACCAAATAAAGGACCACCTTTTAATTATCCTTTAATAAGCATTGTTATTCACATGGAAATTAATTTACAGATATCAGGTTATACAGTCAACCTCCACATATGCAGAATCAGCTACATGCATTTGTTTCAAGATAAGTTTGTGAAGGGCTGGAATCATTTGAGCTTCATGTAGTTCATCACTCCAACCTCTGTGGAACTACCTATTCCTATGTTTATTTTTTTAAAGATTTTATTTATTTATTTGACAGAGAGAGACATTGTAAGAGAGGGAACACAAGCAGGGGGAGTGTAGAGGGAGAAGCAGGCTTCCTGCTGAGCAGGGAGCCCAATGCAGGGCTCAATCCCAGGACCCCAGGACCATGACCTGAGCCGAAGGCAGACGCTTAATGACTGAGCCATCCAGGCACCCCTATTCCTATGTTTAAGCAGCAGATTTGAAATAAATGATAATAGCATAGTGAATGTAAAGATGAAGAATCAGAACTTGAATTAATTCTGTCACTATACATGACTTCTTGGAGATTTTATTTGTGTTTAATATTTATTTATTTATTTATGTGAAACAACATCCATAATTTTTATTAATTGAAAGTCCACAATTTACACTAAAACTCAGTCTTTGGGCTTTGACATTCTATGAGTTTTGACAAATGCATAATGTCAAGGATCGCCATTACAGTAACATACAGAAATCTGTACACCTGTGTTCATTGCAGCATTATTCACAATGACTACAGATGGACACTCCCCCAAAGGCCATCAAGTGATGAGTGAATAAATAAAATGTGATATATACACACAATGAAATACTATTCAGACATAAAAAGGAATTAAATTTTAAAATATACTAGAACATGGATAGAACTTGAAAAATATGCTTCTTGAAATTAGGCAGGCAAAGAAGACCATATATTGTATGATTCCACTTATAGGACATATCTAGAATAGGCAAATTCATAGAGACAGAAAGGAGAGATTATCAAGGGCTAAAGGCAGGGAAGAAGGTGGAGTTATTTTTTCATGGGTACAGAGGTTATTTTCAATCTGGTGGGTTTTGAGTGTAATTCATAGTAATGGGTACAAAGAATTGTGACCATAATTATTGCCACTGAGTGTATATACATTTACAAATTATTAGAAGGATAAATATTTTATCCTTTAAATATTTTAAATATTATGTATATTTCATCACAATAAAAAAGTTAAAAAATCCAATAGACTAGATGATGAATACAGAAACTGCATATATGAAGACATAGAAGCTGAAATGGTCCTTTAATACATGAAGAAGTGGGAATTTACACTGGGCAGGACCCATCATGAGACGTGATCATTGAAATATGGCATGCATTTAGTATTTTCCCTTCTTTAGATTGATTATTTCACACTGATTAGGCCCCCTTAGCTAAAAAGTCAAAGGCTCTGTTTCTCATTTCCTTCTTGCTCTACTCCTTTGCCTTCCTTCATCCACCAAGGAGGTTGGCCCAGCAGAAGCTCAGTTCTTGCTTGTTAACCAGTCACACCCATGTGTTGTAGCCCCATGTCCACATCAAGCAAATTTCCCTGAGAAATTCCTGATCAGTACAACCAATGTCCTTACAGTTACTCTGTGTCCCCAGCTCCCCTGGAGGACCTGTTGGAGGACCTTCCCAGTGACAGGCAGAAGAAGGGGCCTCATCTCTCCCCAAGGGAAGCTTGCCTTTCTCTGAGGTAGAAATGTTGCTTGCTTTTTTTCTTTTTCAATTGTATGCAGATAGGAAAATCTGACAATGTACATTAGTGCTGGTATATACAGTTTCCTTGGCTGGGGGAATGTTGAGTGAAAGTCTATTACCAATTACAGCTGATACAAAAGGGTAATAAAAACGACAGCATCCATTACAACATGTACGGTAGCAAACATTTTCTTTCCTTTTTTTTTTTTTAAGATTTATCCATCTATTTTGGAGAGAGAGAGAGAGAGAGCATGGGCGGGGGAGGGGAGGAGGAAGAGAGAGAATCTCAAGCAGATTCCCCACTGAGCATGGAGCCTGTCATGGGGCTTGATCACACAGCCTTGAGATCACGACCTGAGCCAAAACCAAGAGTTGGGCACTCAACAGACTGAGCCACCCAGGCACCCCATGAGCATTTTCATTAACAGAAAATCTTTCTCCTTGAAAAAGAATTTTGTATTTGCTGATCAGAATGGACTTGAGAGACCTGCCATGAAAAGCTCGAGCCTCTTCCATAGGTGTCTTCTTTAATTTCCGGGGAGGCATTGACTCAACAACTGTATCCCATCTGGTTTCCTGAAGTCATCGAGAAAACAATGTATAGGATGGTGTGATCCTCATAGTGCTTTATTTTCTCTAATCACAGGTGGATGCAGGAGAAAATGAAAACCATATGTGTTCTAAAATCAGTCCTTTTTTGAGGCAAAATCTAGCTGATGAAGAAGGTGGGCCTTCCTTGACTGCTTTGGAGAGTCACCCTGATTCCAGGTTCCTGCTGGGAATGGGGGTTGGGAGTGTAGTGAGAGAAACTGACTGTCCTGTAAGAACTGTGACCATGTTCTACAAACCCTGGAAGCAAGTAGGTCATTTAGGTGGTGTGGTTTGTGTGTGTGAGAACTGTACGGTGTCTATGTTTGAGCCTATGTGACGTGATTGTAAGTGTGAGTGCATGTGAGTGCGTGTATTTCCTCAGGAGCTATTTCCCATTTAAACAGCACAATGCAAGTGTCAGAGTTCTAAAAAAAAAAAAAAAAAAAGACACACATTGCACGCTTTACCTACATTAACTCATTCCTCCTTCACTACAGTTGCATCTGGAAGATTCTTCAATATTCCCTTTCCTCCCCAAGCCAGAGGACTTGTTCTTCATTTCTTTCCTGCTCCTTTACTCTGCCTTCCTGTGTCCACCCAGGAGAGTGGTCCAACAGCAGCTCAGTCCATACTTACTAACCACCCACATGCACACTCTCACACCATGCCTATATCCAGTAAAGCTCACTGACTAGTTGCTGAGCAACCCCACCAGTGCCCTGACAGTTGCTATGTATCCTCTTAGTTCCCACCAAGGGCCTATTGAAAGATCTTCCCAGTTTGAAGGAAGAAGAAGAAGACCCAAATCTCTCCAAGGTAAACTTGCTTTTCTTTGTATAAAAGGGAAACATCTTTTTTTTCTTTTTCAATAGACTTAAGGTATGAAATTCTGACATCTGGACATCACAGATAATATATACAATTATCTCGGTTTGGAGAGTTTCAAGTGAGAGTGTATTACCAACTGATACCTAGTATAAAAGGGTATTTAAAAAAAATGACAATATCAGTTACAAACTGTATGGTAATGAGCATTTTCTCAGCAGAAGTTTTCATCCTTGAAAGTAAATTTTGTACTTGCTGATCAAAATGGACTTGTGAGATCTTGCATGAAAAGCTCAAGCTATTTCCATGTCCTCCATGTTTTGTTCTGGGGCCATTGACTGAACCACTGGTTCCCATTTGGTTTCCACCAGGACCTGAAACAACTAGGGAGATGACCGAGCATAACAGACCCTTGTAGATAACTTGCTTGAATCTATAGTGAAGCTCAGGACAAAGGTTATGTGCTTTGGATCCTGCCAACTATGCCAAGTAATGTTGACCAAGAAGAAGAGGCTGTGAAATGAGTGTCAAAGCAGGTGATGTCCAGGGTCCTTCCAACCACAGTCTTGCTCACTGTATCACTCCAGCACTGATTATGGGACCAGGAGAGCCACAACACACTGAGTGGAAGAGGGGAACCTTTTGGTGCCTGGACAGTAAACAGGTGTGGGAGGGTGTGTGGGTGGGACTTGTGTCTAAAATTTAAAACAGTAAAACAAAGTGTGAAATTTGAGGCACAATATTTTTGTTTGGTAAGCATGGTGTAGCTCAGATAAAAATCAACTATATTGATCCCAAATCCTTATTAGTCCCTTATATAATTTTTCTCTGGGTCTTTATGGACTTCACACTTTTGGAAGTTTTTTTTTTAATGTGTGATTTTTTTCTAATTTTGAGGAAAAGTTATCCATTCCTTTCAATATCATTTCATCTATTAAAAATGCTACTGAATGTAGATATATCAGTGAAACAGACTATCTTAGGCAAATGAAGCTGTGTGCACAGTAAGGACAAATTTTGAGAGTTAATGTTAACTTTTGAAATATTGCACAACCTAAAAGAAGGCATGGACATAAAAGGATCAGCTCATAATTTGTTCTTTGCTCCACATGATCTGTGTTCTGACATATTTTATTCTTTGTGTGAAATTTTATTATTTATTTTTAAAGATTTTATTTATTTGAGAGGGAGAGGGAAAGAGAGAGAGAGAGCAAGCGAGAGCACAAGAGCAGGGGGAGGGAGAAGCAGACTCCTTGCACTGCAGGGAGCCTGACATGGGGCTCGATCCCAGGACCCTGGGATCACCACCTGAGCCGAAGGCAGACGCTTAACTGACTGAGCCACGCAGGTGCCCCTTGGTGTGAAATTTTAGATGACATTAATAAGACACAAAAATATTCACAAAGAGTCAGTTACCCATTGCAGTACTGACATAACAAAAATCCCTGCATTAGCTCCTTTCCTTTCCTGTATCACCTCCTTGCTGCCCTAAGGGTCCTTCAGTGACTCCCACATAAACTCAAATCCATATTTCAGAGTTCACTTCTGGGGGAACCTTTTCATTTAATCTAGAACATCTTCAATTTTTTTTAAATGACAGTGATTTACTAAAGAAACCGAGGCAGTTGTCCTCTAGAATTACCTTTCTTCAGAATCTGTCTACTTGTTTCTTCATGGTGTCATTTAACTTTTCCCTCTATCCCCTGTATTCCTGGTAAACTGGAAATTAGACCCAAAGTCTTGTTTAAAGTCATGTAAAACATTCTTGGTAAGAATTTTTCATTGGTGATGCTTTTTTTATTTCATATTACACAACACAAGAATGCATACCATCCACCAATAATGATGTTAAAATAGATCAGTGGGTTCAGGTGGTGACAATCTGACTCCTTCACTTCTTAAGATGCATTTTCCCCATATGACCTCTATATAATCTGTGTGTTGAGAATTTGAAAACTGGCAAATACCTAGTTCCCCATTGTGGTAGGCAGAATAACACTCTTCCCCCAAAGATGTCTGTGTCCTAATCTCTAGAACTCGTGAATATGTTATATTGCATAGCAAGAGGGAATAAAGGTTGCAGATGGACTTAAGGGTAATAAGATTATCTTAAAATAAAGAGGTTATCTTGGATTATCCAGGAAGCCCCATGTAATCACAAGGATCCTTTAAAGCTGAAGAAGGAGGCACAAGGGAGTTCAGAGTCAGAAAGCAATTTAGAGATGCTACGCTGCTAGCTTTGAAGAAGGAGAAAAAGACAATTAGCCAAGGAATGCTGGCAGCCTCTAGAACCCAGAATACCTAGGAATTGGATTCTCCCCTGGGGCCTCCATAAGAAACACAGCCTGCGTGACATCCCTGGCTTTAGCCCCTTGGATTCATTTTGGATTTCTGACCTCCAGAACTATAAGATAATAAATTTATGTTGTTTTAAGCCACTAAGTTTGTAGTGATTTGTTAGAGTAGCAATAGAAAATGAATTTACACACCAAGCTTTCTTTTTTCCCAGAGGTAGAATTTGGTGATTCATAAGTTGATATAACACACAGTGCTCACTAAATCAAATGCCCTCTTTAATGCTTATCACCCAGTTACCCCATTCCCCCACCCACCTCCCCTCCAGCAACCTTCAGTTTGTTTCCTACAGTGAAGAGTCTTTTATGGTTTGCCTCCCTCTCTGTTTTCACCTTATTTTATTTTGCCTTCCCTTCCTCTATGTTTATCTGCTTTGTTCCTCAAATTCCACATATGAGTGAAATCATGTGGTATTTATCTTTCTCTGACTAACTTATTTCGCTTAACAAATACCCTCTAGTTCCATCCATGTCATTGCAAATGGCAAGATTTCATTCTTTTTGATGGCTGAGTAATATTCCATTGTATAAATATACCACGTCTTCTTTATCCATTCATCTGTCAATGGACATCTGGGCTCTTTCTATTTGCCTATTATTTGCCTATTATGGACATTGCTGCTATAAACACTGGGGTGCGTGTTCCTCTTCAAATCACTATGTTTGTATCTTTTGGATAAATACCTAGTGGTACAATTGCTGGGTTATGGGGTAGCTCTATTTTTAACTTTTTGAGGAACTTCCATATTGTTTTCCAGAATGGCTGTACCAGTTTGCATTCCCACCAACAGTGTACAAGGGTTCCCCTTTTTCCACACACTTACCAACATTCGTTGTTTCCTGTGTTATTAATTTTAGCCATTCTGACTGGAATGGGGTGGTATGTCATTGTGGTTTTGATTTGTATTTCCCTGATGCTCAGTGATGTTGAACATTTTTTCATGTGTCTGTTGGCAATTTGTATGTCTTCTTTGGAGAAATGTCTGTTCATATCTTCTGCTCATTTCTTAACTGGATTGTTTTTAGATGTGGAGCTTGGTAAATCCTTTATAGATGTTGGATACTAGTAACCCTTTATCTGATAAGACATTTGCAAATATATTCTCCTATTCTGTAGGTTGCCTTTTAGTTTTGTTGACTGTTTCCTTTGCTGTGCAAAAGCTTTTTATCCTGATGATGTTCCAATAGTTCATTTTTACTTTTGTTTCCCTTGCCTTTGGAGACATGTCTATCAAGAAGTTGCTGTAGCCAAGGTCAAAGAGGTTGCTACTTGTTTTCTTTTCTAGGATTTTTTTTTTTATGTGAGAGAGAGTAAGAGAGAGAGAGAGCACAAGCAGTGGGAGAGGCAGAGGGACAAGCAGACTCTCCACTGAACAGGGAGCTCAATGTGGGGCTTGATCCCAAGACCCTGAGATCATGACCCGAGTTGAAGGCAGACGCTCAACTGACTGAGCCACCCAGATGCCCCTCCTCTAGGATTCTGATGGATTCCTGTCTCACGTTTAGGTCTTTCATCCATCGTGAGTTTATTTTTTTGTGTATGGTGTAAGAAAATGTTCCAGTTTCATTCTTCTGCATGTAGCTGTCCAATTTTCCCAACACCATTTGTTAAAAAGACTTTTTCCCCCCATTGGATATTCTTTCCTGCTTTGTTGAAGATTAGTGGATCATAGAGTTGAGGGTCCATTTCTGGGTTCTTTATTCTGTTCCATTGATCTATGTGTTTGTTTTTGTGTCAGTACCATACTGTCTTGATGATTACAGCTTTGTAATACAGTTTGATGACTGGAATTGTGATGCCTCCAGCTTTGGTTTTCTTTTTCATGATTCCTTTGCTATTTGGGGTCTTTTCTGGTTCTATACAAATTTTAGGGTTGTTTGTTCCAGCTCTACACACCAAGCTTTTGTCAAATGTGATTTGCATCCGTTGTTCATCATTAGCTAGAACATCACTCCATGAGGGGTTGCAAAAAAGTGTTTCTTCTAGTTCCATCATTACATCAACATTTTCTAGTTAAAATTCTTTTATAAGAAAAAAACCTTTCCTCATCAACCAAGGCTGTTTGGTTACATACCATTTGCCATACAGTTTGAATAGGAGAGGCAAGCTAAATGCTTAATTATTTCCCATTAATTGCCAATAGTCAGATTTAGGAGTGGGTACAATTGCTATGTCCAAGGGTGATAACTGCACTGTTACAAAATATTATAATGATATGTGTGACCTCAGTCAGGATATGTAATTTCTCTAAGCCCTATTTTCCTCATTTGCATAAAGGAATAATAGTGGTCTTACTTCATACTGTGCTGCAAGGATTAAATGATGATGATGCTGATGATAAATATATTTATGCCCTAATAACATATCCTCAAAATATATGTAGCAAAATCAACACAACCTAAGAGTGAAACAGACAGTTCTACAGTAATAGCTGGAAATAAAATACTTCACTTTCAATAATAGGTAGAACAACCAGATAGAAAATAAGCAAGGAAGTGTTAAATAGAAATGAAATTCTGATATATGTTACAACATGGATGAACCTTAGAAACATTATACTAAGTGAAATGAGCCAGATACAAAAGGATAAACATTGTATGATTCCACTTATATGTGGTATCTAAAATAGCCAAATTCATAGAGACATAAAGTAGAAGAGTGGTTACCAAGAGCTGAGGGGGGTGAGGAATGAGGAGTTAGGGAGTTAGTGTTTAATGGGTCCAGAGTTTCAGTATGGGATGATGAAAAAATTCTGGAGATGAATAGTTGTGATGTTTGCACAACAATGTGAGTGTACTTAATGCCACTAAACTTGATATCGACTTAATGAACTTAATGTCACTTAAATGAATAAACTTGATACTCCTTAAAATAGTTAAAGTGGTAAAATTTTTGTATACTGCAATAAAAATAAATTTAAAAAAATACACTACTAATAACAATATAGACATTATATTCTAGGCACTGTTATAAGCACTTTCATAATATAAACACACTTAGTATATAAATAATACACTTGGCATAAAGCTTGGCACATAGAAAGTGCTTAATAAATCATAGCTAATAATAATAATAATAATAAAAATAATTACTGTTTGTTGATTATAGCAATCCCCATTTTGAAAATCTGAGACTGAGGCCTGGGGAGTTTAATGGACTTGTCCAAGATCATTAAGCATGAAATTTATGGTTCAAGGCCTCCATTTGGCTGCTAGATTCCCAAATCTTCAGTTTCCTACTTTTCTGCTCCCCATGAATTATTGAATTTCCAGCCAGCAACTGATAGTGATGGAAAAGCTAGAAAGAAAGAAATCCATCAATGCCAACAAATAGTGGTCAACAACCAAGATTTTCAGTGCAAGAGAAAATTATAAAATCAGAGGACTTGTACATGAAAAGATATTCAATATCACTATCATCAGGGAAATGCAAAAGAAAACTACAATGGATGCTGTTATCCAACTACTAGAATGACTAAAGCAAAAAAGAGTAATAACATCAAGTATTGGCAAGCTTGTGGAATAATAGGAATTTTCATTGCTGGGTGGGAATGCAAAAATAGTTCAACTACTTCTTAGATACAGTTTGGCAGTATCTAATAAAGTCAAATATACATGTATCGTATTTCCCTGAGTCCCACTCTTAGGTATTTATTCAAGAGAGGTAAAAACATATGTCCACATAAGGATGTGTACTGAAATGTTTATAGCAGCTTTATTCATAACAGCCAAAAGTTGAAAACAACCCAAATGCCCATCAACTGGTGAATGGATAAACAGATGGTGGTATATCCATATGCTATAATACTAATTCAGCAACAAAAATGGATGCAATATTAATATATGCAAAAATATGGATGTATCTCAAAAATATGCTAAGAGGTAAAGCACAAAGAACTATATGTCATATGATACCACTTACATGGAGTTCTAGAAAAGGCAAAACTGAAGTGACAGAAAGCAGATCAGTAGTTGCTGGGGGTTGAAGGAGGAGGGATCAACTGTAAAGAGGCATAGGGAATATTTTAGGGTGTTGGATTTTACACAGTTGTGTCCCAAAATGAGTTAATTTTATTGTATGTAAATTATACATCCATAAAGTTATTAAGAAATCAAATGAGTTAACTAAAACTCCAATAACATTAACTTAAATTGGAAATGTTAGTATAAACTCATGACTTTAAAAATTCAAACTGTGGGAAGAGCTGAGATGCCCTTCAACAGACGAATGGAGAAAGAAGATGTGGTCCATATGTACAATGGAATATTACTCAGCCATCAGAAAGAATGAATACCCAACTTTTGCATCAACATGGATGGAACTGGAGGAGATTATGCTAAGTGAAATAAGCAGAGAAAGTCAATTATCATATGGTTTTACTTATTTGTGGAACATAAGGAATAGCATGGAGGACATTAGGAGAAGGAAGGGAAAAATGAAGGGAGGGAAATCGGAGGGGAAGATGAACCATGAGAGACTATGGGCTCCAAGAAGCAAACTGATGGAGGGATTTAGAGGGGTAGGAGATGGGGGGATGGGTTAGCCTGGTGATGGGTATTAAGGAGGGCACGTATTGCATGGAGTACTAGGTATTATACACAAACAATGAATCATGGAACACTACATCAAAAACAATGATGTACTGTATGGTGACTAACATAACATAAAAAAAAAGATTTAAAAAATTCAAATGTATTTATTATGTCCAATGAGAAGGCCTAGAACTAATGATAATCTAGAGCAAAGAGCACTCCTGTCACAAATTTGGTCTCTAAATATTATTTCCTCACCATGATACTGTGGAGAACCAGGGCTCTTTAGAAAAATATCCAATTCCAGGTCACAGGCTGGGAGTGTAGATGAGCCTGGGACACTTTCTTGTACTAGAAAGTAATTAAGCTATCAAAAAAAGTAAATGAGTCTGTCAAAAGCATAAAAGTTAGCAGGGGCTTCCCCTCACCAAAAGAAATAACCTGAGCATCAAATTAATACTGACTATAACTGATTGAAGCACAGATATGGCTCTGCCCTCAGGGAGCATATCATCTGGTAGGGAGACATACAATGACCATGCAAATAGGCATACTGAATTAGACAGACTTGGCCCAGTTATGCCTTAGTAATACCCCCAGATCTGCTTAGCATCATAAAGAAAGGAACAAGATACTATGAAATCAAAAGAACTGTCTTGGAAAAAAAAAACAGATAGAACTTAGAGAAATGAGAAATATAATCATTGAAATTAAAATCTCAGTGAGCAGACTAAATATCAGATTAGAAATAGCTGAAGAGAGAATTAGTGAACTGGTAGATCCAAGTAAATTACCCACAATGTAAACATAGACACAGAAATGGAAAACAGATTAAGAAACATGGAGGATAAAAGAAAGAGGTCAACATTCATCTAAAAAATTTCCAGAAGATGAAAATAGAGAGAATGAAGAGAGAGACAATATGTAAAGCAATTTTGAATAAGAATTTTCCAGAATTTATTAAAGACAGAAGTCTTCAGGTGTAGGAGCCTAAATATCTCAAGAAGGATAAACAGAACTGAATGTAGGCATAAACATTGAAATGAAACTGAAGAACCTTAAAATCAAAGATAACATTTGAAAAATAACAGCAAATAAAGAGATTAACCACAGAGGGTAACAATTAAAATAACTTTAGACTTACCAAAAGCAACAATAGAAGATGGCAGACAGTAGTATTATAATGTCAAAATACCTACAGAAAATAGGTATCTACTAAAATTTTATTCACAGGTAAACCAGCATTCAAAAGTAAGGGCAAGTTTGGGCCGCCTGGGTGGTTAAGCATCCAACTCTTGATTTTGGCTCAGGTCATGATCTCAAGGTTGAGACTGAGTCCCATGTCAGGTCCTGCACTCAGCACAGAGTCTGCTTGGGTTTCTTTCTCCCTCTCCCTCTGCCTCTCCCCCACCATGCTCTCTCTTTCTTTCAAATAAATAAAGAAATCTTTAAAAAAATAAAATGTTAACATATATAGAGAGGGGGTGATTGGAGATAAAGATCTAAGTCATTGTTTTATATAAAGGAGGGTAAAGATATACTTTAACTTAATAATAGATAGTCTTTAACTTTAGACTTTGTTAGGTCAAATATCTGTATTAAAATTTTGAAGGTAAGCAGAGGCTGCTGGAAGATGGCAGAATAGGAGGATCCTGGGCTCACCTCTTGCCACGTGGCCACCTAGAGAAAACCCACATCAACATAAATAATCCAGAAAGCGACCCGAAGACTGGTAGAACAGACTCTCCACAGCCCGATGTAGACAAGAGGCCATAGCAGATCCACCCCCTCTGATCGCTCTTCGCAAGATCCCATCAAAGCAGTGCCACAAGCCTGACGGTGTGCAAGCAGCCCAGACAAGGGCCAACACCACTCCAAAGTGAGTGCTGCTCCAGGGAGAGGGGAAGATAACCACACACCAGTCTGACTGTGACCCTAGCAGTGGGCCGGGGGCAGGCAGCTGGTCTGACTGAAGTCCCCACCTACCAATAAAAGCTTCTCAGGGGACAACACAGGGAAGTACCCTGCAGTTTGGTGCTACTTCATCTCTGGCAAACACCTGGTCTTACTCAACTCAAGCCCAAGACAGCCCTGGACCAGCCCACTAACACCACAGGCACCATACTCTGCCCACAACAGGCAGAGAGCCATTGCAGACTGGACTGAAGGCAAACACAGCTCCACCACAACGACAGGACACCCCTATAGCAACACACATAGGAGACACCCCTGAGGCACCATTTTCTGGTGAAAAGGAGACATTGCACTATGGGATACTACAGGACCTCTTCTTCATAAAGCCACTACTTTCAAGTGCGGGAGATGTAGCTGACTTTCCTAACACAAAGAAACAGACACAGCAATAGACAAAATGAGGAGACAGAGGAATATGTCCCAAATGAAAGAGCAGAACAAAATCATAGCAAGAGACCTAAACAAAATGGAGATAAGTAATATGTCTGATAGTTAATTTAAAGTAATGCTCATAAAGATACTTGCTAGAATTGAGAAAGAAGTGCAGGACCTCCATGAGACCCTCCACCAAGAGATAGGAGACCTAAAAAAGAACCAATTAGAAATATTGAACTCACTAAATGAAAATAAAAATAGACCACCTGGAATAAATAGCAAACAAGAGGAAGTAGAAGAACGGATCAGCAACCTGGAGGACAGAGTAATGGAAAGTTATCAAGCTGAGCAGATGAAAGGGGGAAAATATGCAAAATGAGAATAGACCCAGGGAACTCAGCCACGTTGCCAAGCCTAATAGCTGCATGATAACATCCCAGAAGGAGAAGATTGACAAAAGGGGGCAGAAGATTTATTTGAAGAAATAATAGCTGAAAAATTCTTGAATCTGGGGAAGGAAAGAGAAAATCCAGATCCAGGAGGCCCAGCGAGCCCCCAATAAAACCAACCCAAAGAGATCTGCACCAAGACACAAAGTAAATAAGGTGGCCAAAAGTAGTGATAAAGAGAGAATTTTTTTTTAAAGATTTTATTTTATTTTATTTGAGAGAGAGAGAATGAGAGAGAGCATGAGAGGGAAGAGGGTCAGAGGGAGAAGCAGACTCCCCGCTGAGCAGGGAGCCCGATGCGGGACTCGATCCCGGGACTCCAGGATCATGACCTGAGCCGAAGGCAGTCGCTTAACCAACTGAGCCACCCAGGCGCCCCTAAAGAGAGAATTTTAAAAGCAGCAAAAGAAAGGAAAGCAGTTACATATAAGGGAAACCCCATAAGACTATCAGTGGGTTTTTCAGCAGAAACTTTGCAGGCCAGAAGGGAGCAGCATGGTATATTCAAAGTTCTAAAAGGAAAAAATCTACAGCCAAGAATACTCTATCCAGCAAGACTTTCATTCAGAATAGAAGGAGAGAGAGAGTTTCCCGCATCCTCGTCACACATAATGCCATCAGCCTGTGGGTCCCAAATTCACAGTCCAGCTGCCCTCCTGCCTGAATCAGCATGCATGGCCTGCTACCTGCTCAATGCCAGTCAACACCCCTTCACCTCAGACTGACAAAGACTCAAACTGACACTCTTCCCCTCAAATTCCAGCCCCTGTGCTCAAGTTTGTGCACAAAAGTGGGCATAATTATAACAGCAGAATGAAGCAACCCAAATAATGACACTAATTCTGTGGAATATATAATGGATAAAAAAGAGTGTGCTAGGCTAAGAACATCTCCAACAAGGACATCAAAGAATAATGTATGCAGCATGATTCTGGTTAGTAAAAGAAACAAACCCAGGAAAAATAAAACAAGACAAAATCAGAGAGGGAGACAAACCATAAGAGACTCTTAATCATGGGAAAAAAACTGAGGGTTGCTGGAGTGGAGGGAGGTGGGAAGATGAGGTAATTGGGTGATGGGCATTATGGAGGGCACTGGATGGAATGAGCACTGCGCATTATATAAGACGATGAATCACTGAACTCTACCTCTGAAACTAACAAGACACTATATGTTAATTAATTAAATTCAAGTTAAAAAAAAGACCCCCCAATAAATAAAAATTTGAAGGTAGCTCTAAGCATAGAAAAAGAGTATATAATTTTAAAACAATTAGAGAAAAAGGAATAAAAAATACTCTATTAGAAGGCAAAAGAGGAGAAAACAGAAGCATTAACAAAGTAGCAAATATAGGAAGCCCCTCCCCCCAAAATTAATTCAAGCATATGAGAAATCACCAAAATGTAATGGACTAACCACATCAGTTAAAGGCAGAAATTATCAGATTGGATTGAAAAAATATGGTCATATGCTTTTTAGAAGAGACGCTTTTCAAACATAAGGACACAGGTGAGGCATGTGCAGAATTTGCTACAGTTTCCCTTTGCAGTGCTGGGATCCAATCTGTCACCACATTAAGTCCACTCTGTTCTGTCACTGATTCTCCAAGGTATATTATCCCTAAGAAAAGATTTACAACAGGAGGACTAGTGGGACAAACTACAGTACTCACTACTATAGTTGACTCTGAGGTTGTAATTATAATTTATCACCTTCCATTCATTCAGGATTTCCCATTTGCTGAGCTTCATCCAGAACTTCTGCTGGTCTATATTCCTTGCCCTGGGGGATAACCCAGACTTTCAACCCCAAGGGATCTGGGTCCCTAGTTACCTTGTTCTTGTAAGGCCCTGATTGCTGCAATTGCCTTGTTTTATTTATTTATTTTATCACCTATCATGGAAGCATGAAATTCTGGACAAACTCCTTCCTGCTCCCATTATATAGCAGCACTTCTGTTTCCTTATGATAATCAGGGTTAGTTACTCCTGCCAATATAAATCCCTTTTTGCCCAGAGGTCAAAGAATGAAGGATACAAAAGGACCAAAAGACAGTCATAGCTTTAGGTTCATCGGAGCACTTATGGTGTCCCTTAATAAAAACATTTCATTCCTGAATCTCAGAATCCCTAACTATAAGAGACTAAAGTTGTGGGGAAGGCTAAAGTACAGAATTCTTAAGTAGGTCATAGCATTGGTGGCAAAGAAACCAGCCTTACTTCCAGCTCTTGGCTCCTGGGCCCATGTATTTTGACTTGTGGGATATAGTACCCTATAGAAATTCACAATTGCTGCTCAAGAGTGGTCATAACTAGAACAGCCTTGGTAAGAGAGAGCCCATGACTTTGAGCCATATATAGCATCCATCTTTGCCACTCTGACAAGATGGTTCATGGGCCTATTGTATAATCACTGGGATGGCCAAAGATAGAGTTTGACGAACACCCATTAGATGAGTCATTCTATCGACCTAGTTATTCAGTGCCTCCTCTGGTGGATCTCTGAGGAGCATTAAATGTGACACAAATACCTTCACACTTCATGACCACTCCCATAGGTTGATCTAAATGCCTCTTCTTCAAGCTCTTTGTTTTTGATCTTTCATTTTTTTTTTTCCCTCCAGGCCCCTGACTATCCATACAAGCCTTTTACCATTTCCTAGGAGTCTGTATGTAGCCTTACCTTTGTCCCTACCACACAAAACTGATGACATGTACTGCTTGAAGCTCTCCCCAGTGGGTGGGTTTCTTCTACTCCTATGTCTTGGAGCCACCTGAAAATGGGTTGTAGTGTAGAAGTCCATTTTCTACTTGTCAAACATTTTGAGTCTACACATCCATGAACCAGGCCCAGGTTTTTCTCCTTTTATCAGCTGTTTGTTGTAAACTTCCTAAGAAGCCATAGGTGAAACTGATGGAGAGACCATGATGCTGCAGAGATAGGAGACATTGAATTTGGGTCCCCTATTTGTATCTTCTGGACTTTATAAGGCCCAAATACGAAATGTACCATTTACATTATATGATAGAATTGTTTGGCAGATCTGATAATATCTGGATCTTGATAAGCATCTCTGGTTTCATAGTCATCTAATCTTCTAGGTCAGGTGTTCAGTCTCTCCTAAGGCTTAATAGCAAGCCAGGAACTTGTCTTTGAATGGAAAATACTTCTCTGCTACAGAAATATGAATAGCATTCCTCCAGAATCCTAGAAGTCTACACTGAAACTCTTATTTGGGGACTTGTCAGAGATTCCACATGGTCTATCTACCATGGATACCTCTAACACCACTGAGTTTATTGGGCAGCTTTTACAACAACCCAAACCAACTGTAGAGCCCTCTTAAAATAGGTAGCCCTCTAAGTCACCCAATAAATGGATTATAATAGTATCACACTAAGTGTGGGCTGTATCTAAAATCCAAGGAACCTATCAAGGGCTGTGCCCTTTTCTTAGTTATGGGAGATAAAATGTGCAATAACTTAGCCTTTACTTTGGGGTGATGGGATGTCCTATAATGGCCTATGCCATCAGACTACTAAAAGTTGTTACTCATGTGGCAGGCCCCTTAATCTTTGTAGGATTAATCTCCTACTCTCTGGTACACATGTTTCTTTCCAAGGTATACAGAGTACTTCTGCTCACAAGATCTGATTAATATGATGTGTTTAGTCTAGTGAACCGGTATAATGATGTTCTGTGGAAATGTCAAAATGACCAATGTTCCTTTGATTACACTGAGACAGAAAGGAGGATAATCATAGCCCTGGGGCAAAAAGATCAATGTGTGTTGCTGTTCATCCTAGGTGAATGTGAAATGGAACTCTGAACTGCTTTTGATCTTCCTTTTAGATGGGGATTGAAAAGAACACATTTGCTGCACCAATAAATCTATACCAAGTGTTGATAGATTCTAGTGAAATACCATACCTGGCATAACAGCTGTGGCTGGATCTGCCATTTGGTTAAGTTTCTGGTAGTCCACCATTGTCCACCATGATCTATTTTTTGCAGGGAATATAATGGTAAATTAGAGAGGGATATGGTAAAAATCACCACCCTTGCATTCTTTAATTCACCAATGCTGGCACTAATCTCTGCCATTCTACTCATGCTGTAGCACTGCTTCTGATTCTTTCTCTTGTCCTGCACAGGGGACAGTTTCAGGGGCTCTCACTAGACCTTTTCCCACAGGATGGATTCCATGTAAGATGGACTTGGGCCAAAACTCCATGTATCATCTGACCTTCATATAACCTCAATCCAACAAGTGAGCCATGATGGCATGTTGAGTCTTCTGGTAAGAAGTTCAGGCACTTTATTCAATAGCCCTCAAGACTTGGATGTTCCCCTTTCTTCAGTATGTAATTAGTCTGGTAACTGGTTATAGGGTTTTTTGGGGGGCAGGGGGTAATATGTATTGTATATATTTGCTGTGGGATTTCTTGGTTCTTCCTCAAGGGGACCTGGCGTGTCCTTCAATTAATGGACTCTGGATCTGAGAACTGGCTCAAGTCTAGAAACTAGGCAAGGGATCATTATTTTCCATTAGGCCAACTGATTATCAGTTTTCTGTTTCCATGCTCTTGATATGTTTTTGGTTTATAAGTCAACACTCTAGATGGCTGCCCATCTGCCTCATCTCTGGAAATACTGTGTTCTATTAGCCATCACCACATAACCTGTGGGTCAGGGTCTCTGGTTACCATTCCAGTTTTTTGCCCATTCACCTTCCTTTCTTCTGATGTTTAAGTACCACTACCTGACCTCTGACAATTCAGAATTCTTTCTTCCCATTGACACAAGGTGGCCCAGTTCCATAGCTGCATCTTTACCATCAACTTGGCTTATAGAGGAAAGTCACCACTGAGTTTTTTTATAGTGCATTCCTTGTAATTTCTTAATGCACAGTAAAGTATGTGTTCTCTAGCCCTCTTACAGAACTTAGTTGGTGGCTGTCTGGTCTTGCATCATAAATTCATTCGAGCATGCCCATTTCTTTGAATTTTCTGACCTCTTCCATAATACTCTGCCAACGCAGTTATGGTGTTTCTATCTCATTTACTGTAAGCTACTGTCTCCTCCAAGCTTCAAGGAACCACCCTAGCAATGTGTTAAGACTGGCTTTGAACATCCTTGCAAGGATGTGAAGTCTCAAGTGACAGGAACACCTACTTCAATAACTACTTCTTATCCAACCTTATATTCTTCTTCCACCATGGCCCAGCACCCTCAAAATACATTCTTATATATAATCTTCTAGTTCCTCTGGTATGTATTAGTTAGTTCCTATAGCTCTGATGATGAATAATCTGTTACCTCCCATGTAAGGGACAGTACATACTCATCAAAACATGCTGAGATCACACCACAGATTTTGACCTACATGTCATGGGTGGTGGGGTGGGGTAGGGGGAGGCAGGAGGGCAACTATTACTTCGGAAGACATTTGCCTTGGGGAGGACTTTGAATGGTCTCCTGGCAATGGGAGGCTACTCTTCTCTAAGATGGGAGGGGAGGCATTTGTGCCAACCTATGAGGCTCAGAAAGATGTGTTCTCAAGTCTGAATCCCAAGTCTCAGGGTCCCACTTCTGCTCAAGTAAGACTCAGACTTTAGCCCAGGACTTACTGGAGCTGTGGATTCAGTCTCTTTTTTAACTTAGTCATGGTTATAATCAAATCTGGGACTGATTTTCAGCACAGTCTGCCCTCCTACTGCAGGAGATGAATATCTCTTTAAATTGTGCCATGGAGACCTCTGGTTTTCACAATGTGTCCTGAGTCAATGGTTAACTTAACAGTCTGACAGATCCTCTTTCTTCAAGGTAGCACAACCTAATCAACACCACAATCCTTATAATTTCCACTGCTTCCATTGCTTGCAAGAGCTGGAGCTATTAATGATGGTTGGTTCCCTGTCTACTTCTATATCTGCCCAGTCCATCACAGGCTAGAGTCATTAATTGTGCTGCTATGAAAGCATCACACCTCCCAGCAGAAATGGGATTCTTTTTTGCCATCTAGCTGTCTGGTAATTTAATTCTAGAATCTCCTCCTGAGGTCTGCTTTCCAGGGTGATTTCTGTCACCACCTGCTTAGTTTGGATTTCCCCAAGAGTAGATCTTGAGACAAGAATTTGGGTGTAAGTAGTTTACTTAGGAGGTGAGAGAGTGCAGAAGTGAGATAGGAAATGTAGAAAAGCTTATAAAAGATGCTGAGTGGGTTACCCTTGGCATCGCTTAAAGCTCAATCCCACCGGGGACCCTTTGAGAGGCAGTGATGCACATTCCTTGGAATTGTCCCACAGCGGGCTAGGAAGTGGGAGGTTTTATCCACTGACTCCCAACCCTTCTAGGGAGAGGGTTGTTCCTGGGTTATTAACTCCTCTGCATTTCTGGCCTGCCTTTCATGTGATTCTTTCCAGTACTAGAGAAAGTTCTCAGGTGGAGAGACATAAAAAACTATTGGCATGCCTGGAAACCATGCAGGTGACCTCTTTTGACCATAGCAACCTCCTCACTGGCATCTCCCAGGCTCCAAGCTGACCATGCCATTGTATGGTTTCAAATCCTGCAGTAACTTCCTACAGTTGATCCTCAGGATAAAGTAACTACTGTTCTCCGAGGGCCAATGAAATGTCAGGTGTTGTATAAATGCTAGATCTTCTCTTACATTAATACATTTTATCTTTACAAGAGCCTTGACATTTTCATTCCACTGAGGAGAAAACTGAGTCTCGATGAGGTGTGAATGCCTCCGACTAGCACAGAAGCTCCTTCATATTCCAGCCCCTGCCCACTCCTCCTCCCTTCTGAGACCTCTCCTTTGTCCCACCAACACCAAGGGGAACTTGCAGTTCCCCAAGCTGACCCATCTTCACACCTCCCTACCTTTTTACCTGAAGGTTTTTTTTGTTTTGTTTTGTTTTGTTTTGTTTTTTTAGTCTAGAATGCTCTTTCCTTTCCAGATCTTGCAAATGCCTTCCTGTACTTCAAGACTCAGCTCAAGTGACACCTCCAGGGAGTCCTCCTGGCCCTGCCAGGCTGAGTTAGCCCCTCTTTGGTGCTGCCACAGTCTTTGTGTTCCTGTAGGAACACTGACCTCTTGGTCTTCCCCCTTGCCTGTTGACATGCTTGTGCCTCTGCCAGGAGAGCCTGAAGAAATGCTCAGTGGATATTTGCCTGGTGAATGAAAGATCAGCCCACTCATTTTAGTTCTCACTCTTTGCCAGCTTGTGTTGTTTCCCCCCTTTTTTACATTTCTATGTTTTTCCAGGGCCAAACTGTAGGCTTCTGGTGAGGGGGCGGAGGTGGGCAGAAATCCCTGTTTCCTTAAAAGTCAGTCTTTCCTGGATTGGAAGCCCCAGGAGGGCAGGAAACAGTGGATCCTCTCATCACTGTATCCCAACACCTAACCCAGGCCGGGCCTCGCATAGAGCGAGATTATATATTGCTGAATAAATGAACCAATAAGTACTCTTTATGATGTACTCATTTACTGTGCTCTGTGCTGTGGAGAGATGAATAAGGCAAACAGGACATATCTCTGTCCTCAAACTTAGGTTCCTCCAGAAGCCAGCCCTGAGATAAGTGCTCTTGTGCAAATATGTTATCTGGCAGGTGTTCACAAGGGAGAGGGGAAGTAAGACAGGCAGGCAGTGAGCCAGCTGAGGGTGTGTCACTGAACATGTTACCACAGTCAGCAGCTAGAGCTTCATTGTACAGAGACTCTCTGGGAACTCCAGTGGAGCACATGAGCTTTAGAATTATGCTGCCCATGGGGTGAGGGAGCTGGGGTGTTTATACCCCAACTTCTGTTGGTCAGTGGTTGAAGGCTGGGCATTTGCATGTGAGTGTGTGTGGGGGTGGGGTAGGGGTGAGTAATGGGCTCCAGTAGCCAGAGGAAGCCCTTCGGTAAAGCAGTGCATTTGCTGGTAGTGGAAGGTGGGCAGGAAGGGTAAAAGCAAGGGCAGTGCGTGGGGTATGGAGAGTGACTGCTGCATCCAGGGGGTGACAGTCACATAAACATGTCATTACTGTATAGCCAGCCTCCAGATGAAAATCCTGACCAGGACCAGGCAGGCAATGTGAATGAGAAAAATGCTTGGGTTGAGAGCAGTTGTCCCTCTAAAATTTGCATACACGTGCCACTTTGCCTCTTCCTCTGACAGAAAGTCGCCACTGGTTTTGAGGAAGATGAGTGTGCGGGCTGTCTTTAATCCTGGCCCGCTCTTGTAGTTGTCAGACACCTTCAGAAGGGACTATGTCAGTGTTCCCCACTTCTCAGCTCTGGCCACTCATCACCATGTAGGGACCTGGGGTGCAGGGTGGTGTGGGGTCACATCTGGTTTTCTTAAAAGAGAAGTGGTAATTCAGGTATTTATGTGAAATCTCCTGGTTTTAAATGTAGTAGGTTTAAATCCTCCCAAATTCTAGAACCTCAATGTGACTTTATTTGGAAATATGGGAGGAAGCAAAGCCTGCAGGAGGGCAGCTTGCTGGTGTGGGGGGCAAGATTAAATGCTGGTGGAAAGGGGCTAAGAGGAAGAAGAGCTGGAGTGTGGCTTTGGGCAGGAGGAAGGATCTCACTTTTCAGAGGGTCAGAAAGGCAGGGGGAAGGATGGTGGAGGATACTGACAACTGGTGAAAGGGGAAGCTGGGGTCACAGTGGACTGTGATGCAGGGTCTGGGGTCCCCTCCTGGAAGTGAGGCAAGGGGTGAGGGTGGTGCCCAGGTGGTCTAAGATCACCATCAGTGGGCACAGCCAGGGCTGACCAGAAGGCCCCAGAGCTCACTTGCCTACAAAAGCCTCATCATCCCATGCACACATTCTTCTTGAGGTGTGTAGTTGGGGGTGGCGGGGGGGGGGCCTTTGTCTCCAAGTTATCGTTGCTGAAGGACCAACCCGTATCCGGTTGTGTCTCCCTCCAACTCTACAAAGCCTGACAACAGATCTGATTTAAGTCTCATTTCCTCAGTATCTGCTGTGTTGGAGGCACTGGAACACACATAATTTCTTTCACTCTTTGAAATTATTCTGAGAGTAGTATTATTTCCCTTTTAAAAATAGTAACGGAGCTCCTTGCTTGGGAGTATCCTGTGTGCCCAGCTGGTCCTGTGCATTGGTCACCTCATTCCATCCTCCTGGCTCGCCCTGTTGTGGAAGAAAGGTTTGCTGTTATGCTCATTTTGCAGATGAAGAGGGTGGGGGAAGGGGAGGGAAGTTAAGTACCTGATCTAAGGGGACCCAGCTGTAATTGGAAACCGGGCTTTTGAGGACTAGGTGCAGCCCTTCTCCCGTTCCAAAGTGCAGCTCTCCAGTGCCATCTGTTTGGTGTGCTCATTGCCCAGATGTTTGTCCCTAAGTCTGGAAACTAAGAGTGGGGCACAAGCAGGACCAGGATCTTCTCTCTTTGTCTCTGACAGGCATGGTGAGCACATCCAACAGAACTCCCACCACTGTCCAGATCAGCCCTTTCCTTCCCTCAGTAAGCTGCGCGAGAACAAAACATGGCGCTGACCCACCACTGCGTCCCCAGCCCAGGACCTGCCACCAGGCTGTGCTCAGCAGGAAACGTTGGAACCAAATTTTGGCAGCTTGGGCTGAGCAGACACTTTTTGTCCCCTGCCGAGGCAGCAGGCATGAAAAAAGAAGGGGACAAGCGAACTGATTCTGAATCGTGGTTCTGCAATTCCCTGGCTCTAGATCCGTGTGCTAAGCCATGCAATCTTTCCGAGCCTGTTTCCCCAACTATAATATGGGGGAAATAGTTTTCAGCAGCACTCCACAGACCTAGGATCCAAGGGCCCCCTCTCCATGTTGTGAGGATTTAACACTAAAACAAATACTAACTGTTGGCATTTATTGTTTACTGTGTGCCCCGTGCGAGTTTAGCGCTTTGCTTGTTCTCTCGTTTAACTCTCACAAAGCATAGAGAAGTTAAATACTCCAGCCGGTACACGTTCTAGTGCCAATTCTGTTCCTTAGCCATATCATTTCTCATCCTGTTTCTTCATGTCTGAAATGGGTTCACTAAATCACCAGGTGAGCCAGCGGCACCTGAGCTTGTGAAGAATCTCTTAGTGTGAGTAGTGCTTCCTTCCTTTATCGCTCACTCAGTGTCGGGCTCTGTCTCCCCACCCTCTCGTCATTTTCCTGCCATCTCTTTTTTGTGCGTACTTTCTATCCCTCTCTAGGTCTTTCTCCCCGTCTCGTACGCTCTCCCACCCCCGCATCCCAAGACCCTCTCCGTTTTCTCCGCCTGTCCTCTGCTGCCCTCGTGTGGCTAGAGCTGGAAAGGTCGCTCCTCGCGGCGCCACCCTTCTCCGGCCGGGGCGCATCTGAGCACGCAGCTGGAGGTGAGCGCTGGTGCGTCCAGATGTGATTGCCCGCGCTTGGGACTTGCTTTCTGCATGCGTCTGGCAGAAGGTCTGGGTCTATCACCGAGCCTTGGACTTGACTCACACTTAAAACTATCCTGACCTCGTCTTGGTGCGGGGGACAGAAGCCTGGCTCTAACCTCCTTTCTGAGCGAGCCCCCAGCGTAGCCTTTTCCAGAGCCTCAGCCCCAAGGAAGGCCTCCCGCCTGTGCGTGCGTCCCTGCCGCCTCTAGAATTTGGTGTAATCTGGTGAAATTTAGTCTTTTGATAGCCTCTTTCGCCCGGCGGACCCTTCCCACACACACCAGGTGTTTCCCTTTTTAATAGTTGCTGTTGTGGTAATGGAAGCTTAAGAACAAACGAATTGGCAGAGGAATTTATTCGCCTTTATGGCACAGTGCCAATGAGCGGCATCTCCAAATACTTTCCTTACACCACCCAGCCCCTTCTCAGAGCTTGGTTATCCTCCCGTCAGAAATCTGAGAACATCCCATTCTTAAATTGTTTTACACGGTTGCACAACATTTAACTCTTTCATGTGCTTAAATATATTTTAAAATTGCACAAGAAATATGTGGTCATTATAGAAAGATTAGAGAACACAACAAAGGACTTCCAATTAAAGATGACAGATTGGACACGCACGCTCTTTCCTGAAACTCCACTAAAACGACAGCAGGAGATTTTATTAAAATATTTAAAGACACAAGGACAAAGAGAACAGGAGAGACGACAGCAGCGTTTGGAAGCTGGGAGTAGAGTGAGGACATTTAGCTCAACAAACAGGGAAAGCTGCCTCTTAAACCTCAGTAGCAGCTGGATTTACCTTGGGAACCCCGAAAAGGCTCAGGCACTTCAAGAAGTAGATGGGGCTGAAAACCGAGAGGAGTTAGACCCACTGGTTTCTTCCCCCCGAGGCCACAATACCCCCTCCAACTTGGTCAGGGGACTAGAGGTTTATTCTTTGGAAAGGGTCTCTGGCCTGGGGGGAGGGGCACTTGAGGGTGGGAAAACAGGAGATTTAAGTGAATATTGAGTCCCCGGCACAACACTCCTTTCCCTGCCCCATTCAACTCCTGCCACCTGGCAACCAGGCAGACACCTCTAGGCAGGAGACTGGAAGATGAAACTGGGGAAGAGGGGCCCCGCCTAATGAAATAGCCCCAGCAGACCCCCTCCCCCCTGGGCCCATTGTCAACAACGGACCTACGGGCACACAGCTCCCAATCAGCTTTTGAATTTTTACTTTTAATTTTTTTTGTCTAATTTCAGACTTAGAGAAAATTTGCAAGAATTCCTCTTCTACTCTTCACCAAATTCCCCTAATATCGACATATTGTTTTTTTACTGAACATGATGCCCCTTTGCCCCTGAATAATTCAGTGTGTGTTTCTCAAAACCGAGGACATTCTTTTTAACATTGAAATTAACATTGATTCAGGGCTATTATATCTACAGACCTTATTCAGATTTAGCCAACTGTGCCAATAATGTCCTTTAGAGCAGAAAATCCCAGATCATGTGCTGCATTTAGTTGTCATGCCTCTTTAGGCTCCTTTAATCTGAAGCAGTTCCTCAGTCTTTCTTTGCCTTTATGACGTTGACATTTTTTCAAGAGTACAGGACAGGTATTTTGCAGAATGTCCCTCAGTCTGTCTGATGTTTCCTCCCGAGTTAGGCACTGTTGGCAGGACTATCACACAAATGATGTTGTGTTAGTGCATGTATCAGGAGCCACATGACCTCTGTTTATCCCATTGCCAGTGATGTTAACATTAATCACCTGCTTAACGAGGTGCCTGCCAAGCGTCTTCAGTGTAAAGTTATTGTTTTTCCTTTGTAATTAATAAATATTTATCATCCACCAGTTTTCAAATCATTGAATATTCTTGCCTGAATCAATTATTATCGTGATGTTATCTGGGGGTAATTTTCTTTTTTTTTTCTTCAGAGAGAGCATGTTCCCATGAAGGGGGGGAGGGGAGGGACAGAGGGAGAGGGAAAGAGAGAATCTTAAGCAGGCTCCACGCCCAGCATGGAGCCCCACACCCAGCTAGATCTCACAACTCTGAAATCTTGACCTAAGCCAAAACCAAGAGTGGGACACTTAACCAACTGAGCCACCCAGGTGCCCCTGGGGGTTAATGCCACCATTCCTTTTTATATTTATTAGTTTTCTAGTGTAAGGAAGAGCTTTTCCTTCTTGTCATATGTTTATTTATATGAATGTGATTTCCTTGATTATATGTATATTATGAAATATTATGCTCAATATTTTATATTGTGTGTGCATATTATGCTCAGTTCTTCCTAGATTTATCCACTGGGGTCCCCTTCCTGCTGGCTCTTGTGTCCATCATTATGTCATTCTTTGAGCACTTTCTGCCACTAAGAGATATTCTGGACTCATCTACTTGCTCTGCCCTAGTTTGGAAATCAGCCATTTCATCAAAGAGGTGTGTTCTTTTAGTAATGTCTCACAGAGAGACAGCAAAGGACCATCTGAGAGCCAAGGAGAGTATCTAGTAGAAAGGATAGAGACAAAACAAAATAAAACAAATGAAAAAACAAACAGATAAAAGCCATGTGGCAGTAACAGAGACTAGATAGGGAGATAAAAACTTAAAAAAAATCCAACACACTATCATGAATATTTTCAAAGAATCAAGAGAAGCTATTGAATCCATTAAAGAACAGGATGCTATAAAAAGAATGATCAGGAAAGAAAAAATCTCTTGGATGTTAAATATCCTAGTGCATAAATGAAAATATCAATTGAGGGGTTATGAGACAAAACTGAAGAGACAGTTTGAAAAGTGAGGCAAAAATACAGAGATGGAAAGTATAAGAGCAAAAATAAGACAAACCAAGCTCCAAATTCTAAAAGGTGGGAGTCCTAAAAAAGGTCCTTGGGGGGGCGGGTGTTGGTAGATGTTGGCAACCCCAGCCTTTTTGGAACGAGGGATAGAGCTGTCACTTTGGGTATTTGAAGGCTGCTGGGCAGCAGTATGCTGGCAAATTTTTAACAACTAGCTCTCCAAAAATATGTGCATATGTACACATCCATAAGTTCATTACACATTTTACTGATATGAGTAACACAATTTACATTAATAACATATACAATATTCTTTATTATAAATTTTATCTAGCCAATTGATTCTCACAGAATACTTCCACTGATTTTTGCCAAACTCTTATATCTGTAACTGATTGCTGTGATTCAACCATAATTTGACAAATGGAGTTGCATTCCAATCTGCCTTTTTCCCATATAAATTTATTACCATCAAATCTGATATGTGTTCTTTTGTAAAACTGTTTCTCAAACCTCATATAAGTTATAGTCATTAAATTTAAATCTCTTTCAGCTTCAGCATTACATATTTTGGAATTTCACCTTTTTTAATTTCAAATTTTTATTTAAATTCCAGTTAGTTAACATATTGTCGAATATTGGTTTCAGAAGTAGAATTTAGTGATTCATCACTTATATATAACACCCAGTGCTCATCACAACAAGTACCCTCTTTAATACCCATCACCCATTTAGTCCATCCCCCCCCACCTCCCCTCCAGCAACCCTCTTTATTCTCTATAGTTAAGAGTCTCTTATGGTTTGCCTCTCTCTCTCTCTTTCCCCACTATGTTCATCTGTTTTGCTTCGTAAATTCCATATATGAGTGAATTCATATGGTTTTTGTTTTTCTCTGACTGGCTTATTTTGCTTAGTGTGATACTTTCTAGCTCCAACCACATTGTTGCAAATGGCAAGATTTCATTCTTTTTGATGGCCAAATAATATTCCAGTGTGTGTGTGTGTGTGTGTGTGTGTGTGTGTGTGTGTGTGTGTCACATTTTCTTCATCCATTCATCAGTCGATGGATATTTGGACTCTTCCCATAATTTGGCTATAGTTGATAGTGCTGCTATAAACATTGGGGTGCATGTATCCCTTCAAATCAGTATTTTTGTATCCTTTGGGTAAATACCTAATAGTGCAATTGCTGGGTCACAGGGTAGTTCTATTTTCAACTTTCTGAGGCATCTCCATACTGTTTTCAGAGTGGCTGCACCAGTTCACATGGAATTTCACTTTTTTGTCAATGATGTGAATGACTTTTTTGTTGCTTTTGCTTTATTAGATAATAATTTTCAAATGCTGAAAAGTATTTCCTCAATATTCTGTGTGATTTATGATGTAACAGCTACAGATCTGACATGTTTATAATCTGCATTATTAACATTGCCCCCTCACTTTCTTATGTGTAGACCAGAGATCAGCAAACTCTGCAAAGGACGGATAGTAAGTATTTAAGGCTTTGTCAGCCTCATATGGCTTCTGTTGCACATTCTCCTTTGTTATGTCTTTTTCAACATTTTTGAAATATAAAAATCATTCTCAGGTCACCATAGAAAAACAGCATGTTGGTTGTGATTTGCTGATTCCTGGTCTGGACAATTAACAAAACAATAACTCAAGCCTGACTTTGTAGTGTGACCGATTTCTGTGATATGAATACTCTCACTATGGCTAATTTCAAGATACTAATGTGATATCCCTGAGTATGTTGTGGAGTTGGGGAGTGGCATGCAGTAGCATGCCATTATATAGTATTTGTGCTATACAGATACTGTAGATTTAAATCACTTCAAGAGCATAGAGAGTAGCAGAATGTCATGAAATAATTAGGAAGTAATACATTTTCAGTATGTATGTTTCGCCTTTGTTTTTCTATACAGCTTATTTAATTGTAAATGGATATAATTTATTTTCTGATAATGATGATGTTTAACAACTGGGGAACAGGTGAGGAGAACGGCAGAGGTCTGGTGGGGTCCTAGTGTGGGTGTAGTCTCTAATCAAGGTCAGAACTCAGTCTGTATCCTTCATCACAGCTTAGTCTTTGCAGGGCTCCATCTGGGGTTAATTTTGGGGCTCAATATATGACCTGAGAAAAGTTGAGTGTCTCTCTTGGTGAAGCAGATTGACCCCTGCACTACTGCAGTTTCAAACCTAGACCTCTCCATTTACGAGCCTGGGAGCCATCTCACGGCTCCCAAGGCTAGGAAGAGGCTCAGAGTTAATGTGGATCCCCACCCAGACGCCCAAACCTGCTGCTTGTTTCCTCCTGTTATCTCTACATATCCCACTAGAGGGCAGCAGAGACTTGACTAAAAAAAATGTCCACGGACCCTTCATCCAGGACCCCTTCATCTGAGGGCGGGGAGAAGGATTTCCCCCTTTACTTGCACCACCGCCATGGTTCCAGGCTCAGCTTCTAGGGTCCTGGAGCCAGACCCACTGACTCTGACCCCTAACCCCTTGCTCCTCCTCAGCCCTGGCTCTCTCTGGCCAAATCATACACTCTGGGACGTTGGGGTGGGGTTGATTACATTGGGGTGGGGTTGATTGTACTCCCAGTGCCTGGCATAGAGCCCAGCACTGAGTGGGTGCTTAGGAAATGTTCATTGAATCAGTACTTAGAGGGTGGGGTAATGTAGTATATGGGAAAGAAACTGGCTTTATTTATTTTTTTAAGATTTTATTTATTTATTTGAGAGAGAGTGAGAGAGAGCATGAGAGGGGAGAGGGTCAGAGGGAGAAGCAGACTCCCCGCTGCGCAGGGAGCAGGGAGCAGGGAGCCCGATGTGGGGTCCCAGAACTCCGGGATCATGACCTGAGCCAAAGGTAGTCGCTTAACCAACAGAGCCACCCAGGTGCCCCAAGAACCTGGCTTTAAACATGATTTAACGATTTGAAGATCACTCTAGCTCTATGTCTTTAAGCAAGTCACTTAATCTCTCTGAGCCTTTGATTCACCATTTGTAATAGGAAACACTGGTACCTAACTTGAAGTTCTGTTTTAAGGATTAAGTGAAATGACATGAGGATGGACCCAGTATACACTAGATGCTTAATAAAAGGAACAATTGTTATGATGCAGTTTTGAGGTATGTTAAGTAGTCCCATATGGATAAAGGAATAGATGGAAGATGGAAATGTGATTGCCAGAGGAGACTGAAGGTCATGAAGGAGCCCGAATGCCATGTTGAGGACATAGGGTTTTCTTCTGCCTAGAGTGGGGAGCTCCTGAGGAGCTCTTCAGTCTACTTGGTGAGATGAAACCAAGACACAGGAAACCTCTTATCTCAGCTCCTTGGCAATCCAGTGCACGCATGCAGGCGCACGTGCACACACACACATGCACACACAGGTACTTAATTTGGAAATTACTTCAAATTTACAGAAAAGTTGCAAATATAGTAGAAAGAATACCATATCATTTTTATCGAGAAGCAGCTATTGTAAATTGTCACATTTGTTTTATCATCCCCTCCTGTATATTATTATTTCTGATCCACTTGAGAGTAAGTTGCATACATTGTGACCCTTTGCCTCTAAATACTTCAGTGTAGACTCTGTGCGTTCTTTCTCTGTTGCTGTGGCCGCTTCTGTTGCTTCTCGCCAGACTCGCCGTGGGTTGAGCAGGACGCGCACTTGGCCGCTGGCCGCGTGCCCGTGGGACTGGAGAAGCGGCTCCGCGCGGCCAGAGCAGCCATCCTGGGCAAACCTGAGGACCCCGTGAACATGACGGTGCCACCGGGTCTGGCCCTTGCGGTGAATGGCTCCACGGTGCCCAGCGCGCAACTGCTCATCTCCTCCGTCCCTGTGCGGGCACCGTGGAGGAGAACTGCGGCCACAGCACCTGACTCTCCGGGTTCGTCCCAATGAGCTGGACCTGGGCCAGGAGCGGATCATTACGCGCGTTTTCTCCCTGGAGCCCTAGTAGACAGGCAAGAAAGGGACAGTCATGACTCTTCTCTGATTGGCACAGAGGGCGTCCAGGACACCTGTGAGCTGTCCGCCCCTTCCAGAGGGGCCTCCTGGCAGAGTGGGGGCCTGGTGGATACCAGCTTCATGCGGAGGTGCCTGTGATCTCTCCCTCCTCTTCTTCCTCCACCCTCATGTCAAATAAAGGAAGAGAGCTTCCTCTTTCATAAATAAGCAAACAAATACTTCGGTGTTTACTTTTGAAGGTTAAGAGTATTTTCTTACATAAGCACAGGACAGCTAACAATTTCAGTAATTTTATTTGTAATTTGTATTTTGTAGTAATTTGATAAAATGCTCATATCAATTATTGACTGTGTAAGTGGAATAATGCTCCCCCCAAAGATGTCCACATCCTAAATAAATCTGTGGTTTTGAGTCATTAAATTTGTGATTATTTGTTACAGCAAAATAGAAAACTAACACTAATAATTTCATAAGTTCTGACTGTATTCCAGTTTTGTCTGTTGACCCATTAACATTCTTTATAGCATTTTCTCCCTCCAGTAGATGATCATACATTATATTTAATTGTCATATCCCTTTAGTCTTCTTTAACGTGGATTGGTTCCTCAGCGTTCCTTTATCTTTATTCCAATGACATTTTTGGAGATTCAGTTTGCCCCTGTCCCCGGCTCCTTTTTAAATAGAATGTTTCTCATTTTGGGTTTGTCTGATGTTCCTCTGTAATGAGATTCAGGTGCTGCACCGGTGGCTGGGACACTGCATAAGGGATGTTGTGTCCTTCTCAGGGACACACCAGGAGGCACCTGTCATCGGTGATGTTCATTTTGATCCTCCGGTCAAGGTGTTTTTGGTATTGGGTGCCATCAAGAAGGGTTCCGTGTGGTGAGAATTGGTACAGTTTGCATCAAGGTTGTCATTGCTCTGCTGGGAACTGGGCACCAGGGGATAATTGATACCTAATATCTGCCTTTGCAGACTCCATAGCCTCCCGAGATGCTCCCAAGCGAGTGGGAGGCCAAACAAGTATACTTAGTCATTCACGGGTGCATTCATTTCACACAAGCTGATCGAGGACTTTTGTGGGATATAAAGGTGAGCAAGAGAGAGCTGGTGTTTACCTTCATGTTGCTCACAGTCTAGCAGAGAGGATGGCTGATTAAAAGACTGCTGTGTCCCCAGTGTCTAGAGCTGTGCCTGCCACACAGAGCTACTCAGTAAATCAGGGTTGACCGAATTGCTGAACATCAGCGCAGCACCAGTCCTTCCCTACAGACACCACTTTGCCCTGCTCCCTTAACAGGCAAGGAACTGCAGCTCAGAGAAGGAAAACAGTCCCCTGTGGCCTAACCAGGTGGCTTTGGGGGTTGTAGGTCCTGCTCCTCCCAAGCAGGGTGGGCCAGCGAGTTGGAGTTTCCAGTCCATGGGCAGCTGGGGGTTGGTTTATCTGGGAAGGCGCTGTCCCCCCTGCCTTCCTGGGGTGCCGCCTCCTCTCCCCAGCCTGCTCTGGGGCCTGGGGCCCCCCGATTGGGCCTGTGATTATTTAGTCAGTGATACTATTGGATTTACTTTCATCTCTGAATTGCATCAAATGTCGCCAGTGACATTTAGCTGACAAGGAGGAGGCTGGCATTTTTAGATTGTCAGCGTGTTACAGATGTAGAAGCGGATTGTGTCGGGGCGTCTGGTTTATTGTTAATTAGATGGAACAGGCAAGGCCTCCTCAGTGAGCGGGCGGATAAGCCCTTCCACAGCTCCCTCTTCAAACTGTCTTTAAACCCCCTCCCGGAAATTAATGAGGCTGCCAATTTCCCCACCATGATGGGGAATTCATTTCAGAAGTTTGGGGAGCAAACACAAAGTGAGTTGTTCTCTATCTGTGGGTCTCCTTTATATTTCAATTATGTCCCCCAAACTTACCATCTTTCTCTTTTCTAATTGAGAGAGAAAATGAAAAGTCTGACATGGTTAGCGATTCACACTAGTTCAACACCTCCACAGCAACAATATTTCTGGGATGCTTCCTGGCTGCTTGGCCCCAGGTTCATTCCTTAACCTCTCTGCCTCGGTTTTCTCATCTGTTAATTGGGGATATTAATAGTCTTACCCCAAGGGGGTTGTGAGAAGTAAATGAATTTAAATATTCAAAGTGCTTAGAGAAGTGCCTGGCACATAGTAGGCGCCACGTCCCTTTCTGCAACCACTAGCAGTGCTGCAATTATTATGGGTAGTGTAGTGGGTGCTGAGGAGGTCCGGAGTTGTGGAAAGGTGCCCCATCCCTCTGGTAACTTATCTGATGGAGGAGATGGACATATCCGCAACCAACTCCTCAAATATTGAAATATTATTTCAAGATTCCATGATTGTGGAACCTGAAAGTTCTATGACTTCATATTTTTAAGATTCTCTAAATTCATGGTCCTAACATTCTATGGGGCTATGATTCTACGTTCTGCGATTCTGTGAGGTGATCTGAGGTGACAAACACTGGCTTGTTTTTCCCCAAACCTGTTTTCCTTGCCTCCTGGGGCTGTGTTTGCAGCCTCCCTGTAGTTAGGTGTGGCCATGGGGCTGAGCTCTGGCCAAGGAAGGTGGGTGGGAGTGGCCAGGCCCGGCTACGAAATCTCCCCTGGAATCCCCCACGTCCTTTCCTTCTCCCTCTCCTGACAGAACGGACAGAATGCCAAGGCCTGCTGCCAACAGTGGGCAGAGCCACCATGCGGAAAGAGCCTGAGTCCCTGAATAAACATGTGAGAGGTGGTCCAGTCAGGAGCGTGAGCAGGAACAGATCTATTGTGTAAGCCACTGAGACGTCAGGTTTCATCTCACTTGGCAGCTAGCAGTTTAGGGCAGATGAGAGGGCAGGTGGGAAACTTCCTGACAGAACCTCCTTCCCGTCCTTTCCTTATTATCTGCCGTCTGCCATCAGTTCTTTCTTGTTGCTTTCCCCAGCCCTGCAACTGGGTCACAGTGTCCCCAACATGCAGGTCCAGGGCTGCCCCATCGGGAGCCCCAAACTCAGCTGTTAGCAGGAGGGCATATAAGACTGGCACTGGCACTGGGATCACACCCCTGTCGCTTAGTCCCTGCAGCAAGCATGGGAACCCCAGCCAGAGTTGATGTCATTGCTCTGACAGGGGGCCGAGGACCCCATCCCATGGGCAGGCCCAGGCCTCTCCTGCCAGCCCCATTTCCTTTCTCTGTTGGAATGAGCAGGGCCCCGCTCCTTCCCTGGGCAGGCAGGAAGCGAGGTCTCTGCTGGTCTCTCTCCCCCATCCCCCCTTGTCCACAACCTGTGCCACCCCCTCTCTCTCCTCTCAGCGTGGCTGCCAGGTGGGGCAGGCTGCTTCTCCCTGTCCAATAACTGGCCCCCAGCTCAGCCAGAATGCGGCCTGTGAACTCAGGGCACCCCTCAGGAGAGGGAAGATTTTCTTCAGCAGAATTAGGAATACAGTCTGTTCCTTGTCAAAGGAAACTTTCTGTGATTTATGCTTAAATTTCACGGCAAGAGATCGTGTATTCAGCTTGCACTAGCTAGATAAATAAATGGGCACATAGATAAGAACCTTCGCTTCTGCCAGAGTTTGGCTCACAACCTGGGATCTGAATTTTAAAAACAACCTCATAAACTTCAGCCACTAGGTTACAAAGATAGTGGGGGTTAGGGGAGAGAGGCAAATGGAAGACCCACCACTTCTCTATTTGGCTAGCTTGAACTCTGAAGCCACCTCCTCCAGGATGCCTTCCTTCATTCCCCCAGATGGAATCAGCTGGTCCTTCCTCTAGGCCTCTAGGCCTTCTCATCTATAAAAGGCAGATGCCTATTCACAGGGGTACACTAAAGACTAAATGAGATGCTACACATAACACGCTCAGACCAGGGCCTGGCCCTAGTGAGCGCCCAGTTCTATCAGCTGCAGCTCTTGGGGTGGGTGTTGGTGTTGGTGTTAGGATGGCTCATGAAGATTCTGGTCTTCATGGAGATGCACTGACATTCTGGGAAAAAGACCAGTGAAGAAAACTAACTTCAGGACACCAATATTGAGGACTTGAAAAAAGGTGGACAAAGCCTGTTCCTGGACTCTGGGAAGGGTGTCCAGGAGGGGCAGTAACTGGGCTCAGTTATCTGTCTTCAGTGGAGAGAAGTACTTCTGAGCAGGGACCTGAACTAATCTTTCAACTCAGCCCTTCAGTAAACACTCATCCTGAGTTCCTAAAGAGAATGGCACTGGTGCTTAGTAGAAACCCATAAATGAAAACTAGGGCAATTTAGAGGCCAGTTTACATGTAAAGAGACTGAAGTTCAGAGAGGGTAAGTTACCTCCCCAAGGTCACACAGCCATTAACTGGCAGTGCCAGGATGGGAACTGCAGTCTCCAGGTCTTTTCCTTGGTCTGGTCCAGGGTCCACATGAGTGAGGGCAGCAGCTGTAGGGGTGGAGGATTCAAGAGCAGCCCCCCCGACCCCCCAGTTGGCCCAACTGGTGCTGGCAGGTGGAAAGCTCTGGATGCCACTGAACAGAAATCATGAGCCTCCCCGGGGGCCAAGAGAAGAGGCTGGGGTCTTGTGGATTCATCATTACATGTCCCTGGGATGGCCTTCTCCTCTAGCTGGCATGACAGGGAAGCCAGGAACACCGCACGTGATACCTGTTCCCTGCAGATTAGCACTTGTTTGCCAGGGCCGTACAATGTACACTGCACATTTGCTTTATGTAAATAACAAAATAGAAAGGCAGGCTCTGTCACCATGCAGCTCTGCCGTCCTTTGGAGCAGGAGGCTTCCCCCTGAAAGATGTTTAGGTACTAATGGATTCTACCTGAGTTGCCATCTAAACAGCAAACATCTTTGCAGTTGCATAAAATCTTTCCCATTTCAGGTGGGTGGCTGGGGAGATGCTGCGAGCTGAGCAGAGGTGGGCTTTACGAGCTGTTATTTTTAGAGCATGCGGCAGGCCTTAGAGATCTGAGCGGGTGCGGGTGTTACAGAGAGGTTTTTCAGGTTGGATACAGTCTCAAAAAATGGAAAGAGGCCAAAAGAGGTGGTGACTCTTTAGTGGCAGAGCCCGAGATAAAAGGCTAATATATTGGTGCCACCTTTTTAACCTGAATTTTATAGCGATGAAATTTAGCATCCATCTTCCATTATATGTTGTCAACTTTATGGCTGTACCCGGAGTCTCACTGATTTCCTGATGAGCATGTCTGTGGGAATTTGCTCCAACACCTGTGTATTAGAGGTGGTCTAAGTGACACAGAGCTTTGAATATATGGAACACATTTTGGTTTTCTCTCTTCTTGCAGCTGATGCAAAG